>NC_045623.1:10806957-12056957 GCF_009829155.1 Mustela erminea
GGAAAGTTACATGGTCCCCTGAACATCAATTCCCTCATCCACGAAAAGGGAGAATAGTAGAACTTACCTGATAGCACTCTGTTGAGGCTTAAATGTGAGCAAGTCCCAATGCCTGATAGACAGTAAATCCTCAATAACTGGCAGCCAGTACTGGTTACCAGCAAAGACCCAGAACACACTCCCCTTTGATGAGCTTGTTGCTTCCTGGGATGATAAGGCCAGGTGGCCTGTGCAGTGTCGGCATACAGCATGCAGGTGCAGCAGGGAGAGGCTCTGTCCTCAGCAGCACCTGAAACTGAAGCCAAGCCAGGTGAGGATGAACCAAATGAGGCCTCCCCAAGATCTAGGCCAGGGGACAGACACTGCTGATAGAGCCAGTCATGGCAGGACCTCCTCCTCCTCCGGAGCTGGGTTTGGCCTCTGCCCTTTGAGCAGCACTTCTCCCTGTGCTCGAGGCCTGACGGTCACTCTTGTCACCTCTCCAATCAAGGTTCATTCACTCCTAGCATTCACCATTTCTGCTTTGTTCTAGAACCCACCAGAAAGGGTAATAAATGACAACAGAGCTTTCTCGCCCTCTGTCCTTTTCTTGTATAGAGTAAGGAGGAGGCATGTGATGATAACAGACCTGCAAGAGATTCACAGGCTGCTCTCCTACAGGGGCCACCCATGAGGAGCCACTGTGCGGCGACTCCCACGGAGCCAGAAGCATCTTCCTGGCCCTGAAGGCATGACCGGCAACACACTCACCAGGCCAGCTGTCAAATATCACTAAGTTTCAAGATGGTGACTGCAAAGCACTGAACCAAGCAGGGGCCCTTTGACGCACAGGACCCCGTGTGACAGCACAGGTCACGTGCTCAGGAAGTGAGTCCCACTTTGCAAGTCCATAGTGCTAGGAAAACTGGCCAGTAAGCCTGCCAGAGAGCCTCTCAGGAAGCAGGAGAATCTCCTGAACCCATGTTTAGGCTTGGGGTGGTAACAGAAGAAGTGAAGGTGGAAGGTTGGAATAGATACTAACAGCCAGAACTTCTTGGAAGGCAGAACCTGGGTGTCAGCCTGCGGTGCCCAGGACCAGGCCTATTGTGTGTGTCACCTTCTCACGCAGGTGGCCTGTCCTTGTGGACTTCCCCCCTCTCATGGAGGGCTAGGCCAACACAGGCTCTGCTGTTGAATGGGACTAGAGCAACCCTGAGATTTCTTTCTCCTACCTGGACTTTTTGTTGTCTGGTATCTCTCTTTACCCCAGCTGAAATCACTTTTCTCTGTATACTTCTAGGGTCAGGACCCTAAAACTTCCACACTTCCGGGGCAAGCCAACCAAAAGGCACTTGTCTTACCATGGGTGGGTGACTGACCACGGAGTGGTGACCCGATTGCAGGTCTGGGAATCCTGCGTACCCACTCGCTCATATAGGGCCTTCCCCTGCAAACATGTAGGTCTCGCGCGTGCGCACGTATCCAGCCTTTCCTCCCAAACAGGTAGGTCACGCGCGCGTGCACACGTGACTTAGCCCAAGTCTGACAGGTCACAGTCCATTAAATAATGTGCGGTCACTTTATGCTCTGAATGTTTGTACCTTCTAAAATTCATATATTGAAATCCTAATGCCCAATGTAATGAAATTTGAACGCAAGGCTTTCAGCTCTGTCCTCAGGAATGAGCCTTCTTGATTTAGGACCAGCCCTAAAGCGGAGCCCATGCTTGCGCTGAGGGATTGTCATTCCCCAGAAACACTCTGAAGACGTGGGGCGCTGCCTTCATGTGGAACATTGACATGACCTTATTTCACATGCACCACAGTCTTCGAGTTATAACAAACGTTAAACGCTCAATTGTTGGTCCCAGCACAATAGTAAAGAAAACAGAAGGAGGTCCGCTGGTTTTCGAAACAATGGTCTCATTCAGCTTCCTGGTCACACATGTTGAAGCCTCCATTCCCTTGTAATGCTTAAAATTGCTTCAACCCATTATGGGGCAGGGTTCACTCCCTCCAGAGGCTTAGACAAACAGCCAAGTTCCTTAGGTGAGGGTCATCACCCGCTTTGCTTCCCTACCAGATGGTTTCCACTGCCTGGATATTATCCTTCCCACCTCCTGGCCTGCAGCTGGAGGACCTCCTCTCGTGGCCAACTTTACTTTGTCTCTTAGGAGCCTCGCCCTTGGCAGCTCTCCCCAGAAAAGTGAAACTTGCCAATGGAATTTAAATTAAAAGTCTTCAGAGATGGAAAATCAAGTTAGGAGGCACCTAGTAAGTGCTTGATAACAGGAATGAATGAATGAACAAATGAGTGAATTCACCCCAGGAGCTGACCCCTTCACTGATAAAGAAAAAAAAAAAGACCTATATTTAGGGTTTCTGAATCTTGTTCTGCACTCTTCCCTACCTCCTTTAGAGTCCTGGAATAGTTTTGTTAACACTGCAAATGTCGGAGTCCTACCCCAAACCTACTCAAATGGAGTCTTTGGAGGAGTTTGAGTTTGGGCTGCACGTTGCTAACAAGCTCCTCAGGTAGCATCTTGGGTTGACAAAGTTTGTAAACTGTGTGCCACAGGCACTGTAGCCTCGAGAATGAACCAGATGCTGTCAGTCAGGGAGTTCTGCCATCGTGATTAATATCAAGTGGTTCTTTTTCTTGAATAGCAGTCTGGGGAAATATTAACAAATACTCACTTTGGTTTGTGGGCTGAGCTCAAGCAAAGAAAAGCTTCCAAGAGCCAAAGGACTCATAAAAACAAGTGCATGAAATATGCTACTTCACATTTCCACAGTAAAAGAGAGCTCATGGGTTGCTATTACCTGGAGAAAAACAGACGATGTTTAACAACGCATTAAAATGGTGCCTGGTTACTGGTTGTATCACAGGGAACTCCACATCTCACTTCATGCAACCAGCGAAGAGAGTGGGAAAAAAAGAGAATACTCCTGGGTCCGGAGCACACTAATTTCAGAAAAAAGGCACCGAGGGTTTTCTGGAACAATTATTCTCCTTCTGAAGTGTCAACTACAGAGTTCATGCCTAGATGTAACTGAATATTTTATCACTTAGGAGGTCTGTGGGGAATATTTCATGTTAGCTAATAAAGCCTGTAATGTTACACAGGCAAACTACATTCAGTTAGAGCTTGCTTCCAATAATTTATCTTCATGAACAAAACTCACTTCTGCTCCATGAAGGGACCGTCTGGAAAGACCTCACGAAATCATGGTTTCGGTGGAGGACCCCTGCTGCCCAGTGTCCCTGCCTTATTCAGAAGCTGTGGGGGCACAAACTTGAAGTTCTTACTTGCTAGACAGAAAAGAGCACTGACTGCTTAACTTCTGGGGAGCAGAATATCGTGGTGTTTCATAAAGGCATAAACTTTCTACTTAGATCTCTCTTACCTGTTCTTTTCTCTGTCAACTCATTGCCCATCATGCCTCCCATTTTAATCCCTCTCTTTATTTGTAAATGAAAGTGAGTCCCTGCTTTAAAAATATGTAGACATCAGTAAGCAGCATGAACTGAGTATTTTGAGGGACAAAGGGACAGCTTGTTCATTGTGACCTAGAGACTAGTGAAAAATAGAACAGGCTGATCACAGTGCTTTCCAACCATATTATAACCGGCTGTTTACTTGTCCAATATCCCCTCTTTGATGTAGCCCTGGAGGGCAGGGACCATGCTTTATTTCTCTCTGTCTTTCTATATCTAGACCACTGGAACATAACAGGCACTCATTAAGTATTTGTTGAGGGAATAAATAAAGCCATGATCAAAGGAATGGAGAGAAGGGTGGGGAAATGAATCCCTCAGAGTAAGATTAATGGATATAATAGTCCAATCACCTTGAATTTAATCAAAGGCTTACTGGAGGTTGCCAGGAAGCAAGAGCTCTTGGAGGTGTGAAAGGTAGATATGTTCATAAACAGAAACGAGTCCTTTCTATTCCTGCAGGTCCTTAAAGACAATATGCTAACACCTCCAAGCTCTATGAGCTAACACCTGGCTCATAGAATACATGGAATAATTATTTGAAATAGAAGTGCTTTAACTCTAAAGAAAAAACAAATTGGTGTTTTTTAATGCACAAAAAACCGAAATTCCAAACTATGAGCTGTCCCTGCAGATTAAATGAATATCTGTTGTTCAGAATGCCCAAGAGAGCAAGCTTCCTACCTTGTCCTGGACACACTTGACTCCCAGGAACAATCATGTGGTTTAAATAGAATTTGCTGTTTTCATTTCCATCCCACCCCACTGGCCAGAGTGATTGTTTCAGAGGTCAGGATGTAACCTGAGTCAGGTCAATCGTTTGACCCCTTTCCTGGCCACAACCCATGGCTCAGAACGAGATATGAATGGAGCCTACAAGGGGCCAATAAGAGCCCTTCCTGGGGTTAGTATGAGGGTCTCAGGTCTCTGGGGATAGAGATGCAAGCCTGTGGGTTGATCCAACCACCCACAGTGCAGAAGGAGCTATTCTCAGCAGGAGAGAGACTCCAGAGTCCGAAAGAGAGAGAGAGAGAGAGAGAGAGAGAGAGATAGATCATAGGCATCCTTGGGCCCTTCCTGTGGGTTCATGAAACTTCTGTCTGCCCCACACATCTGAATAGGTATCTGTCATCTGCAGCTTAAAGAGGTCTAATGCACTCAGCTCGATCCTCTAGGCTTAGCAGTATCAGGTGAGGTTAGTGCCGTTCTTGGTAAAAAAGATGGTTGTGTCACATTTACATGTCCTCATGCGATCATTAACATCCAGCTGTTAAAGCAAGTAGCTCTCCAAGCAATTCAACTCCTTGTGAAACCAAACACAAATGACTTCTTTTCAAAATTCGGTTTTGTTTCTTTTGAAAAAATACAGCTTTATGTCTTGTGCCATTGCAATATTTTATTTTGATGGTTCAGAAATTTACTTTAAAACTTTCAAATGACTCTTATCTGCATTGATGTATTTCCTAGACTATGTCAGTCAAATGTTGATCTCTGTTGTTTTTCCATTATCTATTGTGCTCTAGAACTTCTGCAGCTGGCTGCCTGAGTTTAGCTACTTTGCAAAGGAAGATACTCTATTTTCTTTAAATTAAAATAAATACAGAAATTGCTTTGAGCTGCTCCCTTTCTCTCATGGATTTCTTAGATCTGGGCCACAGATTTCTGTTCCATTTCAGCCAAAACAAAACAAAATAAAATCAAAACCCACAGGAGAAACCAAGAAGTAGTGAAATAAATAATACAAAAAAAATCAAATAATTAGAAAGATTGTTAGTTTTTTGTTTGCATACAAGACAGAATGCAATACACTATCCGTTATGGAGACTACCAAGAAAGTAAACTCAATCTTGGGCTGAATAACAGAGGACTATTTTCTATATAACAAGGAAGATGATTGACAATTCTGTTTTTCATTTATCAATGTGATTACCACGATGAGTCTGTATTATGATGGGCAATTCAGGGTACCACACCTAGAGAGTGACGGTCACAAACCGATGAAGATCCATCGCCTAGGAAACTGTAGATCTGAAGTCTGACATTTTGAGGAATGAGTGTGAATACTGAGAATGAGCTAGAAACGAAAACAAACTGTAGAAAAGTGCACTTCTACACTCCTGTGAGGTGGAAAAGAGTCGCTGCTTATCAAGAATCATAGAGAGGGGATTGACGCAGAGTTCTAGAGTTCTCTTCTAGAGTTCTCTATCCAAAGCCCTTTAGCTATGGAAAACACAGCATAAGGAGGAGCAAAGAGAGACCCTAGCTAGCTCTGCCACATATGATTACATTGTACTGGGCAAGGTTTTAACCTTGGAGAGTCTCAATTTTTTCATCTATTAAAATAGCAATAATACTATAAAACTTCTATGTTTCTGTGAAAATTAAGTAAGATAAAGTATCACCCAAATGCCTTCAATGTATCCCGCCCCTCCTCCACATATAGAATGTGCACAGATCAACCACCAACTTAATGCACTGGCGAGGGGAGCGCCAGAATGGTAAATCTCGTTCAAAGGAGTATCGTAGAGAACAGAAATATTTGTAGTCACTGCCAGAAAGACTACTCGATGAGATTGCTAAATTAGTGGCAAAACTGGCTAATGATCCACAGGACAGCAAAACCGTAAGCTTCGGGAATAATCTTTTCTCTGGGTGGAAATCCTTAACATTTCATTTCCGTGTGTAGAGAAGGGGGGAGAGCTTTTTTTCCTCTCCACGATTTAGGTTATATAGTGGAGGGTCTGTAAATAAGATCGACTAAAGACAGATCAACAAGAGAAGAACAGAAATCTGTAGCATTCAGAGCTGCAGAAGTTAGAGGGGTGGTTAGAACCCGGGTTTATTTATTAATTTAGAGTTAGACAAAGGAAAAGGGGTTTAGAGTTTCTGGGCAGTTGGGTGGGTGAAGTGGGAGGCAGGTAAGGAGAAGAGGCAAGGACGGGAAATAAAGGTGTTTTAGTAACATCACTTACTACTTCTTCCTGATCTGACAGGGAGACACCTTTCTAAAAATTGAAATTGCCTTGATAACTGTAAGTCTCCTTTATGGAACGAAAACTTCGGCCCTCTTTTTTTTTAGTTTTTTCCTGCATCTGCTGGTTCTTGATGGCTTTTAGTTTAAAATAATCCATATATCAGAAGCATATTTTGAGGTGGTATATTCTGGTACCCCGCATGTGGGGAAAAGAACACATGTTGCATTTGGATAAGAAATGCTTTCAACAAGTTAACACCCACCGTTACAGAGCTGTAAAATATCCTAGTGGACAGTAAACTGTGAGTCACTGCCATGCCCCCAGAGAATGAGCTCATGCTGGGGTGGGGCTGCGAGGTGGCGCTCCCGGGTGACACCCACAGGACATGTGGTCATCCTGGTGCTTACTTCCAAGTGCTTGGGTCCCCCCCACCCCAAATGCCTCAGTAGACTAACAAACTGCCTCAGGCTCCATCCCACCAAAGCCCAGCTTCATTTTCAGTTTTCCTAGGATTTCCGGCATCTCAGAATCTTCTGGTCACTTTGAGGCCCTGCCTGCCATGGTTAGCTTTCCGTGTCTCCCTGACCAGATTATGGTGCTCAGGTATTTAATCTAATATGGATCTAGGTGTTGGTACAGTGTTGGTTTATCGATGTGGCTAACCTCCACAGTCAGCTGGGTCTTATGGGAAGGAAGCTAACTTGGTAATATGGTCGGGCCTGATCCAATCAGTGGAGCAGAGCTGAGGTTTCCTAAGGGAGAGAAAATTCTGCTTCAAAACTGCAGCTTTAGCTCCTGCCTGAGAGCTCCCAGCTCGCCAGCATGCTCCACAGGTTTGGGACTTGCCAGGCCCTGGTCACCAGCTGGCCCCCGAGACCTGACCTTTACTGCTCACCTGCTTATACCCATTGATCTTCGTCCCACATTTCCCCTTAAGCTTCTCTTTCCAGCTTGTGTCTTAATTCAGGCAAAAGATCTGAGGGGCATAACATGGGATGATGGGTATCAAATGTACCCTTTGAGGCAACAACAGCTGGACAAAGAGCTCTGCTGGCCCAGACCACCTTGACTCACCCCTACGAAGATGGACCATGGAGCGACCGGTCGAGTGACTGCCAGTCACTGTCTCATTATATACTCAAATCTCCACCAAGGAGCACAAGACTCATTCGCAGAACATAGAACATTTGTTTACGCGTGTTTCCTTAAGGCATCTACGTGGCCTTAGACCTGCCTCTACAATGACGAGGCCCCCCTTTTAAGTAGTCATTATGATGCAAGCTGGCTGGGTCCAAGGACCCAGAGAGGGCCCAGCAGGACTAGCCACGAGGGTCTTGGCTTTGTGTAGGATAGAAATCCAATGTAAGCTGAGAGGAAGTGAGAGCCGAGATGCTGAAGACTTTTGGAGACTGTAGGTAACAGTGTCTGGGAGACTCAGAAGGAAATGAAGAGCGAGTCTCATCTTTGCCTGGGGCCTGCGGTTTTTACTGAGGACGGTGGCCTGGTGCACATGTCTTCTCAGGCATCCAGGAATGAAGAGGAGTGTTCAGGTGTCCTCTGTAAGTCACTTACGCTCTGGAACCAGGGGTCCTGAGAAGTCCAGTCACTCCTTAGACATTACCTATTGTACTCACAGGCTCCAAAGAGGTCATTAAGTGCTTGGTTGTACAAGAAAAACATATCTTAGCTGTTCGTAAGTCATGTGTGTAAGGCAGAGGCGTAGGTCCCAGCGAGAACAGAAGCAAGAAAAGAAGTGAAAAAAGCAGGTTTTCATGGGGTCCCTTTAGTTTTCCTCTCTCAATCCTGATCCTAAATAAAAGGAACCCATTCACCCTGGCTTGAGGAGTGATGGCTTTGGAAGTTTTCCCCTGTGATCTCCTTATTTGCTACAAATAAAGCTTCCTTTGTGTGACAGCTCCACCTGGCGTGCTTTGTAGCTGTGACTCACCAAGGAGCCCACTCAGTTCTGTTACCTTCCCACAATCACATAAGCCGTTCCTTTGAAACAAACACACAAATTTATAAATATATTTATGTATAAACATATATTAAATATATACAAATATAAATATATAAATATACACACAGGCATATATATACATATACATATATATGTATATGTATGTATGTGTGTGTGTGTATGTATACATATACAAATATAAATTTTATATATATATATATATAATTGGTACTGATTCTCTTGCCAGGTCTCTTTCTCAGGGCGGCTGCCACCCTTACTCTGTGCTAATTTGCTCCACGCACAAGCATCACTAAACTTCACTAATCCAAGGCAGAGAGTGTTACTAACTTGAACAGAAGTTTTGGTGATAATCTTTCTCTAGGAAATACAACAGAGCCGGAAGTTGAAGATCATTGTTCTTAACAGCCATCTGTGAGCAGCACAAAAGTCTTCTTACTGCTCAGCATTTTCTTGATCCCAACCTGCTGCTGTGTTGGAGCCCATCCTCTCCCTAAATCTGTCTTCCTCCTTTCTTTTCTTGGATATCAGGGCTCTAATTTCAATCTCTTCCAATGCCAAAAGAAAACCCCAAATTTCCAACATTCTTTTCTATGAAGAATATAAATTCCAAGGAGGCAGGAATGTTGGTCCCTTTTATTTTCTGATAGATGGCAAGCGCTGAGAAGAAACCAGTGCCGTGGGGTGTCTGGGTGGCTCAGTGGGTTAAACCTCTGCCTTCGGCTCAGGTCATGATCTCAGGGTCCTGGGATCGAGCCCCGCCTCGGGCTCTCTGCTGGGCGGGGAGCCTGCTTCCTCCTCTCTCTCTGCCTGCCTCTCTGCCTACTTGTGATCTCTCTCTCTCTGTCAAATAAATAAATATAATCTTAAAAAAAAAAAGAAAAGAAAAGAAAAAGAAACCAGTGCCGTAAGGCATTCAATAACTTCTTACTGGACGAATGAATGAATTGAATGAATTAAATAAATGCAAATCTTCTCCCAGTGACTCCCATTCTCGCTTAGCACCAAATGCCCTACTTTGAATAACTGAAAAAGCCCATGAACAATCTTTGCAACATAAAATGTCCCGTCTTTTGCTAAATGGTTGGCAGTAGCTATGAGTTTATGTTGGCTATAATCCCCAGTTATTCAAACACTCATGTAGGAGTCTTTGTGAAGGTATTTTGTAGATGTGATTAAAGTCCATCATCAGCTGATACTGTAGGGGAGATAATCCGAGGGCTAATCTGGGAGGCTATGATTCAATCAGTTGAAAGGTTTAAGAGCAGAACTGAAGCTGTCTGAAGACGAAATCCCGCCCATGTATGGCAGCTTTGGCTCTTGCGAGAGAGTTCCGGGCTGCCCTTCTCAACGGCCCGCCTTTAGTTCAGCCCCGAGAACTGTGTAAGCCAATTTCTTGTAATAAACCTCTTAGTGTATATCCCTTGCTGGTTCTCTTTCTCAGGCTAAGTCCTGAATATTACAAGAAGGTGTAAGGTTGGTGGCCACAATAATATTTTTTTTTTTAAAGATTTTATTTATTTATTTGACAGAGAGAAATCACAAGTAGATGGAGAGGCAGGCAGAGAGAGAGAGAGGGAAGCAGGCTCCCTGCTGAGCAGAGAGCCCGATGCGGGCCTTGATCCCAGGACCCTGAGATCATGACCTGAGCCGAAGGCAGCGGCTTAACCCACTGAGCCACCCAGGCGCCCAACACAATAATATTTTTTAAGGCAATTTTTCTTCCCTTCTTCTGTATAAAGACCCTGGCATGGCATCTAAAACATAATGAACACTAATTAAGTGGTAGTTATCATTATTAATCTAGAATTCAGAGAAAACCACCTAAATCCGGGATTTACTTGGATTTTGCCAGTCTTTCGGATCTGGTAATTTCTGTCAGAAAAAGCTTCCCACACTTGATTGATAGATGACCCACTAAGGGATAGTCCGGTTCACTGCTATCATTCATTTTCGATTTGACACAGCCCGATTTTAGAATTAGTTTTTCTCTGATAAAATATGTTTGATTGAGCAGGATCCCAGTGGAGGTAATCTATAGAAGGGTGTTGTAGATAGAGGGCATCTACAGCTGTCCCTGTCTTTTATTTATTTATTTATTTATTATTTTTTAAAAGATTTTATTTATTTGACAGACAGAGATCACAAGTAGGCAGAGGGGCAGACAGAGAGAGAGGAAGGGAAGCAGGTTCCCTGCCGAGCAGAGAGCCTGATTCGGGGCTCAATCCCAGGACCCTGGGATCATGATCTGAGCCGAAGGCAGAGGCTTTAACCCACTGAGCCACCCAGGCACCCCAATTCTTATTTATTTTCCAACAAGGCTCTATGCCCAACATGAAGCCCATCATGGGGCCCAATGCCCAGTGTGGAGCTCGAACCCATGACCCTGAGATCAAGACCTGAGCTGACATCAAGAATCAGACACTTAACTGACTGATCCACCCAGGTGCCCGGTCCCTATCTTTTAAACAACCTCTCCACATTCTGGTATTTCCCATATTGTGAATTCTGTCTCCCCAAGAAAGAATCTTTGTTAACTTCTTATATTTCTTAGCTGCTTTGCTGCTGGAGGATGGACATGTGACTTAGAGCCCAGAGGTCAGTTACCAACTGGGAGCAAGGCTTGGTTTGGAATGAGTTCCCTGAGACTAGGCCTGGCGCCTGACACTAGGCCTGGAACGGTGGTGGCCGTGGCTCCCTCATGAAGTTCTGTGGCTCAGGTGTCGTTCCTGGAAGTCTGGTCTAGAATACAATACTGCAGCCCTCTCAACAATTCTGAGAGTTGTATTTAGGGCCTCATAATAAATCCAAGAGTGGTTTGACTGTCAGGAGCTGAGCGCCCTGCCTGACACAAATGAGTTAGGGTATGGGAGATGCTTTACACAACTTTGCAGAATTAATTATACATTCTGTGCTTACACTTATATTCAAATTATACATGTAAATTATGCCTATGGGGGTGGAGACTTTCTAATAGTAAAATGAGTAAAGTTGAAAAATAAGTCTCTATCCCATTATCCCCAACTCTACAGTCTGATTCCCAGGACAACAACTATTAACAATTCTTGAGTTCTTAAAAAAATGTTGGTACACACACACACACACACACACACACACACACCCCTAATTCTTTTAAACTCAAAAGGAATATACTATGATTTCCTGTAACTTGATTTTTTAAAAAGTCTCAATACATCTTCATTATCTTTCTAAATCAGTATAGATTTACCTCCTTATTTTTATGGTTATATAGTAATCTAATATTTGAATGTGTTTTAATTTATTTAAATGGACCCTATTGATGGGCATTTAGATTGTTACTAAATTGCTGCTCTTCCCATACTGCCTTCCACATCTTTTGTAAGTTGGTACAATGATATGCCTTTGTACACACACATACCCATTTGTGCAAGTTTATCTACAGAATAAATTCCCAAAGTAGAATTGTGACATCAAAGGGTGTTTGAATTTTAAATGTTGATAGATATTGCCAAATTCCCCTCCAAAAATGTTACCGAAATGTATTTTACACTCAGCAATTTTCCCCTCAAGCATTAATGAGCTTTAAACTGCAGCAGCTGGAGTTTTGTTTGTTTGGTTGTTTTTAGAATTTTGCTTCTTAAACATTGCTTTCTGGGCCTACTTGCTTACTCCAACAAAAGAGCAGAAGCAAGGAGATGAAAATGAGATAGGACAGAGGAAGCTGAGACGGACAGGCTCAGACCCAAGGACTGAGAGTGGCACAGACCAAGGAGCAGGGCTCAGGCAAGGACGCTTGGGTTGGCAGTGTGTTGACCAGGGAACACGGTCCTCAGACAAGATGGAAGTTTGCAGGGCTTCCTTCGAATCATCGGACATGGGGCTGCAGACACAATAGACTTACGTAGGTGAAACATGTCAGTGCAGATGACGCAGGAGCTACAGGAAAGCAGCCCACACTTACATGACCTGTCCCAGGATGTGGTCCAGCATTCTGTACGTTATACAAAAGAAACTCTGTGTGCTTCACAGCCTTGAAGAGACACCCGGAGTCTGAACTATATGAATTGCTACAACCCTTCTCATATCATTCACATATTCAGGTCCACTAGTTAAGGTATAACATTAACACTGACCATGAGTATTTCTCTGGCTCCGTTGCCTCCTGTTTTTTCAGGAAGACTAGCTTTGCTCACACTCCTCCCGAGTAGTTCTGACTTGCTAATTATTGTCTGCATGTGCTCAGGAGACCAATTCTCTTGTCTGTGAAAGTGGGATCATCTTAGAGCCTCCTCTACTTCTCTGAGTGATGATGATGGCATCTTCTCTGTCAGTGTTCAAAGAAGCAATTATGCTTTTGGCAGTGAAAGAAACCAGAATATGTTATCCCAAAATACGCCACTTTGTCCTAAGGATTATTTTGAGCTGAAGGTGATTGAGAAGTAGAGACAAGAGAAGCTCTCCGCCCTTCCTCTATTTGCCTCAAAGCAGGACCTGAAATTTCAAAGGTGTCCCTTCTCCCCTCTCTACCAGGAAGAACAAAAGTTATTCACTGAGGACACTTTATCAGGTTAGAGAAGGCACCAGAGGAATCTACATAACAAATTTTACTAACTAGCCTTTATATACCATTAGATACCCAGATAGTTCTCTTCCCACAGTTTGCTGCCCTTGCAAAGGCACAGACCTCTTTCCTTGTCCTGTCATTTCTCTAAACGTTTTTGTTCTTTTTTGAGGATAGTCTATAAACCTGAATTCTAAGCTACCTCTTTGAGTTACCATCTCTGGTTACCCCCACATGTTACATGTATAACACACATGTTAAAAAAATTTGATTTTCTTTTGCTAATCTACCTTTTATACAGAGCCCAGCCAAGGAACCAAGAGAGGTGGAGGGAAAGTTTTTCCTTCCATGCTCTTATTGTATCATTGTCTATTTCTCTCTTTGGATCGATTAGTACTTGCCTAATAAGTTGAGGTGCTCTGATACTGGTTGCATATATATTTATAACTGTTACATGTTCTTGACAAATTGTCTCCTTGATCATTTTATAATGACCATCTTTATCTCTTTTTACTGCTTTCGTCTTAAAGTCTATTTCGTCTGATACAAGTATCGCTGTCTCTGCTCTCTTTTGGTACCCACTTGCATGGCATGTCTTATTCCATCCCTCACTTTGAGTCTGTGTGTGTCTTTAAAGCTGAAGTCAGTCTTGGGTAGACAGCATATAATTGCGTCTTGTTCTTTTAAATCATCCAGCTATTCTGTGCCTTTTGAGTGAGAATTCAATTTACATTTAGTGTAGTTATTGATACCGAGGCCTTACTAATGCTCTTTTATTAAATATTTTCTGACTGTTTCATAGTTCTCTTGTTCCTTTCTTCCTTTATGCTGCCTTCCTGTGTGAACTGAAGATTTCCTGTAGTAGTATGCTTTGATTCCCTTCTTTTTATTTTTTGTGACTCTTCAGTGGTTTTTGCTTTGAGGTTACCATGAAGCTGACATAAAACATCTTACAGATGTAACACTCTATTTTATGCTGATATGAACTGAACTTTGACCACATGTATAAAAACTGCCCTTTTACACGTTCCCTTTTTATGCTTGTGATATCACAATTTACCTCCTTTTATATTGTGCATTAGTTAACAATTATTGTAGCTGTAATTATTTTTAATACTCTAGTCCTTAACTTTTGTATCAAAATTAAATGGTTAATATTCCTCTATATCATGTTCTAGAATTTTTTTGAATTTGACTATATATTTAACTTTACTAGCATCTTGTATATTTTCATATGTTTTCATGTTAGTAATTAATGTCCTTTCATTTTAATTTGAAAAAATAAAATCCTTTCAGTATTTCTCGTAAGGCAGTTCTAGTGTTGATTCTCTCAGCTTTTGTTTGTCTGGAAATCCTTTCTTGCCCTTCATTTCTGAAGCACAGCTTTACCAAGTCAGGTGTTCTTGGTTGCCAGATTTTTTCTTTTGGCACTCTGAATGTATCATCCCATATCTCCTGCACTGCCAGGATTCTGCTGAGAAATCCACTGATAGCCGAATGGGAGTTCCTTTGAAAGTTACAAACTTTCTTTCTTTCTTTCCTTCTTCCTTCCTTCCTTCCTTTCTTTTTTTTTTCTTTTTCTCTTGCTGCTTTTAAGAATCTTTTTTTGATTTTTGAGGTTTTAATATAATGTGTCTTTGAGGAATCACTTTAAGTTGATTCTGTTTGATGGCCTATGAATTTCATGAACTTGAACATCCAAATCTCTTCAGGTTTGGGAAATTTTCAACCAGTCCTTTAAAGAAGATTTCTGTCCCCTTCTCCTGGAATAGTAAAATAGGTTTTCTTGATGATGCTTCATAGATCTCATAAGCTTTCTTTATTCCTTTTCATTATGTTTTCTTTATTCTACTCTGACTGAATATTTCCAAGGTTCCTGTCTTCTATCTCACATATTCTTTCATCTGCTTGACCCATTCTTGCTAGTGAAGCTCTACTGATTTTGTTTGTTTGTTTCATTCATTGTATTCTTTGGCTCCAGGATTTCTGTGTGGTACTTTTAAAAATTATTATTACTGTCTCGTTTTAATTTTCTCATTTTGTTTATAGATGGTTTTCCTGATTCAATGTACTGTCTTTCTGTGTTTCCTTGTAGCTCGTTGAATTTCCTTAAAGCATATATTTTGAATTCTTTTTCAGGTAAATTGTAGATTTCCATGTCTACAGGTTCAGTTAATGGAAGATTGTTGTGATCTTTTGGTGGTGTCATTTTACTTTGATTTCTCATGTGCCTTGGAGTTTTGCCTTGCTGTCTCTGCTGTCTCCAGAGCTGAAGTAGCATCACCTCCTCCAGTCTTTACTAACTGCTTCTGGGAGAGAGATATCTTTCTTCAGCCCTGCTAGGGATTCTGAGGCTATCTCAGAACTTCTGTGCATATACCTGCTCAATGCTCCTGGCTCCCCATTGATTCTTAGGCTTGTATGCCTTCTCTAGGTTCTGCAGCACACCAGGCTGAGGGCTAACTGTCCATCTTTTGTCTTCCCAAAGGTGACAGTGAAACTCAAGTTTGTGGTTTTTCCCTGGCTGGCAGATTTGGGCCAGCTTTCTGTATGTGCTCACTCTATGTCTTCCAAAGCCTGCTTGCACTGCAGGTGGGAGCACACATGGGGAGCCTGTTACTGGGTGATGGGTGTGGCATGCCAAGAGCTGGGGTGCCAGTGGGCCGGCTGGAAAGATTGCAGGTGGGATGTTCCCAGCAGCTGGGGGTGGGCCTGTTGATGGAGTCCTTTTGCAGTCCTTTTGATTTCTCTGCCTCATTCTGCTTCCTATTCATGTAGCTCATGATTCAATACTTGGGTGGGGTGAGAGAGAAATGAACCCCTCTAGCAATGCACTGCACAGCAGGGGAAACTGGGTGTCCATGTGCACTCCTTTTCCTTGCAGGATAGATCACAGGCATACAGGGTCTCTCTTGGTCCTAAGCTGTTCCACCATGGGGAAAGATTAAAAAGATAAAGTCACACTCTTTCTCTTGTCCATTCCAATGTGTCCAAATCTATCTCTCTATTTTTTGCTGCAAAAGAGTACCAGAACTTTCCCCCTAGAAACCAGAACCTCCATATAGGCTCTCATCCATGGGAGTTTTTGTGAAACAGTACTTTCCAGGGGCTTCAGGACTACAGCCAAGAGGGGTAGAAGTACATTCATGGGCCACTGCAGCAGCCACAGCTGGAGTAAAATTCTATTACCTTATAAATGGGTGGCCAAGATATAAGATGAAACCTGTAGCAACCTTGCTAGGGTTCCATGGATACCCTTTTGAGAAACTCTATGCTAAAGGTTAAATGAATTAATAATACATGCAAAGGTCTCAGGAGACTGGTGCAGAGTGGTAGCTACTACTGCACTGGGAACAAAGGAACTTGTCATTGGGGAGATGCCTGGCACTAATCCCCCAAACTATAATATAATAAGGTTATTGCCTTAATGAAACTAAGTATACTTAAGTTCTCTGGGCACACCAAGGAGGAGCTCTACAAGTTTGCTTTACAGAATTAAGAGGTGGTTTTTACCTAGTTGTGGTAGTTGGCTGAGATTAGAAAAAAATGATTAGATGTTTCCTAGTCAGACATTGGAAGGAGAGGGTGTTTTGGATAGAGAAATCACAGGCAGGGGTAACCTATATACAAGATGATCACAAGCAAGAGAAAAATGTGAAGGAAAGGTATGCATTATATTTCTATTTAGTCTTCAGTACACACAGATGATCATTTCCTAGTACACTTTTGCCTTGATCGGAACTGTTGGAATTAAAAAGTATTTGCTAAATCTAACTTCCTTATATGAACCAGACAATTTGTAAAATCCAAACAAAATTTAGTTTACTAATGGCCACAACAGAGAAGTGTGCACTTTTTTAAAAAAACGTTTTATTTATTTATTTGACACATACACACACACACAGAGCAAGCACCAACAGGGGGAGCAGCAGGCAGACAGAAAGGGGGAAGCAGGCTGCGAGGCCCAATCTCCGACCCTGGGATCAGAACTGAGCCGAAGGCAGACACTTAACCGGCTGAGCCACCCAGGTGCCCCCAGAAGTATGCACTTAATAACATTTGGTTCTAGAAAAATAAAAAGGAACACACTTAGTTCATATTCTATATTCTTCCCTGCTCCAAACTTAAATTGGCATTAAGTAATTAGCTGAGAAATATAGGAACAGGTACGATTGTGGCACTGATGCACTCTGACAATGTTTCGGGAAATTCATGATCATATTACCATTTCCTAATGAGCTTTCAAAAATACTTTACACTGAACAAACCTGGTGCTATTTCCAGCGCAACTTGTTGGGATTTGAAAGCAAATCTTAGCTCTTAAGAAGAATGAGAGAGATTTAAGGAGGTGTGGAGAGAATGCTGAACTGAATCCAAAATCTCTTTATAAATGTATTTTGAAAAAAAAAATTCAGCATTGTTTTTAAGTCAGAACTTCTAGAATGAGAAATAGAAATTGGCAAGTCTTATAATATGCAGACTTGGCCAAAATAGTCTTTCACTTTTTGAAGGTTTTTTTCTTTTCTTTTTCTTTTTTTCATTGTTAGTGAAAGCTCTGTTGCTGCCTTGAGCTTGCAAGCTCTTTGGGCAGAATCCTTGCTCTGTTCAGAGAACAAGAAAAGAGTCATAGTGGAATTCTCACTGGAGAAAGCAGGTCCAAGGGACATATGAGTGTCCCTCTCTTTGTTACTCTTATGGCTGCAGTGATGGGTGCCAAGAGTCTGCGGCCCATGCCACCACCATGGGTTCTCATCAGAGCCTCAGGGACAGCATGGCGGTCAGGAGCTTCCAGTGCCATCCAAAGGGGTCAACGGCATAGAGCACAAGAGGAGGGACGATAAAAATTTGGGAATTGTCATTATCTGACTTCCCACGGTTACTCATTTTTTTCAAAGCCCTGAGGACCCCACTGTGAAAAACACTGTACCAGGAAGAGGAGATAGAGGAAAGAAAAGTAACAAGGGTGGAATGGGAAAGGACATGGGGTGGGACAGAAGGGAGAGGCAGAGAGAGGCAGTCTGAGGGGAAAGGGCAGAAAGGGACCCTGGAATTCTGTTGGGAGGGAGGACCTTGCCAGGACCATCATTTGCTCCGAGCATGGTTGGCCCCTAGATGGCGCTGTGTAGTCAGCAAGTTCAGAAAACAACCCTTGTCAAGCACAGAATTCCAGCTTTCCCTCTGGTGCCTTTATATATGTGGCACTGGTTTGGATTCTTTCCTCCACCCGGCTCCCAAATTAACTCCTAGATGCTGCCCTTTACCCTCCTCTCCCCTCCCTCCAGTCTCTTTGCCCTTTCTCACCTACCCTGTGCAATATTAAGTGCTTTATACATATGTATTCCCTCATGGATGCACGTAGGAAGCCTGTGCGAAGAGGCTGCTTTATGTGCTTGATGAATGGAAACACTGAGAGTCAGACATATGAAGCAAGAAGCACAAGCTCTTCCAATCATTAGGCTCAGCAGCTGGGAGGCAGGGTTTGAATCCAGATCTGTGGGATTGCGTGGCCTGACAGTGGGCGTGGTCAGTGTCTTCTTTCCTGTGCATTTGCTCAGGGCCAGGCTGTCCTCTCAGTCAATTGACAATCTTTATTGGATTGCTGTAAATGAAGCCCTGCCCTGAGCCCTTTCAGGGAATGTCACAGGTGACTTCTTCCATGGGCAGGAGAGGGGGAGGGGTTGAGTCATTAGTTCACCCAGGAGGAACCCAAGGTGAGTGTCTTGCTTGTCGTTCACCAGAGTGACATAGCTGAGTGTGAGTAACCAGAAAAAGGGAGAGAGGGAAGAAAAAAGGGGAAGAAACAAAATAACCTAAGTCATCATTGCTTTCTTCTATTCTGACCATGAAGACCTTTTATTTTCCACTTAGAATTATACCTCTTAAGGTTCACAGAAGCAATAGACTAAGAATCCAAGAAATGGATCCTGTTCTCAAATAAGTATCTCAAATACTTATTTTTTATTAACTAAATGGTACAAAACTCAAGATAAAGATCACAAGTCGATGTTATTCCAGTGCTTATAATAATCTTTGAAAAAGAAATCATAACCATTCCATTTCACTGTCTAATTTGCTTGAAACTGGGGGATAGTGGAGAGAATGAGAGAGAGAGAGGAAACAGAAGCAAAGGAGGGACCAAAGAGAAAGAGAAAGAAAATGGACCAAGAAGATGGTTGCCTACAACAGGGCGCTCTTGGCCACCTGTGTCTTTCCTCAGGATCCTTTCTTGCCTTCTCTTGCCTATTTCTCCTTTGTATCTCCATGTTTTTTCTCTCTACACACATCTGAATGTGAGGAGGGGAAAAAAACAGAATTTAAAGGTGATTCACCCCCACTGCACATCTTACTGTCAGCCTCTTAACTACATGGTCATTTTCCCCCATGTTAAAAACAATGACTGCTCAGTCAATTATCAAGTCAGACAAGAAAATAAAATTAAGATAATTCTAGCCCCGACTAACCACTTTCTCAAAATTTACAAAACCATTGAATGAGCCCAGTGTAGTTGTGTAGCTATAGAAGAAAAGATGCATTGGCGACAAGCAGTGATGACAAGCAAACAGCTTTAAAAATGGTCCCTTTTGTCCCTGGGACTGTACTGAGCAATTGGCAGGTTACAGAAGAGAGTAAAGAGGAGAGAATTAACAGAAAAAGCAAATATGAGATGATATAGTATTAATACTTTCTTTGTATAAAAGTTCTTCAGGGCTCATCAAAACAAAGGGTAATCTTGTCCACGAGAGAAAGAAGAGCTGCTTCTGTTCCATCTGGTAAAATCATCTTTTGTTAGAGAAGGTGCAGCCAAGTGTCCAGAATAATGACCTTCTTTAAGCCCCTCTGTAAACTGTCTGGGTTTTATCAGTGGTCCTGACTTCACAGAAAAGAGCAGTGTGAGAGGCAGGCATCCAAGTGGGTTGGCTTCCAACTTTCAAGACACATATAGGCAAAAACTCTTAAGTTGAGCAGCTGTGAACCGTGAATAGGAAGACTCAAAATCCATTTGGTTGGAGTGTTAAGATGGAGCAAGAAAACAGTTACCGTTGAGTGTTAGTGCCATTGCGACCTCAATGAGATTTTATCTACAGAGTGAAAGATTAGGGGAGACCTAATTTATTGTCATTCAGAAGAAGTATTTATAAACTTGGCAGAGCCTCATGTGAGAGCGGAACAAAGGCTGCCAGAGGGGTTCATAAATTGAGATGGATGATCTGAACGTGTTTTGCACGTCCACTGCACGCAAGGGCTTATGTAGACAGAGCATGGCCCAGCTCAGTCCCGAATCACCCTGCACGAAGCTGGTGCTATTTCTTCCTTTGGCACAGGGTCTGGGGGGCAGCTGGAGTCAGGTTCTGTTGAACTGGGATGGAGAATAAAAGGTCTTCTGAGGATGAGCCTGCAGAGTGGGGAAGGGACAGAAGGAAGCGGGAGGCTGCACTGAAAGGCAGGGCAGCTTGCAGTGAAGACTGCAGGTTGCAGAAGACTCTTCCTGAACAGGGCATGAAGGAGAAGAAAAACCCTGAGGGTTAAGCTGGGGGTGGGGGAAGGGGGAGGGGCATGACATTACATGGAGAATGACACAAAGCAATAGCAGCATAAAGGCAAAGGGTTCATGGGGTGTGGGGGGGGGGATGGTAGAGGATGACAATGGTCTTGACCAGTAAGGCTCATGGGCCAAATCTGGCCTGCTCTCTGATTTTGCAAGTACAGTTCTATTGCAAGTTTTTATTTATTTACAAATTATTTATGGTTGCTACAATAATGGAGTTGAGTCATAGTAACAAAGATTATTATAACCTACACAGCCTGAAATATTTACTATGTTGCTCTTCACAGAAAACATTTGCTGAGCTCTGGCCCTGACTGTGGTGTCCACGCCCTGCCTGCCCCTCAGGGAGAGAGGTAACTAGTCCATCGGGGCCGATGGGTCTTGATGGCAAAGCCTGATTCTACTCTACATTTATGATCTACTATTTATATTTATGTTGTATATGCTTAAAGCTTTGCCAGATTGTTCTTGAGAAAGTAAAGGTTTGTCATATCTCATTAAAAAGTAGATAGCAGGGATGTCTGGGTGGCTCAGTCAGTTGAGCCACTTCCTTCAGCTCGGGTCATGATCCCAGGGTCCTGAGATCAAGTCCCACACTGGGCTCCTTGCTTGGCAGGGTGCTTGCTTCTCTCTCTGCCTCTACCTGCTGTTCTGCCTGCTTGTGTGTGCTCTCTCTCTCTCTCTCTCTCTCTCTCTCTGACAAATAAATAAATAAATAATCTTAAGGGGAAAAAAAGGAGATAGCAGGTGCTGCTAAGAGATGGGAGTGAATGCCCAAGAGACCTCTAATATAGCATCTCTGAGGACTCTCTTTCCTTAAAGCAGCAGCACACTGTTATGGGTTTAATTGCATACCCCTAACATTCATGTGTTGAAGCCCTAACCCCCTAGTACCTAGAATGTGACTTTATTTGAAAGTAGAGTTGTTGCAGATGTAATTAGGTAAGGAGAAGTCATTCTGATGGGCCTCAAATTCAATATGACTTGGTGTCCTTGTAAAAAGAGAAAATTGGGTAAAGACACAGAGAAAACGCCATGTGAAGACAAAGGCAGTGAGCTTGGCAACACAGCAGCGGCCAAGGAATAGTGAAGATGGCTGCAAACCCTCAGAGGGGAGGGGGAGGGGTCGGCAATAGATTTTCCCCCGTTCCCCACACCAGAAGCTACTGCCCCTGACCATACCTTGATCTTGTACTTTCAGCTTCCTGAACTCTGAGACAGGACTTTTTTGGGGTTTAAGCCGTTCAGTTTGTAGCAAACTAACCATACCCACACATAGAAGGTTTCCCATGTAGACGTTTTCTGCTGGCAAAGACCATCTCCCGAGGGGCCACTTTCATTCCCAGGGGACATTTATTCAGCCCCAAGCTCCCAGGAGTCCAAGGGTTTTGCTTTCTTTCTCCCAGAAAACCCCAGCTTGAGAGATAAACCTCCTAACCCCTGACCTTCAGCTCTGGGATTGCCTGATTCCAACCATTTTTCCTTCCAGAGACTCTGGCATTGTTGTGGGCTTCCTCTGCATGCCCGCGCTTAAGATAAACCAGAAGTGCTTTATCATACTTCTGATTCAGACTCATCTTCAGGGTTTAATCGTAAGCTCTAAAAGCCATCAGTCCTCTCTGAAAATGCCATTTCTTTTGGAGGTGTGATTTTCAACATGAGTGTCCAAGTTTACCCCACAGGTCAGGAGATCCTGTCACTGACTTACAGATCTGTATGTGCCCCAAACTTTGTGAGTCCCCTCCAGTCAGTTTGAAAGGTACTTATTTATAGGACTGTATTTCATCAGGTCATGATAAAATATTAATCCTCAAGTATTAAAAATTTATCTAGTAGTTTAGAGGCCTGGGTGCCTTAGTCATTAAAGTGTCTGACTCTTGGTTTCGGCTCAGGTCATGATCTCAGGGTCATGAGATCATGGGGTTCCACACTCAGCATGGAGACTGCTTGAGATTCTCTCGCTTTTCCTCTGCCCCTCCCACCCATGCGCTTTTTCTTTCTCCATAAAATAGGTAAGTAAATCTTCTTTTTTTTTTTTAATGTGACTAGTGGTTCATAAATGAATTCATGAGATAATTTGATTTCAAAACGGAAGTCTTCATACTTAAGTAAAGCCTCTTTTTTAAAGGAATGGACAGCAATTGTCCCTTTAAAAATGATCAATTCTTCCCAATTCTTGTTTATAGGAATGATAAACAAGTGCCAGGAAAAGAAAGGAACAGCACACACTGTCCTCAAGGAGCTCTGAGTCTAGAGGGGAAAGTAGATAAAGAAATCAAGGATGAACTACAGAGAAGCTAGTGTTGTGTGATGCACATGTATTGGAGAAAAGAGGTGCACACTAACTCAGCAGAAAATGGCACAGTCAGTATAAGTTGAAACAGGCTCTAAAAGTCATGGATGTTTGAACTTGAGTGAGAGTTATTCTGATAGTAGTACAAGAGCTTTCCAGAAAGAAGACACAAGAGTTAACATTTTGTGAGCACCTGTTAGGTTAACATCATGCTAAATATGTTCCGTACATTTATGTCTTTATTGTGACTTTCTGAGATGGGTACTATAATTAAAATTTTTTATTGTTGTAAAACAGATATAACAAATTGTATAGTTTTCACCACTTGAAGTGCTCAGTTGAGGCATTAACTACACATTGTTGTATAACTGGTCCTAACACCTAGTTCCAGATCTTACTCATTTTCCCAAAATAAAACTCTGCACCCATTTTAAACAGTTAACTCCCCATACCCAGTCTCTCCAGCCCTGGGAAACCCCTTCTACTTCCTGTCTCTGTGAATTTGACTACACTAGGTACCTCATATTGGTGTAACCATGCAATATTTGCCCTTTGGTAACCAGCTTATTCCACTCTGTAGATGGTCTTCAAGGTCTATGTTGGCTCGTATTAGGATTTCTGTCCTTTTTAAGGTGAATAATATCCCACTATGTGTCTATGCCACATTTTATTTGCACTTTTATCCAAAGATGGTTGCTTGGGTTGCTTCTGTGACTTGGTATATTGGGAATAATGTTGCTGTGAACATGAGTGTACAAATATCTATTCAAATCTGTGCTTTCTTTTTGCTTATACCCAGATGTGGAATTGCTGGATCACATGGCAATTTGGGGATTACCTGAAAACACCTGGACACCAATTTTTAATTTTTTTGAAGACACACTGTACTGTTCTCTGCAGAGGCTGTATTATTTTACATCCTCGCTAGCAATGCGCAGGAGTTCCAGGTTCTCCACATCCTTGCCAACCCTTGCTGTTTTCCAGGGTTTTCTTTCTTCTTTTTTCTTTTTTTCTCATAGCCATCCTCATGGGTGCAAAGTGATACCACACTATGATGAAGGAAGGAGTATGCTGATATCTGTCTTTTTTCAGATGAGGAGCCAAAAGCTTATGAACTTGCCCAAGGTCACCTGGCCAGTATATGGCAGAATCAGGATTTATTTTTTTTAATTTTTTTTTAAAGATTTTATTTATTTAACAGAGAGAGATCACAAGTAGGCAGAGAGGCAGGCAGAGAGAGAGAGGAGGAAGCAGGCTCCGTGCTGAGCAGAGAGCCTGATATGGGACTCGATCCCAGGATCCTGAGATCATGACCTGAGCCGAAGGCAGCGGCTTAACCCACTGAGCCACCCAGGTGCCCTAGAATCAGGATTTAAACCCGAGTCCCTCCTACTGTGGTTCTGGGTTCTCAAACATGATACCGCCTCGCACCCTGGGGAGCTGGAAGAGAGCACAGGAGACTTGCAGAATGTAAATAGAGAGACGAGTTGGGGTGGGGGAGCTGAGAATGGGGATGAGGTCGTAAAGTATGCAGGGGCCAAATCATAAAGACCTTTGTGTTTTTTCCTAGAAAAAGCTTTAGTTCTTATAAACAACTTGGAAACCTAAAATGTATATAGCAGCCATATTAGTCTAAGGATAAAGAGAAGGAAACATGAGATGAGACCATGGGAAAAAAAAAACAAAAAACAAAACCCAAAACCCCATTTCTCAGAAATGTAATCAGAATAGCTGTAGGTTAAGACCTAATGTAAGGAATAACTTATTTTTTCCATCAAAGTACAACTGAAAATAACCAGAATAATGTTGGCTTCACATATTTCCATTTGTACTGAGCAAGGATATTTTGGGGCATCTTATGGAAAATATAACCTCAAGGGTTAAGGGAGCATTCATAAAGCATCTCAGTGAATTCCTATAAGGAATTTGTACTTACATGAGGCAAAACCTCTGGCACATAGTCCTAGACAAGGGGCCCCACAAGGAAGGAAGGATCCCCCTGTCCTTTTGGGGTTTAGTCTGTCTAGGCCTGCCCAGACAGCCTGCACTCAGGATTGGGGAAGGAAAGAGGGATCCCTGTGTAGGAGAGACTCAGGAACCTATAGATACACCTAGCATCAAGGGTGCCAATGGCCAGAGCTTTCCCCTTTTGGAACTTCCCCTCTTATGAATGCTCAGGTGAGATCAAGCCAAAGATCAAGAAGAAAGGTACAGTGCCTATGAGGTGGGACCGAGCAGGGAAGGGAGGGCCCCGCAGAGAGGGATGCTGTCTCTGCCCCAGCGGGCTGAAGGTCCACAGTGCTGAAGTCCCCCAGCACACAGGGCCTCCTAAAGAAAACCCTAGAGGCTCTCAGACCTCCGGGCAGGACAGATGGCCAGGCTGGGAAGCTCCCATCACCAAGCAGGCAGAACGTACAGCTTCTCCACTTTTCTTGGTCCTCCCCAAGCCCAACTATCCTCCAGGATAGTCTGACTGAGCCCAATAAAGCATCCCCAGCGACGTCTCAGAAAAGGGACAGGCATAAGGACAGGGAGCAGAATTGGGCAAAGCACGTGCACCCGCCCTCCCATGGCCTTGGGTAGCTGCAGGTTGGGCAGGTGCGTGGCAGGTGACTCTGGGGAGTGGTTGGGTGGGGCTGATCCGGGGCCCGCTGAGGTGGCTTTGGGGCAGGGGGTTGGGAGTCCTGGCGGGACAGTGCCACACGAGGCTCAGCTCCTTCCTTGCCGAGGAAAGCCAGCAGAAAGAAAGCTTCTGTTCCCGGTGAGCCTCAGAGGCCTGTTGTTGGGCAGGGTAGGCATGATTCACTCTCATTTGCCTAGAGGCAAGGGAGTCACGGAGAGGTGAGGTCACTTCCTGACATCAAGCAGGCCGTAGCGGGGCAACTGGGGACTGGAGCCAGGGCTCCCAGTGCCCAGTCCCAAGCTGGTCCCTTTGCCTTCCTCCTCTCCACCCCACATGCCTCCCATGTCTCAGGGGCCACCTTAAGCCTGATTTCAGGAGTGCGCACACTCGTGTGATGTGGCTTTCCGCGTTCCCCCTAGGAGGCCTGTGTGTATGCACACGTGGGCGTGCGGTGTGAAGGCGTGCTCGTTACTTTGTGCAGGTGTAATTGCATGCTTGCAAATTCAACACACACGTGCGCGAGCTAGCACAAGTCTCTCCTGCCTGCCCCTCCCTTGGTAACCTCAGGACCCACCGGATATTCCCTCCTCTTCCGCCCCGAGTAAAGGAAGAGGCACTCTCTGCCCTCCACAAGGCCCCTCTTCTCCCTGTTTGCTGAATCCTCATCCCTCCCAGGGCCTTCAGGCCAGGAACCTTCTTCTCTTTCTCCATGTTCTCAGTCTCTCCCTTTCCTTTGGGTTTTTCCTCCACCTTCAGGCATTCTCAGGCGTCCCTTAGCATTTGAAAACACCCACCCTTCCTGGCTCTGGTTCTCTCCTCCTCTCCAGATGTCTCCTCCCCTTCAACCCCCACCTTCCCCTCACCTGTCCAGTTTCTCCAGAGGGCCCACATTTGCAACCTCCACGTCCCAACACCAGCATCTACCCTTCTAGCTGCTTGCTGCCTGCCTTCCCCTAACATCCTCCTTTAAAAGGGCCCTTCTTCCCAAGACTGCCCTTGACTACAGAGCTCCCAACTGGTGGAGACTTTTCTCATTGCCTCTCTTTCTCTCACCGGACCGGAGGCTCCTCCCCACTGCACTTTGAAGATTTCCCTGGAATCTGACCTTTGTCTCCATCCGCAGTACCCTGGACTTGTGGTGGTCTCCTGGAAAACTCATGTCTCCAGCTCGTACCATTTCTCTAAACCCAGCAGTTTGGGGCAGAGCACATTGTGCTCAAGAGCTGATGGCAGTTCCCCCAGGGTTGGCTGAACTGCTCAGAAGCTCAGCCCAGACCTGAAAAGCTTCTGGTTTTCAGCCTTGTCCCCGCTGTGTGCCCATGACACTCAGCACAGCATAACAATTTTGCCTTCCCTGTTGGACTGCAAGCTGGGAGAGGGCAGGGACTCTGTCTTCCCCCAGAGCCTAACCCAGTGCTTGGCACAAACATGCCCAATATCTATTGAATCAGTGAGTGAGCAGATGAATGAATGAAGTTGGCTGTCTCTGTGTGAGAGGAGCCATGGGCCTCACGGGAAGGGTCCCAACGTCACTTACCCACACACAAGCAAGCTGCAAGGTCCTTCCTAGCCACCAGCTCTGCTCCACCATGGGCTCGGCCTCCTTGCTGCGTGAGCTAGCATTAGCACAACACGGGGTTCCTCCACTCCCCAGGTACCAGAGTGGGCTCCAGCCCACCTCCCTTAAGGTGACCCCCGCAGATGACCTGGGGTGACCTACTGACAGTCCCCACATCCTGGCTCAGGAAGCCTTTGCCCTTCTCTGAGCTCTAGTGGGTGGTGGATTCTGTCCCATCTTCCACGTAGCTGGAGGATCGCAGTGGTTGTTGCTCTGGCAGGGGACAGAGGCTCAGGTCTGTGAAGAGCCAGATAGGGGTCTCAGAGTCACGTTGTTTTGTGGGTATGGCTGGTGCGGCTGAGTACCCGGGGGCAGGAAATGGGTGGTCCTGGGGTGAGGCACTGGAGAAAAGGCTTTCATCAATTAGGGACTGTGTTTCCTAAGCCCCTATTGTGCCTACACTTCTGAGAATTTTGCCTCTAATGGTTCATT
The DNA here is from genome assembly GCF_009829155.1 of Mustela erminea. Lineage (NCBI taxonomy): Eukaryota > Metazoa > Chordata > Mammalia > Carnivora > Mustelidae > Mustela > Mustela erminea. Next base: position 10,834,443 of record NC_045623.1, read on the forward strand.
TTAATGGCTAGCGCTAGAATGGAGAGAAGATTCTGGGCACAGAGTAGTCAGTGTGAAGTTCTGACTGAGGAGAAGGATGGGGTGATAGTTTTTGGGTGGGTCTGAGAATTCAGTTCTGGCTTAGCCTTGGGGGAACTGGGACATGGCCTTCTGGGTGGGCCAAGGGCTTCTGGAGATAACTTCTTTTCCCCTCTCAGGGCCAGGGGAGCAGAGGCAGAGAAGAAGCCATTCAAACAGCAGGATGGGTTTAGCTGGGCGAGAGGTGGGACCACCCAAGAGTGACAGGGCTGGGGTCCAGCCAGAGGCCCAGAGGGCCTGGGTCTCTCCACAAGCAGTGTAGACAGAGCTGCACCTGCTGGGGTACCCAGAGGTTAGCTGAACCTGTTTCAGAGGCAACTTGAATATCAGGGGTAGGGAGTTGTCTTGGTCCATTTCAGTTGCTGTGGTATAATACCATAAGCCAGGTGGCTTATCAGCCACAGAAATTTATTTCTCACAGCTCTGGAGGCCAGAAGCCCAAGATCAGGATGACAGCCTGGTTAGTTCTGATGAAGGCCCTCTCCTGGACTGCAGATTGCCTGACTCCCCACTTCTCCCTCAAGTGGCAGAAAGAGGGCGAGGGAGCTCTCTGGGGCCTCTGTTCGAAGGGCACTTTATGAGGCCTCCACCCTCATGACCTAGTCACCTCTCAAAGGCCCTACCTCCTAGGCCCAACACACTGGGATTAGGATTTATCATATGAATTTGAGAGGACACAAGCTTTCAGTCTAGAACAGGTGTTGGTGCCGATCTTGCCATAGTACTGGGTTTGTGGAGATAAAAAGAAAGGAGGCTGCTTGAGGGTTTGGGGAAGCCTTGGGTGGTGGGCTCCTGCTTGAACCCTCCTACCCTTGATCCTTAGGGTAAGATTAGGCAAGTCATACAGGCTCTCTGGGTTTCTGTTTTCCAACAGGGACTGGAGAAGACGCTTGGCCATGTCTTGTGATTTCCCGGGAAGTGGGAGACTCAGTGAGTTAAAGGACAAAACAAACTGAGGGTTGCTGGGGGGAGGGGGGTTGGGAGAAGGGGGTGGGATTATGGACATTGGGGAGGGTATGTGCTTTGGTGAGTGCTGTGAAGAGTGTAAACCTGGTGATTCACAGACCTGTACCCCTGGGGATAAAAATATATGTTTATAAAAAATAAAAAATTAAAAAAAAAAAAGGGCAAAACAAAAACATTGAAAAATGAAACAGGAAACTGCCCAAACTCTTGAGAAACCATTGGTGTATCAGAGGTCAAGCTATGCTTGGTTGGTCACAAAAACCCCCACGGGAGGCCACACACCTGTCCCACCTACCAGTGACACCTGGGCTTGAGGCCACGATCCTGGACGCCTGGGTTCTCAAGCTGACCCTGCCTGTGGTTCCTGTGCTCTTGTCTGAACCTCTGCGCCTGAGGCTTTCCAGCTATAAAATGGGAATTTTCTGTGGTCGAAGATTATGCCTCAGTTTATCAAACACTGTGAGGAAGAGCAGACCTTGCAGGAAGACAGCCTTGGGTCTGAGAGGGGAAGGGGATGGGGAGGAAGTGAGAGGCTGAGCCAGGTCCTCATGTCCAGGTGGTGGGGGAGGACCACGGAGCAGGTGCTGTTGCCATGGAGAGAATCTTGGCCAGCAGCCTCCACTCTGCTCTGAGCCTGGCTGCCGTCATGAGTTTCTCTCTCAGCCTTAGCTGAATGGAGACTGTGTTCTTGAGGGAGATCCTGCCTCAGGGTGAGGAAGAAAAAACGGAGGAGGTCAGGCCTCTCTCCTCATGGCAGAGTCCAGGAAACCCCTGTTTCTCTCACAGCCTAGGCACCCAAGGATCACTCTGTTCCTGGAGGCCCTCAGAAGGACAACTTACAAGCCCGTTGGAGATGACTGCACTGGCATTTAAAGAGCCCCCAGAGCAGTTCCTCTTGCTATCTCTGACCTCCTGTCACTGCCAAGCCTGCTGTTCCTTCGTCCCTCCGTCCCTCCGTCCCTCCCTCGCTTCCTACCTTCCTTCCTTCCTCCTTCCCATAATCGCCTGTTGACCAGCTCTTCTCTGCTTGCACTGAGCTGGATGCTGGAGACACAGATGGAGAAGACTGCTGCTGCCTTCAGGGGACACCAAGGCCTGGGGACAGACAAGGGAACACTCAGTGACCTCTCTGGGGTGGTGAAGGCCCCTCGGAGCTGGACAGAGGAGGCAATGCCACATGGGGCCTATAGGTGGCAGCAGACGCCCACCAGGGCCTGCTGGGGCTCCAGGATACCTGAGGGCAGGTACCCACCCAGGTGCCAGGGGCTGAAGTGGACCTCTGCCAGTGGGTTGGCTGTTGGGGGAGACCAGCATCTTGATTCTCTGTTCACCCCGTCCTTAGAAAGACTTCTGGCTCCTTCGCTTCTTGTCCTGAGGCCTTCCCGTCACGTTTGGGAAGCAGCATCAAAGGGACCTGGCTGTTCCTGGGAGGGGCCAGACATTCTCCATGCACCTGGTAACCCTCATAATAACTCTGCCAACCAGCCGTCCTCAGCCCCATTCTACAGATGCAGAAATCAAGGCTCTCAGCAATGAAGGCGACTCCCAAGTGAAGGAACAGCTGTGTCTGATTCTGTTTCCATGAAGCCCATGAGGCTATGTGGACACACCCTTTGTTAGCAGCTGCGGGGAGGGGCAGGACCCCAGCTCCCCTGAACTTTGTAGCAGGCTTTTCCAATCCACGTGGGGAGTCCCTCTTTCTGCTCGGCTGCTAGTCTTCTTTACTTCTGCTATCCTTCCTTCTCACACCCCGGTGTGCTTACTGTAGTGCTCACTATCCCACATCGTGTCCAAGAACACGAACACTGTCTTCATGCCTGTCTATGCAATATTATAATGGAAATGACTTGTCATACTCGTGTTGTGGCGAACTGCTTACAAAGCCTTCTGCTCTGGGACTTTACTTTTGCCAATACCCTTTCAGCAAGTATCTTGCTTCTCCCTTTCTTTTTTCCCCAGGTCTTTGATCCTTCAAAGCCCAGCATGTGCCCCTCCTCCAGGCAACTAATCTGAAGACTTGCAGTGCACCCCGGCCTTGCCTCTCCTTGGGCTCCTGCTCCTTTCCCTGCTGGGCTCTCGCAGCCAGCTAGGCCCGGCCTGATGTTAGGGAGGCAGGGCTGGATGACAAGAGGCCAGAGTGCTTGTGCGACGTGCCCTATGGCAGGTGCCTTCCCTTACTACCTGTGTGACTCTGAGAAACCTACTTAACTTTTCTGAGCCTCTTCTGAGCCCCTCCATAAAGATAGGCTCAATCATACTGCCTACCTCGGAGGGTCTCTCTGCCGGTTCAATGAGCTGCTCACAGTTCAATAAGGTAGGGTATATATGGCAGTGAAAGCACCCCGAGAATGGGAGTCATGTACATGGAGCTCCCAAAGCGCCTTGTATGATGTTTTGCACATACTGGTTGGTAAATACATACAACTGTGTTGCAAAAGCCTGACACCTTTTCCACCACGGCCCGATTCCCAGACCTGGCTCTTGTCTCCCTGGGAGAACACGGGAGGATGGTTTTACCCTGCCCTACCTTGCTGTGGGGGGTGAGGCTGCCCTCGCCCTATCCCTATCCTCCCAACCAGGCAGTTTCTGTCTGAGAAACTTGGAGCAGGGGAAAAAGGCTTTGGAAACAATAGGCCAGGCATGTGCCCAACTCCACCCACGGCTCATGGAGCCTCATATCCTGGTCTGTACAATGGGCCTGTTGGGTCGTTGGTGCATGGTTTGGAATGAGACACAAGAAGAGGTTCTGTGAAATCCTCTGCATTTCACAGGCTTAGCCACTGTTACTGTCATTCAGATTGCCTCTCCTTGGGTCTTCTGGTCTCGTGTGCATTCCCCAGACTGAAACCCCTTTTCTCCTGGAGGCCCCTCCCAACCTGTGTCTTCCCTAATGAATGACTTATTCCCACAGGGCTTGGCACAGAATGGATATTAAGCCTTTCTCCTCCCTCTTTGGGCTGCCTTAAGCCTTTCTTTTGCCTCTTTGCTGCCTTTTAAAATCTTAAATCTTCGCAATAATCCACCCCATGGTAGGAACAACAGCTGAGTTCTTACCGTGTTTCCTGCCCTGTACTAAAGGGCTTTCTGTGCATTGTCTGACTAAATCTTCAGAACAGTAGGCACTGGCCTCATCCATTTTTAAAAATGAGTAAACTGAGACTTCAGAGGTTTCTTGACAAGAGGTAACTTGTCCACGGTTCCGCAGTTGGTTAGGTCTGCTCATGGAGCAGCATGTAAACCAAGAAAATCCGACTCTGGTAGCCTGTGCTCTTCCCCGGTGGGGCGTGCTAGGCCTATAGCCTTCTGGATGCTTCAGCTGTGAGCCTGAGGGAAGGGGCATGAATTCATCACGTCTGAGTTCCCCCACGGTACCTGGTGTGGGGCGCCTAAGTGGGAGCTCTGGGCGGGAATCAAAGGATATGGCTTCTGGGTCGTACTACGTACTACTTATCTGTTGTCTGTGTGACTTGGGGCAAGTCAACAGGACTTCTCTGAAGGGGGTCATCCCTGCCCACTGGTCGGAAGGATTGGATGACAGTACGTATCTGAAAGCTTAGTGCCCTCTGCCAGAGTCACTGAGGCACGGGGGTCTACATGGAGACCCCTGGTGCAGGAGCCCCAGACCACTAGCTGGAGTCCCCTGCTTCCCCAGCCCACACTTCCCCTCAGCATGAGGCTCTCTTTCTCTCAATCTCTCAGTCTTTCTCGGATTCACCAAAGCCTGTGGCCCCAGAGCCCGTCTCCTTTTGTCCACTTTGTATGAGGAAGTTATGATTTTCCTGTGTACTGATTTACTATCCTGGGGCAGATGCCAGGGCACTCAGTAATAAGTTTATCCACGGAACCTAGCTGGGTGGGTGCAGAGTAACCACTGGGGCCGTGAGAGAGAATGCTGTCCCCAGTGACACCAGCTGCCCCTGTCCCATTTTGGCCCAGGTCCCTCCTTGGAGAGAGGCTGATAGGAAACAGCACTGCATAGAGACAGGATCGGGGCTGAGACAGGCAGAGAACCTGGGTTTCTAAACTATAGCTCAGAGCACCCCCCAACCCTTGCCCTTGGAGCTGCATTCTCTGTAATAACCTTGACCGTGCCCCTGACCAGTTTCTCCCAGGCTATGTCTCAGTTTTCCCATCTGTAGGATGGGTGAACCTTCTTGACTTGTTCCCTGATGGAAGAAACTCAGGGGCCTCAGTGCTGCCTCCCGTCAAGTGTCTACCACTGTTTATGGGCAAGAGCCCCAGAGCCTGGCAGGAGAGGAAGCAGCTAGCATGGCTATCTGGAAGCAGGGGCATGGAGGGGGGACTGTCCATCCTCAGCTGAACTAGTAACAGGGAATGGAATGTAGTCAGGGCTTGGGGAGCTCTGGCAGATGTTCTGGGGGACCACAGGTCTTCCAACTCTTCCTTACCTTTCTGCTTGGCCCTAACTCCCTGTGGGCCCCATCTCTGTGCCTTGTTCCCTTTCCTGTAGCCTTTTGACCCATCCGAGGCAGCTCCCAGACACACATCTGCTCCCTGTATCTCAGGATGGGCTCATTATTCAGCCTGCCATGCCTCACCCAGCTTCACCCTGCTCACTCTTCAGGACCCACTTTAAATATCAGCACCTTCTCCAGAAGCAGGCCCTGACTCAGCCTGGACTTGAGTGCTCTCTCCCATGGGCTGCACAGTGCAGAGATGCGTCTTCTGTGAGACCACTGACCTCAGTTCTCCTTGTGTCGGTTACTGGTGTGTGTGTGTGTGTGTGTGTGTGTGTGTGCACCTCTTGCCCAGGACAAAGTATGGAGTAATACTTAAATGAGTGAACTAGCCAAATGTGACTGTATAAAGAATCCCACACTGGGCCCTGCCATGAACTTGCTGTGTGATGCTGGACTGGCCCCTTGCCCTCTCTGGGCCTGAGTTTCTAAATATGTACAATAAGGCAGATTGCTGGATGTCCCCTAAGGTGTTCTCCAGCTCAGACCCTCTAGCATTCTACATTCTGTGCCTCCAGGGTGGTGCTCTCTGCCAGGGGAGGAAGAGCGCCCTGCAAGGAGCAGTGCTTGCAAACAGCCTGTGGAGAGAGGGGGAAAGAGGGCGCAAGAGAGTCTGCGTGACTAAAGCAGAGTGATGAGAGCAGGTGGGATGAGAGCTGGAGGCCGAGGAGGCCGGAGATGAGGGCAACAGACACTGAGTCCTAACTGTGTGCCAGGCACCATTCCAGCACTCAACACATCAGTTCTCATGGCAGTCCCATGAGGGAGTACCATAATGACCCCGTTTTACAGATGAGGGAACTGGGATATGGGGGGGGGGGGGTCAGAAGGTAACCTGCCCAGGGTCACACTGACAGGGAGTAGTGGGTCAGGTTGCACATTTAGGCAGTAAGATCCAGAACTCCTTGCATTGCTGAGTTGAGTGTTGAACCATAAAGGTTCTTGAACTTGGCACTGCGAAGTTTTATGTCTTCCCTAGAAGCGATGGCAGCTGTCGATGGGTTATGCATTATATCCTCACAGAATTCGATGTGTTTCGCAAAGGTCACTCTGGCTGCCATGGGGACTAGCAAGGAGCTGGGATGGGTCTGGGATAGTGTAGCACAGATGCGTTAGGAAGCATGGCAGTCGACCTTGAGAGTTATGATGGGAACTTGAACTAGGGTGGGTGGGCATAGTGGGGATGGGAAGACTGGATCAAACCGAGAGAAATTCAGGAAAGAAAATTCCCATGGTGTTGGTGGTGAATTAGATATAGGCAGGGAGGAAAAGGGAGGGTGCTGTGGAAGAGAATCCAGACTCCAGAAGGGGAGGAGGCTCGGGGAGATCGTGAATTTGAAGACCTGTTGAATGTGGCGCTAGCCGTGAGAGATCCCAGGGGAAACAGCCAAGAGCAGGCGGCTATACGAGTCTAGTGAAAGACCTATGCTCTCTTTGCCATAGGTAATTAATGCCATGGGAGTGAATGAAATTTGCCAAGGAGAAAGTACAGAGCAAGGTGCAGGGCTCCAAGTTTTAACGGACCAATATTGGGGAAAAGTCTACACTGGAGACCCAAAAGGAGTGGCCAGAGAAAACCACTAGGTGTCCCTGAAGCCACAGGAGGACAATGACGAGCAAAGTCAGGTAAGACTCCAGTTAAAAAGCAGACTGTGTACATGCAGCTGTGGGTGCTGCCAGCCACTGTTCCTGGGGAGCAGATGGGCAGGAATCTAGGGATAGCAGAGAAATGATGGGAGGAGGTCAGGAGAAGAAGACAGCATAGGACAGGAGCTATCTGGAGAAGCTGGGTTGTAAAGAAGAAAGATGGTCCTAGGTGGCGGGGAAGGAGGACCACGTGAGCCGCTTTCGGTCTCTCCACCCTCTTCTCCCATCTCCCTCCCTATAACAGGAGGGTGTCGAACATATTTAAAGGCATAGAAAGCATAGAAAACACTCCCCTCTGGGGAAGAGATCATCACTTCAATAAGACTCCTGAGATAAGTTTGGGCTGCAGCCTCTGCCCTGAAACAGAGGAAAGGGAGGCGGTATGTGTGCTATGTGGGTAATTTATTGGTTTGGTATGGAAGCTGAGGGACTCCCTGTCTGGTGGCTGTTTTCTTCTCTGACAAACAGAAAGCAGGGACTTCTGCAAAGACTTGGGGATCGGAAGGGGTCAGGAGGCATGAAGAAAATAGAGCAGGTGTGTGTTAGGGCCAATTTAATGTTAAAACCTGTTTAACTATTAGGGCCTCCTTAGCCAGAGCAACTCCATATTGCCCACGTAGCCATATTGTTGTTTACATCCACGGACTTCATTCTGGGAATAATGGCCCTAGTAGTTCCTTGTATGGTTCCGGGTATCGATCCCGGGAGTAAACGCCTTAACAATAGAAGCCACGTACTTGGATCTGCGGTTATGCCCTATAAAACCAGCCTGTGAGATCGGGAGGGGGTCACTCTCTTTGGAGGTGGCCCTGGCCGGTCAGTTTGACTTCTAATGCTTGGCATAGAATAAAGCTCTACATAACTTTCACTTTGTCTCAGTCTTGTTCCCCTGGCCAGTCAGTCTGACTTCTAATGCTTGGTATAGAATAAGGCGTTGCATAACTTTCACTTTGTCTCAGCCTCATTCCTTTGATAACGGACCCCAACAGTGTGAAACAATTATGGAAAGAGGAAAGGAGTCAACCAGGGAAACCAAGAGGATTTCTGAGAGGCATTAAGAAGACACTTCAAGGCTGGGGATTGTGGCTTTGTAGGGAGCCAGACTGCCCTGCCCCCTGACTCCCCTACCACCACCCCAGTGCATGGCTGTTGGGTACAAATGTGGAGAAAGTGAGTGGCTGGCTTCATCCAGGGCTGGGGCTTTGCCACATGTGCTGATTAAGGATGAGGGACAAAGGAATGTAGGGTCTTGGCAAAAACACATAATTGGATGAAAGACTGTGGGATATAATAAGCCGGAGAGAGGAGAGAAGTCCATACAGGACAAGCTGGATGAACCGGAAGAAAGCAGAGGACTGTGGACAGGTGAGAAGGAAGAGCAGTTCGGTGGGAATCGTTGAGCCGTAAAGCTGGAGGCTGAGGAGCTGGTAGAGAGGGGGATGCTTGATGTGGTCTTCTTGGAAGTAGAACAGTCCCGAATAATGACAAAGTCCAAGGTAGGACATGGAAGTGGATGACTGAGTGAGGGGGAAGGTCAGTGGCAGGAGGGCACTCGAGTTGCTGAGCGGCCAGCGTGCCGGCCGGGTCACTCTCCGTGGGGATGGTGTTCCATCCAGGATGATCATGGGCAGCTTGTGGTGGAGGAATTCAGTAAATCACGAGCCAAAGTCTTCGATTAATGACATGGCAGGGTGGGGAGTGGTTGGAAGGCAACTAGTGACCGCAGTGAGTGGGCAGAGAGGGTCAGAGGTAAAAAATAATGAGAGGGAAAGGAGAGGATCCTGTCCCAATATCATGTTAGTCCTGGGTATGGGGGGAGGGGACCAACATCCTTATAGCATAAGAAGAAACCAAGACCTAAGAGGTTAAGTAATATGTCCTAACTAGCAGCTGGTAAGTGGGGTAAGAGTGGGGACTTGAATCTCCCCTCCCCCATCTCCTGTGTTACCCTCTTCCTACCCACATGGGTCATCAGAGAGAGGAGAGGTCCAGGGGACAGCAGAATGGCTCGCTTTACAGAATGAATAGGAGCTGGGTTTGTGATTTTTTACCCAGAGGTACAGAGATACCGCCCCCCACCCCCCAGGATGGTTAGGGATGAAATGCTCTCTCTAGAATCAGTAGCATCACTTCTGTCTTGACATGCTATGACATGACCTCACAGCACTACTGATCATTTGAGAGCCTCTTGAGGACGGTGTCAAGAGCAGAGATGTGGTGGAGGCAGGTTGTCGCATTCCTGTGGTAGCCAATGTCATTGGCATAGCAACACAACTCTGCCTCCATCCCATCGAGTCCTGGCATCTGTCATAGGGGGAAAGTAGTGGCACTTTATGGTACGGTACTGAGCCCCATAGTCCCTCTGGGAAAGAACATTTCCATCCTAGATCAAGCAGGATGGGCATAGTATGAGGCTGTCAAATAGGGCTGAATTTTCTTATTTGGCAGGATGTGGATTTCCTGGGGATTCCCTACTGATAAGCTCTACTCTTTCCTATAGCAATTTCAAGGCAACAGTTGTTTGGGTCTTCCAAGGTCAATTGCCCTTTCTTGATCCCCACCCCAGCTGACTCCAGTGGAAACCCTCTATTTCAGAGAAGTGTCACAGTGCAGTGGGAGAGCCAGCCTCCCCTGGCAAGCCAGGATCAAGCTTGTCATTCATTGGCTGTGAGCTTTATGTTATTTATCTTTCTGAAGCTCAGGTTTCTCATCTGTAAAAATGGGGACACCTCCCTGGAGGATTACGAGGATGAAATGAAGGGACACATATATCACCTTCATCCTGGGCTTCACTGCAAGAGGATAGGTGGTCAGTCCACTGTAGGTTTCTCTTGCATGGACAGTGGGGCTTCAGTGCCTTGGGACTGAGCCCTCCAGCAGAGGTCTGACTGGGAGGGTAGGATGATACACAAGCTTCAGTGGACAGGGCAGCGTCTGGGGATGGCAGGCATCATCTTCCAAAGCCAGCTTCCAAATGGCTAAGTACCCTGGGAAAGGGACAGTGTGGGCTGTGACCCATGTCCCTTTACAAAATATTTGTTAGCCCATGGCTGTGAGGAAAGTTCAGGTGTTAAAAAGAAGTTTTCAGAAGATGCTTTAGAAATTTGGCATTGTTGAGACATCCAAGTGGCATCTCTTTGGGCTTCTTTTTAGTGATTTTTTTTCTAATTTCAGTTTTCTAGTGATTCATTTTTGTTGTATTAAAACAACAGCAACAACAACACTGATCTGGAGTAGACCCTGCAGAAAAGACACTGTTCCTTCTCTACATGTAATCTGAGAAGCACTGATCCTGATAAAACAAAAGCCATCTTAAAACCAACTAAGTACAATGAAGAGCTGATTACAAAAACTAGCTGTCCCACATTGGTAAGATGGCAGTTTCTTTATTGCCTCAAGGCAGAAACTCCAGTTCTGCTTTGCACTTACCCAGGCCCCAGCCCACAGGCTCTGTGAGCCCTGGTCCCTGGTTTGAAGTTCATTGCCTGGAACCTCAGCCCATCCCAGTGCCTCCATCCTCGTTTCCAGCAACATGGCCTGAATCCAGATGTAGGTCGTGTCTTGTTGTATCAGCATCAGCCTGGAGTTTGGAGACCAGACAGCTGGGATGGAGGCGCCCATAGGCCTGGCCTTTCAGGCACTACTGAGTTTGGGGGGATGAGGGGCAGGCACAGTGAGACCCCTTGAGGGGTCAGGTGAGATTCCTTTCCATATACCATGGGCTCTGCTCCTGGAGGGCCAAGGTTCCAGGAGTCCCAGCTGCTGGCCTAGGACAGAAAGCCACAGGGAGAGGCTGTAAGGAGGCCAGGGCATCTTGGAAAGGCTGGGGGACAGCTACAGAACTCCTGTTCTACCCCCCATCCTGCGATCGCACTCTGCTCCTTGGCATGTAGGGTGCTCAAAGCTAAAAGCCACACAGAACCAGCAGGACCATCCGAGCACCTGTTGCCCCCTCCTTTGGCATGGCTTTCAGTGAAAATGTTTACCAGAAGAGTCTAAATGTGTTTTATATAAAACAACTTCCTTTTTAGGATGGGTTTTGCTTTGAAATAAGGGAAAGTAAAGTATTTCTGGGACATTTCCTTTGCTACTCTGCCTGCCTCGCCTGTAGTGGCTCAGTATCAGGTTCCCCCCGATCTGTGAGCTTCTGGGGACAGGGCAGCCATCTGCATGCCTCAGGGTGCTTGATGTGGGGACTTCCACGTAGTAGGACCTCAGCAAATGTTTGTGACGTATATAAAAGCTAACGAATAGCTTGTGGAAACAGAAATCAAGAAAGTGGAGCAAAGACTGTGCCTTCACCTACCTGGGACCCAAGTCTGGCCTCTGAGAATAAAACCTGTGACACCATTATAAGCTGTGTGAAGACCTGACAAAGAGCCAGAGTATCTAGGTCACTTGAAGCCCCCGCCTCTCCCACTCCTGGGAAGTGTCTTCCCTTCACACAGAGAATGAACAAGGCCGATCTGGAAGACACCTCATAGACAAGGCTGGGGAAGTTAACTCCTATGTTGCCAGTAGCGTAGGGCACGTAGCTCTGCGTAGACCAGCCACCGGTGGCAAGAGATTAGCCTAAATGTAGCCCAGTGTGAGTGTGTGTGTGCGGGGGCGGTGCCAGGAATCCCCTGCTCCCCAGAGCGCTGGCCCGCTTGGGAGGAGGAGCATGGTACTGCCCAGAGTTCACAGAAAGCCCCCCGAGGCCCTTCCCACCTCCACTCCGCCTAGGACCCTTAACTGTGACCTGAACTTGGATTGCAACCAGAACAACTCCTGGTGTGAGAAATCCAGAGCCTTCTGGCTGCCTCTGTGCCACTCTGATATCTCTCATCTGATCTTCTACTGATCTTTGCTTTGTGTTCCTGGAGTCGCCTTCATGTGTGAGCGATGAAGGTTTCCAGTGTTGACTCCTCTTTAAAGAGAGGACTTGGAAGAGGTAGGAGATCACAGACCACCATGTGGGCCAGGCAGCGGGGTTCGGCATGGCGGCTGTGAGCAAGAGCGGGAGCTGCCCCCTGCTGGGTGGGTCTCTCCAGCTACTTAACCCTGGAGCCACGCGATGCATGCAAGGCTCCCAAGGAGGTGATGTGGGCAGAATTCTACGATTCAGGAGGATGCTGCTGGGCAGAACAGGACAGAGGAACCACGAGGTGAGGATCGGTGAGGTCTATGGGGTTTCCTGGGGATTGGCCACCCACCGGGGTCACTCTGTGCTGCGCAGTGTGAGCTGAGCACCAATCATACCAGAATACCAGGGAAGCCCGCCAGGGCTGTGTACCTGAGAAGTGCCTGTGACTGCACAGAGCGCGGCTACTCATTATCACCCCCACCTCCTGCTACAGCCATAAATCTCAGATAACATGGATGTCCAGGCTCCAAGAGGTCAAGCTGTGGCTCTGACACTCCTGCCTTAGCTCATCGGGCTGGGTACAGAGAGGAACTGAAATCCTCTTAGCTGGGACTTCACCCAAACAGGATTGATCACCTGGATATCTGTGGTTCACAAGGGACTGACCAATCACCTCGGGGCTCCTTCTTGGGAAATCTGACACATTACTCTAGAGTATCTCGAGCTGTGCTGTCCAGGATGGCGGCCACCCCCTTACATGGGGCTCTTTTAGTAGAACACTTGCATCATCACAGAAAGTTCTGCTCACGACTGCTGAAGAGAAAACAGGTTCTGTTCCTATGGGTGTTACTCAGAGATTTGACACTGGGTCTCTTGTGTGTGCTGGGACGGGTGTCCGCCCTGAATGACAGCGCTCAAAGTCTGTGTCAGGTACCTGGACAGCCCGTCTATCTGGTTGGTCGGTTTGGTGGGGAAAAGAAAGGCAGTGGCTCAGTAAACACTGTCTGCAGCAGGGGGGGCACATGGCTGACTTATGACAAGATTCCCCTTTCAGCTACTCAGTCATTTTCCAGACGTTCATGGGGTACCGGTTATGTCTCCACATCATGTCTAGACGCTGGGGGTTCACCAGGGACAGGACCGTTGTGGTTCCTGTCCTTGTTGAAGGTTCGGTCCTGTGTGGTCGGACGCTAGTGTCACAGACGGAATGTGGAGCCTTACCAGAATGGCTGTAGATTTCTCTCCGCATCTATTTTAACCAACCGCCTGGGATTTTCAGTGAAAAGACACAGTAAAATTCTAAAGGTTGCAAATTGTGTTTCAAGTGAGCAGTGTACAACCCTCCCCATAACTGCCTCAGGCTTTCTCTCTGGGGCTCGGAAACGCAGCCTGTCCGCCGGGACCATCTGGACACACTTAGAACAATGGAGGTGACACAAGAGTCCTCAAAGCAGCTTGGGAGGCCCCCAAAGGGAGCTCCTGGGGGGCAGCAGGAGTAAACACAGGCCGAGTGGCTGCTGAAATGGTTTGGCTGTCGAGGCTAATGCACTGAGGTTCAAAGCTTTGAAGAAAGTCTGCAGGGCAGTAACAACAAACGACTTTGATTTAATTACGGACCACAGACTTTCTAACTGACTTTTGAGGGGAGACAGCACTTCTAAGATCCAAGTCTGGCAAGAATTTGCCATAGGTGCTTTTTTTTCAGGTTATTTTACAGACTGACATTTTTGTGAGACTCAGGAAATAAACAAGCCCTTTGAAATCCTGTGTGTGTGTGTGTGTGAGAGAGAGAGAGAGAGAGACAGAGAGATACCACAATTTTCGAACTTTAAAATAGCATAGTTTGTGCTCCATTATAATGTGTGTCCCAAATTATAACTAGAAGTCTTTTTGAGTTCTCGGAACAGTGTGTATAGAGGTATGTTGCAAATTGTTTTATGGAAAAATACTTTTTGGGGACATGTGTATCAGGGGTTCTTTTTCTTCTTCTTCTTCTTCGTTTTTTTTTTTTAAGATTTTATTTATTTATTTGACGGAGAGAGATCACAAGTAGGCAGAGAGGCAAGCAGGGAGGTGGGGGAAGCAGGCTCCCCGCTAGCAGAGAGCCCGATGCGGGGCTTGATGCGGGGCTCATTGAGGGGCTTGATGCGGGGCTCCATCCCAGGACCCTGGGATCATGATCTGAGCCGCAACTGTTTAAAGGGTTGGGTGATGCAATTATTTGTATTGAGAAGCGGCCCATACTCTCGTGAGCATTTCTTGGGGACTTACTGTGTGTTTAGCACCCACCTGGCTAAGGGGGGAGATATGAAGAGAAGTGAGAAAAACTTCGTTTTATAAAGCTGGCAGATTCTCAGGAGAGACAAGCATAGGTCAGGAGGGAGAGATTTACCCTCATGGAGGGGATCCAGGAAGGCTTCTTGAAAGAGGGGGCCGTGGACTTGGGCCTGGTATGTTCAACTGTCAGCGGGCTCAGTGCACCAAGGAAAGGACTTCTCCAGACTCCACTAGCATGTTCAGGCCTCCGGCCTCCATCCTTCACGTTGGCAATTGTCCCCAAATTGAACTTCATATTTTTTTTTCTGCAACTTTAAGAATTCAGTTGGGACAGATGGAGATTTACAACAAAACTCTAAAATTTGATTTGTTTTTATAATGGATTTGTGAAGTCTTTCTTGGGGTGATATTCTTATCATGAAATATATACCATGTGCCTGAGCTTGGGAAGCTCGAGGTAGTGATTCCACGGGTAGTTGAGTCAGAGAGACCTGGCCTTGGATCCTGGCTCCACTCTAGTGAAATCCTGGGGAAGTCCCTAGGTCCTCTTGGAGCCTCAGCTTATTCACCTGGGAAATGGTATCAAAATAACTCTTCCATGGATGCTGTCTGTGGTTAGAATTTGATAAGGTACTTTGGTGAATTTCTCCGCACACTCACAGGCACGAAGTAGGTGTTTGGTTATCGTTGGTTAAAATACAACTGACCCCTTGACTTCTTGGCTTCATCCCATCTTAACTCACCTATGCTATTCTGTGGTCGCTTACAACTCAATACCAACAACGGGGAAGCCAAGTCCTTTGGGTGAGGGGTAGTTGAGGCAAAAGGCTTTTCATGGAGTTGTTTTAAGTAAACGTCTAGAGGGAGCTCTTTTATATGAGGAGAGTTCTGGCCTATCTTGTCAAAAACACCCTCTCTAGGTGGTCCAGCTCAAGGTAATGGGGCCAGGTTCACGTCCTTCCCTCCTTTCCCCAGTAGCCTGTACTCATCTCACTTTGGCTTTCGTAACACCATGTTGAAATACCCTGTATTCAGGGTGGTCTCCCAGAGATGACCATGAGTTCCTTTCAGACTGTGATTCTTCTTAATAACTCAGCAGCCTACTCAGTGCCAGGTACGAAGTTGGTGCTCAGTACTTGATGAACCACTCGCTGGATATATGGGTTTAATTCTGAACCAGAGCTATGGTCAGACACCAATATCTGGATTCTCTTTTCGTTCACTTCAGGGACAGACTGGAAATAAACTAAAAATGTTTATTCAGTATGCTATTTACTATCCTAGAAGAACTAGTAGCAGCATCTCCTTATGTGGGCAAACTCAGAAAACCTAGAAGAACTTAAAGGTTGAGTCTTAGCTTCATTCTCTCCAGCTTATTGCCCTGATTCATCAAGGTCCTATGTTTGGGTGATCAAGAGAAATTATGATATTCTCTAAGCTCGTGGGGATTGAGTCATCCCATCTGCCTCTCCTCAACTGTTAGACCTGGAACAGGGAGGAGAAGAAGATGTCTGGGAAAGTTAACTCAGGTTGGGTATTGAACTAGGGATCCCAAAGAAGGAGAACTTCTAAGGCCTAGGAAAGTCATTAATTGATGAGTCTGCCAAGGAAGAAGTGCTTTCATGGCCACATGTTTATGTCAGTCCATGTCAGCATTTCCTGCTTCCCCTTCAGTGTGAACTCAACAGTGGCCAGTCACTCCCTGATTCACCCTGTGTAGTAACCAGTACCATTATTCATTCATTAATTCAACAATGTAGGGGAATTTAGGTATGTTGTATAGAAAACAAAGAGTACCATTTAAGGCACATAAAAGTATATCCTAATAAAAATCTGTTCTCCAGGAACTTGTGGTTTCATAATACAGATTACTAGGTGTACACATGCTAGGTATAGCAAAAGGTAGAAAATGAAACATTAAAAAGAGTCAAAGGGCCATGGGAAGCCAAGAAAGTAGAGTATCATTGCCAACGGCAGGCAGAATTACCAAAGAGGTTGAGAGGCTTTAGAAGTAAATAGGTTCAAATCCCAGAATTACCATTTACCGACTCGGGCCTGGCATGTTCAACTATCAGCTGGCTCAGTGCCATATGACCAGTCGTAAGGTACTAAACCTCTGTGGGCCTCAGTTTCTTCACTTGTCAGATTTTCGCAAGGGTTAAATGAGAAAATGGGTGTGGAACATTAGCACACAGCCTGACAAACCAATGACCAGAATTTCCGAGCTCACTCTGCAGACCAGTGTTTCTTTAGCAATCACAGATGTCCAGGTATGGCAGTCAGGGCCATTTGGTTATAAACATGAAACGTACCTTCACTAACATTACACAAGCAAGAAATTTACTGGGAAGACCTTAGATGCTCACAGAATTGAAGAAAAGCAGGCCTTGGAAAGG
The DNA here is from genome assembly GCF_009829155.1 of Mustela erminea. NCBI lineage: Eukaryota > Metazoa > Chordata > Mammalia > Carnivora > Mustelidae > Mustela > Mustela erminea. The sequence continues at coordinate 10,851,131 of NC_045623.1, forward strand.
ATAAGACCAGGTGGTTCTGGAGTCTCTGTGGGGGCATGATCAGCAGTTAACTTCAGGGGGCTTTGCTGGAGGAAGCAGCTTCCAGTCAATTTTTATTCCTCTTTTTCCAGCCCAGGATTGGGACCCTGGGATAGTCTGCATATCGGGCTGTGTGCTAAGGTTCCTGTCTATATCTGCATAGTAGACATTGATGTTGGGCATGAAGCATAGGCAAGTCTATTCTAAAAAGACCCACAAATAATTCAGAGATGAATCAAAGTTGAGAATCACTGAAAAGTCACTATAAAAGAGAGGAGTCTCATTAGTTCTTGAGGCAGGGAAGGAGGGAGATACAGAGCTGAATATCTCTTTAGAACTTGAACTCCATTGTGATGGCTGGCATAGTAAGATAATGCTAGGTATGATTCAGGCTTCTTGCCTTCTAGTGGAGGAGATAAACACTATTCCCATAGCTACAAGGATCTGTACAAGGCTTTGAGGGAGCTTTGACCTTTCCTCCAGATGATTATTTTGGTCTCGATGATACCAGTCACACCAAGGTCAGTCCAAGGCCCTTAGCAAGTGAGTGGTCTGAGAAGAAAGTGGGCTAGCATTGACCCAGGAGAGGTGGTCACCCCTGCATTTGGTGTTATCACGCCCTCAGATTGCAAAGAGAAGACCTGTAAATAATTCCAGGGAATATTCTACTCCCTGGTCCAGCCTCTTCCACAGAGGGGTTGGGTATCTGCCAGGTGACCCGTGGGAGTAACCTGCACTTACTGAACTTTTCCGTAGTACTGGGGAGGGAAGAGGGAGCAGTAGACCTGGAAGTCTGCCAAGAGATATGGAATCATGGGAATGTGCCTGACTAGCTCTGGGAGGTTGCCCAGCCCTGCTGGATGTGAGCTTCAGGATCTGTGAAGGACCAAACATTGCTCCAGACATTTTGCTCTAGGTCCATTAATCCTGATGACAAGTTCCAAAATTGCAAAGGGATTGCCCTTTGCCAGATCACATGTATCTACAGCCTGACATTAAAAAACTGACTTTGGCTTTTCTGTGTATAATTGGCACCCAAATATAGCTAAAGCAAAAAGGAAAAAAAAAAAAAAGAAGAAGAAAGAAAGAAAGAAAGAAAAGGAGAGAATTTTTGGCTTCCTCACCAGTTTAAAAATTATACCATGACATTTATTGCTTCCATTATCCAAAAATGTCCATTTGGAGCAGGCTTGCCTCTCCCTTTGCAGCTACCCCACCCCTCCACAAGGTCTTCCCACACTGATCTAATCAACAATGAGATCTTGTGTCTCGAAGTCCCATTGTGCCTTCTGTTCCTACCAGCAGAGACCCTGGACAGGATTAGATCACAGGACCAGGGCACTTCTAGCCTCTGTATGGTCTGTAAAATTTCAGAAAATGTAGATTACTATTTCCAGAGGTACTTACCTTTTTATCCTTATCTTTCATTGTCCAAAGAAAAAGTTGCTCCCTTATGGAAAGTCAAAGGTTCCCTCTCTGGATCCCATTTCCCTGAAGAAAGTAAGTTTCAGTCACATCTTTGAATGTGAATGGAGAATTGATCTTGTTTCTCTTCCTCAAAATGAAGACGGAGAACAATGCTTAATCCAAAGGAATAAATTTTCAGTTGTGGGGTTTGACGCAGCATCACTGGTGTGGAGATTTGTTTGGGCTTGGGGTGGGGGGCAGAAATAGTGGCATGTTGGTTTGGTTACCATAACAAAGGCCGAGATGCTAGTGACTCAGTCAAGGCAGAGGTTTATTTTTTTCTCTGTTAGCTAGGGCTAATATGGTGGTTCACAGTGTCAGGGGCTAAAGATCTTTCTGTCTTCTTTCTCCACCGTCCTCAGAATGTGTGGTCCAGACACCCAGTTGCAGCTCTAGCTGTCAGATCTGCGCCACTCCAGGCAGTACAACCAGGAAGGGGACAGAGAGGCTGGCCCGCACTTCACAGTGATCCAGCCTGGAAGTTGTGTGAGTGGCCTTTTCTCATGCTCTGTTTTGTAGAACCTTGCCACAGAGGCATATGCAGTTGTAAGACAATCCGAGAAATAGAGACTTCAGTAGAATAGCCTTGTGTCCAGGCAACACTGTGTGACCACGAAGGACATGACAGACAGATAGTAGGGAGACCATTTGCAATCTTCTTGCTGCTTTGTACTCCAGTTTTATATCTTTATAAAGGGTTTATATCTGACCTTCAAATCTGTCTTCTTGAATGCTTCCACTAATCACTCTGCTGCCTAACTTAGAGCCCTAGGAACATTACTGCTGCTTTATTACCCTCATTTTCCTCTCCTAGATTGGTCACCAAGTCCTTTGACTGCAGAAGTACCTTCCACATCTGTCCTCTTGGCTCCCTCTGCACCCCCACTGCCTTAGTTCAGGGTTTCAACATTCCATCTCATTCCTTGTGTTATTAATTTGTTCAATAAGCAATTACTGAGCATCTACTCTGTAGCAAGTAATAATATAGGTGTTGGCAATTAAAAAAAAATATATCCTTGCCCTTCAGTAGCTCTTAGTGTAACAGGGGAGAAAAAAAACCAAACCAAACCAAATACTCCTGCAACTAGAGGCAATGCACAAGTAGCTGAAGCCAACTATTTCTCCCCCATGCCACCACGCACATAATTCTTATGCATTCTCATCATATATCATAATGGCCAAACTTAAAATGACAGAGAACAACAAAGATTGGCAAGGATGTAGAGAAAACGGAACTTTCATGTGCGGTTGGTGGGAACGCAAACTGGTGAATCCCACCATGGAAAACAGTATGGTAGTTCCACAAATATTAAAAACAGAAATACAATTTGATCCAATCATTCCACTATGGGGTATACACCCAAAGAAAATGAAAACATTCATTTGAAAAGATATATGTGCCCCTATGTTCATTATTGTGGCATTGTTTACAATAACCAAAATATGGAAGCAACCTAAGTGTCCAACAACAGATGAATGAATAAGGAAAATGTGGTCTGTTTAATACATAGAATATAATGCAGCCATGAAAAAAGAAGAGATCATGCCATTTGAGACAATGTAGATGGACCTAAAGGGTATTATGCTAAGTGAAATAAGTCAGACTGAGAAGAAACAATTATCATACGATCTTCCTGATATGAGGAAGTTGAGAAGCAACGTGGGGGATTTGGGGGGTCGGAAAAGAATAAATGAAACAAGATGGGATCAGGAGGGAGACAAACCATAAGAGACTCTTAATCTCACAAAACAAACTAGGTTTGAGGGTTGCCGGGGGTGGGGGGGGGTGGGGTAGGGAGAGGGTGGTGGGGTTATGGACATTGGGGAAGGTATGTGCTATGAAGTGTGTAAAACTGGCGATTCACAGACCTGTACCCCTGGGGCTAAAAATGCATTTTATGTTAATTAAAAATTTTTAAAAAATAATTCATACTGAGAAAGACAAATACCATACAATTCCACTCGTAAGTGGAATCTAAAGAAAAAAAATGAATAAACAAAAAGTAGAATCAGAACTAAAAATATAGATGGTTTCCAGAGGTGAGAGGGCAGCAGGGTGGGAAAAATGGGTGAAAGGGAGTGAGAGATGCAGACTTCTAGTTATGGAATGAATGTCCGGGGAATAAAAAGCACAGCATAGGAATACAGTTAGTGATACTGTAAGAGCCATGTAACAGGACAGGTGATGGCTACACTTGTGGTGAACAGAGCATGATATATAAAGGTGTCATGTCACTTAGCTGTACACCTGAAACTAATGTAACACTGTGAAACAACTAAAATAATTTTTTTTTAAAGATTCCACTTATTTATGTAAAAGTGAGAGAGTAGGGGAAGGAGTAGAGAGAGGGAAAAGGACAAACAGACTTTACACTGCGCACAAAACCTGACACCGAACTCGAGCTCAACACCCCAAGATCATGTCCTGAGCTGAAACCAAGAGTTGGACGCTTAACTACCTGGGTCACCCAGGTGGTCCATATGAAAAATAATGTTAAAAAGAAGAAAGGCAAAAGTTGATTGTGTCACTATTCGCTCTTTAACATCAATTTCCACTCACTCCCTGCTCTGCTTTATAATTAATATGAAGAAGGCCGGGGTGATACTCAAGGTTTTAACAAATAACATGGCATGAATCCTAAGCAACCAACAGACAAGGCAGTGCCAATGTCCATAGAACCAACCCTACAAGGAAGGTTCCTCTTCCTTTGGCCCCAGACTCACATCCCCTCTTCAAACCCCACGTGCCTGGCTGCTCCAAGTTGCTCTCTGCGCTGGCATGCCATAGGCTCCCTCCACCCTGTAGTCTGCTTCTTCTGTTCCTTCTGCTCTTCCTTCTGATGAGGATCCTCTCACTCCCTTGGCGGCAAATTTTCTCCCTCCTCTTCTTCCTCGGATCTGCCCCTCCTCTTCCTGCTAGCTGATATTTCTTGAATAATTTCTTGGTTTCAGGCATTGTTCCAAACACTTTTCAACACGTGAAAGCTTATTTGACTCTCACAACTATGCGGTAACACAAGTATTGTTGTTTCTATTTTAAAGATGAGGAATCAAGGTCCAGAAAAGTTAAATGAACTGTCTGTCCGTAGTCAGCCAAGGCAGATGTCATTTTCTGTGTGAAGCTTTGCAGACATACCTAGGCAGAGTTAGTTGCTTTTTGCTTTGTGTTCCCATAACACCTTGTACCTATGGCTATCATTACCCTCATTGTATTGGAGGTTGCTCTCCTCGGCAGCAGATGATGCGGTCTCCAGGGCCTGCGACAGCTCTTGGCCCACGATAGGCACTCAATAAAAGTCACTGCCTGTTGCAGGAATGCTTAAGTTCTAGGAAAATTTACCTTTGTGGTTCCCCACACCATTTTATCAACAATGTCAATCATTTTCTAAAGGTATCTTTTTCAGTTTTTGGTATTTCTCTTAGCCAGGACAAGCAACCTTACCTGAAAGAAAAGGAGGCAACCACCAACGTAGTATGAATTTGGGAGCTCTGAGAAAACGTTTCTTACAAGTAAATGCCTTACCTACTGGCTACCTAGAAGCTTACTGGCCTGGATATCAACTCTGGTTTCAGGCTTTAACTGCTGTCAGGATCCAGATCTACCTTAAATAACCAATACCATGAGCTGTTAGGATGCATGTCTGCTTCCACGTAGGTGATGACTGGTGCAGAAGCTTTATCACAGGACTGGCAGGACCAAATGGGACAGTATTGTATGCCCACTCCCAGGAAAGGTGCAGAGATGAGAAGGGTCATGAGGAGAAATGCGGCAATATTCACCAACCCAGAGCCGGGTGATGGGGGGATAAGCGAGCTCACCGGATTGCCTTCTTCTCATTCTTCCAGGTCTAAGCCTCTGCCCAACATTGTCATTACTAAGGTCCTCAGAGCAGGGAAACAAGAGCTGGACACCGCCAACTTTCACGGAAACTAGAATCTCAACATCGTGCTCTTCTAAACCTTGGTGGTCTTTCTCCTTGGTTTAAAAAAAAAATTAAATGCATAATGAGCAAGAATAATGTCTTTTCATATCATAAAGTATGTATAAGAGATCTCTGGGGTCCTCGTTAATGACCAGAAGCTCCTTCAAGGTGATGCTGAATGTCGTACTTGAGAAGTATCTGTCCCCTCAAAGTATCTGGTACAGTGCCTGACACATGGTGGCATAGGTCTCCATTTCTTCTGACAACACATCCCTGAGACTAATCAACAAGGAAATGTGAAATGATGTAGAACTGATTCAGTTTTTAAGATGTTACCATACACTCACGCAGACACATATATCCCAGTACAATTGAAGTCACTATGAAACCATAAGTTGTATCCTCATACTTAATATAAATCACAAACTCTTTATTTTCATAATCTCCATAATAATTGTAAATAACAACCTAATCTACCCAGAAAATGAACCATAACTGAGCTAGACATTTTCTGATATTTGCACATTTAGGTTGCTTATGTTTTTTTTTAAATAATTATCAGGTTTCTAAAAAATACATAAATAATGATGTTTCATTGCTAAGTACTTCGATTTGCAGCTCTCAACAATAAGGGTTTTAAAAAATGTCCGTATCAGCACTCACTCCTAAGTAAATGAGCATTTTTTCTTTAACATCTTCTAATATCTGGTCAATATTAAAATTCCCAATAGTTCTGACAATGTCTTTTTACTGTTTGCTCAAACCTAAATTCCAACAAGGCCTGCCAATGCATTGCATTTTTTGGTTATGGCTTGAGTCCCTATTAGCCTAGACTCCTCCACCTGGTCCCAATCTTCTTCTTTCTATTGACTTGGTGAGGAAGTTGGGTCAGTTTTCAATTAGAATTTTCTACCTCCTGCATTGCTTCCTGGAAATTTCATTAAGCATTCTCTTAATCCTTGCATTTAAATTAAAAGTTGGGTCTTAATCATATTCATTGGTAAAAAAAAATATTTTTTACAATATGAATTGTATCATATGAATGTGATATGATATTCACAAAAATACTTTTACAATATGAATTGTATCATATGAATATGATACAATTCATATTGTAAAAATATTTTTGTGAATAATGTGAGTGATTATGATACAATGTGATTATGTGAATGTGAATATGATATAATTCATATTGTATCAACAGGTACATAATGTAAAATTGTTCCACCAAAGTGATGATAAAATTTTTTTACAGATTTTATTTATTTAACAGGAGAGAGAGAACACAAACAGGGGGAGCTGCAGGCAGAGGGAGAAGCAGGCTCCCCACTGAACAAGGAGCCAGACATGGGATTCGATCCCAGAACCCTGGGATCATAACCTGACCTGAAGGCAGATGCTTAACTGGCTGAGCCACCCAGATACCCCAAAAGTGATGATAAATTTAACTGATCAGTGAGCTTAAGTGGTGACAGCCTGATCTGTCCATTTTAAAGCTATACATCTTCACCCCCTTTAATTCAGCAAGTAATCAGGGGGGTGATATTTCAGTATCCTACAAATATCCAGTTCTCTTTCAATCTTTACCCTAATGATTTAAGCATCCATTGATAAATATCACCTAAATCAAATATTTCACTAGAAGTTGTAAAATGTCAGTTTCCAGTTCTACCACTTCCTGTATACTTATTCACTGGAATTCTGTTGAGATTCTATTTCTCCCTAATTTATTAATGGGGATTCTGTAAAGAAGAGCTTCCTCTTATTAACTAGAGCTATTTAGTGAGCCTGCATTCCGGTTAATAACCGTATGTAGCAAACCGCCCCAGACAGTGGTGTAAAACAAGAACTTTATTATGTTTGTGGATCCTGTGGGTAAAGGAATTCAGACAGGGCCCAGTGGGGATCCATGTCTCTGTTCTGTGATGTCTAGGCCTCAACTGGGGAGACCAGAAGGCTGGGATGACTCAGCTGCTGGATGCACCAATGATTTGGAAGTGCCTTCACTCATAAGTTTCTTTGGGGCCAGAATAACTTGAACACTGAGCTCACACCAGAGTTCATACATTGGGCTTCCTCACAGCATGGTGGCCTCAGGGAATCTGAACTGTTTTACTGAGAGTCTCAGGACTCCTGAATGAATGTCCTAGCAGCCATGGCAGAAGCCCAACTGCCTTTTGTGACGTATCCTTGGAAGCTGTAAAGCATCACTTTCATCCTATTCCATTAGTCAAAGTGGAGACAAGCCTGCCCAGGTTCACAGGGAGAGGACACAACCCTACCTCTTTTTTTTTTTCTTTTTTAAGAAAAAAGAGAAGAGAAGCAGGCTTCCTGCTGACCGGAGAGCCTGATTCGGGGCTCGATCCCAGGACCCTGGGATCATGACCCGAGCCGAAGGCAGAGGCTTTAACCCACTGAGCCACCCAGGTGCCCCACAACCCTACCTCTTGCTGGGGAAGTGAAACAGTCACTTTGGAGATGAGTGTGTGGGATGGGAGATGCTGTGCCCACCTTCGAAAAATACAATCTGGTACAACCTAAAACAGAGTTCCTACAGGAAAGGAAGATAAATGTTTAATTCTACCCATTTAATTATCAGTAGTCAGGGTAAAAAGCCAGTCTAATGGATACCTCAAATGGTGACAAACATAGGTGTTTTCCTCAGAACTGAATGTAAGACTTTCTCATTTTTTGTAATATTTTTAATGCACTGATTTTTTTTTTAATAGTGTGTTTTAATCTATTCTTTTTGGCACACAGATTGCCCCAACTTTGGCTCATGAGATTCTCTTCCAACTGGCTTCTGTATCCTCTGGATAATATACCATAACCTTTCATAACTTTATTGCTTTCAGGCATGACAAGGTATGTCAAGCTTGTATTATACATTCTCTGGCCCCCTCCTGGAATCAGCCATTTCTCTTAGCAGCTCCAATTCCTTTGAATGGAGAATGGTATTTAGAAACCAAATCTAGGCACTGAGGATGTTCATTACCATAGGGCTGGTGTTGTGTCCAGGGTTTTCCGGTGGACAGAGCAAAAAGAGAGGTTTATTTTTATTTTTTTATTTATTATTTTTTAAAAATAGGCTCCACGCCCAATATGGAGCTTGAACTCACAACCCTGAGATTGAGTCACATGCTTTACCAACTGAGTCACCCGGGCACCTTGATAGAGCTTCAGATTCCTAAAAAAGAAAAAAAGTGTGACATGCATCTGTGTTATCTTTAAATGTCTAAGTTTAATACTAATATTTATAATTCAAATTTAACTTCGGACATTTAGTACTAGATATTACCTAATATTTTTTTTTTAGTCTTAAATTATTTAAAAAAATTTTTTCTCTTTCTTTTTTTTAAAATTTTTATTTAAGTTCTAGTTAGTTAACAAACAGTACAATATTTGTTTCAGGAGTAGAGGCCTAATGGATTCGATTTCACACTTCTACATTATTTGCACTATTTTACAATATATATCTTACACTATAAAACTATCTTAGAAAATAAAAAATAGCTTCAAAATAATGCTAATACCACTTCTAACAAGGTGTAATTAAAATAAAAATTTAGGGGGCTCTTGGGTGGCTCAGTGAGTTAAAGCATCTGCCTTCGGCTCAGGTCATGATCCCAAGGTCCTGGGATAGAGCCCTGCATTAGGGTCTCTGCTTAGCGGGGAGCCTGCTTCTTCCTCTCTCTCTCTCTGCCTGCCTCTCTGCCTACTTGTGATCTCTGTCTGTCAAGTAAATAAATAAAATCTTTTAAAAAAAAGGTTTTCTTTAAAAAAAATAAAGATTTAGAACTGACTGAAGTTTTCTGTTGTCATTAGGCTTATTTATTTTTATTTATTTACTTAAAGATTGTATTTATTTATTTGAGAGAGGGCATGAGCAGGAGGAGGAAAGGGGAAGGACAGAGAGAGAGGGGGAGAGAGAAGCAGACTCCCCAGTCAGGAGGAAGTCTTACAAGCTGGATCCCAGGACCCTGAGATCATGACCTGAGCTGAAACAGTTGCTTAACTGACTGAGCCGCCAAGGTGCCCTTATTTATTTATTTATTTTTAAATTTTGTCCTTGAAAAAAATCACACTATACTTATATAGCAAACGTACAGTAAGTGAGTGAATGTCCGAGTACACGCAGGTGACTCTTGCTCTTTCCTGCCCCTTCACCACATCCTCTCTCATCCTATAATAAATGGTTTTATAAAATTATGCTTCCATGGTCTCTCTTACAAATATAACCAAATATGTATGCATACATTCAAAAATATGTTTGTATTTATACCCTCATCTCTCTTTACCCAAACAATAGCGTATTGTTTGTATTTTTCTGCATCTTGCTGCTTTCACTTAATAGGCTGTCCTGAAGATCACTCCATGAAACTACTAGAATTCTTCCTCATCATTTTCACAGCTGCATGCTCTCCATTGGTGGGTTTACCATCATTTATTTAATCATTCCCTGGGTAACGGAGATTCAGTTTGATTCTAATCTTTTAATTCTGAGTAAGGCCACCAGTAACGACTTTGTCCATATGTTATTTCGTGTTTGTTTTTGTGTTACTGTATCTTTGGGATAGATTCTGAGAACTAGGACCGCCAAGTACAAGGGTCGTGCACCCGTGATGTTGCCAACTTCCCTCCATAAGGGCGATGCCATCGCATTCTCAAGAGCAATGAAGGGGAACTTGGTTCCTCATAGCCTTGTCATCAGAACATGTTACCAAACTTTTAGATTTTTGCCAATCTGATAGGGGAGAGATGGTATCCTGCTGTGCTATTAGTTTGCACTTCTCAAATTATGAACATGCTTGAGCAACTTTAACATTTTAAAGTTACACTATAAAACTTATTTCCCTTTATGAGTCTTGTCTATTTCTTTGGTCTCTCTCTCTCTATTGAGCTGTTGGTCCCTTCCTTCTTCCAAAAAGTACAGGGGTTGTTTTGCCATGCCAAAAATAAATAAATAAATAAATAAAAATGTTTTTCCTTTTGATGTTCTTGAATTTATCAGTATTTCCTTCCATCAATTTTTAATTACAAAGGTTTTTCTCATTATCAAGCTGTAGGAATTCATGCATTATGTCTCCACTATTTTTATGTAATAAAGAATTTGACTATTCCCTTATGAGTCTGGAAAACTTTCACTATCATAAATGATGCTTATAAACATCTTTGTGCATACAGCTTTTCTTTATCCCTGTGTTTCAGATTATCTCCTTAAGGTAGAGGCCTATAGTGGAATTTCTGGGTCGGAGAGCACAAAACATTTTAAAGATCTTGATATATAATTCCAAATGAACAATAATTCTTGACGCCATAGGAAATGAATTGGCAACAAATTCTGAGCCTTTGTTATGGACAAAATGTTTGATCTGCTTGTCAGTTTTCATAATTCAGAGAACATACCCTAACTATAGTGCAATTCCCTGGGGTACACCTACATAACCAGAATGTCCCTATACCTCACCCGTCATGTGGGTAAAAATGGGTTCTTTTTACCCACTTTTACCTTAATTTGCTGACTTGTTTCCCCCATTGTCATACTACTCTGTTCTTATACCAAAGCCTCCTCAGTTAGTTATGGGTTGGAGGGTTCATCAAATGTCATTTGAGGAACAAGAGTTCTTCCTCTCAGTCACCTTGTGTGTGCCCACTGCCCAAAAGCCCCTTGATAGATGCCTCATTGTTGCCTTTGAGAATGTCACATCCCATCCCTGGGCCACCTCTGCACTGTTCCTCCAGTCACCTGGTAGCTCTGGTCCCTTTGCCCTCAGGGTGCTGAAGCTATGCTCTGTTCTTTGCAGACATGAGGAGAATCTACATCTCTGCTATGCTGTAGGTTAGAGTCTCTTGTGAAGATGATTCCTTCATTCCTACCTGCACCATTCATCCTGTCCATTGCCCTGTCTGCCCATATATGTTCTGTGAACCCATCGCAGAGCCTTCCCATCCAAGGCCTCCTGGCTTTCTTGCATGCAAACTCACGCTACAAACATGGGGAGTTAATCAGTGTAGAGAGCAGGGCTCCCTGATGTACTTGACACAACAGACTGAACCTGAATCTTCCTGCTCCGTCTACCATTTGGTAAGATAGATATGGAGGCTATATGGGCGAGACCATCGTTTATTCCATTATCACAGATTTACTGAGTGCCTAGGCGTTACTCTAGGTATTAGGGATTAGACACTAAAGAAAGAATCATTTCCTCATGGAACTTACATTCTAATGGTGAGAGAGAGATGATTAACAATTGTATAATTTCTATCACAGCAGATGTTGGGGGCGCGGATGCGGCTGTTTTAGACGGTGTTAAGGAAAGCTTCCAGAGGAAGTGATGAGACACAGAGAGACCAAGGGATGTAAACCTCTAGGAGAGATTTCTTTTTTCTGAGGTGGGAACAACTGAGGGGTACTGAGGGGGGCAGCAAGGAGGTCTTGGGGTGGGCAGAGCAGGGAAGGGAAGGAGGGGCCAGGGGCTGGTCCCACTGGCTTTGCAGGTAAGCCCTAAGGATTTCGTTGCAAGTGTGATAAGAAGTCTCTGGAGGGTTTGGACAGCAGAGTAATTATCCTGATTTATTCTGAAATAAGGTTATTGGTGTTACTGTGTACTGAACAGTGTGAAGGGGGCAGAGGCGGTGTTGGGGAGACCAGGGAGATTACCGTAGTTGCCCGGACTACGTTTCCTAGTACAATTCCTAGCACAATTCAGATTTAAAATATTCTGTCTTGCTTTCCTCATAGAACTTTAAAGAGTTATTTATTTGTTCAACCAATATTTATTGGGCACCCACCATCAGCCATGTACTGCACTAGGAGCCGGGCCACATCGAGTAACACAGATAAAAATAAAAATTGTTGTTTTCATGGAACTTTTGATCTTGGTGGTTCAGGGGGGTGAACAGTATGAAAATGAACTCTGGGCTATGTTAAATAGGGATAAGCTGCAAATAAGAAAATTTAAGAGGTTAGGGAGTGTGTGTGTGTATGTGTGTGTGTGTTTGTGTGTGCACAAGCTCGTACATGCGTGTGCATGTGCCTGCACACACCTGCCTTAGCTGAGGTGGCAGAGATTAGGTATTAGGACGGATGCAATTTTCAGTTAAGATCACCGAGGAAGACCTAAGAAAACTCTTTGACTGAAAGCCTAAAGGAGGTGAGGGACTTGTCAACCACACAGTTCTAATTCTTATTTTCTATTCTTATGGTCATTCATAGATTCATTCAACAAGTATGTATTGAGCCCCTGCTATGTTGAGTGCTGGGGTATCAAAGTGGGTAAAATTTTATGTTCTCTGCCTTTGTTAAACTTACAGTTCAGGGAGAAGGGAAGAATTATCAAATAATTATAAAAATCAATGTAAAATTATAATTGTAACATGTACTGAGCTGAAGTACTTGGTTTTATGACAGCATGTAGTAAAGGGATTTTGGCCCAATCAAAGTCAGGGAATACTGTTCCGCTAAGGTCTAAAGGACGAATAGGCATTAACTCAACAAAGAGGGATCCAAGACCGACCTTTCCAGATGCGACAGATCGTCAAGGCCATCTGGGGGCAGGAAGTACGACATACAAGGACCAAAACATCCAGATGTTTGGTTGGGGGGGGCAGCAAATTTCTGGGCTGAAGATACAAAATGAAGTTGTTGATGTGCAAAGCTTGTTTTTCTGTTTTTGTCTTTAGTGTGGGACTTATAAATTTATCTCTTTTCTCTCTATAAACAGGTTTCCTTACTGAGGAGTCGGACCTGGAAAGTCATGAGAAAAGCCAATAAGATTCCATTATCTCTGAGATCGGAATTTATTCTGGTAAAATTTTAGAAGTTAATGCCACCCAAGGTGAGAGGATTTAGCTTTCCAGTTGGGGTGTGGTGAGGATGAACAAGGGCCAATAGGAAAGGTAGTTGATTGTAAGTTTTTAAGACAATTTTTTTATAATTTGTAGGACAGGGTGTTAGCCTTGTTAAGAACTGCTTTTTGTTGGTCTTTAAGAAAGAGACTTTAAGGAAGAGTTAGAGGAGCTTTACTGTGTGACAAAAAAGGTTCTAGCCCTGAGCTTAGCATCCTTTTAGCCTCCCAGCAGATAGGGACAATTGGGCAACCAGTTCTTGTTTGTTTCGTATTATTCATAGTAAACAAAATATAATGTAACATGCAATCTCCTGAAATAAAATCTGTATTCAAAGAGTATCAACTCTTTCACTTTTCACATAAATTTCAGTTTTTAACTTATTTTTTAGTCCTTTATGCAAACGAAATCTAATGCATTCTTCAAATATAAAATAGATGAATGTGGGTCTCATTAGTAAAAGGAATGAGGGTTCCTGATCCCCTTTCTTTGGCCATCTCCTTGTCCCATCATGACCTCATAGCCCCAGCATGGAGACCTAAGGCTCTGCCAAACACAGTTTGGAAACCCCAGATCTACCTGATCCTTTCTACCACCTTAGAATGCTACTGGGTGATTCACTGTACAAAATTCATTCATTCATCTTTCCTACAGCTACTGAAACTTAATTCCTTCCTAATTGGCTTCTATGGAGATCTCCCAGAATTTCCTGGGACAGTGATTTATCCATTTAATCTGGGAGGCATAGAGGTTCCTTTCCAGCTCTCACTTGGTCTGACTTACATGGTGGCTCCCCTTCACTAGAATGGCTCTTAAACTTGATTTCCTTGCTTCTTGTCTGCTGGGGGGGCCCCAACCAACTGGCCATGGCGGGAAGAATTGTGAAAGTCTGTGAAATGGGTAAAAAGGATGACAGTCTGTCCTGTCTGAGTCATTTTTCCAGGTTATCCCCACCTTTCATTGTTTTTGAGTTTCTTTGAAAACTCTGTAAGTTGTAGAGTACTGATAATAATGCAAATAATTGTTGTCCAGAGAATTTCATTTTTTTAAAAGATTTTATTTATTTATTTGACAGAGATACAGAGAGAGCACAATTAGGCAGAGTGGCAGGCAGAGGGAGAAGGGAGAAGCAGGCTCTCCACTGAGCAGAGAGCCGGATGTGGGGCTCGATCCCAGGACCCTGGGATCACGACCTGAGCCGAAGGCAGCTGCTTAACTTACTGAGCCACCCAGGTGTCCCCAGAGAATTTCTAAGTATGTCTCCTGGAGATGAACTTTACTTGGTTATTGCCCTGTAGATACGGACCAATTCTGAATTTATTTATAAATGCATTTCACAGTCTTCGTGGTCAATATATGTTTGCACTTTAAAAAAAAGAAGGTTTTATTTATTTATTCATTTGAGAAAGAGAGAGAGAGAGGGAGCACCTGCCTGAACCATACACATGAGCCCAGGGGAAAGGGCAGGTGGGAGGGAGAGGGAAAAGGAGAAAATCCAAGCAGTCTCCCTGCTGAGCCTGGAATCTGACTTGGGGGCTGAATCACATGACCCTGAGATCCTCACCTGAGCAGAACCAAGGGTCAGTGGCTTAACCAACTGAGCCATCCAGGCACCCCTATGTGTGCACTTTTTGAATGTTCCTTTAATTCTCCTGTTGCATCTTACTGGTTTTCCCTTTAATGAGTTAAAAAATCATTGACATGTGTTTACTTCATATTTGTATGAGAGTTATTTTTAGCTTCAACAAATATATCCTCTACGAAGCAGTCACTGATGCTTGCCAAGCCCACTATGAAAGTAACAAGAGGGTGGTAGACACCTGCTCTGATGCTTGCAGACAAGGGGGGAGAAGACAGAATGCACTCCTATATTGTAAAGAATTCTTTTGTTTCTTATCCCCTCTACTCTCCCTCTTTCCTTCTCTTGGTGGTAGTTCACTGCTGGTCCCTGCTGGGTCCTCTAGGGGCCTCTCGATCTCACAGTCTTCCAGATACTTTATGCTACATCCCTGTTTCTCAACCTTATTATATTTAATTAAATGTGCAATACATGTGAGATCAGGCAAGTCTGGGCATGTTCTGCAACCACAAAGCTGACCATCAGAAGTCCATTTGTAGAGGCTCTGGAAGTCTCTTGGGACAACTCAAACCAAAGGCAGAGACAAAGAGTCATAATGAACATGACTTAACAAAAAAAGCATTGATCTTGGCATTGGGGGGCATTTGAGAAAATAATTCAATATCTGTCACTTAGATTTATCTCCCAGTCCATTCTCCATTACGATTAACATCTGAATTCTATTTAGAACGGAGGAGCTGCAAATGGAAACCAAACAAGCTGTCGAACTTAAAACTCTGTGGGCCTTGGGGAAGCAGCACAGGCCACAGAGAACCACCCAGAAGGGAGAAGGTATCAGCCTTCTCCCTACCTCTGACCTTGAGGTTGGTCTTGAAGCCTTCATTGCTTTAGACAGGATGCCCAGTGGAGTAGCAGCCAGGCCAGAAGGGCACTATTTGCTGCCATGAAAGTCACTTGGAAATAATCCTGGAGAACTCCAGGATCTGACCATGTATGTGGATGCAATAGGCCAGTGACCCCCACAGTTTGGTCAGACCTAGAAACGTTTTTTTAGCTTTTTATTCAACAAATTTGGTTTTAGCTTGTTTCTAAACACTTAATGACATTTTAGTCACTGAATATAGACTTACACAAATCTGCTTCCATATAACTTATGCCTGTTGGTCCTAGCTCTGCCCTGCTCACTACAACTCCGTTAAATGTTTTTGGTAAAAATCCCTGAACACCTTTATTGCAGAGTGACAGACACCCCGCTCAGACTGGCTTAAGCAAAAGTGGGTAGGTATGGGTGCAGGTAACTGGAGGGTGAGGGAGCAGAGGGCGGAGCTGCCACTGCCGTCCAGCTGGATCAAATAATGCCATGAGTTCCACCCCAATTCACGCGTCCCCTGGAGTCCATATTGACTTTATTCTCAGGAAGGATTGCCCCTCATGACGATGAAGCCGGCCCTTGGCAGCTCAAGACTTTACAGGGTTCCTAGCACTCTTGATCACCCTTGAGAGAGATCTTTCCTCCCAAAAGCCGTGCGATTTTATGAATTCTGATTGGTCCCGGTTGATCACGTACCCCACTCTGAGCACTGAGGGAAGCCCCTAGATAAAGCACTCTGCTTGGCCAGCGGGGTCCAGTGGCCACCCACACTTCCGCCGGGAAGGTTAATGCTACCTGACGCACCGCCCCCTTGGAGCTCTGCAAACACTTTTTTTGTTTCCACACTTTAAAGGCAACAGTTCGCCAGACCTCTGTCCTTGGTGAGCATAGATTCTGCAGCCAAACTGCTTTGCCTTGAATTTTCACTCCACCGCGTCTTAGCCGTGTCCCCCGTAGGCAAATTC
Organism: Mustela erminea; assembly: GCF_009829155.1. Classification (NCBI taxonomy): domain Eukaryota; kingdom Metazoa; phylum Chordata; class Mammalia; order Carnivora; family Mustelidae; genus Mustela; species Mustela erminea. The sequence goes on from NC_045623.1 coordinate 10,867,802, forward strand.
CTCTGGGCTCCAATTTTCTGCAAACCTGGGATAATAGTACCTCCCTCATGGTGTTATTGAGAAGATTAACTGAGGTAACATGTACAAAACAGTGTCTGACACATAGTGAGTGCTGTGGAAGAGTTAACTCTCATTATCATCTTCACTGTCACCATCATCACCATCATCACCATGCCCCCAGGGCCAAGAAAATGACCAAGAGCCTAAGCGCCATGTATTTGAAAGAAGACTTAGAAGAAGAAAGGCAGCGTAGTTCATACTCCTATACAAGCCTCTGACTGTTTCTTTCTCAGAGAAAATATACTGGAGCCACTTTTACCAGGAGATCCACAAGGAATTCAGTTAAGGATCAGCACAGTTACGGATCAATAGACTATGCTCTGGTCTGAGAGTTGGAGTTCTAAACTTCAAAGAGGATCCCTTCTCATTAAGGGAAGATGAATGGCATTTTCCGCATTCGCAGAAGTGTAGATCAGCGTCCTAAAAGAACTTGCATGCACCCAGCCCTCATCCTGATTAGTCACAGCACTTAAAAATCTGAGGGAGACAAGCATCCTTTGTGGACTTTTACGTTATAGCTCTGTCTGTTAGACTTTAGTACAACTGTATCGCCTTTGAGATATATAAACCCAATTAAAGTGTGACCGGCTTTGAAAGCAGAGGGGAGATAAGACCTCTGAGAGCAGCTTTCTCATTTTATGCTCTTTACCAAACCCCTTGACTTTTTGCCACCTCATTCCTAGCAGTCAACTCTGGGCTCACGTGGGTGTGTGGCCGACAGTGAGGTTAAAAACCTTAGAGTGGGAAAGCAAGCTAATTAAGAAACAAAAAAGTACACAGACACAGGGCCCATTTCTCCAAAGATGTGTTTTGGGAGTTAGACGTTCTTGCTAGGGCATCTGAGGTGACCAGCTCAGTGTCCCTATCCATTCCCATTTCCTGCAGTAAAACCATGAGAAGGGTCCTTATTCAAAAACAGAAAACGAAGGAGCTATTTTGGTAACATCCCCTACAACCTAATACGACTCAGACCCTCAGATATCTGACCATACTAAAAGCCTTTTCCTTGACTTTCCACCAAGTGTAGCGATAGCTTTACAAGGTTTTTTCTCTAGGGAGGTGCATTCCAAAAGAAGCATTTGTCATTTACTGAGTGTCTCTTGTATAAGCAGCCTCTCTTGGATGCTCCATATCTTCTACTACAATCAGTGACTGACCACCTAAGATAGACACAGGGCAGAGCCCCTGTCGTCCCCACTCTCAGTCTGGATATTCCTGGCCTGAGCTCCAGACATACTGACAAGTGAGTAAGGCTCCAGGTGATTCTAGTTCCCAAACTTGGAGCTACGGCAGCCCATGCTGAGTGGATCAGGGATGAGCTGTCCCTTCCCAGAGCAGGTGGAAGGTTCATGAACGAAGTAAATTTAGTTCTTATTTTATCCTAGTTGGCGTGGGGACATGGCAGTAGATAAATAAGAGCAATGAGGATAAAATTATCTGCTTCACTTACAAGGTGGTTGCAAAACAACGAGAATGTATATGAAATTCATGTAGATTTTAGAGTATTATACAGAGTTATCATAGGAAGATTCAGGTAACAAGCCTATCTATGTGTCTGTGTCAGCGTTTCCAGCTATGTCCCACACAGGTACTGGATTTCTAGATCCGCTGACCTTGACTGGGACCTCTCAGAGGCTCCTGATAGAGTGAAAAATGAAAACAGGCCCAAGCATTCATAAAAATTACGGAATATCAGATATATTTTATAATTAATAAATCAATATTTTTATTAAAAATATAATCAGAATATCAGCAGTGTGAGCAAGAGATTTATAAGAGATGACTTCTTAGCACACCACTGATAGGCACAGCCTGACGATGAGACACCTATTTCCAGCTGCATGAATAACACCTCATTCAGTCAGTATCTCTGTGACGGAACCAGTTCATTTGGAAATGGCTTCAAAAGTCTACATCTGAGGGGCGCCTGGGTGGCTCAGTGGGTTAAGGCCTCTGCCTTCGGCTCAGGTCATGATCCCAGGGTCCTGGGATCGAGCCCCGCATCGGGCTCTCTGCTCAGCAGGGAGTCTGTTCCCCATACCCCTTCTCTGCTGCCTCTCTGCCTACTTGTGATCTCTGTCAAATAAATAAAATCTTTAAAAAAAAAAAAAAAAAAGTCTACATCTGAGGCCACGGTGAGTGTGAGTCCCGAACAGTTGGGCCAGGCCTGTGACAAGCCCTGAGATCTGGCTGCCCCGGACTGGCATGCCCATTGCTCACAGTCTGAGCCTCTGCCCCAGGGTAGCTGTGTGGCCCACTCAGGCTCTGGACCTCCTCATCCTCCCCACAACCGACAGAGCTGTCCTCCTGTGCTGCCCAGTGTCTAGGGAATTAAAAAGCCTTTTATCCCCCCTCCTTTGTTCTTGTCTTCCTCCATTCCTGGCCTTCCTCCTACCCGGCCTCAGTGGTGCCTCTAGTAGCCACAGTTTTGTCTCCTCAGCAGCATTTAGTCTCTCTTAGTGTAAACAACACAGCAGTCAGCACAATTAACACTCTGTTTGCAGAGCATTTTCACAGACAACTTCTTCTCTTAGCCTCCCATTCAAGAAATCATTATTATTCAAATGTAGTTATTATTATAATTCCAAGTTTACATGAGAGGAACAAGGCTCTTGGAGGTGAAGTGACTGAAGTGTCTGAGAGGAAATAACCCATAAGTGGTGAAGCCCGGACCCAGCTGCAGGTAGGCTGAGTCTGACCCCCGTCTTCCCTCCAGTCAGTCAAGCCCCATCCCTACGAGTAGACAGAGCGGCACCTCTTCCTCCACGAGTAATTACTGCGATGGTGGCTGTCATTGTTCCTCAGTTTGGTTCCCTCGATGTGCCTTTGTTTCCTTTTCCATGAAAATAATTTTATATTTACAGACTAGGATTATGTAATGGAAACCTACTGGGAATTCTTATATATTTTAAATTTCAGTTTACCCACTCGTTCCTGGTTTCTTGATGCATAAAATATAATAATAATAATAATAATAATAATAATATAATTACTGTGGTTATAATAGCAGTAAACAACAAAACGTTTATAGTGTTTGGTGTTTAACAGTTTATAAGTTTCTTTCACAAATATTCTGTACTTGATTTCACCACTTCCCAAGAAGGTAGGTAATGTGCCTATTTTATACAACAGCTGAAACTTACATAAGTGAAATGCCTAGTTCATGCTCTCTCAACAAATAAGTTCTCTGGGGGCTTGTACTAAAGGTTTGGCTTCTTCTATACCTTTTCTGGTACGTCCAGCACGGTGGGAGAGAATGTCACTTATGCTGTGTCCTAGGGTGGTGCTGCTAAAACTCCATCATGCCTGACAACCACTTGGAGAGCTGTTGAAACTCAGGTTCCTGGGCCCAACCACTCTGATTCAGTAGGTCTGCGATGGGGCCCCACCATTCGCATTTCTAACAAGCTTCTGGTTTATGTCGCTACTTCATGTCTGTGGATATTTTGAATAGGGCTGATAGAGTGAAAGTGACTCATTCCTCAAAACATAGTCCTCTCATCTCTACGGAGGGTTAACAGTAGTACCTACCTCACAGAGTACTAATGAAGCAATGTGTGGAAAAGCCCCTTTATAGCTGCCTATAACGTATTATATAAAATATACTTGAACGTTGAAAGATGACACCAAGAACAGTCTTACAGAGCTCTCGGGGCTGCTAACCACATAATATTCTAAGCACATGGTGCCCGTGGGTTTGTGCAACAAGGAGGTTTCGTCTAAATGAGAACCGCTCCATTCAACTTGTTGTTAAGAACTTGTAGATGGGATTCCATTCTAAATCCAGTCCACACTCACAACGCCTACCTCCCCCTTATCACTGGGCACCGGTGATTCCCCCTCTGTGGCCGCTCAGCACCCCAGGAGTGTGATCACACTCCCCACATGGGGACAACTAACAGGGGACTGGCAGAAGGAGGGGAGAGAAAGGAACCAGGAACCCCACATCCTCACCCACGTTTCACACCAGCCTTGGTCAAGCAGCCAGACTGAAGTGCAGATTTTTATTTCTTTTCACGCTTCCTCTAGTTCAGGAATTACTGGAGCCTTGAGAGTGCCAATAAGCGGTCAGCGAGAGGGAGAGTAGCCAGGGCAAAGGGCCCCTCAAACCACATGTTAGTTCATCAACCTCTGAGTGAGAGAAAACCTGCCCCATGAGGATTCACTTATTCCTCAGCTTTGGAATCAGACTGTGTCGAGTCTCTCACTATCACTTACTAGCTGCATGGATTTATGTGGGTTGCAGTGTCTCCTTGAGATGTAGTTTCTTTACTGTACAAGAAGGTTAATAATGTCCTAATGCCCAGTACACTCAGGAACTAGCAGCTATCATCACCACCATCATCAACATTTCAGTCAACCAGGACTTACTGTATGTATGTGTTCTATGGGCTCAACAGTATGTGAGGCACTAGAAATACAGAGGTAAGAAATCCAACACCATGCCTGTCCTGGAGACATCTATAGTCCAGTGTGGGAAGAGATTTGCAGGACACATGTTGCACATGCTGTTCTCAATACATGCGCAAAATTCACTACAAATAAGGGAAATTGGCAGAGAGGGGTAAGAGTGTCTGCAACGAAGAGCCTCCAGATTCCTCATCCTTGGCTTCTATCCTTCTCTTTCTTCCCTCTAGAACTAGGAAGGCAAATGTACCTGTCCACGGTTTAAACCCTGGATAATTGTCCCAGGTCAATATTCTCTGGTTATCCTTGAACTGCTGCTTGGCTAAGCCCTTGCCAGCCAAAACCGACAGCCACTGGGGTGAATTTACATTATCCACTCAGCGTGCTCTGTTCACACAAGGCATTTCATTCAGGTTTGGAAAGTTACAGGCTGACGCAGTTCTGGAGGTTTGTTTGCCTTTTTTTTTTTTTTTTTTCTTTCTTTTTCTTTTTTTTTTTTTTAATGTTTCATTTCTTTCCTTTTAGGATCTGTGCCCTAGTTGTTCTGGGAAACTTGTGACCTCTCTGTTTTTAATTGGAAGATGTCATTTTTCCATGGCAACCTATCTTGATGTCCTAAATAGAGAATCTGTAAAATCAGTTTTTCTATGAAGGGCCACGCAATTGGAATGGGAGGCTGCCCAAGGAGCACCGGTGGCCCAGTCTGGTGGCTTCACCCCTGGGGAAGGTCCCCCCAGCAGAGAAACACCACCAGGAGCTCCTGCTACAACAGACTTGCCCCACCACGGGCCCTAACAGGGGCTCTCTTGGTTTGGGCTCACAAAACCCCGTTGTTGACAGCTGAAGGAGGCGGGGTGGGATATTGCATTCTCCGATGGCATGAGAACAAAGCCACGTCAGCCATGAATGACGGCGTCTCCAAGGCCCAGAACCCATAGGTAATAACACAGAAGCCAGGAAAACATTGATGGGAAAGAGTTGAAACCAACCCAAGCTTCATGGTGGCTGAATCTGAACTCACCCTTTCTCCACAGGATCTCACCTCCTAAAGGGAATAAGTGTCTTCAGGAAATGATGAAGGATGTAGAGAAATTACGTACTAGGCTTTGCAAGTCACTGCTGAGGAAACAGTAGTTAAATCATTTGGCAAATGGGTGATCAGTTTCTGATAAATGTCCTGATTTTTTAAATTCTGTTTTTCCTTTCTTCTATTTTTTTAAAGCATGATTTCCAGTCAGTAAGGTAGATGTGATGATAAACACAAGTCAACCTGACCATGGAGATTATATCAGTGCATTTTAATGAAATGGTGAAATGATATGCCAAGTCTTGCCTCTGTACTTGATCCAGATGGAAGGGCACCGAAGGGACCAACTCACTCAGTACACACATTAGTGAGACCCCAGTACAGGCTAGAGACCACCAGCAACAGCTGACGCCTGCTGACTACTATTTCCAGGAGCCGTGTATATATTACTGAAGGATTCATAATAAGAATACCAAGAGCTTTCCCCCACTGACTGCTCATGATGTAACAAGAACTGACAATTATCTTCGCCTCTAACTAATTCCATATTCACTATTATTTTCCCTGATTTGAAAATCAGGAAATTGGGATGTAGTGAGGTTGGGTGACTTTCCCAAGGTCGCAGTCTGAATATGAACCCAGTCCGTCCTGGCTCCAGCATCTGTCTGTACTTGTAACAGCTATAAATACTACTTCTTCCTACTCCGTGGAAGAAAGTCTCTGGAATCAGGCAGGCATAGTTGACATGCCGAGCTCATTCGCATCTCTGGACCTTGCAATGGCTATTCCCTCTGCCTCAAGTGCCTTCCCTCTTCGCTTGACTGGCTCCTTCTCATTATGCAGGGCTTGGCTCAAATATATTTTTCAAAATGTTTTTCCTGACCCCCAGGCCAAAGCAGCCCTCTCCACCCCAAGCCCCAGACACTGCATCCCATTTTCTTGTTTTAGTTCTTTCAGTGCTTTTCACCGCCAGAAACTGTCCTGTGTTTTATGTGTTGATTCTTTCCCATGACCAGGAGGTAAGCTCCAGTATGGTTGAGACCTCCTCTCTGTCACTGCTGTGCCTCTTGCCCACGGAACAGAGCCTGGCACAGTCAGGTACTCAGCGGCTGTTTGTTGGGTACGTGAATGGAGCACACTGGTGCTGACTTTTGTCTTGAGCACCGATTATACAGATGATAACACAGCAGCAGCAGACACAATACTTCCAGGCAATAATGATGAAGTGTTGACCATGAGTCACAGGCTGTGCCAAATATTTATAATTGATTCCTAGGAGGTAGATACCATTGTTGCCTCTATTTTGCGAAAGAGGAGACAACACAGAGGCTTAGGGCAGGTCATGCTGGTGTCATCAAAAGGCTGAGAGACCCTCACGGACATACCCACACACCTAACGTGAAAAATATGATGTTCTTGTGGGTGAAACAATGGAGGCAGCCAGCCGGCCCCCACCATGGCAAGTCCCTAAGGCCGCTGTACTTCCTTCTCAGTGAAAGAGGGAAGGTTGAAGCTTCATAATTAAGCAGTGTCAGGGTTGAGAATGCAGCACAGTACAGTGGACACAGAACCTGGGCACTGGCTTGGGGAATAACTGGGTTTGAATTCCGATACTGCTCCTTAGCAGCTGTGTAAGTCTGGGCAGTCTCTTGATCTCTTCCAGCCTCAGTTTCTCTGCCTGTGAAAAGGGGTAACAGCCCCGACCTGCTCGCTCTGCAGAGATGCTGTGAGGAACCCAAGTGGTGGGTCCATGAAAGCAGCCAGCACTGTGACTAGTACACAGTCAACAGTCAGTCGACGCATCTTTCCCTCCTCCGTTCCTTTGCTGCAGCTTACTCAGCATTTACCTTCCCCTAACCCAAAAAAGCCTGTGATTTCTGGATGTTTGAATTCCATGGCCTCAGATTAAACCAAAAACTATAGGTTTCCATGGCCAGATGGCCCAGTCTTTGACCTCATTAAAGGAGGGCTGGAAAGTAAGAGTGACAAAAAAAAAAAAAAAAAAAAAAAAAAAAAAAGACAAGGAAAAAGATTTTAAGGAAGAAAATAGAAACTTTTCTGACAGGGGAAAAAAATGTGTGGGAGGAGAGGCTATTGCAGGAACCACGTAACAAGAAGAGCCCTGCTGAGGGAAAAAATGGTGTCAGTCACGGATAAGTCATTGAGGACATATTTCCTTGGCTCCATTTGGAGAAGGGCGCACGTGGGGAGGGAGCCGCAGTAGCTACCTAACGGCCCCTGGGACCTGAGGCGTCCTGTGATCGGATGGGTACTTCAGAGCAGGCCACAGGCCAGCTGCATCTGGCAGGTGTGGCCCAACCTGAGGCAGGGGCGAGGATCCGACACTGTGCTCAGGGGCTTTTCAGCTTCTGAAAACACCTCACGGCCCTCTATTTCAGGAGACTCTCTTGGGTCGTGAAGGTGTGAAGCAATGTTAGAGGTTGATGGGTAATCAATTCTGAGGGGTTATTCACTTCACAGATTGGCTGTGACAAATCATTTAAATGGATAGTTAACTTCTTTTTAAATTGGTGTTTGTTTTCTAGAGGGAGGGAGGGAGGGTTGAATGAGAGGAAGCCTCACCTGTGAGGCAGTGTCCTTTCTCCCCTCACACACTGGATACTGGGAACTGCTTGGGTTGCACGTAGGGTGGCCATTGAAGGGTGAGGATTGCCAGCTTGGTAAGGCAGGGTGGGCTGTGGGCCTGGTGCCTCAGAGGGGTGAGGATGTGCAGGAGTGACTGAGTAACTCATGCTCACCAGCAGCGAGCATGCCTGATGCTGACCTACTGCTGTGGTCCTCAGCCTGCATTTCAGCAAGATCGCACCTCAGGTAATTGGTGTGCACATTCGGGGATCAGAAGCACGGAGCTAATAAAAGCATTCCCACTTCTCTCAAGGCGTCACTGCAATCCCAGGCAGGGAAACTCTCAGATGCAAACAGCTGAGCCACAGAGTGAACCGTCTGTGTGTTTGCTGACCACCATTCAATCAAGCTTGGGTTTCTTATTATGGGGAATAAATCTCACCTCAGGCTGAACTTCAGTCTTTCTAGAAAACCTCTCTCTAGTTCTCTTTTCACATACTAGAGACTCTGTCATGATTTTATGATTGATTAGGGTAAAGGGAGGTCAGGAGATTAGTTTAAAGTGCATGCTTTGGAGTCAGCAAAACTGGGTTTCCATCTTGGCTCTGGTTTTTCCTGGCTGTGTGAACCTAAGCAAACTCTTACTCTCTCAGGCCTTGGTTTTCTAATCCATGGAATGAGGCTAGTAAGAGCCCCTAATTCATGAGGTTATAGTAAGAATTAAATTTAAAAATAGATGCAAAGCGCTGTCACGATTTAAGTGCCCAACAACTGGCTGCTATTATTACCATTATTAAGCAATTATAATTATTCCCAGATGCTGCCGCCTTGCTCATTCATCCTAGGAACACATTTTCACGTTAGTATTCTGTCGGTAATTCACTGTGGGTATCTGGAGATCCTATTTAACAAAAAATTAATCTTCTGAGCGTGTACACTATGAAGACAGACATTCATTTGCCAGGCCTGAAGAAAAATACCAATGAAATTATATGGCGGTCCCAAGTGTAAAAAAGGCTTTTAAAAGATTCATTTCAAGCCACTTGCATTGTGCCAATTTTAGGATTTTATTCCATCTATTTGCAAAAGTGGTTTCTCTGTGCCAATTGCTAGGCGAGGCAGTGTGTGGATAAGATCCAGTCCTTGTCCTCTGGCAGGTCGCAGGGTAGCTGGAGGAACAGACACATAGACAAGAAACTGGAAGGACTTAGAACATATGCACTGGTGGAGCATGGCAAGGTCGCAGGGTACAGTCCTAACAGCAAGAAGAGAGCCTAAGTCAGTACTGGGAGGTGGCAGGGAAAGAGGGATTTTAGAGACTGACTTAAGTTTGAGGGTTGGACAGATGAAAAGGTAGAGAAAGTATGCTGGGCCAAGAGAAGAGGCCTAAAGGGGGTGTGTGTATAGTCGGACTTACAATAATGTGGTATTGCTGGTTAGTGGACGGACAAAAGGCAGAAGTCACCCCACAAAGGGCTTTAGTTTTCACAAAGGAGTTTATTCTGTAGCAAGGGGGTGGCTGTTGGGTAATTTAAGCAATGGAGTGTTGAGGTCGAATTTGAGATTCTGTAAGATCCCTCCAGTGGCTGTGCAGGAAACAGTGGAAGGGCAGGCTAGAGACAGCTGTAGCAGAGAATAGAGAGTAGGAACAGAGAAAAAGGGCAGCAGTGAGGGGATATTTAGAAGATAAAATTGGATCTGGATGTGAGAGGAAGAAAGGTGTTAAAGATGATTCCTATTGTGCCAAATACGTGGAAATGTTCAGCAAACAGTTTGACACACAAGTGTAACAGACACAGATCTTTGCTTGCATAACAACCATCCCCTACATCCTACCCCCTCCTTCTAGAGCCTCAATTTATTGACTTAGAGGCAGAGATCCTTTGGTAGTAGAAGGGCATAGGCCTAACCCTTAAGGATGAAGTATGATTGATCCAAACCAGTTGTGCTAATCTCTTTCCCCTTGGTCACTTAGTCAGCTGTGGGCAAGTGACTCATTTATTCTAGCTAATGAAGCATAATGAGGGGGCTTCCCTTGATGCATAAAAAGACACACAGTGGGGAAAATAACCTTTTGCTCATTTTCCCTTCTTCCTGTCTGAAAGTGAGCATAACCCTCATAGCCCACATATACCTTTGCAAGAGCCATCTTTGTGACCACGAGATAAGAGTCTGAGAACAAAGCCAATACACTGAGGATTGACCCATCAAGGGTCCTTTATGACCCCTCGGTCCTTGACGGCACCTTCGAGCATCTGATTAAATGCTAGCAGCTACTATCTCTGAATTAAGTAAGACTTAATTCAGAGATAGTAAGTACTACTATCTCTGAATTAAGTAAGACTTAATTCAGAGATAGTAAGTAAGACTTAAGTAAGACTTAAGACTTATTATCTCTGTGTTAAGTAAGATAAAAATGTTCTGTTAGTTTAAGGCGTTTGTTTTATTTAGGGTAGGATATAGTAAGGTAATGAGTAGACCCCAGAAGTAATGGCTCAGACACGCTAGACATCTCCTTCTTGGTTTTGGTTGCTTAAGGCTGTATGTTGCAGGTTGTTGGTGGTGGAAAGCTCAGAGACACAAACTAATGGTGTCTCTTCTATTTTCAACATGTGGCTTCTAAGGTTGCTCTGAGCATAGATAGAATCAGGCAGAAGGGGGAAAAGGGAGATTTGCAGGTCAGGTCCCTAAATGGCATATTTCACTTCTACTCATATTCCACTGGTCACATCTAGCTGCAAGGGGCACTGGGAAATATAGAGTAACCAGGAAACCATATTCCAGCCTCTATGGAAGGATGGACTTTGTGGATAGCTAGTAGACTGTGCCACACCACTGTAAATTGAATTTTTTTGTTGTTGTTACTTGCAACTAAAAGAATTCCTAATTGATCTGATGGGTCTGGGGCATAAGGGAGAACTTGAAGTATATCATACAGTTTTTCCGTATTTTTCAAGACATTGTTATATGTGATCAGTAACACCAATGCAGTGATGACATTACCTAGGAAGAGCACAGAAAGTGAGAAAAGACTTAGAGATAGAGCCCTTTACATTGTTCACAGGACCCATCCAATCCAGAATTCTCCTTACTGTCTGCGAAAGAATGACTCAAACATCTTAGTGGCCTAGAGAAAATGCCTTAGGTGAAAGAACAGATGAAAGAACAATGTTATAGATCAAGGTTGCCCAAGTATCTTTGTTTTGGGGGGCTTCTGGATATAAAATCCAAGTGGGACTGTCTCTGCCTTTGTTCTTTTCTCTAAGGCACTAACTTTGACAAATAGTTGAAAGAAAGTCTTGAGCAAAATATGTTCAGCTTCCTTCCTTCCCTGGTGAAGATATTTGATGTGGACACCTAGCAACACAGATCCTGAAATAACTTAATGTGGGAAATGTTCCAAGTGCAGTCCTGTTCCTTCCCCTCTTCCTTATCCTTACTCCTGAGGCTTTATGTTGGGAGACTTGATTTTTCTGGTTTTAACCATATAAGACCACACTAAAAGCAATAGATGTGGGCACTGCAACTCTCCTCCACCAAAAATCTACACTGGCATTTGAATTTCCTTGGAAGGGTGTCCCCGTTAGGCAGTGGTCTTTTCTGATAACTTTAATCACTTTAGTGTAGGTACTGATGGCTCCTGGAAGCCTGAGTTGACACAGCCTATGGGGTCTCAAGGGTATGAGGCATATACACTCATAGTAGTGTGTCAGATTTCCTCCTCCAAGCCCTGTGCCTCAAAGCTCCCAATCCCAGTAGCTAGGAAAAATGAGAACATTCGCTTATGGCTTGGTTTGGAAACTTGAGGATATAGGCACTAATAAGTTGGAGTCCTATCTATTTGTCATTCAGATAAATTCCACCAGGGCAGGAGCCATATTATCTGCAATTCACTGCATTCCCATCCCTGCCATGCTCTGTAAAACAAGGATAATAATTATTGTACATGGCATTCTTATTGTACTGTCACCATTCCAGAGATGAAGAAGAAAGAGCTTAAGTAACCACCCAAGTATCAGAGTTCACAAATGCTCCAACTGGGATCCAAGCCCAGCAGTTTGAGTTACTTCTACCCTAGAATGCACTCCCCCCCCCATTAATCCTTGCTGTAAGGATTAAAGACTGAGGTGAAATACCTTGCTGGCGCCCAGTAAAATGCTCAATGGCCATTATCTTCATGTCATCATTCCTTCTGAATAGGTGGACATTTTCTCACAAGTCTGTGAAGTGGATTTATACTTAGTGAGCTGTCTTAATTCTTGTGTGACTAAGGGAGCTAAGCAAAAGTGATTCATTTGTTAGAAAATGTGGGGATTTTGTGACATGGTGACAACTGAGGTCTTGGTGACAGGCAATATCTGGGGGCCCAGAGAAATAAAAGTCCCAGGATCAAACTCTTTCACTTTAAGTTACAAGCTTTTACTTACTAGCAGTATTTATGAGTCCTTTGGAGAGCAACATTAAATTGAATCAATTAGTAGTTATTCTGATCATTTTTCTTTAATAAAGCTTGTTTCCGGTGTAAAAGTAATATACAACTTGGAAAATCCAATAAAACAAAAAAAGGAAAAAAATCAACATAATTCTGCTGCTCAAGAGACTGTTGCATTGACATTTTTGTGTTCTAATTGACATTGTATTCACTTTTTAGAATTTGCTTGCTGTGTTGATAGCATGAGAGACCCTTGAATTCCCATGTACCTGAGTCATCAAACTTTCTAAATCTGGTCCCTTTGGCTTGGGACAGAAAGAGGCCCTGCTATTAGTTGGTTTTTGGCCCCAGAGTCTCAAGGGTGTAGTAAGGCAGATCCTGGCAGGGCAGTGGCCAGAGGGGCCCCTCTGGACAGAGTGATAGAGGCCCCAATATCTCAGGGAAAAGCACTCCTCTCTGAGCCAGTATTCTGTACAAGGGTCGCCCCAGTCCTAGAGGAAGTTTTCCTGGGCCCGGTTCCCACCCTAGTGGTCACATCACGGTGACGCAGCAGGAAGCCGGCCTCCCCAGAGCCCAGGTCTCTCACAGGAAAGTGTCGTTAGAGGTTTCTGCATGGGCAGGCGGTCCGTGCACAATGGGTTCGCAGAAGCATTCCCAACCCGCAGGATTTGTTCACAGGCTGGAAGGCTGGCCTCGGGGCTGATCTGTGGCGTTTCCTCCATTTGGTCCCAATACTTGCGGTAATGCCTGTGGTGATGCCATAAATCAGCTCCGCTCTGCTTTCCCCCGAGAGACTTGCAGATGGATTGCCCTCTCAGCAGGCAGCGTGAGATACCTCCTTTCAGATGTCATGTACTAAACAGTGATTGACCAGAGGAATTTATTTTCCAGTTGAACAAAATAATTGTCTGAGGGCTTGGACATATTCTTCCGTTGGCCTAATATTTTTTGGTGGCCGTTGAGAGGGAGGGAGGGTCTCTGCTTTCATCTGCTCTCTGGATAGAATTTGCTTCTTTGTAGAGGAGGTGAATGGCAACGCCATGCTCTCCTGTTGATGTCTGACCCCTTCATATCAGTGATGAGCTTGCCCTTGGAGGTCCTTCTCCCAGTATTCCCTCAGCTAGAGGGAAGAGCAAAGAGATGAGAGTCCAAAATCCCATGTGGCATCTGCTATCCCCACTGCTTGAAATTAGGCAAACTAGCTTGCCTCTCGGGGCCCTGAGCATTTTTTGAAAGCTGATTCTCTTAACTGGACACTTAATTAACTGACATTCCTGGTAGCAATCAGTCCAAGTGCACGTGATACTCATGATAACGATCCTTGGGCCCTACAAGATCCTAAGTCACCCTCTGAGCTCCCTAAATTCTCAGGGCTCCATGCATTTTATTTATTAGAATTTCTTGAAGACTGGTGATTCGTGCACATCAGGTATGAGGACTCTAATAACCAGAACAGTGGACTACCAGAATCAGACACAGGGTGTTACCCCAATCCTTCAAACTTTATCTTGGGGCTGATGTCATGGAATGTGTTACGAGACACCAGCAGGGCTGAAGTAACCTGCATAGGACCACAGATCTATCACGGAAAGGTTTCTTGAGCCTCAGACTGGTCTAGCCAGTCTCTCTCTCTGCTGCTACCACTTCCCAGCTGTCCTGTGACACGCTGCACCCCTTGAGGTCCGGCTTGCTCTAATGGCATTCAGCCTGTGCTAAAAATACACTATCACGTGGCACAGGTGGTTGTGTTACAGCAAGGCCACATCTTAGCCACTGAGTGGGCTGCAGATCAGCTCAAAACTCAAGGTGTACATGAAGATGAAAAGGAGTTGGGAGATAAGCCCATGTCTCACAACCACTGCTCAGGGCATGGTTAGACTATGATGTTTCATTCTTCTTCTGATGGAATATTCAGTGAGACTTCTATTTCCACAGCTTCTCCTGAGGACCCCAATGTGACAAGTAACTCCACTTTCTAAAGAAGCTGCTAGACCAGCCATGTAGGATTTGCTAAGAGGTGGCCCACTGCCCCCTTCCAGCCTATATATAGGAGAAGGCTAGAGGCTGATCAAGGATGCTGGGGGCTCAAGATTTCTTTAAAGCAGCTTATCTGAGTGTCCTGTGTGTTCCCCCAATTTCCCCCCCAACCCTGCCTCTTAATGAGAGTCAGAGGAAAACTTTTTCTCGTTTTCTTTCCAAGCCGGGTGAGGAGAGTCTGCTGCCCAGTGCTGCTGGGAGAACACAGCAGGAAGGGGTGGAAGAGCTCCAGGGAAGGACATGACCATGTCCCTTGGAATCTGCCTGAGTCTCCTGGGGAGAACCCTAAAGGAAAGAGGTCGGCCAGAGCTGTTTATGAAAGTCAAAAGAAGACCACATCTCAGACAGGCTACCCTTTCAGCAGATGCTGTGGAAGACAGCTGGGCTTGAACCGTCATGAGAGAACCCCACCCTACACAGACGACCCTGGGCAGCAGCTGCTAAGGGACAATGCCTGTCACCCTGAGCTTGTATACCCTGACAGAGCAATCTCCACCCCCGAGAGCCGGGGCTCAGGAGAACCCACTACAGAGGGAGAAAGCCACATTTGGACGCCTGCCTGACTAATCACAGCAGCTCCAGCCATAACATAACACTTTGCCCTGTCCTTTCATTTCCCTTCCCTTGACCCCAACTGTGGAGGGAAAACAAGCAACAGACAAAGAGCCAGAGAGAGGGAGAGCAAAACAAAGGAGAAAGCAAAGTTCTTCCCTATGCAGGTTGGGCCAAGCCCAATGGGGTAGAAAGAAAAAGAACCCCCCGAAGTGGATGAGAAATGGAAGTTTTGTTTTAGCCTGGATTGCAGAGTGGAGCTGAAGGGTGGTGGTGGGTGGGGGGAATTCAACTTTCAACCCCAACCTCTTCAATCAATGGGTCACATGAACACTTTGGAGTCAGACTTTCACTTCTAGGAAGCAGAGATAGTTCTTCCCTATTTCCTTACTAGATCCAACTAAAAACCCTGGACATTTTATATAAAGAAGGAGAAAGAAGAGGAGAGTGGGAAAGGTAGAGAGAAAATGCAAGTTGGCTAGGAACCTCGAGATGCAAAGAGTGATACAGAGATGAATATGGATTTTCTTTTTGCCTCACACCTAGACTGGGTACTGGAGAAACCAGCAACATAGAAATGCCTGTGGTCAGACATAAAAAGCCCCAACAAGTGCATCCTCTCTCTAGACAAAGTACTGGGTAAAGAACAGCCTACCAAAAGCAGCTTTTAGACAAAAACTATTATACTCTAATCAAACACCAAAGGAAAAAAACTGTGGTCTCCAACTTTACCAACACTAGTCAAGGTCAAGTCATGAGCCTGGACTTCTACCTTATTTCTGTGCTGTGGTGCCCTCACCTCATCCCACCTGCTGTCTGAGAGGTGAGGTGCCAGAGCAGGCCCAGCAGGGACCTGGGACTTCCATTCCCCACTGGTTATGTTAAAAAAGCAGAAATGCCTCAAAGAATCCAGATATCCACATGAGGAATCTAGAAAAGAAAAGAGCAAAATAAACCCAAAGAAAGTGAAGAAAAGAAATAATAAAGGTAGGAATAGAAATCAGTGAAATAAGAAAGAGAAAAACAATAGAGAAAATCAATGTAAAAAGGAGCTCGTTCTTTGCAAATATCAATAAAATTGGCAAACCTCTAGTGGGACAGACAAAAAATAACAGAAAACACAAATTTTATCTGGAATAAAATATAAAAAAAATTTTTTTAAAAGGAATAAAACATGAAATACAACTGTAGATCCTGATATATGAAAATTATAATAAAGGAACAATATAATATTATTATATTTATATTATACATAATATTTATAATATACATAATGCTTTCAATATTATATATATTTACATCTAAAGATATAAATTTGATAACTTAGATGAAATGGACAAATTCCACAAACAGTACAAACTACAAAACTTCAAACTAATATGAAAGAGTTAACTATTAGAGAAAACAAATTCATAATTTAAAATCTTACCCCCCCTCGCAAAAAAAAATCTCCAGACCTAGATGGTTTCACTGGAGAATTCTGCCAAATGTTTAAAAAAGAATTAATACCAACTCTACAAAATATCTTATAGAACAATAGAAGAGGAGGGAATACTTCCCAATTCATTTTATAAAACTAGTAGTACCATAATACTAAAACCAAATATTGACAGTACAGAAGAAGAAAACAGCAGAATAATATACCTCGTAAATTTAGAGGCAAATATTAGCAAAGAGAATTAAGCAATATATAGAAAAAATTATATCCATGACTAAGTGGGGTTTTTCCTTTTTATTAATACTAATTTCAGAGATAGAATTTAGTGAGTCATCAGTTGCATATAACACCCAGTGCTCATTCCATCACGTGCCCTCCTTAATGCCCATCACCCAATTCTCTCTACCCCCTCCCCCCAAGTACCTCCCTCAGTTCGTTCTCTGGAGTTCAGCATCTCTTATGGTTTGCCTCCCTTTCACTTTTCACTTATTTTTCCTTCCTTTACCCTATGTTCATCTGTTTTGTTTCTTAAATTCCACCCATGAGTGAAATCATGTGGTGTTTGTCTTTCTCTGACTGATTTATTTTGCTTAGTGTAATACCCTCTAGTTCCATCCACATCATTGCAAATAGCAAGATTTCATTATTTTTGATGGTTGACTAATATTCCATTGTATGTATATGCATCACATCTTCTTTATGCATTCATCTGCTGATGAACATCTGGGTTCTTTCCATACTTTGGCTATTGTAGACATTGCTGCTATAAACACTGGAGTGCATGTGCACCCTCAAATGACTATGTTTGTATCATTTGGATAAATACCTACTAGAGCAATTGCTGGCCTAGAGGGTAGCTCTATTTTTAACTTTCCAAGGAACCTCCATACTGTTTTCCAGAGTGGCTGCACCAGTTTGCATTCCTACCAACACCATAAGAAGGTTTCCCTTTCTTTGCATCCTCACCAGTATCTGTTGACTGCTGGGTTGTTAATTTTAGCCAAGTAGGATTTGCTCTATAAATGGAAGTCTGGTTAATTATTTGAAAATCAATCAACATAATCCACCTTATTAACAGGCTAAAGAAAAATCACATGATCACTTTAATTACTAAAGAAAATAAATTTGACAATATTCAATACCCATTCATGATGAAAGAACTAGGAATAGAGGAGAAATTCCTCATCTTGAAAATGAGTATTTACAAAAAATAGAGTTAACATTACTCTTTTTTAAAAAGATTTTATTTATTTATTTGAGAGAGAGAGAGAGAGAGAACACAAGAGCAGAAAAAGTCAGAGGGAAAAGCAGACTCCCCATGGAGCTGGGAGCCTGATGTGGGACTCAATCCAGGGACTCCAGGATTATGACTTGAGCTGAAGGCAGTTGCTTAACCAATGGAGCCACACAGGCACCTAGAGTTAACATTATTCTTAGTGGTGAAAGAGGGAATGCTTTCCCCTTAAGATTAGGAACAAGGCAAGGTTGTCTTCTCTGACACTTTTGTACAGTATATTGCTAGAAGTTCTAGCTACTACAATGGGCAAGAAAGGGAAAAAAAGGGTATACAGATCTGCGAGGAAGGAAGGAAGAAAGGGAGGAAGGAAGGAACTCTATTTGCAGATGACATGTTTGTTGATTCCTTAGGATTTTAATCAACAACAACAACAAAAAAAACCTCCTACAAGCAGTACATGTGTTCAACAAGATCACAGGCTATAAGACAAATGTACAAAAGCTAACTGTATTTCTATATACTAGAAATGAACACGTGGATACTGAAATTTAAAACACCATACCATTTACAACCACACACAAAAATGAAAGATTTAGATGTAATGACCAGGACTTGTACGCTGAGAACTGCAAAATGCTAATGAAAGAACTCAAAGAAGATCAAAATAAATGGAGAGACCTTCCCTGTTCATAAACTAAAAGACTCGCTTAGTAAAGAAGTCAGACCTCCCCAGACTGACAAACAGGTTTAATGCAATTCATATTAAATAGTCTGCCGGACTTTTTGTAGATACACAAAAAATTATTCAAAAATTCAGATGCAAATGCAAAGGAACTGAGATAGCTGAAACAATTTTTGAAAAGAAGAGTAAATGTGTGCAATCCACCCAATTTCACCACTGACTATACAACTGGAGTAGTGAAGACTGTGGTGCTGGAGGGGTGCACACATAGGTCAGTGGAACAGCAGGGAAGCCAAAAGTAGACCCACATAAATATGCCAAGCTCATTTTTGATAAGACAAACAATGTTAGAACATGTGGTCATCTGAGGGCAAGATAATGAGCCCTGATCTACACAAAAATAAACTCAAATTGGACCATGGACTTAAACTTAAAATACAAATCTAGGAAACTTTTAGTGGGGGAAAAAGGAGAAAAATCTTCGGGATCTGGGGATAGCCCAAGTTCTTAGACTTGACACTAAAACATGATCCATAAAAGGGAAAATTGATAAGTTGGATTTCATTGAACTTAAAAACACTGCCTTTTCAAAATACTTCAGTAAGAGGATAAAGAGACAAACCAAGGACTGGGAGGAAATATTTGGCAAACCACATATCTGACAAGAGGCTACGATCTAGAATATATTAAAAGAAAAAAACCCGAAAACTCAGCTGTAAAAAAACCCAAACAATCCACTTGGGAAATGGATAAAAGACATGGACAGATATTTTGCTGAAGAAGGCATCCAGAGAGCAAATACGCATAAATGAAATTGTTCAATGTCATTGGTCATTAGGGAAATGCAAATGAAAACCACAATACAATGAGCTATCACTATACACCTCTCAGAATGACTAATACAAAACCCAGTGACAACATCAAATGATGTTAAGGATGTGGAGAAATTGGATCATTTACATGTTGTTGGCAAATATGTGAAATGGCACAATCACTCTGGAAAACCATTTGGCAGTTTCTTAAAAAACTAAACATGAGGCTACTACCATTGCCCTTGAGGCATTTACTCTGGAGAAATGAAAGCTTATTTTCACACAAAACCTGTATACACATCTTCACAGAGACTTTATTTATAATAGGCAAACACTGGACACAAGCCAGATATCTTCCGACATGCTAGTGGTTAAGCAGAATGTGCCACATCTGTTCAGGGACTAGCAGCAGGCAACAAGAAGGAACGGGTGACTGACATCCACGACAACCTGGTGGAATCTCCGGAGAACTACGCTGACCAAACGAAGCCAAAACCCAAAGGTTATGTCATGGGATTCCACTGGTATGACATTCTTGAAAGGTCAAAATTACAGAAACAGAGAATCGAATCTAAGTGTTTTCAGGGGTAGAGGAGGGGGATGGGGGGGAGAAGTGAGGCAGCATGAAGGACCCTTGTGGCAAAGGATGTTCTGAATCTTCACTGTCTCAATGTCAATATCCTGACCATGATATCATACTAGTTTTCTCAGATGTTATTATTGGAGAAAACTGAGTGTTAGAGACTGCATTGCATCCCCTAAAGTTCATGTTGAAGCCCTGAACCCAAGATGACTGTATTTGGAGATAGGGCCTTGAAAAAAAGTTATAAAGGTTAAATGGGTTCAACAGGGTAGGGCCCTAAACCAGCCCGGTGTCCTTAGAAGAAGAGGGAGAGACACCAGCAATGAGCCTGTACAGACGAAGGGTCTTGTAAGGACACAGAAGGCATCCCCCTGCATGCCAAGGAGGGGGCTTCAGGAGAAACCACATCTGCTGACACCTTTATCTTGGACTTCCAGCCTCCAGAACTGTGAGAAATAAAGGTCTGTTGTTTAAGGTCCTCAGGCTGTGGTATTTTCTTATGGCAGTCCATGCAGACTAAGACACAGAGTAAATGGTACACAGCCTCGCTCTCTATTATTTCTTACAATTGCATATTCATCTAAAATGATCTCAGAATAAAAGGCTTACCTAAAAAAAAATCCTAGCATCTCAGAACTTAAAACAGTTCTATCTGGGAAGTATCTGAAATACTCTTAACTTTGTTCTCTTAATTAGATTTTTTTTATACCAGGCAATGCCAGGTGCCTCTTCCTGGTAGACCCATGATACCCTGTGCTATCGCCACCCTGACCTTTACCATGCGTTCCCTAAGTGCAAAGACTAGGTCTTAATCATTTTATATTTATCATGTAGCCATTTGTTTGTTGACATGATGCCTGAGACATAGTAGGGACTCGCCAAACATTTGTGGCATGGGTGCGTCAATGAATGCCTTTACGGCAGCATGAGGTGACAGATTTTTGTCGAAGATCAACTGCCTGGCTGATGTATACAGGACACCTGAGAACATTTAAAGATGAGGGTGGGTAAAATGGAGATATTAACCAATTTTTATAAGGAAGGCATTTTCCTTTGTAAACTCAAATGTTAAGACAATTCCCTATTAAGAACTGTTAAGTCATTCCAAAATTTTCCAACATCCTTTTTATATTAGCTAAAGTATTTTTATTAGAATTTAGTATTTTCTATCAAAATATTTCATAAAGATTTGATTTGCTCATTTTTCTGATGATATAACTTCTGCCATTTTTTTTTTGTTGTTGGCTTCTTCCTTGTGTCAGATTTACAGATGTAAATTTTGTCTGACAGATTTGATTTTTCCGTTAGTTTTCCCCAGTAACAAATTTTACTCTACAGAGTTTTAGCCAACATCAGTCTGAGCCTCAGACATAGTAAGGTCTTAATAAATATCAGCTGTTATTATGGATTCTTTATAACAGTTATTTCTTTACAAATTTGTTTTGAGATAGATTTATACGCCATAAAATTTTAATGTGTACAATTCAGTATTTGCAAGATTTTACAACCATCACTATTCAATTCTAGAATGCTTTATCACTCCAAAAAGAAACTCCATACCTGTTAGCAGTCATTCCCCATTTTCTCCTCTCCAGTCCCCGGCAAACATTAATCTATTTTCTGTCTCTACGTATTTGTCTATTCCAGACATTTCATATAAATGAAATCATGCAATATGTAGACTTTTGTGTCTGACTTTTTTTTCACTTAGTATAATGTCTTCAAGGTCCATGCATACTGTAGCACGTATCAACACTTCATTCCTTTTTATTGCCAAATAATCCAGTGTATGGTTATACCACTTTGTATATCCATTGTATGGACACAGCATTTTGTTCATCCATTCATCAACTGACAGACATTTGGGTTATTTCCACATTTTGGCTATTAGGAATAACACTGCTATGAACATTTGCTTACGAATCTTTGTATTGACATGTTTTCAGTTCCCCTAGCTATTTACCCAAAAGTTGGAATTGCTGGAATGGATTCCTACTAGCATATATGAGAGTTGTGCTTTCTCCACATACCAGTCAATAATTGTTATTGTCTGTCTTTCTTATTGTAGCTATCCTGGTCAATATGAAGTGGTATCTCATTGCGATCTTGATTTGCATTTCCCTAATGACTAATGCTGTTGGGCATCTTTTCATGAGCTTCTTGGCCATTTGTATATCTCTTGGAGAAATTTCCTTTCAAATTCAATTTTTTCATTGGAGAATTTACCTTTTATTATTTAATTGTGAGGTTCATTTATAGATGCTGGATACAAATCCCTTATCAGATATATGATTTGCAAATATTTTCTCCCATTCTCTAGACTGTCTTTTACTTTCCTGATGGCATCCTTTGAAGTACAAAAGGTTTTAATTTTTATGAAATCCAATACATACATATATATATGTGTGTATATATATATGTATACATACAATACATATATATGTGTATATATATACATACATATGCATGCATTGGATGTCCTAAGAAACTACCATATAATCCAAATCACAAAGAATTACACCTATATTATTATGCTTAGTGAAATAAATCAATTGGAGAAAGACAACTATCATATGATCTCTCTGATATGAGGAAGTGGAGAGGCAATGTGGGGGGTTTGGGGGGTAGGAAAAGAATTAATGAAACAAGATGGGCTCAGGAGGGAGACAAACCCTAAGAGACTCTTAATGTCACAACACAAACTGAGGGTGGCCGGGGGTGGGGGGTAGGGAGAGGGTGGTTGGGTTATGGACATTAGGGAAGGTATGTGCTATGGTGAGTGCTGTGAAGTGTGTAAACCCGGTGAGTCACAGACCTGTACCCCTGGGGCTAATAATACATTATATGTTTATTAAAAATTTAAAAAAATTATATAAAAAAAGAATTACACCTATATTTTCTTTTATAGTTTTATCCTTACATTTTGAGTTAATTTTTTATATGGTTTAAGGCAGGAGTTCAACTTCATTCATTCCATGTGAAAATGTAGTTATCTCAGCACCATTTGTTGAAGATCATTCTTTCCTTCCTGAGTTGTTTCAGCACCCTTGTTGAAAATCAACTGACCATAAATTTAAAAGTTTACTTCTGGACTGCCAACTCTATTTCATTGGTCTAATACGTCTATCCATATCCTGCATCATAGCCTTGATTTTTGTAGCTCTCCAGAAAGTTTTTAGATCAAGACGCGTGAGTGGTTGAACTTGGTTCTTTTTAAAGATTATTTTGGCTTTTTTAGGTCCCTTGATTTCCATATAAATTTTAGGATCAGCTTGTTAATTTCTTTTATAAAAGGCAGCTAGGATTTTAATAAAGATTGTACTGAATCTGTTAATCAGTTAGAGGAGTACTGCCATCTTAACAAGATTAAATCTCCTGACCCGTGAAGGTGGGACATTTTCCATTCACTTAGGTCTTTAATTTCTTTCTATGATGTTTTGTAGTTTCCAGTGTACAAGTCTTCTACTTCTTTTGTTTGTGTACAAATTAGATAAAAGACTGATAGAATTTATTTTTTAAGTTAACACATGAGAAATTTTTCTCCTCTTTGTAAGACAGAATGAGTGAGGCCAGAGAAAGGGACAGATGTACAGTGAGACTGAGGGAAAGGCTAAGCTTTTGCAGTGAGTTCACTGTTCAGCCCTTTAGTGTCTGGCAATGTCAAAGCAAATGAGAATATTTGGGCACCACAGAGGCAGAGTATAAACTTTAGGCTAAAAGGATCCAGCTCTGGCAGTGAGAGATGGAGGGGCGAGGGAGGCCTCTGACACACTTCCCATTATATCTCATGGTTCTCCCTTGGCCTCCAAATATGAGTCTGGTCCTGTCAGTAGTAACCTCCCAGAGGAACTTTAATATTTCCATGAACTTTTCTATTCTGTAATCACCTGAACACAGACAGAGTCAGGAATCATTTGGGATGGGAATGCTTCCCCTAGTTCTTCTTGACCTACCATGCTGCAAAAGACCACTGATGCCAAACATCCTCATTCAATCAGCAAATAGCACTTCAGGAGTGGCCTGCCTTTCATCCCCTATGGCAAAGCGGGGGAAGACAGGAGCAGCTGGGGAAAAAACAGCAACAGGGACTCTCTTGAGTCTAAAACTGAGTTGTGGAAAAAATCCTGAGAAATCCCACTGGAAAGAGTGGGAAAGAATCCACATGAAAGATTTTATTGCTTGTGACAAACTCCTGCTGCTCCCATAAATTTTTCTACAAACTACACTAACATTATAAATGCAACACACACACACACACACCATCTAACATATTGATGGGGCTGCATTTATAGTGTGCTCCCCAGAAGAAAATATTCACTTCAGTTTAAATATCTTAAATGCAAATGAAAATACAATTTCAAATATCAAATTTTCAAAGACTTTCCCATTCTGAAGTAGACTCGGTCCCTCCCTATCTCATTTAGGATAATTCTACTACCAAAAACTAAAGCAGATATTTATATTGATTTAATTTAATTTTTAAACAATTTTATTTATTTATTTGACAGAGAGAAAGCACAAGTAGTCAGAGTGGCAGGCAGAGGGAAAGGAAGAAGCAGGCTCCCTGCTGAGCAAGAAGCAGGATGCTGGGCTCCATCCGATCCCAGAATCATGACCTGAGCCAAAGGCAGATGTTTAACTGAATGAGCCACCCAGGTGCCCCTAATTTAATTTAATTTAATTTACAGAAGTGCCACTCCTTGATTCACCAGAATATTTTTGCTACCACTCTTTTAGAGTGGTGCTTCATAAAAAGCTCAAGATATTTGACCCTTATTATATGAATTGTTTTGCCAGCATTCCTGGGAGTACGTAAGAAAGAAGGCAGAATAAAAAAGAAAGAAAGAAAGCAAGCAAGCAAGCAGATGAGGTAAGAAGCAGTTTAATCCTCCTCATTACACAGATGAGGAAACTGAGACATGGGAAGGAATGGGATTTCACTCATTCATCAATGTCTTCATTCATCAATCATTTATTGAGCGCCATTGTGTATTAGGCCCTACTTTTAGATGCTAGGGTTACAGAAACTGTCTTGGCTCCTCTTTTCATGGAGTTTCTAGTCTTATGGGAGAGCCAGATTTTTATTTTCAAAATGCAAACCTGATCATGTCACATCTTTGCTTAATTTATTTCTGGGGTTTTCTACAGATTCCAGAATAAAGACTAACTCTCTCACCATGCTTCCCTGGTTGTACAGTCTTCCCCCATATCCACTAACATTAGACTCATCTCATTTCTGCCCCAACACCCACCAAAGGTCCAACTCTTTCACCCACGAAATCTGTATGTTTTTGGGTTTTTGCGACAATGTATTTATTTAATTTCTGTTTTAGTTTTATCAAGTTTTAAGGGCATATAGTTTATAAAGTTGGTATTTCTTATAAAGTCCTGTAATAAGGAATCATGTCCCTCTTTTTTTTTTTTTTTTTTTTTTTTTCTGACTCAGACTCACTCCCTTTAGTTCCTCAGTTGATTCTTTTGATATTTACATCTTCCTCCCTCGATACCATTCTGGCATTGCCCTGTGCCGGTGTTTGGTTCAAGCAAACCAGACTCTATCTGTCGGCTTCACAGAGGAGTGGAGTATGAGGCTTTGGTTTTATTTCCCCCGCATCACCACATTCTGTTCCCATCACTACTGACTGTCCTGACTTCTTATTCTAAATCCAGATTTTATAATCAAAAGCAGACTTTATGTGCTACAAATTATAGCATAAATTTATATTTATTGTTGCTGGTTCAGAAACAGCTGAATAAAAGGCTCAGCTCTTGAGAAAAAAAGATAAAAGACATTGACTGGTTTAATTTTTTTGACGAGAAAGACTCTCAAGGGTAACTTCTTCCTCTCTTTTAACTGCAGAGATACTGATGTCTAGGTTGAAGGTCACATGGCAAGTGGGTGACAGACGGGCCCTGGCAAGTAATTCTCCTTATCCCGTTTCCAGTTCTCGTCAGCATGTGGCATGCTGTGAACAAGCTTTCAAGAAACATGAATTTAGGACTGATCACTGAATGTGGTGACACTGAAGCTATTTGCCTTCAGGTAACTAAGGAATAGATCTGGGTAGAAGTACAAGAGCTGGGGTTTGAAACCACGCTGTTCCCGAGCTCAACACTTTCCTTCTTTAATTAACATCACACTGCTTCTCTGATTCTCAGACCAGGATCATCCCCAGTTCTTGGAACCTGAAACTATGCAGCCTCCTGTCAGCCTCAAAGGCCTGTGTAAGTAAGTAAATAAAAATGCAAACTGTGCCCTAGAAGAATGCCTGGCATGTGGTGAGCGCCTAGTAAATGTTAGCTGCCTTGTAAACCTCCCTTCTCCCCACCTCCCCTCTCCTCTCCTACTCTGTGTTCCTCTGCCTCTACGCCCTGTACCTCCCTCCTCCTCACTGACCAACTACCTTTTTTCTCTTGATCCTGAAAAATACCCTTCCTTTCCTCTGATTTTCCTCATGAAGGGTTTCTGCCGGTTGGATTTCTTACCATTGTCCACATGTAGTTACAATTTTTATGCTCTTGGCCTTTTTTCTTCATTTTTTAAACCTGCCTTCCATTTGTAAATTGGCAACAAATGACCCCAGAATAGTCTCACTTGGGTCCCACTGCCCTCGGGTGTTCCTCATCTTGCCTCTTCACGTCAATTTCTTAATCACCAAAACCAGTCTCTTCCAAGAAGTCCTTCCTGAGCTAGGCAAACCAGCTTCACATCCGCAGGGAGAAAGAATCCAAGTGCCATGACCCCCAGGTACCCCCATTCGGCAACTACCTTCTCACGCTTCAGAGACTTCACTGGTTTCCTTATCTGTAAAGTAAGGACACTGTACCGAGCCCCCCAATTCTTGGATTTCATACATACTTTTGTTTCATTTCAAATATTAGATCCTGCTCTGAGATGGGGCTCTGCATACTCCAAGAACAGCCAATGACTGCTGAATCTGCTTTGGCTCTTTTCTTTGGTTTTAGTCTTCCTTGGAAAAAAAATAAAATTAGTTAGCTTCAGAAACTGTTGGTGGAAGACCCTGTGTATATTACACTATGCAAAAAATGAGAGCAAATTAAGACCATCTTTCCCTCATCATTCTGGGAATACTCCCTTTTGGGAAGAGAGGTAACTAAACACCTATACATTTTTAAATCCACTCTCTGTAATGAAACAGAAAAACAAACCTCTTGGCAAGAAATGGATCTTTAAGGGTGACTTCTCTTCCTTTCTTTTGCCCTTCTCTAGATTAAGTGATAGCTCCTCTGTATTTGAAATTCTGTTATATCTGGTCTCTTCAAACACCACTGCCCTCAAATTTTCCATGTTATTATTTTAAATACCCCTTAATGAGCCAAAAAAAAAAAAAAAAAGGAATAAAGGGTTGAAAGGGAAGATTGTGGGAGAAGAAAAGGAAATGAAATATTAGATTAACATCCGATATACCTTAGGCCTTTCTCTAGTCACTTAATACATGCTGTTCAATTGAATACTAACAATGCTGCTAGGTAATCACAGTTACCACGCTTTCAGAGTGGAGGAGATGGAGGCTCAGGGAGGCTAAGTCATTCACTGTCATTGTCTCTTCTTGTGCAGTTGCTTTAGGCCAGTTAAGCTATAATCAAGTTCTGCTTGACTCCAAAGACTGGGCTATTTTATTTTATTTTATATTTTTATTTTGCTTTGCTTTACTGATTCTCCATGGCTGCTAAACAAAGTACCACCAAGATCCAGTTACTTAAAACAACACTGATTATCTCACAAGCTCTGAGTCAAGAACCTGGGTGGGTTCAGCTGGGTGCTTCTGACCCACGGTCTCTTGGGGCGATCAAGGCTCTGGCAGGGGGCTGCCAGCAACTCCAGGCTCACTCGTGTGGCAGTAGAGAGGACAACATGGCAAGAAATTTATACACCAGATGGCAGCTGGCTTCCCCAGAAGAGTCACTGACAGAGAGGGAGAACACTCAAGATGGCAGCCACAGTCTTTCTATAAACTACTCTTGCAAGTGACACACTAACACTTCTACTGTACTCCGTTCTGTAGAAGTGAGTCAGTAGGCCCAACCTACTCAAGGGGAGGGGGTTACACAAGGACATGAGCACCAGGAGGTGGGGTCTTTGGGAGTCTTGTGCAAATGATCTCCCTGAGCTCATCTTTATGTCAGAAAATATTCTTTGCTCTACAAAAACTAGTTATATTTAAACAAGTCCTTAGATAAAACCAGCATTTTACCTGTGTTAAGCATCTCTCATGAACTTTTTTTACAAATTTTTAGGAACAAATTCCAAGTATATATATATTATATATAATATATATGGCTACTCCGAAAATAATGTTCAAACGCTGTCTTCCAACTGGTTGGCAATGCATAAAATATAATAATAAAATCAAATCACAAATATGAGTAGCATCTGGCAAATGCTCATTGCATTTATACAAGTCCTATTTGCAAAGATTTCTATAATGTTAAATTTGGGTAAGACCCAAAAGAAACATCTTAGTGGTCACCTGACCCATGTCAATATGCACATCTGTCCCCTCCTAAGTGGCATCTTATTAATGTCTGGAATTAGCCAAGAACATCTACTGACCATACACTAGAAACAGAGTTGTTCATTCTGGAGAACACATAGTAAGTAAAGCTTTTTATACCTCCAAAGCGTTAGAATTCAATGGAAGAGGCTGAAAAATCTGAACCTTGTAAGGCCTCATGGGGAAAAGCAGTACAGATCAATAGCAGGCTACTTAAATAAGGCCTTGGGATCCCAGAGACTTGGCTTCAAAGGTTTGTTCTTCTGGGCGAGGGATCCTTGGTCAAGTGCTCTTGTCTAAAAACAGATTTAACAATTCCAGATGGCCAAAAGGGTAGCTGTGAGGAAAGCCAGCATAGCCAAGTGGCTATCCAAGGTACATGGACTGAGAAGCCAGACTGCTTATTCAATGTGAAGTTCTGCCACTTACTGTGGGAAAGCCCTTGACTTCTCTGTTTCAGCTTCCCCATCTAGAAAATGGACATAATGAGAGCAGCTACCCCACTGGGCTATGGGATTGAGTTAATATGTCCAAAGAACTTTGCAACAGTACTTGGCATTTGGTAAGTATGAAATCAATAAGGATAAATAAAATTATTTGTGTAAAGCCTTTAGCACTGTACCTGGCATAAAGTAAATATATTCTATATATTTCTATATATACTATATATATATATATATAATATATTTCTATATATACTATATATTCATAAAGTAAATAAATTATTCTCAATTTTTAAAACTTTAATTTCTTCATCTTTAAAATGGGAATATTAATGCTGGTATTACAGAGTTCTTATAAAGACAAAATAAACTATATTAAGTACCTAATGGTTTGTAGTCCAAATAAGAACTTACTAAATGGTAACTTGGGTTCAATTTGGGTTATTATTATAATAACTTGGGTTAGTATTATGAATACTTATAAACAATTATATAGCTACCAATATATAAGAGTTAGAAATGCCAAATAACCCAGCGCAAAGCCTTTCTTTAGCCGGGAAGTGTCTCAGCTCTAAAGTAGTGCCATGTTCTGGGATTACTACAAGATGTTCCTTTTTAGCCTGGATAGAGCTTTCTGGAGTTCCTTTGGGGCTATATGTGTCCAGGGAATTCTGAGTCTGAGAATGGTTTCTTCTTGGTATTTTAATTGGCATAATAAGTTTTTTTTTTTATCTATTTCTCTTTTGTGTTTTTAATAATATCCCTTTGTGGCTGTAGGCTGATCATAGAAAGAATGTCTTAGAGCTAATAAAGACACATGGCCCTAGACACATGGAGAGCCTATACCTCTGGGAATATCTGGTTCCAAACTGAGCTGGCTGTCAACCTGGTAAGCAGTTTCTGAAGGACCATGCTCGTGGTGGGACAAGTAGGGGAGGCCCAGGGGCACCCAAAAGACCTGCTGAAATTCTCTTGTTCTGCTTTCTTAAGGACTGCCACTATGCCTTACCCTCTCTTGTGAGAGTCCCACTCAAGAACACTTAGTGTCTTGGACCTCTCTTTCAAGGCTGGAAGGGGTATTTCTTAGGTAGCACCAGCTTGGGTAGAAAAGCATGCATTTCTGTAAAACATACCCCTGCCTGTGGCCCCACTAATGATAACCACAAACCAAGGAGAAAGAAAAGCATTTTTAAAGCTAGTTCTGGGAAGCAGATTGCCCCCTGACCTCCTCCCCAGAGCCAGCACTCCGACTATCAGACTGAAGGTAAACATACCACAAAACAAGACAGTGGGGAGACACCACTTCATGACTAATTGGCTTTAAGAACACAGAGTAAAGAAAAATATATAAACAACTCTTTGAGCTTTGAAAATAAATACTACTAAGGACCACAGATTGCTCATACAATTTCGTTTTTATTAGAAATACCAACCTCATATCACTGTCCCACCCTAATGCTGAGTTGGGTAGAGATGTAGCATTTCTAATGATCATCTTCCACTATATGTGAAATTGTTCTTGTTTTTGTTTTTGTTTTGTTTTTACCTGAAGGCTGCAGAGAAGTCTTGTCAGAGCTCACTTGGCAATATTTTGTGTGTCCTAAATCAAGTAAACTTCATAAAAGTCCTAACTTTCATCACCTTTCAAGTGGAATTAGTGTGGCTTTAAACTCATTAGTGAGAGAATTTCAGTAGTAAAGGATAAGTTCCTGGTATCTGTTATCAACTCCCTGTTGAGGGATTAGTCCTGTGTTTTCATGTGGGATATAAACATATCCGGATAATTCTCCTGAGCTTCACTTGTTGAAATTTGACATGGGTCCTATCACTTAATTATGGCTTAGCTCCCAGAAGGTTTTGCTGGCACCTCTTTGACGGCTTCCTGCCCCTCCTTCCCAAACACACACACTCGATCGTGGTCCCAATTCTCCCTTTAGCTAAGAAAGCAAAGCTAATAACAACACACAGACTGGAGCCCCTCCGTCTTATAAGACTACCTCAACTTTGTGGCTTGGGGCTCTTAGCTACAGTGAGGTTCAGCAGATCAGATTTGGGGTATTTCTGTCCTGGCTGGGTAGGGCTTCCAGCTGCCTACCCCACCCCACCTCCTGGCCACTGCCCCACACCCAACATTTTAACTTTCCTCACTATCAGCTGGTCTTTTCTGGTCCCAGGGGCATCTTTTCTAAGAAGCATTTGCTGCCTCCAATGTTGCCAGACAAAAGGTGCTGCCCTCTTACTTAAGAACCCCAAGGTTGACTATAGACAGAGCAGACTAGGATGAGTAGAAAAGACCTGTGTGTGTGTGTGTGTGTGTGTGTGTGTGTGTATCCTTGTTCTACTACCATTGAGTGTTCTTTGCTCTCTGTGAGGGAACCATCTGGATTATATGCAGTGGGGTTTTGGTAAATGTGTAAAAACTTGCCCTTCAGGGGGGAAAAAGACACTTATTTGGAGCATTTGCCAATTTCCTTGGTATAAATACTCCCAGCATGGTTGACTTCAAGATACTAAAGTGAAATCACTGAATAAGGACTTGAGAAGAAATGTATGTCATCAGCTCTGCCAGCAGTGTGAGTCTGGTCCAGCATAGGGGGCTAGAGAAGACCAAGGAACATTTATAGAGCAAGCAGTTCTGGAGCTTGAATCTAGAAAGACTAGTAGGTATTTTCTGAGTAGATACAGACGTGAGGGAAGAGAGGCAAGTACTTTTGGCAAAGGGTGAAAAACTTTGACTGCATTTTAAGTGTATACGCATACTTGCTTGTGTGGCGTGTGTAGAGTATGGGAGATGGACTGGGGGGAACACTCACTCAGACATGCCATGCCTGACTCTAGGAATGAGCCTTAATCATCTACACTATTCCCAGGATTAAATATATCATCTATAGTCTCCTTTTAAGATACTGAGTTCTAACCCAGGAAAACTATCCTCTCCAACTGGGCTCCTTTCAGAAAAGGGTTGTTTCAAATAATCCTTTAGTTACAATAGCCTGTGTCATAGTTCAAGAGTGATTATTCTAGGAGCCAACATCAATACCGTAGTATTACAGAGAACGGCCACACAGCAGAGCACAGCCAAGCCAAGGAAAAGGGAACTTCAGACTGAGGTCGGCAAAGGTCATGCTGTGATTTGGTCTGCAGAGGAAGTGGACAGAGTTTAAAGGGAAGAGTGATGCACTGTTTGCGTCAAAATACATGCTCTGTGTAACAAGAACTATTTCAGAATAGTCTAATTACCAACTGTCCCCATCACATTAGCTTGCCTGCCAAGGGCTGCATTTCCTTTGTTGCATCCAAGGGCAATTCAAAGTATTGCTCAAGGCATGAAGTCTGGTATTTTTTTTTTTTTAAGATTTTATTTATTTGACAGAGAGAGAGAGGGAGAGAGAGAGATCACAAGTAGGCAGAGAGATCGGCAGAAAGAGAGGGGGAAGCAGGCTCCCCGCCAAGCAGAGAGCCCGATGCTGGACTTGATCCCAGAACCCTGAGATCATGACCTGAGCTGAAGGCAGAGGCTTAACCCACTGAGCCACCCAGGCGCCCTGAAGTCTGGTATTCTAAAGCCAAGTACTGGTGGATCTCATTCCTCTCAAGGAAATCAACAAATATTTATGGAGTGGCATCTCGGCCCCTGAGAGCAGATGGTCCCTAGTCCTAGCATAGCACCTCAAGGCACTGAATGCCCTCCTCTCCCCTACTCTCACTGGCTTCTTCAGGAAGGGAAAAAGGATGTCTCTAGAGCTTTCCTATCAGTTCATTCTGCTTCTACTTCTTGACCTACAGGTTAGGCTCCAGAGTTTGGGGATTCTCAGACATGGCTTCTCTAGCTTCTTTGTCTTTCATAAGGATTTTATATTCTTGTTTCTGTAACTCATTTAACTATTGTTTGTATAATTTTACTATATTTAAACATATAATTTAATATAGCAGGATACAAAATACTATAAATAAACTATAACTAAGTTAACTGTATTTTGTAACATGAACACGTTCTAGAGGCCTTTGGTAATGAGTTTTGTTTTTTTTTTTAAAAATGAACCAGAAAAAGTAACCACAATTCAAGAGCACAAAATGAGTTTGTCCATTAAGGTTTCCTTTTAAGAAAATGAGTTTGTCTTTTTTTTTTTTTTTTTCAACTATGGGAAAAATGTTTATTTTCTTGCACAGGAAACTAACAGTCCAATTACAGTGAATAGTAAAAATAGTTTCCTAGTGGGAATATGTTAAGGATATTGAAATAAAAACCCATTAAGAATATTGAAATAGCTGGATTATTTGGGGTTTGTTTGTTTGTTTGTTTGGTGTTGAACTGTTTCAGTTCTTTACATATTTTGGATATTAACCCCTTATCAGATATATCATTTGCAAATACCTTCTCCCATTTATTAGGTTGCCTTTCTATTTTGTTAATAGTTTCCTTCACTGTGCAAACCCTTTTTATTTTGGTGTAGTCCCAATCATTTATTTTTTGCCTTTGTTTCCTTGAAAGAAGAGACATACCCTGAAAAATAGCTGACGTCAAAGCAATTACAAATGACTGATTACAAAGACATTGTTTTCTTCTAGAAATTATGGAAAGTAGTAGGAGTTTCCTTTAAAAAATTAAAAATAGAATTATCATATGATCCAATAATTCCACTATTGGGTATTTACCTGAAAAGAATGTGGACACCAATTTGAAAAGAAACAGGCACTCTTATGTTTATAGCAGCATGATTTACAATAGCCAAGATATGGAAGCAAACCAAGTGACTTTCCATCAGTGAATGGATAAAGAAGATGTGGCAAATACATACACATGTACACACTGGAATATTAGTCACAAAAAGGCATGAAATCTTGCCATTTGCCACAACATGGATGGAGCTAAAGAATATTATGCCAAGTGAAATAAGTCTCAGAGAAAGATAAATACCATATGATTTCACTGATATGTGGAATTTTAAAAACAACTGAATAAATTTAAAAAACACAAATAAAAAACCAGAGTCTTAAATACAGAGAACAAACAGATGGTTCCCAGAGGGGAGAGGGGAGAGGGATGGGTGAAATAGGTGATGGTGATTAAAGAGTATAATTATTTGGATGCCTGGGTGGCTCAGTCAGTTAAGTGTCTGCCTTTGGCTCAGGTCATGATCCCAGGGACCTGGGATTGAGTCCCACTGGGCTCTGTGCTTCTCCCTCTGCCTGCTACTCCCCTGCTTGTATGCTCTCTCTCTCTGTCAAATAAATAAATAAAATCTGTTTTAAAAAAATAAGGAGTACACTTATCATGATGAGCCTGCATAATGTATAGAATTTTTGAATCACTATATTTTATACCTAAAACTCATATAATACTGTATGTTAATAATACTTCAATTAAAAAAAAATTGACCTAAAACCCCACCCATAATACCAAATATCAGCAAAAAGTATATGGATAATTAAGACAGAAAGTTCTAATAAAAGGCAGAAATAAGAATTTGGAAGTGGTTTATTGCCTAAGTCATTATTTTGCTGCCTGGTCCAAGTGGCCAGCATGCTTCTTCCTGTGTTGTTCAAATAAACATGAGATTAAGGGTTTATACTAGGATAAACATGAGATTAAGTTTTGTAACACCCTGCCGCTGTCAACAGACAAATTTTTAAGTGCTTTCCCTTCAGTTACTAAATAGCTGCTCAGAAAAGACCTGAGGGCCAAGAATGGCCATTAGGACAAAACACTTCCCTAGCACCATGACGCATATGTGGTTGTAAAGAAAAATAAATACAACAAATTATGTTAGGTAAATAAAATTTTAAATTCTATAGAATTGCTTCAAAAGGAGTTTCTGAATGAGAGGGAGGCCACCGCTGCTTAAAACTGCAGACTGAGGGCTGGGCACTTTATAAGGTGATCCTTACCATCTTGTTTTCATCACATTCAGCCAAGTCCCATCACACAAGAGAATGAAGATGAGGAATGAAGTCACTCTCTAGATCTCTGAGCTTTGGAGCTAAGCCTCCTCTCATCCCAGGGGTGGCCCAGGACTCATCTCTCTTCAGCTCAATTGTCCCGAGGGTACAATGGAGCCAAATCTTAAGGGAGCTGTCCTCGGGGAGGGTGACCTCAGAGAGAGGTGACCATATGGTGCAGCAGGATAAGCAGAATCGTCAGAGGCTAGCCTCGTACCAACTGAGTGGGCTGGTGGGCTATTCAATGCCTCTGAACCTGTTTCCTCATCCGCAGAATAGAGCTAATGATAATTACAAGATTGTTCAAATGACTAAATAAAATGGGAATACAAAGTGCCTGGCACAGAGTGGAATCCAGTCAATGGTGGCTCTTGTCCTACTTTGAAGCTACTGCCAATCTGGCCCAGAATGGAGTTTCTTCTTCTCTGCTGCCAACAATATATTCAAGAGGAGAAGAGTGGCTGGCATTGCCTCAGCTAGCATCACCAGATCATCCAACTACAAATGAGGGTGAGGGAGAGGCTGACAGAGAGGCATATCCCATGAATGGGGGCCGAAGCAACTTCTAGATGCCCAGGAGGAGGTGACTATAATAAGGCTGAAGTCTCATGGTAAGGAAGGAATAGCTTGCAGTGGACATGAGCTTAGCTTCATAGTGAAGGACCAGATCCCATGCTCTGAGAGGACACTTCTACTAACAAGAGGCAAAAACATCCTGTAATGTTTTACCATTTGGCTGGGATGCAGAATGCTTAAGCTATTCAAAACCACCTATACTACACACAGTGTACATCACTGTTTGTCTGTCTGCCTACTTGTGTTTGTTTTCAGTGTCTTAGCAGATTGGCTCAGGGTTCGTGTTGGGTGTTGTGTTTGGCAAGAGGAGACGTTTAAATATCCTTGCCTGACTGGAACTATCTCAGTGCTAATGAGTTCAGTTATTTTGAATAGAATCAAGTATTGTTCCAGGTTTCTTCATAATCATAGCATGGAACAGTTCGACTTTAAACTTGAATTATCTATCTTAGGAAATAGTCACTAAAATAACCACATCTGGAGTATTCCCCACAGGTTCCTGGAGCTCTGGCCAACTCTTGGGCAAACCATGGACGTCAAAACACACTTGATGACTTATCTGAGCTGTAATCTGGGAAGCTGAAATTGATAAAGCATCCTTATCCCTGCCCTTAACCTTCTTCTGTATGTGTCTGTAATCCAGTAAGTTAAGTGGGTAAGACTAGGGAAGATTCAACTGTTATCTTATTCAAAGTTTCTGTGATTTATCTTTGGTGCACAAAGAATGTGTTCACCCACCCAAATGAAGTAAGGCTGAATTTATTCATTCATTCAAAGATATTTTATTGTATCCATTTGTACCAGACACTTTATAAGCACTGGGAATATAAGTGTGAGTGGCCTAGTCTCTGCCTGAAGCCTCACGGACTAGTAGAAGAGGTGGTGTTCAGGACATGTGGAACTTCCAAATGAGGGGAGTGGTCAATTCCATAGGGACTGGAAATCAGGAAAGACTTCATGGAAAAAGTGACCTTTGTTCAGGATCAAGACTTTACAACAAGAAGTATTTCCTGATTTCTAATCCCCATAGAACTGACCACTCCCCTCATGAACTCAGGATTATCCTAGCCGCCAATGATAATCAATCACTGTGACAACATTTCTGGCTTGAATTATCCACATAGCCTAGTGACCCTAAATTCACTAGATAATAGGACAGTCACTGGTTTTATGACATGTGTTCATCTTTTAAGTCAGCAAAAGAAAGTCTGCTTTGAAATTTGACAACTTCCACAGTTTTAGCCAACTCCATAAAAGACCCATGTGACCAAGCCCCATAAACAGAAGCGTTTGGGGAGATGAAATATCTGAAATCATGACCTTCATTTATAGCCCGTGTCTCCACAATAGTGAAAGTTAAAAAGTTGACTTTAAAAAAAAAATGAGCTTAAGATGAGCTGCCTGATAACAAAGGCAAGGAGGGAATGCAAGAATCGGAGTATTGAGCCATTGACAATTCATATGATTTCAAAGGCACTTTATGTTCATTCCTAAATGTTTCTCATACCTCTACCTTCTAGTGATGATACCTAAACTTCCACTGATAGTACTCCCATTTCTTTATCATAAGGTTTGATCCTGTTTAAAGTATAACTATCCCCATAGATGTCTTTTACACCTTGGTATGAATAAATTTATCAGATTCTCTCTTGAGACTGGTGGCACCATGGGTGAAAACAGGAGAACAGTTCTGCTAAAGTAGAAAGAGGGGAGGAAGAGTGAATAAGATAAAGTCTGGGGGGTACCCCAAGTTGTCTTTGTGTTGTTTTTGTTTTGCTTTGTTTTGTTTCTTAACTTAGAGTTTGCTAAAGGTCAGCCCTAGTCACAGTCTAGGAAAAGAAACAAAAATTCACCGGTGAGAATGGTACCCAATACCTGAGATTCTGAAGAGTTATAAGGTGGATGAATTGATGGTTTTGATAATCAAGACTAAGACACCCTGTTCTTCTCCGGCCTCAGCTTTAGTCATATGAAGAGTTTCTGGTCCAGAACCAATCAGATTGCAGCAGGTATCCCGTGGTGTGACAGGATGTCACCTCCCCACCATGGCCTTTGGAGAACACAGCTATAGTCACGGCGCCTCAACAAGGACATTCAGAGATACTTCTCACCATCTTCTTATTTTCAGTTTTATTGTAACATGGAAGTCTCCATTCTTAGATCTGACTGTGGTGGAAAGCAACCCATTTCTCATCCCCACCCCATGGACCAGTGCAGACCTGCTGGGGATGGGATGAGTCAGTGTCTCAAAGCCCTAGTATAGTCACCAAAGGAACAGTCTATTCCTACCTGGGCAGAACATTTGCACAGATTCACTGAAAAGAATGAACTGAACACTCTCTGGGTAGCATACTGGGCCTGCCCTGTCACAGATATCAGACATAACTCTGGTTTTGTTATGCTTATAATTGTATTGGAAAAACAAGTCATGGAGGTAGTGGAAAACTAACTCCCCAAAGAGAACTATAACAGGTCAGGGAAAGGAAGATCCCCATAGCTGGAGTGGTTAAGCTCCACAAGGGCAGGGACTGTGGCCAGCTGTTCATTGTTGCATCCCCAGTGTCTACCACATAGTGGGTACTCAGTGAATATTTGTTGAATGAATGAGTGGATGGATGGGTGGGTAAATGATGGATAGATGACTGTCATGAAATAGATAGATTCGAAGGCTGGCTAGGCTTTTGGTACAGAGGAGAAAGGGAGAAAGAATATCAGAAAAGGTTCCCCTCAAGATCCCCAGACATCAGCATCATTGGGTTGCCACCAAGGTAGGACAAGCATTAAGTATCCTTGGCCAGTCCTAAGCCCTGAGCAATGCCACAACCCCAACCTATATCAACATCAGTGGACAGTAAGAACAGTGTCAGGTGGGAACCCAAAAAGAGAAAATAGGAGATAGAAGGATAGAAAGGAAGCTTGTTCTAAACACAACCCCAAAGCCATTGGAAGTACCTCTTCCAACAGCCATTCATCCACCTGTGAGGCAGGCTCACAGAGATTACAGATCACCATAACTTCCTTGTATCCATGGTAACACTAAAGGAACCAGAGCCAACTTGTGTCAATCAGAAGTTGGATACAAATGTCCTTGGAAAGACCAGGATTCGGGAGGTGACAACTTTCCCACCCCTTTCTGTTGGGCCCTACCGGGTTTGTCTTCCAATCTGAACCCTGAGCTTTTCCAACCTGATCTACTTGATCCATATCCAGAGGCTCTTACTACCAAACTCCTTAAATGCATCTAAGCACTAACAATAGTACCGAGCCCACAGTAAGACCCATTCTGCTATCTGCTGTTATGACTTACAGGGGCAGCTGGAGGTATTCAAGCTGAAGGCAGCGACTGTCTTCCTTTGTATTCCCAGGATCTCACCCAGTGTCTGACATGTAGCAGGAACTCAGCAAATGTTTGCTGAATGAAGGAATAAGGCAGCTCTGGTTCCATAGCACAGATCAGCCTTATGCTAGTCTTCCCCTTGCAGAACAAGAAAATACAGTGATGATAAAATTAGCAGGAAGGACAATTAAAAAAAAAAAAAAAGAGCAAGGATTGAATGAATGAATGCCTTCTACCCATCAGGATGGCCTGAGCTAAGACCTGTTTTTACTCTCTGCCAACTGTTCCCATCCCTTACACTTACTATTCTCTCCTCTCAGTCCCCCTAGTTCAAGGGCCTGAACCACTCCCACTCCCTTCTACTTACTGCTCCCCTGCCTCCAGCCATCAGTGCTTTCCCTTTGGAATGTGTACTGCCGTGTCCCATGATATGATACTTCGTTTAACACTGACCTTTACTTTTATAAATTCAACTATGTGTTCTCAGCCCTGCTTATGGCTTTAGAATTTAATGACATACATTTTTTGTACAACTTGACTCCTAATATGTGCCATTTATTTCATTTGGCACAAAGAAACACTTGCTTGTTCCAACAGTAAGGGGAAATTGTTAGATTTGTTTAAAGAGAGTAGACTCTTCTGGACTTTATGAACAATTTAAGGGATTTTTCAAGGATACTTTTTGCCTATAAAAAAATTTTACCTTACACTCCATTTTATTACATTTTTAGAAATTTCACCTTATAGTTCAGTATGTATCTCCAAAAGACAAGGATTCCTTTTCAGTCATAATTGCAATGCTATCATCACACAGGGAAAGGCAAAAATTCCTTAATATTATGAAATATCTTTGACTGTCCTATAAGTTTTGTTTTTATTTTTATATATTTTTGAAAAGTGTGAGGTTTCATTTGCAGTCTGAATAAAGTCCAAACCTTGTGACTGGCAAAGGTATCTCTTAAATTTCCTTTAATCTATAGGTTGTATTTCTATTTTTTTTGGTATTCTTTTTTTTTTTATTTTTTTTTTTATTTTTTTTTTTTTTTGGTATTCTTTTTTGTATTGTATTTCTTTTTTTTTAAAATATGAGTTTTTTTATAATTTTTTATTTTTTATAAACATATATTTTTATCCCCAGGGGTACAGGTCTGTGAATCACCAGGTTTACACACTTCACAGCACTCACCAAAGCACATACCCTCCCCAATGTCCATAATCCCACCCCTTTCTCCCAAACCCCCTCCCCCCAGCAACCCTCAGTTTGTTTTGTGAGATTAAGAGTCACTTATGGTTTGTCTCCCTCCCAATCCCATCTTGTTTCATTTATTCTTCTCCTACCCACTTAAGCCCCCATGTTGCATCACCACTTCCTCATATCAGGGAGATCATATGATAGTTGTCTTTCTCTGCTTGACTTATTTCGCTAAGCATGATACCCTCTAGTTCCATCCATGTTGTCGCAAATGGCAAGATTTCATTTCTTTTGATGGCTGCATAGTATTCCATTGTGTATATATACCACATCTTCTTGATCCATTCATCTGTTGATGGACATCTAGGTTCTTTCCATAGTTTGGCTATTGTGGACATTGCTGCTATAAACATTCGGGTGCACGTGCCCCTTTGGATCACTACGTTTGTATCTTTAGGGTAAATACCCAATAGTGCAATTGCTGGGTCATAGGGCAGTTCTATTTTCAACATTTTGAGGAACCTCCATGCTGTTTTCCAGAGTGGCTGCACCAGCTTGCATTCCCACCAACAGTGTAGGAGGGTTCCCCTTTCTCCGCATCCTCGCCAGCATCTGTCATTTCCTGACTTGTTTATTTTAGCCATTCTGACTGGTGTGAGGTGATATCTCATTGTGGTTTTGATT
Organism: Mustela erminea; assembly: GCF_009829155.1. Classification (NCBI taxonomy): domain Eukaryota; kingdom Metazoa; phylum Chordata; class Mammalia; order Carnivora; family Mustelidae; genus Mustela; species Mustela erminea. The sequence goes on from NC_045623.1 coordinate 10,908,343, forward strand.
TGGATTTCCCTGATGCCGAGTGATATGGAGCACTTTTTCATGTGTCTGTTGGCCATCTGGATGTCTTCTTTGCAGAAATGTCTGTTCATGTCCTCTGCCCATTTCTTGATTGGATTATTTGTTCTTTGGGTGTTGAGTTTGCTAAGTTCTTTATAGATTCTGGACACTAGTCCTTTATCTGATATGTCGTTTGCAAATATCTTCTCCCATTCTGTCAGTTGTCTTTTGATTTTGTTAACTGTTTCTTTTGCTGTGCAAAAGCTTTTGATCTTGATGAAATCCCAATAGTTCATTTTTGCCCTTGCTTCCCTTGCCTTTGGCGTTGTTCCTAGGAAGATGTTGCTGCGGCTGAGGTCGAAGAGGTTGCTGCCTGTGTTCTCCTCAAGGATTTTGATGGATTCCTTTCGCACATTGAGGTCCTTCATCCATTTTGAGTCTATTTTTGTGTGTGGTGTAAGGAAATGGTCCAATTTCATTTTTCTGCATGTGGCTGTCCAATTTTCCCAGCACCATTTATTGAAGAGGCTGTCTTTTTGCCATTGGACATTCTTTCCTGCTTTGTCGAAGATTAGTTGACTGTAGAGTTGAGGGTCTATTTCTGGGCTCTCTATTCTGTTCCATTGATATATGTGTCTGTTTTTGTGCCAGTACCATGCTGTCTTGATGATGACAGCTTTGTAATAGAGCTTGAAGTCCAGAATTGTGATGCCACCAACGTTGGCTTTCTTTTTCAATATCCCTTTGGCTATTCGAGGTCTTTTCTGGTTCCATATACATTTTAGAATTATTTGTTCCATTTCTTTGAAAAAGATGGATGGTACTTTGATAGGAATTGCATTAAATGTGTAGATTGCTTTAGGTAGCACAGACATTTTCACAATATTTATTCTTCCAATCCAGGAGCATGGAACATTTTCCCATTTCTTTGTGTCTTCCTCAATTTCTTTCATGAGTACTTTATAGTTTTCTGAGTATAGATTCTGTGCCTCTTTGGTTAGGTTTATTCCTAGGTATCTTATGGTTTTGGGTGCAATTGTAAATGATTGACTCCTTAATTTATCTTTCTTCTGTCTTGCTGTTGGTGTAGAGAAATGCAACTGATTTCTGTGCATTGATTTTATATCCTGACACTTTACTGAATTCCTGTATAAGTTCTAGCAGTTTTGGAGTGGAGTCTTTTGGGTTTTCCACATATAGTATCATATCATCTGCGAAGAGTGATAATTTGACTTCTTCTTTGCCGATTTGGATGCCTTTAATTTCCTTTTGTTGTCTGATTGCTGAGGCTAGGACCTCTAGTACTATGTTGAATAGCAGTGGTGATAATGGACATCCCTGCCGTGTTCCTGACCTTAGCGGAAAAGCTTTCAGTTTTTCTCCATTGAGAATGATATTTGCGGTGGGTTTTTCATAGATGGCTTTGATGATATTGAGGTATGTGCCCTCTATCCCTACACTTTGAAGAGTTTTGATCAGGAAGGGATGCTGTACTTTGTCAAATGCTTTTTCAGCATCTATTGAGAGTATCATATGGTTCTTGTTCTTTCTCTTATTGATGTTTTGTATCACATTGACTGATTTGCGGATGTTGAACCAACCTTGCAGCCCTGGAATAAATCCCACTTGGTCATGGTGAATAATCCTTTTAATGTACTGTTGAATCCTATTGGCTAGTATTTTGTTGAGTATTTTCGCATCTGTGTTCATCAAGGATATTGGTCTATAGCTCTCTTTTTTGATGGGATCCTTGTCTGGTTTGGGGATCAAGGTGATGCTGGCCTCATAAAATGAGTTTGGGAGTTTTCCTTCCATTTCTATTTTTTGGAACAGTTTCAGGAGAATAGGAATTAGTTCTTCTTTAAATGTTTGGTAGAATTCCCCGGGGAAGCCGTCTGGCCCTGGGCTTTTGTTTGTTTGGAGATTTTTAATGACTGTTTCAATCTCCTTACTGGTTATGGGTCTGTTCAGGCTTTCTATTTCTTCCTGGTTCAGTTGTGGTAGTTTATATGTTTCTAGGAATGCATCCATTTCTTCCAGATTGTCAAATTTATTGGCGTAGAGTTGCTCATAGTATGTTCTTATAATAGTTTGTATTTCTTTGGTGTTAGTTGTGATCTCTCCTCTTTCATTCATGATTTTATTTATTTGGGTCCTTTCTCTTCTCTTTTGGATAAGTCGGGCCAGGGGTTTATCAATTTTATTAATTCTTTCAAAGAACCAGCTCCTAGTTTCGTTGATTTGTTCTATTGTTTTTTTGGTTTCTATTTCATTGATTTCTGCTCTGATCTTTATGATTTCTCTTCTCCTGCTGGGCTTAGGGTTTCTTTCTTGTTCTTTCTCCAGCTCCTTTAGGTGTAGGGTTAGGTTGTGTACCTGAGACCTTTCTTGTTTCTTGAGAAAGGCTTGTACCGCTATATATTTTCCTCTCAGGACTGCCTTTGTTGTGTCCCACAGATTTTGAACCGTTGTATTTTCATTATCATTTGTTTCCATGATTTTTTTCAATTCTTCTTTAATTTCCCGGTTGACCCATTCATTCTTTAGAAGGATGCTGTTTAGTCTCCATGTATTTGGGTTCTTTCCAAACTTCCTTTTGTGGTTGAGTTCTAGCTTTAGAGCATTGTGGTCTGAAAATATGCAGGGAATGATTCCAATCTTTTGATACCGGTTGAGTCCTGATTTAGGACCGAGGATGTGATCTATTCTGGAGAATGTTCCATGTGCACTAGAGAAGAATGTGTATTCTGTTGCTTTGGGATGCAATGTTCTGAATATATCTGTGATGTCCATCTGGTCCAGTGTGTCGTTTAAGGCCTTTATTTCCTTGCTGATCTTTTGCTTGGATGATCTGTCCATTTCAGTGAGGGGAGTGTTTTAAAGTCCCCTACTATTATTGTATTATTGTTGATGTGTTTCTTTGATTTTGTTATTAATTGGTTTATATAGTTGGCTGCTCCCACGTTGGGGGCATAGATATTTAAAATTGTTAAATCTTCTTGTTGGACAGACCCTTTGAGTATGATATAGTGTCCTTCCTCATCTCTTATTATAGTCTTTGGCTTAAAATCTAATTGATCTGATATAAGGATTGCCACTCCTGCTTTCTTCTGATGTCCATTAGCATGGTAAATTCTTTTCCACCCCCTCACTTTAAATCTGGAGGTGTTTTCGGGCTTAAAATGAGTTTCTTGGAGGCAACATATAGATGGGTTTTGTTTTTTTATCCATTCTGATACCCTGTGTCTTTTGATTGGGGCATTTAGCCCATTAACATTCAGGGTAACTATTGAGAGATATGAATTTAGTGCCATTGTATTGCCTGTAAGGTGACTGTTACTGTATATGGTCTCTGTTCCTTTCTGATCTACCACTTGTAGGCTCTCTCTTTGCTTAGAGGACCCCTTTCAATATTTCCTGTAGAGGTGGTTTGGTGTTTGCAAATTCTTTCAGTTTTTGTTTGTCCTGGAAGCTTTTAATCTCTCCTTCTATTTTCAATGATAGCCTAGCTGGATATAGTATTCTTGGCTGCATGTTTTTCTTGTTTAGTGCTCTGAAAATATCATGCCAGCTCTTTCTGGCCTGCCAGGTCTCTGTGGATAAGTCAGCTGCCAATCTAATATTTTTACCATTGTATGTTACAGACTTCTTTTCCCGGGCTGCTTTCAGGATTTTCTCTTTGTCACTGAGACTTGTAAATTTTACTATTAGGTGACGGGGTATGGGCCTATTCTTATTGATTTTGAGGGGTGTTCTCTGAACCTCCTGAATTTTGATGCTCGTTCCCTTTGCCATATTGGGGAAATTCTCCCCAATAATTCTCTCCAGTATACCTTCTGCTCCCCTCTCTCTTTCTTCTTCTTCTGGAATCCCAATTATTCTAATGTTGTTTCATCTTATGGTGTCACTTATCTCTCGAATTCTCCCCATGTGGTCCAGTAGCTGTTTGTCCCTCTTTTGCTCAGCTTCTTTATTCTCTGTCATTTGATCTTCTATATCACTAATTCTTTCTTCTGCCTCATTTATCCTAGCAGTGAGAGCCTCCATTTTTGATTGCACCTCATTAATAGCTTTTTTTATTTCAACTTGGTTAGATTTTAGTTCTTTTATTTCTCCAGAAAGGGCTTTTATATCTCTCGAGAGGGTTTCTCTAATATCTTCCATGCCTTTTTCGAGCCCGGCTAGAACCTTGAGAATTGTCATTCTGAACTCTAGATCTGACATATTACCAATGTCTGTATTGATTAGGTCCCTAGACTTCGGTACTGCCTCTTGTTCTTTTTTTTGTGTTGAATTTTTCCATCTTGTCATTTTGTCCAGATAAGAGTATATGAAGGAGCAAGTAAAATACTAAAAGGGTGGCAACAACCCCAGGAAAATATGCTTTAACCAAATTAGAAGAGATCCCAAATCGTGAGGGGGGAGAAAGGGGATAAAAAGAGGTTCAAAAAGGAAGAAAGAAAAAAAAAAAAGAAAAAAGAAAAAAAAAGAAATGAAAAGAATTAAAAAAAAGAAAACAAATAAGAAAAATACAAAAAAGAAAAAATATATATATTAGATAAACTAGTTAAAAAACGTTAAAAAAGAAAAAGGTAAAAGTTTAAAAAAAATTTAACCAGAAGGCAAGAAAAAAAAACAAAAAATGAAAAAGAAAAAATTTAAATTAACTGCAAGACTAAAAAAAATCACAGGGAAAAAGCCATGAGTTCCGTGCTTTGCTTTCTCCTCCTCTGGAATTCTGCTGCTCTCCTTGGTATTGAAACCGCACTCCTCGGTAGGTGAACTTGGTCTCGGCTGGATTTCTTGTTGATCTTCTGGGGGAGGGGCCTGTTGTAGTGATTCTCAAGTGTCTTTGCCCCAGGCGGAATTGCACCGCCCTTATCAGGGGCCGGGGTGAGTAATCCGCTCGGGTTTGCTTTCAGGAGCTTTTGTTCCCTGAGCGCTTTCCGTAGAGTTCCGGAGGACGGGGAATACAAATGGCGGCCTCCTGGTCTCCGGCCAGGAGGAGCCGAGAGCCCAGGGCCCCACTCCTCAGTGCGCCCTCAGAGAACAGTGCCCAGTTATTCCCGTCTGCCTGACCTCCGGCCGGGCTCCGAGCTCATCGAGCCTGCGACCGGTTCAAGGTAACACCGAGCTGTGAGCTTACTGTCGGCTCTGTCTCTGTAGCCGGCTTTCCTGTTCCAATACCCGCAAGCTCTGCGACACTCAGACACCCCCGATCCTTCTGTGACCCTGCGGGACCTGAGGCCACGCTGACCCCACGTGGGCTTCGCCCCGGTTTAGCCTCTGGAGCGATGTCCCTCAGCGGAACAGACTTTTAAAAGTCCTGATTTTGTGCGCCGTTGCTCCGCCGCTTGCCGGGAGCCGGCCCCTCCCCCCGGGGTCTATCTTCCCATCGCTTTGGATTCACTTCTCCGCCGGTCCTACCTTTCAGAAAGTGGTTGTTTTTCTGTTTCCAGAATTGCTGTTCTTCTTCTCTTCCATCTGCCGATGGATTTTCAGGTGCTTGCAATCTTTAGATAAGCTATGTAGCTGATCTCCGGCTAGCTGAAGTAGTCTCAGCCTGCTACTTCTCCGCCATCTTGACTCCTCCACTTTTTTTTGTTTTTAATTGAGCTTTTGTGTTGGTCTTGTAGAAACCACATTATTTAGCTTGTCATCTCTGGGATTTTGCTGACTGCACCTTCATGATGTTCTTCAACATGGTTTATTGGCCCCTGTATATCCTTTGAATTGTTTGTTAGATCTAGAGGCTTAATGAGATTCAGATTTGATTTTTTTTTCTTCCCAAAACTGTCTCAGAAGAAGTATTGTATATTTCCATCAAGAGGGACAAAATGCCTGCGTGTCTCCTTTTTATGATGTTAGTAGCCACTGGTGGTGTTGCTTAGACCCATTATTTCATTAGGTTTTATGAACTAGTGAAATTCAAGTCCTAAAGGTAATACCTGAAGAAGGCAAACTTTCTCTGACCTATTTATTTGCTCTAAGCTATGGGGTTTTGTTTGTTTTTAAATCAAGAATAAATACTTGATTTCTTTAGTTCTCAATTTTTCAGTGGCTCTCTAATAATTTTCAGATGTGATAAAGGAAAAAATTAAAAATATTCTTCTGAACCCATGGATTTCAACATATTCAATGCATTTCATTCTATTATTGTTGGGTTTTAGCCTTATTGACGTTCACACTCTTTACCCAAAGACAGACTATGTAATTAGCTTCCAAGCCCTTTGGCATGACCCCCGTAGTTTCTGGTAGCAATTTTTAATTTCGGTATGACAAGATGTTTACACTCAGCTTATGTATCTCCTGCCCCCGACCTGGAATCAGCAATTTCTCCAAGAAGCCCTGCTTCCTTTTAGTTGAAAATAGGGTTTATAAGAAGTAATTTAGGCCCTAGGGGTGCTCAGTGTATTGTACTGCTTGTGCTGCTAGGTCTTTTTGGTGAGCTAGAAACATCACGGCTTTATAGAGAAATTTCCAGTTCAAATTCAGGACTACAGGCTTTCACCTACCCTCATGGCTCTTATTTCTGTGTTTCCTTTCTCCCACACCAAAAATCTTGTTTCCAGTGACTCCACATTACACCAGTTAGAGTGACTCCACATTATTATTAATTTTCTTTATTCCACAATATACAGTCTTAAAATAACAATAATAAGACTACCATAATAGATTAGTGAAAATAGGTTAGGACATTTTTTAGGTTTTGTTGTTGTTGTTTGCCTTCGATTATATACCCTTGAGGACCTACAGTCAAATTACTGTGCTTTAAAGTCGCTTGCAATCAACTAGATGCGTCATTAGATTTATTTGCTTCGTTTTACTTCTGTTTTTAGAGATTGCCTCTGAAATCTTAATTTTGGCTTATAATTACAATCTTAAATTTGGCTTACAAATTATAATTTTGGCTTATCAAATTGGCTTATAATTATAAAATATTTACATGGTTTCAAAGTCAAGTTTATATGGGAAAATAAATTCAACAAAATCTATCTTCTCTCCCCCTTCCTTATTTCTTTCCTCCCAACAACCAAAACTTAAAAATTGTATGACTTCTCCCAATTTTAAAATATAAACATCTATGTATATGTATACATGTGTGCAGGTGTGTATGTATATCCTCCACCATTCCTGGAAAAAGTGGAACATTATATGCACTATCAGTATATCCTGGAGACCACATCGCTGGAGGATACATTCCTTTATACAGATGCACAGGACTCTATTTACAGACACAGCATAGTTTATTTAACCAGTCCCCTTGTGATGGATATTTAGATTGTTTCCGTCTTTTGCTATCCCTCATAATGCTCCAATAAATTGCTTTGCGCATATATATTTTCATGTTTTACAAGTGTATCTTTGGAAAGATTCCTAGAAGTAAATTGCACAGATAACGTGCAAATGCATAAACAATTTTGCTCGATCTTGTCACATGCCCCTCCATAGGGTTCAACCTTTTGTATCTCCACCACCAAGTTTTGAGGATGCCTATTTCCCCACAGATGTGCAAAAGACTTTGTTCTCAAACTTGAAATTCTGCCAATCTGATAGATGAGAAATGATATCCCAGTGTGGTTTCTTTTTCATTTTGCTTATCATGGGTAGGGTTAGGCATTTTTCATAACATGTAAGAGCTATTTCCACCTTTTTTGGTCAACAGTTTATATCTCTAGCCCATTTTTTCCCCATAGGTTTGGCTTTTTACTTCTTTATTTCTATAGATTTTTAAATAGATTATGAGTATTAGCCATTAGTCTGTGCTTTAAGTTACAAGTATTTTCCTAGTTTTATCTTGTCTTTCATTTTACTTATGATGTATTTTTCCATTTAGACTTTTAAAAATTATGTAATCACATGTATCAATCTTTTCCCCTAACATATTTAAAGTTTCACTAGTTTCAGATTATAGAGAAGTTCAACTATTATTTTTTCTTTTGGTATTTCTATTTGTATGATCTGTTTGGAATTTATCCTGATGCACAGTGTTAGGGATGTATCCAATTTTATTTTTTTATATGATTATCTGATTATCCTAATACTACTTTTTAAAAAGTTGATCATCTCTCTGCTGATTTGAGATGCTGCCTTTATCATATGTTAAACATCCATATGCTGTTGGATCTATTTTTTGACATTTTTCTTGATCTCTTGGTTTGTCAATTCATTCCTTAGCACAAATCCATTTGAATTATAAAGCTATATAGTGTGTTTTAGTGTCCAGCATGGCAAGCACAACTCAATACTCTTCTTTCTCAGGCTTATCCTATCTATTCATGCTTATTTGTTCTTTTAACTGAACTTTATAACCACATTGGTTTGGTCTAGAAATAACCTAATGGCATTTTCTTGGGATTGCATTACATATATAAATTAACTTAGAACTGACATTTTTATAATTCTGAGCCTTTTTATCCAAGAATGAGATTTCTTCCATATCTCCCATTTCTTCAGATCTATTTCTATATCATCCAGGAGAGTTTTACAGCTTTTCTCTTACAGGTTCTGGACATTTCTTCTTAATTTTATGTGTAAGTATTTCTTTTTGTTATTTGATGTCACAAATGGGGTCTCCTCTTCCATTAAGCTTCTAATTGGTTTTTATTTACATATATAGGGAGAGATTATTGATTTTATGTAAATTTTATAATTTGCTACATTATGAAATTGTTATTTTAATAACTTTTCTATTGATTCTTTTAGGTTTTCCAGGTACATAATCTAATTATTATGTCTCTCGTTGCTTTCTGTTATTTAATTACATTGATTAATATCTCCAGTGCAATATTAGCCAGGAACTAAAAACCCAACACTAATCTAGGGAATGACTAAACAATCATAAACAAATTGCCTCTAAGAAGTGATAAAAAGTTAAGCTATGGTTTCAGATTAGAAGACATTACTAACTATAGTTACCAACTACAGTTAATAAAGTTGTGACTTCCAATGGAAATAGGTCCCTCTTTGTGGCATCTGGAATATGCCTCCCCTAGAACTCCAAAAGATAAGAGGATCTTAAAGCTTATGGGATCCTCTCTGAATTAAGCCTCAAGGGTCTTTTGGGAGCTCACTAGAGAAAGTATAAAGTCCATCCCATGAATAAATGAACCAACCTTTCCACTCCTCTAACCATTTATAACATAGATTTCAAAAGTTCTGTTTTATAGTAACATTCTACTCATTTGAACTCATAGAAAAAAAAAAATCAGTCTAAAGTAACAGAGAACTTGTCACATATTTAATGTTGTTTGTCTGGATTAGATGGGGGTGATGTAATTCTGATGTCAGGTGTGGTTCTAAACCTCAGTGGCACATGGTACTCTAGGTCAGGAGGGTCTTTACCCACTTGGTAGGTCACAGTCAGGGGCTTAAACACATGTCATCATCTTCTCGGGAAATTAGAACCAGCCCTCATATTTCGGTTCTTAGTCTGCATGTATTAGACAGCCTGGATTAGTGGTTAAGAAAACAGACCCTGAATAGATCTATGCTCAAACACTAGTTTCCATACTTATTATCTATGTGGTCTTCAGCAAGTTATTTAACATCTGTTTGCCTTGCGTTGTTTGCGAAATGGGGCTCTTTCCTACCTCCTGGGGTTATTATAAAGATTAAATGAGCCAGTGTATACAAAGTGTTCCTTTCTATTATTAAACTAACAGAAAATGCTGAATAAACAATATATCAGTGCTACTGCAGTCTTAGCCATGGAGATTAAACTGTCAAACAAGAACATCTCTGAGCTGCTATCAACATCAGAATGTTTAAAAGTATTATAAAGAAGAATCATGTTGACCATTTCTTATTGCAAAGTAGGTGGGAATAATTGGTTTTTCCTTAGGATTCCAATCAGAAAGTTACTTTCTCCCCTCATTAGTACTGAGTCCCCAAAACATAGCTTTTCCTCTCCAGCACCCCCTCTGGTGTGAGTTCCGAGAACCTAATCCTGGGTTGGCCTTGGGAAGTTAGACTGGTAGAGGGGCTGATGTCTAAGCTTGGGATAAGAATCCAGCTAGAAAACAATGGTCCCTTTGAAACATCAAGACCAGTTTTGCAGGCAGAGGCAAAGCTGGAGCCAGGAGCCAGCCAATGGCCACCAACTGAAAGAGGTGAGCAAATTTGGAGTTGACACCCAACAAGGTCACTGAGGCAACAATGAGAAAGACTCTCTGCTTAGCAAGGTGCTGCTAAGGGCACCAGGAGATTTTGCACAGATAAGCTGAGCAGAATGCTCACATAAAAGCAGAGAGATAACTGGCCGTCCTAGGCACAGGCCACCAAACACTGAAGTCATTCTCGGGCTTATTATTTAGTAGTTGTAAGTGACTTGCAAAAATGAAAAGTGCGAACTTCTTTAGCTATGTCAATTTACATAAGGTCAAAATCCTATAATACATCAGATATTCCATATCACTCATAGTGGTTTTGTTTCTTTGATCAGACATTAAGTGATATATAATTTGGTCCTGGAAGTGGGTGCTGTGGTAAAAAAAAAAAAAAAAACAGAAACAAACAAAACCCTAAACATGTGGCATAAGTTTGAGGATAATTGAAAAACTAAAAAAAATACAGAAAACAACTGTTTTCAGACATTGGACAGTAGGCAGCATAGGAGTGCTGATAAAAAGGAAACAAATGAAGTAAGGTCTACCAATGCCTAAGCTTTCTGTCCAGGGTAACTCCAAGATGTGGTGGCATAGGTACAGGTAACCAAAAAAGAGTCCACCAATTTTGCTTTGTTGAAAAGACAAACATCAGAGCTCCAGGAAACAGAGGCAGCTAGAATTTCAAGGGTAGAATATCTAAGAGAAGGGAGTGACAACAAAAAAGAGCTCCAGAAATCTGCAGAGGGACCAGATACCCATCTGTACACATGTAGAGGAAATCTAATGAGGCAAAACAGGAGTAACATCAGAGAAAAAGACAATCACAGGGAGTTATAAGACAAACAATTTCAAGAGCTTGCACAGAGCCAGGAACTGTTTAAATTCTTTTTGGACAAAATAGAGAAATCTTGGTGTATAATACAGGGACATAAACTACAGATCCCAAAAGGCCAAACCTTAGAATTAGGGCCGAATTAGTCCTAGAATGATGACAACTTTAGTCTGTTTGAAAGAGTTTTGGTGGGGTTTTTTTGTTTGTTTGTTTTGTTTTGTTTTTGTTTTTGTTTTAAACTACAAGAAATGGGGCACCTATGTGGCTCAGTCAGTTAAGCGTCTGCCTTCAGCTCAGGTCATGATCACAAGGTCCTGTGATTGAGCCCCTCATCAGGCTCCCCACTCAGCAGAAGGCCTGCTTCTCCCTCTGCCACTCCCCCTTCTTTTGCTTTCTCTCTTCTCTGTCAAATAAATAAGCTCTTTTAAAAAATAAGAAAAATTAAACCTACAAGAAGATCATACTAACTAATGTGTGATACCTAACTGCCCACCAATAACAGTTTGATACTCTTTAAAGTGATACAACAAAATAGAGCACTCAAGATAAAATTCACAGCATGTGGCATTCAGTGTAATACTGCTAACATACAAAAACAAAAACAAAATTAAGAGAACAAGAAAATACAGTGTTGATGAAATTAGCAGGAATGAATATCAAAACATTATATCAAGACATCACATATTACAAATATCCTGCTTGCTGTGAACTAAATTGTGTCACCTCCAAATATTCATATGTTAAAGCCCTAACCCTCAATGTGATTTATTTGAAAATAGAGTCTACAGGGAGGTAATTAAGATTAAATGAGGTCATAAGGGTAGTGTTCTAATACAATAGGATTAGTATTTTATAAGAAGAGACACTACAGGGGAAAGAAAGTACCTTATAAGATAACACTTATGTGAAGCTGTGAATTTGTTTAACTTCTCTCTCTCTCTCTTCCTCTAACCTGTCTCTCTGTCTTTGTCTCTCTCTCCCTCACCTTTGTGAGGACACAGTGAGAAAGTGGCTCTCTGCAAGCCAGAAAAGGAGTTCTGACCAGGAACCAACTTGACAGATAAATTTAATCTTAGATTTCCTAGCCTCCAGAACTGTGAAAATTTTCTGTTTGTTTCTGTTTATAAATTTCTGTTGTTTAAACCATGCAATCTGAAGTATTTTTTTTATGGCAGACCCAAGCAAGATAATATAATCCTTCTGCTCAAGAATCTAAAGGAAGGCATCACCATGATGAGAAAATAAAGATATCAAAAAAAGACCTAAGTGAACTTAGAAGCAAAAATATAATAACTAAAATGAAAAATGTATGAGTTGACATTGGAAGAAGATGAGATACTCTAGAAGAAAACATCACTGAACTTGAAGATGTTGCAATAGAAACTATTAAAAAAGTGCAAAGAACAAAAGATGGGGAAAAAATAAGCAGAGTCTCAGTGACCAGTAGATATTAAATTGTCTAACATAAGTATAAATGGAGTCCCAGAAAAAGAAAATGAGTTAATAGAAAGAATATTTGAATAAATTGTAGCCAACATTTTTCCCAACTTGATGAAAGGTATAAGTCCATAGATTCAAGAAGCTCAACAAATTCCAGGCAGAGGAAACAAAAATAAATCACACTATGTCACCTAATAAGCAAATTGGTGAGAACCAATGATAAAGAGAAAATGCTGAAAGAAGCTGGGGGGCACAAAGACAATTATACACTAAAAAACAAATATGTGAATGATATTTCAAGTAAATAGACTTCTCATTAAAGCAAATAGAATAGAAAACAATGGAATGACATCCTTAAAATATTAAAGAATAATTCAATCTAGAATTCTACAACCAGCAAAAATATCCTTCAAAAATAAAGATTAAAAAAAAATTTTTAAAAACTCAGAAATTTCAATGCCAGAAGATATGTATCACAATCAAGTTTTTTAAATTTCTTCAGATAAAAGAAAATAATAATAAAGATATTTGAATTTGGACCAAGGAATAAAGATCACCAGAATATGCAGTACATTTTCTAATTTTAGAAATCTGCTCAAAAGATAAGATCACTTAAAACAAAATTAATCATTTATTGTGGTAGCTATAACACATGGAGAAACAAGATATATAACAATGATAGTATAAAGGAAAGAGGAGGAAGGGAAGTGCATGATCTAAGATTTTAAAATATATGTGAAGAGAGACAATACTTTTTGAAGTTAGATTGTGATAGGTTACAGATATGTATTATAAGCCCTGGAACAACCACAAAAATAATGAAACAAGAAGTATAGTGAATAAGTCAATAATGGAAATAAACTTGAACAAATAAAAATACTTTATTAAATTTTTTAAAAAACCAGCAAAAAAGATTAAAGGACTAGCAGGAAAAAACAGAAACTGAATAGCAAGATGGTAGACTTAAACACCTCTATATCAATGATTAAGTTAATACTTAATGGCCTAAGCACTCCAATTAAAATGCATAGGTTGTCAGATTTGATTGAAACAAAAGCAAAATCCAACTACAGTTAATTTGAACAACACAGGTTTGAACTGCCAGAGTCCACTTATACATGGATTTTTTTTTTCAGTGAATACAGAACAGCACTGTAACTGTATTTTCTCTTCCTCATGATTTTTAAAATAATATTTTCTTTTCTCTGACTTACTTAATTGTAAGAAAACAGCATCGGATACATATAACATACAAATATATGTTAATGGACTATCTATGATATTGGTAAGGCTTCCAGTCAACAATAGACTATTGGTAGTTAGGTTTTTGGGAAGTCAAAAGGTAAACATGGATTTTTGATGGCTGGACAGGGTGGAGGGGTCAGCATCCCCAACCCCTGTATTGTTCAAAGGCCCACTATTGACAAAATACTCACTTTACATATAAAGACATTGATACATTAAAAGCAAAAGGATAGGAAAAGTTATACTATGCAAACATCAAACAAAAGAAAACTGATTTGGATATAATATCAAAAATTTGATTCAGAAAAGGAAAGAACATCAGGTATAAAGAGGAGTATTTCCTAATGATAAAGGGATTAGTATATCAAGAAACATCCTAACTGTAGCAATCATTTTCTTATATATACATATATCAAATCATCATGTTGTATACCTTAGGCATGTACAGTTTCTATTGAAAAGAACTAATCCAGAAAAGAAGACACACATACTAAATATAGGTACAACTAATAATGGAGTTATAAAAAAAACATGAAGTGAAACCTGACAAAACTGCAAGTAGAAATATACATCAATGATTACAGTTGGAAACAGAATATGTAGACACAAGAGCCAGTGAAGACATAAGGACTCGAAAAATACTGCCAACCAGCCAACTCAGTTGCCACTATAGACCATAGTACCCAACCACAGCAAAATAAACATTATTTTCAAGTGCATATAGAACATTCACCTAGATCATATTCTGGGCCCTAAAATAGGTCTCAATAACTTCAAGAAGATTGAAATGATAAAAAGTGTATTCTTTCATTCCAGCAGAATCAAACCATAAATTAATAGAAAATTAGCTGGGAAATACCCAAATACTGGTAAATTAAACCACATAGTTAAAAATATAGCATGAGAGGCACCTGGGTGGCTTACTGGGTTAAAGCCTCTGCCTTCGGCACAGGTCATGATCCCAGGGTCCTAGGATTGAGCCCTGCATCAGGCTGTCTGCTCAGCAGGGAGCCTGCTTCCTCCTCTCTCTCTGCCTGCCTCTCTGCCTACTTGTGATCTCTGTCTGTGAAATAAATAAATAAATAAATATCTTAAAAAAAAAAAATACAGCAGGAGCCAAAAAAAGAAATCACAAGGGAAATTAGAAAATATTTTGAGCTGAATGAAAATGAAAACACAACACATCAAAATTAGGGGGATGCTGCTGAAATAATGTTAGAGGGAAATTTATGGCATTAAATGATATGAAGGAATAATTCTTAAATCAATTACCTAAACTTCCACTGCAAGAAGGAAGGAAAAAAGCAAACTAAACTTGAAGTAAGCTGAAGGGAAGAAATAATAAAGTTAAGTTTTAAAACCAATGTAATTAAAAATGGACAAATAATAGAGAAAAAGCTATAAAACCAAAGCTGGTCCTTTGAACACATCAATAAAATTGATAAGCATGGGGCGCCTGGGTGGCTCAGTGGGTTAAGCCCCTGCCTTTGGCTCAGGTCATGATCTTGGGGTCCTGGGATCAAGCCCCGCATCAGGCTCTCTGCTCAGCGGGGAGCCTGCTTCCTCCTCTCCCTCTCACTGCCTGCCTCTCTGCCTACTTGTGATTTCTGTCTGTCAAATAAAAAAATAAAATTTTAAGAAATAATTGATAAGCCTGTAGTCCATTTAGGCTCACCAACTATCCTGGTTTGTCTGGAACTTTCCCAGTGCTAATCCTGAAGGTTGCACATTTCAGGAACTACTCAGTCCTGGGTAAATTCCAACAGTTGGTCACTTTAGTCAGATTGATCAGGAAATAGAAAGAGGAGACACAAATTACTAATATCAAGAATGAAAGAAAAACATCATTGTAGATCCTAAAGACATTAAAAGAAATAATAACAATATTATAAATAACACTATGCTAATAAATTTGATAGCTTAAATTGAAATGTATAAATTTCTTGAAAGAAAAAAATCCCTACCAAGTCTTACTCAAGAGGAAGTAGATAATTTGAATTGCCCATTATCTATTAAAGAAATATTTATGGATAAAAGTCTTTCCCCAAAGAAAACTCCAGGCCCAGATAGTTTCCTGGTAAGGTATGCCAAACATTTAAGAAAGAAGAATAAAACCAATTCTATAGAAATGTTTCTAGAAAATAGAAAAAGGACTTCTTACTTTATGAGGCTATTATCATCCTATACCAAAGGGGATAAAGACATTATAAGAGAATAGAACTATAGATCAGTATCTCTTTTGAACATAGATTTAAAGATTCTTAACAAAATTTTAGAAAACCCAATGCAGCGATACATAAAATGACTAATAAACCAAGTGAGTTTTATCCCAGGAATGCCAGTTTGATTTAGGATTTGGATATTATTAATGTAGTTCATCATACTAACAATAGAAAAAAACAACAGAAATACAAACAATAGAAAATAACAATAGAAAAACCAAACAATCAGCTCAATAGATGTAGAAAAAATTTTTTGATAATATTCCACACCTATTCATTATTAGAAAAAAAAAAAGAAACCTTCTAGGAGAGTGGGAATAGAAGGGAACTTTCTTAATCTGATCAAAGGCTAACCAGTGAAAAATGGAATATTTTCCTACCAAGATCAAGAGAAAGGACTGACAGTTGCTCTGACTACAGTTGACCCCTGAACAATTCTAGGGTTAGGAATGCCAACCCACACTCTCCATAGTTGAAAATTCACATTTAATTTTTGCCTCCCCCGAAACTTAACTATTAGAGTCTATTGTTGACTAGAAGCCTTACCAATAACATAATTAGTTGATTAACACATATTTTGTATATGTATTTTATACTGTATTCTTTTTTTTAAATTATTATTATTTTTTTATTTGACAGACGGAGATCACAAGCAGACAGAGAGGCAGGCAGAGAGAGAGAGGGAAGCAGACTCCCGGCTGAGCAGAGAGCCCGATGTGGGGCTCAATCCCAGGTCCCTGGGATCATGACCCGAGCCGAAGGCAGAGGCCCTAACCCACTGAGCCACCCAGGTGCCCCTATACTATATTCTTACAATCAAGTATGCTAAAGAAAATGTTACTTAGAAAGTCAGAAGGATCAGGGTGGCTCAGTTAGGTAAGCATTTGCATTGGGTTTGGGTCATAATCCCGGGTTCCTGGGATCTGGCCTAGCATCCCGCTCCCTGCTCTGTGGGGAGTCTACTTCCTCCTCTGTACAACCCCCCCTCCCACTAATGAAGGTCTGTGCACATGACCCCCACCCCAAATACAGAAATTAAAAATCTTAAAAAAGTCATAAGGAAGAGAAAATAGACAGACTTACACTGCTATACTATTAACGCTCCACTTTAGGCATGTGCGGAGTGGGGGGCAGTCCTCGGGAACTGTGCCTTGCTTCAACAGTGTTTGGATGGAACACACTCAGGAACACCCCTTCTTCCAGTCTCCAACCACCCTCCAACCTCTTTTCTAGTTGCAATCTTCAGAACCATCTTCTCAGACATTCTTTGCATCTGGATGCTCTGGGACTTTAGCTCCTTATTGCCCAATGACCATAAGCTCCCAGATTCTTCAGAATTATGCCCCCCTAAAGAAAGTCCCCTCTAATTCTCCTAGTCAACATGCATCTGTCAGCCTCCTGTACCTACCCCCATCTAGGCTGCTATTTCCACCGTGACAAACAAGGTGATTCCGGGGTGTGCCCTCTCTCAGGATGTGCAGAAGCCATCCCAGGATGAGTGATGTGGATCCTGAAGCCATGGAAGCCACCAGGGTATTGGAGAAGACCTGATCCGGGGCCTTCTAGATCTGCGATCCACCCCCCCCCCTCCAGGCTCTACTGATGCAGACTCAGTGAATTTCTGAAGAGCCACTTCCTGAATAAGGAGGGGAAACTCATCAAGAAGGTAGCAAACACCAGATTAACCTCTGGAGGCTGCCCTCCCTCTTCCCCTCCCCCACCTTCTCCCAGCTGGGTCTGGTGAGTATCTCTTCAAAAGCCTCACCCTCAACCACATCTAGGAGTTTCTAGAGCCCAGCCCCCCTGGCATCCCCCAGTGTCAGGACTTCTGAGTCTCTCCCTACAGCCACCAAGTAACTTTTTAACTACCCTGGCACTCTCTCCCAAACTGTGAACCAAATGGAATCAACAAAGTTTTGGAAAGAAAAAAAAAAAAAGTCACATATAAATGAATCAATGCAGGTCAAACCCCTGTTGTTTAAGGGTCAATTGTACTTCTGTTCATCAGTTTACCTAAGATCCTAGTTACTCCAATCAGGAAAGGAAAAAAGGCATCCAAGTAACAAAAAAAAGTGAAGTGGTCTTTATCTGCACACAAGCAACATGAATATCTAAATAGAAAATTCTAAGAAATCTACAGAAAAGAACTAATAATACCAGAAGTAATAAGTAAATTTAGCAAAATTGCAGGACACAAGGTCAATATACTAAAATCAATGGTGTTTCTATATATTAGAAACAATAATTAGAAATTAAAATCTTTAAAGATAGTATCTAAAGCATTGAGTACTTCAGGATAAATTTAATAAAATAGGTGTTAGACTTGTCCAGTGAAAATTATAAACATTGTTGAAAAAGATTAGGAATTCTTAAGTGACACTAGATATGGAGTTTATGGATTAAAAGATGATATTGATAAGAAGTCTAATTCTTGGGGCCCCTGGGTGACTCCATGGGTTAAGCCTCTGCCTTCAGCTCAGGTCATGATCTCAGGATCCTGGGATCGAGCCCCACATCAGACTCTCTGCTCAGAGGGGAGCCTTCTTCCCCCCACCCCCTGCCTACTTGTGATCTCTCTCTGTCAAATAAATAAATAAAATCTTAAAAAAAAAAAAAAGTCTAATTCTCCTTGTGTTAGCTTGCTAAGGCTGCTATAACAAAATGCCACAGACTAGATGGTTTAATCAATAGAAATTCATCTTATCACAGTTCTGGAGGCTGGAAGTCCAAGGTCAAGGTGTTGGCAGGTTTGGGGTCTCCTGAGGCCTCTCTCCTTGACTTGCAGAGAGCTGCCTTCTGTGTCCTCACATGATCTTTTCTCTGTGTACATGTATCCCTGGGATCTGCTCCCCTTCTTACAGGGACATAAGGCATATTGGCCTAGGACCCCAAACAGCCTCATTTTAACTTGGTCACTCCATTAAAG
The DNA here is from genome assembly GCF_009829155.1 of Mustela erminea. Classification (NCBI taxonomy): domain Eukaryota; kingdom Metazoa; phylum Chordata; class Mammalia; order Carnivora; family Mustelidae; genus Mustela; species Mustela erminea. The sequence goes on from NC_045623.1 coordinate 10,927,114, forward strand.
TTCTCATCTCCAAATACAATCACATTCTGAGGCACTAGGGATTAGAGCTTTAACATACGAATTTGAGGAGAACACAGTTCAGTCCATAACACTTCTCAAAAGTCCTAAAAATTTAAGTTAACGCCAGCCAAAATCCCAGCATATTTTTGTAGAGTTTAATATTTGTTTTTAAAATTTACATGGAAAGTCAAAGCGTCTAGAATAGTCAAAACAATTTTGGAAAGAAAAAAAAAAAGAATAAGGCTTATACTACCTGACTATCAGATTTACTATAAATAAATCAGCAAATAACACAATATGATATTGGCATAAGGCAATAAGGCACGAGTATTTGGCAAAACTTAGGCCACAGACTAATTTCCTGTTTTTATAAATAAAACATTATTAGAATACTGCCACCTATTCATTTATGTAATGTCTATGGTCACTTTTGCACAATAACAGCAAAGCTGACAGGTTACGACACAAACCTAAAATATTTATTCTTTGGTCTTTTGTGTAAAAGTCTTCCAACTCCTGAGCATTAAAAGAGAACAGAATCCAGAAATAGCCCAACACAGGATTTCTTAACATCTGCACTGCTGACATTTTAGGCAGCATAATTCTTTATGGAGGCCTTACCTAGGCATTGCAGAATGTGTAACATCATCCCTGGTCTCTACCCACTAAATGCCAGTATCCTCCTATACTTGTGACAAACAAAAATGTCCCAGATGTTGCCAATGTCCCCTGGGTGGACAAAATGGTTCTCAGTTGAGAACCACTGGTCTAATACCTATTAGGTCAATGGATTAGGAATAGTACCAAGGTAATTCGATAGCAAAAGAAATCCATAGACTCTTGGGTGCCTGGGTGGCTCAGTGGGTTAAAGCTTCTGTCTTCGGCTCAGGTCATGACCCCAGGATCCTGGGATCGAGCCCTGCATTGGGTTCTCTGCTCAGCAGGGAGCCTGCTTCCCCCAACCCCCTGCCTGCCTCTCTGCCTACTTGTGATCTGTCAAATAAATCAATAAAATCTTTAAAAAAAAAAAAAAAAAGAAAAGAAATCCATAGGCTCTTCAATAAATGGTGCTGGGAAAAAAGATCAGCTATCCTTGTGGAAAAGAAAAAGAACTTTCCACTATATAAGAAATAACTTTAGAGGAGGAGCAAGATGGTGGAGAAGTAGGAGACCTGAATTCCTCATCCCAGGAGTTCAGCTAGATAGTTATCAAACCATTCTGAATACCTACATACTCAATAGGAGATTGAAGAGAAGTAGAACAGCAATTCTAGGAACAGAAGAGTGACCACCATCTGGAAGGTAGGACATGAGGAAAAGTGAATCCTAGTTGGGAGGAGGGGCTGGCTCCCGCAAATGGTGGAGCACCAGAGCACAAAATCAGAAGTTTTAGAAGTCTGCTCCACTGAAGGACATCACTCCAGAGGCTAAGCTGGGGGTGGAGCCCTTGCAGGGACAGTGTCATCTTAGGGACAATGTCGTCTTAGCATCCACGGGGTAACAGAAAGACCAGGAGTGTCTAAGTGTGGCAGAGCTCCCAGGTATCGGAGCAGGGAAGCTGGCTGCAGAACGGAGCCAAGGTAGGGGCTCTCAGCTCTGGGTTACCTTAAACCCTAATCCATGGCACAGATGGGCCACTGCTCTCTGAACAGGGAGCCCACAAGTGGCAGATCGGGGAGACTCACCTTCCTCCCACTGCACAACAGAAGTGCACTGCAGGAATGTGCCGGATCTGGAGACTCCAAATGGGGCCAGGCGCCAGCGATAGAAACACCTGGTCACAAGCCAGGTCAACAGGGAATGTGACCAGAGGCCAGGGAGACAGGAGGGATTGATTGCTTTTCTCCCAGGGTGCACTGAGGAGTGTGGCCCCAAACTCTCCACTCCTACAGGGCCAGAGATTGGGAGGCTGCCATCTTCATACCCATACTCCAGAGCTCTATGGAAAGCATTCAGGGAACTAAAGCTCCCAAGAGCAAACCTGAGCAGATTACTTAGCCCAGCCCTTGGCAAGGGCAATTCAATTCCACCTCAGGCAAAGACTTTTGAGAATCACCACAACAGGCCCCTCCTGCAGAAGATCAGCAAGAACATCCAGCCAAGACAAAGTTTACTGATCAATGAGAACTGCAAAACATCAGTGTTAGGGGAATACAGCCCATAGAATTCATGACTTTCCCCCCATGATTCTTCAGTCTTTTAAAGTTAAATTCTTAAAAATTTAATTATTTTTTTCTTGATTTTTTCCTCTTTCCTATTTTAACTGTTTTATTTTATCAATACCTTTTTAAAAATCTTTTTAAATTTTCATTTTTATAGTCATATTCTATCCTTCATTGTATTTAACCTTATTTTTTGTTTACATATGTTTTTCTTTCTTTAAAATTTTGGGATACACTTTCTTCTAACAAAAAAATATACCCTAAATCTAGTATATGGCTTTGTTCTAATCTCCAGCCTGACCACATTCTCTCCTTTTTTTTTTTTCTTTTTTCAACCAACTTCTTATCTTAGCAATTCTTTTTTTTTTTTTTTTTTAATCTTTTTTAGGGGCACCTGGGTGGCTCAGTGGGTTGAAGCATCTGCCTTCGGCCCAGGTCATGGTCTCAGGGTCCTGGGATTGAGTCCTGCATCAGGCTCTCTGCTCAGTAGGGAGCGTGCTTCCCCTCCCCTCTCTCTGCCTGCCTCTCTTTCTACTTGTGATCTCTGTCTGTCAAATAGTAAATAAAATCTTTTAAAAAATATTTTTTAATTTTCATCTTTACAGTCATGTTCCATCATGTTTACTCTTATTTTTGTATATATGTAAGTTTTTCTTTCTTTAAAATTTTGGGAGACAGTTTCCTCAAACAGACCAAAATACACCCAAAATCAAGTGTGTGGCTCTGTTCTATTCACTAGTCTAATTATATATATGTATGTATATATATAATTATATATTATATATTATATATAATCATATAAATAAATATATAAATAGAATATATATTTATAATACATAAAATTTAAACATAAATATATTTATATATTTATATATTATATTATTATATTATATATAACTATTATATATATATATATATATATATATATATATATATATATATATACAAACTTTTTTTTCTTCCTTTCTTCTCTCCCCAGTTTTGGGTCTCTTCTGATTTGGTTAGTGTATATTCTTCTGGGGTTGTTTTTACCATTTTGGCATTTTGTTATCTCATCCATCTATTCTTCTCTGGACAAAATGACAAGGTGGAAAAACTCACATAAAAAAAAAGGCAGTACCAATGGCTAGGGACCTAATCAATACCAACAGTAGTAAGATGTCAGAACTAGAACTCAGAATGACAATTATAAAGATGCTAGCTGGGCTCGAAAAAAGCATAGAAGATACCAGAGAATTCCTTTCTGGAGAAATAAAATCTCTTTCTGGAGAAACAAAATAACTGGGGCACCTGAGTAGTTCAGTGGGTTAAGCCCCTGCCTTTGGCTCAGGTTATGTTCTCAGGGTCCTGGAATGCAGCCCCACATTGGGCTCTCTGCTCAGCAAGGAGCCTGCTTCCCCTTCCCCCTCTGCCTGCCTCTCTGCCTACTTGAGATCTCTCTCTCTGTCAAATAAATAAATAAAATCTTTAAAAAAATAAAATGACTAAAATTTAACCAAGTTGAAATTTAAAAAAGCTGTTAATGATGTTCAATAAAAAATGGAGTCTCTAATTGCTAGAATAAATGAAGCAGAAGAGAGAATTACTGATATAGGAGACCAAATGATGGAGAATAAAAAAGCTGAGAAAAATAGAAATAAACAAGTACTGGATCATGAGGGGAGAATTCGAGAGATAAGTGATACCATAAGATGAAACAATATTAGAATAATTGGGATCCCAGGAGAAACAGGAAAAGAGAGGGGGCAAGGTATATTGGAGTAAATTATACCAGAGAAGTTCCCTAATTTGGGGAAGGGAACAAGCATCAAAATCCAAAAGGCATGGAAAATCCCCCTCAAAATCAATAAATATAGGTCAACACTCTGTCATCTAATAGTAAAACTTACAAGTCTCAAAGTCAAAGAGAAAATCCTCAAAAGCAGTTCGGGACAAGAGGTCTGTAACCTACAATGGTAGAAATATGAGATTGGCAACAGACCTATCCACAGAGACCTAGAAGGCTAGAAAGCATGATATATTCAGAGCACTAAACAAGAAAAAAGAAAGCTGGGGTGAAAAATCCTTATATCAGACAAATTAGATTTCAAACCAAAGACTGTAATAAGAAATGAGGAAGAACACTATATCATACTTAAAGGGTCTGTCCGACAAGAAGATCTAACAATTTTAAATATTTATGCCCCTAACATGGGAGCAGCCAACTATATAAACCAATTAATAACAAAATCAAAGAAACACATCAACAATAATACAATAGTAGTAGGGGAATTTAAGACCCCCCCTCTTTGAAATGGACAGATCATCTAAGCAAAAGATTGACAAGGAAATAAAGGTTTTAAATGATACACTGGACCAGATGGACATCACAGAATATTCCATCCCAAAGCAACAGAATACACGTTCTTCCCCAGCGCACATGGAACAGAATAGGTTCTCCAGAATAGATCACATTGTGGGTCACAAATCAGGTCTTAACCAGTACCAAAAGATTGGGATCATTCCCTGCTTATTTTCAGACCACAATGCTTTAAAACTAGAACTCAACCACAAGAGGAAAGTTGGAAAGAATTCAAATACATGGAGACTAAAGAGCATCCTATTAAAGAATTAATGGGTCAACCAGGAAATTAAAGAAGAATTGAAAAAATCCATGGAAACAAATGAAAATGAAAACACAACTGTTCAAAATCTTTGGGACACAGCAAAGGTGTTCCTGAGAGGAAAAATATATAGCAATACAAGCCTTTCTCAAGAAACAAGAAAGGTCGTACACAACCTAACCCTACACCTAAAGGAGCTGGAGAAAGAACAGCAAAGAAAGCCTAAACCCAGCAGGAGAAGATAAATAATGAAGATCAAAGCATAAATCAATGAAATAGAAACCAAAAGAACAGTAGAACAGGGCAATGAAAGTAGGAGCTGCTTCTTTAAAAGAATTAATAGGATTGATAAACCCCTGGCCAGACTTAAGAAAAAGAGAAGAGAAAGGACCCAGATTAATAAAATCATGAATGAATCATGAATGAGAGATTACAGTCAACACCAAAGAAATACAAACAGTTTTAAGAACATATTATGAGAAACCATATACCAGCAAATTTAACAATCTGGAAGAAATGGATGCATTCCTAGAGACATATAAACTACCAAAACTGAACCAGGAAAATAGAAAACCTGAATAGACCCATAACCAGTAAGGAGATTAAAGCAGTCATCAAGAGGCACCTGGGTGGCTCAGTGGGTTAAGGCCACTGCCTTCGGCTTGGGTCATGGTCTTAGGGTCCTGGGATCGAGCCCTATATCAGGCTCTCTGCTCAGTGAGGAGCCTGCTTCCCCCTCTTTCTCTCTGCCTGCCTCTTTGCCTACTCGGGATCTCTGTCTATGAATAAATGAATAAAAATTAAAAAAAAAATAAAGCAGTTATCAAAAGTCTCCAATAAACAAGAGCCCAGGGCCAGATGGCTTCCCAGGGGAATTCTACCAAATATTTAAAGAAGAATTATTACCTATTCCCCTGAAACTGTTCCAAAAAGCAGAAATGGAAGGAAAACTTCCAAACTCATTTTTTGAAGCCAGCATTACCTTGATCCCAAAACCAAAGACGCCATCAAAAAGGAGAATTACAGACCATTATCCCTGATGAACATGGATGCAAAAATTCTCACCCAAATACTAGCCAATAGGATCCAACAGTACATTAAGAGGATTATTCACCATGACCAAGTGGGATTTATTCCTGGGCTGCAAGGTTGGTTCAACATCTGCAAATCAATCAATGCAATACAATATATTGATAAAAGAAAGAACAAGAACCATATAATACTCTCAATAGATGCAGAAAAAACATCTGACAAAGTATAGCATCCTTTCTTAATCAAAACTCGTCACCATGAAAAAAAAAAAAAACTCTTTACCATGTAGGGATAGAGGAAACATACCTCAATATCATCAAAGCCATCTATGAAAAACCCACAGTGAATGTCATTCTCAATGGGGAAAAACTGAGAGCTTTTCCCTTAAGGTCAGGAACATGGCAAGGCTGCCACTATCACCACTGCTATTCAACATAGTACTAGAGGTCCTAGCCTCAGCAATCAGACAACAAAAGGAAATTAAAGGCATCCAAATCGGCAAAGAAGAAGTCAAATTATCACTCTTCGCAGATGATATGATACTATATGTGGAAAACCCAAAAGACTCTATTCCAAAACCACTAGAACTCATACAGGAATGCAGTAGAGTGTCAGGATATAAAATCAAAGCAAAGAAATCAGTTGCAGTTTTATACATGAACAAGAAAGAAGAAAGAGAAACTAAGGAGTCAATCATTTACAATTGCACCCAAAACCATAAGATACCTAGGCATAAATCTAACCAAGGAGACAAAGAATCTGTACTCAGAAAACTATAGAGTACTCATGAAAGAGATTGAGGAAGACACAAAGAAATGGAAAAACTTTCCATACTCATGGATTGGAAGAACAAATATTGTTAAAATGTCTATGCTGCCTACACTAATCTACACATTTAATGCAACTCCTACCAAAACACCATCAATCTTTTCAACGAAATGGAATGAATCATCCTAAAATTTATATGGAACCAGTAAAGACCCTGAATAGCCAGAGGAATGTTGAAAAAGAAAACCAAAGTTGGCAGCATCACAATTGCAGACTTCAAGCTCTATTACAAAGCTGTCATCATCAAGATAGTATGGTACTGGCACAAAAAGAGACACAAAGATCAATGGAACAGAATAGAGAGCTCAGAAATGGTCCCTCAACTCTATGGTCAGTTAATCTTTGACAAAGCAAGAAAAAATTTCCAATGGAACAAAGATAATCTCTTCAACAAATGGTGTTGGGAAAATTGGACAGCTATATGCAGAAGAATGAAACTGGACCACTTCCTTACACCACACACAAAAGTATACTCAAATGGATGAAGGACCTCAACGTGAGAAAGGAATCCATCAAAATCCTTGAGGAGACACAGGCAGCAACCTCTTTGACCTCAGCAGCAACAACTTCTTCCCAGAAACAGCACCAAAGATAAGGGAAGCAAGGGCAAAAAGGAACTATTGGGACTTTATCAAGATCAAAAGCTTTTGCACAGCAAAGAAAACAGTCAACAAAACCGAAAGACGACTGACAGAATGGGAGAAGATATTTGCAAATGACAAAACAGATAAAGGGCTAGTATCCAAAGTCTATAATGAACTTATCAAACTCAACACCCAAAGAACAAATAATCCAATCAAGAAATGGGCAGAAGACATGAACAGACATTTCTGCAAAGAAGACATCCAAATAACCAACAGACACGTGAAAAAGTACTCAACATCTCACGACATCAGGGAAATACAAATCAAAACTGCAGTGAGATACTATCTCACATCAGTCAGAATGGCAAAAATTAACAAGTCAGGAAATGACAGGTTTGGCGAGGATGCAGAGAAAGGGGAATTTTTTACACTGTTGGTAGGTAGGTAAGTTGTTGCAGCTACTCGGGAAAACAGTACGGAGTTTCCTCAAAAAGTTGAAAATAGACCTACCCTATGACCCAGCAATCGTACTATGGGGTATTTACCCTAAAGATACAAATGTAGTGATCCAAAGGGGCACCTGCACCCCAATGTTTATAACAGCAATGTCCACAATAGCCAAACTATGGAAGGAGCCCAGATGTCCATCAACAGATGAGTGTGTAAAGGAGATGTGTTGTATATACACAATGGAATACTATGCAGCCATCAAAACCCCTGAAACTTGCCATTTGCAGTGACATTGATGGAACTAGAGGATATTATGCTATGTAAAATAAGTCAGAGAAACGCAATTATCATATGATCTCTCTGATATGAGGAATTTGAGAGGCAGGGCAGGAGGTTGTGGGGGGTAGGGAAGGGAAAAATGAAACAAGATGGGACCTGGGAGGGAGACAAACCATAAGAGGCTCTTTTTTTTTTTTTTAAAGATTTTATTTATTTATTTGACAGATAGAGATCACAAGTAGTCAGAGAGGCAGGCAGGGAGGGAGAGGAGGAAGTAGTCTCTCCCCAGAGCAGAGAGCCTGACGTGGGGCTCGATCCCAGGACCCCAGGACCATGACCCGAGCCGAAGGCAGAGGCTTCAACCCACTGAGCCACCCAAGCGCCCTAAGAGACTCTTAATCTCCCAAAACAAACAGGGTTGCTGGGGAGTTGAGGGGGAGGGATAGAGTGGCTAGGTGATGGACATTGGGGGGAGGGTATGTGCTAAGGTGAGTGCTGTGAATTGTGTAAGACTGATGAATCACAGACCTGTGTCCCGAAACAAATAATATATTGTATGTTAATAAAAAAAAAAAGAAAGAAAAGAAATGAACTTTAAATGGATCATCTGCTAAAACATAAGAGCTTAAACTATAGAATTATCTCTAAGAAAATATAGGAGAAAATCTTTATGACCATGGAAAAGGCAAAGATTTTTTGAATAAAGACCAGGCCACACAAAAAATAACAATAAATTGGAAATCACCATAATAAAAGAAAGAAGTTGTGTTCTTCAAAGAAACTGTTAAGAAAATGAAAAACAAGCCACAGCTTTAGAGAAAATATCAGCAAACCATATAGCTAATAAACAATTTGTGTCCAGAATATATAAAGAACTCTGACAACTCATTCAAAGAAAAACAGCCCAATAAAATTTGGGCAAAAGATTTCACAGTCAACTCACCAGAGAAGATTATACAAATGGCAGATGAAAGCTCATAAAAAGATTCCCCAAATCACTAGTCATCAGGGAAATTTTAATTAAAACCCAAATGAGTTGCTGCTGTGTACTCATCAAAATGGCTAATGATTTCTTTAAACAAAACCAAACGAGAAACATACCTGACAACACCAAGCTGCCATATTGTGCCGCATCTGGAGCACGCATAAACTGTGGCTAGGTCTAGAAAATGGTACAGCCCTTTGAGAACCGCTGACAGTTCCTGACACATACAACCCAGCATTTCCACTCCTACATGTCTTTTCAAGAGAAATGAAAACATGTTCCATAAAGACTTATAAGCAAATATTCATGACAGCTTTATCATAATTGCCACAAAAAAAAAAAGAACAATAGAAACAGGCTAAATGTATCATCTGATGAGGGAATAAACAGATTATGGTATATCCATACAATAAAATACTGCTCAGCACCAGAAAGAAACACGCTGCTGGTACCTGCAATGGTGGGGAAGAATCTCAAAATGATTTTGTTGAAGATGGAAACCTAACACAAAAGACTACAGATGATGGAGTCTTCTATATGAATTCTAGGTTTCCGTTATAAGAGGGACAGAAATGAGGTCAGTGTTGCCAGGGACTAAAAGGGATTGATTGCCAAGATGTACAAGTGAACTTTCTGGGATGATAAAACATTCTATTATGTGACAGTGTATAATTCGCTCCACCAAGTGACTTCAGGAATCAGAATCCTTGTGATCCGAGGGACAGAGCAGGTAGTGGTTGCACGGGCAGCCACAGAAGAGCTGTAGGGACCCTTCCTGGAATTCTTACATTGTGACAAGCATGGATTTAGCCCTTTTCAGTGCCTTATCCCATTCAAAATAACCATTTGAGGTGAGTGTTCTTGCTTCACCTTGTTATGGATGAGGGAACTGAACCAGAGACCTCAAGTTACATGTCTAGAGTCACTCCCTGGTCAGGAGGTCTGGCTGATCCCCAAGTCTGTGCTCTAAATGATGGCCTTACCCCACAACCTGCACAGATGGTGTTTTAACACTTATTTCTATGTGATTGTGTTGCACAAGGATACAATATGGATATTTTTTATTCCAGTCTGACCCTTTGCAATACAAGCTTGTGTGGTTGTGAGGCTCGGGCACACTGGTTAGAGCATTTCAGCCTAAACCGAGATTCCCTGAATAAGCTTTACCCTGGCCAACTAGGAAAAGACACATCAGGTCTTCCTGTGTGTTGCAGGCTGTGTTCTGTGGAAGCAGCTGCTGATGACAGAATGAGGGGTGCAAAATCTGTGCCTCCTATGAAAGGAAGGAGAAAAAGCAGGACTGGGTCAAGGGATCAGCCGCACAACTGTTTAGACCATAGGTGTCTTGGCCAACTGACTGGAGAGCTCTGGAGTGAGTACTGCCCCCAGAATGGCCCCACCGGGCTCCAGTGGTCATGCTTTCATAATCCTGTCTCACTCACCCACTGGCTCAGGGCTGCCTCAGGAAGAGTGTGACCTTGAACAAGGGGACTTTGCAGCTGAGGCAGCCCTTGGTGCTGCCCGCTCCAGGCTGCCTCCTGACCATGTCGTGTGGCTCAGTAGCAAGTCCTCCCTTGAAGTGGGCCCCTGGGTGTTATACCACTGAGTCTGTGGCCTGGTGCTGCCCTCAGAATCCTTCCCCATGGCACTGCAATATTACTAAGCAGTCCCAAGTCCCCCCAAATGCTTATTTTTTAAGGACATGTTCACATTTCAAGGGACAAAATGATACTTTAAAAAGTAAACAAAACCCAGAAAGTGTTATTTTGAAGAACTGGATTTAATGACTTAAAACAAAACCACCTAACATAGTATCAATGTTATACTTGTAACTAGAGGCTACTAAAAGATAAGAAATTCAGTTTTATTACCAGTAGCATTCATTCACTCATCTAAAGTGTATGGTGCACTTCTATGCACCACACACTCTGCTGACTATTAAAGATAAGAAAACAAATGCAATGGGGTAAGAATAAATAAATGAACGGATGGATGGAATGATGAGCTTCTTATTCTCCAGCAGCCTAAAATTTAGCATGCGAGGACAGTAGAGAATCCAGTGATGGCAAACAGTGTGCTGCCTGCTTTATGGAGAGCAGGCAGAGAAGAAGCTTTGGGACAACTGAGCCGAGCCCGAGGACGAACTGTCAGAACTGGATGGGAAACAGTAGAAGGACACCCCCAGCTGAACTGGCAACAGAAGCAAAGTCAGAAGTGTGAGGGCTCCAGTGTGAAGACTGTACAGGATAGGACTGGCAGAATGCAGGCAGGTTGGGACGGATCATGAGGGGCCTTGAACACCATGCTAAGGAGGCTGGAGGAGTCACACGAAGGCTCTGAGTAGACTGAGGTAAAATCCATTTCTGTTGCCTGGACAACTCAGTGTATGTATCCTTCTGGGCTATTGGGATCCTTTTGGTCTTTGCTTTAGGCTTTGTTTCTGTGTTTCAGGACTCTCAATTTGTTTCCTTTTCAAACCCATCATATTCTGTTCTTCCCTGTCATTTCTGACTACCACTTCTAGAAACACGCCCTCCCATCTCTTGGTTAAGCAGAATGGGGAGATGAGGTCACATCAGTAGCAGCAAGACCTTGAGCTGAAGGAGCAGCTGATGTCACTCCTATACTGGAGACACCATTATCCCTTGGACAGCAGGGCAATGTGCCCACGCCATGGGTGCTTCCTTCTCTTATGATCAGGGCCAAAAAGAAGAGATAGCATCACTGTTTCGTGCACCCTTGTTTTTCTCTTATGATTTCTGTTCCACCTGCGTGGCCACTTTCAACAGGACTAGATACAAATACTTTTTTTTTTAATTTTTTATTTATTTATTTGACAGACAGAGATCACAAGTAGGCAGAGAGGCAGGCAAAGAGAGGCTGAGCAGAGAGCCTGAGGTGGGGCTCGATCCCAAGACTCTGGGATCATGACCTGAACCGAAGGCAAGAGTCTTTAACCCACTGAGTCACCCAGGCACCCCTAGATACAAATACTTTATTTTGACATGACCTTTGAAAAAATCAAAGAGAAACCTAACAGGGTTACTTAACTCAATCAATTTCAGAAAATCTGCCTCTGAATGACATAGCTGATTTACATATGGGAAGTAAAACGGGAATTAGCAAATATTTTCTGAACTTGTAAAACGTTTTTAAGACACTCTGATGAGTCAGTGTTTAATCCCTTCTCCATAAATAAGATGAAAGATCTTTGCCATGTTTTCCCTTAAGTAAATATATTTTAAAACTGTGCCTACATAGTGTTCCAGTTTTCTTTTCAGCTGCCACTATGAATGGACACAGCAGCTGGAATGAAGCATAACACATCACACCTCAACTTTGAATTTCCTGCCTTTTGTTTTCTTGAATCATAGCCTTGATGTTGTTTAAATAGTGCTCTGTATATTTAATTTCCCTTTTCTCTTCACAAAGACCAAACAGTTTTTTTTTTTTTTTTTAAATCACCCCATCTTTCACAGTAGGTTATAAAAGTGCTCTTGAGCTGAAATTGGACTGGTCTCTTATTTAAACATATAAATATATATTTAGGCATTCTAGTCCACTGTCGTTTATTTTATTGATTGACTGCTTGGGCAGAAATGTATTTGTGCACATTTTATCCATATGCTTTGCATTTAAGATAAGACTGCTAATAGTGAATGCTAATTGTATGCACAGATGGTTGGGCAAAAGAACAGACATCTTCCAAGGTACATGTACACAAAGTCTTTTCTCTGCTGGTTGCACTCTGTGTTGCTTGTGACTCTCTCTGTCTTCATCTCAGGTCTTTCCCAAAGAATCAAAGATATGAGGCATTAGAAGGACATTTAAGTATTATCAAGTAAAACCCAAATAAAGCAGGCACCCACCATTCTGTAGCCTCCCCTTGTAACTTTCAGCAAGAAGACTGCACTTCAAAAAGGTAGCCCATTTCATTGTCACCCATTTCCAAGTACTAGAAAATTCTTCCTTTTATTGAGTCAAGATTTTCCTTCAGGTAACTTCCCCCTATTTGTAGTGCCCCTTAGACCCACATAGAACAAGCCCAAGGATGTCTTTCAAAGGCAGCTCTTACATTTTCCCTTATGTCTTTTCCAAATGGAAATTTCTAATTTCTTTCAGCGGTTCCTCACTTACGTGATAATGGCTTGTCAGCACACATCAGTTTGTCAACTTTTCTCTTTCGTGCAGTTCTTAAAACTCCTCACGTGGCCTGACTAGTATGGTCTGACGGAAGATCCCACACCTTCCCCTTTCTCTTCCTTCCTCTAAATTGGTCTTACTAGTGACTTGCCAACTTTGGCAACAAACTTGCATTCTTGTCTTATAATTAACTTAGCCTTCAAAGTTTTATATTTTCTTAAGTCATCTATTCTGTCTAGTACTTGTTTATTTAACCATTAGGACTAAAATGTAGGACTTTGCTTTCAAGTCCTATCTTGTTTCATTCTTCCTATTCATTGTTCCAGAAGTGTTTTTTGTTTGTTTGTTTTATTTGGTTTGGTTTGGTTTGGTTTTTTGCCAGTTCCGTCAACATACATAATAGTTCTCTCTTCAAGCTTGCTTTCCCCTGAAAAGTTGACAAAAATATCCTTTGTCTACATTTTAAACCATTGATGAAAATATTGCTTGGGATAGGCTCAGTATGGAACTTCTTAATATGGAATTAAAGACTCCTCTTCCTCCCCAATTTTATATCATTAGTTAATCAACAACACCTAGTTAATGGTTCTTCAGCCAGCAATCCCTGGCCTAATTTCTGTCCTGTTCAAAAAGATACAATGAGGAAATGTCAAATGCCTTATTCAAACTCCTATGTCTGAACAGCACTCTCCTGGCCTACAATTTAATAACCCAACCAAGAGCGTATTAGATGCCCCTCTTAAGAGCTTCAATAGCAAACTAAACTATGCTCATTCATGTTACAGCAATTAATATGCTTCGTTACAATCACTTATTTATATGTATTCTTGCCCCAATTAGATTGTAGGTTCTTTAATGGCAGGGACTCCCTCTTTTTATTCAGCATTGATCCCTGGTACTTACATGTGGAGCCTGGCAGATGACGAGTACCCAATAGATAGGGGTTAAATTATTGACTAAGTGAAGAGTGGCATAATAGAATATAATAGAAGCAGTTTGGAGGACATGATGGGATGAGGTATCTGTGGGTCAGTGCAATAGATTTCTACATTAGTAAATTTTATGTACAGGTTAGGAATGCAAGACAAAATAGATTCTTGAGTAATCCGGACAATAAGTGAAATCAAAGCCAAGGCCAGATGCGCGGGGTTGCTTAGGCGGAGAGGGTATGGAGTGAGGAAGAAAAGGAAGCAATATGGCACCAGTTTTCCATCAAGACCCTGGGGCTCTAAAGTCAAGCCACCTGAATACAAGTTCTTCCACTCTCTTTGACAAGTAATAACATAATGGACTTTATTTTCCTTGTCTGTAAGATAAGGATGCAATAATAATTCCTACATCATATGCTCCATGAGTTGTATAAAAGATGATCAGAGAGGTAGAAGAGAAACTAAGGAGATATTTTGTCATATAAACCAAAGGAGAGTTTTGAGAAGAAAGTGTTCATCAGCAATCCAAAAGGCGCATCAGTGACCTCTTTTGGGGAAAACCCTCTCTCCAAATGTACCAGAGGAAGCCAGATTTTAGTGACCAGAGGAAAGGCAAGGAGGTGAGCAAGTGGAGACAGCATGTATTGGTGGTTCTCACAAACGCTGAAAAATATGGAAAGAAGGAGAGAGGACAAAGCCTAGACAAGGAATGAAATCAAGGGATTTCTTTGCTTGTTTTGTAGAATAGGCTTGACTTGACATGGTTACAGGTTGGGGAGAAGTGAGCCATTTGAGAGAAGAAAAATCTGGAATTACAGAAGAAAAAGAGGCAAACTAAGCAAGAACAGTACCCAAGAACAGATGGGAGGTAGAAGGGGGCTCAAAAGGAAAAAAAAGAGGGACCTCTGTTCCTCAGCAGTCTGTCCCTATCCTTGATGACAAAGGAAGTATGGTACCTGTTTTTGCACATCAAGTGGGTAATAAATGTTGAGACCATTTCCTAGGGTGGGAAAAGAAGAAAAGATGGCATGAATAGAGGTTGGCAGGTAAGGAGCAGCAAGTTGATGAGCTCTCTATTTTCTATGGCATAGGCAATGACATCATCTTCTCAGAGGGAACCGTTAAGGGTTGAGTAAGGAGTTTGAAGGGAGCAGCTGAAGGTGAATCTAGAGGGAAAAGGCCAGAATCAGTATGAGGATAATTGTGGAAGCAAGACAGGAGTTTCTTGTTCAAAATTCAACAAGCATTTATTGAGCAATGACTATGTGCTAGACACTGTTCCAAGTGCTGAATATATAGCAGAGAACAAAATAGACATTCTCCCCCACTTTCACAAAGCTTATATTTTAGTGGAAAAGACAATAAGCAAACAAATATGGGCAATTTTGATAACTTAAGTGTTCTGAAAGAAGTTGGCAGGATAATTTGGTAGATTTGAGTAGGAGGTGGAAGAGAATATTATTTAGATATAGAGTGGTCAGGGAAAACTTCACTGAAAAAGTCGCATTTGAGTTAAATCCTGGAGCTGGGGGGAGGGTAGTGATGTTCTGATTAACTGGCTCTCAAAAGAGAAAAAAAGATTTTTAAAATGCCCCAACTTGTATAGTTTTATTTAGGTGTATATACACCTAGCCAATTTCCAGATGTCAACATGATGTCACTGAATTCAGAGTTGGGAGGAAAGGTTGGCTCCAACCAGCCTGGAAGAAGGGGAAAGCATTTCTAGCACACCACTGGAAGAATGTTCTGGAAGGAAGAAGAGTTTGTGGAAAGGCATTGCAGCAAGAAGGAGCTCAGGGTGACTAGGGACAGGAACTGAGGAAGAAGGAGTGTGAGAAGTCAGAGAGGTTGGTAGATGCCAGAGTTTCCAAGTAAGGAGTTGGATCTCATTCTAAATGAAGTGGGACAAGATCTGATTTACATTGTAAAATGATCACTCCTGTTGTTATGTGGGGAATGAATTCGAACAGCGATAAGAATAGAAGCAGGTAGCCAGTTAAGAGTTATTTGAAGTTGTTCAAGCAAGAATGAGGATGAGAGCTACAGAAATGAAAGAAGTGGATATATTTGGGAATATATTTTTAAGGCAGAAAATAGGACTTACTGGTAGAATGGATGTGACCATTCTAAAGAAGCACTCAGAATGAGTCCTAGATTATCATCTGACCAACTAATGCATCAGGTTTCCAATGCCATTTACCAAAATGGGGGAAAGGTTGGTGGTGGTGGGGGGGGACTAGATCTGAGTTTGAGGTGTATAGTAGATGTCCATATGGAAATGTCAAGTAAACATTGGATATAAGAACCTAGAACTGAGGGGAAGACTGGGAATGGAGATATAAATTTGCATGTCATCTGCATCATATGGCAGTTGAACAACATGACTTGGTGGGATTATGTCAAGAGAGCAGATTGATAGAGAAGAGATTCACCCCTGAAGAACCCAAGCATTCAGATGTCATCTAGAAAAGGAAAATTTAGCAAAGGACACCAGACAAAGCGGTCAATTAAGTCACAGAGAAACAGAGCATTGTGCCATCACAGAAGCTTGAAGGAAAAAGTATTTCAAGAAGGAGGAAGTAGTCAACTGCACTGAATCTGCTGAAAGGTCAAGTAACATGGAGATGGAGAATGCCCTCAAGATGCAGCAACATGGAAGTTGTGGGTGGCCTTGAGGAGAGATGTTTCAGGCCCTGGTGGTGCAGAATGAATCAGGGTGCCAACTCTGACATGGCAAAGCAGAAACTTGCTTAGCCTGCCCCGTCCCTGAGTTAGTCTTCCCTCTGTGGAAACTGGTGTGATACACTGGGAAAGAAGTAGGTGGAGGCTGACAGTATCATTCCACACTCTGAAGAGCTGTGTGATTCTAGTAAGTTGGATAACCTCTCTGGATTTTCATCTTCTTGCCATTAAAATTAGAGGCTCTGAGGGGCACCTGGGTGACTCAGTGGGTGAAGCCTCTGCCTTCAGCTCAGGTCGTGGTCTCAGGGTCCTGGGATTGAGCCCCGTGTTGGGCTCTCTGCTCAGCAGGGAACCTGCTTCCCTCTCTGTCTCTTCCTGCCTGTCTGCCTGCTTGTGATCTCTCTCTGTCAAATAAATAAATAAAATCTTAAAAAAAAACTAAAATTAGAGGCTCTGAAATTCTATTTATTCATTTACTCATTCAGCCAATGACTATTAAACAGCTATTCTATGGTAGGTTCTGAGTAAGAAAAAGACCATATCATACATACTCTTGAATATTTGTCTCGAATTCACTGACCTACTTTTTCGTATTTATGTGACTTACCTCCCCAGCAAGATGGTAGAGTCCTTCCTTGGGGCTGTAGCCTTCTCATCTTGGCCACAGGGCCTAGTATAATACCTGGAAAATATCATGCACTTAATATTGGCGTCATGAATATGTTTTTGTCCCATTACATATTATATTCATCATTTTCTGATTCGTGTGCAAATCTTGACTCTGTCATTCATTGTTTGGGCAAGTTTCTTAACCTCTCTGTGCCCCAGTTTCCTCAACTAAAATGTGGGTCACAATAGTATTTATATAATAATATGAAAATTAAAATGGGTATCTGGCATGTATTAAGCTATTTTTTTTAAGATTAAATAAATATTTTGACACAATCGATTTACTTTATAATCTGATATATTTTATGTTATGTATTTTATTTTTTAACTTAAATCCGATTAATTAACACATAATATATTATTCTTTCCCGAGAGAGAGGTCAGTGATTCATCAGTCTTAAATAATACCCAGTGCTCATTTACCTCACGTGCCCTCCTTAATGTCTATCATCCAGTTACCCCATCCCCCCACTTTCCTCCCCTCCAGCAACCCTCATTTTGTTTCCTATGATTAAGAGTCTCTTATGGTATATCTACCTCTCTGATGTTGTCTTGTTCTATTTTTTCTCTCCCCTATGATCCTCTGTTTTGTTTCTTAAATTCCACATATAAGTGATATCATATTTATATTAATAATATGTGCTCAAGGTAGTAAATCCATAAAAATCAGATGGATGGGAGACCTGAGGCTCAGTCGTTAAGCGTCTGCCTTTGGCTCAGGTCGTGATCTCAGGGTTCTGGGATCAACCCCGCATCGGGCTCTCTGCTCAGTGGGAAGCCTGCTTCTTCCTCTCCCACTCCCCCTGCTTGTGTTCCCTCTCTTGCTGTGTCTATCTCTGTCAAATAAATAAATAAAATCTTTTAAAAAAATCAGATGGAGACGTGAACTAAATTACTCATCACTGCACAGCTAGAGATAAGCACCACTTCGGTGCATATTCTCAGTCTTTCCTTTGCATGATGCAAAGAATTGTTTCCTGAACTCACACAGCTCAGATGGCAGTTGTATACAATGGTGCTTTCAACTGGAAATATTGTAGAGTTCTTAATATTATGCCTTTTACTTTCCCTTCATGCAAAATAGGGTGAAATTATGTTCCTACTATTATGTTTTAATAAAATATATATAATAAAAGCTACAAATTATTTGAGTCTTTGCAGGTTGGATCCTAAGCATTTTATATACATTATTAACTTGCCACAACAACACTTTCTGGTAGTTATAATAGCCATTTTATTGATGAGGAACATGAAGTTCAGAAAACACGGCACTACCAGTGTTCAGCAACAACCTGCTCTGTTCTCTTTCTGGACATGTGTGAGTAACTGTGCTCTGCCACATTGATATTAGTTGTGGCCATATGAAATGTGGTCGGGGAAATGTGACTGGTACTTGTTAGTTCTGGATAGGAAGGTTTAATTGCGGGTGTTTAACTCTCCACCAGTCTTCTCTCTACCATGGTGATCATGGAAACCAGCATAGATGTGGAAAGTTAATGCTGAGGCATCATGAGAACAGCTGTGCTGGAGACTTGCCAGCCCTGGATCAGACTTTGCTTGAGCAAGAAATAAACCTTTCTTGTTTTTAGCCACTGAAACTTTGAGATTGTTTGTTACCACAGCATAGTTTGACCTATCCTGACTAAGGGAGAGCACTGAAGAGACTCCCCAAGGTCACAGAGCTTGATTCAGGCCCAGATCTGTATGCCCCAAAGTCAATGTTCACTAGTTTATGTAAGATGAGTCAGAGATTTTGTGAAAAGAGGGAGCCTAGAGCTTACTGTAATAGTCACTGTTACCAGCTTTCTTATTTCACCTTGAATACGGCAACGATAGCTTCATCGTCGAGGTTGAATGGCATTTTTCCAGATCTGCACAGATCTGCAAAACAGAATAACCTTGCCATTTATGGTAGGATCTGAGTTTTTGACATTGTGGAAGAATAAGGAACAGTCACATTACAGTCGTGTAGCAAAGCTCGAAAGGGGACTATCTAAATTAGATAGTGTTAATAAAAAACTTTTACCTAGCAAGAAGTTTTAATGCTAAATCCTTCAGAAGAACCTCAGGGTGATGGGATTGGTAAGTCAAGTTGCTGGAAAAAGGTTTTAAGGACAGAAATTCCAGAGTATCTGCCAGACTGAGTGGCTAAAAGAGGAGAAACAGGCAGAATACAGAAACACTCATCGTTTTCAGAGTATGATGGTGACAACAGCATGAAGCCCTATATTATGAGAACTATAATAGGAGTGCCATAACTGGTGGAAAGAGTCTACCACCCCTCCCCAGAATCTGATTGCTGCGGGATCTCTTTCAAAAACTGTGGCAGGAACCATGTGGTTACCTTTCGTTAGCATCCTTCATGGTGGAAGATATATTCAATTTTAATGCAACCCCTAAATTATTCAAAGCAATTAAAGATGGCATCTCCTTAGTGTCTCTAACCCATCAGCACAACCTGTTCAAATTAGGCATTTCTTAAAATCAGAACACTACTAATGAAGAAAAGCCATCTCTTTCTTGTTCAGTAGGCAAAGAAGGAACTGGTTCTAATTGTGTACATTCCTACTCTCCCAGCCTTGATCCCAGGGCAGGATATTATCGTGGTCCAGACACTTTCCCCCTAGGGATGGATGATGGATGTGACGGATGACAAATGAGGTGTCAATGTCTCCTTTGGACTAAAGTTCAGATGCATGTGAATCTTTGCCCAGACTTTGGTCCAGGGAAACCCAAAGCAATAGGCCTGGGTCTTGGTGTATCATCTAAACAGAATGAATATAGCACCAACTGCAGGAACCCAGGCTCTGACTAGATTCTGGCATCTTTTAGTGTTTTTTTCCCAGTTCCATTCATGAAAATCAGACCTATCCCTCACAGGGTCATTTTCATCATATTACATCAGGATCAGAGGCTTCATCAGCACTGGCTTGATTGCTTTAGTTGCTATAAGACATTTATATTTAAGAATTAAAACATTTTCATTGTCAAGTTGTGCTCAGCATTACAAGGTTTCCTGCAATCTCCTGGCTTTCTAAACTGACATACACTCAAATGCTAAACCTAAGCATACTCAAAATAATGTTCCTTCCACTTTTACTCAGTGGGAGATAATCATAATATTGCTTAAGGGGTTCCTCATAATGAAGATGTCTTCACTTTCTTGATGGAATCTCTTTCTGTTAGTATTACAAGTAAAAATGTCTTACTCCTACATCAACCCTTCAGATGTCTATAAAGAGAGCCCTATGCACCAGAGGCCTCTGTACAATTCCCTTGCTAGGTGGCTAAAAGCATAATTTTGGTTTCCAGGGACAGAGAGCACGTCACTAGCTTGCAGCTTGGTAACGTTCAATCTTCCCAGCTGAAAACCAGAACTTGTCAGCAGTCAGAGTGCTTCTGTTTTCCAATCTCTCTCTCTCAGCACTTCTCCACTTACTAAAGGAATATCTCAATTTCTGTGCTGGCAGGAAGTATATAAAGAGTCCACATTTATCCAGCAAACATTATTAAACACCCTGTGCTAGACAGTAGGGACCCAAACTCAAATCACATTTCCTCCCAAATATGTCATCGGAACTTGGGGTTAGACAGAACCTGGTTGAATTTTGGCTCTTCTTTGTGACTTTGTGTGAGAAACTTAATTTCCCTAAGCTTTTGTTCTCTTGTCAATAAAAGTGGACAATGAGAGTCCCTTTCACAGGGTCATGTAAATATTTAATGATTGACGTAGTAAGTTAGAACACTGGTTGGCCCTTAAGATCTCAATGAATGCTAACTTTTCTTACTATTATTATTCTCATCTTCTAGGGAAGTTGAGGGTGAACAAGGTAACCTAGAGCCAGACCTTAAACTAGGTTTACTTGAAGCCATGCTATATCCTGCTTTCTCCTAAATGCTAGATATTTTCTGTTTCTTTATTTTGCTGCCTAATGGTGGCTGTTTCATCTTAAACCTGGTTCACATCATAGTAGAGGAAGGCCGTTGTAGAAGTCAGGGCTACAGGTTTCCTGGTTCCCATCCACTTGGAAAACAAGATTGGATTGACCTTAGGTGTCTTTTGTTTAAGAGCAAGAAGGTACTTTCCCCGCAAACCTCTCCTGGCATCATTCTGGTCAGAACTGGGTTACATGGCTATTAAGGCAGTCACCAGGTGGGGGATGGAAATGTCCTTAGAGTTTGGGGACCCATGGGCTTTTTCAGAGCGTTTCATTTTTTCATTACTTACTTATTTTATTATATTCTTTAAATCATTAAGATTGAAATTATTTTTCATGCTATGTTTCATGCTATGTATATGTTTATGCTATGATGGCCAATTGATTATAACAGAGAAGGATGGTAAATGTGATAGTATAAATCTTCCAAGAGTGTTGGAGGGGATGGGACTCAAAGCACATAGGGAGAGGGAATGGCCCAGTTAGTCAGGGGAGCCCGCCTTCATTGCAACAGGAGACAAGGAGGAGCAGATGGTCCCAGTCCGGGCAGGTGATGCTAGCTGCCTTTGTTTCCTTCAGCAGTCTGAGTGGATCCACCCACTGCACACTTCCAGCCACACTTACTGCCACAGGGACAAGCTTTCTGCTTTCTGGGCTGCTGCTGAGCCCTGCCAGAAGAAACCATTGAAAAGTATGCCTGTACCCAGAGTGCCAGCATTTCTAATTGGCTTTTCCTACCAAGGTTTGACATGGTGGAACATTCTCTAAGAAGTATATTTAGTTCCTCCTTGGATAATGTCTTCTCCTCCAATCACTGCCACCCCATAGCAAGCTCTGGCACTTCTTTGGACCAGGTGCCCTAGAGGTTCAGGTGCAGGCTTGTGGGAAAGATTTGCTAAGAAAGTCAGGAATGCACTCTCCTTATTTATCAAAGTTCCAATAAGGAAAGATACCGCTCCTAAGATATTTATTAATTACAAAGAGAAAAACGGTAACTTTATAGTAGAAGCATAAGGCAGACACCAAATAACCAATTGATCAAGGTTAATATTACTGGTAATAAGCCATATTGACTTTACTTCCTGATTTGATGAACACAGAAGGCCACATCTCTTCTGTGGTATTCATACCCAAAATGCCGTAATCTCATCATGAAAAACATAGACCAACTCAAATCAAGAGACCCTACAAATAACTAACCAGTGCTCTTCAAAAGACTTGAAGTTATTCAAATATCCTTCAGTGGGTGAGTACTTAAATAAAATGGGGCACATCCTATCATGGAGTACTCAGCAAGAAGAATGAAAGTGATCAATACACACCACAACTTGGATGGAGCTCAAGGGAATTATAATCAGTGAAAGAAAACAATCTTGAGAGGTTACCTACTGTAAGATTGTATTTACACAGGCTTCTTGAAATGACAAAACTCTAGAGATGGAGAACAGATTAATGGTTTTCAGGACTGAGGAGTGGGAGAGGCAAGGAGATCACTGTGGCTCCTTCCTTGTGTACTACAAGGGATCCTTGCGATGGAACTGTTCTCTGATGTTTGTCACACAAATCCACACATGATAAAACAGCATAGAATTAAACACACCACACACATATACACCAAAATCCATATAAAAGTGGTGAAATCTGGCAAGAGTCCATGGATTATATCAATGTCATTTTCCCGATTCTGACTTTGTGCTATGGTTATGCAAAATGTTACCATTGAGGAAAACCAGGTGAAGTGTGTAGGGATCTCTCTGCATTATCACCTCAACTGCAGGTTTCTTCTTCTTAACATAAGAAGTTTTTAAAAATATGTTAGATTGTAAAAGTCAAGAAAAAGTGTGAGAGTAGTCTTCGGTTGGAGGAGATGGAGTCATGTAACTAAATGCAATATGAGACCTTGCTTTGTATCCCAGGCCAGAGAGAGGAGTTCAGTGCAACGAAGTCTATAGTTTGATCACAGTACTGTATCAATGTTCATTTCTTAGTTTGATCAATGTATTTTATTATCGTTATATAAGATAGTGACATTGGGGAAGTTGGACAAAGGGAATTCTGTACTATTTATGTAACTTTTTCCACACATTCAAAGTAATAGAAAAATTTTTTAAAGACTTATTTTTTATTTGAGAGAGAGCAAGTGTGATGAGGGGCAGAGGGAGAGGGAGAGAGAATCTCAAGCAGACTCCTGGCTTATTGTGGAGTCTGACGCAGCACTAGATCTCACAAGCCTCAGGTAACAACCTGAGCCAAAATCAAGAGTCAGACACTTAACTGACTAAGCCACCCAGGCACACTATAATTTCAAATATTTTTAAAATTTTCAAATTTTCAAAATAAAACAACTTTAAAAATTCTACAGAGGAAAATTCCTTTTATCCCAACTAATCAGAAATACAGTATCTCTCTTTTATTTTTTTTATTTTTTATTTATTTATTTTTTAAGTAACTCTCTTTTAAATATAAATTGGAAAGCTAGCAAATAGAGTAAGCAAAATAAAAAACAAAAGGCATATGTAAGTTCTGAATATTCTTACTGATACATTTCTTCAAGTTTAGGACCATTTATGGCAGCTACCATACAAAGTCTAGACTGAAAATACCACATCAATACTACTTTTTTAATATTGTAGCCTCTATAATCTACTGTGTTCAAATGGCTTGATCTGATATTTGTTTCTCAGAGCAGCTCTCTCCCTGATGACTGTCCTATGAGCAAGCCTTTTCCTGCTCCCACACCTGCTGTTTATGGTGGAGACCAAAGCAGGCCTTGGGGTTGCCTTGACTAGTTCCAAAGAACCTATCCAGGCCACTCCAGTCCAGAGGAATGACCCAGCATGACTCAGCATGTTTTGCAACATGATTGGTTGAAATGAGACAGATTTTTCCACACCCCTGGTCTCTCAATGTCATACTTCCAAGAGCCACGGACTCAGAGAAGACAACCAACTCCTACCCAGCACCGTGCCCTGTGCAGCCATGTTCTCCCAGCTCAGCTTCTGCCATGTTCTTTAGCCAAATCATCTAAATGAGCCAGGTTTTGCTGTGTGTGGACTTTTTTTTCTTCCTTTAAATAAGTATTTTTCCAAGCATGGAATTCAGAGGAGAGGTCACTTTTTCTGCATGGGAATCTGTCTGCTTTCTTTTTATGGTCATTTCTATATCCAGAAGGTCCCAGGTCCAGTACGCCATGGGACATTCTAGTAAATCTCCCCTGAGCAAACATCCCTGTGTTCGCCTGCTGTCTTGTCACCAGATCTCATTCAGAGGCCACTTTCTTTAGTTCCCTTCAGTCCCTGGTTTTTCTGCTCACGTGTAAAAAAAGAGCACTCCTTTGTTTCTTCTTTGGGTTCTTATCTGTGTAGCTCTGGTTCAAGGCTGGACTGGTCTGGTTTTCATCCATCTAACTGCAGAGGTTATAGCAGGATGGACAGAAGTTTGGACATAGCAGTCTGGGAAAACTTCTCCTATAAACCTGACTTGATACATCTGTCCTGCTGGCAGCCAGAGGCCCACCAGGCGTCCAGCTGGCCCTTCGCCTCTTCCAAGGGACTCAGTCCAATGAGGAGCTCCCTGATATTCTTCACCCTGGAAGAAGCAAGCATCCCTCCCAAGACAGCTTGATGGGCTGGGCATATCATGGGCCCAGGTACCCCACAAGCAGTCTCCCGCCCCAGCAGGTGCACAAGGGAGATCCAACATCCAGCAAGGAGAATCAGACTGAAGGACCAGATAATGCCAACTCTTACATTCTCTTAGAAACACAAAAAACAAAGCTCCACTTTCATCTGTCTGGTTCTGCTAGATGCACCATTAGAGCATAAAGCTGAATTCCCAATGTCCAGACTCATGAGTCAATATGTTCATTATTACACAAGAGACCCAGCCTAGAACTTCAGGTACTTCCTTTTCAAGCCAAAGTTGTCTGGCACCAGTGACTTTAAAGAAAACCTGACCCTCCACACAAACCTCGCTGGCATGAAACCTTCACCCAACAGAATGTTCAGAGAATCCACGTATCTGCTATGTCAGGGTGTGTGGTAGCCCTGGAGGGGGGAAAGAGGCCAGGACACAGAAGAAGCTGGGTGCTATTTCAGGCCTGCTTCAAGGGTCTCTGTCACTTGGGCAATGATGCTCAGCTGCGAGGATTTCCAGGCATGCTGCAGGGTGCAGGTGGGCTGAGCTCATCCCACTGGTAGGCTGCGGGTGCTTCCTGGAGGTTGGCTAATGACCATCACATGGCTGGACCTAGATCCCCACCCTGGGGCTCAGAGCACACTCCATCCACAGCTTGAGGTGCAAGGCGGTGCAGGAGGGGGCCAGCCACTGCCATTCTCACCCAGCTTCTCACTGCACCCCTGCTGCATCCAGAAGGTCCTCGAAGGAGGGCCTCTGGGGCTCTGGCTGCCCTGGGCACTGTAGGTGGGGGAAATCATCCATGGAACTCTGACATTTTCTCTCTGTTTACTCTTTATATTTTAATGGAATTCTGTGGTCCAGACTTGGTTTCAGACTCTGTGCTCTCAGAGTCAGCTAAAGTACAAAGGGGAAAAAAAAAAGAGAAAGTAGTGGGAAAAATTAGATTCTTGATTTGTGTCCAGATGGTACTGGACGAAAATAGACTCAGAGATTCTCACTGCAAACTTGCCTCTGGTATGAAGCTCCCCTCCCCTCTTCATTTAAGGTCTTCTTGGTAGAAGAGGGAATGGGAACGGGAAAAATACTGGGAACATTCATTTTGCTTTTTCCCAGCCATATATTACCAGGCTTGCACAGGTTCCAGTGGGGACTTGTGAAACACCAGGAGTCGCCCCACGCGCATGAAGGGGCCTGAGACGATGAGGCCACCCTGAAGCAGGATGGAGCTGCTGTGTCCTGCAGGCACCAATAGCGTGTGATATGGCGGGCAGTGCAGCACCGCTGACCTGGCCAGGAAGGGCCACACCGCCCTGCTTCCGGTACCGTGTTCAAGGACCTCAAATCCAAGGAGAGAGGCAAGGCACAGCCCCTGGGCTCTGGGTCCACCCCACACAGACAGCAGCAATGTCTCCTATGTGCGCCATTCTCCTTCACTTCAGGGCCAAGTGCACAGGGGCATGGCACCCGCTGGAAGGCCTGTCAGAAGGTGGAGGGCACTCAGTTATCTTGGAGGATAGCGTGAGGAAGTCTTAAGGGAGTCCACCTGTCAGAAATAGAAAACCCGACAGATGGCTCATCTCTGATTCCACCCAGCCTGAGCTTGACCACAAAACCAAGTGATCCCAGGGCCCCATCCCAAGCAGAGAGAGGTCATGCCTGCAGTAGTCAAAGATGATTCCCCATCATTCCTTTTAATGTTCCCTGGGAGCCCAGTGTCCATAAGCCCCCAGATCCTGAAGTCCAGGACCTCCTCCACTGACAGGCAACCCCGTAGAGGTCAATCAATGCCAAGGAAATGAATAGTGGTCAGATGGAAAGTACTATTTTTTTAAGTGCAACTTTCTCATAATTGGGTCTCCTTTCTAATGTTTTTTTTTTTTTAAAGATTTTATTTATTTATTTGACAGAGAGAAATCACAAGTAGATGGAGAGGCAGACAGAGAGAGAGAGAGAGGGAAGCAGGCTCCCTGCAGAGCAGAGAGCCCGATGCGGGACTCGATCCCAGGACCCTGAGATCATGACCTGAGCCGAAGGCAGCGGCTTAACCCACTAAGCCACCCAGGCGCCCTCCTTTCTAATGTTTAAACTGTCTTGCAGGACAGGTAGCGTGCCAGTGAGTCAGTTCTTGTTTCTGGGAGCTGGGGTTGGGCAGGGTGAAAAGCCAAGAGGTCTCAGGGGCCAAGCAGATGCCAGAACCAAGAGTGGGCATGACAGATCTAAGGAAAACATCCATCTGAGGTGCAATGAGACAGGTCCCAGGCAACGGGCTGCCCCCAGACCCAAGGCAGACACTGGAGAGACACAGCCCAGCAGATCTCCTTGGGCACTGGGATTCAGATTCAGGGACCTCTCTGTGGTTTGCCTGGGGCTTCGTCTGGGTTCAGGGTCAAGTCTTCTTTCAGAGCTTGAGGGTTTGAACTAAAATCTGTCCCTTTTCCCAACCCCCCTTTACCTATATGTTGGGTATTTTCTCAACTTCAAATCAGCATCTGGGGAAACCTCATTGCATGGCCAATGCCACCAATATGTTTGAACAGAGAATAATAATATCTTACATGTTCCTGTGTTTTATACTTGACAAAATCACTTTCACGTTTTTCCCTCATGCAGGCCTCAGGTGTGCTCCGTGAGGTAGAAAGGAAACGGTTCCATAGACCAGTGAGCTCCTTGTTCATCACTGAAACCTAAGCTCTTACTATACTGCCCGGCATGAGTAGATACTCAAATATTTGCTCAGCAGAGGGATGGATAGGTGGGGCGGGGGGGGGGTGGTAGGGTCAGAGGACGGTTGGGTAGAATTGGCCTTGGTTTTCAAGCTGGATTAAATTCCCAATTCCAATACCTACCTATATGTGGCTTTCTCCAAGCCTCTGAGCATTCTTCTCATCTATAAAATAGCAGTAAGGATATCTAGTTTCTGCTACCACAATAAAGAAAAAGACACAGATTCACTCAGTGTCATAAGGGATTAGGAATAGAGCCAGGGCTCGACCTGGGATGTTCATGGTTTGGCCCATTGTATTATGGTGGAGGAACGGGGCAAACTATTACGTGCTTTATCTGTGAGGCTGTGCCTCAGGAACTTTAAAATCCTTACAACAGTCGTATAGGGTAAGTATTATTAGAATTATTAGTATTCCCACCTTACAGATGAAGAAAATAAGACTCAGAGAAGTTAAGTAACTGGTTGAAGCTTCCAGGGTGGACGTGCGCTCTGTCTAACCTCAAAAGCCAACTTTTTCACCACCTGTCATAGTCCACACTTGGAGGCCTTCCAGGTTCCCCTTCCACCCTGGAAACAAGACTCAGGGTGGGGGGCAGGGCGCCCGAGACTGGTCCTACAGTAGAAGCCACCACCCAAGGAGCTGCCACAGTTTTAGTTCTTGACCCATGTATACAAAAGGCCCTTCAGAGCTGGACTGCTTTAAACAGAAACATGGCTGCCCACTGCGACATTCTAGAGCATCAAACTGCTCTCTGGCTGCCCAGATTTTTTCTTCCAGACAGTCTGAAAAACAGCAGGTAATGGTAACCTTTATGAGACTAGACTGATTCTATGGAACCACTTATAGCCCAAAATAAACTTGAGGTATAGGGGGATTTATTGTGGAAGTCACCATGGAGGAAAACCTGAAGGAAAATGAAAACAGAGCTTAGTCTAAATCATGTCACAAGCCTTTCTATTAGAGTAATTGGTTGAGAGCCCTCCCAGCTGGGAAGCAACAGAGCCTCCAGAACTCTGATTCGCAGTACTTCAATACGGGACACACCTGTGCCCAGGAGGGAGGAAGAAAGATGGGGTGGAGGAGAAAGAAACAGCTTTAATCCTAGAACAAATGGAGATTCTTAATGGGTGGGGTTTGACAATGTCAGTCTCCAAGATGCACTTCTCTATCGGTTCAAGCTCAGCTACAAGGAATAAAGAACCGAGCCTAAGTAACTCGAAGCCAAATATTAGTTTATAGTTCCACATAACTTTTAAGTGTAGAGATGGGTTGTTATAGACCAAATATTGCTGTCCCCTTCCCCAAATGCATATGTTGAAACCCTAGCCCTCCTTGTGAGGCTATTTGGAGGTGGAGCCTTTGGGCTAATTAGGTTTAGAAGAGGTGGAGGGGGAAGTCCTTATGATGGGATCAGTATCTTCCTAAGAGGAGAGCTCTCTCCGTCTGCCTCCTCCTCTCTCCCCTTCCTCCCCTCTTCCCTCTCCCTCTCTCCTTCTCTCCCTCCCTCCCTCCCTTCCCCCTCATTCTCCACTCCCCCCCCCCCACGCCCACACGCAATGTGAGCACACAGCAAGAAAGGCAGCTACATACATGCCAGAGAACCCTCACCAGAATCTGCCCATGCTGGCGCCCCGACCTTGGACGTCCAGCCTCCAGAACTGTGAGAGGTAAAAATCTGTTGTTTAAGCCTTGCACTCCCCTCCACCATGATATTTTGTGATAGCGGCCTAAGCTGACCAAGACGCAGGTCTAGCTTCAGGCAAGGCTGTCTACAGGGCTTCAGAGCTGCCATTCTTCCCTTATTTCTCTCTCCCAGCATCTCAGCTTTCTGTGCTCTCCCTCAGCGCTGTTCTTAGAAAAGCTCACACCCCCGGTGAAAGAAAAACGGCTTCCAGGTTCAAGCGGGAAGGGCAGCCTGGATGGCCGCACTGCCTCCCATCCCAGAATTCCCAGCGAAGTCTCATTACATCTCCCTGGCTCCGATGGGACCACATGCCCATTCATGGACCAATCCCTATGGCCACAGAATGTGATGTGATGTGCCACCTGCCTTGGGCCTAGGCCACATGCTTCACCCTGATTCTGCAGACACAGCCCTGCTGTGGGTGTGGGGTACCAAAGACACGAAGAACATGTGCCTGTCACCATAGGCTAGCCAAGCCCAGCTAGATCTCAAAAGCAAACCGCTAGGTTAAGGAAAGTGAGATCGCAAGAGAACAGATAAACACCGGCAAAGAAAAGGCCGACTTGTATCAGTAATCCAGTACACGGAGTTTATCACTGAGCTGTGAAAGGTTTTATCCCAAATAATAACTTAAAAGGTGGAGTTTGTTAAGACCAAAATTCATACCTAAAACTCAGGGCCTCAGATTCTGCACAAAGGTTGGTCGATCCTAAAAAAATGTTTCCTATTTAAATAAATACAGGTGTGCCTCACTTTTCACTGTGCGTTCATTCCTGAAATCATGTGTATGAACTGAGATTGAGACCAGTGGATTGTATTTTCTGATTTGGATTCCTTAAAGGAGCACTGCAAATTCATCTATGGTGTGAAAATTCTCCTTTATTTTCACTATAAATTTAGATTGTGGCCTATTGGCTTTTTTTAAAGTGAGACCTCGATAGTACTCTTTTTTTTTTTTAAAGATTTATTTATGTATTTGATAGACAGAGATCACAAGTAGGCAGAGAGAGAGAGAGAGAGGATGAAGCAGGCTCCCCGCTGAGCAGAGAGCCGGATATAGGGCTCGATCCCAGGACCCTGGGATCATGACTGAGCCGAAGGCAGAGGCTTAACCCACTGAACCACCCAGGTGCCCCCTCAATAGTATTCTTAACACACACACACACACACACACACACACACACACACATACACACACACGTAAATTTGTACACATGCATACACTCTATTCCAAAATCCACAGACCCCAGAGCAGTGCCTGTAGGAGAAGTTTAATTTTTTTTTCCCCCAGCAGTCTTTCTGCATATGAGTCCATCCTTGTAGGACTAAATCTCTTTAAATGAACTTCCCCAGACTATGTTCCTCCCAAGACAACAAATTCCATAAACAAATGGCCCTCCAGTGACTTGACAGCAGAAAGACTCCAGGAACCAATGCTCCCTGAGCCAAGAAACAAAATTCTGTTTCAATACTGTTTCCACTGGATCCAAGGTCAGGCCCCCGTGCAGCTCCATGGCACCAATTTGCAGGGCGCTCCAGCAAGTTCAACAGAGTTCACAGACAACATCCACCCCATGCTGCGGGGCCATAAGGACAGATGCGAAAGTAGGCATAGATTGTGTGGGGATTATTCTGATTTGTCATTTGGAAATTTTACTTGCCCTGTTGATAAAAGCTGATATTTAATCAGTACTAGAACATAAGTTGTGTTTATTCGGAGTTTTCTCTTGAATAGGCTGGGAACTCAGAGACTTCCTTCGGCCAGAGGCATATGTGGCAATCTCTTAAGAACACTGTCTTCCAGCTGAAATGCTCCGGGATATATGAACATGATCTTGACATAAACATCTGAAAGTAGGGCAACAACGCAAGAGGGCATATTTTCGGCCACTGTATAATAAGTCTCCTTTTCAAGCATAAAAGGAAGAGAGCCACATTGCAAAGGACTTACTTCCATCATCTCTGCTGCTCTCCCAGGAGGGAGGCAAGAACACCTTTCCTGGAAGGATCAGGCAACTCTCTTCCTAGCAGGGTTTCAGGGGGTACCTCCCTCACCCCAAGGAACATCTCCCCCCAGGTGCTGGCTGAAGCGAAAGCTCATTCTGTAAAGGTCACATTACTTGGTTCCTCAAGTTCAAAGGCAACTGTTCTGGGAAATGCTGGCTTAAATCCACTACCATGGACCTTAGTGATGCAGAGGCTTTGCTGAGAAGCTGAGTTGATGGTATCTTTCATTCATTTTGGGAACTACTTCATTTAATCTTCTAAGCAACTTGATGGGCAGGCATATGCTCATCATGAGGAAACTCACATTTTAGAACAGTAAGGTGGGGCTCCAGGTGGCTCAGCTGTTTAGGCATCTGCCTTCAGCTTAGGTGGTAGTCCCAGGGTCCTGGGATTGAGCCCCGCATTGGACTCCCTGCTCTGTGGGAAGCCTGCTACTCCCTCTCCCTCTGGCCGCCCCAACCCTGGCTCATGCTCTTTCTTTCCCTCAAATAAATAAATAAAATCTTACAAAAACAAACAAACAAACAAACAAACAAACAAAAACACCAGTAAGGAACTTGCCTGGGTCACACAGGGTTTCAAGAAGCAAAGGGATTGGGAAGCGGATTAGAATAGTATGGGGATAGGTAGGTTTCACCTGCTTCTCAGTTGTTCCCAGGGCTGAGCCCCCAAATAAGCACAGCACTGTGTCCCGCCCCTGCCCCACCACCCCCCACACCCCAGAGAGAGAGCAGGGCCAGAACAGGCAGGGGTGGGGCGAGAGCAGGTACCCAGCCAAAGAGGAAGTAAGCTACAAGCCATGGGCCCATCTGAGCAAACACATCTGGCCTCATTTTCCCCTACCAGGTTCCCAGGTGGAAAAGAAAGGATCCAAGTGATTCTCCCTTCTTCTCTCCCATCAACCACAAACATGTTCCCATCTCACCAACCTTTTACATACCTGGGGCCTGAAGTTTGAGATTTGCAGACAGGAAAAACATTCCCCACAGGCCTTGCACAGAATCTGATGTGGAGGGGGGAGAGGCAAACAGAATCAAGACCAGGACTCAGCATTATGGCACGTGACCCCTGCGCACCCGCCCCCCCCCCCCTTTGCAAACACTGTCTCTTGTAATGCGTTTAACAACATGAACCATCCCGGCGGGTCCTCACTGCCTGGAATTTTCTCTCGGTATCTGCACTTTGCTCTGTAACCCTAGGGGTGTTCCATCATGGAAAGCTCTGGTGCTCCCTGTGTGGGGCGAATCCAGCAACTGCTGGCTGCCCTGAGCTCCCTCAGGCCGCCACCCACCTGGCAAAGCCCGATCTGCCGGCCTGGGATGTGCTACCCCAGCCCATGAATCCAGATGCTCCTTATTAAGACACTTCAGGTTTGTGATGTTAAATTAATTTGTCAAATTATAAATGAAAAAACAGGTTCTGATAGCTCTCTTTGCAATTTCCCACAGTTGAGGAGATCAAAATTCTTGCAGCTAATGAAGAGGGAAACCTGCCTTCCACCCAGTGGGTTTCCGAATCTGTTGGCTCATTCATTTGGCTAGCCAGTGTTGAGCCCCTCCTGTGTGCCTGGCCCAGGGACAGCTGCTGGGCTTTCAGAGATCCCCCCAAGGGACACCCTGGAAACAAATCATGACAGCGTTAAGAGGCTAATTTGCAATATGAACAGGCATACCTGACACCAGGGGAGCAGAGGGCAGAGTTCAAGGCCACAGCTGAGGCTGACCCAGTAAAGTGTTGGCCATTA
This sequence comes from Mustela erminea, assembly GCF_009829155.1. Lineage (NCBI taxonomy): Eukaryota > Metazoa > Chordata > Mammalia > Carnivora > Mustelidae > Mustela > Mustela erminea. The sequence continues at coordinate 10,960,198 of NC_045623.1, forward strand.
CAGAGCAGGCTCAGGTTTCCTCCACACTCTGGGATCCAGGTTTATACTGATTCCAAGTGTACCAGGATGCCTCCCAATATAGCAAATCCACCTAAGGAAGTCCCAGGGAGCCTGTAGAGGCAGATGCTGCAGGGCCCATGAGCCTGTGTGGTCTGGTCTGATGGAGAAGACGGTCCCCCACAGCCGTCTTCATGCTGAGGCCCAGGAGCGCTGAGGGTATTGCAGGGGAAAGAGTAGACTGAGCGCTGGCCGGCTTGCCCAACGTGCCAGACGTTCAAGCAGTCGGTCACTCGTTAATGCAAAAAATATGCTGTGCCTATGGTTGCCAGATGCCGCTCTGGGGTCAGAGCTGAAAAAGGATACCACTCCCTGCCCTATGGAGCTGACAGCCTATGGCAGCGTATCAGACAAGAGATGGGAAGAGCAAGGACTATTTCTGTGTGCCAGTTCTTGGTGCTCTTACACATTCCACCTTCACCACCACCCCGTAAGGTGGGCACTATTATTAACCCTGACATACACAAAAGGAAACTGAGACACAGAGAGGTCAAGTATCCTCCCCAAGATCACTAGCTGGGATATAGAGGCGTCATGGATTAGAACCTGAGTAATATAGAGATCATGCTCACAGTAATTACTCTCTGCCAGGAAACAAATGTCAGTTACATGTTGTATTAGGAGATGATAAATTCAGGAGAAACGCTAGGAACAGGGAAGCAGGATAGGAAATGCTGGGGTGTATGTGTGGGAGAATGTGACTTGTGTTTTTAATTATAGTGGTCAGGAAAATCCTCAGTGTGAAGGAGCACCTGAGCCCTAAAGACTTGAATGAATTGAGGAAGTGAGCTCCACAAGCTTCTGGTAGGAGAGCATTCCAAGGAGCAGATAGCGAGTGCAAAGGCCCTGAGAGGGAGTGAAAGTTCTGCGCCCAATTTCAATGGGAGGGTAGGGAAGCTCCATACCACCAAGCAGTTCTGGCATCTGCTAGGTGTCCTACAAGTCAGCTCAATTTGCTATTGAGCTGGGATCCCACCGGCTAAGGGCTCAGTCCTTTAAGACTGTCTGTCCCCTCTCCCCTGACTTCAAATGCCCATTGCCAATCCAAGTTGTCACTTGTGCGTCTGACCCATCAGCTATAGATCAGAGGTTCCAACAACCCTCTCTTTGGGTTTGATTCTTTTGCTAGAATCTGTCAGAGAAACATTTTACCTATGGGATTGCCAGTTTATGACAAAATCATCTAAGTCACGAATAGCCAGATGGAAGAGGTCGTAGGGCAGATATGTGGAAAAGGGTTAGAGCTTCCAGACCCTCTCTGAGTGCCCCACTTTCCCCTGATCTCCATGTGCTTACCCACCCAGACGCTCTGAACCCGCTCCTCTGGGAAGGCTTCCTAACACAGGTATGATAGATTAAATACTCAGCCACTGGTGATTGATTCAAGATTGATTCAACCTCCAGCCCCTCTCCCTGCCCCTGAGGTCAGGGGGTGGAGCTGAAAGTTCCACCCCTCTAATCTGTTTGTTGTGCCAGGAGCTGGCCCAAGACCAAATATACATTTCTTCTTGTAACTCACAGTATCTCCGGGAGCCTGCCTGGAGTGTGAAGCCGCTGAAGTGGAGGGAGAGGGAAAGTAGGATGAGGTGAGACGGAGAAGTAATGGAGTCGGAAGTCACACCTGTGGGGGCCTGGAGGGTGTGATGAGGACTTGGGATATTTTCCAAGGGAGATGGGGAGCTGTGGCAGCCATTGTGCTGCTGACAAATTATTTCCCTTCCGGTCACAGGAGAGGGACCTTCCCGCCCTTCGAGAATGGACGAGAGTGTGACTTGCTCCAACAAAATGGGGGAGTAGGGGTGATGTGGTCACTTTCAGGTAGAAGCTTTAGTGGAGAAATAAGCTCGATTGGGTTAAGCCACTGAGGTTTTGGTGTTGTTTCTTACCTCCGTATCATCTGGCCCAAAGGGACTCACAGAGATTCCAAGAGAGGGTTTTGACTTTTGGCAGGATCACTTTGGCAGCAGCTGGACTGAAGGGAGACAGCGCTTGGAAGCAGAGAAAACAGTTAAGAGAGCAATGCTACAATCTAGGGGAGAGATAAAGATGACCATGGTCCACTGACAATCAGACAAATAAAACTGGTCAGATTCTAGGTAGGTTAAGTCGAATGAACCACTAGGATTTGCTAACAAACTGGATGCTGGATGGAAGAGGAAGAAGTCAACAATGTCCCCAGTGTTTTTGGTGTGGGCAACTAGAAGGATGTCAAGCTCTTCACCATCTAAGCCACCCCTCCCATGCAACACACACACACACACACACACACACACACACGTTTCAAAAAAAGAACTGTTTTTCATTTGGCAGAAGCCCGAAATTTCACCATTAAATAGTCATTCCTCTTGGATAAGCATTGCCCTTTTCAGGCAGCTTATTTCAAAATGAAAGTACCTACTAGAGAGGTTGCTTAATGTGGATTGACTTATTTTAGCAACTTGCAATTCAAAGACACTCTTGAAACCATTTAGTCCAAGCCTCTTGTTTCATTTGAAGAAACCAAGGTCCAGAGAGGTAAACAATCTGTGCCCAAGGTCATGCAGGAAATTAGAGTCCAGCGGAGACCCAAAGAGAAGGACTCCTGACACCCTGCCTATTGTCCCACCTGGGCAGGGAGCTCCACTGTGCTTGGGTTATGGAGGGATGCAGGGAGGAGAGGGGAAGCCATGTAAAAGGAGCAGTCCCTTTATCATTTTGCATGCACCAGTCCTGAGCTGGACTCGGAAGCATATGCCTTCAAGGCTGCAAATCCTTCCATCAAGCTAACCTTGACTTTGCTGGTCCTGAGCCAAAGAGGAAGAGAATAAAATTATTAAGAGGCACTGAAAAAGAAATGCATCATGTTCGACTTTGCGTGTGAGTGTGTTGGACACTTACACGTAGCCAAACACGGAGCACATTCAAGTCCCTTCTCCCTTCAGTCTTGTTTGGTATTTTCCTGCCCTGCCAGCTTTGTGCCATTCTTCTTGCAAAGCATTCTTTGAGCTGCACCCCATGGGTCGGGCACAGCTAAAAACAGACAGTGTCAACACGCCTCTTCATATCCTAGCACACTGTCTCCTAGCACGCCGACTGGAATCGTTTGTATTATGCATTTTTATGTCATGCATTATATTTGCAAAGTGCCTGACTACAATTTTTATTAGATTTTTATTATTAGTTATACCTTTTAAAACAGCTATTTGAAACCATTAACAGTGAAACCCGTCTCTGACTTTGGCAAGACCTAGACGACGCCATTTTTAGTGACTTTTGTCTTAGACCCACCCTGGGGTCTAGGAAAGCCAAGCCACTGGCTTAGGTAGTAAATGATCGGAAATTTCCCATGAGTGGCAAATTTCCCTAAGAGGCAGCAAGGAGGTAGTAGCAACTTTCAGAGCCACTGGAAGCCACGGACACTTACAATGTTTACCAGCCCCGGTATTAGAAAAATGTGTAGAATAAACTAAAATCGTGCTAACTTAGTTTTGTTTCTGAAGTTTAAAGGAATATTTGTGATCTATGAAAGTGCTGAAAAGTATATCAAAGCCTATAAAAATGTTAACTAAGAGTATTTCCAAGGATTTTTGCTTTCATTGGAAAGGAAACGTCCCCGTAAAAAGGTATATTCTGTGCCTCATTCCTCCATTGAGAGAGCTGCAAATACTGTACTTGATGTCCTCGGTAAACCTCCCTTTCTTCCACTGCAAACCGATCCGTCTTTCCCTACACACATGCAAGGAGTTTGGAAAGATTGCTAAAGCCACTCTTGGAACAATGTGACTTTGTACACTGCTTCTGGACACACAGCCCGTTTCATATATTAACCGCACTCTAGATGCAGTTAATGACAATGCCATGTGTGCTGTCTTTGGTTTTTACCCCCATTTATACGTTTACTCCACCCTAACAGATCCCAGCTGCTCATACTGAAGTGGCTAAGTCTCCTTATGATGAAGTTTCTCTATAACGAAGGATCCCAGACAACGGCCCATTTCTTGGCATCGTTTCACTCAGTTCAGCTTAACGACTCTTACTGAAGGCAATTCTGCCAGGTACTGTATGTACTCAGATCTGCCGGCGCAGAGAAGAAAAAAAGCCAAATATCTGATCTCAGAGTGCCCAGTATTTGAAATGACAAAATTCCAACGCAACAAAAGAATTGTGGTTATCCCTTGAACTTTATTCCGATGGGACCTAATCGAGAATTCCAAGTAGGGAGGGCAGTTTTACTCTCTAGGAATTTAGTGGGTTTTTTTTGGTTAAGATTTTATTTATTTATTTGAGAGAGAGCGCATGAGCAGGAGGAGGGGCAGAGGCAGAGAGAGAAGCAGACTCCTCTTTGATCAAGGAGCCTGACATGGGACTCGATCCCAGGCCCCTGATATCATGCATGACCTGAGCCGAAGGCAGACACTTAACCGACTGAGCCACCAAGCACCCCTTTTCTTCATTTCTGTAGCTCCTTGGTCAGGGCTTGGATGGCTTCTGGATTCCATCTAGGGATAGGCGTACTTCAGCCACTGCTGTTCCTCTGTGACAACACAAACTCAGTTCCAAGTAGGGTCTGAAAAGGCCTCCTATCCCCTTAATCACACCCATCAGGACTGACTGGATGATGCTGGCGTTGACGCTGCACGGCTGAACCAGAATTGTCTGCATCAAGGCACACATATCAGATGCACGGTTTAAACCAGCTTGTCACCCATCCTGGGAACCTGGTAGCCAAGCAGCTCCTTTCTGTCACCTCAGGCCAGCGGGACGATGTCAAACACAGGAGCTTTGCTGCTCAGAACACTTGCACAGGCATTCTTGCCCTCACTGCAAAATGTTTTTCTTTTTCAAAAAAAATGAACATGTTGCTCCAACTGGCTTGGTATCTGGCTCTGGGTCCAGAACTTGAGGGTAGATGGTGAAGTCGAAATGTGTTTTTGGATTCTGTGGTTTCAAGGCGGTTACTCTTTCCAACCCAGGGTGGGCCCTCCGCAAAACCGGCAGGTTGGTGAAGTCCGCCTCTCCCCCTCCTGTCACCCCTCGCTCGCTTGATCTGAGCACAAGGAAGTGCATCTGTGGAATCAATAATGATCCCCCCAGCAAGCACTCGTCATTGCCCAGAAATATCCCGAAGTGGCTTATCCTCAGTGTCTTGTTGAACCCTCCTGAAGTTTCCATAGGCATCCCTGATGAGGATTATCCTCTTTTGAAGAATCCCATGCTCAGAGAGGTTAATTTACTTGCCCAAGTTCACAGAGGTGGCCAGTGGCTAGGACAGGCTGGATCCAAACTTTGGATGAAGAAACCATGAAGGCCACAGGCCCAATCTCTATGCCTGTGCAGCCTTCTATCAAAAGCCAGCCGCATTTAGGGCAGTGGTCTTTACGCTGCATAATACAAGCACATGTTACTTTTTTTAAAAGACCAAGAAGAAATCTTGGAAAATATATAACTCCGCTTCAACCAAGGTATTCCCAGTCTTCCCATCACATCACAGGAGGCCGGGTCTCACTTCCTCCCCTGGCTCCTTGCTGGAGACGGTACCCTTGCAAGCAGCAGGGGCATACACCTGCTTGGGGGGGCCAGAGAAGCCCGTCTGTCAGGAAAATGTCTTCCCCTAATGCGCTTCCTTCTTAATTAAAATAACATTTTGAAAGTAAAATGATACAGTGTGTAGAATAAACAGTAGAACAATAGCTGTGATTAATCTGTCAGAGATTGTATAATGTGATGCTAATGGGAAGAAATAAACTCCTGCTGAAGATCAAAGTCATCTCTGCACATGGAGAACTTTTAAAATTAGAATGACGATAAATGAATCTCCATTCCTGGGGAAGGAGAAAAAAAAAACAAAACCAAACCTCTGCAGGCTTGCAGAATGAGGGAGGAAAGGCAGCCCGAGGACATTCTACTGCCCGGAGGAGGCAGAAGCCTGGAGAAGAAGGGTTCTGGTCTGCAACCTTGCCTCCTGCCATCCCTGTGTCCAGCAGCCTCTCCTTCTCTGACCTTGCGGTGGGCACTCCGGCCTCCCTCCGTCTGCCCGCGTATGGCTGCAGTCCGTGCAACTCGGCCCTTGGCAGGGCACATGCATGTGGCGTGCGCACCCGGGGGGTGGGGTGGGGTGGGGGGATACACCCAGCTCTGTGCTGAGCACAGCTAAACACCAGTGCCTGATAGGGACCCATCACTTTAATTTACAGGTGTTGGGCTCAATAAGCGAAGGAAGTGGAATAAGGAACCCAGATCTTTCTGTTTCTAGACACCCGCGCCCCTGCCACTGCCCCCCAAGAAGTTTGTTGGGGGAGAGATAAGGGGAACAATCAAGCAGACAGGCCTTTACAATCAAGTGCGGAGACCATGAAGGCCAGGTCCCAGGGAGCGCTGGGGCCCCTGAGGAGGACCCTACCCCAGAGGTGAGCAGTCAGGCTGCCTCCAAAGTCCCCCCCAGTGTTGAGACCTCAGTGAGGAAGCAGGGTCAGCTTGGTGAAGGGAACGCAGAACAGAGGGAGGCAGTTTTGGCCAGACTCACAGTCTGGCAGCGAGGTCCCACTGGGATGTGGATTCTCGCCCCTGCACAGGTGACCCCTGCCTCACACCTGCTCCGCCTCCAGCCTGCGCTCCACGCTGAGGAAGTGCCCCTCTAGCCTGAAATGGCTCCCAGCAACTTCCTGCGGGCTTCCTCAGCAGGACCACAGCCAGGGAGGGTGGGGCTAAAGGACCCCCACGCCTTCTTGACATCCCCCCTAACCCATGGCCAAGGGTTGCAGTGGAATTAAGCCTGCCAGCATGCCTAAGTGGTATAGCCTTCTTAGCTTTTACTATGTTGGCAAAAAATGATTTTAGAGACCCAAGACTGGGTTCTTTAATACTTTTCCCAAATATCCCTCAATAAGGAGTAGTACCAGGGGTGCGGGCTTGATAGGCCAACAGACTAGGTTACTTTTTCCCTTGCTGTGTGACCTCACGCGGGTTATTCAAGCTCTCTGAGCTTCAACTTATTCAGTCATATAAAATGCATTTATTGAGGACTCCAGATGTTATGATGGCTACTAGGAATTGAGAGCTGGCAGGATTTGAGAGTTTAATGGGGATAGGAGGCCCCCTCTTGGGCCTGTCCCTAAAGTGGAGGGGGGGCGCAGAGCGAGGGCTACTGAAACAGATAGGAAAGAAACAGAGATTGCTGGAAGGAGTGGCCTTTTCCCCTAGGCCCAGGCTTCTGGGAGATGCCCCACAGTTACCCTTGGACCAACAAGGTAGAGGAATGAGAAGGGCATCAATGGGGAGAGAAGTCATCAGTGGAGACTTTGAGATAATGCTGGTGGTTCCCTTCAGCCTGCATGCAGTGTGCAGAGACAGCTAGCCCGAACACCTTTCCTGACCTTCACGCTTTCATGTTGCATGTATGCCCTTGACTGTTCCACAGGTCCCACAGAATCCTCATCTGAAGTCCTCTGTGTCCGCCCTCCCACAGGCTCCCCCTTCAGATACCGCATCTCCACCGTTGGCAGTTGGCACCACCATCTACCAGGTCAGGCAAATCGGGAACCCAGGGTCCATGCAAGAGACCTCTTTCCCTCCCTTGTCCCACCATCCACCATACCCCACGTCCTGACAGATTTCCCCCCGGATTTATTTTGAACACGTCTCCTCTGTCGGCTCCGCTCCCAGTGCCCCGCTCAGGCTGCCATCCTCATTGTTCACTGGGATCAAACTTCATGTTTCAATCCCAGGAGACTGGGAGAACAAACTGGGAGGAGAGGATGAAAGACGCTGGGGCATCAGGCTGAGGACGTGGCATAAAGTATTGGTGCCATCGCCCATTTCCTCCCACCCCACGATTGTGGCGCATGCTCATGGCCTTTTCCTGTAAGCACCTAGAGGCTTTCTCTGGAGGCAGGAGTGTGCTCAAGGCGCTCCGGAGGCAGACAGTAAGAACAGAAGATTATTCTTCCCTCCCCTGAAATCACCTTCAACCATTTTTGAGATGAGGCAGAGGGATGATCACTCTGCCTGGACTCCAAGTTGTTCTCTCCATACTCCATCCCACCCTCCGTAATCCAGGCCTCCTTCCTCCGTGACTACTGGGCTCCGGACCCTGCAAGGCTGAGCTCATTGCTTCTGAACTGGCTGTAGCTTCCCGCATGCACTGTGCTGTTTCACACTTGCACACCTTCATTCATGCTGTTCCCTCTGTCTGAAATGATGCCCTTCCCTGCACTGTTCCCTGGCTCTTCCTCATGCTTCAAAGCTCAGCTCCAACAAAACCTCCTTTACAAAGATTTATTAAGCATTTGCTCTGTACCATACAGAATGCTGCAGAAGTGCCTGGAAAGGGCACCAAATCTTTCTCTAGGGGACCAGAGAAAGCACACCATCCGAAGTAGCATTTGAGATTCTAAGAGACGAGCCTCAAAGGAAGAGGGATGGGTCAGATGAAGAAGGAAGTGGGGGGCTGACTGTTTCTGAGGCCCTGGAAATGGCATAAAGGACCCAGACGTGCCAGAGCAGCTTGTTAAATGAACTAAAACCAACACAACTGGACGCGGACGGAGTGACGGCAGAGAAAAGGACAGAGCAAGACGGGAGTGGAGGGGGCATGAGGGTGCGGCATGACCCAGGGCTTCATGTCATTTTCAGGACTATGGACTCGATGCTCGTGCCATGAGAAGAGCATGAAGAGTCCCTGAAGCTCCAAGCTTGTCCTATGCTGCTCCCCCGAGCTTCCATATCTTCCCTGGGGTAGGTCTTACTAGTGTCTATGCCTGCTTCCCCAGTGGATAGGACACTCATACCTGGCGGGAAGCATTTCTTGACCTTTTTCCTTATCCTGAACACAGACCCTGCCCCAGAACGAACACAGATCCAGCATTCAGCGGGACCATGGAGGGGCCAGAGAGCCACCCATGGTGAAGCAGAGCCCACCCACCCCAGGCTCCTCCCTGCCCCAGCACCACAGAACCTTCATTGTCAACACCACACCACGTAACACGGAAGTGTAACTGAGATGCTCTGCGGGCAGGATTTGGCCACAGAGGGGTCCTGACCTGGGGACATCTCTGGGGTGGCCAGTCAGGAATGACCCACACCAGTACTGATGGGCGGCATGGGGAGGACCCAGATGAAGACTCTGGGGCAGTACAGGGGCTGGGGAGCCTCAGGGGGAAGCACAGAGAGCCGGCCTCTCTGACAACCACGGAGGTCTCCAAAGACAGCACCAATGAAGACCTGAGCTTGCTGTCCACGCGGTGGCCGTGGGGTCACTAGAGGCCCTATGGTGACAGAAAGCAGTCAGAAGTTGGAGGATCACAGCTGTTTGGGTCACAAGAGCAGTGCGCAGACTCAGATCCACGGGGAGGCTCACTCCGCTCGCTTTGCACTAAGGAGATGGTCCTGTCTCTCTGTCTGTCTCACCCCCCACCCCCGTTCCAAACTAAGCTCGCCAAGATCACAATTTTCTCTCTACGGGCCTAGTGCATCATGTATGTTACACAAATATTTATGAGATGGATGGAGTTCTTTATTGGAATTTAAGTGCTACAGGGCTAGAGGCTTGTTTTGTTCACTTGCTGAACCCCCAGCACCTAGACCAGGACTGGCATCCAGCAGGTGCTCAGAAGTGAGTTACTTGAGATATCTAGTTACATAATTACAGGGAGTTAGAGTTATCATGGCTCCAAAGGGATAGACCTTTCTCCCAAAGGTCACAGGACCTTAGAGAGTAGATAGGATAGATGAGCTAAATCTTCTAGGTTCCAAGCCGCTGGCTCTCCTGGACTGCGGTGCCCCTGCTGGAGAAGAGCCGAACTACCCCGAGCCCAACTAGATTCTCTGACCTTCTCCTGTGATGGCACCTTCGGGGCTCTGGCAGCTAAGCAGAGACCAAGGACTTTGGATGGGGATGCAGAGGGTGGGAGGCGGGATGGCTGCATGGGCCTTGCCAGTGCCTGGGCAGGTGGCCTAAAACAAGAACCTAGGTAGTCCTCTGCAAACAGGAATGCTCAAGATGTTAGTGACCCAAGGAGCAAGGGCAAGAGGTCAGAGCTAGGGCTGGGTGTGGAATCCTAACGTGGGGAGGACCAAGCAGGGAAGAATGTCAAGCCCCAGGTCTGAGCCATGGAGGCACGTGCATTCCAAGGACAGATGGAGAAATCAGAGAGGACAACAGTAAGCCAGGACAGCACAGTCGCGGACGCCTAGAGAGGAAGAGTTTGGTGCAGGAAATCCTCAGGGGAGCAGAGGGAGGACTGGCAAAGTCCGCTCAGCTGGGCTGAATGAAGGAGGAGGCATGGAGTTTAACAGCGAGAGCTTGTTCACATCTCTCTGTGGCCAGGCCACTGGCTACGAGGAACTTAGGATGAGTGAGAGACTCACCTCCTAGTTTCAGCCTCCTTTTTCACAAAGGGATTGTACCTACTGATTGAGCCCAGAAGACGCCCTGCCCAGAGCCGGAAACACAGCTCGCACTCAAGAAACACTGCGATTATTATGTCGGTGGCCGTGCTGTTATTGCAACTGGTGACCTTTAAGGAGAAAACAGCAGTTCGGTACTGGGAAGGGGAGGGGAGGGGAAGAAGATGGGAACCAGATTGCAGGAAGTTAAGGGGAGCCAAAGAAACGGTGGGTGTAGATCACTCTGCTGAGGAATTTGATAGTGGAAGGAAGTTGAGAAATCCGGCGGCTGGGCGGCAGGAGGGCCAGCAGTTTCTTTGAGAGAGAAAAGGCAAGTGAACGTTCACCAGATCAGTACCCTGTAGAGACGAAGAAACTGAAGATCCCAGATACACTAGGGGCGGGCCCTGGGAGCAGGCAGGGACATTCCCCCCTTCCCCCAAGGGAGAAGACAGAGTCCCTGACTGTTGTCCACACACTGGCCTGCCTCTGCTCTCAAACCAGCCTCCCCACTAGGGCAGGGCTGGCAGGGTGGGGCTGGGGGGTGGGCAGAGGCCTCTCCTTCGGCCTCTTTCAGGGAGGGTGGTAGAAAGCCAGAGTCAAGTTCTGGCCATGACCCTGGCCATTTGAACTTGGCGGAGCCCTCGTCCCTCCTGGGGCCCCTGTCTCCCCGTGTCAGGGAGGCGGCAGGGTAATCATCTCTGATTCCGTGGCCATGTCGTCTCAGGAAGCATTATAAAACGTTTTCTCCCCTGAAGTTTTTCTCCACTCTGATTAGAAAGAAGAAAAAAAAAAACCTGACTTGGAGCTGGAGCTACCACGTCCCCCAGCAACTGGGACAATATTTCTGTTCCCCACGTATTGCGAGCAAATCCGGCAATTCCATCAGTGCTGGCAGATCGCTGCCGAGCCTACTGGTGTTTTAAATAGCATGTGCACTTTGTCCTGGCTTCTGGAACGAAGCAAGGGACGGGCAGGAGCTTTATGCTCAGCTGAGTGTCGCTGTTGATGAGGCACTCGGTGGCTGCAGGCTTCCCGAAGCCTCAGAAATAACAATTGCTGCACACGCCACAATCTGTCCTCCGAGGCAGCAAATGCATCAGCTGCTGGTTATTTTGATACCCTAGATAAAAAGCTCTTTCGAGAAAATCTAGTACAGGAAAACATTCTTATCTTCTGCTTGTCCGCACCATTCTTTCCGCCCGCTGTCCCTTGAGCTGTTTTGCCTTCTTATAGTGAGTTGGGGCCTTAAAGTCCTTGTCTCAGTGACCCAGGAGAAGGGCATTGCCTTCGGGGCCCTTCATGCAAGTGGAAGAGGCAAGAGCTTCTGGGCCAAGGCCCCGCCTGATCAGTAACCTGATAGAAACCACTGCAGTGAGAATGGGTTGTCTGACAGTCACAGATGGCTCCAAGCATTTACTGAGCACCTACTGTGTGCCAAGACCTGTACCAGGACCTGGGGAGACCGTGATAAACACAGGTAGGGCCTAACAATCCAGCTCACACAAGAGCACGTGCTCTCTGATTAGGGACAGTGGCCATCTCACAGTGCCATGCACACAGCAGGTGCTCAATGAGTACTCTTTGGAGTGTTTGTTTACTTGTTTGTCATTTACGTGTTCTGATTTACTTGAGATCCTTAAAGTTCAGGGACAGAAACTGAGCTAGTCAGGGAAGGAAAGAGCTCTTATTAAACCAACATGTGCCATCAGAATATAATCAACAATTTGGGGGCTGGGGCATCTAGGCTTATATTCTGCTTACATCATTTTAAATTTCCCCCTTACACACCACATGAAAGAGAACCACAAGTGCCCCAAATCCTTTTGTCCTTCTGGGTGATGCCACAAGTTTGCATACAAAAGCTCTGTATTCAACAAGCAAATTCTCTGCTATTCTAAAATTTAGAACGTCATCCCTAAATTCTCAGGCAGCTGTTAGGTAAGACTTAGGGCTGGTGCTCTCAGACAAGTTTCTACATGGCACAATTGATGAATGAATTTGTCCTATTGTCTCGAAATCCCTTTGTTAACTGACAATGTTGAAGTTCCTCATGCATCACCCAGACTCCAATGCTACCTCCACAGAAAGGCCGTTTATGGTGTCCCCAGTTGTTAGCCCCCTCCCCCAAAGTATGTTCAGCCCCCAGGGTGTATATGAACAACTCAGCAGTGAAAGAGCCTTTGCTGGGAAATAATGAGCTCATCCCAAAGCTAAGGCTGACTTTCAATTCTGGGACTTTCTTCCTATATCATCCTTCTCAGCCTGCATCCATGGAGTGGACTTAGGTATCCTGGCAAAGGTGCCAACAGAAAGAAGGGAAGAACTCAGGCCGATATGTCTTAAGGGCATTGCCAGGACCTAAGCAGAGCCTGACTTTGCTCAAGTGACCTGCCCTGGGCATAAAGGACCGCTTTTGGGCTTAGAACAGGAAGCCCCCCCCCCCCCATGTCTCCCTAAATCCCAGTACCTAAAGGTGACCTTTGCCTGAAGAGTGCAGGCATGGTTTCATTAGAAACCTCTCTTTCTCTCTCCCCACATCTGTTCCTCCAGTGGCATCAGAAACAGGGTAGGGGGTTCAGCATACAATTTATGCAAGGAAGGAGTGAAGGCATCGGAAGCTCTCCCCCAGCCCCGGAGGGAGTTGGGGTGTGAATTTTCAAAGACCTATGGATCCTCCGGAACATGACACTTAATGATGCGCACTTGGTGAGAAATCTGCCTTGCTAGTTTGGGGCTGCGGTGGGAAAGGCCAGGCGGGGGATCCAGAGGAGCTCCCCTGTGAGACTTTGAATCCAGGAACCCAAGAAATCTTGGAAAGACAGCCCAGAGATCCAACTTCACTTGAAGTCCACACTGGGAGGATAAAAAGGAATTTGTTTAGGGCCTAAGGTAGGGCACCAGGCTCTTTCTGCCTAGATCAGCTTAGAGTGACAGAACTCTTGCAAAACTGAAGAAAGCAGCAGACCCTCTAGCCAGAAAAAGGCACACACTCAACACAGACATACAAATTCGCCTACAATTTCAGAGGGGTCAGCAGCCCCAGCAAGGAAGCTTCTGGAACCCAGACCGGTAAGTTAAAGGCCTGAGTCTAGGTCCTGCCACATATCCTATAGCCTTGTCCCCATGCCAACTCGCTCCTGCTGGGGGAGGGGGGACGGCTTAAAAAAAAAAGCTGGTTCTTGTTCTCAAAGCCCCCACCTTCCCCTGAATTGGAGGAACCCTGGCACCTGCATCTCGCCAAACTCCCCTGGGTGCTCTTTTCTCCCGGGGCGATGGGTGGCGTCCCAGGCCAAAAGCTCTCCGAACTCCTCTCTCGCTGCTGTGAGCAGAGGCAGCCAAACCCTTGGGCACGGAGCGTGACGTCGGGCAGACCCCCGGAGCTCGGCCTCAGGCGACGCTAGAGGCAAGGGTGGGGAAGTGCGAGGAGGTCGGGACAACTCCGCCCACAACCGCCTGCTGGCCCTAGGATGTTCGAAGCCCGCACCCCCGCCTGGTGCTCCAGAAAATCCCTGTCCAGGCCTTGCCCGCGAGGCCCCTCCGACCCTCGTGTGTTTCCCTTTGACCTCTGGAGGTTTGAACCTTTCCCCGGCTGTGTCGAGCCAGCCCTCTTGGGAGCGATCGACCTCTAGCACCCAGGACCCACTACAGCCCGGCACCTCCGCCCACCAGAGCAGGTGCGGGGCCCGGGCTGGGGAGGGTTGCAGTGGGGGAAGGATTTGGAGTGAGTGACTCAGGAGTCCGGGAGGAGGGGCTAAGAATTCAAGAAGCTTGTGTTTGAGCAGCTCGGCGCTCATGCACAGCAGAGAGCGCTAGGAGCCGGAGGGGAGCGCAGCGGTGAGTCAGGCTGCCCCGAGCCGAGCCCCGAGAGGGACGCAGCGCGGGCAAGGGCGCGGGCTAGCGCGGCTGGGCTCCCTGGGAGAGAGTGCATGGATCCCGGTCTGGCGAGATCTCCGGGCACCCCCGAGGCTCCCGCGGGCTGAAGTGCAGCCGTGAGAGGAGCGTCCCGAATGGGTGCGGGAGCGCGGGAGCCTGGGCAGGCGGGCGAATCGCGGTGGTGCTAGTGGTGGTGGTGGTGGTGGGCAGCGCTCTCTTTCGTCCCGGAGTTCTCTGCCTCCCGATGGCCCGCAGTCCGGAGAGGCAATCCCGGAGGCTGCATTAGCCGCATGGCGATGCTTGGGGCTGCTAGTTCGAGGGCTGGAAGGGGACAGCGCGCAAGTGAGGAAGCGCGAAAGAGCTTCGAGAGAGGGATGCGCGGGCTGCGGGCGCGCCGGGGCGAGAGGAATGGTGGTCTGCACCGCGGAGGGCCAGTGCGCCCCGCGGAGGGCCAGTGCGCCCCGCGCTTCGGCTGCTGTGTGCGCCGAGTCCGAAAAGTGCCACGCCGCCCCCAGGTACCGGGACGACCCGGTCAGGGCGCGCTAGAAGTGTTGCAGGGAACCGAGTAAGGGTCTTCGGGCTCCTCCCCGCGTTGCTGGAGGGCTGGAAGACCCGAGTGAGGGGCTTGGGACTCGACGCATCAGGGGACCTCCAAGGAGCCGCGCTGGGCCGAGGTCGCCAAACCTCAGCCCTGCTACCTGGGTCACACGCCTCACCTCCAGCTGTCTGCTGCGAGGTGTAGGAGAAGCTGGCGTGGAGGGGTGGTGCGAGCAGCGCCTTGGGTCCAGGCGGCAAGAACCAAGGGGAGTCAGAGAGGACCCAGGGGTCAGGAAGCGGCATCTTTGAGGCAACATAAACAAGTGGCTTAGCTCTGTTTGATACAACTCTCCTTTAAAAAAAAAAAAAAAAAATCTCCGAGATTCTCGTGGAAGGTGTTTTCTGCTTGAACTTTCTCTTCCCTTGTGACTTGAGAGATTAAAAAAGATCCTGCTTGCTAGGCTGGTTTTTCCAAGTTGTTCCAGGTTGGAAGTTGTAACAGTTTGAAGGATAATTTATGGGTGTTTCATGCATTAAAGTGTATTACAGCAAAGCCTTTTGGGTGCTGTGGATATTAAGGAAAACTTAGTGCACGTTCCCAGCTGGAAACCAAAATAGTGCTCTCCTGGGTGTCTCTGCCCCATCTGTCATCCAAGGCCAATGGAAATCCTGGAGAAAAGGCACTTGATTAATTGTCCTGGCTCCATCCTCTGGCCCCACCCACTGCCAGTGCCAGCCTCCTCCTCCCCTACACGTGCGTGGCCAGCTGCATTCTGGCCAATTCAGACATAGTGGTGGAAGGCCCACCAGTGACATCTTTGCAGGGTCTTCAGACTCTAGAAGCTGTCAATTCAGCCACTGGAAGGGAACACTTCTCCCTCCCAGAGCAGAGCAGAATGGGTAGCGGCACTTGGGTCCTGCCCATACTTGTTGAACAGTGTTTACAGGTTGTTTTGTTGTTGTTGTTGTTGTTGTTGTTTGTTGGTTTTTACTGAATATCTGAAACTTTCTCCCTGTGTAGAGGAAAGGCTCCATTGGATCTGGATGGGTGCCTTCTGTGGGTCTTGTTCTGGAATAAGTCATATGTCAGCCTGGGCAACCCAAATGTCAATCCACGATGGGCAATGTTCCCAGAGGTTCAGAGGGGACTGTGGGACTGGGCAGCAGTGGTAGGGAGGAGTGTTGTGGGGTCTGCCACCAGAGCTGCTGGCCTTGACTAACAGAAGAGAGGCATGTTCCTCCTACTTGGGTCGTTGAAGGGGGCCGGCTTAAGGCCACAAGCTGCCAAACTCCTCCTCTTTTTCCCAACATCTTTAAGCAAGGGATGAAAAGGGCAGGCTTGAAGGGGAAAGTGTTAGGAGGCGCCGCAAGTAGGAAACCAAGGTCTCTGGGGCATGGGGATACATGTCTTGAGGAACTGTAGGAGCACCTGGGAGGATTCATAACCTGCTGCTAGGGCCACGCCTTCCCCGGGCGGCCATCTTACCCCTGAAGCAGCCCAGGCCTGCTAGCCTGTCGGGAAAACTGGGTCCCAATCGGGACAGTCATCCTAGTCGTGGTGACTCTTTCTGTACTCTTAGTCTTTCTCCAAAGAGTGAGGTTCTTGCCTCGTTCTGTTGCCCACCCTACCCCTCCCCCAGCCGGGGGGCCAGAGGGAGGCTTGACGCTATTCTTCCATGGAGAGATCTGTGCCATGGCCAGGAAGGGGGCCCCAGCTGCCTACATCAGCAGGGAGGGTAGGGCATGGCAGGGCAGGGCTGGAGCCTGAGGGAAGTTTCTCATCATTACTGAGATTAAATTGATGAGAAAATCTCACCTCTTTGCTTTGAAACAAGTGCTGAGCACTACTGCAGCACATTCACTGCCCTATTGGGAGGGCAGCCACATTGGGGCTGCAGAGAACTTACCCGGAGACATGCTGCTGCTCTTCCCCACTGTGCCTGGAGCAGGGGTGAGGCCCAGGCCCCCAAGCAGCCATCAGCCTAAGACCCGGTCCGGAGCCCCAGCCATTAGTCTTCTCCCAGTTAAGAAAGGAGACTGGAGAGACTGAGGGGGTCCTGATCATGCCTTGGAGACCTTTACCTACAGCAAATACTCTGCTCTCCGGGCCCAGTGGAAGGTTTGCCGAGGATTCCCTTAAAATCTCTGGGTATCTCTGAGCAAACAACGAGGGTTCCCAGAGGGTTTCTCTTTCTTTGATTGGCCCCTCTGATCTTGCAAACCATCAGCCAAATCGTCAGCTCTCAGGTTTAGCCAGTTTTGAGAAATCAGCTCAGCGATGGGCCAGTTTCACAGAACAGCATATGGTGGCATCAGGCAAATAAATGTAGATGGAAGGCCCTTCCCCAACCCATTCCCAAGGACCTTTCTACCTGGCAGTAGGCAAACAGTTCATGTCCTGACTCCAAAGAATAGTAACATGGGGATGGCCCCGAGCCAGAAATGCAGCTGGAGAAGCCCAGGCACTGATCTTTTGGTTGGGTGTGCACAGGGATGGAGTTGTCCCATCCTTGGAGCCAAGGAAGCTAGACCTTCAGCCACAGCAATTGGCCAAGACCAGAATAATGACGACATGTCATAAAGAAAAGTCTCTTGTGCTTCCTGATGTTTTCATTATTTTTCAGTTGGCTGCTTCACGTGTTTTTGAGGAGCCTTTATAGACTGCTGGCTTTAGACCTTGACATAGTAGGAATTGGACTGAAACATGGAGATGATCTCTTGACATTTTTCTGCTGTACTTTGGGCAAATGGTCTGTGATAGTTTCCTGAGTTGAGAGACAGAAGAGAAAAAAATGTTTGTGACTTTGAGCAACTCAGTGAACTTGTCAGGCTTTACTTTTCCAATCTATAGGATTATTGTATTGAATTAGTAGTGTTTCCCAATGCTGGGGGACAATTCTTGGTTAAGTGTGACCTACTTAATGCAGGAAGTTTAATGTCCTTAGCTTGCCTACTAAGTGCTGGAGGTCATGGTGACGACCAAAAAATGCCCCCTCATACATGGCGAAATGCCTATTAAAAGGATAATACTGTTCCCAGTTAAAACCCTCCTTTGGAAATTACCAAAAAGGGCCCTTTTTCTAGGCCCTACTGTGAGGGCATCAATTATTTCATCATTGAAATGGGGCTTCAGAAGTCCAGCCCTGGGCTTCCTCTCCCAGAACCAGCGTGTCAGGCTCCAGGACGCCATTGGCAGGAACCTCACTGCTGTGGTCCTGCCAGGCATCACTCTTTGCCTTTTGTCAGTGGAGCTTGACTACAAATGACCCACATGAAAAGAAAACCAAAGAGAGTAGGGGGAAGGGACAGGTGGTGTTAGAGCATGGCTGCTTTTCTTCTCTGCCATATGCTCTTAAAAATACAGGCAGACTGCTTGCCCCGGGTGTCCACAGCTCTGGGAGGGAATCCTTCCCTCCTTTACTAAATGGATCACATTCTGGCACTGGGAGGTCCTTTCCCTGAACAAGAGAACGAGGAAGCAGAACTCTCTCCAGCATGGCCAGCACTTACATCAACATGGGAACATGTTGATATCAAATTAATACTACTGTGCCCAAGCTGTGAGAATAAATGGGAATCAAAAATGGGACATTTGATTGAAAAAAGTCAGCAAGCGAGACGATGCGGGAGAGGTGGTTCTTGTGACCCTGGATTTATTCTCAAGGAGAACAGCCCACGTTGTGCCTAACCCTGCCCCAAGCTCTTACCCAGGACAAAAGATGGAAGCAGTTGTTATTCCTAGTGCCAAGGGCCAAGATGAATGCTATCTTTGGAGGGGATTATGGAAACACCTGCTTGCTACGCATCCCCAAGTAGCAGGAGAGAAAACTACTGAAGCCATTGGGCGGCAGAGTTCAGAGTTGATTCCTAATGGGTTGGGAGAGGAGACATAAGAGACTTAAGGAGATTCTCTAATGAGGCTGAGAAGGGTCTGATGACACAGTCTGTCAGGTGGGACTAGCAACAGTGCTTTTTAAATTGCCCCAAGAGTTGGACCAACTCTTCACATGTGGAGAGCTTCTCATTAGTGGTACTCTTAGTGGCAGACAGTCAGGGTCTCCTGGAGAATCGACCATGAAGCTGAGCAGAGGGAGCCATGTCGACACTGCCTGTGGTGGCTTCAGCAGGTGGAGAGCCCGCCAAGTGTGAGGACCCGGCTCCCGAGTCAGTGGGAGTGAACGGCCCCAGCTTCCCACAGAAGCCATTCCATGTCGAGGGCTGTTACCATCCACGACTCCCAGCCTCGTTTCCTGATAACCACAAAGTATTTTCTCTTGGGGACCGATGGGCTGATTTCCCCATCCCATTTCCTTTGGCTGAGCCGTCCAGTAGCCAGGGTTGGTGACCTTATCATGTGTCTGCCTACTGCAGCCTGTTCCTCAGTGAGCCTGAGGAGGACCAACCGTCCGGTAGAAGCCATGAGAGCTCAGCCTCTCTCTCAGGTCCTGTGTCACCTCCTCATCACAGCAGATCTGAGGCATGGCTGGAGTGACTTGCATTTCAGTCTGGTGAATTGCCATCCTGTTTGGCCCTGCGCACATCCAGCTTTGCGGCTGATGCACTGAGCTAGCCCCTCATCCTTGTCAATAACCAGAAGTGGATTCCCTGAGGTGTATGGGAGTGGCCAGGAGAGACAAGATCCCTTTTGGACGATGATTTTGAAGTTGGAGCCATGCTGGGCTCTCACTGCCTAACAGGTGCTGGAGGAGGTGACTGGGGGGGTGATCACACAGCAGGAGATGATCACACAGCAGGAGGGCATCTCCTCTGTGGGTTCCTCTTCCATGATACAGGAGTAACAACTGTACCTGCCCCATCAGGCTGTCAGAAAGGTGGGTGGGTGGACGTGTCGGACACGGGACACACACCAGCACAGGCCTGGCACATAGGAAGCCCTCTGCGGGTATGAGTTGCCCTTCTTCATGTTCTCGCTTAGTATGGGGCAGCCCTCCCTTCATGCTTTCCACTTCAGCTCACGCGATCTCATCGTTAAACTTTTTATATCTCTGCATATATAAAACTTTGCCGCATTGGGAGAAGAAATCTCTTGGTAGCATTAAAGGCTTCTCTAGGAATTTACCCACCTATATTTGGACCTCCTGTAACTAACACTCTCATTTTGATAGAATTTTAGCCAAACGCTTCATTTCTCAATGATCTTTGCCTCCTCGTACCCGGGTTAAAAAAAAAAAAAAGACACATGGAGAGTCTCGTGTGATTTTCTTCCAGCGGCAAACTTCTCAGACTTTCAGCGTTGTTATGCAGTGCTCTCTAAATAAGGCATTTCTTGAGAATGGCCATTTGTACTGGCAGCTTGAAGAGTGTTTTGGTTTCTTACCCCACATACCAACGCCTCCTCCTCCAACCACTTGTGTCTTTAGGATTTTATGTATCCTATCAAGTTAACAAGAGAAGAGAGAAGGAGAAGGTGGGTTTCCTATGACAGCAGAGCAGCCATACTCCCCATACCCAGGGTCTGTGGCTGAGCAGCTAGGGCTGAACCTGCGGTTAAAGGGTGGACAGTCCCCACCCTGCTGGGGAGGTACGTCCCCTGGTTATCAGGCCACCAGATTGATTTTCCTTCTCCCAGATTAACGTCTTTATTACTGTGCTAGTCAGGGGACTGGGCACAGGGGTGGGAGGGGGTTGTCTGTGATAAATATGAGTCATGATCCCACCCAAGGGCTTGCTCAGGAGTCAGAAATAAAATGGCTTTACAGGCTCCTCAGATAATGTAAGTGGGGTGAGTCCGGAGGCCAGTGGGGACCACAGTAAACTACAGAGAGTGTGCCCCCATTGAAAGGGGACAGGCCTTCTGTTGCTCTGCAGGGTGATGGGTCCAGGGTGGCCAGATCTTTCAACTTTTCAAGAAAAGTCAAAACTTGGAGCCCAAATGTGCAATTTCTTCACTTTCAAAACATCCATGCAGACCAAAAAGAATCTGTTTGCAGGCTTGTTTATCTTGTCGTTTAGATTAACACACTTGGGGCAGTGGAGAGCAGCATCAGAAGGGGGACAAGTGGAAGAACTGCTGATGTGGCTGTTAAGAGCCACAGGAAGGGAGAGGTTTGAATGGTGTGGTGTATTCCGGGGAGGCTTCCTGGAGGTGGCGTGTCCTGCAGGTGGGCAGGGTTGGTTGCAAGAAGCCCTGACACAAAATCAGACAGCACTCACTTCAGATCCATGCTCCACCTCTTCTCGGTTCTCTGCCGCATTCCTTAATGCCTGTATGCCTCAGTTTCCTCATCTGTAAAAAGGAATCCTAATGTCGATCTCGGAGGGCAGTCATGAGGTGAGAGAGGAGAGTATTGGAAAGCGCAAACTTAGCCCAGAACCTGCAATGCAGTGAATGTCCCAGAAGCCTAATGCTGGGGCTTGGGAATGGGGGTGGGGGTGGGGGGTAGGCCAGCCCAGAGGGCTTTCAGAATGCAGGGCCACAAGCATGAAGGAGAAGGGTCCCTCGCTGAGCTCTGTGGACGATTGCTTTTCAAGGTCTTGGATCTCAGTCACTTTTTCTGCCCCAGGAAAGGGACAGAAGGTGTCGGTTATCTTTCTCCTCTCCTGCCCGCCTCCTCCTTCTCCCCAAGGCCTGTGGCCACGTGCCCACTTGTTCTCTGTCAGGATCCCACCCTTTTAAAAACCCGACCCGGGCCACAGCAGAAAAACACAATGCTCCTCAGGAAGAAGGAAAAGTACTCTGGGAAGCTGTATAGACACGCACGGCAAATATTCAAGGAATTCTTAGGAATAAAAAAAAAAAAATTCGTAAATCTGGATTTTTGCATGAGGCCATCACAGGAACATGTTTTCTCAATTAGCGTGCACATTGCTTGAAGTGAAGTCACTGAGTCCGCATCTCGTTGGGGCTGACTCGCGCTGAGCCATCTGATCTGGACTTCTCTTTCCATGACCTAAATCTCATTCAACCAACCCTGTCACTGTCCCTAGCTGTCGAAACAGAATTGTCCCCGAAATCCTAAACCGGGGTGGAGACACGCACACTCCCCTACAAAGCAGTCTGATTGCAGATCCTAGGTGTACTCAAGAAAAACTGAGAAAGGCAGCACCACTCTTGATGGTGGATGGACGGATTGCCACAACCCCTTACGTGTTGCTTTTCCTTTGGCATTATGGCGAAATGGTGAGCATGCATTTCCCCATGAGAGCAGAGGAGTCCTTTAGGTTCTAAAAGCAGAGAAAAGAGTTTCTTTTGCAAGCATGCATCAGCTGCTTTTAAAATATTGTATTAGTTGGTGCCTGAGATCAGCGGTTATGTTTCTGGATGGTTTCCTAGACTGACTCTTTTCCAAGCAAAGGGCTTTGTCAGATATTTGTAATTTCTGAAATATTTGATTAATGATGACCCCTCCACCAGAGGGA
Source organism: Mustela erminea (assembly GCF_009829155.1). Classification (NCBI taxonomy): domain Eukaryota; kingdom Metazoa; phylum Chordata; class Mammalia; order Carnivora; family Mustelidae; genus Mustela; species Mustela erminea. The sequence goes on from NC_045623.1 coordinate 10,982,410, forward strand.
TGGTCCAGAGTACATAATTAGCAGCATGCCTCAGAAGCAAAGATACTGCCCAGCATCCCGCAAGATCAAGCAGGAAGTTGAAAAACATTTCAAGCCAACTGCCATAGAGTAGAGAAAAGGAGAATGTTTTTCAAAGATGAAGACCCATTAGGGGGCTGTGAAACCAGTCTAGTGGTACAGCTCTCTCTCTTTTAATGCAAGAGACTAGAATAAAATTTTTAAAAGCCAGAACGCATTGCATGTAGCAAAGGGAAAGTATACATGAGACTTCTGTTTTAGTTGTACATATGCTTAGGCATACATGTGTGCAAACTGGATCGTGATGGAAAATGAATTTTTTCACTGTGAGTCACTGAAAAAGGTTAAAAGCTACTGGTAGGGACGATAGCATGATTTAGGAAAGGGCGTAGCTCCAAAGCCAGACAGACTTGGAGTTCAGTCTCCGCTCTGCGAGTCCCACTTGTTTGATCGCGGGTGACCTAAGTTCGCACGGCCTCCCTGTCCTTCTCCGTGAGGTCACAAGGATTCCATTCTCATAGGGCCATTGTAGATTAAACCATGAATTGATTAGATTAAACAACAGTGTAGATTAAACAATGAGGACGTGTGAGGTGCCTGCCACCAAATGGACCCTCTGGAAGTGAGAGCTGCTATCAGCATCTGTCTTCTCCTTCCTCCTCTAACTCCTCCTCCTCCTTCTTTATTACTCCTCAACCTCATCAGAACTATGACTTCCCTAAATGTGATTATTCCTGAGTTTTGCTGTTTCCCTGGCAAACTGAGCAAAGAGACAGCAACAGTCGTCTCCTGTCTTCGTTCCCACCTCCTGTATCACCTTTCTCCATCTCCGACTTGCAAAGCCATCTTCCTGTGATTCTGTTCCCCACTCGGGACCATGACATCATTGTCCGAGGGGCACAAGGCGTCCTACTCTGTCACCAGGAACCGTCAGAGGGGTATCTCTGCCTTTCCTGGCCATGTGACCAGGATAAATGCTTTGGTCCTAGTGTGGGTGCAGTAATTCTGGAAGGAGCTTCTGTTCCCACAAATCACATCCTTCCCGTTTAGTATATTTTTATAAGGGCGGCAGAGCTAAGATGCCATTAAAATGTTGACATTGTCAAAATTCTAAAGACGTTCCTGCCCAGAGCAGAGAGCCTAACATTTTCTCATGAGCTAGGCTCCAGGCGGCCCCAACGCGTGGGGTTTAACTTTCTCTCCTGGGTAAATAACTTAAAGGCTCCTCCTGTGGACACCAGAGCGGCCACCGTCAGGCAAACCAAACCCTAATCCTAACTCCAGCCCTCACCCCAGCCCACGATGTGTCACTGACCCTAGACCTTCCCTTCCCAGCGGAGGGGACATGAGTGACCCGTGCCAAGATTCTTCTTTGGGGCCACAAAGGTGACATGTCCCAATTTTCTTGAGAGCCTAGCTAATGCAGCCCCTGAGGACAGGTCAGTGGTGACAAACTGCCTGCCTCTTTGTTCCTGTGGAATTGTTGCCTCCCCCCTCATCTGTGCTTCTTCACGCTCCCCTGGGGCTCATTCCAACTCTCTCCTCATAAAATGCCCTCCCACTGGGCCCCATTTTCACCACTAAGATTCAAAAAGGATTATTAGTGATTTCTCCTCAAATGCTGAGTTCCTGTCCAGACCAAAGATTTAATGCTCCTTTCTGGGGCACTTAAGACATCTCTATTTGAGGTTTCAGGGGAGTGGGGCAGAAGGGGAGAAAAAGGACCTGGTTCTCAGGGATAATTTTCATCTCCGTTGGAGTATTATTCCCTCCTCTCCACCACCCATTCCGCCACTCCCTATAAAATTAATGTCACCAGGTCAGTTGCACATTGTAACTAACGTTTATAACAGAGGAACGTCCGTGTGTCAAACCCAGCTCCCTTCCCGCAGGCAGGTGGGTTTTACTGAGCCAAGCACGGGAGTTGAAGGGGCTACAAGGAAAGCAGCCAAGAGGCTATTTAAGTACATCACCGTTGCACCTGATTTTGTTGTTGTTTTTATTTTCAAGGAAAAAACACACACAGGCTGACTGACTTTTCTGTACCCACAGCCGGAGGGAGAGGGGAAGAGCTTATTTCTCCCCTTTCTGAAACTTGCAATGACAGATGGACTCAATTGTCCCAGAACATGACACACCATCAGGAATGTTTCTTAGGCATGAAATGAATTACCTTTCTTTTCATCCGGGTTCAAGAGTGTTGTGTCTGTCCTTTCCTGGGGAAAGTGTGAACACCCAGAAATGTTTTCATTTTCTTTTTTGAGGAGGTCAGACACCAAAGCCTGACTCCATGCTTCACGCCCACGTGTCAGCATCTCTGTATCTTGGAAATGAAAGAAAATATTTGGGGGGAGGGAAGGGCTTTTAAGTGTTGTTGTTTTGAATTTTTCTTAAACAGAGCAGGACATGTCAGGAAGTACAGGGCTTAATAAAGCGAAACTACATTGCAAAGATTCTTTTAAAAGATCTTTATAGTTAAGCAAAATAAGGATTCAAATTGGCAGGGTACACAGAACGTCCATCTTCTAATCATTTCACCTCCTGAAATGATTATGGACCTATTACAGAATTCTGACTGGCAAACTCATGCTTGGGAAAATTCCACAAACCTGTCTGTAGTTCTTTCTTTCAGGGGTTGGGAGAGTTGTTATATAAGGAAGAAGAAGTGGTTAAGTCAGACAGGGGGTTCTTATTTCATCTCAGTAATACCGAGATTCGGGAGACCGGGGGTTTACCCTTGGCTCGGGCTTCTCCCAAGTTCTGTAACTTGGGCAAATCCCAGAGCTTCTCTGAGCCTCTCTGAGTCTTAATCTGATAAAACGAGAGTAATGATATTGCCCCTGTGAATGGGTAGAGCTGGCTGAATAAGGTTGCCAGCTGGGGGAAGCACCTTGGCCGTGGGTATAAAAGTAAGACTGAGATTTATAAAAGGAGTGTGAGACTCCTGGTACCAGCGCTGGCTCTGCCCTTGGTTGGCTGGGGGTGGGGGGCAGGGTAGACCCCTAACAGTCACTTGCCCTGCGCAAGTGATCCTAGCTCCCTCCTGCCCATACTGACTGCAGCAGCAGATGGGAAAGCATTTCCTATAAGCCTGGGCAAAAATGAGCCATTCCTGCCACAATGGGAACAAAGCCGGTGCCAGGCATGGAGTGGGCCCCTAATGTAAGAGGCCAAGGGCACTGTGGAAAAAGTGTGAAAGTGGAATCAGACTCTCCAGGGTTCCAGGCCCAGGATTGGGGCTGAAAACACATGTGATTGACAGTGACTTACCATACCTCTCCAATTTTCAGTTTCGTCTGCTGAAAATGGGACTCATAGTACTTCTTAGGAAGGATTAAACACGGTGACTTTTGCTTAGTTGTTTGCGTGGCCCCAGCCTGGTTTTGTAGGGTTGTTGACACTGAACGCAAGTGGATATGCCTAAGGAGCGGCCCGACTGTTCGGTGACCCAGCCGTGGACAGGAGGAGGCGCTGGAGTTACCAGGCCAGATGTAACTCGTGTCCCTTCTCCCTTCTCTTTCGCCTTGGCTGGCTTTGCCTTCTGATTCCAGATGTTGGAGTGCCCTGGAGCTCAGTCCAGGCTCCTTCCCTTTCCGTATCACTCTCTTCCTAGATACCTTCTCCTCCCTAGGTGTTAAATACCACTTCTGTATGTCTGTTTCCAATGCGGACCTCTCGCCGGGCTCCTGGCTCTTGGGCGTTACTGTCATGTCCTCTTGGATATTGTAAATTTAGGTCTTACTTTAGTCTTCTCCCTTTTAGATAATGACATCATTATCCCCACAGTTGTCCAGACCCCGAATCTAGAAATCATCCTTGATTCTATCTTCCTTGTCACCTTTCACTTCCCATCCACCAGCAAGTCTGGATTTAACATAAATTCTGGATCCAGTCACTGCTCACCATCCCGCCACTGCCTGTCCAGACCATTATCCCCTGTCCCCCATACTACTAGGGGCCCCTCATGCAGCCCCTACCTCCACTCTTCTCCCTCCCCAGCCTTTTCGCCCAGCTAAGGTCAGAGCACCCTTTTAAAGATGCCAGCCATGGGGTGCCTGGGTGGCTCAGTTTATTAAGGATCCCACTCTTAGCTTCAGCTCAGGTCATTGTCCCTGGGTCGTAGGATGAAGCCCCACATTGGGCTCTGCACTCAGTGGGGAGTCTGCTCGAGATTCTCTCCCTCTGCCCCTCCCCTTGCTCATGCTCACTTGCTCTCTCTATAAAACAAATAAATATTTTAAAAATTAAGATGTCAATCTTTATTTTATTTATTTCCCAGGCCTCAACCTTCTAGTGGGTTCCCATTACGGACTCAAATCTATAGTCTTGCTATGACCTTATTTCAGTGGTTCTTAGCAGGGAGTGATTTCCCCTTAGGGGATATTTGGCAACTTCTGGAGACAAATTTTAATGTCACAAGTGAGGGTGGGGTTAGTGACACTGGCATCTAGTGGGTAGAGTCCCGGGATGCAGCTGAACAGCCCACCATGCACAAGATGGTCCCCCACAACAAACAATTATCTGGCTCAAAATGTCAGTAGGTTTGCAGACCTGCTAGGAGAATCCCTGCCTTCTTATGAACTGGATCCCTTCTCTCTCTCCAACATCCGGTTTTATTCCTTTCCTTGCCTGCTATGTGGCAGCCACACTGACTTTCTTGGAATATCTTCAGCATGCTAGTGCTGTGCTTATTGCCTCAGGGCCTTTGCACTGGCTATTTCCTCTATTTGGATAACTTCTGCCCACAGATCTTCTTTGCATGGTTCCCTTTTCATCATTTGGTCTGCTCAGATGTCCCCTCTTGATTGCCCTAATTTATTATTTTTTAAAAGACTTTATTTATTTATTTATTTGACAAAGACAGAAAGTGCCCAACCAGGAGGAACAGCAGGCAGAGAGAGAGAAGCAGACTCCCCACTGAGCAGGGATCCCGACGCAGGGCTCCAATCCCAAGACCCTGGGATCATGACCTGAGCCGAAGGCAGATGCTTACCAGACTGAGCCACCCAGGTGCCCCTTGATGGCCCCGATTTAAGATATCTATTTTACCCTCCCACCAAACCCAGCCACCAATAGGCTATAGTCCTTTACCATGCTTTATTTATTTCACAGTACTTAATTCTAGTATTTGTTTGTTTCAGTATTAATCTGCTTCCTCCATAGGAATGTAAGAATGAGGGCAGGAACTTTGTTGTGTTGTGAAGTGTGCATCATGTAATAGAAGCTCAGTAGGTGTTGGTTGAATGAATGAAGTTGATAAGTATGGCACAGACATGGATTATGACAGAAGGTTAGGAAGGACATCAGTGGGATCCTGCATTTCAGGGAAGGCTTCCTGGAGGAGGCATGACATGGGCTGCACTGCAAGTCTGTGGAGTCTCCTTCAGCTAAGGGGACCCAGAGAGAGCAGGGCTCAGGAGGCTTGGCCTATTCTGGTAGATGTACAGAGGAGCTGTTGTAGACCAGAGCTGGATGTGAACTTTAATATTCAGTGGGACAGAGAGCAAGACTGGAGGGCTCTGAGATGTGTGACTGAAGAGAGGAGTCAGGGAAGGGAGGTGAGTGGGAGAAAAACAGGAGCAAGGGCGCCAAATCTAAGCTCAAGTTGGTTCTGGTCGGGAGCAGACCCCAGAAGAGGGGGAGGGAAGAGTAGCCAGCTCCAGGGGAAAATCTCTGGGTCAGCTCATCCTGAAGGGCCACTGGTCATTCCTGGCGAAGGGGGCGGGGGCTTGCGCCATCATTTGCCAGGAGCCCGGTGAGGGCCTCAGTAGGACCTAGAGCACTGGGAAGGCCAGCGAGGGGCAAAGTCAGGCATCCCACACAGCCTGGCAGAGACTGGGTCCTGAACAGACACACTGACCTGTGTTAAGTTGGTACCACATGAAGTAATGATGCAAATCGTGGTTCAAACATAGTCTTTGATATCAGACATTGGTCCTGTTCTTCAGTTAAGGAAAGTAATTCCTGTAATGTCACAAGTACTGATGTTTAGCCCAGGGCAGGTGAAAAGGAGATGCTCCCACGTCCCCAGATCAGCCCCCTGTGCCACCTCACAAAGGATGTGGATGTCCAGTTCTTGAGGCAGGGGTGGGGAGTCGCTTCAGACCAGGGATCATTTTCTAAGGTCTCAGGATTCCAAGGTGGTAGATAATGGAGTCTCCTGTGAGGGGGGAGTGCCTGGTCCCAAATACACAGCTCTGGTCGTCCCACCATCTCCTCCAAGTGACACAGTATGGTCAGGGTCTGTGCCCTTACAGCCACCTCAGGACACTTACTCATAACTCTGGTCCCTTTCACTGCGTGGCTACTTCTGAGGATATGACTACAGGGGATTAGCTGGCTAACACCTCATTTTATTAGTCTATTAAATGTAGCTTGAATGTAATACACCTCGGATGGAGACAGCTTATTCCAGCCTACCAAAAATACCGTTATGAACATTTATAAGGTCTAAAAGATGATGTCATGGTGATGAAATTCAGATGTGTCGCATTACCCTAATGTCTAATTTAGCCCTGACTCAGTCCATAGAAATATGTATTTCCCCACAGACGTGGTCTCATAGTTGCCTTGGAGGGTGAAGGTGATGAGGTTTTCTGTCACACTGCCTCGGAAGTCATGAAACAGCCAAGGGACCGTCCCTTCCCTGTTCCCTCAGAGAACCTGTCTGCCAACTTGTCACTGGGCACCCCTCTTCCCTCATTAGGTCCCCTTCCTGGTGTACAGAGGTTTGATGCTTTCAGGCTTCTCCATCAAAAGTGACCTCTGACCCTTCATCATACTAAGAAATATGGGGCTGATAAGTGCTGAGACCGATGCTTATCCTAGGCGCAGATGTTTTTAGCAGCCATCATATTCTTTCCATCAGAAGGCAGCCAACCACTCACAGACAAAAGGGCAAACAGAAGGTTGGCTTGGGTCCTTCCTTCCTACTGATTGTGTGACTTTATTTATTTTGCTGTGTGGTTTTAAATACATGATATTAACTCCCTTTGATTCTCAGTTTCCTCAACTATAAAATTGGAATAATAATAATAATGATAATAATACATCCTTTATAAAGTAGTGGTTAAATGAGAGAATGTGTGTAACCACACAGTATTTGGCACATAAAAGCTGTTCAGACAGAAGAGATATTTTTTTAAGATTTTATTTATTTATTTGAGAGAGAGGGAGACAGAGTACAAGCAGGGGTGGGGGTGGGGGGAGGAGGGGCAGAGGGAGAAGGAGAAGCAACTCCCCACTGAGCAGGGAGCCTGATGCAGGACTCAATCCCAGGACCCTGGGATCATGACCTGAGCCAAAGGCAAACTCTTTTTTTTTTTTTTTAATTTTTTATTTTTTATAAACATATAATATATTTTTATCCCCAGGGGTACAGGTCTGTGAATCACCAGGTTTACACACTTCACAGCACTCACCAAAGCACATACCCTCCCCAATGTCCATAACCCCACCCCTTTCCCTACCCCCCCCCAGCAACCCTCAGTTTGTTTTGTGAGATTAAGAGTCACTTATGGTTTGTCTCCCTCCCAATCCCATCTTGTTTCATTGATTCTTCTCCTACCCACTTAAGCCCCATGTTGCATCACCACTTCCTCATATCAAGGAGATCATATGATAGTTGTCTTTCTCCGCTTGACTTATTTCACTAAGCATGATACGCTCTAGTTCCATCCATGTTGTCGCAAATGACAAGATTTCATTTCTTTTGATGGCTGCATAGTATTCCATTGTGTATATATACCACATCTTCTTTATCCATTCATCTGTTGATGGACATCTAGGTTCTTTCCATAGTTTGGCTATTGTGGACATTGCTGCTATAAACATTCGGGTGCATGTGCCCCTTCGGATCACTACATTTGTATCTTTAGGGTAAATACCTAGTAGTGCAATTGCTGGGTCATAGGGCAGTTCTATTTTCAACATTTTGAGGAACCTCCATGCTGTTTTCCAGAGTGGTTGCACCAGCTTGCATTCCCATGAAGGCAAACTCTTAACCACTGAGCAACCCAGGTGCCCTTCAAACAGTAGATATTCTCACTAAAGTATTAAAAATTTGGAAAGTTAAATTTCAGATATCAGTGACTCATGGAAATATTTTAGAGTTTAAGGACTTCATACTGTGAGAGAGAAGGGGATTGGAGTTTAAATCCCTAGACAAGGAAGACAGAAGTTCAATGTCATGGTGTTACTGTGATTTACTACTCATTTGTAGCGTGAGCCTCAGTAAAGCCATCTGTAAGATGGGGCTAGAAATCCTTACAAAATGACTAACAGAGCACCTGGCACATAAGCCTCAAAGAGTTTAGCACTGTTTCTATTGTAGTCACAACCCGTTTTCCCCATACTAGTTCTCCACCCACTCTTTTCTTAGGTCCCGCTTCTACATACACGGGACTACCCTGTTCCAGAACTCTCTCCCACCTCTCTGGGTCTGTTCCTACCATGGGGCATTTGCAGCCAGCTAAAAATCACTCCCACAGATTTCTGGGATCCACTACTCACTGCCTCCACGTGGCTTTGTTATGCTGGGCACAGATGGGGAACGGCCTCTTTCCATTCCTACCAGGAACCTGGAGGTGGTCCTACCTGGCTCTCACCTACCTTTCCTAGGATGGCCACAAAAGCAAGGGAACCTTGACCCCTGAAATGAAATGACCCCTGAAATGAATGTGTTTAGCAACCAGCAAGGGGGAAAAGTGGCCTTAACTTAGCTTTGGCTGTTGGCTCTGCCAGAATGTGCTGGATGCAGAGAGGAAAGAAATCGCAGAGACAAGCGTCTTCTATGTTTCTTAGACTCTGGAAAGAAGTAAATTGTAAGTTGTTTCATTTATGATAAAAACTAGTTAAATGTTCTGAAGATGTTTCTATCCACGTGTCCCAAGCAGATAGGTCAATATGGAGGGACTTTTTGTTCCACCAAAATTGGTAATGAAGACTCATTCTTACTACCAAGGGGAGATCTGTCTCAAAGTTAAGTATTCAGCAGGCATCCTTGAGCTCTCAGCTGCACTGTTCTGGGCTTTTGTGGGCAGCAGGGATGCTTACGACTGCATCCTGCCCACAGACACTTCTTAGTTCCCTTTTAATTCCAAGGAAGTCTGTAGCCTTTTGGGAAAAGAATGACAGCGAGGAATCTAATGCCACAGGGCTGGCTGTCAGATGGATTCTCCTATGACCCAGTGGCCGTGGACAGGAAGAGGAAACAGAAACATTTCATTATAAGATTTTCTTCTTCCCTTCCTTTCTCTTTCTCTCTCTTTCTCACAGACACACACAGGCATGCACACGTGAACACATAGAGACACAAACACACATACATCACACACACAGACACACACACAAAGATGGACCCATTGCTGTAATTTGAAAATTACACTATCCTTCTGAAGTCTTGCCATCTTTGTTCTACATATATATATATAAAATATGTCATATCAATCAATATATCAATCATATAGATCAATATAAAATATCACATATGACCCATATCACATATGTTATATATCATACATGGCATATAGGACATATGTGTTATGCATGTCATATATGGCGTGTTTGTCATATGTCACATATGGTGTGTGTTCCATATAGCATACATGGTATATATGACATATATGTTACAGGTCATATGTGGCATGTATAATATATGATGTATATATGAATGGGAGAAAAAGAAGGAAAGAAAACCAAAAGACTGGGCACCTGGGTGGCTCAGTCGTTAAGCATCTGCCTTCAGCTCAGGTCATGGTCCCACTGTCCTGGGATTGAACCCCACATCGGGCTGCCTGCTCTGCGGGAAGCCTGCTTCTCCCTCTCCCACTCCCCCTGCTGGTGTTCTCTCTCTCGCTGTGTCTCTCTGTCAAATAAATAAATAAAATCTTTAAAAAAAGAAAGCCAAAAGGCTGGAGGATCAGACCTCTAGAGGATGATCGCAGTGCCTAGAGCAAAGCCAGGGTCAGGCCTCAGCTCACTTCTTTCTTTCACTCGCGCCCGGCTGTTTACTAAGCACTAACTTTGTGCCATGCGCTGTGCTGGGCACCAGTCATCCAAGGGAGCTCAACAACTTCACGCAGCTCCCTCACGGGGCTCGTAGACTAGCCAGGAAGACAACGGCCAACAGTCACCTGAGGGAGTACGAGTTTCTACGTCAGTAAGAGACTGCCATTAGAGAGGGTGTCTTAGTAGGGCAGGGCAGATTCCTGCGGGAAGGCATTTGAGGTTCGTTTGAGATCTGCCAGGCAGGCAGTGGGAGAAGGGCAGATGCTCCCAAGGTAAAGGACAGCCCTGTTTCCCCGTTTGATCAGGGTGTGGCTGGGGCTGGCCCACGACAGGCTCACACCTACTCCCCAGTAAGCTTCTCTTCTCGGCCCACACGCAGTGAAGTGGCGCTGGCAGTTTCCAGTGGGAGCATTCACACCATAGAAAGCAGCAGGTGCTACAGACCGGGACTCCCCTCCCCTCGGACAGCCGATTTCCCAACATACCCTGGGCTCCATGGATTCCACCTGTTTCCTACTGTCGGTAGCACAGACCCTGCCCTTTGAGCCAAATGCCTGATCCCCTTCCTGAGAAACTCCACGAAGGACCAGTTCCCGGAAAGGCACTGTCAACAAGCTACTTGGGCCTTAGGGCTGTTTACTTCAGCCCCTGGGCCATCTGGCTTCTCCTGGGATCCAGGATGTCCCAGCAAATTAATAGCAAGCAAGTAGCAAGCAAGAAAGAGCCCATTCTTGTGGTCTTCGTCGCACCCCTGCCATCTAATGATATTTTGTCAACACCCACACCGGCCCAGCACTGTATGAGACACTTGGCTGGGCAGACCTCAAGTCAGGCTTTGACCCCTCAGGAATTTGGAGCCTGGCTGAGGCTGCCGGACTGACACTGTTCTTCCTTAACATAACTTGGGCTGCTCAGGGCACGAGAACCAGCGGCTGACGGGGATTAGGGGTTAGCACCGCCACTCTTCCCCCAGTCGGTTTCTGGGCACAGGAAATGCCAAGGGGTTGGGGGGGTCAGAGTTCACCATATATATGACTTAGTCAGGTTTTGGAAACAACTGATGCTGCTTCCCTTGCAGCCCACCGTCAGTTCTCTGAGGAGAACTTGCCAGAAGAAAAAGTGAGTTCTGAGTCATTGTGAAGACCAGCAGAAAGCAAGACTGGACGGGCATCCAGGGCACAGGATTTGCAGGGGAAAAGCACCTTTGTTTCCTGGGCACATGAGCGCTCTTGTGTGTGTGTGGGTGCACACGTGTGTGATGTCTGCTGTGTGTACAGAATATGGGGAACAAACAGTGGCTGTGGACGGCAGTGCAGGTGCACGTGAGGAAGGCAGGCAGGGCTCTGAGATGGAGAATCCCACAGGGAGAGACCAGCCATGGGTCTGGTTGGGAGGAGAAGCCAGGCACCAGAGATGGAGAGAATCCCTTTCTGGCTGCTCCCTTCCAGTTCCGAGGCAGGAGCCAGTGGCTCCCACAGTTGGCCCCTGCTGGGAAAGCACCCCTTGTGCTATGAAGTTCGGCGTTTATTTACTACCTGGACCTCCAATCTGACTTCAAAACTGGGTGACACCAGGAAGCCTCCCAGCCAGGATTTGCTGTGAAAGTCAGACGTGAACATGCATGATTCAGGGGGTCCCATGAAGCCACCCCCTTTATCTGCCCCTAACCCCACTCCAGCGCCACCGCTTGGGTTGATAGTGAGTCTCCAGGAGGCTTCCGTTGACAGCAAAACCAACAGCGATCAGGGCCACATTCCCAGCTACTAACACCTAGTTTCGGATTCACTTCTGGGTCCCCAGGCTGAGCGCGGAGGGTGACAGGGGACACACCGAGGGAGAGAGGCATCCCAGAGCGGGTGTGGGTGGGGGGCCAGCAGGGGTTCTGCCAGGGTGTGGGGGAGGTGCTGCTGCCCAAGCCGTTGCGTTGGTCAGTGCTGTGTGTATGGAATAGGAAGGAGACCATGAAGGAGACAGTGGCCGGAGATCACAGAAGCAGTGGGGAAGGAGGCTGGTGCCAGGTGAGCCGCCCTCGGGAATGCAGGAAAGGGGAATTCAGGTGGACCTGAAGCCCCTGCCCGTCCTGTCCCCTCCGTCCCCTCCTCGTGCCTTTCCTGACACTGCCTTGGGTCCCCAGGGTGTCTCCCGGCCCTTCTGGCAATGCACAGTCAGTCATCTGAGGGTCAGGGCCTGGGGGCTGGGAGTCAGTGAGAGAGTCCACAGCGGACCCCTGACGAGCCATCAGGGGAGGAGCAGTGGGTATCTCTGGTGTGGTTGTGCAGGTTGTGTCCTGGGAGGGTGGCTAGCCGCAGGGATGAGTGGGGCCTCTGCTTACGCCGCCGTCCCCCTGGCATGAGGCTTCGTCTGCTGGAGCAAAGGGCATCTTCTGCTAATTCACACAGAGGCTCCCTACAGCCCAGCTGCACCATGATCGGGACCTCCAGAGAGGATGGAAAGCCCAGAGAAGAGGGAAGGCAGCTGCTGTGGGGTCAAGGGAGAGGCCCCGTCAGTGGGAGGGAAGGGTGAGGACCAAGTGTTGCCCACTTCATGAAAGCTGGGCGGGCACAGTTTATCTGTTTACTCCACCGCAAGGCACGCCGCCTGGAATGAAGGGAGGCTCTCCTCATTAACATGGAAGTAATTAGCCTGTTGATGTTACTATGCTCAGTGTCTAAATATTGTTAAATAAAACATCTTATTGCTGATAATTATCCAGAGATCACAGAGAACACGGGGCTCTTGCCAGCAGCAGGGACGCCCTTGCAGTCAAACAGCGAGCTCCAAGTGTTGACTCTGCTGCCACAGTCCCCTGTCTGGGGTCTCCTGCTGGCCTCTGCTGGGCGGCAGCTCCCCGACAGTCCCAGGTGAAGAGTGCCCAGATAAAGCGCAAATTATTCTCCATGGTCAGACCCTAGAGTATGTGGGTGACAAACACAGTGACATTGTTTCCTTGAGTGAGTCTTGTTTTCCATACGTGGGCGGAATTCCAGACTTGAGAATTCTGCATCCAGACTTCATAGATTTTTTTTTTTTTTTTTGTCTGATTGAGACAACACAACTAATGATAAAGAACAATACTCGCCTGGCTTCTCAGCTCCAAAAGGCTCTGGGTCAAAACCTGACCTCTAAGGGATTGGAGCAGATCCAACAGCAACTACCATCTTCTCTCGTCAAGCCGCACCACAGGCTCCACAAGACCAGCTTTCTTTTGGCTTCTGGAGTGTGGAAATAGAGCAGATGTGCCTGCCTACTAATGTGCTGTAGGATGGAACCACTCTCCAGGCTTATTGAAATCAGATGTCCAGCCCTCAGAGCTGCCCTGCGAACAGATGGTGCCTCCAGCAAGCGCCATCACGTTGGAAAATTACAAGAGCCATGACTCCCTCTCCTCACTGCCATGTGAAACTCCGTTTTTACCAACTGGGCAAGAGAGAAAGGCCTTCTCTTCTCTGTCACACTCGGAGGGCACAAGCCTGGGTCGAAAGAAAGTACCTCTAGATAGCTAAAGTAGGTATAAAAAATTTAGATACCACAGACAGTTCTAGAAGGATGTGCTCTACATGTTGATACTAGTTACCTCTGAGTAGGAGGGATTAGAACAGAAAACAGGATGGCAAACCTGGAATTGTGCATACTTGTTTGAGAAACTTCCACTCGATCCCCAAAGACATTTCCAAGGTTTCCTGAGGTTATAAGGAAATTTTTTTAATGCAATATCTTTCAAGATAAATTTATCTTAAAATTCTAGCTACTTATTAAACCAGTTCTGTTGCTCTAAGATTTAGAAGTTTAATCTAAGTGGCATCGACTTTCTTTGAGATTTTTGAGGTTAAAATTATGTGATCTGGGTAGAACATGAAGTTGGTGTGTTTGTTGGTTAGCTGGTTGAGTTTTGAGGTTTGCTTTAGCAAATACACAGCACGTATGCAGCCTCGATTTCCTCCTCTGTGCACAAAGCAGACCTGGAATTACTATGAGTATTAAGTGAGGTCATCTATGTCAAGTATTTACAATCCATAGCATAGACCAGATATTCGATAAATTTTAGCTATTGTTAGCCATATATATGTAAATGAACTATATTCGTTTGAATGAAATGAATACACATAAAGATGACACCAGAGGCGCCTGGGTGGCTCAGTCATTAAGTGTCTGCCTTCAGCTCAGGTCATGATCCCAGGGTCCTGGGATGGAGCCCCACCTCAGACTCCCCACTCAGCGGGAAGCCTGCTTCTCTTTCTCCCAACCACCCCCTACCCCGCTTGCATTCCCTCTCTCGCTGTCAAATAAATAAATAAAATCTCTCTCTCTTTTTTTTTAAAAGCTGACACCAAGAGCTACAGAAAATAAGTGGGCAAAAGAGCAGATATTGAGTGTCTTCTTTCTGAATTGGACTCACTTGAAAGAGATGTGAGTGGGAAACAAATACCCAGGGCCAGCTCAAGTCCTCCAGCCTCCGTGTAATGCTTAATCTGGTGAGGCTGGAATTTAGCCCCACAAGGAATCCTAGAGATAAGTCAGACCAGATCATTTTACAGGTGAGGAAACTGAGCCCAGAAGTGGGATGACTTACCTGATGTCACTGAGTGAACAGAGATAAGATTGGCCCCGGGGGGACTGACTGTTATTGGTGCATCCATCACATTGGCAGATGATTTCTCAGATCCTCTACTGTCTGATCGTAGATGATACTGACTCTCCACACCAGTGGGTCTTATACCACTAGTAAAGCACACGGCAGGCGGCCCAGCCTGGGCGTATAGTAGGTACTTGGTACATGGTTTGCTAATCCAATTCAACAATGGTTTTGACCTCTGAAGTGTCGGGTACATGCTCCGCACTGGAAGGGACAGGAAACTAAATAAGATGGTCTCTGCTGTCAGGAAGCTTCCAGAGACTTACCAGAGAAGGCACAGCAGGGAACGAGGGGGTAATCTCAGAGAGGGGAGACTTATTTAGTTTCCTCTACAGAAGACTGAAGGTCAGAAGTCAAGTCACATAGTAAGCCTCCCTGCACTGCTTCTCCAGGCTCCTTATCCCCGACAAGTTCCAAAGCTAGATATTTCCAAAATGTATACTTATAGCACTTGACCTCTTCCTTTAACTCCAGATTTCTATGTCAGCTGCCTACTCAGACTTTCCACTTGTGTGTCCCATAGGGATCTCATATTTAACATGTCCAAACCTAAACTTTTGATTCTGCCCCGAAACCTGCCCCTTCCACAATGTTCTCCACCCAGCTGGAAGCCGAGCCATCCTTGATTCTCCTCTATCTCATAGTCCAGTAGGGAATTTATTTGCCTCTTTCCTTCCATATACGTTGCTCACGGTGTCCTCTCATCTCCCCTGCCTTGCTGTCCTAGTCCTCACCACCACCACCTCTTGCCCGGATTATGACAGCCCGCCACCTGGGCAGTCTTCTTGCTTCTGTACTTGCTCTCCACGGCGCAGGCTCAGTCAGAGTGCTCCTTTGAAAATGTATCTGCTCATGTCACTTTCCTATTCAAACCCTTCTAATGGCTTCCTTTTCCTTTAGAATAAAGTCCAAAGCCCTACCAGTACCTGTAAAGTTCTAGGAAAGCTGGCCCTGTTTGTGTCTCAGAGCTCATCCTCTGTACTCTCCTGGGCAAACACTCTGCCCCAGCACGTTCACTGTTTTCCACCAAGCACACTCCTGCTTCAGGACCTTCACACTGGCCATCCTCTCTACTTAGAATGTTCTTCCCACATTTCTTCATAGCTCTCTCCCATACTTCATGCAGATCTCTTTGTAAGAGAGAGAACTCATCAGAAAGACCTTACTCCAACCGAATTAGCACTTCCCTGACTTAAAATTCCCAAACCTTGCCATGCCTTGTTTTTTTCCAGCACTTATCACTGACTGACATTTTCTTGGATATTTTTTTCTTAGTTCTCTGTCTAACCTACTAGAATTTAAGCTCCCTGAGAGCAGAGCACTTTTCCACTCTGTTCACTACCGTATCGGCATATCCAGAGCAGTGTCTTGCCACATCGTAGGTGTTCATTATATGTTTGCTGCGTAAGTCAACCAACAATATACCTCCATTCTGTATCTCTGTGTAGTTGTTCGTGTACTTCTCTTACTACCCCGACTACACCAGCCTCATTCCCCTCTGTGATTCCAGTAGTTCCAACCGTGGTGCACCTGCGCAGAACAGGTGCCTGCTATACATTTGTTGATTTAAGTCGAACAATTGCCAACCACTAGCCACAAATTATGTGACTTCTCTCCAGTTCATGTCATCTACAAGAGGCATTTTGCCCAAAGGCTTTGTTTGTTTCCTGAGAGATGGTCCCAGCGTTTCATTAGATCTTGGGCAGCAATTCTGGGGGGAAGGCTCAGCACAAATGGGGCTTTGTGTGATGGAGAAAACAGGGAGGTGCAGACACAGCACAGCTCTCTGCAGCGACCTTTGGCCAGGCCTGTGCATTGAGAGCCAAGCTCTGGGGAAAGCAGCTGAAGCAAATGGAACCAAAGGAGCTGATTAGACCTGAGCCACGAGGGTACAGTGTCGGTGTTGGAGGGGAAGGGTAAACCACACAGCTGCCGTGGCACTGCGCAGATAAACCTGGGTGAGTCAGACACACCAGGATCTGTGTTCCGGTCTTCTTCTGCTACCCTTCCACAGAAACTGACAACTCGGTTCCTGGGCTTTGAAGTTGCATCTGTCCATTCCTTTGGGGGTAAGGAACTGGGCCTTTTGGCAATGCCACCCTCAGGCTCCCGTGTGGGTGAGGCTGGGCTGAGGCCCCTTCCCAATGACCAGCGCCTTTGGGAGGCATCCAGAAACAAAATTCAGGATTATAAGTTGGGATAGAACATGACACAATGTACTAGGAATGATTTTACAAATTTATCTTAAAATCAAAGCTACTTGCGAAAATGGATTTAGCTCTGCCTCAACTGTATCCTCAGGCTCAAATGTTTAAATAGAAATAATTCACAAAATGTGTCACTGTCTGCTTGTGTTTTCTCCTGGTGGGAGCAGAATGTTACTCAGCCCTCCGGTTCACCGTCAATTATTTTTAAACTGCTTTGTCTTTTAATAAAAACCCTTTGGGATCTGGAAGGCTTGTTTCGAAAGTTGATGAGAAAAGGAAAAAACAACTATACATTTGAAAGGTATATGAAAGGGACAAAAGGGAAAGCTTTCAATAAGGTAAAGAAACTTAATATGCTACGTACTTTTGCTTTTACCTTTTTAGTGGATTGGTGCCCGTAAGTGATCCTTATAATTGGAAGCTGTGCAAGGAAACCCACCGAAATCAAAGCAAGGGCAGATTTACAGAAAAACAAGCAGCAGCTGGTCCAGATCATCTAGGGCTCTGGGGCCAGCAATCTGCTGAGAATTTATCAAGCCCAATTGAGCAGTTCAGGGCAGAAGACATTTAAAAAATAAAAGTACAAGCCCACTGGGAATATTAAGAATAGATTCATCCAAATTTTTGAAAAATGTGCATCCAGGGCTTGAGCTGTTACAACAAACCAGAGCGGGATTCGAGAAACCAGGACTACAGAGGCCACTCGGAAAAGCCACTTAAGGGCAACGTAAAAAGTATCCTGGTCTGCCCTTCATATAGGCCTGGCTTGGAGGGACAGGACTTCCTTTCTCCTCTCTCTAGAAAATCTCCCAATGTTCGTTTTTGAGGCTCCATTGTACTGGTTATCAAAGCATTGGTCAGTTCGAGGGGCCATTCTCTTTAGATGGTGTAGCTTATTCTCAAAGTGAATTTTTTGGTATATGGATCCAAATTTATGTTACTGAATCTTCAGCAAAAAGAATGTTTCCATGATCAAGTAAGATTGAGCTCACGTAAGTGTATCATTTCAGAGATTCTCAGCGTGTATTGGCACACGGAACACTGATAAAGATAGCTGTTTCCAACCCAGCAATTTTGACATGCATTTGATCATGGAACCCTTGTTTGACCAAATCTCTTTGTACATTCTGGGGTGGGAAACACTGGTTTAGACATCCCTGTGACTTTAAGGCCGAGATCAAAGTCGACTTCTTATTCAGATCGTTCATTTGCTTCTTAAGTGGATATTAATTTAATGGATTCTACAGTCAGGCTCTGTCGGGACATCGAGATAGGTACAAAGAAGAAAGTGTCTAGGTGCCTGCATTCTGTTAGCTATCCATGTAATGGGAAAGATAGATGTGAGACATCAACAATTTCTTGTGATACAGTCTTCTCTGAACCAGTGCTGCTGACAGTCTACACAACACAGTTTAGGAGCGAAGTTACTCCCTGAACATTTCCTGTGCACTGGTCTTATCTTCTCCTCTATGTTGTTTATATTTGAAGGCAACGCTCATACTTTATACTTGTCTAGTATTTATGGTACCGAGCATGGAATTGGATGCAGTAGACCTACGATTCAATGAATGCTAGTTGGTTGATTAAAGACTAAACCAAATGAAAACAAACAACAAAGACTAACACAGACGATTCCTTTTAAGTTTTGCAGAGTGCCTAAGAGTCTTTGTCAAATATTTGTACAACCCTATGTGTATAAAATTGTGGAGAGCCATAAGAATATTGAATAATTCATGCCTCTAATTTTCCAGAAGCCGTCTAAATGCCATAGAAGTAAGAAAATTAGTCTGTGCTACTCCTCCAAAGAGGCAAGCCACAGCAAACTAAAGCAATTTACTCCCTGCTTATAGGCATATCTTAAGTGTTAAAATTTAGTGATTTGACCTTGTAATCGGAAAACAGCCAAGTTTCTGACTTTACATATGGGAATCCCGAGACTCAAGTGAACATTTAGCTATTCATCGTAGAATTTAACACAGATTAGGGTTAGCCACAATTGGTAACACTTGGGGAGTTGTTAATTTCTTGTTGGCAATTTCACTGTAAACTCCCTTCATAAATTTTAGATTTAAACTTGGCATTGTCATCTAGATTTTATGCACATTTATTTGATTTACATATGCTGAGTGGTTCCTAATTTTATGATCAGTCAACAGACAGCACCTCGGATGCTTTATGTATTTCAGAATTGTTCAGAACCACAGAAAGTTAATTTCCTAAGTGAGCTGGGAAGTGAATTTAATGGGGAGAAGTTGCAATGACTTCTATTACGATATGGCACAGCTTCTCAACCCATTTGGCCCATTTGAGTGTTTGTTGTGGTAGGTGGTCTTTTTGCTATAGGATGTGTAGCATCATTCATGTCCTCTGCCTGTAAAACTCCAGTAGCAACCTCCCCCCGCCCCATTATGACTCCAGAAATATCTCCATGTGTTGCCAAATGCCGCCTGGTGTGGGGTTGTGGGGTCAAAACCATCCCAGCTTGAGGACCACGGATGATAAAAGGATCCCTGGTGGTTAATGTCAGTTCCAGATTTATTTATTTATTTTTTAATTCTGTGGATTATCTGTTAGTATGTACCCAGAGAACGGAAGCTACCGCTCCCTGTGCTTTGGAATGAGATAATTCCTTCTTCTAGCCTGTGTGACTTAGGACAAGTTACCTAACCTCTCCGAGTCTCTGTTCCCTTGCCTGTCCGATGAGTGCAAGTGAGCAGTCACCGAAAAGCCTCCAGTATAATACCTAGCAAGAGGTAGGCGTGTGCTAGATGTTAGTAGCTCCCTTCCTTTTACGGCCACTCCCCCGACTCCTCTTTCCCCAAAGCCAGGGGTGAACCCAACCCAGTGATGTGCACAACAGATAGCTTGGTGGTTTGTTTCCAATGTTTTCCTTCCATAGAACAGATAATCAGGAGCTGACACTTTATCCAAACCTTATGTGAGCCTCAGAGGCTGGAACTGCCTGAGTCAACAATAACCGAAGGAGAATCTGAGTCCTCAGCCCTATGCTTTCATGCCCAGGAACTACCAAATAGAGGGAGTGCATCCATACACATTGGAACATTCGTTTGCTTCTTATTCTCTGTTCAACGTGATAAAACTATAACTTGAGTAAAGAAAGAGGCTGCTCACAGATTGAGCGTGTCCCGGACGCCTACCTCCCCAAAGACATCGAATGAGCCTGACTGGGGTGCTGACTGGGCTGCTGCGGAGTGGAGAAGCCCAGACGAGGCACTGCGGGGGTAACACTGACATGGGAGCATGTCTGGTATCGCCCAGCACCCGCGGGGTTTACAGAAAGAACAGATGGAAAGGTTTATGGATTTTATTTTCACTATAAAGGCATTATAACAACACTACAAACATTTGCAATATTGGGGGGAAGAGAAGGAAATCACCCAAAGTTCTCATACTCAGTACAACTGTTTTCATTTTGTGTATTTACTTCCAGGCCTGGTCTGTCCACACATGATTTCCCTTGGCTGCCGTGATTTCACGTATCGTCTTCTCTAACTTGTCCCCCAACCCGCCCTGCCACCCAGTTCAGACTAGATACCCAAGCGTCCCCTGCTCTGTTCTTACTGTCTTCACAGTTTTCCTATTTAATGACTACAGAGAAATTCTTGAAAAAGGTTTTCCATGATGTCACTAATTAACCAGTCCATTATTGAAGAACACTTGGCTTCTGATTTTGCGGTTATAAATCACTGAGGAAAAAAAAGTCACGAATATAGCTTTTTCCCTTTTAGGATCCCTTTCTTAGGATCAAGTCTCCAAAGTGGGGTTTCATAGGTAAAAATCCATGAACACTTCTGCAGTTTTAAATATAATATTGTCAAAGTTTTGCGATAACATCGTTCTGATGATCAAAGCGATCAGTGACTCACTGCAAAATATTTAGAAAATATTGGAAAGTATCAAAAATAAAAATCATGCATAATCCCTTTAACCCAACCGCTGCTCACATGTGTTGGATTTCCTTCTAGTGGTTTTTCCCATGTCTGTCTTTAATATGTGCATCTATTTAAAATTAGTTTTATTATGACAACAAGAGTGGGCTTTCTAAAGGAGCAGTTACACATGTTACTAGCCTCAACTAAGACAGATGAGTAATTCAAGTATATATCAGAGGGGCCTTGTCTGAGTGTGAAGGTGGCTCTGGGGCTACCCTCATTGTTTCAGTACACCTGAAGCCTCCTCCCCATCGCCCACCTTCTGTTAAAGGCCATCTCTCTGCCCTCCCTGCCCAGGACCCTTCTCTAGCATTCGGCATTCTAATCAGAGCCTGGCTGCACTCATGCCAGGGCGTATTCTAAAATCAGCGTGCGAGAGGTCTGTGAAGTGTTGCCAGATAGACCTTCAAAAACCCCTGAGGAAGGTGCCTGGGTGGCTCGGTTGGTTGGGTGACTGCCTTTAGCTCAGGTCATGATCTCCGAGTCCTGGCATCCAGCCCCATGTTGGTCTCCCGGCTCAGTGGGAAGTCTGCTCCTTCCTCTTCCCCCCCCGGCTCATGCTCTCTCTCTCTCTCTCTCTCTCTCTCAGATAAATAAATGAAATCTTTTTTTTTTTTAACCCTAAGGAAGACCCCACATTGGAGAATAACATAATGCCCCCAATAAGTCCAACCAGCTAGTTTTCCTCCAGTGTGAGAACAGATCTCTTTCTCTGGTTGGATCTCAAAGGGGCCATCCATTTAAACATGCAAATCCCTGAGAGTAAATTCACACACGGGCTCCGAGAATGAGAGGTCAGTGGGAGCTAATGGAAGGGAAGGATGGTCTCCATCACGTGTGCTCATCTGGTGGAGTGATGTAAAGAATCAGCCTCACTATTAAATCGTTATCCATTCTCTGTCTTTTCCTTCCTCCTCCTTGTTTTCATTCGCATTGTAATAGCTGAATCAACACAGGTTTGTTGTAAGGAGAGGCCATTACAGTTATTCAGCCTGACTTGAATATGGCTTGTGTTGGGCTTCTAGCTCAGCGGGCCACGCATCCCTTTCTCTGGATGTCTGGAACTACCTCGTGTGGAGGAGGGACCAGCTTCTCCCTCCAGTTCTGCCCATTCATCCCAACTGCGTCCCTGGGAGCGATGGAGAGCAGCTTTTCTCCCTCTCCCCCTGAAAGCCTTCCTGAGTTTGTAATTTCTCCAAGTCATCCAGTCATTTTTGTTCTGGAGTGGTTTCCAGATGCCTCACCTTTCTGGTCTGCCTTTAATGCTTGCCGTGCGGAGGAGAGGAGCGTCGCGGGTCCCCTCTGTTTGCAGACTGTCTGAGCCCAGGAACGGAAACGGCAGGGCACCAGCGGAATGGCGGAAGCCAGTCTCTCTGCAGCCCGAGCTCCCGAAGCCTGCATTCCAGATTTATGCATGGCACCTGGGGAAAGCAATGATGCAAGCCAATGTGAAGTCCAAGTACATCATCATTTATCTGTGTTTGGATTTGGTTTGGGGTTTTATTAATGACAGAGGATTTGATTAAACAGAGTTTACACTGTAACCAACTCCAGCTGGATCCAAGCATCAATGGGAAGCCCCAATTCCCCTGATATTGTCCTTCTGTCCTTTTCCCTCACAATTTCTCTTCCAAGTCATTTTCTCTGAATCTGATAATGGTGAGGTCATTTAATCTCATTTATTTTAAGGGCCAGTCTGGCACTCCCAGCACGGCGACTCTGTGTTGAAGGATTTCGTGTTGAAGATGTTGTGTAC
The DNA here is from genome assembly GCF_009829155.1 of Mustela erminea. NCBI lineage: Eukaryota > Metazoa > Chordata > Mammalia > Carnivora > Mustelidae > Mustela > Mustela erminea. Next base: position 11,004,985 of record NC_045623.1, read on the forward strand.
CCTGGGATGTGGCCTTATCCTAACCTATGGAATGAAATCACTGTGTCATCCTGCCAAGGCAATGTTATCATTGGGTTTGGGCTCAAATTTGGAATCTTTCCAGCAAAACTCATATTCTAATGGACTGTTGATTGAAACGTTGTCAGGATTATCTTGTAAGGTTACCAGAAGCCAGTTCAGTGAAGTCTGGGTTCTTTCGGGTTGGGGGAGGGGGCCTGCTAATTATAAATGGCTCCGATTACCTGTTGCTTGGGCTTTTCCTCTAGGCTGAGGAGTGTGAGTCTGTGATTTGGGTGGGGATTCCTTCCACCTCCCTACAGCTGAGGCTGAGGCCGTCTTCGGAGTGTTCCATCAGTCTCTCTCTTTCTTCCATTTCCTTCGCTCTCTGGTTCCTCGCCAGGCTTCTTTCCCTTTCCTTGCCATCGCTCCTTAGCCCCGTGGGGTTCTTTCTTCATCCTCCTTCTGCTTTGCCCACTCCCTGCCTCTCTCGATTGCTTCCTATGATACCGTTGACTTTGGAACTGCACATGTCCACTTACATGTGGACTTTTCTTGATGAACACAGTACAGCACTGTAAACGTATTTTCTCTTCCCTCTGATTTTCTTAAGTACCTTCTCTTTTCTCTAGCTCACTTTATGGTTAAGAACACAGTATGTGATACAGGTAACATACAGGATATGGGTTAATCTCCTGTTCATGCTCTTGGCAAGGGTTGTGGTCAACAGGAGGCTATCAGTGGTTAGGTCGCAGGGGAGTCAAAATTTCGTGTGGATCTTCAAGGGCATGAGGGGTCAGCACCCTTAACCCCCACCTTTTTCAAAGGTGGGCTGTGGCTCTATCTTTCTCAGGCCGTTTCTTCAGTTTCGCTCGATAAATACATCAGGTTTCCTAAGGGTAGGGTGAATCCCAGCTCACTGCGTTGGTCCTGCAGGTGTTTGGCTGGTCCGATCCCATCTGTTCAGGACTCATCTATTCATGCCACAAACACCCCTCAGACTCCAGCTGATGGGAAATGAGAAAGGCATTTTCTCCCTCTGCCCCTGACCTGGGCTCGGCCCCAGGCTGGCCTCTAATTGGAAACAGCAGGTCCAGCACCAGAGCCAGACCTGTCCTGGTGCCAGCATTATTCAGAGCCCCGATGGTGCCCCAAGGGGATTGGGCCAAGCCACTTAATTCATGGCCAGTGTGTGCCATTCTGATGTGTCTGCCAAAATGTCGCTGTCAGCCCGTAGGTGACAGCCGTTGCTCACTGGTGAAGAGCCTTCCTGTGCTTTGCACTTTCTTGCTCATGCTATTCTCGAGAAGTTAAAAGACGACAGAGACCCTGTGTCCTTTAAAGAGGGCTTCTGGAGGCAGCAGGCCTGTGGGCTAAAGAGACTGTCCGATTTTCACCCCAGAGTGTCAGATGGAAAACCCCGATCTGGTGTTTTTAATAGTGGGAGTTTCTCGTTCGTCTCAGAAAAAACCATTTCACCTTTTATCAGTGAAAACAACCATGTCTGCCTAAAACAAACAAGCAAACAAACAACAAACAAACCAAAAGAAACACCAAAAAAAACAGGAAAAAAAAAACAAAACCAAAAACATTGTTGGTAACTCAACTCCTTTTTTTCTTTGCCTTTTGACTGACTTCTGTTGTATAAATAGTCATTGCTGAGAGCTTGAAACCTGGACAGTTGGACCCTGATTGAGTAATTCACACAGTTCTGGGAAATAAAGTCAACAATTCACAGGCTGAATCCACTTTGGAACACTCATGCACCAAGGACCCTTGATATTCGGTCTCTTTGCATTTCTGTTCAGTGTTTATTGCTTTCTACCCATCCCTCAAACCAAAGTCATAGCTTGGTAATTTCTTGTTTTAGAAAGTGACAAACAGAGCAGGCAGAGAAAACACTGTATATTTTGGACTAAAAATGAAATCATTAGGGTAAGTTTCTATTCTTAGTGACTGGAATTTTACTCTGGTTCTGATTAAGCTCAACAATGATATTATATTCGATGTTTTCCTGTAAATGTATGAGATGGTTTTCTATTGCATGTCCATGAATGGAAATATTAACAGACTCCACTTGGCCCCATCAGCCTCTGGCTTGGTCTTCACACCCAAAAAGCCAATCAGCAGAGAATCATATCCCAGCCCAGAGAGAGGAGTTCCTGTCTTGCCTGTGGCTATTGTTCATGGTCTCACAATTAAGAGTAAAATCATATCCAGAAAATGTATGAAAGTAAGTGGAATAGCTACATTCCAATGTCTATAAATTACTCAGGAAGAAACAACTGTACATTCTAAGCATCCATCTTCTGTGCCTCCATTTTTTTTTTTTTTTTTTTTTAGGGATTTATCTTATTTGGCAGGGGTGGGGGAGGGGGAGGGGGAGAGAGAGAGAGACTCTGGAGCAGACGCTGCACTCAGCAAAGAGCCCAACGGGGGACGCAGTCTCATGACCCTGAGATCCTCACCTGAGCTAAAACCAAGAGTTGGAGCCACTGTGCCGACATTTCTGTCAGAAGAGTTGGTCTTTCCAGAGTCCACTTCATGGTGGTTAGAGTATGTCAGCGAGGAGGGAAGAATGGTTTATGGGTTCCCTAGAGGTTGTGAACAATGAGAGTCTTCTGACAGACAAGTGGAGAAGTCTGGGTTTTTATAAATAGAAAATTATAGATGTCAGCATTAGATTTTTAAAAGCAGGTAGTAAATTTGGGAGTAAAAAGTATGTGAGAAGTAATGGAATGGCTACCTCCACTTATCCATCACCCATAGCACAGAAGCAGAAATCGACACTCAGTGCAAAACCCAGAGGATGAAGCTCTTGCTCCTTTGAATGGTCAGGTTTGTGAGCAATCTAGAGCAGATGTGGAGGAGGATACCACAGAGCAAGAGGCCCTGGGTTCTTGGGCGTCACACCACCCACTAAGCCGTGTCACCTTGCACTTGTCCACTTCATGCTGAGCTGAAGTTACCTTATCTGTAAAATGGGGATAATACTGAGCTCAGAGATTTCTAACAAGTATTTTAAAAGATGATATATGGAAAGCCCTCAGTAGCGTGTCTGGCACATAAGACACCATAAATGTTCCACATTATTAGTGATGGTAGGTGTATTCACTTCCAACCCATACTTTATGTGAAGTACTTAACATATTTTAATACATATTTTAATATTACATTACATTTAATCTTATACCTAGCATAGAGATAATTCTGTCTTTATGAATGCCTCTCAGACAGCCTAAGGGAGAGGCCTAAGGGAAATCTTGGGGTACTTCTGTGCCACTCCTGCCTTTTTCCCTCCCCACCCCAAGCCCAGACTCAACTTTCCAATGTTGGTGTACTCACCCTTGTGGCTGAGGAAGAAGCATGCCATGGAGTTGGCCAAGCCTCCTCCTAGGACAACTGGCAGGTCCCTTCTCCTGCTGGCACAGAAGGTGGGGAGAGAGCCATCCTTGGACTCTGAGGGAACTCCTCTCTAACCAGTGGGACCAATCACTACTATGGAATGGGACTAGTCAGAGGAGTACCTCCTTCCAGAGATTGATGGGAGGGGTCTGGGAGAGGGTTCTATCCCTGCAAGGGCCTAAATACAAAGTCCACTTGTCTTCAGATGTGAGGAAACAGACACCCTCAAAGATGTTGGCGAAAACTGTACACTTATCCTTACTACAGTGCATTAGGCAAATGGAAGAACCTGCCTCATTTTGAAGAACCAAGATACATAATTCCTTATTTACCTTTGTGAATTTGTGTGCATGTCTAGAATGTTCTTGGGACCATCATGGATATTCCACTTTTGAGGTGATTTTATCAAGGTCAAAACTGAATAATGTTGTCATCTACATTTTTGGCTGTACAAAGATAAAAGCAACAACAAGACAACAAAATCTCAGGAGAAAGAAGGGGTGGGGGGGAAGCAGCTTCCAAAATAGGTACTGAGAAACATATAATGGAACAGACAGGAAAGCAGGAATACTAATTTCTAGACCCAGCTCTATTCACCACTCCATCAGAAGTTCTATGGACCTGAACAATTCATTTAACTACTCTGGAGAGAATAGATGACCCCCAGGCATGCCTCTTTTCTGGTTCTGCTGATTCAATTGACAGCCTAAGAGGAGGTCGCGGGGAACATTGGCCAGACTTCCCTGACTCCAGAAAGTTCTTTAAGCCTTTCATGGTGGGTGGTGGTCATGACGATGGAGGAGGCAGTAGTCATGATGGTGGTGTGGGTTGGAGAGAACGCTGCCATGCTCCATGGGTCTGAATGAGAGACATGACTGGGACAGATGCTGTGATGGGTTGAGAAGTGGGCAGAGTGGTGGGTAGTGAGGCACTAGGACTTAATGGGCCCAAGTGCACAGGGGTCCAAGCCTGTAACTCCCTGTGACTTTCAAGATGATTCCTCTACCTGGGATGGCTCAAGCAAAACAGACATGCTGAGGGAGATAGATACACACTATTCTCCTGGTTGTGACTTTGCGGGGGTGGAGGGGGTTGTTTGTTGAAATCTTTAAGTTTGTTTTAGTTTTACATTTTTATTTATTTTCTTTTTTATGCTACAAAGTAGTTCAAATCTGTATTTTGGGAATATGGAAATTCTCTGGAGAGAAGGAAAAGTTGAAGCAGTTAAATCAAGATCGGGTCTGCACATGGACGGAGTGTAGGCACAGAGGAGAGCCCTTCTTGCACGGAACAGACCACGGTCTGGCTCAGGCAGAGTTTAAAAACAGCTGAGGTTAATGCATAATTCCACAGGCTAGAGAGGCGCCCTGGGACAGAGGTGAGAGCCGGAGCCAGGCCTGGTGGCTGGGGCCCAGAAGGAGCCGGGACAGTCAAGTGTCCCCTTTCCTGAGGACAAAAGGCAACACACTCTAGACTAGACTATACTAGACATCCGCCATGATGGCGGATGAGTCCCTGGAAGGCCTGAGAGGTGCAGCTCCCCGCACAGACAGAGGCCTGGCGCCAGGAACCCAGTGGATTCACAGAGAAAGGAGTGAAGTACTAACAAATGGTTTTCATTATCATCACACAGCCTCCACCCTCGGTCTGTATGTGTGTGCTTTGTTTTTTTCTCTTTTTTTCATCTTTTCCTGGGTTGTAACTAAACAATGAGGTGATTGCCATCCCACTGAATTGCACAATAGAACCAATGGCTGGGTTGGAGCATAGCTTTCCCCAAATAAATTCTGGACAAGAGACATGAGCGAGCTGGAAAGAAGGAGTTGATTCAATACCTGTATATACTTATTAGCGCTGGTGGTGGAGGTGGGATGAGGGTCCGGGGAGAGCTAAGACTCTTAGTTCCTCAGCAGTGCACCTGTCAGCCCACCAGTGGGACATTCTCCTTCAATGAAGCTTCACCAAAATGAAAGGGGGGCTGACCCAGTGATCCAGGAATATAAATTGGGACCACTTGCTCTTTCCCAATATAATAGGAAATAATGATTTACTTTGAGTAAGCTGGTGCAGCTGTGGAAAGAGTTTTCAGTTCTGTTCAATAAACATTCCCTAAGAGCCTACTCTGGGACAGCTCGTGGTTCGAAAAACACCGAAGACCTCAAGAAGTCAACACTCAAGCAGATGCCACCATGTGTCCCCAGCCCCTTGGAAACCTGAGCATCAACTGAACCGTGAGGATACCTCCGTTTTGTAATCTCCTTGTGATTCACCCTCCCAGTGAGGCAGCGCTGACCCTAATTAAAGATGCTATCAGGTCTATGGGGCCTGGGCCTGTTTTCCTGATGGCCCAAGAGCACTTTGCTCCCCAAACTGTACTCAGGGCCAGAACGGCTTCCTCCCTCTGCCACGTGGCTGGAGAAAATGGATCATTCCAAAAACAAATGTTTCAGTTTGTTACTCAGCAGTTTTGTTGAGAAATGATTGCAGATAATCATCTTGTAGCTGCAGACGGAGCGTTTTACGCTTGCTCAGACGGGACCACTGAGCGTGAGCGTGACCAGCCCTTCCAACCAAGACTGGAGCAAACAGCAGGATCCATCCTGCAGGAGATGGCCCGACGGCGACGTGAGATGGACGCAAGGCATTGCTTTCACTTCCTCGCCCAGCCTGCTGATAACTCACTACCTAGTTCTGGCTGGATGTCTTTAATGATAGTTATTAAAATGCCCGATCTTTATGTAGGACGAACTAGGTGCCGGGCTCTGGGCAAAATGCTCCTTCTGTTTAATCCTTTCAATAACCCCATGTGGAAGATAGGATTATTATTTGGAGGGGTGACACCAAGTCAGAGGTTAAAACACTTGCTAAAGGTCACACAGCCAGCCGATGAGGGGTAGGACTGAAATGCACCCAGCCCCGGGCCAAGGGAAGGATCTGGACTGTAGAATCACTGGTGGCCCTTTCTTTACAGTTCTTGCAGTCTGTCATTATGTAAAATCACAACTGAGATTCTAAATTAGTTTATAGTTCTTTGGATCTTAAACAGCCAAATTTACTTTTAGAAATAGCAGGATGCATGGCTGGTGTGTGTGTATGCACGCAGGCACATGCTTGTGTGGTAGTCGAGTGGGTGAAACTGTCTGCCCTCATCTGTGGAATTTCTAATTACCCACAGTGTCCCCAGAGATGGATGCATGCTGTGAGTCTCTTGTTAGCTCTGGACTAAATTGCAGCAGGGCAGACTTTTCCTTTTGTTCATGATGTCATGGGCAAATAATACCTAAAAGAAGAAACATTGGATTGGGGATGTTCTGAAATACCATTACATGAGAATCAAGGGACTTTTGAAGGGACAGCAGGTTTTCATCTCTTCTGACCTTTTCCCTAAGGTAATGAAAGAGCTAGATGAAACTCCTTCAAATAAGCTGAAAAAATGCACATCAAACAGCCTCATTATAGTTAACCACCCCAGTGACATTCCAGCATCCCCCATCAAGGATATACTTTACCGTGCGATAGGAACCCGCTCGGGACTGGGATAGTTAAAGCCGTGCGCAGGAAGTAGCTAGAACAGCATAAAGCCCCCTGACAAACACATACATGGAAGTAAATTCTTTGTTTCCAGCTCTTATCTTAGCCTCAGGTTCCCTAGGATTTGCCTGTGCTGCATGCCTGGGCAAAACAAGGCTGAGTTATCTCTTTCGTGCCTTGAGTCAGATTTTCTGGGTGTGAAGTCAGCAGACAAGCCAGGAAATGTCAGTGCGAAAGAGTGAGGGAGCTGGAGACACGGTGGCAGCTGTCACTCCAGAGTGGTGCGGTATGGGAAAGTGTCCAACTCATCTTTGGGACTCAGTTTCCCCTTGTGAGGTGTTCCATGCTGGCTGGTGTGATCCAGATGTTCATGGATGCAGGGTGGTCGAGGTGCGGCAGTGTTTGCAGAGACGGGAGTCCAGCTGCTCAAGCAGAAATGGCCCTGACTCGTGGACAAGTGTGGGTTTCCCAAGGACAAGGGAGTATGCCTCACAGACGAGTGAGTGTATCTCCTGGGCAAGCATGGGCATCTCATGGATGGGTAAGTGTGTCTCACAGGCACATGTGTCTCATGGACAAGCATGCATCACAAACAAGTATGGATGTCTCACGACAGGTATGGGTGTCTCATGGACCAGTGAGGGTGACATTTTACTGGGATTCTTACATTCAAGTCCTACAGCTCGTACCTTATCCCTCACCAATTGAACGAAGGCCTGCCTGCCTTTAAAAGCCCTAGAACACTGTGCAAGGCCAGGATTTTTCTTGGTCTGTCTCAGAACTGTAGATCATTAGCTTGTCTTTATTTCTGAAGTTACATCTGAATTGCATTATAGACTTATGTGCTGTAACGTTGCTTGACCTAGTGCTTGGAAAACATACCACACACTGAGAGGAAAAGGCTAGCTCAAGAGGAGCTGAGGACATTTAATCCTATAAAGCTAGTAGAAGGAAGAACTTGGATCCGGGTTAGCATTCACCGGCGAGGTTTTGTTTGCATTCATGCGTTCCTTCCCAGGTGGTCACCCGAGGTCTGCTGTGGATTAAAAACCTCGCTAGGTGCTGGTGTTATCGAAAACTCCCTTAGACCCCAACCAACCCGAGAGCCCTTTCCCCCCAATACTTCTGTCTGCTCTTAGTCCCAAGGATGGGAACGGCAGGCAGGGAAAGGCCAAAAGGAGGGCTGAAAGAAATGGATCTTTTTCTTGTGGCTTAAGCATCAGCCAGTTGGAACCAAGGAGATGTTTTCTTAGGGTTGCAGAGAAGTTTGAAAAGCGATTGAATTGGTTTTGGCAACAAAATATAGATTATAGATATAGCATTAGTATTACTAAGCCGACGGGCTATAATATGAGGACTGTTACTTAGCTGTATGTTCTTGCAATAGTGCGCTGCCCTCAGCTCTGTAGTGGAAGGCTGCTGTGTGTTTGCATGTCTTATCTCCCACCACCACATCAATGTTCTAATTGCCCACGCTTTGGAAACCTCCCTGCGGTGTTGGCCTTGCACAGCTAATGACTCCAGTCAGGTAAATACCATGCAGATTGTGGCCAGCCACACACACCAACAGGCCATGGACACTCGTAGCAACTGCTCCTTGATTCTGAAGCTCGAGGTCAGCCCATCTCGGTGGTTTCCCCCTTAAGCTGCCCAACTCTCTGGAGAAATGCCAGGGTTTTATAATTTACCTGAGAGTCTTCCAAAGAGCCAGAGGACCATTTATCTTTTAGAGAAATGTGGCAGGGCACTCTAGAATTGTTAGCATTGAACCTTTCAGTCAAAAAGAATAGCAGTTTTGCTGAACCTTAATGTCTTCCTAAGTCCTTGGTGCCAGATGTGCTATTTTCCTATTGGACTTGCCAAAACCACTAAATAGTTAAAACACATCAAATCATCTCTAAGTGGCCAAAATTGAATGCCCTCCCTACCACACCCCCCAAAAAAGAGCTCCTAGTCAGCAAACCTCACGGTCATGTTCCATACTAGAAAATTTCTGATTAGGCTAAAAATTAGGAAAACAGACCTAACAAGAAAGACTTTAAATTTCTTTTTTGCCTACAGGCTCAGAGTAAGAACTACCAGAGAAAGGAGAGAATCGGGGTGGGGGGGAATGGTCACAGCGAGAGCACCAACTATGATTACTGTTACACCCTCCACTACATGCTCTTAATGCCCAACATCCCCAGTGAGTTTTCCCAGCACAGAGCTCTGGCAGGTGGAAGCGAGGAGAAAGGAGGCTGCAGTTCGCGCCAGATGTTCTGTCATCTTTGATGTGGCTTAAGCTGCTCTTGGAACTAAGCATCGCGTCTGAGCACGTGCAAGGAATGGTCCAAGAGGTCTTTCTGGTCAAGCATCCCCAAATCCTTGCCAGCAAATAATCCTTGGGCTTAATATAAGCTACCATAGCTCCAGCCACCAAACAACATTTTAAGTGGCGTGCAAGGAGTAAAAAGAAAACCTTCCAATTCACAAACATCAATTATATCTAGATGGTTGGCCAGGCAGAGGGTGGAGAGTCTGGAAGCTGGATTCTTGTTGCCTAAATGTGACCACGTCTGCACTTTACATTTTCTGAGATATATTAATTTCTTGATAGTTTTTCTTAATTGCTAGCTCATCAAAGCTGATGTCAAGCGTCCTGTTCATCCTGTATAGCAGTGGTTCTCAGCCTTGGCTTTTTCCCTGGGAACTCCTCAGGAATCTTTACAAAATACTGATCCCCAGGCAGCGCTCTGGCACAGTTAAGCTGGAACCTCTGGAGATGGGATGGGTGTCAGGGTTGTGGAAAGCTCTTTGCGTGATTTCAGTGGTCAGCCAGGGTGGCGAGCCACCAGTGTAGGAGAGCAGTGGAAAGGGGAAGCGAGGAGATTAGATGAGATCTTCCACAAAGTTCAAGCTTGGAGGACTTTGCAGGATGCTGACCAACAGTCAGAAGGTTGTTAGCTGATGCCCGTTTACTCCCCGATAACTCTCCAGAGGCTTAGTTTCCTCCAACTGTATATTAAGTTGAATTTTCAACTATTGGCCATTGTCTAAGCTTCTTAGCTGAAATTGACCAAAAGGCCTCATTGAGACCTTAAGAAAGTGAAGGGGACACTGAGGCAGGAAACAACAGAGAGATATTCAAGTAGGCTTTATCTCAGGGGGCCCCAGAAGAACCTCTAATTCTAGCTGACTTGAGGCTGGTTGTTCTGGGGTTCTGGGGTCATGGTCTACACATAAGATGGACTATAATATGGGAAGTTCCAATCGAGCAAGCCATCCACGGTAGTAGACTGACTCCGGGTTGACCCTCTCATTTGGTCCCGGATCCCTCACTCCATGGGGAGACTGCATACAGAGGAGAGCCAGAGTAGACCCACAAAAGCAGTGATTCTCAAGCTTAGGTGTGCAAAGAATCACCCAAGGGGCTGTTAAAACACACATGACAGGGTCTCACTCAGCATTGCTAGGTATGTGGTAGAGCCTGAGCATTTGCATTTCTAGTAAGTCCTAAGATATTGCTGATACTACTACGGCCCACACTTTGAGAATCACTGCCTTAATAATGAGACCCTGGACAGACTAGGGTTGTCCTGGTCTGCAAGAGGTACACCAGACTTTAAAGAGTATTCCGTCACGCCCTGGAAAAAGGAATGGAATGTGGGTCTGCAATGAACTTGGCTTTATTTTCATGCACGTGTGAAAGGGTGAGAACCATCTGATTAAGTGATTGCCTCATGAGAACAGAGTTTTTAAATAGATAAGCCTTAGGGTTGCTTGTCCCTCATATCTTTGCATTAGAAATTGGTAATATTTAAATCAGATTTAATTTTAGAGTTCTAACCTTCACTAGCATAAGACTAAACACAATAACAGCAGCTTCTATGAAAATCATTTAGTGTTCAATATTCTGGACAGGGTATTGTTCTCTCCAACAGCAAACTGTACCTACAATGGACAGGAGAAGGCCAAAGGCATAGGGGATGAGGGGATGCTAGACAGGGTCTCAAATATAGCACTCAGCCACCTAGCTTGGTGACCCTGGTGCACCAAGGTGGCTTGGCCTAGATGGCATCAATAGGGCAAGGGATCTTTTTGTGATGGGTCTATAGCAAACCCCTGGGAAGACAGAGCTGCCTGGATGTTGTGGGATTTTTTAATTGAGATCAACCTTCTCTCTCCTCCTTATCATCTACACTGGAGGCCATCGTGGCTTGTAATGGAATATCCAGAATATTTCCAGAGAAAGTCACTCTTACTTGCCTGGCTAATCCATAGAGGGGAAAGTGGTCGCCTTTTATGTCACACAGGAAGTAATAGTCCATGGGCAGACCACTGCAGTGAGCTCTCCAAGCTCATAGGCACCTGCTACTATAAGTAGTATGGGTACAAGATCCATCACTGTTCCTTTCCCCAAGCCGTGTTGAACCTCTAGCCAGTTCTTGAACTCTGGGGGATCTGTGATGCCTTTTTTTTTCCTTTCTTCCCTGATGAACTTCTATTCATCCTTAAGAACCCTGCTCAGATGTTACACCCCCCATGAACCTATGTCTCTGGTTCATCTGGCCAGATGAAACTAGTTCCTCCTTCGATTAGGTTTCCATATCATGTCAAATATACATCATACTTATCACACTGTTCTTTGAAGGTGTGTTCATGTGTTTGTCTTTCCTCACCTCTAGGTTATTTGCTCTTGGAAGTTAAATATTATGTTATATTCTTCTTTGTGTCCTTAGCACCTAACATAGTGGCTGGCATAGGGCCTGCAAGTTTTACGGTTTAATTAATGAAAAAAAAAATAAGAGACTCTTAATCTCACAAAACAAACTGAGGGTTGCCGGGGGGGGGTGGGTGGTAGGGAGAGGGTGGTGGGGTTATGGACATTGGGGAGGGTATGTGCTATGGTGAGTGCTATGAAGTGTGTAAACCTGGCGATTCACAGACCTGTACCCCTGGGACTAATAATACATTATGTGTTAATAAAACAAAAACAAAAACAAAATTAATAAAAAAAAAATTCGAGTGTTTGGGTGGGAGAAAGCATTACTTAAGAATCCAGTAGGGATACAGGCCAGAAAAGATGAATTGACATCATAGAATCACAGATGATCAGGGCAGGAGAATTTAGCTATTATCATAGTAGTTCCTTGACTTCTGGAAGAGGAAGCTGGGAGATGCTTAACTGTGGGTTCCAGTCAAATGGTCAGTCAGTCTTGGCCAAATACCTGGATGAAGAATTTGTGCACTGGATTTCCCAGGAGCCCACCTATTACCCCGGCGACATGCCATCCTCCTCCAGTTGCTCAACCCAACCCCAAGAAAGCATGACGGTGTACTTTGCCACGGAGTCTAACATTTTTAAAGGGTGTGTAGGTAAATTCCCATCTCTAGACTTGAATACCAATTGACTATGAGAAGGTTTTTCTGGTGCTTCTGAGGCAAACAGAATATTTTGAGTAGAGTGGGTAAGGAAGAGGAATGGAAATATCCCAGTCCTTAATATCATGATTTCCAACAGCAGAAAAACCACTCCAGATGCTCTTTCTACCTCCCTGTCCTCTACCTCCTATATGTGATTAGGAACTTGGTGGCTTCATTGACATTTGCTTCTGTAGTACAAGATGAGAGGAAGTTGAAGGGAAAAAAACAGGAAAGATACAGATGTCATTCTAAAACTTTTTTGTGGGGTAGGGACTCAATCCTTCACAAGTGCTACAATAGACATAATAATTCATTCACTTATTCACTAAAAATGTTGTCATTCTCCAGCTTAAAGCCCTCTACTCCCTTCCCCTTAGGATAAAACCATCGTTCCAGCTATGTCTTTGCAGACCTAGTTCCTTTTACCTCCCCATTCATTTCTGCACATGTTCAGCAATTTTGACTTGTTTCTACCTCAGGGCCTTTGCACTTGCTGTTCCTTCTGCCTGGAAAGCTCTCTCCCTCATTCCTTTTCATTCTTTAGATCTCAGCCTGAAGACCACTTCCTCCAAGATCTCTTCACTGAGCAACCTGTCTACAGGATCTCCTCACTACACCCCACAATCTGTTCACCATACCTTGTGTATTTCCTTCATGACATGTAAAGAATCAGAAGATATGTTTTTTATTTATGTAAGACTGTAAGCTCCATGAGATGAGATCCTGTCTATCTTATTCACTGCTGGGTCTCCAGCACCCAGATCAGTGCTTAACAAATAGCAGGTGCTCAGGAAATATTGCTGAATGAATGAAGGAAACACTTAACATATATACAAGGTTTATAGAAGTGAGAGGGGAACAGAAAACTTCCATTGCTTCTAGGAACTACAATCTAAACTCGAATAGTCTTTTTTTTCCTCATTGTATCACCTATATATCTTCTGATTGATAAAATTTGACTTTTGGCATGATTCTCTGAGAGGCACAACCCAATTCCGTAAGAGTTTTCTGTTCTCTATCCAGTGGTCAGGCCATACTATTCGCCACCATTACTCATTTGGATTTTTATCAGAGTACCAACTTGGTCTCAATTGTCAGGACTTTTTCTTCCATATAATTTATCTTAAGTTGGGCCATCCCAAGTTGGGTCTACTACATCTGCATGTGTGTAATGTACAGAATAATTTCTGGTTTGGTGCTAAGTCAGGGTCTGCTGGAGCAGGGCGCTGGGGCGGGACAGGAAGCTCCTCACTGGGACCCATGGGCTGCATCCAGGCAGAAACCAAGCACTCTGGCACAAGAATGGGAGGCAGGGACCACCGCAGGTCTGTGCAAGGTCAGCCCCTGGCAATTTTGGTAGCTAGACTCTAGGTCCTTCCCAGGTGCTGATGCCAGTAAAGACCCAAAACTCAGGGAATGGGGTTTGTCCTATTGGCACGCCCCTGCCTAGGACGTGTACACTATTATACTCTCCTGCCTAGGGTACAGCTATCCACCTACTAGGGAATAGGGTAAAGTGCCCATCTAATGCCAGCTCTCTCATCCCACAGAGTCCTGGCCCGTGGTCGTGCAGTCCAGGGGGCTTGGATGGCATGCTGGACCCAAGCTCAGCTCAGCGTCCGGGCCCAATAACGGCTTTTCCAAGGCAGCAGCTTTCTGTCCTGGCCCCACCGAGGTAAGCACTTGAGGGGCGCCTGCCTCACTGAGGCTGCTGGCTCTGGAGCATCTGAGATAGCTGGACATGAGCTCCGGGCTGAAGAAGGGGAGTCACATCTGTTAATCAGCTGGGCTCTGGGATGGTCCTAGTGATCCAGCACATGTGGCCTTCATGCTCTCAGCTGGTCCCATACCTCCAGGGACAGGTTAAGAGTCTGAGCTGTCCACCTCTGTAGTAACAGAACCCGGGACTTCCAACAGACAGAGAGCAGCAGTCAGACCCTCCACACAGCGCCTGGTCTGTCTGAGTAGGCAGCCTTGTGAGATGAAGTATCCTTGATCACTTTCACATCCTTGGCCATGGAGTAGAAGGTGAGGGAAGCTCCAGATCATGGGGCAGAGGCCAGTGCTGAGTTCCACTGTGGCTGGGTGTATGCCCGCTTCTGGGTACTTACACTTACACCTGTCTGTTTCCTCCTCTGTACAACAGGCATCATGATAAGGCCTCCTCCCAGGTTTGTTGCAAAGGTTAATGAGGTACTTATGCCCAATAAAGGATAATGATGATAATTATGATCTCCCCTCATTCATTTTAAATGTGTGCCTAAGACTTCAGGCCTGTAGATCCTGGTCCCAGGAAAGCCGCAGGTGCCTGTACTCACTAGTGCCTTCTGGCTGCATATTTCTATCATGGGCACTCTGAGTGCTTTTGGACAAAATCGACCTGATGCCTAGAAACCTGATCAACCAAACAGGAAAATAATCGAATATCCAGGTGTTCCCCAGTGTCCGGATTTGTGGCACAAGGAAGGTAAAACTTACAGCCTGTTGAATGGAATTCTCATTTTGATGTTGGTGACCAACTCAGTGTAGCCATGGGTTTCAGTGCGTGTGTGGCCTCAGGGCTCTCTCCTCAGGAAGGTGCTGAGGCTGAGCGATGGGAAGCTCCCATACTTGGAGCCCGCCACTCACTAGCTGCAGAACCCCTAGGTCACTCAGACTCCCCAACACCCATGTGTCCCCTCTGTCAAGTTCAAGGATTGGACCAGATCGCTGATTCTCAAAACATAGTCCTCAGCGGCGTCAGTATCACCTGGGAGCCTGTGAGAAGCGTCAAGTCTCGGGTCCCACCCTAGGCCTACTCGGTCAGAAACTCTGGGAGTGGGGTCCAGCAGTCTGCAGTTTGGCAGACCTTCCAGGTAATTCTGACACCCTGAACCTCTGGACTTGATCATCTCTGATGTCCCTTCCGGTCCAAGCTTCCTCCCCGGGGAGAGGCCAGCAGAGGCGCTCACTGGGTTCTGTCCTGGCAATGTTATTCTCTGCTGAGGCCTCAGGGAGACCTCCCTGGGCAGCCGAGGAGCGGCAGAAGGCCTCTCACATTCCACGCAGGCGCTGACAACTGGGGGTGTCCCCATCTTTACACTGAAGACCGCAGCATGTTTACATGAGAGCAAGGCCAAGTGTACGTGGAAAAGGACCCTTGACCCACTCTCATAACATGGCGAGTAGGATGGAAGGGGAGGCTGGCTTTCCTCAGCCACAGGCACTTGGCCTCACTAGCACTAATGATCTCGGTTCACTGACTCAGTCTCTGGCCCAGAACCACTACTAGCTGTAGGCACCACCCCTCTGAGGCAGGAATCTTCATACTCCCTGGACAGTGAACCACGACGGGTTCGGTCCCCAGGTGCTGTCAATCCTCCGAGCTGCAAGGATGTGGGCCAGCTGCTCAGCTGCGTCCAGCAGCTTCTTCACCTCCCCACGTGCAGCCTGAGTCAGTGTGCAGATCACTCGCCAGGTGCAGGAAATTGCTGTCATCACTGGAGCATAGGAACCATGGAAACCCCCAGAATGTACCCCTGGTCCGAGAGGGCACAAAAGTTGGGGAGCCCTGAATAAAAGGCACCCCCCCAACACACATACACATACACACTGTCTTAATCCTATGTCCTCCATTCAGGCTAGGAGCAGGACAAATACAGAACATTCAGTCCTGACACAAAACACACTCCCCCATGTGAGCCCCTAACGACATCATCCCCAGCTGATCATTCAGCTGATAGGGCTCTGCTTCGAGAAGCCTCAATGAGGACTGCCTGTCGTGTCACCAGGAGAAAGGCTTCTAGGGTTGTTCTTTTTTTTTTTTTTTAAGATTTTATTTATTTATTTGACAGACAGAGATCACAAGTAGACAGAGAGGCAGGCAGAGAGAGAGAGGAGGAAGCAGGCTCCCTGCTGAGCAGAGAGCCCGATGCGGGACTCAATCCCAGAACCCTGAGACCATGACCTGAGCCAAAGGCAGAGGCTTAACCCACTGAGCCACCCAGGTGCCCCTCGAGGGTGGTTCTTAAAAAGAAAGAAAGAAAAGTCACTCCATGGCTTTACGTCAGCCAAGGAGAGAATGTTCTTTTGTAAACTGCGCTCTGTTCATCGTTATCACTGGACTAGAAATCACACTCGTTTTTTTTTTTCTTTTCTTTAGTTCTCCGCTGATGATTTTTTAAAAGAAACACTTACTTAATTTAAAAAGAAATAGCCGAAGGGGATTAAAGAGGACACTTACCATGATGAGCCCTCAGTAATGGTTAGAGTTGTCGAATCACTGTGTTATACACCTGAAATTCCTATAACACTATTAACTTTACTGGAACTAAAATAAAAAGCTTAATGAAAATGAATAAGTAAAAATATTTGATATTGTCCCTGTCTTATGAGAAAATGTCAGACACGGCAATATTCTCACTTGAAAAAAAAAAAAAAAACACGCCAAGAAGTATATTTTAAATATAAAAACTAAAGTTTTATATTATATAAAAAAATATTTGATATTGTCCCTGTCTTATGAGAAAATGTCAGACACGGCAATATTCTCACTTGAAAAAAAAAAAACACGCCAAGAAGTATATTTTAAATATAAAAACTAAAGTTTGAAAAAGATTATGGGGTATGCTATTAGGGGTGAGTTGATTAAAAACTTGAATGAGAGAACATTTTCAACATTTTCAAAAATCTTAACGAAGCAGTCTGTGCCTGATGCAACCCTCCCCCGTGAAGAAATGCCGTCCATTACCATGTGTTTTGTGACAGTGAACTGGAAGTCACCGTCGACGTTAAGAATTCAGTAGCACCTGCAGTGCTGGGCAGAGCAGTAACCTGTATGGCTGCTGACTCTCGAAGCATGTCGGAGCTGGAAGATTCCTCAAGAGTCCCGTGGAGAAGTGAAGGAACACAGAAGCAAGGGGCGCGTCCACCCCTCCCTGACTCTTAGAGCCGGAGTCACCTGTGAACACTAGGTCACCTGGACACAACGAAGAGGGGCAGGGTGCTTTTCTGGCTCCAGGGAGTTTGCCTGGGGGTGGGAGGAGATGAGAACACAAGGGTCCTAAGGCAGGACTAAGGAAATGCTCTGCAGAAGTGGAGAAGGGAGAGAGTTGGTCTCTGTGGAAATAGAAAAAGGCCCCCCCAGTGGAGGTGATGTATGAGTTGGGTGCTAAAAGGTGATGTGAATGACTCCAACCAACAGAGGAGGGGAGCAGAAAAGGCACAGGGAGGGCTGGGGGGGGGCATTCCTGGCCAAGAAGATGCTGAACCGAGAGGACAGCTGCTCACCACTGGACCCTCTGGGCAGGAACAGGTGATCAGAGCGGGGCTTCAAGAGGTTAAATGGGGTGGCTAGGGACAATAGGCACTGAAAGAAGAGAGATGAGGGCCCAGGATATCAGTGGGGAGATGGCTCTGTGACCTGAACCAGGAACAGGAGGTGAGAATGGAAACTACAGTTTCAAGAGGTGCTACTGGAACGGAATGCAAAGGGCTGAGGGGGAGCGCCAGGAGGAAGGAGTAGAGGCCAGCATTGAGCTGAGGTTTGGAGCTGGTGGACAAAGGGATGGTGGTTCCAGGGCCAGCATAAAGGGAAATGTTGAAGAAACACATTTAGGAGGGGAGTGTGGGGAGGTGGTCACAAGAGATAGCTGCTGGGGAACTACACCATAAACCATCAAGTGGTCCAAAACAGGGCTGCTGCTGTTGAGAGGGAAGGCGGGACTGATCATCCTGAAGCGGAGTAGCAGTGTGAAGATTTTTGCTTGGGATGCCTTGCGTTTCAAATGTCAATATCCGGGGAGAGTCCCTGGAGGTTCAGAACCGGCTTTTGAAAGAGCAGTGGGGCTAGAGATCCCAGTCCAGGCATCAATCCCACAGAAGTCTCAGCCGCCTCCTTAGAAGAGGATGGGCTTACCAAGGGGGAGACTGGAGGAGGAGGTGGGAACCCCTGGTCATGGGAAATAGGGAGCAGTACGTCCCTTATTACCATCAAAACCCTAAAGTTTTGTGGTTTTCTTTTTCCATTTCCCCATCCAAATTCTAAGCGTTACTAATTTGGATAAAAATGGATGAATTTTCGGTTTCATTTCTTCTCCCTTCTTCTATCTGATGAGAGATACCATGTATTGAGAAGAAAGAAAAGGAGCAAACCAAGGGGCTTGACTTAGCTGCCAGCCAACTGAATGCTCGGTTCTGTGGCAGTCGGCTGGACAGTTGATGTGCCACACCATTAGCCAGCAGAACCAGCAATGGGCAGAAGCCCAGATGTGCATAGCCGGCTGGAGGACTGGAGTAAACACCAGTGTTTTTTCAAAGTAACCCAAGAGAAAAGAATGTGGTGGTTTTATTCTTGGTATTTCACCAAAGAGCTGCCTATTTCCAGTGGGGACGGAAGGGGGAAACACAGTATTGAAGAGAAGAATGCATCACTTTGAAACAGATTAGAAAGGCACCCTGCAGCCACAGCCACAAAATCCAAGAGAAGGCACCTACCGCAGTGAGAAGAAGGCAGGCAGTGAGCTTCTTGGGCCGTCCCCATTCACTCCTTCATTCGTTCGCCTTAAATTTTTTGAGGACCTACTATGTGCCAGCACTGCACATGGCTCCAGAAATATTTAACTCTAAATGGCACAGCTTCTAAAGTGCTCTCAGGAGACAGACAATGTACGTGATTATCCATGGCACTGGGAAAGGTGATAGGGTCATGGGCAAGCCGCCATGGAAGACAGGAGAGGGGCTCACCAAGGAAGGAGTGGCTAGGGCAGGTGGATAAGACACGACTCTGCGCTCCAGGACCTTGCAGCCAGCGGGAGACAGGCTGAAATCTTACAGGAGTAAGCTCAGAGAGCAAACAAGCAGCGGTACGACTGAAGAAGATGAAGTCCTTGGCCACAGGACACTGGAATGACTCAGAAGTAAGGAGATGTGTGCGCACCTTTCAATCCCAGCAGCATCCCTGTGAAATAGTTGTTATTGCCTGCTTTTTACCAATGAGGAAACTAAGGCTCAGAAAGATTAAGTGATTTCCCTCTGCTTGCAAGTAGCCAAGATGAGAATCTGAACAAGGTTTTCTAACTCCAAATCCAATGCAGAATGGCCTGTGGGGGTGGGGATGAGAAAGAGGAAGGGTTGGAATAGGAAGTTTGGGCCCCTTCTCTAGGGGATGCCACTAAGCCTACCAAGATTTAGAGACGCTTCACAGAGGAGGTGACATTTGATATCCATCCACAGGTGTGACTGGGACCTCCACAGTCAGCTGCCCTGGGGGGTGGTCACAGGTGGGCAACTCTGGTACAGTGTTGGAACCCTGTCTGGGCTTGCTTGCGCTGCCTCTTGGGGACAGATGGATTTCTGCCATTTGCTGTATACTCACATCGGAGTAAATAATAAAAGGAAAAGGCATGTTTAGGAATGAAAGACAAAGGCACCTGGCTCAGTCAGTTGGGCGTCTGCCCTCTGCTCAGGTCATGATCCTGAAGTCATGAGATCGAGTCCCAAGTCAGGCTCTCTGACTACTCGTGCGCTCACTCTTTCTCTCTCTCTCTCTCTCCCCCTCAAATGAATAAATAAAATATTTTCAAAAGAAAAAGGATGAAAGACAAATTAGGGGGAAGGAAGAGTGGACTGATTTCAGAAGGGGTCAGCTTTGGATTCTGTTCCTAGTGGTTCTGATGACTTTAGGACTGTTGGTTAATTTTCTGTGGATCACTTTCCTTGTATATGAAAGAAAGATGATAAATCCTTAGTCAAGACTAATGAGAAATTAGAAATGAATGCAGTTGAAAAGTTTTAAAATGTCACACAACAAGGAGCTATATCAGCGTCGGTATTTCTACGTCCTGGCTGGTGGCTGACTAGGCAGGCAATGCTGGTCCCAGAGCTCTGTACTTTTTTGCTAGACATGATGTTTCATGGATTTGCAACAAGGGTTCCCCATCACCAGATCTCAGAGCTGACCAGTGCTGCTGTGTGAAGAGGGTGGATTCAGGGCTGGGGCTTCAAGACGAGTCCTGGGAAACCCTTCCCACTGCCTTCCCAGGAGAGTCAAGGCATTGGGCTCAACACAGTGCTAAGGACAGGAGTCAGACACACACGGACACCTGCAGCTGGCAGACACAGCACACAGAGGACCCTGTACATGGTGCTGCCAAGTTCACACGGTGCCACAGGCTGGAATTTGGGGGCTCTGTCCCTTCCTGAAAAAGCCCAGCCCCTTGATGGCGTGACCGTATCTCCAGGTCACCTGAGCCAGCCCTATTTATACCTGTCGTCCTCTGTCATTGTGGCCAGCAGCCCCTCTCACCCTCAAAGTCTCTCGGTTTGAACGGTAAATTCCAGAGTCACCTTGCCCTTGGACTCCCAGGTGAGACAGCTCTTTGGGATCCTCTCGGGAGGTCAAGACCCAGAAACTGCCTTTGTACAGAACTCCGTGCCCCGTGGACTAATCCCCATTTCTGTCTCCTTCCAGGTGCACAGCGTAATGTCCATGTTGTTCTACACTCTGATCACAGCTCTTTTGATCGGCACCCAGGCAGAAGCCCACCCCGAGAGCCATGTCCCAGCAGGACACGCCATCCCCCAAGCCCACTGGACTAAGCTTCAGCATTCCCTTGACACAGCCCTCCGCCGAGCCCGCAGCACCCCGGCAGGGGCAATAGCTGCCAGGGTGGCCGGGCAGACCCGCAACATCACTGTGGACCCCAAACTCTTTAAAAAGCGGCGACTGCGCTCACCCCGCGTGCTGTTCAGCACGCACCCCCCGCCTGTGGCCGCAGATACTCAGGATCTGGACTTGGAGGCGGGCGGAGCCGCCTTGGCCAACAGGACTCGCAGGAGCAAGCGGTCGTCATCCCACCCTGTCTTCCACCGGGGCGAGTTCTCGGTGTGCGACAGCGTCAGCGTGTGGGTGGGGGACAAGACCACCGCCACGGACATCAAGGGCAAGGAGGTGATGGTCTTGGGGGAGGTGAACATTAATAACAGTGTGTTCAAACAGTACTTTTTTGAGACCAAGTGCCGGGACCCCACGCCCGTGGACAGCGGGTGCAGGGGCATCGACTCCAAGCACTGGAACTCGTATTGTACCACCACCCACACCTTCGTCAAGGCGCTGACCATGGACGGCAAGCAGGCTGCCTGGCGGTTTATCCGGATCGACACGGCCTGCGTGTGCGTTCTCAGCAGGAAGACTGGGAGAAGAGCCTGACCTGCAGGACGGCCCCCACCCTCCCCGAGCTCCCCCTCCACACCCTCCTGGGCCCCTCCCTACCTCAGCCTGTAAATTATTTTAAATTATAAGGACTGCATGGTAATTTATAGTTTATACAGTTTTAAAAAATCATTATTTATTAAATTTTTGGAAGCATCCCATGTGCCGGCACTCCAGTCATTGTCCCCAAGTGTGACCCTCTGCAAGTCTGGGGACATTGTGGGGTGAACTTACCCCTGGCACCGCTGGCTGTCATCCTTCCCCCACCCCAGCCAGCTCTGCAAACTTCAGGGCAAAGCTGACTGGGTTCACAGATTCCCCTAAGCCGGACATAATTAGAAAGGGACGTCTGCTGGATTGCAACTCTGCTCAGCATTCCAGAGCCAAAGCTACCTAATCCTTGGATTACCTGGCCCACTGCCCCAGTGCATGAGCCTCGGGGAGGTTTGGGGAGCCTCGGCAGAAGCAGGTCCACTGCTTCAGAGTCCTGGAGGGACTCGCCTTACAGTAGGAAGAGTCTTGCACTGAAGACCTATGAGGCTGGCTTGCTTCGGGGTCGGGGGAGAGATTTGCTTTTGGCTGAAATGCTGTCTGGAAGAATGGTAATGAAATAATCTCGTGAGAGCTGTCATGGTAGATCTGATTTCACGTTCAGATTGCCTTAGGACGAATGGCGGCCCTCAACATATCCTCCAGAGGCTTCCTGCAGAAGGAGATCATTACCCGAGAACACATGAGGGCCTCCAGCACTCTTGCCACCCACTGTCGGCCCCACAGCAGCTTCCAGTGGCCCCAGTGTTGGGCCATGATCGCGGGGCCAAGAACTTCCCAGAAAGAACTAATTGGGTGACTTCTGTCAGTGACTGAAGGTGGGGAGGGGCCAGGAAACTGGGAGAGTAGATGGTGGTAGCGGGGAAAAGAGGTCAACACCGTGAGAACCCACACAAAACTCGGGGAGGCGCAGAGGAAAGGTGGGCCAGGCCAGAAGGGAACAAAGACTTCCTGCTGCTCCCTGACAGGGCACAGTGAACAGGAGAGGGGAGAGGAGAGGCTAGTGAGGAGGGGGCCACAGGGCAGAAGGAGATGAAAGGGTGTCGTGCTGACTAGCATCAGTATCCTGGGCCTCCAAAAACTCCAACACCCTGAGCAATTGTGTTTGGGGGGGTTATGCTCATCAACACTGACTACTTCAAGAGGTCTTGGCCAGGGGTAGGGGTGACAGAGCTCCACCCACCTCCAGCTGCCACCTTCCCCTTAACTTCCTTATTTTCCCTGAAGGTGCATTTTTTCCCCCAGAGGAACACTTACACTGAAATGGAATTTCTGCTTTCCTAGCATCGCGTCCTGGCCAGGGTGAAAGGCCTACTCTAGTTTTTAGACCCAAATGGTCCCTCTGATGTGAAAAAAAAGAAAAAAAGGTCCTATCCATTCCTCTATAACACCGTCTGTCCCTCCCGCCCCCAACCCAATCCAAATAGGGCCAAATTAGAAATGTAGAGAGCTCTGGCAAGAGAGACATTTGATTAGGGGGAAAGCATGATGAAAATGCACCCTATTTTTCCTGTCAAAGCTACTGCAATTGGAATAAAGATTTATGCTCAAGAAACACCAACCAGAACATTGCGTGCCGAGATACTTGGTCAGATAAAGGCTGGGGAGAGGGGGCCCTCCCACTGGCCTGTGTCTGTGGCTTTTTCCCTGGGCTCAGGGCCCGAGGCTTCGGCCCTCCTGCCTCTGCCTGCAGACCATTCCTGGGGGGCCTTCCTCCTCGGGCTGGCAGGCTTGCGGGGTCCTGGCCGTGGCGAGGGCAGGCAGTGAGGGAGGCATTTCGCCAGCTCCCAACCCCAAAACTCCATTTATGAGCGGCTACACCAGCATGAAGAGTCTGGGGAGCTTGTCCCGGCGCTGTACGCCGCTGGGACGCCGACAATGGATATTCCAGACTCTCCTGGCCTGCCGGAGGGAAGGCAGCCTCCAAGCCTCTGAGGAAGGACGGAGGCCGAGGCTCAGGTAAGAGGAGGTCCCCTTCACCCCACCCGTGCCAAGGCCTTCCCCAAAGGCAGCAAAGCTCGAGGCCCAGCTCCCGAGTCGCCGCGTGGGAGGCAGTGTTTTCACACCCCGCATCGGGATATCGGTTTGGCCCAGGAGAGTCGGGGCGGTCCAAAAACAACCCCAAACCCGGTGGTTGTGCAGCTTGGACTCTGCGCCCACACCCAGGGGAGCTCTGGCTTCCAGACCCACCCCAGCTGCCTCTGAGAGGCGGGCCCAGGTCATCGGGGCACCAGACACATGAACCCGTTGAAACAATAGCTCACAACCACCCATTATGTCCCACAGAGGGGCGGCTGCTGAGGATCCCACTGGCCCTTCCTTTGCTCGCCACGCGAGATTTCTAGCCCAGTTTCCCCAAAGGCTGGAGAGTTGAGCTGATACCCTCTCCTCTGCAGCTTCCTCGGCTGGAAGGCCTCCCTCCAACATGCCAAAGAAAACTAGAGTGAGCCCCAGGCTTGTCCTCAGCCGGACACAGCCCAGCCCTCCTAGCAAAGCAAAACTCCTGGTTCTGGGAGATGAGAGCAGTACGGTGCCTGACTCTGGTTTCTATTCCCAGTCTGTCCCTCTGACCTCCTGTCCCCCAGCCAGGGCACTAGCGGCCCCTAGATCTGCTTCCACCACTAGCAAAACACCTACCACAGAGAGAAGGGTTTTCAGCAGCCAAAGAAACAGCTTGTTTCATCCCCATGAGACTTCTTCGAAGTCTCACCACTTTCTCTTCTGTCTAATCTGCATTCTGGGAGAAGAGTCCACCCCAGACCTGGAGGACAGAGGACACAGGTGCAGCCCCTCATGGACCACGTGTTCTCTGCTCCTTAGACAAAAGGGGACATTAGGAATGGGGGTGCAGAAATGAGT
The DNA here is from genome assembly GCF_009829155.1 of Mustela erminea. Taxonomy (NCBI): domain Eukaryota; kingdom Metazoa; phylum Chordata; class Mammalia; order Carnivora; family Mustelidae; genus Mustela; species Mustela erminea. Next base: position 11,029,421 of record NC_045623.1, read on the forward strand.
GCAAGTGTGGACTATGAAGATCACAGGGGCCCAACTCGGCAGTGACCTCAGGCTTTCTTCCACGGGCCTGAATTGAAGAGTGAGCGCCCCCAGGCCCCTGGTGATGAGGAAACAGCTGGGTGTGACGCCACAGACAAAGGGCTCGGTGTCAGCAGAGCTAAATTCTAGGCCCCATTCCTATCTGTGAGCCTCGGCAAGCCACAGCCCCTCTTTGGCCTCAGATCCTGCAGCCGTGAGATGAAAATAATCATTCCTATCTCCCAGAGTTGCGACCGTGAAGGCAAACGACATATCTGAAAGTAAACAGCCACATCCTATGCAAGTGTAAGGCAGAGTAACTTATCCTCAATGGAACAATTCCTGTGCTGATTGTAGGGCAGTAACCACTGTGCTGGTGATTGGGAACCATTGGTTTATGGGCTGAGATATCAATCCAGTAAAGGAAACCTTCTGATCAGTGGGCGTCATGGAATATGAATGTGCATATGGCATAGTCAGGCCCAGAAGGTCAAAAGCAAGGGTGTGGGCTCTGGGGTCAGACAAGCCAGGTACTTCTCCTTAGGCTGTGTGACCTCAGGCAAGTTGCTTCACTTCCCTGGGTTTCCATTTCTTCATCCATGAAATGGAGAAAATAGCAGCAGTCTTCTCAGAGGGCCTAGAGATGATTCTAGGAGACAACGTATAAATATACATAAGCTGGCGCTTCGAAGCACGTAATAAATGTTAGTTTTGAAAAGCCGAGTTGGCCGCGAAACCCTAAAAGGATGTTAGGACGGGGTGGAACGGCTTTCAGCAAGGCAAGGAGGCTCGTGAACAGACAGCTTCGTGGATGCCTCGGAGGTTCATTCTGTGACACGCAGTAATGATAGGGACTGTTAGCTTGCCATGGGACTTAGAGCTTGCCAGGCGCAGGCTTGTGCATGTGGCTAAGCTCAGAGCAAGCCCCCGGCTTCTAAAACCAAGGCCACCTTAAGGCGAGCGCCGGAAGTCCAGGCTCTCTGTTTGCATGCATCACTGCCAGACAACGCCTCCACGGACAGATGTGTTTACTCCTCCAGCGTTTGGCAAGTTTATAAACCATTGGCTCTGACCATTTCCACGTGTCAAGCACGTGGGATCTGTTTTGTTCCAGTTCACTTGGGTCTGCAACAACAACAACAAAAAGCCGTGACCTTGCCAGCATTCACCTGGGTTTGTGGAGGTGTTCGGGAGGGCCAGGGCCAAGATTAAATTCCTACAGCGGAAATCAGAAGAGAATCCCTCCAACCCGGGGCTGCTCCTTAAAATCCAGGATGCATTCCATCTGTGTTCCCCTTGGCATCCGGCCCAATGCCTGCGACAGGCGCTCAATCAGTGCCTTAGGGCAGGTAAGTCAGAATTCAACTCCCGTCTTCTTCTCCACCCTCCCAGCCACCCCCCTGCCCTGTATGTGCCTACTCTGTGTCAGCAATAAACTGGTTAATGGGTTAAAGACAAAGTCCTTCCTAAGGGTACTGTAGGAAAGTCATCTGAGAAGCTTTCTGAGGATGGTGTCATGGTGACAAGCGTATTCAGACTGCCACGGTCGAATCCTGGCCTCACTGCCAGCTTGGCTGAGTGGTATCAGACAAATTACCTTATTTCTCTGCACTTTAGTTTTCTTATATGGAAAATGTGGATGATAATAATAGAACCTATCTTGTTGAGTAGTAAGGCACTCAGTCCAGTGCTTGGCACATTGTAGATTATTGTATATAAAACATATGTAAATATGCACACACACACACACACACACACACACATACACACACACACACACACACACACACACACATATATATGTATATAAGTCCACATAGAGACACAACACACACACACACACAGAGCCCCCGCGAGCTATGAAGCAGCCAGGAAATGTACCTCCTACACCCACATGCACCCACACACTGACTTAAAAACACAGTCGGTTGAGCATCTGCCTCTGGTTTGGGTCATGAGCCCAGAATCCCAGGATCGGGTCCCACATTGGGCTCCCTGCTAGGTGGAGAGTCTGCTTCACCCTCTACTCTTCCCCCCTGCTCTTGATCTCTCTCTCTCTCTCGTAAATAAATAAAAACCTTTAAAAAAAGAACACAGAGAGACATACAAATCAGTGCAGATAAAACATCCCAAACGACAGCGACAGTGATAAGAAGTAGTCAGTGCAAAGAGTAAATGAGGGAAGACTTCCTGAAGGAGACAATTTCAAAAACTATGTTTGGAAAAAGAAGTTGAATGAAATGCAAAAAGCCCCGTTTGCACTGGGACTTCTCCCAGATTAACAAGCCATATAACGCCCACCTAAGAAGTTGCCTTGCCCTGGACAGGAGAGAGAGGAGAGCTTCCTCATTCCAAGCTACAGCCTGGCAAAGGAACTAGCATCTCCTGCAAAGACAGACCCTGGGAAAACCCAAGGAAGAACAGTGTGAAATCCTGTGGACGAACACAAGGTGCCTGTATGTCAGCCATAAAATCTTCGTACTCAGCCCAAATGCTAACAAACTGGTCAAATAGCTTCTTGAAGATGCAACTTCCTCCATCCTTATCTGCCAGCATTCCTTAATGCCCAAAATAAGTCAGAAAAAGATTGGCCCTCCAAGTGGGCACCACCAGTCCCTGCTTCCGGGACGGACTCGGGCTGGAGGCCCGCTAGCCACCAGGGCTGACATTCACGGCCACAGTTCAGGGCTGTCTCGGGCCCGGCGGCCTCTCCCCCCTTTATCTCACCCTCACTATTCCTTTTGCTTTGACATAATGAAAGTGCAACTTGCACACTGTCTCGAGATTGCATACGATAATTGGAACCATGTGTCCGCGTTGGCATCCCTTCAAAGGACTTGGGAGCTCTGACTTGGGCTGTCTTCTGATTGCAATAGCAATCCCCTGAGCTGGCTCCCCGGCCCTCACATTCCTTCAGCTGCACCTTAGTGCTAACTCTTGCCAGGAGGAGGCTGTTGCAAGCGGAGCTCATTCCTGAGGTTCTGCAGAGGTTGGCACGAATGAGCCCCCCCCCCGGCCCTGACCCCCCACCCCAGCCATGTGCAACAGGGCTCTAGATCTGGCAGCTTGGCACCAGCTCTCTCGGCAGTAAAAGCAAGAGCCAGCAGGTCCATTTTCCATAGCACAGAGGTGGCATGTGGCTGGGTCGACACCCCGGTTGGGAGCCTGGGTCTTCTGGCCATCGCCTGGGCTTTCAAGGACTCTGATGCTGAATCCTCTCTGATCCAGCTCAGTGGTTTCTGCTAAAGAAGATCCCAAAATGTCTCTATCTTACTAGGAGACCCCGGAGGGAAAGGCAAACTCGCCGGCTCCTCTCCATCCTGATTCCCCACCAAGCTGCATCACTGACAGGAGAGGCTAAGGGGACCCATTTAGTTGGGCAGACACCTCAGCTGCACTTCTCTGCTGTGTAAGTGCCATCCTAGGCCCCAAGGAGACAGAAGGTAAGCTAGGTTCCTAACCTCTAGACCCCTCCATCCGAGGAGGAAGCTGAATAGAGCTTTGAGTCTGGATATATCCCTATACCCCACACCACAGTTCCCAGGGGCAGGCTCAAACCAACACCCCCCTTGATGCTGGCAGCAACCACTCTGCCCCTCACCTTTGCGGCCCTGCTGGCTTGTCCTTGTCTGCTCTCACTCCCTCCCACCTCGCCCCTACTGAGTTTCTTTCTTTTTTTTTAAGATTTTATTTATTTATTTATTTATTTATTTATTTAACAGACAGAAATCACAAGCAGGCAGAGAGGCAGGCAGAGAGAGAGAGAGGAGGAAGCAGGCTCCCCGCTGAGCAGCAAGCCCAATGTGGGGCTCCATCCCAGGACCCTGAGATCATGACCCGAGCCGAAGGCAGGGGCTTTAACTCACTGAGCCACCCAGACGCCCCCCCTACTGAGTTTCAAACTCTTGGCCCATGGCTCTGACCTTGCCCCTGTCTGGGGAAGTACTTCTCAAGCTTAATGTTGACCTGAATCACCTGGGGATCTGACTCAGCACAGTTGCCCTTCCTAGATGGGGAGAAGTCTGTCATCAAGGAGCAGACTTGGTTGATACATATACTCCTGGGAAGAAAACAGTGGTGGCTCTAACCAAGGCTTGAAGAGGTAGGAACTCATCCCAAAGGGAAGCCAGAGGCCAAAGCAGGGTCACATGGTCAGGCCTCAAGAGGGCATTAGCGACGAGGTAGAAAAGGGGGCAACTGGCACACAACACCAGACTCAGTCCTACTTGCAGAAAAAGAGTCAGTGACAATCAAAGGCCACAACAGAGTCTCTCCCTCTCAAGGTAAATCTGAGCGAGCTCCTGTTCTTCCCTGACCCTGAGGATGAAAAGTCATCCTCAATAGTGTGAGACATTCTGGTCTGTCCTAAAATTTCCCTGAGAGGCTGTTTCTACTGTTTTACCCGGGACAGTTTACATAACACTCGACATAGCTATCGGCAATGGTTGTAAAAATGAAAAATGTCGCAGTTAAGTGTGTACAACAAGTAGCTCCCATCGGTCTCAGAATTTGTCTCCCTTCAGCTTTAAATAGATTAATTCCATAACCCAACCATGTCAGGAGGCACGTGGAGCATTTGAAAACCCCAAACCAGATCTCTTGATGGCCATATGTGGAGTTTCCACCTCTGGTTTTCACCCTTAAAGGGCAATATACAGTTTATTTATGGCCCATCCTAGTTGAAGACTATCATTTAAAAATGACAACCAGTTCTAGTCTTCTCCCTTTAGGTGGCTCCTTTCTGGATCTATGACAGTTGCTGCTGTAATTACAATTTCTCTTTTACCAAGTCAGTGAAAATATCACTATTCTGAGTAAAATGAAGCTTTTAATTGCCCTAAGAGAAACTTTGCTAGAAAAAATTACAAAGAATTCAAGCCACCTCAAGTTTATCAGAACAGATGGCCAGTCAGGTTCTCTCTGAATTAATAGTTGCTGGAAGCAATAAAATCAAAGCAAATGTTCTATGTGTATACCAGAAGTCATCTTCCTATAACTCAGTAAACCTTTTGGTATTGGTACTTACAGCCTCAGGTGGTAAATATAAATTCATCTCTGGAAAGAATTTTGTTTCAGACACTGTTTTAGGGTGTGTTTTTTTTCCCCCACAACATGATTCTATACAGAACAAGAACCAAAAGACAAAAATGTGGGCAAAACTCCCTCTAAATCAGTCTGGCTCACTTATTCCAGCAGCCTCTGGATTCAGCACAGGCAAGGATTCCAGCTGGGAAAGCTATCCATTTGCTGCTGATTTTCTTCTTCTAGTCTTACCTTTCATTAGGGTCACTTTCCTGGTTTTTCTCCACATGTTCCAGGAAGCCTTCCCTCTGTACCTCCCATTAGACAAGACTTCTTCTCCACTGAGAAATCACACGAGCACAAGATTCATGGCTGGGGAAAATGATGATAGGACAGAGGTCTATGAGGAAGAGGGTCCAACATACATCAAAGGGTTTGGATGACTTGTGGTAACAGCACACAAAACTCTGCTCATTGAGAGATTTATTCGACATAGACTTTAATCATGGCTTTATTGAGTTGTGGTTTGAGAGTATTTGGTGAGTCACAGAGGTTTTTAAGAGGAAAGAGTTTTTCAATTGTCTTACTCATTATAAAAGACTTTGTCCCACGTAAAGCAATAAAGACACAATTAAAACAGAATGCCCAGATCCCTATGGCACCAGGGGAGGGTGTCAGAGAAAGAAGGCAATATTTAAATCAGAATCCTGGCCATGCCCCTAAATAAAGTGGGCTTAGCCTGGTGACACGTGCAGGCCATCTGGAGTGGCCATCGGAGTGGATCTGAGCACTGTTTTCTTTTAACAAAGACACTATGCACTGTTCAGGCAGCAAGAAGTGACAAGCCCAGGAGAACACACCAAGCAACACTGCCCTCAACACATTCACACAAGTTACATATTTATTTCTGCCATGCATTTCTCCCCCTGTTCACTGGGGGAAAAAAAAAAATCCTATTCCATTAGTCCACTTAGGTCTTAACTCCTCATCTACCTAGTTTGTTTTTTGTTTTTTCATGAATTTCTATTTTTGTAGCAGAAAGACAAGGATAGCAGGGTGGCTAGAATAGGTTATTAAAGTAGCATTTCTGGGTTCAAATCCTAAGTCTCCCATTTACTGACTGTATGGGTTCAACTTGGGCTGCCTTAACAAAATACCATTGACTGGGTGGCTTAAACAACACAAATTAATTTTTCTCAGTTTTGGAGGCTGGGAAGTTCAAGATCAGTGTGCTGGCTGATTTGGTTTTTGGTACAGACTTTCTTCCTGGCTTACAGATGTTGCCTTGTCACTGTGAGAGAGAGATGAGGGGCGTAATGGGGAGGAAAAGGAAGAGGTCTTATAAGGACACTAACCCTATTGGATCAGAGCCCTACACTTAAGGCTTCATTTAATTTTAATTTTTTTCCCTGGAGGCCCCATTTCCAAATACAGTTACATTGAGAGTTAGAGCTTCAACATGTGAATTTTAGGGGCACGTTGTTCAGTCCACAACATAGGTATGTGACTTTGAGCAAGTTAGTTAAGCTCTGTTTCTTCCTCTATAAAATAGAATGATGACTATATTTGTTCCATAGTTTGTTTTAAGCAATCAGTATCACCACTCTAAAGTGCTCAGCAGTGTCAGTGGTCTATATTACCATTTCTCTCACACAGAAGTAAAATCTAAATCTTCATTCCACTGTAACCAGGAAGAACCAAGGATTCGAGATCATTAGGGTGGAAAAGAGAACCTGAAATCCAGTTTTTGGAAAGAGAGACAGAAAAGAAGTCAAGAAGGGGAAGTGCTAAGAAAAGAGAACACCCAGTCCACCATTGGACAGCCCAGATGCTGGAAAGTTTCTGCTTGTGTCAAACTAAAAATCTTTCCCCAACATCTCCACCAGTTTAACCAAGTGCTATCCCTGAGAAGTGTTCTCTGTAGCAACACATGGAGTTGGCCCATACCCTTTCTGTATGACAAATCTTTGAGAATAGCTATTATGTCTCCCACCTAAGTCTTTTATTTCCTAGCCTAAACATTCCCAGGTCCTTCAATTATCTGTGTATGATAGGGTTTCCAGCCCCCTTACCATCCTGGGCAGCCCTCACTAGACACATTCTAATTTGTCCATGTTTCTCTTCAGATGTGGTGTCCAGAAGGAAACACAATACTGCAGATGTGGACTGGCCAGCACTAATTACAATGAGACTATTAACTCCTTTGATCCACATAGCATATTTCTATTAATGGAGCCTAAAATTACAAAAACCTTTTCAGCTGCCACATCACTCTAGATTTTCATTTTGAGTTTATGGTAAATTATAATTCATTGGGTTTTTTGCTTTGTTTTGTTTTCTTACTATTATTAAACCAGGACTCCTCCATCTTGCATTTCTGCTAGTGATTGTTTAGATTAAACATAGGAATGTGACTGACTAAACGGTGAGATTGAAAGCCTCTGTGGGCAGGAATTGTGTCTAACCAGTTATGATATTGCAGAGCCTAGCACAGTGCCTGGCTCCTGACATGTTAGCTATGTCTTGTAACAGCTGCCTCCCATCATGATGACAGCTTAAGGCATAAAGGCACCAAGACTGCACCAGGCAAAAGCTTGATCTTTACCCCTAATTATAGTATTGCCCTCCACCCGTGTCCACCCCCCCCCAACCTGGACTGGACCACCTCTGATTGTTGTAGAACTTGTGTGAACTCATCCAAACAAGCCCATCTGATGACAAACACAGCAGGGAAGAAAAAGAAAATAAACCAAGAACAAAAGAAAACCATGAAAGAGGGGAAGAATGAAAGAGCATTTGCTCAGTCCAGCTCCACTTACAATTGCATTATTCCTCCCACTAGGAGCCCCACCCCTGCTTCTTTGGTCACCTGGTGAGAAGAGAGAAGCCTAGAGCTCCCCCTAGAGGTAAGAGTGTAGGACTGATAAGAGAGATGCTCAATTATTTGAACCTTCATTGATCTTGTGTTCTTTCTGAATCCTGATCTGATGATCCAACATACTGCTCAATCCTCTCAACCTCCAGAGAACTGTGACTTGAGGAAGAATCAGGCCTACAATGGAGCTTTTGAAAGAAATTCCAACATATGTGACCTTGGTCCAAGGAATTCACTGCAAACTCACTTTGTCTGAACATATTTGTTTGCTTGCTCCTGTCAGCTTTGGACCCCAGGAATCCCCTCACATACTTTCAGATCTTGAATTTGCTTAACTTGGACTATAGCTTTCCTATTCATTCATTGTTCATCCAAGCCAAGAGCTGTACAGGAACTGAGAATGCACCAGTAAGAAAAATCAGACATGAGAAAAGAAACATCTTCTCAGGGTCTAGTGAAGAAGAAAGATAACCCACAAATAAGTAATATTGCAACCATGAGGAGTGCTACAAATAGAAATATGGGCAGCCTCTGAGTATCACAATAAAGGGGTTTGGTCTAGTTGGGGAGGAGGAAGTTATGTGTGAGGTGAAGGAAGCATGTGACCAACCAAGTGAGGATGAAAGTAAGGAAGTTGCCAGGCAGAGGCAAAGGCCTTCTGCAAAAGGTCTGGTGGTGAAGAGATTCCAGAAAGTACTGGAAGCTGAAAAGAAACCAACATGGCTGGAACAGAATGCAGAAAAGAGAGCCTAGAGGAAGATGAGGCCATGGGAGAGAACCACTTGGCTTGTCACCAAGACCTGCCTCCAGATTAACTTCGATCTATGACCAGTGTTCCTTAAACTCGATTGTCGTAAAGCTTTAATCCACTTTCCCCATCCTGTCTGCAAGGATTTCATGAACTACATTGCCAAATGCCTTGAGGAAGTAAAAATACTGTCTGTGTATCAAGACCCTGAGAATTTCCATCAGATCTTAGGGGTAGAACTTCAGGCATAATTAGGGGTTACTCATTTGCTTCTCTTGTTTCGCATGGGATGTACGAACTTACTTAAGAGCATAGGGAAGCAGTCAAAGAGGGAGAAGCTATGGATGCTAGAAGCTTTGATAATGGTGAAAAACAAAGTCCTTCCTGAGGGAACACTAGGTACTTGCCTGATAGCTTTCCCTGAAGGGTTTCACTACTCCTTAAAGATCACATCATTCAAATAATTTGACTATGATATCTTGCCCCTGAAGGATTTTGACATAGTTTATCATATTCCTTAAAAGCTCAAAACAAAAAAATAAAAAAATAAAAAAAATAAAAAAATAAATCACATCATTCAGCAGTGCTTTCCATTTGCTCACTGTTTTTCCTTGTTGATAAGAAATCAGCTGGTGACCAAGCAATGTGAAGCTCATTTGCCTTCATTCCTGGACTATTGACCACCAGTTACAAATCTGTAACCAGGAAGCAACATCCTCTACTTTTATTGTTCTTTCATTTAATCTTTTATTCTTTCAACAAGCACGTATTAAGTTTCTATTATGTGTTAGACACTGTGGGGAGGAGGTAGAATATGAATAAGACAGAGTATTTGCCCTCGGAGGGCTCATAGTCTAGTGGGAAAACCAGACACAATCCAAGTAGTGAGTAATGGAATAGATATGAATGTGATAAAATGTAACATGAGGTAAGAGAAGTCTTTTAACTCTGCTTAAGGAGGCCAGAAAGGAGTTTGACAAGAGGGGGAATTTGAACTGAGGCTCAGAGGACCAGTTGGAGCACACTACAAGGGCAAAAGGAAGTCCCGGGCATAGAAAACAGCATTTACAAAGGCAGGGAGGCAAAGGGAAGCATGGGATTCTGGGTAACCAGAGGAAGGTAGCTTGAACAGAGTCCAACATGTCCTTAGGAGTCAAGAAAGAGATGATGCTGGGAAAGCAGTTAGGAATCACTCGTGATGAGCCTTGAACACTGTTCTCCAGAATCTAGATTTTATCCCATAGGCAATGGCTTAGCCTGTGAGGCCCCAGTTGGCACTTTAGAAGACCAACCTGGCAGCCATGTAGAGACGTAATTTGTAATCATGAAAAGTCACAGAGGATTTTAATCCATCTCACACCAGTGACTGGTTGGCCCATACACATTTCGCAGTTTACATGTGGTATTATCTTGATTTATTTGACAGAAAATCTTAACATTAATAGCAATCACAGAATCTCTGAAAAGACAGCTAGAGCTGGCTCAGTTCTTCCTAGAGTGTGTTCTGCAGATTACTAGCTCTATGGGGTGTTACTAGGTGTTAAATAGTGAGGGCAGGGGGAATATTTGTCAGTTATATTCTAGGACATGGTACTTTAGGTTACTATCCATAGGGAGTAGAACAGCCTGATAAGTAACCCAAAGAAGATCAAGCAAAGAAAGTGCTTCTGTGCTTTCTCAGGAAGCATCAAGAAGATATACGGCAGGTGACTGCAGACGCAGACCTAGCCACTTGCTTCTCCTTTGTGATTGCTTTCCTTGGACTGGTGCTAAAATGGGCTGATACAGGTACTTTCCTAAGCTCATAGCTGCTCCTGGTAGAAGCAGCATTCTGGAGACACAGCAACTTGGACAGACTTCCAAATGCTCAATCCCAAGGTGCTGTCCTCAGAAGCTCTATTAGTTCCATGCCAGGGAGGCTGTCCAGGGAACCCTCTGCTCAGGGCCATTCCCTGTCCTGCTCAAAGACAAACAGTTATCAAAGTCAGAGCTCACAGAATCTGAAGAAGAATCTACAAGAACAGACTTGCACATTTTCTAGCTTCAGATGGTGGAGGTGCTTACTGCCTAATGTCCTCAGTCCAACAGTAGCACTCAGGTCTGGCTGGGAAGAAGGCTTTCCAGCCTTTCTTTCTTCTCTAAAGCCAGTCTCCCTTCCAATTCAATGAACATTAATCAGATGGTGACCCCATGCCACATCCAAGATCCCAGGACCACATAGAGAAACCAGACACTGTGGTCTTGTTGTGGTCAAGGCACTGGCAGCTCTCAGACCTCAGGTCTGCAGGTTTTGGCCTCTCCTCAGAGGATCTAGAGCCCAAGGGGTCTGGGTGGTGGCTTCAAATCAGCCCACGGATAAGTATTCATGGCGCTATGCTGTTTATCCCCAGTTCCTCCTCTCATCCCTTTGCATACTCAGAAACTTCATATCCCTTGTATGGGAGAGCAGTAGAAAGGGCTGGAAGTGGGAAGAGCAGATCATATATATTAAAAAAGTGACTTAAGACTTAAAATTGAATTAGTATTTGTACAGAAAGGTGCAGGTGGAATAACTCACCTCTGGCCTTAGGTGAAGTCTGACATGTCCTGAGGCTACCACCCCACCACCACCCTCTCCAGGGTTTTGAGGGGTATTGGGCTCCCGCCACTACCACTGCTTCCAAGGATACCGCTGCTTTGTCATGGTGCCTCACTCCCCAAGGACTGCTAAGGTAGTGAAGAGAATTTAAGCAACCTTAAGATTCAGCTCAGAATCAACAAGAATCCTGCCAGTTTTAGCTTCTAGTTTTTTCAAACCTGTTCCCTCTCTCCCAGCAATTACTGCCCTGTGGTAAGCCTCATTATCTCTTGCCTGGAATATTTCAATTGCTTCCTCCCTGATGTGTCTGCCTCCAGTCTCATTGCCTCATACCCGCCCCCTCCCTCTCCCAGGTCACACACTATTTAAGCCACAAATGTTACTGTCATGCTTTGTAAGTGCTTGTGACCTCATAGATGTAGATAACACTTATTGAGGGCTTACACTGTGCCAGACCCTGAACCAAGGGCTTCACATGTTACTACTGCTGTCGCCATTTTACAGAAGAGAAAACCACAATTGAGAGAGACTGAGTCAAGATCACATGGTGAGTATTTGTCTCAGATGGAATTCAAAGATATAACTGTCCAACTCCAAACCTACCCACATAACGAACCACTTGCCACTGAAGAAGACACTGTGAATGCTCACCAGTATGTCCAGTTCCCTGCTCCCTCCAGGTGCAAGGGAGGATTATACTACCCAGCCCCTATAAAGGTAGGAGTGGCCACTTGCTTTGGTCAATGAGAAATGAGCGCAAGTGATGTGAGTCATGTTCTGGCAGAAGAATCCAAACACCAGTGTGCAGCTTTCCATACTCTTCTTCCTGCTGCAGCAAACTCCAGAGCTTTCTGTAGACATGGTGGGATCATAAGAGGGTAGGGCCCTTGTCAGCCTGGTTCTTGAGTGACCAAGCTGAGCTGAGTCTCCCATCAACTTACAGGATTGAAGCATGAGTAAGAAATAGACCTTTTGGGGGAGAGCACTTGGGTGGCTCAGTTGGCTAAGCATCTGACTCTTGATTTCAGCTCAGGTCATGATCTTGGGGTCATGAGGTGGAGCCCTGCATTGGGCTCTGTGATGGGTGTGTAGCCTGCTTAAGATTCTCTCTCTCCCTCAGCACCTCACTACTCCCCCCCCCCCCAACTCAATCTCAGGCTCAATCTCTGGCTCTGGATAAAGAAAGAAAGAAAGAAAGAAAGAAAGAAAGAAAGAAAGAAAGAAAGAAAGAAAGAAAGAAAGAGAAAGAGAGAGAGAGAGAGAAAGAAAGAAAGAAAAAAAAAGGAGGGAGGAAGGAGAAAAGAAATGAAAAAAGAAGAGAAAAGAAAAGTAAGAAGGAAGAAAGGAGGGGGCCCTTGGTTTATGGACTTTTCAACCACTGAGATTTGGAGATGCTATCGAAATGTGCAGAGCCTATCTTGATGAATACAGATACAACACCTCACCCTATTCTAATAACTGGGTTCTTGTCTTCTTGCAAAACCCTCTTACTCCCCAGCTTTAGTTCATTGCGTTTACTAGCTATGTAAATTCACACATGTCACTTAACCTCTCTGATTCTCAGTTTCTTCATTTATGAGGGAGTTATAGTACAAATGAAACTGTATTCAACAAACACCTACAGAGAGGTGCCAGGCACCAGGCTGAGTGCTCATTGATTTGAAAAGCTGCTTCTCTGGTATTATTTCCTCTGCAGGGCTTTCCTAACCAGCTGCTTCGGACCGTCCTCCAGAGCTTACTGCTGGACATAAACCGGGGACCAAGCCCTGGCTCTGCTACTCACTAGATGTGAGATGATGAGTAGGCTATTATTTAAGCTGTGCCTCCGTTTCCTCATTTAGTAAAACAATAATATGATTTCCCACATCCTAGGTCTGTTTGGAGGGCTAAATAGACTGTGTGTACATAAATCCACAGTTAAATCCAGTGGTGCTAGAAAGAGACAGATCTGGTACTAGTCATGGTGTCACCTCTTCCCTGCTGTGTGACCTTGAGCATATTACTTAGATGTTTTATGCCTCAGTTTTTCCATCTATAAAGGGAGAACAAAAGCGGTATCTCTATCTTCATTGGATTTTTAAAAAGATTTTATTTACTTACTTGAGACAGAGAGAGAGAGAGAGTAAGAGAGAGCATGAGAGGGGGAAGGCCAGAGGGCAAAGCAGACTCCCCATGGAGCTGGGAGCCTGACACGGGACTCGATCCCAACACCCCAGGATCAAGACCAGAGCCAGAGGCAGCCGCCCAACGAACTGAGCCACCCACGTGCCCCTTCCTTTATTGAGGAATATTGAACTCTTGGCACATAGTGGCACTCAACCAATGTGAATTATTCCTAAGAAAGCTGCTTTACAGCTATAAATCTAAAACAAATATATTTAATATTAAGTAACAAATACACAGTATATTAATATATAATGAATTAGATCTATGTATCAAAACATAATTATTTATTGAGTGGGTATTTCTCCCACCTTGAAGGCAGGGACTGAGTCTTATTCTTCCTTCCATCTCCAGTGCCTGGGAGGTAGGTTAGGTCATTGTTCCGGGGGAAGGACTGAGCACATTCCTCACATTTTCTATTCTCTTCTTGCCAGTGCCCTGAAAAAAACTCAATCTCTTGGCCTTAGAAAGTCACACACTTCTCTGGGGACTGTGCAACTGTCAAAGAAGTTACGTGCCACCAGCTTTCAACGTCACCCCGCCCCATGCCTCCTGGACTGAACAAGTGGAGGGCGGGGCTGAGGGAAGGGCAGAAAGGAGGACCCAGGCTTTCCACGTTGCCTAAGTCTCTGGGTCATGTTTTTCCATAGTCTGAGAGGTTTTGTTTTTGATTTAAAGAAACAAAAGAGTTTCCAAGGAAAACTCATTTTTGTTATGGTTCAAAACCATTTAATTTGTGATATTATTTCCTCTGCTGAGCTTTCAACTTTCTAAACTGTTCCTCTGAGGCAGGAACAGCTCTGAGGCGGTGAGTGCTCTGAGGGTTAGATCTCATGGCTCCTCTGCCGAGTCTGCCCCGGGCTGCAGAACCTGGAGACACAGCTCAGAGAAATAAATCACTATTCCCCGGGCTTCTATTCAGGCCCATGTCAGCAGCATCCTTGCAAGTGGACCTTCTCGCATCTTTTCAATCATGGAATGTTCCCTGGAGAAAGCACAGGGTCTGTGGCCAGATGCAGTGCAGCCAAGGCCAGGGCTGATGAAGTGAGCAGCTCTGCATGGTTCTGCGGCCATCAGTTGGGGGTGCTTAACCTATCTATGGGACAAATGGTGGAGTTCCTCATAGCAATTATGTGTCCTTGCCTTCATCATCACAGAGAGCTCCCACTTCTCCTCCAACCCCCACCAGTGTGTGGTGCAGTTTGGGAGTGGCCAAAGGAAAGACCTTCCTTCACCTGATGCCTGTACCTTTGAAAGCTGTTCCACAAGTGACCTGGGGCCTTCTGAGGCTTTTCCTGAACAGGGAGGAATATTCAACCCAAGTCATGGAATTCACCGATGGGCGTTCTATCAGGGAAGAGGGAGCCACCCCTCTCCTCTGCACCAGCAGAGTGAGCGGCTGACCTCATGGGCCTACACTTCCCTCACAGCTTGAGAGGTAGTTCAGACCAAGAATGTGATACTGAAATCAGTTTTAGATCAATAGAAGACAGAAATTTCTAGCATTTTTTTTTTTAATAAAGGGAGTCCCCTGTCACCAGAATTATTTCAAGAGACCGAACATCAGGCAGAAGAGTTGTAGAAGAGATTCAAACAAACAAGTAATTGTTGCTATCAGATGACCTTAGTTCTCCCTTTAACCTTAAGGTGAGATGACTGAATTAAAACATGTTCCTTTAACCAACATCAAGAGGGTAGTATGTGCACCATACCCCTGTGGTACCATGAGACACACGGAAATAAGTGAAGTCTCAATCCTGGTGCTTAGTCTTAGGAAATAAGACACCTTGTTAGGCTAATTTTTGAAACTTAAAATGATCAATGCTTAAATGCTCATATACGCTACATGTCTTTCATAAGTCCTGGTCTCTACTTTTTGTCATCCTCAGGGATCCAGGTTAACAGAGGCTCAACAATTTTGTGGGCGGAGGGGGGCACTCTTCATGGTGATGGCAGGAGGAGAAGAGGGAGAATCCTGTAGTGACTCTTTATCTTCTGCCTGAATGTGATACTTGTCAATTCTGCTTGACCTGTTGGGCTAAAGCAGGTCACATGGCATGACTGACTTCAAGAGGCGGGAAGTGTGATCTTACTGTGCCCCCAAGGAGAACCAGAAATACTGATGAGTAGGACTAATGTCTATCACAAATACGAAGGTATCAAATATGAATACAAATGTATCACAGATACATGTGACAACTGGACAACAACCTAAGACAATATTAATCAAGGTCTAAATAAAGAAATTGCCAAGTGAATGTTTGACGAATTAATGAATAAGTGAGAAAGCCATGTGACCTGAATAATAAGTGAAGATTTTGTGACAGAGGGGGGACATGAACACACCATTAAAAGCGGGGAGGTGAGTAGGTATGGGTTGCAGAGAGGAAAATAACATCTCCACAAGGGTGGGGAGCAACAGAGAAAAATGGGAAGAGAACTAAAATTTATATATCACCTATTGTGAAACAAGTACTTTGTAGGAAGGTTTACATTTTATGCCCCCCATTTTGTAGATGAGACTGGGTCTTAGACTGACCATGAGGCTTGTTCTCCCAAAAACGTAAGTCTAAAAATTATAGAAATGACCTTCTGATGCACCTCTGGCCTTGTGCTTGTTCCCGAAACCTGTGAAATTTTCTACTCCACGCCACAAAAGCAATAAGCTCTATGTTTTCCCAGGACCACAAGGAGACAGGGTTGTCTAAAGCAGCCCTGGAAAATAGCAGAAGATAAAACTGATGGAGAACTTTGGCTGTGGGCTGAGTTTGGAACTAAGATAAACAATAGGAACTCACTGAAGTTCAGGCTAAGTGTTTAATACTTTAATCACCTACTCCTTTAACATTATGGGAGGCATAAATATTAGTAAAAAATTCCCTGCCTTCCAGGAACTCACAAAACCTTAGGAAATTAAAGAGTTATTCTGTAGCACAGGCAGAATCTGCTATTTTTAATAGCGGAAACAGAAGCACAGAGTGTAAATACGGGAGACAGCCTGTAAATGTAGGTGTTCCTGATGTTCTCAGGCAGGTGATTAGGAGAATGCCCCCCCCCCCAGTGTAACTGTGCCTCCCTGAGCCACATGAGCTGCAACAGGACCCAACATGAGAACAAACTGGTATTTCCCACCAAATTCTTCTCAAGTATATTTTTTTAATTTATTTATTTTTTTATTTCCAGCATAACAGTATTCATTATTTTTGCACCACACCCCGTGCTCCATGCAATCCGTGCCCTCTATAATACCCACCACCTGGTACCCCAACCTCCCACCCCCCGTCCCTTCAAAACCCTCAGATTGTTTTTCAGAGTCTTCTCAAGTATTTTACGACAGCACCAAAGAGTTAGCTCACTTGTTCCCTCAAACACAGTCCTCTTGTCTACCACAGGCGGGGTCCACCAGGTCCTTCTGTCCTGCATTAGCTTTTTACAGTGAGTGAATTCCAGAAGTTGGATGACTTGATTCATTAATAATAACAACAACAATAACAAACCCAATATTTACAGAACACCAACAATGTGGGTCAATCAGGCCCATTATCTCATTTATGATGAGAAACCCGAGGTTCAAACGTTATGCATCTCACACAGCTGGCAGATGTCAGAGCTAAGATTTGAACCCAGATCTTTCATACTCCACAGGATAATCTGGAGACCAAAGACTATATCTTATAGTACTTCAACTAATCAGCACAGAGTATATCATGCCTAGCATGGAAAAAAAAAAATTCACTTATTGAAATGGTTAAAAGAATAAAAAAAAATCAGACAGCTGAAGTCACATTCCTGTTGTGGCAAATCTGTTTTCTGTTTAAGAGTGGGGGATGCGTGTCAATGAATCGGGAGAAATAGGGCAGTGAGAATGGGGTCTAGGATGTGTTGGTGGTAGATGGCGCTGGAGGCCAGAAAGAAGAGGTGGGATGGCTGGCATCAGTAGTGAGCAGCACAGTAGCTCTCTGAGCCGCAGAGAGGGGACTGTGGACGGAGATTCAATGGTGAGATGACAGCCTGGACTTGGGTGCCAATAATAGGAAGAAAATGCCAAGCGCCACAGAGGTGAAATCAGGGGGATTTGCTAGAAAGTTAGATATAGGTTATAAAAAAGAAGAAAAGGCTGAAGATGACTCCAAGTTTTCCAAGTAATGGGAATTTGATAAGAAACTTCTTGCCATTGCAGTATTCTGGGAGCACACTTGACCACTAAGACTCACAGAGTCGCAGATAATGATCGTCTACCCCAAAGCTCTCTGTTCACTTTGAGAATCAATTCTTGTGCAGACAGACAGCTGGGAGCAAGGACATTGAAGTAGCAGACATGGCTCTTTATCTTAAAAGAAAGAAGTTCTGAGAGAAGGAACCAGATAACTTGGGTCCCTGTTGAAGACTTTGTGTGAGATGCTAAGGCATGCTAAGCATTCAGGTGGACAGTCTCCTCTAGAATAAAGGCAGACCGCCAGGCTCTAAGAGAAGATGCATGTCCAGCCTAAAACCAGAGACTAAGTTCCCAATACTCTCTGAAGAAACGAAACTCACAAGGGATGAATCCTGACAGAAAAGGGAGAATGACTGTATTGTGTTGCAATCTTTAAAGAAATGCAATGAGTACATGTGTCTGGTTAACCACATCTAACTTCCCTTCAGCAACCCCTGTCCTTCAGGCAAGGGACACCGCAGGAAGCCTTGAGGGTTAAGAGGGTGAGTCTTACCTCCCATTTCCCACCCTTTACATAATTTTCACTCCATGGAAAACATTGTCACTAATGAGGATCATGAGGATTGTATAAATAATGACATAATCGCCACAGATGGGTAATCATTACAAGAAAAGAAGGGGCACCTGGCTGGCTCAGTTGGTTGAGTGACTGCCTTCGACTCAGGTCATGATCCCAGCATCTTGGGATCCAGCCCCAGCATCGGTATGCCTGCTCAGTGGGTAGCCTGCTTCTCCCTCTCCCTCTGTTGTTCCCTGCATAAATAAAATCTTTTTTGAAAAAAAGAAAGGAAGGAAGAAAGAGAGAGATATGCATTCTTCCTTCTCCTGGTCCCAAATGAAATCCAGTTTACCCCTTCCTATCAATGCTTTCTTTTTAATCACCATGTACTAGAAGTTAAGAAAATAAGACTCTTTCAAGGCTCCCTTTGGAAGACTTGACAAGCAAAGTAGTCCTTGCAGAATTCCTTTGGTTTTGTGACTGGAAAACAGGGTACCCTGATTAATTCTTTACATAGCATATAAGGATTTGTGTTCACAAATCTGTCTCCCCACACAGGCATGAGCCCTCCCTTGCCGTCAGGGGCTGCACACATAGCCGACTTCAGACCATGAAAAAGACTCAAAGCATGAATGCTGAATGACAGTCTCTATCAACTCATCTGACGAGCATGAATTAACCGGCGTTACTCAATGAAGCTGTCTGAACTCTTACTAGTTTCCATTCTTGCTCAAAGCCAAGTGAAAGATACACGTGTCCTCCTGCCAGCAAGTTTGTACCAAGCTCCTCCTTGATACTTTGTAATTTGCCTCCTGAGGAGCAGAGGCCAAGTAGAGCAGTTGTGTTAGCCATGGCGCTTTGAGATTTATGGAACAGACTCAGGAACTACCTCTCTCTGTAATTGTGTTTCCTAAGAAGCTGCCATCACATGAGTCGTTCTACAAAAGAAAAAAGAAAACTGCATTGGCGTGTGAGGTGTTGAACATGGCTTGCCTCCACCTTGGCATGGCCAGACCTCTTGATCTATTAATTGCTTTACAATTAACCTCAAGTCACTTTGTGCAGGTAAAACTATTTTCTGATTTGGATTCTATGCTTCCTGAAGCCCTGAGCCCTGTTTTTCTGTCTAACTGTATTATCACTCAGGGACAGAAGCCTTATTAAGTACATTTAAATCCACCCTGAAATGAGAGAAGTCAGGAGAAAGATCCTCTAGGGGTGGAAACAAGAGCTGGAGGTTGGGGCAGGTTCTCCTTTGCTGTAGAATCTGTTCCCTGTGGCCCCAGATTTCAATAGCACAGAGGTTCTTCTGATCATCTTCTTGAAAAAGTTATGGTCAGGCCATGCAGTTAAAACTGGTCTTTATCCAAACACAGAATATTTTTAAAATATTCAGTCCAAATGGACTGCCACATTACTTGAAAACAGTTCTTTATTTTAAAAAACAGCTTCAGACAGCCTGTTTAGATTTCCAAAACATCTGTGCCTACAATGCTTGGAAACTCACATTTGGGAGCATAAATGCCATTTCCAATAGGTCCTTCTGCCAAGCTGTTTAGAAAATAACCAAGGGAGGAGAATAAAACAAATTCTCCAAACAAACGCCTGCCTTCTAGAGTGCTTACACTTGTTTCATTTCTCTTTTATTTTTTTTTCCAAAAATGGCTCTGTCTCAAGGCATTGTGCATGACATAAAAGAGGTTATAGGCCAGTAACTAGCCAATAGGCTGAGACCAGAAGATGGGTAATGGCCCCTTTCACTGCCATCTTTCCAGAAATAATAGACCAACTCCCAAAGGCCCCCTTACATTTCCCTCCAGACAGACTCATGAATTTTTTTTCTTCAAAGGAATTTCTCCCAAATCCATCAGAGCCTGTTCACAGAATGGCAAATATCAGAGTAGGCAGGAAACTCTGTGGTCATCCAGTGGGACGCTGGTCCCCATGTGGGAGTTTTCCTGTGGCACAAGGGACTGGGGGGAGGGGTGTCATCTCCCCTCTGTAGGGGGTCTCCCAATGATAGGTGCTTGCCATCTCAAGGAGTGGTCCAGGCCTCTTATTTTTTTTTAGCTCATCTCCATATTTCACTCTCAGTTGCTCCTTGTAACTCAAACCATCAGACCTGTTCTACTCTGTGAAGCCTCAAAGGATACATCAAATCCCTCTTTCCTGTGGCAGACAGTCAAATATGTTGAAATGGTTGTCAGGCCTCCTCTGAGTCTTCCCTTCTTTGGACTAAATAGTCTTGGTTTCCCGAACCTGGCCCGCAAGCGATGGGATTGTCAAATTCTTCCCCATTCGGGCAACCCCTGGACATGCTGCTGCTTGAAGATGTCTTAC
Organism: Mustela erminea; assembly: GCF_009829155.1. Classification (NCBI taxonomy): domain Eukaryota; kingdom Metazoa; phylum Chordata; class Mammalia; order Carnivora; family Mustelidae; genus Mustela; species Mustela erminea. The sequence continues at coordinate 11,049,880 of NC_045623.1, forward strand.
AGACAGGCAGGTTGCTCCCAGATAGGAGTAAAATCCTCTGGACATGGTCTGCATCCAGAGGAGACTGGAATCGCTATCTCCCTTGTCCTTTGTTCCTTAAAAAAACAACACCATCATAGCATTCTGTAGTTTATCTGTGTTTCTTCCTACAGTCCCTCATCCTGGAATTTGTTGAGTGTAGTGCTGACCTTGACCTCCACCTCTCAAAGTTTTATGTTCACAGTTTAAAGGCTACATTTAGTCTATTGAACTCATTTTAAATTGTGACTCCGTCATCTAACATTTCATCTACCCCTCCTAGTTTTGGAAGGAAAGTGACTTCTCTATCTTAATCTAAGCCCAAGATTTAAAAAAAAAAAAAAAATGTGTACAGTAAGGCCCAGAACAGAATATACAGCAGTTAATAACATTTACTGAGTGTTTACCATGTGCCATGCTCTGTTCTAAACACTTCCTGCAGGCACATGGGTTGCTCAGTCTATTAAGCGTCTGCTTTTGGCTCAGGTCAGGATAGAGGTACCCATCGGGGTCCCCGCTCAGTGGGGAGTCTGTTTTTCCCTCTGCCTGCTGCTCCCCCTGCTTGTGCTCTCTTTCCCTCGGTCCAATAAATAAATAAAACCTTTTTAAAAAATGAATAAATAAATACATAAACACTTCTCATGAATTAGCGCATTGAATCCTCTTATCAGTCCTGATACATAGGTGTGATTAGTATCCCTACTTTCCTGATGAGGAAGCTGAGGCACAGAGAGGTTAAGTAACCTGCCAAGGCCCCTCAGCTAGTAAAAAATGGCAGAGGCAGGAGTTGAAGCCAGGCAGTCTGGCTTCAGAGGATGTGGTCTTACCCAGCGCTCTGCATTGTCCTTGCTAGAGGACATCAAGAGGCTTCCCTTCCCTTTGACATCATTAAACCAAAGACCAATACTCTTTAGGAACAACTGAGTCAGCCAGCTAGAAGTCAGACATGTGTACTATCATTTAACCTATTTCCTTCCATCCATCCTTTCCATAAAAATATTAGAAGGAACTTGGTCAAATGCTTTCCTTGAGTCAAAACACACGCATCTATAGTACAGCATTCCCTTACTCTTCAAGGTCAATAAACCCATCAAAGAAAGTGATTTATTTTGGAATGACTGGCTCTTAGAGGATCTCTGCTGGCACCAATGCTTGTCTGCCCTCCTTCTGGCCCTCTAAGTCATCCTGGCTCCCCTACGCCACTTACCCAGCTGCTCACGGTCATCACACAGGGCTATTCTGGCTTATTCTAGTCCAGTCCAGCCCAGTCTTGTTCCCAAACCCTCCCCTGCTTAGTCGAATTCCTTGGCATTCTAGCCCCATCGCTGATCCTTTCTTTTCAGACAGCGTATCTATGAGTGTGTTTTATGGAACACGCCTTCTACCAGTAATAGGTTGATGGGGTTTTTTGTTTGTTTTTAAGGAGTGGTTCTTGGGTTAAAAAAACTAAATTAGTTCATTTACCGTAAAGCTCTTAATATGCTAATGTGCCTTGTGAAGCTTTAATTAGAGTGATATTCTATGTAGTACGTCACATTAGTTGACCAGGGAATCTGTGCCGGGAACTCACACGCACATACACATATACACACACTAGCATAAGGATATAGAGGTATATTATATAATAGGGTATATTGGGGCATCAATTTACTATTTCCTTGTTTAAATGTTCACAAACGGACTGGTTTAGTTGTGAGTTCAAGCCCTACACTGGGTGCAGAACTTACTTAATATAATAAAATAAATGCTCACAAATCTTTCATTTGTTATGGATTCTAGAATTCTATCAAGGATGCAGGGAAATCTAACCAGTTGGTCAGTGCCAGAATCCACATTTTCTGATTATGCTGAGTGAAATAAGTTAAGCAGAGAGAGTCCATTATCATATGGTTTCACTTACTTGTGGAGCATAAGGAATAACACAGGACATTAGGAGAAGGAAAGGAGAAGTGAATTGGGGGAAACTGGAGGGGGACACGAACCATGAGAGACTGTGGACTCTGAGAAACAAACTGAGGGTTTTGGGGGGTGGGGGTTAGGTGAGCCTGGTGGTGGGTATTGAGGAGGGCACATATTGCACGGATCACTGGGTGTGGTGTATAAACAAAGAATCTTAGAACACTGAAAAAATAAAACATAAATAAATAAACAGAATATTTATGTGTCTCCTTTTGAGTGAAGAGATTCTCTATACGTTTTCTTAAATCCCCTAGGATGAATGATCTCTAGGGTTAGAAATTGTAACTGAAAGTAACTACTTCTTAGCTAAATTGGACCTCAATTTGCCTTTACCTTTGCTCCCCTTCATAGATGGATCATTTTTTTCTTGCTTTTATACCACCTTCAAACCTTTTTCAAATTTTACATTCTCAAGGAAATACAGCTTTTTGACCACCTTATTTTAAATGCCAATACCTACCCAATACTCTCTAACTTGCTTTCCTTCATTATGTTTCTCAGCAGACCTCAATGCCTTCAAACACGGCAGGCAATTTATTTGCTTTCTCATTGGCTGTGTTTCTATGAGGAGATACTGTTGTATCTCCAGCACCTATAATGATACCTATCATAGAGGAAGTTCCTAATACATACTGCTGAATGAATGGAGAAGGTAGAAGGAGCAATCATTCAAAACCTGTATACACTGGGTGCCTTCCATTTGGCAGGCATTCCACTGAAATGGCTTAAATGCCACTTCCTCAGGGAAGGAATCCCATCACACTCTCTCACTTCTTTCTTTGCTTTGTTTTCATAGCCCTTACCACATTTTATAATTACATGTATTTGTGTGATTATTTCATTTCCCCTCCCTTATTGATGCATAAGAACAAATATCCAGTCTATTTTGTCACCCTTCTCGCAGTGCCTAGCCAAGAGTAGGCTCCCAATCATCCACACATTGAATTTCTAATTTCAATTTGAAGTTCCATTTGGTTCCTTTTTAGTTCTTTTCAGTCACTCTTTATAGTCCCTGTCCCTTTGTGTTTTTTTAAGATTTTTTTTAAAGATATTATCTATTTTTGTCAGAGAGAGAGAGCGAGCACAAGCAGGTAGAGAGGCAGCAGAGGCAGAGGGAGAAGCAGGCTCCCTGTCAAGCAAGGAGCCCATGTGGGACTTGATCCCAGGACCCTGGGATCATGATTTGAGCTGAAGGCAATTGCTTAACCAACTGAGCCACCCAGACATCCCCCTTTGTAACATTTTAAATGCCATCATTTTCCTTTAAGTTTATTGGTGATTCACAGACCTGTACCCCTGGGGATATAAACATATGTTTATAAAAAATAAAAAATTAAAAAAAAAATAAAAAATTAAAAAAATAAAGAGACAAAAAAAAAGTTTATTGAACATAGTTTACATCCTATTTTTGACAATTTCAGTATCTTCAGGCTTTGACTTTCTGTTTCTGTTCTGCAGTTTATTGTGTCTTCTGATTCTAGCACGTGTGTGTATGTGTGTGTGTGTGTGTGTGAAATCACAGTCCTTGGAAATTTATCTATAGGAATTTTTGAGTCCTGAAATTTAAAAAATATACCCACAGACAGGTTTTCCTTTAGTTCTTCCAGGGACCTGGTGCACGAATGCTGAGATCTCTTTAAAATGAGTATTCACCTTGGAGGTGGCTTTAAAATCTTAAAGTGGGTGTAAATTTTGGTCCTGGATACTCCAAGGTAAGCTTGTGGTTAGGAATTCTTGTAGAAGAACTTTGTCTTATTTTCCTCCACCCAAACTCAAAGCCAGGATATGCAAGTATTCCTACTATTTATCTCTATAGTGTGGGTCTTTTCACTAGTTTACCACTGAAGATGTTGTTTTTCAGGGATGCCAGCTTTAAACAGGAGTCTTAGATCTGACTAACCTTCTACCTAACATAGGCTCTGTCATCTGTCTGGTAAAACACTAAGCTCTAGGGATCCTGAGCAAGTGTTGGCCAGAACTTTCTTGTCATTTCCAGACTTTAAAGATTTCTCTTATCTTTCCATCAACTCAGCAAAGCACTTAAATAAATTGTCCAACATCTTTAGGTGTTCTTCTCATGGAGAGTTTCTCCAGTTCCTTCATGTAATGAAAAACTGAAGCCCTCTTCCTCTGAGTATTCATACTCTTGTGAAATTTTCTTTATCTTACTGTATTTTTCACTCATCCTCATATAAGGCAGGATCTCTATGTCTGAATGTCTGCAAACAACAGGGTGTATGTCCTTATAATAAAGGCAGGTTGATATTCATGGCTCACGTTGCTATAATATCTAGTTCAGCTACTTCAGCTTCAGTAGCATTTTCCCTTATACTTACTGTTCCAGGCTCTAATACTTTGAGCAAATATGGCTAAAGAAAATCTCTAGTTTTGGGGCATCCAGTGGGTTAAGCCTCTGCCTTTGGCTCAGGTCATGATCTCAGGGTCCTGGGATCAAGCCCTGCATGGCATCGGACTCTCTGCTCAGTGGGGAATCTGCTTCTCACTCCCTCTCTGCCTGCCTCTCTGCCTACTTGTGATCTGTCAAATAAATAAAAAATAAAAAAATAAAATATTTTTAAAAAGAGAAAATCTCTAGTTTCTAGCATGTGTTATCAATATTGTTTTTCTCTCTGACATTGTTCTATCACTGTTTTTCTCACCTACGTTACTCAGGAGAAGACCTGTTTGAATGCAATTCTCCCCCTGGTTTCTCCAACTCTTCCTAATTCCTCCCTGTCCATTTTTGCCATTGCAACTCTTTTCCAGATGTTCAGAAGCTTTTCCCAGTACACTCACTGATATCATTTTCATAATTGATGAGACTGTATCTGTCTTTCTATGAAAGATGGCTAAGTGGCAGGAGAACAGTATTCAGGAAACCTCGAAGTGCTTTACCCTGGGCCCTAAAAGAATATTTCCCTATTTTCTGGTTTGTGAAAACCCTCAGCCTCTAATCAATGAAGCAGATGTCAAGAACTCTGAAGTAGGTTCCCCCCTCCCAGGTGTTCTGTCTCATGGGGTTAAACAAAACTTGAATGGGTCATGAAGAGAAACCTACACAGGATTTATTCCCACAATTTAGCTCTTTCTCTCTTATACTTAAGAGATTCTTTAGGCATCAGGTTTTCCATAATTTTTAGTTTAGTTTAGTTTCATTGGTTTTTGTCTTTTTTGCTGGTCCTGCAGGGGTGTTTATGTCATTGGGATAGTTTGAGAAGCTGTATTGGGAACCTCAAGCCATAAGCCATTTTCAACAAGAAGTTCTCTCCTTTGGTCTTGACCAGTTACATGAAAACATGATACTTACCCCAAATTCCTGTCTTCCACCTCTCTGATAAGTTGGTAAATATTTCCAGAGAAGGCTAGGACCCTGATAACTGGCTTTCCCAGTATGCTTAGGGATTCTACATATTGGGGCCAGACTTGAGAGTGGTGATGGCTTCATGCTGATCTCCTACAACAGTGCACACCAGTTGATGGGTGGGAAAATCAACTCAACTGTCCAAGCTAAGTCTATGGTCTCAGGAAAATAACTATATAGCACAATGTCCTCCTCCCACTGACTTCAGTCCCCAGCCCACTTCTCCCAACATGGAGCCCAGTGTTCTAAGCTTCCTTTGCAGAGGTCACTCATACAATTACTGGTTTATGAGGCAAGGTGAAAATAAAAAAAAACACTTGAAGATTGGGTATTGTGGCCCCTGGGTGGATCAGGATTCCTTTTGCTGTCAGAATTAAATCCAGCCAGCTATTCCTCAACCTTCTGAGAAATCTAGGCAAATCAAGAATTTGTCATGTGCATTTCTCAATATTCCTGTTATTCAGTGAATGAGTATATTGCCCCTGGGACAGAGCCACTCCACCGTGTAGGTGGCATTGCAGGCATCCAAAAACCTCATACTGATTAATACTGTCTGCCAAGTATACACATGTTAAGAACCCTACTCGCATTATTAACAAATGAACTTCCACTCACTAACTGAATGACTATGGAAGCATCTGGGCTTGGGAGTTCTCAAGATTGTACTGAATGACAGCACTATTAAATAATTTTGCAGTTCAGCAACCTTATTCAGGGATGGTGGATATGTGCCAGTTTTAAGAAAGACTTCAGTGTTGGGCTGAAGAGCTCTGTCATTGGACCTGCTTATTCAGACTTACAGATGATACGGAGCCAGGAGGAGACACTCATAGGTGGGGTAACAAATTAAGATTCAGTGCACAGACAAGAGCAATGGCCCAAAACAAACAGAAGGGGGAGAGAGAGAAATTTTTGCCTAATGATAAAGTTATCTGCATTTAGGTTAAAATATTAATTGCTTACTGTACTAGTCTAATCCAGATAAGGACTAACTCGATGGCAATTTCTATGGATATGTCTTGAGGTTTTAATTTATTAGACACTGAATATTAAGTAATCAAGCAATCTTATTTTAAAAACAAAAACTATAATACTATCAGCCCAAATTCAGACCAAGGGAGATTTTAACCTTCTCTCCTTCACGACTTTTAACCTTCTCTCCTTCACGACGTTAGAACCCTCCTGGGGTTGCACTCAGGTGAGACATTTAGAGAACACTGGAAATTGTGGGCAACCTCGGAGAAGAGCAGCCTGGATTGTACAGGGTCTAGAAACTGTCACAGGAGAAATGATCAAATAAAACAATTTACAGAGGCTGCAAAAGAGAAGTTTGCTGTCTTCAAGTATTTAAAGTTCTGTCAATCTTAATCTCACAAAACAAAACCCAAAAACTCACAAAACCCCACTGAGGGTTGCAGCGGGGTGGGGAGTAAGGGAAGAGGGGCTGGGTTATGGACATTGGGGAAGGTATGTGCTATGGTGAGTGCTGTGAAGTGTGTACTTGTACCCCTGGGGCTAATAATACATTATATTTTAATTTTAATTTAAAAATTATTAAAAAAAAAAACAACCAAACAACAACAAAAAAAGTTCTGTCATGTGAAAGAGGGAACAGACTGCTTGTTCTATTTCACAGAACTCAGGCCAATGAAACAAAGACCCAGGGAGCTCAACTTACTTCTACTTATGAAAGACTGTCTTGTCAACTTCAGCTCCACCACAGTGGAATGGGCTACCTCATAATGTGCTGAGCACGTTGCCATTGGAATCAAAAAGAGTACGGATGACCCTCTGTCAGGCAGTTATCAAAACAATTTTGGGGGGTGGGTTGGAAATGGAAATTGGGTAAAGTGACCTCCAACCCTGAGGGGCTATGCTTTTAAAATTATTTCCCACTAAGATTTTAATGACTAATACGTATAATATGGTATCATATGATAAAAAACAATGATTAACGGCACCTTACCAGGCATTACCACAATCATTAACACAGGGTCTGGAAGATAACATTTTTGTCTAGGGTAGGACAAGAAGGGTCTTCTTAATACTCTTTCACCTGGGCAACTTCAGTTTGTAGAAGACCTGCTTCAGTTTTCATGCCTGACTATCTTCAGCATCTTTGTAAGATATTGGCGAGAAAAAGCCAAGACAGGGAGGAGGGGAGGAAACTGTATCCTATAAAGCTTAATCACATACTTGCACATACATTATTTTACTTAATCTTTGGGACAACCCAGGACAGTAGGAAGTTTTATGACCATTTTATAAGTGAGGAGACCGACACTTAAGGAAGGTAAGAGCCCAAGGTCACACATAGCAACAAAGATAGAAAAGAAGACAAATGGGCTTTCTCAAACAATATCTTATGGCCTCCTGGATTCCTGAGATGGAAAGAGCTATAGAGGTTCTCTGCTCCAAACACCCACAGCTATATGGAGTCCTCCTTAGCCTTGAAGATTAGTCATGTGCACTTGAACTGAAGGTCAACCTAGTAAGAGAACAGAGCTGACTTTTAAAACCTAACAGCTCTAACAGCACTGTTCTCCCCAATCCCTTCTGCCTAGTTTAGACCAGGCTCTTGCCACAGACACCCAGTGCAGGCTAGTGGGTACCTGGAGCTGGGGCCAGAGACCCCAGCCGGCCATCCCACGGTATCCTGGTTCTCACTACTGGCCTCTAGCCTGAAGGATCCCCAGGTCAAGTCTAATCCTTTCCAGTGTAGTCCCGGCACCCAGGGAGCTGTCTGTGTTCCAAACCACCCCACAGGCCTGCACCCCAGGGAGCAAGGCTCAGTGGGAAAGAATGCATTCCTAACATCCATATCCTTGATTCCATTTCTTTCTCTGAATTTCTTCATTGGGCTATGGATGCTTCCATGCTGCCTCAGAAGAGAGGCCCCACAATGCAAGTTTTTCCTGCCCCATAGCTCCCTTTTATTCCCGCAGGCAGGTCTGGGTACAGTCCAGCCTCAGAGCCAGTGCAAGCACCAGAAACTGGCGGCCTCTTGGTATGATTCATTGGTCTCTCATTTCCCAGCCAGTGACATATCTTGGCTCAAAAATGAATTTTAATCTTCATCAAATCTTTGAAAAGGAGCCCAGGAGATCTGAATGGCATGAGAAAGAAAAAAGAGAGGATGAAGAGAGAGATATGTCTTGGTCTCAGGTACCCTTCAGAGCAGAGGGATCAAGAGCAGGTTGGGCTAGTGGTGCCTGGTGGCTCAGCTGGTTGCACGTCTGACTCTTGGTTTTGGCTCAGATCATGATCTCAGGGTCATGAGATCCAGCCCCACTTGGGCTCCACACTCAGCATGGAGTCTGCTTGAGATTCTCTCTCTCCTCTTTCTATGTCCCTCCTCCACTCCCCCCACCTCTCTAAAATAAATAAATAAATCTTAAAAAAAAAAAAAGAAAAATAAAAGAGCAGATTGGCAGATTGGGCTAGTTCTCTGAATTCTAAACCAAGAAGCACCATAATGTCTTGGATGACAGTGGCAATGCAGTGTTCTTGGCTTCTACCACACTGTGAAATGATCTGGAAAGAATACAGAATACTTATGTAAAGTATTGTCCCTGTCCACAGAAAGTCCATGCCTTCTGATAGAGGCTCCTTGGATCCTCCAGGCCACAGTGGCACCTTCCACCATGATCCCATGGCACTCTGCCTATTCCTCTGCCCATTGAGTCTCACACTGTGAATGGATCACTGCTCATGTCCCTCGCTACAGTAGAAGCTCAGGGAGAACCAGGTTTTCATCACTTTTACATCCACAAAACAGCTATCATAATGGCTGCCATGCAACAAAGGCACAATAAATGTGAGATGAATGCAGTCTTACTGGGTAGATGAAAGCTATACAGGTACCAATGAAAAGTGCACATAAGGCAATGCAACTGTGGCATACAGGGGGAGAACCCCAGGTGGTGACTCAGTCCATTTGGCTCTGATCCCAGCTCAGCAATTAACAGCTGTGTAAACTTGGACAGGTTGCTTCCTCTCTCTGGACCTTGCCAACCCAGGCACCTAAACTTCCATGTCTGTCAAATCAAAGTTGACAAAGGATTTTTGGAGACTCTTCCAAAAAGAGGTTCAGAGATGTGAGGGATTCCTCAGGGTCACAAAGGTAAACCCACTTCCTTCTGGTAGCTCCACTCTGAGCCGTAACCTTTGGAGGTAAGGTGTCCTCTCAAGATTTTGTCTTCTGGTTCCTTTGCCACCAGGAACTGAAGGGCCTCAGGTGGAAGAAATCTCTTGGCAGAGATCTGCCTCTATGGGCATCTCTCCATAACACACCTCTTTCCTTTCCTAAGAAAGGTAAGGTAAGGTAAGAAAAGGAAAGGAGAGGAGAGGGGAGGGGAGGGGAGGGGGGGGGAGGGGAGGGAAGTTAAGTTTCCTGGCCTCTAAATCCCAAATAATCTTTTTCTACCCTTTTGAAAATTAAAACATCTGCCCATCCCGAGTTTGGAAGCACTTAAGATTCTATAATCACATCTGCAATTGTACTTATCCCCTGGTACATCATTCATCTGCCTCTGGGATGATGGCTCATTGGGCCATGCTGTGTGTTCTCTTACCAGCAGTTCACCTCTCTGAGACCTCGGGGTCTGCTGTAACTGATTATTCTACATTTTTCCTACATAGAAAAAGGGAGGAAATGAACAAATGAACAAAAATGGAAAATGAGTTGTTCTGGATTCTTTCAACCATCTATTAACATTTCACCAGCTGTCCCAAGAAGTGGGCCTGCAACCCCTTTGATCTCTCTTTTGTTCTGATCAGACTGTTAAAAGCAGTCTTTTTGTTCTTGTTCTCAACACTACTTGAGAACTTCTTCTCCTTTGGCAATTTCAGAAATCTGACGCTCTTCTTACAGGTCCCTGCAGTCAACCTTAAAATAAAAGAGTCAGTTACTCTATCAGCAAATTGAGTTTCTTCAGGAAGAGCAGAGGATTTGCAATTTGGGACAAGCAAAGTAGGGTGAATCTTAGCAAGTTTGAAGAGACAAAGGGAGAGTCACCTTCATTAGGCTTTAGGAGGAACTCAGGGAGGGTCGTTTTAAATAGAAGTTCATTGTGGAAGAACAAGAGTTCAAGGCTGAGGTGCTTTCTCATTAACCGCAAGCGGTGGTTAGAGCGCTGTTGCTGGGCAGGGAGGGATCTCTTACAAGCAGGAGGTGAGATTCCTACATGAGAAATGTCCTCGCTTGTCAAGATAATCCTGGTCTTCCTTCCTGTAGTGGTTCCACAGGCTGCCATGAGTGGGACCTGCATGACATTGGACCCTGACTCCATTTGAAAGGAGGTTCCTGGGGTGCCTGGGTGGCTCAGTGGGTTAAAGCCTCTGCCTTCGGCTCAGGTCATGATCCCCGGGTCATGGGATGGAGCCCCGCATCAGGGAATCTCTGCTCAGCAGGGAGCCTGCTTCCTCCTCTCTCTCTGCCTGCCTCTCTGCCTACTTGTGATCTCTGTCTGTCAAATTAATAAATAAAATCTTTAAATAAAAAAAAAAGAAAAGAAAAGAAAAGAAAGGAGGTTCCTCAGTGCTAACCTTGGATTCCTCACATCCTCCCATGTCTCCTGGATGTCCTCTTGGAAAGCTGAACTCAAGGAGAGCTCCGAAGGCAACTACATTATCTTCAAGGTAGTTTCCCTTTTTCTTCCTCAGCAGATTCCTTGTCCCAAATCTATTTCCGAGACTTTTTATGACTTTTAAACCTGCTTATGCTTTTCAAAGACTGGAAATGACATCTGATTTCCTATGGCATTAGTTTAATGAAATCTAGGGAAGGTACCGGGGCTGCCATCCTTGGCTACTTCTCTCTAGGACAATTTCCCCCCAATTTTTCTGTCATTTCATTATCTTCAAATTCTGTTGTTTCTTATTGCTCACCTTTGAGTCCAGAGACTGCAGGGACTCTCCCAAATTCAAGAGTTGCAGTCTTCAGAGAGAGGTAGGGACACAGAACTGAAGTTGGGGGACAAAGGGATTCTCGCTCGATCCCAAAATGGTTTACTTCGCCAGTGAAAGTCCAGAGCAGCTATCTTGATCTCGAAACTGTAACATTTGTTAATTCCAGAGGTTAGTTAATACATTCATTTCCATTAGATTGTTTTGGGTACTTTTCCACACTTTTCCTCAAAATAAAATAATACATTTTATTTGTTTGTTTGTTTGTTTTTAGATTTTTATTTATTTATTTGACAGAGAGAAATCACAAGTAGATGGAGAGGCAGGCAGAGAGAGAGAGAGGGAAGCAGGCTCCCTGCTGAGCAGACAGCCCGATGCGGGGCTCGATCCCAGGACCCTGAGATCATGACCTGAGCCGAAGGCAGCGGCTTAACCCACTGAGCCACCCAGGCGCCCCAAAATAATACATTTTAAAAGATGAAGTCCAGAATAACAGCTCCCCTCACTGCTTCTTCCATGGACAAAGAGAGCAATGTATGAAGTATTACCAGAATTAATCTGGCGTTCTGCTTCTTCTGTAGACATTTCAGCTTCACCTTTTAGGGTGGCCTCTTACCCCCGTTATCTATACATAGCTCCAAAGGCACTGCTTTTATGCCACCTCTATCTCCCCCGGCTGTGACCTCTCCCTCATTCACACTATAGCACTCATTTTCATCCCTGTTTTCCTTCTCAGAACACCTTCCCTTCTGACCTCTACCTTGCTTTATTTCTCCCAACTTGCCTAGGAGTCCAGAAGTCATTTATTCTTTCTAATATGTTGGGGTGTCATGATGCATGACTCTAGTCCTTTGCCTTTTCCTCCTGAAAGACACATGATTTTATTTAAAGCCCACATCAGTGATGACCACCTTCTCTCTGTGAGCTGAGAACAGATTTATAAGAAAAGCTGTGCTAAGCCACAGACTGTTGTCTGCCAGAGGTGACAGGGGATCACTGGACCCTGGAGGTACTGTCCCCCACCAACTCAGGGAAAAGACAAAGTACCAATCCAACCACCCTTGGAGTTTTCCCAGTGTCAATGCTGCAGAGGACATGCAAAAAACAGAAGTCATTGAAAATCAAAATAAGAACCACATTAACAAAATTTACAAAAGAAGTTTGAAGTGCAAGATGTACAGTAAACATGATGTTGGTAAACACAGCCTACCTCAGCAGGTGAGGAGGGAGGGGTTTGGCAGTGGGCAGAAAGGAATCATGAGTGATGGGGGAAGACAAAGGTGGCATCATTCAGCCCTGAGTTGCTCTGCCATAGGAGCCTTATAAATCCTCTTTGACTGCCACAGGCCATACAGAGAGAGCAGGTGTTGTACGACTTGTTATCAAAGCAGGAAAATTTGCAGAAAAGACAGTGAAGCAAAGTCCTTTCTTTAGGTTCAGCGTTACACAAAGACATAAAATAAACAGCCAGGCTAGAGTGAAGATCACACTAATAAAGGGGATGGCAATTTTGTATCTTAACCCAATCACAAGCAGAGAATCATAGGAGCACATTTTCCATAGTTAGTGTAAGCCCCTTGGAGTAGTCAAAGGAAGGGATGTATGTGTACTGTCTGGAATCAATGTGATGCTCAGAAAAGAACAACAGAGGTAGAGACCCAAAACTAGAATCCAGGCTCCTTAATCATTCCTGGCTCAGTATTTCACTAGTGTCCTACAGAGCAAGGGTTTTTGGTAGTAAGCACCAGAACCAGAACTGTAGTTTGTTTTTTTTTTTTTTTTTAGCATGTATGTATTCTGGGGTACATAGACATACACTCACCATGCTCTTAAATTAACTGTTCAATAAATTCTACTTGGTTCATTCTATAGTAGAGGTTCATTTTCTATCAACCATCTTCTTGTTGCTCTTATTGAAAGCCCACATAAAAGAATTTGGGGAGTTGTTAAGAACTATTTGAAATAGACCTTACTGACATTTGCAGTGAGAGTGATAGTGTCAAGGAAGGAAAACTGTCACTCTTAAAAGAATGCTAACCTAGGTGAGTCACATGTGACCCTGGAAAGGATACTAAAACTTTCTAAGGTTTTTTTTTTTAATGTTTCTAAGACTTATTTCCCTGAGGATGGCATTTAAAATTCAATTAGAAAGCATGGAATCAGTATTACATAAAATGCTAAGTGATAATAAGAGCTTGAAACAATAGTTGGATTATTATGAAACAATTAATGATTTATTGCTAAATGAATATTACTGATTATGGTTGCTGTAAGATATCAGAAAAGGGACAAAGAAATCAAAGAAGAATTAAATAAATTGAGAGATATCCCATGTTTGTGGATAAAAGACAATATTGTCAAAGTATATTTATTTCCCAACTTAATCTACAGATTCAGTGAAATGCCAGTAAACATCCCAACAAGTTTTCTTAGGTATATCAACAAAATTATTCTTGAGTTTATACGAGAAGCAAAAGATCCAGACTAGCCAACACAATATTAAAAGAGAAGAACAAAATTGAGGACTAATACTAACCAGTGTTATGCCCCACATTGGGATCCCTGTACAGCAGGGGGATTTGCTTCTCTTTCTCCCTGCCCCTTCTCCCTGCTTGTGTTCTTTCAATCTCTCTCTCTCTCATAAGTAAATAAATATAACATAAAATTCTACCCGACATCAAGACTTATGATAAAGCTACAGTAGTCAAGATGGTACGGTATTAACAAAAGAATAAACAGATCAATGGAACTGAATAAAGAGACCAGAAATAGGCCCCCATAAATACAGTCAACAAATGTTTGACAAAGGAGCAAAGATGACAAAATGGAACAAAGATAGTCTCTTCAAGAAATGGTGCTGGAACAAGTGGACATCAACATCTAAACACAGACTTTATGCCCTTCCCAAAAACTAACTCAAAATGGAGCAGAGGCCTATGTGTATAAGGCAAAACTATAAAAACTTTAGAAGATAACAAAGGAGAAAACCTAGATGACCTTGCGTGTGATGATGACTTTTTAGATATAATATCAAAGACACAATCCATGAGAGAAATAATCAATAAGCAAGACTTCATAAAATTAAAAACTTCTTACCTCAAAAGACATTTATCTTTTATGAGAACACAAACTACTGACTAGGAGAACATATTTGCAAAACAGACATCTGATAAAGAATTCTTATCCAAAATATATAAAGAACTCTTAAAATTCAACAATTAAAAAACTGAACAACTCAATTAGAAAATAGGCCGACTTTGACACCTCACCAAAAAAGATAAACAAGTGGCAGATAAGCATATCATATGTCATCAGGAAAATGAAAATTAAAACAATAAACTGCCACTACATGCCCATTAGAAGGGCTAAAATCCAGAACACTGAAAACACCAAATGCTGATGAGGGTGAGGAGCCACAGAAATTGCTGGAGAGAATGCAAATGGTACAGGCACTTTGGAAGATATTTTGGTGGTTTCCTACAAAACTAAACATACTCTTACCATGCAATTCAGCAGTTGCGCTCCTTGGTATTTACCCAAAGGAATTAAAAACTTATGTCCACACAAAAATGTGCACATGGATGTTTATAGCAGCTCTATTCATAATTGTCAAAACTTGGAGACAACCAGGATGTCCTTCAGTTGGTGAATGGATACACACTCTGGGGCACATTCAGGCAATGGAATGTTACTCAACACTAAAAATAATGAGCTATCAAGCCTTGGGAAAACATGGAGGAATCTTAAATGCACATTACTCAATGAAAAAAGCCAATCTACTGTATGATTCCAACTATATGACATTCTGGATTATACAAAACTATGGGCGCAATAAAAAGATTAGTTGCTGCCAGGGGTGCAGAAAGGGGAGGAGAGATGAATAGGCAGAGCAGAGAGGATTTTTACGGCAGGGAAAATACTCTGTATGATATCATAATGATGAATATATATTGCTATACATTTGTCTAAACCCATAAAATATAGAACATCAATAGTGAAGCCTCAGGTAAACTTCGGACTTTGGAAGATTATGATGGGTGAATATATGTTCATCCTTGGTAACAAATGGACCACCCTAAGAGGTGGTGTTGATAACGGGGGAAGTTATACATGTGTGGGAGTGGGGGGCATGTCGGAAATCTCTGTATCTTCTTCTTAGTTTTGTTGTAAACATGAAATTGTTCTAAAAAATAAAGTTTTTTAAAAGCTTATGCACTGAAAAATTAACAGAAGTTAACAGATAGCAATTTTTTTTAAAAAAAAAAGTATAGATAAATTTCAGGAATGAAATACTTGCAGGGCATGAATAAGAAGCTAAATGTATGCATTTATAATTAAATTATAATGTGTTACAGGAGCAATAACACATTATCTCTAATTCACCTGGCGATAGGATTTTAGCGCTCCTAACATCTATTTACCTGCATTTCACTAGATATTCACAATATCCATGTACAGCAGGCAAGGTCAGCGTTATCCTCCTTTTACACATGAGCAAACTAAGGCTCGCAATCTATTTCTTCTCACTCCTAAGGCAGTGCTCATTCAAGGTCAAAAGGACCAAAATAATTTGACAACTTTCTTGATTAACTCACCAGCCTTTGTTGGAACTTCAATACTTAAGGTCAGAAAGACTCACAAACTTTGGCTCAGGAAATTTGGAAAATAATCATGAGATACGGGTACAAAGTATAAAGCACAAATGCTCTCTAAATTATAAAAC
This sequence comes from Mustela erminea, assembly GCF_009829155.1. NCBI lineage: Eukaryota > Metazoa > Chordata > Mammalia > Carnivora > Mustelidae > Mustela > Mustela erminea. The sequence goes on from NC_045623.1 coordinate 11,065,848, forward strand.
TCAAGAAAGTGTTAGTGGTGGTTGGTAATCTCTGTTAGGCACCACTTCCCAAGTTCCTGAACCCAGAGATGGAAATGCCATTTCAGTCCCAACTATAGCACAGCCAATGAAACATCCCAGGCCCTGCTGAGCAAGGAGTGGAGACCCTGCTAGAGTGTCCCCTTCCTCCATCAATTCCGTATGCCGCCAGAACCAGTGCAGAAGGGAGGAAATTGCAGCCTCCCATTTTATGACCTTCAGGCTGTGCTGAAGGATTTAAAACAGCCAGCCCCACCAGGGAGGCTGGGCGCTTTGGGAAGCCTTCTCTTCCTATTTTATTTGCTTCTGTTGCAGTCTCTGTGCAAGTGATGAAGACAAGTCCCTCCTGGCAGAGAACCCTGCTGGGGCTGCCAACCTGCTCCATATCTGAGGCTGGGGGGGAGGGTGTGGACCCAATCTAGGGGGGCAGGCTCATGAAGTCAATTTTCCGCAGAGCCTTACATACTTAGTATGTTATGCAAACCACGGTGGCTGAGAGAACTCCAGGGTCAGCCAAATCTAGATTCAAATCCGTGTTCTGCCACTGGCTAGCTATGCCACTGTGAGAAAATTATATGACTTTTCTAAGCCTCATTTTCTTCTGTAACCTGGGATAATAAACTCCACATCATACCATTTCTGCAAGGATTTAATGAGATAATGTGCATATTTGGCATAGAGCCTCCCACAAAACAGTAATTCCTAACTACTGCAATTATTGTTGAATAACTATTACTAATTATCATTAAGGGCTTAATATGTCAACCAACTAGTCAGAGTTGAATGAAGTGGAAGTCTAAGAACATGGGGGTTTAGGATCTTTGGGTCGACATATAAGAGTGCTGGTTATCCTTTCTTCTTTGGAATGGTTGGGAAAGATGGGCTTTGGGGGACTGGGGGTGGTAGAATGAGTTTATTTTCTTGTATATGAAGTTTAAACAAAGAAAAAGAAAGGAGACAGTCTCCTTCCTTCCAGCACCCAGTGTCCACTGGGCTTGGAGGGAGTCAAGCCAGGGCTAGCCACCTTGGAAAAGGTGTCTCTGTAGAAGACAATGGCAGAGACCTTGTATTCCATGGGGAGGAGGTGTCCCATGTGCCTGGGCCCGAGGCTGACACCACCCAAGTGCCACAGCTTCATCAGGGTGAAGCTAGACGAGGGGTTCTGAGCAGGATCCAAGGCCAATCTGTGTGGGGAGGAAGATGGTTCATTAAACACCTCCAGTAGGTAGATTTGTTTACCCTGTCTATGCAACCCTCGCTGCCACTGTAGTACTACCACCTTCATTTCATAGATGATAAAGTGGAGTTCAGACAAAGACCAAGGTCACAGTGCCAGTAAGTGACTGAGCAGTCCCTGGTGTGCATGACTCTGAAAGCCGGCTCTGTCTAAGATTCCATAGGGCCTCACCCAAGTCCAAGAAAGAGTTCACAAATCGGGAAATCTGGAGAGTCAGATTCTAGCTGCTCCTCTGTCCCTAACTAGCTGGATGACCCTAGGCAAGACATCTTGCCTCTGGGGGCCGGGATTCCTCGTGCATAAAATAAGACAGTGGTCTCGATGACTCATAAGGACTTAACATGCCTGCCTGCGTTGTAGGATGGTGAGGCTGGGTGGTCATCCCAAGCCTAGTACACTGGAAGAGATGCCTGCTCGCCGATGGAGCACAAGCCGGCAGAGGTGGACTCCACAAGGTGCTGCTGGCTCCATCCCATCCGCACTTCCCAGCTCCATCTGCCACATCCTGTTTCCCAGACCCTACACTTCCTCTTCCCCTTCCTATCCCATCCCTACACACACAGTGCCCCAGGCTGGAACAAATGCCCACGGGTCTCTCTGCTCTAAGCCATACAAATGGACAATGCTGAATTGAACAGTGTCCCCAGGTAACATTAAGTCAGGTTAATTCTTATCTATTTCCTTTGAGATTTAGTTGTTAACAATTCATGTCCTGAAGTAATGGAGAAGCCCTAAATCCTTAAATGTTCTGGGGCTAAGAAAGGCTTAATCTGGTGTTTGGCTTAGAGCTGTGGCCCTTCCCCTTGCCTTCTCCCTATGCCCAACCCTATCTACTCAGCCACGCAAGGAACTTAGGGACTCCAGCCTACCGCCAGGGAGAGATTCCTTCAAAGCCACACTCATCCTAAGGACCTCACAGATGGGCAACTACAGCCTCTCATTTTCCCTGTGTAGCTCTGAACTCATTTGAAACTGGGGGGTCCCAGCTTTACTAGGAGGAGAAACAGACCAGAAATCTGGGGAGACTCAAGATAGCAGTCTCAGCAGTCTGAGAACTTTTCACCATCATCTCAGACCTGAGCCTGGGAAATAGAGCTGGAGGAATTAGCTATTCCAATGCTGAGACCTTATGAAGAGGGGAGAAAATCAGGGGATTCACTCCAAGAACATGTTCCTAGGAAGACAGATGTGAATGTTTCCAGTGTACAGGGTGCCGTCCCATAATGCGGAGGCTAAAGGCATAGTCCTGAAGGGGAATGGTTCTTATTTGCATCCTGGCACTTGCCAGCACTTTCCTTGTCAGGAAAGGGATTCAATCCTATCCTATCTCTTTGATCTTTTCTGATGTGTAAAATGGGGCTAATTACTGAGCACATGAGGCCTGTGGAAGAAATGAAACAGTGCAAAGATCTTTTAGTGAGTAGTATTAGATTATAACTGTTATGGATTAGGGAACTCGTGGTGAGGCCTGCTATAAAGTCTAAGCTCTTTTGTTTGAAAATTTCAGTTTATTTTATATAAGGCTTTCTTCAATAAATCTTGAGACCCCCCCCCCCAGTCTCCCACGAGAAGAAAATTTGCTTTCCTTTTTTTTAAAGCTTTTATTTATTTATTTGACAGACAGAGATCACAAGTAGGCAGAGAGAGAGAGGAGGAAGCAGGCTCCCTGCTGAGCAGAGAGCCTGATGCGCGGCTTGATCCCAGGACCTTGAGATCATGACCTGAGCTGAAGGCAGAGGCTTTAACCCACTGAGCCACCTAGGCACCCCTGCTTTCTTTTTTGTTTTAAAAATTGTATTCATTTATTTGACAGAGAGAAAGAGGCAGAGCCCAAGTAAGGGGAGCAGCAGACAGAGGGAGAGGAAGAAGCAGGCTCCCTGCTGAGCAAGAAGCCCCAGGACCCTGAGATCATAACCTGGGCTGAAGGCAGACGCTTAACCGGCTAAGCCACCCAGGCACTACAGGAAACTTGCTTTCTTTAAAGGCATATTAAAAAGGAATTGTACTGCTATACCAAAGAAATATAGACCCAAGAATATGAACAAAGCCAGCCAGTCATTTGTCATGAGAGATGAGGAACAGAGGGATCTGCACAAGCTCTCATCATCCCTGAGCTACCCTACCCTACCTCTGGTCCTCTAAGACCATGAGGCATATTTAGCGGTGGAGAGGTGCTAAGCACATGGCAGTGGGGAAGGATGGGTGACAACAGAATGTCATCACTATCCTATAGCTCACCATTCAGATTTCCTCTTAGACAGTCCCTACCTCATCCAGAAAATAAAAGCTAGTGGAAAAAACAGACCCAAAACTGTGGTGTGAGACTCTGGGAAAGATGGGAGCAAAGAATGACCAGGAGGAAGTAAAAGCTTACTCTTTCCCAAAAGGACCAAGAAGAAGGTAGCAGGTAGAATATCATTGAAAGAAAGGGGTCAGTCAATGAATGGTTTGGGATTATTCTAGCAGGTAGAGATATCAATGGAGAATAGCGGAAGGGAGCCAATTTGGAGGTTCTAGGGGTGCATAGGAATTTGTCTCAGACACACATCAGCCCCAGAATAGGAGCTATAGTGTTTGAACATTTGAAAAGTCCCAGAGCATAAAAGCCCCAAAGAGCCTGTGGAGCCATTTGGCTCCAGGACAACATACGCCAGAATTACTTCCTGCCCTGCCCTGTGTCCAACAAACACAGAAATGTGTTTGTTCTGTGAGACTGGGTCGTATAAATGACGTGAGCTAATCTCACCACATTCAGAAATGTTTGAAACAAAATAAAAACCGTAATTGGCCCCAGCCCAACTCTGAATACTCAGAATGTTTAATCCCAGGGTTTTCACCCACTCGTGTAACAAGGGTGTTTACCAGCCAAAGCCCCCTTCCTGTGCTTAAATTCCTCGTCCTGTTGTATTTCCCTGACCCCCATGGTTCTCCCTCCAGCCTCACAGAGTGAAAGCTTCACAAGCATCCTTGACTCTTTCTTTTTGTTATTCCCGACTCCAACAGCATCATATCCTATTAATTCTTCAGAAAAAGCATTCACATTTGCTTTTGGTTTTCTACCTATGAGGCTAAACCGCAACCCAGGGCATCATCCCTTCACAGTGTTTTATGACTCTCTTGCCATGTCTTCCCTCCAATACTGTCTGCAAAAGGGCTCTTTCCCCATGCCATGCTCCATGTCATGTCAGTGACCCCCAATCCCATCAAGTTTTATCGCCCCTTAATCACACTCAACTAGGCAGCATTGGGATCTGTTTGAATTCCAAAGCCCTCCAAAGCCCAGTCTTTATGCCTAGCTTGGGGGGCATTTCTACTGTGAAGCCTTTCCTCACCCCCCAAGGGACAAAAGTTCTATGTTACTTTGCTCATCCCTTTTGTATAACATTCATCACATTTTATCCTTTAAGTGGTAATTATAAAACTAAATCATCAGCTACTTATTCATCTCATTTGAACTCCCTTCTTGCCAGCTCCCTGCATAGAGCCTTACAACAGAAAACTCTAGATAAACGTGTGTTGAATTTATTCTCACTGTTGCAATCCTGTCTACACATACCTATAGTCCATTACTCCTATGTATCCCAACACTCTCACCATCTCCTTTCTGATCCTCTCTGTTTATTTAAATCCTACTTACTGTTCAAGGCTCATCTGCTTCTAAACTTGTGCATGGAACCTCAAAGGACAAAGTTCTGCCACCTCAATTTCGTCTTCTTCCAGGACAGAATGATTCTAGACTGGATACCTAGAATATGGGTATATTAGGGTATCTGACTGGGTAGTGAATATTATTGCAGGAAAGCATTTGACAAACATTTCAAGATAGCCTCCAAGCATGGAAACACGGCTGGATACTAAGATATACTAGCTGGATAATATAATTAGGTTAATTAATAACTAATTGAATTACCATATCAGAAGGATATAGCCCTCAGCTCTACACTTAAATTATCCCACAAATATTTGTTAAGTTCCATATTTTTATTAATGACTTAAATTAAGGCATGTAAGTTATGCTTAATACCAATTGCTCAAATATAGGACAGAGGGTTGGGGGGAGTTGGTCATGGTTTATCAGCAATGGATTTGAAAAATATCCAAGAGTTTTGACTGATATAAAACTCAGTAAGTCAGAAAGATAGAAAAAGGAAGGAAAGAAGAAGGAGAAAACAGAAGGAAAGAAGAGGGAAAGAGAGAGAAAAAATTAAAAATTTCAGGTGAGACAGTTGGAAATCAAGCAGTGCTTTGCAAGGCTTTGGATCACTAGGGAGGTTAATGTGTGATACTTCAACAAATAGCTGTGTGGTCAAGTTTGGGAAACACTGAGTTAGGGAAAGATCAACAGTACTACTTGGGCCCTTCAGTACTTTGAAGTATGTTCTGGAATCTCCAAGAGGTTATGAGTCCATAGGATTTCCCAAACATATTTGACTGAAACTAACTGACCCCCCAGCCCTGACCCCCAAATCACATCACAGGAACTAGCATGAGTGAAGCTTACTTTGAGAAGCAAAGGACTTCAACTCCCTGGGCTGATCAGAGCCTATCTAAAGTGTAGCATACAGCTCTGGGGAACCTCAAAGGAAGAGAAATAGAGGTCAGTTGGACAGGATTAGGAAGAGCACTTAGGTTGGCAAAAATATTCAAGACCATAATATTTGAGGAATGTTGGAAAAATTGACATGTTTTGCCTGAAGAAAAGCTGACTTGGCAGGGGGTTGAGATGATCACAGAAAGTTGAAGGCCTGATAATTGTAATTAAATATGTGAAAAGCTGGAATAGAAGAAAGGAATTAAACTTGTTCAAGTGTGACCTCAAAAGATAAAACCGGGACCAATGGTTGGAATTGTAATGAGTCATATTTTAGCTTATCTTATCCAGTTTTCTTTAAACATATTCCTTTTGGCTAAAATTCTGGTGAGGTGCTTACTGCCCAGCTAGGAGTTTTATATTAAGGAGTTTCCAATTTCCCTGCTTCTCCTTCTTTTTTGCCTAGCAACAGGACTTGAGTCATGGCTGATCAAATGGGCACTCAAACCCTATCTGAGGTAGTGAAAATAAATGAGTCCATGCATGGGCCCCAGCCAAGACCTTGAAGGAAATATAAGAGACAAGCCAAGAAGAATAAAGAAGAACCCTAGTCCAAAGGGCAGGAGAGCTAGAGCCAAGAGTCAGGCCTAGGCAGAAAGAATATTAGGATGGGTGCTGGTCAAGAGCCTGGTCTGGGATCATTGCTGTGAATAGCATAATAGGAAATTAGCACATGCAATGTCAGGCTAGCATACAGATTACAAGATGGCAAGGGGTCCCAGACAGCCAAGTTGGGGTGCAGTTGAGGAGCCTTCCTTAGGCTATTTCAGGTAGATAATCAACCATAGATCATAAGCAGTTAAACGACACTCATACAAAAACACCAACATTTGCATAAATTCCCCTAGTCTCCTTCAATTATCCTCCAATTATCCTACTTTAAGATAATCTTTTCATTACTTTGAATTTCTTCAGGACTTGTACTAATAGATCCAAGTTCCTTGTTTTAGAAATGATGAAATAGAAGCCTAGAGAGGGGAAATGATTTGTCACAGTAACAGAACTTGATAGATTATGGAAGGCCAGAGCTTGAACTATCATCCTCTGAATCACCCAGCCCATTTCTGACCCTTTGTACTCACCATGACACCCAATACAAAGATCAAGTCCCAACCTTTGCCCCATAAATGTTGGTTGAAGTAAATTAAGTAGGCAGTGGTTTGTCAAGAACTAGTGTTGACTCTTCTGTTTAAATAGCAAAAATGGAAGACCAAGGACTAAATGCAGCTCCTGCTCTAGATGCAGGTTGAAGTCCTTATTTGGCACCAGGACAGGAAGGGCCCCTAACTTGGCTATCTTCCCCCATAAAAGTGCTGACCTAAGCTCTAAGCGCTGACCCAAGGAAGGTCCTGGGAACCCAGATACACCACATGAGATTCTGAGATGAGGCTGAAGAAGGGCTCTGGGGAGCCTTTGGTCCCTGGCTGCCTATAAATAAAGTGCAATACTAAGTTAAAATATGGGCTATAGGTTTATCCTTGCCTGGCATTTGGGAACTCCCCCAGGCCTCCAGAGTCATGCCGCCAGAAGAAGCCATTAACTCCCACAGCTCAGGGGTAAGTGCTGCTTCCCAGCCAAGGATCATAAAATTTCAAACAGAAACCCTCCGAACCCAGGAAGATCGGCCTCATTGACAAGAAACACATGGGCAGAGCCAACACATGGAATGCATTTTGGTCTGAACGGCTTCTTTTGATGATGTTTCCAAGGGCTGAGACCACAGCTCCCTGCACCTTCATGGCAAGTGCTCAAGTCTTACTTCTCTAGGCCTTGGCATCTTGTTAGAGCTCCCAGTCTCTGGGACTGTTGACTCTTAGTGCCTTCATTGTGCCACGGGACTAGCCCTTGGCCCTTTGGGCATGGACAAATTGCGCATTGTCAGTATCTCAACCAGACCATTTCCTCTGCCACAGACTCAGAGCTATGAGCATGAGCTCTCAACTGTAGACAGACGTCTGATGTGGAATTCTCTCTTGCTTTTACTGAGGACCATCTCTCTTCTTGTTCCACCTCCTTAAATGAGCCCCTAAGCCAACGACACATGACTTCTCCATCGGTTTCCCAACTTCACCCTGGCAGTTACCACGATCCTTCTCTATTCTTCTAACTGTCGTTACTTCCCTCATTACTGAGCGCCTGTTCCAAGCCCTGGGCTATGCCCACCCACCCCTTCATGCCACCCTCAAGCATTCTAGAGGTCTTTCTTCCGACCAGGCATACTTCGCCTCCTCTGTGCCCCTTCTTCCCTACCCTGAGCACTCCTCAGGGAGTGTCCCTCCCCTTTCATTTCCAGTCTTCTGGTCTTTTAGCCACATTACAGCAACTTATGTGCAGGTGGATGAAAGTTTGGGGGCACGTTACCATGCTTATCTTCTAAAATTGTCTCTGCAGTGAACATGTGTGGGTGGAAGGATGGATGAATGAATGGGTGGATGGTTGGATGGTGGATGGAAAAATGGGTGGTTGGATGGGTGGATGGGTGGATGAATGGATTACAAAAATAAATAGTGACTTTCGCCAGGCCCTGGACTTTGTCTAACCCTAAATGTCCTATAATTGGTACAAGGATCTTCAGCACAGTACTCAGAAAAGTACTCAACATAGGTACATTTTTCTGGCCATGAGTCCAGTTTTTCTGCCACAGAAAATGTCCCAATCTCAAGGTCCACATCATAAAGTCGTCTCTGTTCTGAGCAAAGTAATCAGAGGTCCTGGTCCTGGTCTGTGTTCAGGTCACCATTCTCAGTAAGACAGAGGACTAATTTAGCTCTTCTCCCTGGTGATCACCAGCTGTACCAAGCACCCGACAATAGCCCCCAAAAGCCTCCTGTCTCAGTTCAAGCTGCTATAACAAAATGCCACAAACCAGGTGGTTTATAAACACCAGAAATTTATTTCTCACAGAGCTGGAGGCTGGAGGCCCAAGATGGAGGCCTCGGCAGATTCAATGTCTGGTGACAGCCTCCTTCTTGATTCACAGATGGCTGCATTCTTGCTGTCCTCATACAGTGGAAGGGGTGAAGGAGCCTTCTTGGCTGTCCTTCAAAGGACACAAATCTTACTCATGAGGGTTCCACCCTGATGACCTAACAATCACCTCCCAAAGGAACTACCTCCTTGTACCATCACCTTGGGGACAGGATTTCCGCATATAAATTCCAGGGGGGATGTAGACATTCCATCCATAGCACCTCCCCGTTCCCATTTTGTCCTTTAAAAGTTTTTTGTTTTGGTTTGGTTTGGTTTGGGTTGGGTTTTTTTTGGTATATCTAACTGCAATCAAATGTGTTAAAGATTTTTCTGTTCGTTTTTTTTTTTTTTTTTAAGAAAAAAACAGAGCAGAGAATTTAAAAAAAAAAAAAAAAAAAAAGCCCCTGCCCAGCGGGCTTTCTGTGTAAATTAGACACACAGAGGGAGGGAGTGCAACAAGACAGGGCAGGTACCCATAGGGAGACAGGTGGCAGCCAAGGATAACTGTCTTTGTTTCTGGCCAGACCAGCCTGTCATCCGCCACCTTCGAGGCAGCTCAGGAGAAGGCTCAAGAGAGAGACTAAGAGAGAGGAGAGGGTAGTAATAAATTACTTCCAGTCATGAGTAGAAATGAAGGCAGGACTGAGCGGGGCCCAGACACATGGCTCCTGGCTCCTGTCCTCTCTTATGTTCCTGTGTGTGAGAGAGGGAGAAAGAAAGGACAGTATTAATGAAACTGGCCCCCAACTCCCACAAGACTAAGAGGGCCAAATGGAGGGTGTTCAGGATTGGACACTGGCTTTGCCCTGTGTGTCTGTGTAGGGGTGTGTGTGTGTGTGTGTGTGTGTGTGTGTGTGTGTGCCTGTGTGTGTTTACTGTTTCAGTGTTAGTTTATTCTTCCAGCATATGTGACTGTGCTGAACCTTGTGTGTGGGTGACACTTTCCATCCCAGCCACGCCATAACCCTGCAGCGTTCTCTCTTCATAAATTCCAGGGCTAGAGCCCAAAGGCATCTCAGTCCAACACATCTTGTCACGTTGAAATAAAAGCAAAATTAAAGCCTAGACTTTGTGAATGCCTCATAAAGTTCCCCCAACACACCATCCAGACTCAGATTTCCCAACAGCAAGCTGCCACTCCTGGGACAACCATCTTAAGATACGTGTGGAAAACACAGGGCAAGAAAGATGGATTTTAATCCTTTTATTAGAAGAAATTACATCAGTTCAAGGCACATTATTGAAGGAGAGTGTCTTGAACAAAGCTGAGGAAAGCTGGCGAAGTCTGTTCTGTGTGGGACTCACCCTGGGTTCACTGAAGACGCACTGGGACTTCGCTGTGGACTCACAACACCTGTCTCCATCCTGTGACTGTCACACGTAAGCTATGTCCCTCTCATTCTGGAACAGCGAGCTCACAAAGTAGAGAAGAAAAGTGGGAGGCTGTGAGCACCCCAGTCCTGGTCCTCAAGTTCACCGGATTCCTTCATTCTCGCGCAGTCACCCTCCATCTACAAAAATGGCACTCCCAATTACCTAGCAGTAAATCACAGTGTTTGTTGGAATTAAGTTCTTCATTTCTTTTGCTGTCTTTGGTGACTCCAAAACGTGTTGAAGATGTGTGTCTAGGATGAGCCAGCCAGAGGAAGGGAGAAGAGATGCCTTAAGTTTGACAGTTCTGACGAATGAGTAATTAGAATGTCAGAGACTGATTCTTCAGGAACCATGGAAATAGTGAGGAGCCAGAATGAAGCAAAAGCCTTTCTTGGAGAGGAAAGTCTCTCCCTGATTTATAAGAGGGTGACAGATTTCAGCCCCTTTCAAGGTCCCCTACGGCACTGGGAATGGGAAGTGCTAAGACACAGGGAAAGAATACGGCCTCCCTAGAGGTCCCTGGGTCCTGAGAGCCCGCTTCCAGAGTTGAGGCAGAGCTGCATGGGACACTTGGAACCTCAATTCCTGAACCGTTTGGGGGAAAAGAGGATAGAGGGACCTTGAACCTGTGGTTCATTTCTCTGCTTCTCCCACTGTGAAGAGGGAAGGTGTGGAGCGAGCCCTGATGTGTGCAATGAAAGCTGTCTTTCTGGATTTGCAAGTAGATTAATGAGGCTGGAGTTTTACAGAAAACAGGTTTCCAAACACATTAGCCACAGGCCAAACAGCTCCTCAGAGGAATTTTATTTTTAGAAGGGCCCTAAAAGTATTTCCTTTACAGTACTGAGACTCAAATCAATCCCTGTGACAACTTGACACTGCATTTACTGTAAGCCTCTGGAGATGGGAGAGCCATGTGCCCCGTCTCGCCAGAGTAGGGTTGAGCGCTCACTGAGCACGAGCGTAAACCTCCCTCAGTGAAGGCTGGGAGCACGGGGTGGGGGCGTGGGCAGGGATCTCTCCTTCCATTATGCTCATGTCTCCCACTTTTCAAGTTGTCTGACAGAAACCGCCAGATCAGAGAACCAGGTTCCTCTTCGGCTTTGTCCCAATTTGGGGCATGTCACAACTTCTCCAAGTCTCAATTTTCCTATTTATGTGAGAAAGAATTGTAGACACCATTTCCTTCCTAACCCAGGAATTACTTCCAGAACAAAAAGACCCACCTGAGGTTCCTTCAGCTTTGCAAAAGGCACATATTTACCAGCACAAATTTGAGTTGAATCATTTCTGGAGGTTTTACGTTTGAAGTGGGAAGCATTCTGAGGTGCCTGGGCTCAATCCGTTAGGTGGCCAGCTCCTGGTTTCAGCTCAGGTCATGATCTCAGGGTCCTGGGATTGAGCCCCATGTCAGGCTCTATGCTCAGTGTGGAGTCAGCTTGACAAGTCTCTCTCTCCCTCTCCCTCTGCTTCTTTCTCAGCTTGCTCTCTCATGCTTTCTCTCTCTCTCTCTCTCTCTCTCTCTATATATATATATATATATATAAAATAAATAAGCAAATCCTGAAAAAAATTTTAAAAATACAGCAGAAAACATTTTCATGATTGCTGTTTCAATTCTTCCAACAAACCTATGATGTCTTATAGACGAGGAGACTGGGACTTAGAGCGAGTATTTATTTTCTCAGCCCCAGAGCTATTAAGTGATAGTATGTACAGTTCCTTTGTTTCTACTGCCGAAATTCCTCAGCATTTCCCAGTTGAATTCTGTGAATGATCACAAAGAAGTTATCTGTGTGAAGAGTTTAATATTGAATCATAATTACAATAACTGCTACCAGTTGAGATTCTACTATAAGCCACGTGTTTGGGCAGTTATGTGGTTTAATCCTCACAACAACCCTGCAAGTAGGTGATATTGTCCTCATTTTATAAAGGAAAAATAAAAATGTAAACTGAGTAAGGATTCAGATCTGTGCTGTGCTGCCTTCTACTCCCTAATTAGGAGAGGAAGAATTCCATAGGGGACACTTTGGAAGGTCTAACAACCTTCCCCATCACTAAGTTCTTAGGGACTTCAACTCAGGGTTGGTTTTATCAGGGACACATTCTTGAAACTTACCAGAATCTGTCAGCGGTTGACTGTGGAACATCCGGAAGGTAGGATGACTTCCTAAGTCTATGAAGACTTCCTATCCGAGCGGGGAAACTCACTCTTGTCATGGGGAAATCCCCCCTTGCTAACCTTTCCCCTCCAATTACAAAACATTACAGAATTTTTCCAAAAGCAATTATTTGTAGGTCTACTAAATACATCATCCTTTTCATGAGATTATAACCTTTGGGGAAACAGAACTAATACGTTATACTTTGTGTCCTTGCCCCACAGAGAATGCAAAGCAGGTATTTCATGAATACATCCAGCTGAGTTGGTGAATGGGTTGACTGGGCTGCAGGAAAATTTAGGGGAGACTCCAGTTCACCTCTCTAGAACTTTTCAAAAGGCCCTTTGAAGTGGAGGGGGGGGGTAAGAAGCTGCATTTGAAAGGAGCCCAAGGAAGCGAGGTCCAGACCATCCTAATGGGCCAGGAAGGTCAATCGCATACTCACCCCAGAGTGGGTAAAGTCCACACTAGAACCAATGTAAAAACAAGAGAACTTTTTTCCTTCAGGTGCCTGGCAAAATTGTGACACTGGAAACGGGGCTTGTTCCAGGAAAGGAGTAGCAAGCCTGTAGTCCCAAGGATGTCAAAGCACTGTTCTCAAGTCGGGCTCATAAAATATATGCTCCTGGGGTGGGGCAGTGGTTGGGGGGGAGGACATCTGCCAAAGTTCTCAGAAGTCTCTCTGCACTTTTGCTCCTGGAAGGCTCCCTTCCCAGGAATATGCCCATGAATGAATCACTCCAATCACCAGCCACCTCAAGGACAGGGCTCATCCTCAGGGGCTCAAGAACTTGCTTCGCACATAGAAGAAAGCCTGTTTCACTCACCAATCATGTAGAGAGTTAAGAGGAAGAAAAGCTTAACCAGGAGTTCACATCATGTGCAATTTAAAAAGAATGCCCATATGCAGTAAACACCTCATCACGTATGGGTAACTTTGTTATTTCATGAATTTTCCACCCCATCTGCCATTGCAGGGTCACAGCCTGCACCCGCCACCCCCATGCTCCCAAACGCTGCAGGGCATCCTAGCACCTGTCATTAGCAAAGGCTAGGGCATGCTTATGCATTTTAATATTAGCTAAAGCAAGCATAGTGCAGCTAAATCTCTCTTCTTGCTTCCCCCTCCCCAACACACACACACGCACTCCAAAGCTAATGATATGTGATTTGGGGATTTTTCCAGAGCAGGGTTTCTCTGCCTCACTGTCCCTCTACAGTCAACTGCACTGTGACATATTCTATTTTCCTGCTTAAAGAAGCAAGTCTGCTATCTCAGCCTGGGCTGTTAGAAAAGGAGAAACAGCAGGAATTTCATACAACTGGACCTGACCCTCCGCAGGACAAATCTGGGATGTGTTAGGCATGTGAAAACAGCCCCACATCTGCATGGCGCCTTCCGTTCTCCAAGCTCAGGACGCCTCAGACGTCACTGGGGCCTCACTAGCAAAGCAGCGGTCTCCCCGCCCAGCAGCCCAGGCCCAACCACAAAAGGCCTCCCCGGCCCTCCGCAGGCAGGTTGGACCACATCCCCTCAGCATTCCCTTGTTCCAGGCTAAATTCCGAGCTGACAATCCAATCCCCACTGGTTTGCCTTCTCCACAAAATTTTAAACGGGAGACGTGTTCCTCTTCATTTCCTGTCTCACTCCCTCCACTGATTTTTAAACAGTTTGCCAGTTACCACCCTATGGGCCTGGATGCCCTTCAGGGACCCATGGCGCCACCGTGTCCAGCTGCCGTGCAAACTCTGGCCTGTGTGCTGAGTGACCGCACAGGTGGGGACCGCGGGTTCTGTCTCCGTTCGGAGTGGAGTCTAACCTATCGAGATGGAATCCACAGGATCCAGAGGCTGACTCACCCTGACCTCAGGCTGGGGGCTCTTCCTGCAACAGGCTCTGTTCCCCTTTCTACCCCATCCCTTCTCCTCTTCCCTTAGGACTCGCATCTTGGAGTCTCTGATGGTCTGTGCTAAGGAAGGGACAGCCGTATTTTCCCTAATCACAAATCTGCTGATCACAAACAGCAGGGGAGGTGGAGATGTTGCCCTCCGCCTTTGTGGGAGATGAAGTGCACACACATAGCTCCGTTCCCGGTTGCTGGAAGGCAGGGTTCTTGTTTGGTTTGAACTCCCAAGGGAAGTGGCTATTTTGAAACCAGCCTGGGGGATATGAAGATAGCTGACCATTCTCATTGTCCAAAAAGAGAGTGAGAATATCCAGAAGGTGAGAGGCCCTCTGTGGCTAGTTTGAATACATTCTTTAAGTTTTACGTTGAAGTTGATTCTTTTCCCATACTATTTCCATAATGTTCCTTTTCTTTATTTATTTTTCCATGAAAAGCTATCCTCCTATACTCTACTATTTGTGACTCTCAAGGCTTATTCAAAAATCTTCGGGATAAAAAAAAAACCAGACAACTCCCTCCAAGCATGTTATTAGTGCCCAATAATCTGAAACTTGAAACAAAACTATAAAATAAGTTCCGTTTTTTCTCCAACACTCAACGTCCCATCACACACACACACACGTGCGTGCACGCCCGCACACACACACACTCTGCTTGCCTCTCCCAGCCACGTTGGCACATTTCCTGGCAGCCTGGGGTGTGCCACAGCAACAGAGTCTGCCCACCCACTTCCTGAGCAGCGACCCTCCCCTAACCCTGGTGCCCCAAGTTCACCTCTTGCCCTGTCACTTCATTTTTTGAACTAATTCAAATGAAAGTGTTAATGGACGATAATGGGAAATAACCATAACAACCTTCCACATATATGTGCAATAATATACTTTTCAAAGCAATGGACAGTTTTCAGAGATTTTACATTAATTATTTCACCTGATAATGTATTTTATACTAGCCCATCAGCTATGGAGGGCTGAAATTTTCTTCTCCGTTTCATGGATGAGAACATTGAGGGTCTTTGAGTTTGACTGTTTGGCCCAGCTACAGAGCTAGAAAGATGGGGAGCTGGGACTCGATCAGAGAGCTCTGGAACCTGGTTCCCACACTGGCTGGACAGGTGCTCGTTCAGCCTGTGTGTCTCCTCTTTGAAGAGAACAGCTGGAATAGGCAATGCCTTAATTATTTCTCAAGGCAAAGACGTGCTGGAACCATCACTGTCCTTCTTCATAGTACAGACTCTTGAGATGTACCACCCCAGACTTACTAAATCTGAATATCTGAGCCTGGGCCAGAAACCTGTAATCTAATGTCTCAATTCCTAGGCACACTAGTATTTCCTTGAGTCAAGGAATTGGATTTCGAACAGGGAATTTCAGACTTTGGAGAAAGAAAGATCAAAGAACAATTTGAGAAATAGAAACTCTTCTGTTGAATGCCATTAATATTCTCAAGCACACACTCATTGTGTGGTGGTCTGCACACCCCAGAATGACCAGATTCTGCCTCAGTATTGTTCCAAACGCTTACCCCCACCTCAAGGCTGCTCTACTCTGGCAAGAAGCACCCAGGATAGTTTGAAGAGAGGGGCCTGTCTTTGGCTTTCCTCTTTCATCTGCCCTCAGTCTCCATGTTCTGCTTGATGTTGTTAAATGCAAAAAAGGAAAAGAAAATGTAAAAGAGTATTAGGCAACCCCAAGTCAGGCTCTCTGCTGGAGCAGGGAGCCTGTTTCCTCCTCTCTCTGCCTGCCTCTCTGCCTACTTGTGATCTCTGTCAAATAAATAAAATCTTAAAAAAAAAAAAAAAGAGTATTAGGCAAACACCCTCTTCCTTCCTCTCAAGAACATTCTTCTCCACTGTTTTGCAAGAATAATACATTATTATCAGGGACCGAATCCCCACTGTGGCTACATTCATGTAAAATTCAAAAACATCTGGATAATTGATTGACCTTTTCTCTTTCTACTTGAATGTGCAGCATTGTGTACAACTAGCCTGTGTCTTCTCCCATGGGAACTACTGAGGATGTAAATCCATCCCTCAGCTCTTTAATTAAAGCTACGACAACATCAAGAGGGTCTCACCCTTGTAAACACAAGCAGCCTTTCCAGGAAATAGCTCTGCCTCTTGTGTTAACAGATGTCATGGGGCAGTTGGGTGGGAGAGTGTTGTTTTAAAATTCTCAATCTGCCTCACAAGAGTTTTTTCCTTAGATGGTTCCTGGATAGCGTCACATGCTTTTCTCCTTTCAACTCTCACATCACTTCGTGGAGTTTTTCTGCTCTGTCTCACTGCTGTGGTCTGAGTGTTTGTGTTCCCCCAAAATTCCCGTGTTGAAACCCCCAAGGCAATGGTGTTAGGAGCTATGACCTTTGAGGCATAAATAGGTCATGAGAGCTTTGAGGATTACGAACGGGATTCACACCCTTGTAAAAGAGACCTGAGAGAGAGCCCTTGCACTTTCCACCATGTGAGGACACAGCAAGAAATTGGCCATCTGCAGCCCAGAAGAGGGCATTCACCAGAACCTGCCTATGCTGGCACCTTGATCTTGGACTTGCATCCCACAGACCTGTGAGCAACAAATTTCTGTTGTTTGAATTTCCCGGTTTGTGGTGTTTTGTTATAGCAGCCAGAACGGACTGAGACACCCACCTTGAGCACTTGTCAGGTGGACCAGAAGTAATACAAAGGCCAACTCCTTAGACACATGGCAGTCATCATCTGCCATCCAATTTCCCTGGGTTGGGACACATTCTCATTATTTGCCGCCTCATACTGACATAGTGAACAGCTTTGTAGTTATGTAATATTAGATGTATCTTCCTGACTTTAAATAACTGGATGAAAAGTAGAAAATATTTTCAGAAAACCAGGATGCTTAGCGTCATGGTGACAAGTTTCCAGATACTTGACAGATTTATTCCTTTATCCAGATCTTTTCTGGGTTGTTGGTTTCAATATCTCCTTGCATGTTGCTTTGTCAACAGTAAGCAGCCTTCCAGGTGAGCAGTCTTCTGTTCCAAGGAAGGGGAGCATGTTCCTGAAAGGAAGTGCTGAGCACCTTCACCTTGGGAGAAAATCGAGTCACTACAAAGGAGACCTAAGAGAACACTTCCAGAAGCAGGCAGGTGAGAAGACTGAATGTACAGGAGGTTGGGGTCAAAGATTTTGGACTCTTGAAGATAAGCAATTCTGAGTTCAGTCATGGTGGAGCAACCAGTCCTAATACGTGGCTGATGAGCAACTTGAGAGAATAGAGATAAAGGTCATTGGAACTGATTCACTTAAAGAACTGAAGGCAGAGATACCTCCATATGGATGCCAAAGTCCCAGGGATGATCCTAGCATAACAACCTGTGCTCAAGTCATCAAGAACAGCCATAGATCATCCACAAAATATCAGATGTTAAAAGTGAAAGGCAGTAAATAGAGCAGTATGACAAGATTGGCCTTCCAAAGAGGTGCCATGCCCAGACGTCCAGAAATTGGATCCTAGACCTGACCACCACTAATTTGCTGTTGACCCTAGGCAAGTCATTTAACATCTTTGAGACTTGGTTTCACTCTATGTAAGAGAAGAGAGCTAGATTGGATGATCTCTATGGCTTCCTCCAGCTCCGATGTTCAGTCCCATCTGGTTCAGGAAGGAGGGAGTTGAGGGAAGCACAGAGGCCCTAGATGATGGGTTATTGCTGCCAAAATCACCCTTTCCCCTCCCTCCTTCTGTTCTCTCATTGACATGCCCTTTATTATCTTGTTGTTGTTGATGTAGTGTTTTTTTCCCACAGAGTTCTGTGGGATAGGACAGCAGAGCACACGCAGAGCAGATAGGAAAGGGGAGCTGGAGTGGGAAAGGGGAGGAAGGGCTTCTCCAGGATTCCCCAAGCCCCTGCTCCCCAGAGCCACAGGCCGAGGAGGCGTGTCTTCCAGGCTGGGAATCTGAGAAGGTGGAAGATCTCTCAACATCCTCCAACCCCTCCAAACTCAGCAGCCCTTTCCTGGGTGCTCGTGGTTGCAGCATCAGATCACTAGTCATTGTTCTCCACCATGTCCTGCTTTCTTTCCAAACTTCTTTGGGGGTCTGCCTCATTTCTGTAAAGGCCAAGGAGCTGAATTTGGTAGGATCTATAAAGCACAGTGTACTTCTGGTAACAGATAGTTTTTGCTAAATAACAAAACATGCTAAAATTTAGTGATTTAAAGCAATAACCATTTTAGTTGCTCCAATTCTGTTGGTCAACTGGGTGGTTATTCTGGTCTGGGATGGTTTGTCTGTGGCTAAACAGTCTAGGCTAGAACTGTCCAATAGAAATGTAATACAAACCATGTCTGCAATTTGAAGTTTTCTAGCAGCCACATTTTAAAAACCTAAAGGAAACAAGTGAAGTTAACTTTAATAATATATTTTAAGTTAACCCAATGTCCAGAGTATTATTATTTCACTGTGAATTAACATAAAAATTATTAGGAAATATTTCACATTCTTTTCATCATACGAGTCTTGAAAATCTCTATATTTTACACTTAAAAAAATTTCAGTCCATACTATGCACATTTCAAGTGCTTACCAGCCACCATATAAGAAACTGAAGGTCAAGAATGACCTCTCACTCACATGTCTGAGGTGTTAGGTGTGATGGTTGGAATGGCTAGAATGTCTGCTTTGCATAGTATCTCATCCTCCAGGAGAGCAGCCCAGATTTGTCTGCGTGATAGAAGAGTTCCTATCGGCAATAGAACCTCAGTGCACAAGTGATTTTCGAATCTCCATCTGTTCCATGTTTGCTGAAGTTCCATGGACAGAGGAAGACCCTTGACCTAACCAGGCATCAGCGTGGGAGGAGTCTGTCTGAGGATATGGTTACCAGGAGGCAACTAAAGAGGAGGCCATTTCCCCCAGACCCCCAGATTGGAGGGAAAGCTCCCACCACTGCCGCCAGCCTCTTCCTTCCTCTTTCTTAGAAAATTTCAACACAGAGGAAAGCACAGAAAAAGAAAATTAAAATAATCTGTAAACTGTACCTCCCACAAATAACATAGATAATACCATCTCCCACAAATAACCACAGATAATCCTATTTCCCAAAATTAACATAGATAATCCTATCTCCCACAGATACTGTTACCTTTTCATTATTTTTTCAATGCATTCATATACAGTCATTTTATAAATTGACAAGCAAATCATAAAATACTAACCATATCATTCAACAAAACACTTTCAACATTTTCCCACAGTGTTAAATATTCTTCTAGGATGTGAATTTTAATGGTTTCATAACATTCTATTGTATAGATATACCACAGCTTATATAAACAATCCCTTATTTCTAAAGGATTATATTGTTTCCTATTTTTCATACTTATAAATAATAAGGAAATTAATCATCTTAGTCCACACATTCAAACCCATTTGTGAAGAATGGATTCTTAGAAATAGAATTCTAAGTCAAAAAATATTGCACATTTCCAAGTAACTGATTCACTGATTGATTCAACAAATAATTACTAAGCATGTATAATTCCAGACACTCTTAAGGGTGCTGGGGACATGGCAGTATGAAAAACAGAGACCCCTACTGTCATGAAGAAGGTTACATTACACGGGAGTGAGCCTTCAATAAGGAAAGAAGTATATTACCTAGTATGTTAGAAAGTACTAAATACTACGGAGAAAAGTAGATTGAAGAGAAGGATAGGGAATGTCAGGATGAGGACAGGGCTACTAATGTAAGTAAGGTAGTCACTCATGCAGGCTTTGCTCAAAATATATTTTTCAGTTTCTTTCTTTAGGGTATACAAGATGGCGGAAGGACAGGACACTGGGAAAAATTACGAACCAGGTGATCCCGAAGGTCAGAATCTCTTCATCATAGGACTGGTCCAGGCTATTCTTCATCTGTAAGCAACTGTAGGATTACAACTAGACCCCAGGTAGTCAAGCTAGGGTTCCATGGGGGAGGAGTCCCTTCCTGCTGGCCCTGTGGTACAGACTCAATGGTACCCACATAACCCTTGGGAACAAATACAGTGAAGGAGATACTATGGGGCAGTGGGATCTTTGAGCCCCTGCCTTACCTCTTTGGTCAAATGTTTCTTGTGATTGCCCAGAAACCACCCAGAGGCTACAATCAGTGCCCTTTTTTCTCAGAAAGCTCAAACCACAAATACAAACCCTCTTCCACCTTTATAAAAAGGCTTGCAAATATTGAACCTTGAGGATATGTGTTTGATCAATGCATGGCAAATTAAATAGTTGAGTGAGTTTTTTGAGTTAAGAAAAAGAAACAGCTTTATCTGAAGAGGGTGAAGAGAACTTCACTAGTTACACAGCCCACCTGTGGTATTAGGGAGTCTGAGTGAGATCAGAAAGGTGATAGTAGTCTCATGAAAAGAGAACATTAGCCTGGTTGTTATTCCGCCACTGCTGACTACACTCAAGTCCTCAGATGCAGTATTGATCTCGAGAATTGCCATATTTTTATCTAGACATGGATAACACAAAGTAGTATGCATCTATACCATTGAGGCCTGAGTCCCAGAGGGATCTAGAATAATCTCCCATAAACTATCCTTTGTCACTACTCACAAAAGCATTCATTCATTCAACCAGCAAGTGTTTATGATGGGCATGTTATATGCCAGGTATTTGTTCTAGGTGTGGAGAACAACTGCTCTGGGTGTCAGAGATAAGCCAAAAAGTCTAGATCAACATTCTGTGGGGAGAGGTAAATACACAAGCATCTGAATGCAACCAGATTGCATTAAGTACTATAGAAATGAAGAAAGGGTGATGCAACAGAAAATGACTAAGGGGTTTCTTCAAGTTGGGTGTTCAGGAAAGTCCTCTTTGAAGAAGTGACATTGAAGTGGAGATCTGAATGACAAGTAGGCACCAGACCTGTGAAAATTAAAGGCCATAGGGAGGCCCAAATACCCTGAGGCATGCTTATGAAAGAGGATATGCCAGAGTAGCTGGAGCATGGTGGGTGACAAGAAAATGGTGTGAGATAAGGGTCAGGTAAGGAAGCCTTGTAGGAGTTTGGGTTTTAATTGAAAAGTCATTGAAGAGCTTTGAGTAAGACACTGCACACCATGGAGTGCCTGGGTGGCTCAGTCAGTTGAGCATCTGACTCTTGATTTTGGCTCAGGTCCTAATCTCAGGGTGGGATAGAGCTCCATGTCAGGCTCCATGCTCTGCAGACTGCTTAAGATTTTCCTTTTCTCTCTCTCTCCCCTTACCCCTCCCATGAGCTCCCTCACCACTGGCACTGGATTACACTCTTTGTTTCTTAAAAAAAATAAATAAATAAAATAAAAGACACTGTGCATCTTATTTGTGTATGAAAAACTGAGAAAGAGGTTGAAAGCAAGAGTGAAAACAGAAAGACCAGCAAAACAAAAGAAACTACTGCTATAATCTCGGTGAGATACAGAAGGATTAAGGCAGTAGCAGTAGAGAAGAAAGGAGCAGACTGATTTTGTTACACTTTTCAGTAGGTTTCTGATGGACAAGATGTTGACCTTAGCTAGTCGGTGAACACTGAGACCATTTACAGAAATGAGAAGACTATGGGAACAGCAGATTATCTAGACATGGATAACACAAAGTAGTATGCTTCTATACCATTGAGGCCTGAGTCCCAGAGGCATCTAGAACGATCTCCCATAAACTATCCTTTGTCACTACTCACAAAAGCATTCATTCATTCAACCAGCAAGCGTAAAACTCAAAACATCTGTTTTGTTCCAGTCAGGTTGGAGAGGCCTACTACGCGTCCAATGGCGATGTTGTGTAGGCAGTTGGAAATGGGCCCAGAATTTCAGGTAGAGATCAGGTTTGCAAGTCACAAATATAAATTGGCAGGACATGGATGTGGCTCAGTGTAATCTTTCATTAAACTCCTCTCACTGACGTGTCCAATGATAAAATGAATTCTTGGTCATACAGAGAGTGAGGAACACTAACTCAGCCTTATCAAACTGAATCATCTGTCACTCAGCAAGTCACTTCTTCGTCTGTGAAACGGAGTTACCAGGAAAGGTTGTTTTAAGACCAAAGAAGCCAACATTTTTAAAAGCACATAGTAGGGTCTCCAGCACAACGTTGGCCTCTTTGACCGAGTGGCTGTATGCTCTATTCAGTCTAAAATGCCTGCTGGAAAAATCCGAGAAAAAATATAGGGACCACCCTCAGAAGGCGCCTGCCCCGTGCCTCACAGGCCCTTTTGTTGACAGCTTTGGTGAAGGCAGAATTGACACTGTGCAGAGCCCTCGCTTGAATCCTAAATCAGCTGCTTCTGGGGGGGGGAAAAAAAGCAGTGATGAATTTTTTGACAGCCATGCTATCTGCCAGCTGATAACGTATTTTTCACAGATTATTAGACTTGAGCCAAAGAAGCAACAGTAAAAACACATTCTACAAATATTATTATTGTTTCTGAGTGGAGATTTGTTTAGTTTTCTCTCTCTCTCTCCTCTCTTTTTTTTTTTTTTTTCTGTAAGAGAGTGCCTTCATGGAGCCTATTTTGGGGGCTGACTTGAGTTGTTTTCCTGGCTGCGCTCCAGGGAGCTTCATAGCAAGGGTTGCTCAAGCTGCAGATAGTGGTTTTGTGGCTATTTGTTGCTGCTTTTAAGTGCCCCAAAGACTTCTCATTCCCACGTCTTCCTACTTCAAAAAGGAGGTGCAGGACTCCTGACCACTAACGACGAGTGTAGATCCTTTGAAATCAAGGGGTTGGGAGGCAAGGAGGATGGGCTACTCTTAAGTCCATGGTCATCTGCTCCCTTCTCATGACAGTGGCAATTCTGCACTGGACCTGCTCCAGGATCCTGGTGGGAAAATCTGTAGACGAACTGCCACAGCAAACAGCACCCTTGGGGAATGTTCTTGTGGTGTTTCTGTCATAAAGGGGCCATTTGCACTCTAGAGGTTTCCACAGAGGACACCAGCCCAGCATAGTGTGTCACGAAGAGGACACAGGGCACGGGCCTGCTGTGAACTCCTCAGACCCTCCATGCAGGAGGTGGGGGCAGGTCTGCTGCCAGAAGGCCAGGGCCATGGTGGGTCTGAACAGCCTGCAGAGATGTGCTTTGACCAGCTCAATGAGTATTTAATTCTGGGTGAATAAATTAAGCCTTTACCTGGAGGCTTCTCCTGGAAGCACTGGTACCAGCCCCCACTCTGAATTTGCTGGGACTTGCTGGGAATGTTATAACCTCCCCAGAGCTTCTGCCTGAATAGAGAACTCTTTTCCCTGAATTCTTTAGAAATGGGTCAGGTTAGGCCAGAAGGTGAGTGTCTCCTGTGGGCAGCAAGTGGGGTAATGAGGAATAGGCAGGAATTCAGGAGCATAACCAAAGCCAAGAGTTCTGTGAGCTTCACCCTGGTAAAGCATTCTGGTCTCAAGTTCCCCTGCTTTCACCAGCATTTTCGTCAAGAACACAGAACTACTGCTCCGGTAATCCCATGAATGACAGAGGTCCTGACCCATTCACACACAGGAAGGGAAGAAATTCCTCGCCTTACATTTCCACACTCTGTGTTCCCTGAGCGAGCTTCCCTGACATTCACAGGGAATGTCTGTCAGGCACCAGGGTAAAATGGAAAGGGGGAGATCTCCAGGCTGGATCTGACTCTGGGTTTCTCTGAGCAAACTTCAGTTATTCAACACATAGAGATTGAGCTTCTTGCAAGTGCCAGAGATTTCCTCGAGGCAGCAGTCCAGAGGCAATCTGCCCTCTGGGTTCATGAGTTAAGGGAGCACACAGGTAAGGACACCTCCCTGAACCTCAGTTTTCCTGTTGATGAGGTGTGGGTAACAGAAGCAACATGGAAATGTGTAAATGCCCAGCAGCGTATGAGTGCATCACAAGCTTGGGGTGTAAGCTTGAGAAGTGTATATAGCAGAACAAACAGAGGAACTGGAACCATAATTTGTCAATATGGATGAATAAGTGAAAAAAACCACACTGGAGAAGGATACATTACTATGATTATTCATATAAAGTTTTAAAGTGTGAAAAACAATAATAGATTGTGGACACATCTTTTCATAATAAAGGCAAGGATTTATGCATGGGAATGATATGTCAAATTTAGAAAAATTATCTCTGGAAAGGAAAAGGCACACTCTGGAGTTTGCCAGAAGGTACACTCAGGAGTTTTCGTTGAGCTTCAAATGTTTTATCTTTACAATGAGCTAGTAGGCTCATGGGTATTTGTTATATTATTTATACTTTTGGTCTGCCAGAAATATATAGAAGTAAAAGAATTTAAGAATTAAAAAGAATTTACTGCTACATTGAACTTGTAAAAATAATTAATTTTTAATCCCTATAATCAGTCAGTTCTACAGTAGGATGGAGAACCCAAACAGTAGATAACCATAGGCATATCTATATGGGTATGGAACATGCCATTAGATTTTTGAGGAAAGGCAGATAAAAAGGCTTGACTTGCTGATTTGTATTGATAAATACAAATATGCAGCCACTTGTCGGTTCCTCTGTCTAGTTCTCTGTCTGACAATATTCTCTTAATAACATGCTCGCTACCTTTTTTCAGTTTTAGGAATTATCAGTTAACTTCCACGATAAAAGATGAAGTTTGGCTGTCTTTCTTCCATCCCACTCCACCCTCCACGTGCGTTCTTCCAACCCTTTCTAGTATATTTAGAGCACAATTTTGATTAGATCAATATTCAGGATGCATGATAACTATCCCGCAATTCACAGCTGAGCTGTGTAGTAAGCTGTAATTAAATTCCTTCCCTGCACAACTTTTTGCTTTCTCTGGATTTAATAATTATCTTTTTTCCCATTTTCTTAATTTCCTAAGTACCTATGACTAATGCAACAAATTCATTGCCAACTTTTCAGTTTTTCTCTCAGTATATTCAGATACTTCAGATAGTCTGTCAATTACATTGTCTTGAAGAAGCCTGGTTAGCCTAGTTTGGCTAGGTATTGAATTCCAAGTTATAAATCACTTTGAAATTTCTGAAAGTGTTACTCCACTGTCTTCTGATTTTCAGTATTTTTACTGAGAGATGTAAAGCCATTTAGCTTCTTGATCTTGTGTCATTAACCAATTGTAAAGATTTTCCTTTTGTTTCCAATTATTGGCATGCAGAATATTAAGTATTACCTGTGCTTTCCTAGCTTCCCAGACTCCCCTACAGTTGGATTAGGGCCATGTGACTAGTTCCATCCAGTGGTGTGAGAGAAGTGACACATGTCACCTCCAATCTAAGAAGGTCCAAGCCAGTGTGCCTTCTCCAACCTTATTTCCTCCTCCCACAACGATTTACCTCAGGGAACTCGTGATCCAGGTGACACATTTATAAGGTAGAGCTGGACCACCTAAACTATATAAGCTTTGCATAAGTGACAAACTTTGGTTTTGTTAAATGGCTAAGATTTTTCGTTGCCTGTTGCAGAAGCCAGCACTTTTTACCCTGACAGATATACCAATATTCTGACATTTTCCAGGGATATGCCATGATGTGGGTCTATTTTTAATCATTGGGTTAGATCATGGCTCCTAATGACCCACAGCCTTATAAATTAAAATTTTAGAAATTTTTATTTTATCAATAATTTCCTTTCCTTGGTTTTCTCTGGATTTTTTTTCTTGAACTTCTATTACTCAGTTACTGGACCTCCTAATGAATCCTCCAAGTTTGTGCATTCCCACTTCTAGTCTTTATTTCTAGATTTTTGCTATATTTTCTGAAAGTTGTCTTCAACTTTGTTCTGAGATTTCCGTTGAATTTTTAACTTCTGGTATTATGTTCTACACTTTCAAGAGTTCATTTATGTCCCATGAACACAGAAGTCCTGAGACCCTCTTCCAAATTTGACGTATCATTCCCATGCATAAATTCTTGCCTTTATTATGAAAAGATGTGTCCACAATCTATTATTGTTTTTCACACTTTAAAACTTTATATGAATAATCATAGTAATGTATCCTTCTCCAGTGTGGTTTTTTTCACTTATTCATCCATATTGACAAATTATGGTTCCAGTTCCTCTATTTGTTCTGCTATATACACTTCTCAAGCTTACACCCCAAGCTTGTGATGCACTCATACGCTGCTGGGCATTTACACATTTCCATGTTGCTTCTGTTACCCACACCTCATCAACAGGAAAACTGAGGTTCAGGGAGGTGTCCTTACCTGTGTGCTCCCTTAACTCATGAACCCAGAGGGCAGATTGCCTCTGGACTGCTGCCTCGAGGAAATCTCTGGCACTTGCAAGAAGCTCAATCTCTATGTGTTGAATAACTGAAGTTTGCTCAGAGAAACCCAGAGTCAGATCCAGCCTGGAGATCTCCCCCTTTCCATTTTACCCTGGTGCCTGACAGACATTCCCTGTGAATGTCAGGGAAGCTCGCCCAGGGAACACACACTGTGGAAATTGAAAGTGGGGAGTTCTGAACGAAGACTTTTAAAAAACTAAATCTGTGATCTTATATTTGGGTCTTCTTTAGTTTTGTCAGTTCTGCTTCATAAATATAAAAGCCTTGGTCTTAAGAGAATATTTATTTATGATTACATTTTCTGGATGAAATAATTATGAAATGCTTTGTATTTATCAGTTAGCCATTGTGAAATGGCTCTCTTTTTTCTATTCATATGACTTGCCTCAAAGTATTTTGTATATCTTCCTCTGTGAAGTGTCTATTGAAATCTTAATTATGTTTTATTTTTATTATAGAAGTATAAGAATTCTTTATATATTCCAAAGAGAAGTTCTTTGTAGATACATGTAAGACAGGCATTTTCTCCCAGTCTGTAGCCTTCCTTTTTCATTTTCTTAATGATGACAAAGAACAAAACTTTCTATTGTTTACTAAAATCAAACAATTTTTTCTCATTTTTTTCATTTTTTATTTTTTTATTAACATATAGT
The DNA here is from genome assembly GCF_009829155.1 of Mustela erminea. Classification (NCBI taxonomy): domain Eukaryota; kingdom Metazoa; phylum Chordata; class Mammalia; order Carnivora; family Mustelidae; genus Mustela; species Mustela erminea. Next base: position 11,093,029 of record NC_045623.1, read on the forward strand.
GTATTATTAGCCCCAGGGGAACAGGTGTATGAATTGCCATGAAAAATTAAACAATTTTAAACAATTTTTATAGCTCAGGTTTTCCCCTTTTTTTCTTATTTCCTTTCCACAAAATTTTTGCTTGTTCCAAATTTGCAAAGATTTTCTCTCTCTCTCTCTCTTTTTTTTTTTTTTTTTTTGCTCTCTTCTAGAAGCTCTTCCATTTTAGCTTTTACTTTTAGATCTATGATTCATTTCAAGATCATACTTATATAAAGGATGTTAAGTGCTAAAGTTCATTTTTTCCAAATGGATAGCCAGCTTTACTGAAAAAATTGTACAATTCCCATTAAATTACCTTGTACTTTTGGTGAAAATCAACTGTCCATATATGTGTGTGTCTTTCCTCAACTCTCTATTTTGTTCCACTGATCAACATGTCTATCCTCACATAAGAATTACACTGTGTTATTTATAGTAGCTTCATAGTTAAGTCTTAAAGTCAAGTAGTTTAATCCTCTCAATTTCTTTCTCTTTTAAAAAAGTATTTTGGTCTAAGTCCTTTACAATCACATAAATATTAGAATTAGCCTATGTAATTCTTAGTGAAAAAACATACTGGAATTATTGTTAGGGTTCTATTGTATCTATGATTCATTTTAGGGAGAATATTAATAATATTGAGTCTTCTGATCTAAGAACATGATTTATCTTTCAATTTATTTAGGTCTTCTTTAATTTCACTCCATTATGTTTTGTAGTTTTCTTTGTACAAGTCTGCCATACATTGTTAAGTTTATCCCTAAGTATTTCAAGGTTTTTTTTAATATTATTGTAAATTATCTTTATTTTTTACTTCATTTTCCAATTTTTATTACTAATAGATAGAATTGAAATGAATTTTTATGTATTGACTTTATCTTGTGATCTGGCAAGACACATTTATTACCATTAGCATTTTTTGTAAATTCATCAGGATTTTTCATATGCAAGATTATCATTTGTGTCCTCTAGTAAAATGTTGAAATGAAGTATTAAGTTCTAGTTCAAGATGGCAACATAGGAGGCCCCCAAATTCACCTCTTCCCACAGATACACTCTATCTCATCTAAATATGGAACAATTTGCTCTGAAAGAAATCCAGAAACCAAATGAGTGAATCCTATACATTGGGCAGATGAGGGGGGAAAAAGAGCAGGAGAAACTGAGACAGAATTTCTCCATAAACCCTACCCCTGGCATGGCAACACACACTCAGGAGGGAACTTACAACTCCCAGCTTCTCAAGGAGTGATGGGTTTGGACCCAACATCTAGCGCCCCAACTTTTTTCCAATCAGCTTGCATCTAGGTGCTGCCTGAGATCCTTCCTTTGAGAAACTGATAGGTCTTGACACACCCTCAACCACTGGGAGCCACTAAGAATGAAGACAGCAACTTGGACCCAAAGGTCTGAGAATCAACAAGGATCTCTGGATGGGCTTATTGATGAATTTCATCTCCTACATGAGACCAGTCTATCAAGACTACAAGAGGTAGCTATTTTATCTAATGCACAGAAACCAACACAGAGAGTCAGGAAAGGTGAAGAACTAGGGGACTAAATTACAGACAAAAGAAAAAGGTAGGGGTGCATTGGTGGCTCACTCATTAAGCATCTGCCTTCAGCTCAGGTCATGATCTCAGGGTCCTGGGATAGAGCCCTATATCGGGCTCCCTGCTCAGCAGGAAGCCTGCTTCTCCCTCTCCCACTCCTCCTGCTTGTGTTCTCTCTCTCCCTGCCTCTCTTTCTTTCAAATAAATAAATAAAAGTTTAAAAAAAAAAGAAAGAAAAAGATAAATCTCCAGAAACCAATCTTAATGAAATGGAACTAAGTGATTTATATAATAGAGTTCAAAATAACATACATAAAGATGCTCACCAAAGTCAAGAGAACAATGCATGAAAAAAGTAAGAATTTCAAGAAAAAGAGAAAATATTGAAAAGTACTAAATAGAAATCATAGAGCTAAAGAATACAATAACTGAAACAAAAATTCAGTAGAAGAGTTTAACAAGAGATGAGATCAAGCAGAAGAAAGAATCAGGAAACTCAAACAGGGCATTGGAAATCATTCAATTAAAGAAACAAAAGAAAAAGAGTAAAGATAGTTTAAAAAGACTTCTAGGACACCATCAAGAGAACCAATATATGATATGCATTATAGAGGTCTCAAAAGGAGAAGAAATGAGCAGAAGCTTATTCAAAGAAATGGTTGAAAACTTTCCTAATCTGGGGAAGGAAACAGATAACCCAGATCTAGAAAGCCAAAGAGTACAAAATAAGGAGAACTAAAGAACTCATACCAAGAGACATTATAATTAATGTGTCAAATTAAAGACAAAGAAAGAATCTTAAAAGCAGCAAGAGAAAAGTAACTTGTTACATACAAGGGAACACCCATATGACTAAGCATATTTTTCAGCAGAAACCTTGCAGAACAGAGAGAGTGGATGGTATATTTAAAGTTCTGGAAGAAAAAAACTGCCAACCAAGAATACTCGACCTAACAAAGTAGTACTTCAGAATTGAAGGAGGGATAAAGAGTTCCATACAATGAAAAGCTGGAGGAATTCATCACCACTAGACTGGCCTAGACTGGCCTTACAAAAAATGTTAAAAGGAATTCTTCAAGCTGAAATGACAGGATGCTAGTTAGTAACGTGAGAACATGTGAAAGTATAAAACCCACTGGTAAAGTTAAACTCAGAATACTCTAATATTGTGATGGCTGAAGGCAAATCATTTATAAATCTCGTACAAAGGTTAAAACATGAAAATATTAAAATAACTAAACTACAATAATTTTTTAGTGTATATACAATATAAATAGATGTAAATTGAAACATGAAAAACAAAAAGTGTGTGGGGGAATAAAAATCTAGAGCCTTTATATGTATTTGTAGTTCTTATTAGCTTAAAACAAATAGTTACAAGTATAGGATAGTTTAAGTACACATCATGGTCACAACAAAGCAAAAACCTACAGTAGATACACAAAAGAGAAAAAAGGAAATCCAAGCATCCCACTACAGAAAATCATCAGAACAGAAAGAAAGATAACAACAGAAGAAGAAGGGATCAAAAGAACTACCAAACAACCAGAAAACAATTAACAAAATGGCAATAGAAAGTCCATACCTATCAATAATTACTTTAAATACAAAGGGAATTAATTCTCAAATCAAAAAACATAGCTGAATAGATTTAAAAAAAAAAAAAAAAGCAGACCCAACTCGATGCTGCCTACAAGAGACTTCAGCTTTAAAGACACACATAGACTGAAAGGGAAAAACATCTTCCATAAAATGGTAATCCAAAGATAGCAGGTTTCTGCACTACTGCCTGATATTTTGTAAGGTCATTGCCCTTATACTTGAAAAAGAATGGCAAACTGCCCCCACGCTCTTGGTGTGTTTCTTTAAGGATAAAACCAACCTATCCTAGCAGCTTCTACCCCTAGGCAAAGGACTTCACTAACTAGAATGAGTTCTCACAAACTACTGAACATTTAACATTCCTCCTCTTTCATTTTAATATCAGAGCGCACTTTAAGGGCATGGCTGAGTAGGGCACTGTACCCAGCAAGTTAAGCACATGCAGCCTCTGTTGTCAAAGTAGAAAACATCATGAAGAAGGAGTACAGACAATTTGACATAAACACTGAGTAATAATTCCTTTAAGCCTGTGGTCTACTGTGCCTACAGGATGCCAAACATCTGGATGGAAGATGCAACATTCAGTCAGGAATCTCACTATTCTTCCAGATAATTGAATAGACTTTTATTGTGAATTGTATAAACCTAGCAATTATAATAGTCATGCCAACTTATATTTCCATGATTTACAACTGCAGGATACATATATGTATAAGTATGTGCATGTGTTTACATGACTTCACTTAATTACCATATCCTTATGGAATAGACTTAATTACCCAATTTTACAGATGAGGAAGTTGAGAACCTTTGTCAAGCATGTACTGGTCTCATACTCTGCGCCAGATACAAACCCTACAAATGAGAAATAAAACAGTCCCTGCCTTAAAGGTACCCACAGACCAAAGGAGGAGGTCAGAATTTGAATGAACCTGACTTGCCCAAGGTCACAGCTATTTACTATAAGATATGTGACTCCATCCAACTTTTCTGGCACCAAGTTCAGCACTCTTTTCACAGCTGCCACCAAGAAAGTCCAGATGCACTTACAGAGCAGAGAACAGAAAGGGGAAGGGATAAAGTTGTACTACATTTGGAAGAGTCTCATTATTAACACCAAACTCAGAAACGAAGCACAACCCATTAAAGTTACAGTTTTGGAGATAATGACCAAACATTAGAAAATCTTTTGATGTAATGGGTTAAAGAAACAAACAGGAATGCCACGTCTACCCATGTTCACTTGGTACACATATGGGCAGACAAAGGACAAGAGCATGGGCAAATTTAAACAGCTGGATTTTCTTCATGTAGCAGGGCAGTTAGTGGCTGAAATTTCCTTCTTTCTTTCCTTCCTTTTCTCCCTCTCTTTCTTTCTCTTTCCTATTACTTTCTAGTTTTGTTGATGTTGCTAAAATATAAACTATAGGTAGGAAATAAGAGATAACATGGAAAGATTAAAGTTTTCACAGCTGGGCAGACCCAGATTCAAATCCTCAGCAAAAACATGTGTTGAGTCAGGTGTTTAGGATACAGACTGTAAAACACCACCTGTTCTAAAGGGATTTACCATCTATCTTTTTTTTTACCTATTCTGTAAGCATTTATTATGAACCTTTTTTTTAAAGATTTTATTTATTTGACAGATAGGGATCACAAGTAGACAGAGGCAGGCAGAGAAAGACAGAGAGAGGAGGAAGCAGGCTCCCCGCTGAGCAGAGAGCCTGATGTGGGGCTCGATCACAGGTCCTGGGATCTTGACCCAAGCTGAAGGCAGAGGCTTTACCCACTGAGCCACCCAGGCGCCCCTATTATGAACCTCTTATAAGTCAGAGACCAAAAGAAAAACTAGTGATATAAAGATAAATAGGACTTAGTCCTTACCATAGTTTACTGGAGAGAAACAATCATGGAAACAGGTAAATGCAATATAATGTAGAGAATAGAATCACAAAGTTGGGCATTTGGGAGCATAGATAAACACTTGATTCAGGGGCGCCTGGGTGGCTCAGTGGGTTAAAGCCTCTGCCTCGGGCTCAGATCATGATCCCAGGGTCATGGGATCAAGCCCCGCATTGGGCTCTCTGCTCAGCCGGGAGCCTCTTCTCCCACTCTCTCTGCCTGCCTCTCTGCCTACTTGTGATCTCTCTCTCTCTGTCAAATAAATAAATAAAATCTTTAAAAAAAACAAAAACAAAAAAACACACTTGATTCAACCTGGGTGAGGGAAGTCTAGGAAGCGATGGCCCTGGAAATGAGCTCTTAAATATAAGCAAAACTTGGTTAGAAAAAAGGGGACTGGGTGGGGTGGCAGAAAGACGCCCCTGGCAGAGAGGAAGATGTGAGGAATGGTGTATTTACATAATCATCAGTGCGGTTTTGCCAGAGCATAGAATTTGAAGCAAGGGATGAGATTTGATAAGGAGGTGGGAACCAGCTCAAATGAGGCTTCGTACACCTCCAGGGGGCAGTGTGGATTTGAAGCCAGGAAGGCAGGTGTCAAGGTGGTCAGCTTTACAGCTCAGACAAACACTCTAGAGCCCTGTAGAGGGAGAATGTGAATGGGACAGCCGGGTTGCAGTTAAAGGTCTCCTCTAGGGGTTCAGAAGAAACATGAGTCTGCACTAGGACAGAGTTCGTCAGCTGGGAGATGATGGTGATGGGAACCAGATGGCAAGACAGTCCCTAACAATTCCAAGAGCTCAGTGAAAAGTAGAAAGGAAGTATTATCTTAAGCTTGGAGAAAAATTTTGTAAAAGACAGCCTGGGAAAGCTCAGTAGGGTAGAGGAGATGAGCAGCCCTTTAAAGAAGGAGAAGACACAGGTGGGAAAAAGGGGACAGATCCTAGGGTGAGGAACAGAATTAACAAAGGCAAAGCCATAATACATAAGTTGAGTTCACAGAAGACGGTCAACCAACAGTAAGAACATGTAACATTTGACAGGCCCTCTATGTTGTAAATTCTCCTCCCCATACAGAGAAGGAATTGAGCCAGATAGATTAATTTTTCTACCCCAAACCCCCGTTTTCCTGAGGCATAAAGAGAGGCTACCATGAGCTCAAAGTCGAGAAAGATTCAGAAGCTCTAGACTATGATCCAGAAAAGAAAACACAGTCCCTCCTGATGTCATGAAAGCTCTGATGGTCTTGTGACTCCAGGCTGTGGCCAGACAAGGGCACAGCCTCCTTCCCCTGCTCTGGCTTTCTCATTCCCCACCTCCAGCCCCACTCCCTGTCATCCAGTGACAGACAGAAGTGACTGGCTGACCAGCCATGCCAAGGAAAACAGAAGAGTGAGATGGGAAGAAGTGGGGAGGAAAGTGCTAACGTGACCAAGGGGTCAATGGCGAAGGGGAGAAAAACAGTGTCCAAGGTGAGAGGTTCCCTCGCCAACCTGAATGTCACAGGAGTGCACAGCGTCAGACAGGAAACTTTAGACTTTGTGGGACATTTGCTCCCTGTCTCAACTACTTGTCTCTGCCATTTAGCACTTACCATCTTGTGTCACTTAGGACAGTCGGTGAATAAAGAAGCGTAGCTATGTTTCAGTAAAACTTTGTTTGTGGATCCTGAAATTTGGATTTCACAAAATGTTCACATCTCACAAAATATTCATCTCTGATATTTTTTCAATCAGTTAAAAATGTAAAAACCATTCTTAGCTCACATACCAAGTACGGCCAGTGGGCTGGGTTTGGTGTGTGCACTGTGATTTGCCATCCCTGGTTTAGAGGAAGGGTCTCATATAGATGAAGAGCTGGGATCGGTCAAGTAGCACAGAGAAGTCATTCCCAAACCCACATTCCTGTGGGTTCTAGATGGGTTGGATATAGGGCAGAAAGTGAAGAATAGAACTGTTTCTTCACTTTCACAGGTGCTTCTCTGGATAAAGATAAGCTGTTTAGTAATGTAGTATGCCACTCCTTTACCCATAATCAAGGATGGAGCGATTGGGCTTTATATTGCTTTTATATTAATTAAATTTTGCAATACTTCTTCCTGTAGTTCCATAAACCACATCATGGTATTCAAAAAACTCATAATAAAGCAAGAGCCATGCGTATTTTGGCTATGATATGCTCCTGTGGCTACTAAGGAAGCCAGGTAACACCAAGGGGTGTACCTCGCGGTGGCCTCAGCTGCCCATCTGGGAAATGGCAGAACCTCTTGCGAAGCTGTGAGACCTGTTCTTGCCTAACTGGCTGCTCCCACTTGTAAGGTTCTTATATGTTCTGCAGACACACGGTGTTTTATTGACCCTCCCAAGTCTCAATCTCTTCCTCTGCTAGACACTAAATGATCTTTCCTAGTTTGCAAAGATTTATGGGGTCTTGCTTGAAAAATACTTAAGAATCCTTGGGCTTTGCCTTTCTCCCAGCAGCATAGCTGAGGGGTAGCTGTGCATCAAAATAAGGTGATTAGGAAGATAGACGTACAAGATTCTTGACAAAGAGCCCAACCACTTTCCTTGGCCTGGGCACAAGTCTCCAGATTTCTAAATCATCAATATCATATCAAATTCTGACGCTAAAACCACTCAATCTCCCCTCCTCCTGGCCCACTGCACCCAGAATAAAAGGATTCATGTTGTTACACTTCCCTTCTTTTCTGCTTTCTGGAAGCAGTTACTCCTTCTTATTAGAGAGGATTTTGGAGAGACTGCTGCTGACCTGTTGCTTTATCTATGCTCCAAGACTTCTAATTCCCCAGCTACCTCCTTAAGAGGTGAAGACAAAAGGAAGGAGGCAAGAGGAAGAAGAGAAGCCCTAGAGAAAATGAGGATGCATAGTGAGGGTTCTTTCTCCTGACACTGCTGCCCTCAGCTAGCCATCATGGGCAAGAAAGGAGCCAGCCACCCATACTGGTGTGTGATCCACAAAACTTGAACCTGAAAGGACCCTGCCAAAGGGATTTTGCAGAACCAACGATGGAATCCTTTGTTGCAAACATTTCCAACAAGCCAAAGCTCACAGGACTTGCTTGGCTGGTAGTGGAGAGCTCTCCCCTCATTGCTAGGATGTGGGGAAGATGGAGGCACTTCTCCCAACTCCCCGGATACAGTCAAAAACCCACTTTCTGCCACAAGGCACGAGGTTGGTTCGGCTGGCTTCCCACAAATCTGGTTCTGAAGGAAGCGCACAGCTCCTCTGAAAACACATTCATTCTCCTCTCCCATTTGATCTCTCTTCCACATGCTTTTTGGATTAACGCTGCATTTTGTTTCCATCTGTTTTCAACTCTTGGTTAGAAACGTCCAGGGCAGGCTCTAGCCTTCTACATGGCTGGGAGGTCCTCTGCAGGGCACTGTTCCCAAGCAGGGCCCGTGGAAGATCACCTGCATGTCTTCCTCCCAGTCCTCAAACACTGAGTGAACACCTCCTACGTGCCAAGTGTTATGCCATCCATCAGGCGCTTGGAGGTGCCACGTCACGCTGCTGTGCAAAATTCACACAGGCTCCCTGTCACTTGAATAAAAGCTCAAGTCATTACAGTGACTGGCAAGACAAAAGATGACCCCGCTCCCCTCCCCCATCCCTCTGACCTTACCTCCTGCAACTTCTCTGATGCTCCAAAGCCACTCTGGTCTTTCTGCTGGACGGTTACCACACCTGCCACCTTCTACCTCTGTGCCTTGGCACTGGCTGTTCCCTGCATACCCCCCACCCCCCGCCCACTGCCCCAGAATGTGCGCCTTCCCCAGGTCGCTAACTTTCTCAACTTCAAATCTTTGCTCAAATATCACCTTTCAACAAGGCTGATACTGACAATACTGCCAACAACTGCAAGCCTTCACAGGCACACCTGACCCCCCTTTACCCACTCTACATGTTCTTTTTCTGCAGCACTTATCACCTACTGCCTTGGCCCAGTTCCCTAGAAAAGTATCTTAAAGGAATGCAATCCCAGGGAAGCAGACGTGGGGGAAAGGGGGATAAAGCATAGAAGCAGGGAGAGCGGACCTCAGGGAATATGTTTTCCAAATGGCCATATGTTGTAAAAAGTGATGGCTAGATCCCACGGGACGTCTATAGAGAGGCTGAATGAAGCAATTCCTCTCCAAACAATCTGCCCAGGGGAGGAGAGAAGAGCGTAGCCTTTGGTCTCTATCTCTCATTGGTTGAAGTCTGCCCTCTCGGTGTTAACTCCCTTGTATTTCCAAGTGACGTGAAAGCGGATGAGCCCAGAGAAGGTTCCTCACCTCCATGTGAACAGGAAGCCTGTTCAGTGCAGAAGATGGGAGGTGAAAGACAGGTGCCAGGCGGAGGCCTCTGGGGCATGTCTGGGGGGCCACCGGAGGGACAGCTCTTATAGCTGTAGGAGTAGCAGTGGTGGGTGGCTCCAGGGCTGCACCGAAGTGAAGGTGCCACAGGCTCCAGACTGTCAGGCACAGACTGAGCCATTGCCAGGCCTGCTCTCTGCCAGGCCAGGTCCGTGGATCTGGACTGGGCAAAAACTGGGTCCTGTATCACCTCCCAACATGGGACCCATCTCCCTTGGCTAGAAATCAAGCTCCGCAAAGCAAGATCTTTGTGTGTGTTCCCTGCTATGCCCCAGGAGTCTAGGAAAAGCCCTGGTTCAGGATAGGTCCTCAGCACACTACTGAAAGAATAAAAGGGCAGCAGTACTAATGAATGAGATACAGTCCCTGCCCTCAATGAACTTACAGGTCCCAGGGACACAGACAAGCAAACAGCTCCGAGCGGTCCAGAATGGGAGTCCTGTGCCGGCAGCCAGCCAGGTGGCTGCAGAGGCTCTTAGCAAAGCTGTTTAGCATAACCGTGTGATCTCTGAGTCCTGGTGATTCAACTTTAGATGTGACAGGTTGTGCCCAGCCTGGCATATCCCATAAAACAAGGACACTGAAGTGGAAGTCAAGATCTGGGCTCTAAACCCAATGTGAGCTGCAAATTGGCTGTAGGATCTTATGAGAGTAATCACTATTTATCAAGTACTCATTTTCTGCCAGATCACAATGTGAGTAATTTATTGTCTCCATCCATTTGGGCTGCTGTAAAAGAGTACTGTAGAAGGGCTGGCTTACAAACGACAGAAATTGATTTCTCACTGTTCTGAGGCTGGGAAGCCCAAGATCAAGGCGCCAGTGGATTCGATGTCTACTGACTTCATACTGTGTCCGTCCTCACAAGACCAACAGGGTGAGGGAGCTTCCTGGGTTCTCTTTCATAAGAGCATGAATCTGGTACAGAGGCGAAGCCCTAATGGCCTCCCAAAGGAGCCACCTCCTTTGGGGTAGAATTTAATATATGAATGGGGGGGGCACAAATATTTAGTCCATAGCATTTGCATACCTTTCTTATTTCATTTCTACAATAATTCCTTGAGGGAGATATGATGATCCTCATTTAATAGAAATCGAAACTGAACCCAGAAAGGTTCAGTGACCCTACCCAAGTTCTCCTGACTCAGAAGTGGCAGAGCTGGGATTTGAACTTGCAACCTTCTCTGCCAAAGTGTAAGCTCATACTCACTGCCCTCTTAGCACCACACGGTTGGGTCTTGCCCTCTTTTGTAAAATGAAAAGATTAGACTACCTAATCTTTTTTTTTTTTTTTAAAGATTTATTTATTTATTTCATGGAGGAGGGGCTCAGAGAGAGAATCTTTAAGCATCCCCCCAGCAGAGCACAGAGTCCCACAGGGGACTTGATCCCTACAACCCATGAGATGATGACCTGAGCTGAAGCCAAGAGCTTGATGCTGAACCAGCTATGAACCACTCAGGCACCCCTAGATGACCCAATCTTTAGAGTCCTTTCCCAGGGCACCTGGGTGGCTCAGTGGGTTAAAACCTCTGCCTTTGGGTCAGGTCATGATCTCAGGGTCCTGGGATCGAGCCCTGCATTGGGTTCTCTGCTCGGCAGGGAGCCTGCTTCCCTTCCTCTCTCGCTGCCTGACTCTCTGCCTACTTGTGATCTCTGTCTGTCAAATAAATAAAATCTTTTTTTTTTTTTTTTTAAATAATGTCCTTTCCCATTAAACAGCATCCTAAACATGTCAAGGTCCAAGAGGAGTGATCCAGCCCAGACTCAGTGGCAAGTGATCGAACACTGTCCAAATACACTTGCGGTGTACTGGGCGCCACCAGCCAGGTTTGATTCACCAGCAGCCTCCTTCCAGTCCCACACCAGCGAGCACAAGTCTCTCTAGGCTGCACATGAGGACATTCACAGGATGTCAGCCCGTCCAGGATAGAGGTGCCACCTGAACAAACTTGGGGTGGGATCCTGAAGGTACCCATGAACACAGTGTTCTTGCAGCTGTATGTTCCAGAATGTGATCGATGAAATCCCACCTACACACTCACTGCCTCGCTTGAAGTTTGCAGGGCACCAGGGCAAGTGCTGTCAAAGCCTGTGACTCAGCCAGAGTGTCACAGAGTCTCTTTCGCGGGTCCAGATCACCACTGTCCCACAGAAATGTAATAGGGGACACATATGTAATTTTACATTTTCTAGTCACCACAGTTTAAAAAATAAAAAGAGAAAAAATTAATCTTGATAACATTTCGTTTGACCCTATCTATCCAAAATATACCGATGCAACATGCTATCCATATACAAATCATGGAGATACCTTACATTTTCATTTTCATACTAAATCTTGGACATCGAGCATGTCTCCTGCTGAGAGCCAATCTCAATTCAGAAGCCACATTTCAAGCACTGTGTGTGCATCAACACGGACCCCGTGAATTGTGGCTGCTGTGTTGGACAGTGCCAGCCCCAGGGTCTGCTGGTGCTGATGGAGAACACGCACATGTGTACACATACTTATACCTGAGCAGCACGGATAACAAGGCCCTTTGTCCAATCCCTGCAGCCTCGGGCCCAGCAAGTAATCCAAGTTACAGCCTCGCACCCTGCCGCACTGGGAGCAGGCGGAGCCCCCGGGAAATGGATGGCAACCTGAATTCATGCACACAGAATGCAGACAAAGGAGAGGCGACTAGTTCGTGGGGGGGGGGGGGACATCTGGCCCACTGCCTTTGATGTTCAATTCACCTTCTGATTTCAAAAGTAGCAGGCCAAGGAAAAAAAATACTAGAAGTCTTGGGTGCCTGGGTGACTCAGTGGTTTAAGCTGTTGCCTCAGGCTCAGGTCATGATCTCAGGGTCCTGGGATCAAGTCCCGCATCGGGCTCTCTGCTCAGCTGTGAGCCTGCTTCCCTCTCTCTCTCTTTGCCTGCCTCTGTCTACTTATGATCTCTCTCCGTCAAATAAATAAATAAAATCTTAAAAAAAAAAATACTAGAAGTGTTTAAGCAATTGAGGCAAGAGGTCAGAGTTCCTTGGTCAGTTCCTTGGGAAATGAGATTCATATGAGATCTGGGAGAGCGGGAAAAATTGTCAAAAAATCATAAAGTTAACAATTTGTATATTTAGGTGGTGTCAAACCACAGGAGCCTGGCGTCCCCGCCCATTAATGAACGTCTCAGCCCCATACTCCTTTCCACTGAAAGTAATTGCTGCTTGAAACAGATCCACAGAAGCAAGGGGTAGCAGAGTAGAATGTGTGTTTTCCAAAACTGAATACTTGGAGACTGCTGGGGGGATTGTGGTTTTCCAGGAATGGACTGGATTGAAACAGATTTTTTTAAAAAGAAAGGAAGAAGGGAAAACATTTCCAACACTCCTTTGTAGCTTCCCCCACGCCCCCCAACATGCAAAGCACCAAGGGAAGAGGGACTTCTCTGCCACTAGGAGAAGGGAGAAGGCTGGTACCTCCCAGCGCAGACATCCCTGGGGCCCATCTTTCCGACTCTCCCCCTTCAAGAGTAAACCACATGGGCGAGGCCTCAGAACTGAGTGTTTACTCACTGCGTTTGTGAGGCTGACACTAGAACCACATGGAAGGCACATGCAGGAAGCGTGCTGTAATCCACTGGTGTTTATAATTCCGAGAGAAGGACGGCAGTCGAGGATGGGACTGATCCGGTTCCAAATCTATTTCCTGGAGTCAGATTTAAAAGAGAGATGTTAAGGGCAAAGTCTCTAACGATGTGGGTACATCTCAACAACTTACAAGTTTATTTCTATGGGTGTTTGTACAGATTTTTAAAATCTGTTGCTTTCTTCTCATACACGCTAAGCCAGCCCTGCCGGAGCTCACAGAACTCTGAAAACCGCCTCCTCTAATATATTCTTATCAAATTCAGAAAATCTGATTTTCAAAGAGTTCATTTACAGGACAATAATCTCCTTTTGCTGTAATGCCTTTATCATTTTTTTATTGTTTTTCTTCACATTTTAAGTGTTACCATCTGACAATCTTGTCCGTTCTCGGTGATGTTAAACATCCATCCAATCATAGTCTGGTTTCCAAATTTCTTCCCAAACAACCAAATCGTACAGTGGGTCTGCTCACATTCCGCGGCACACCCATGCAAGACGTCTTGGGGCCCAAGGAGCCTCTGCAAAGCCTCTTGTCTGAGCTAGCCGCTGCCCTGGGGCTGCCTCTGAGTCATTGTTCCCCTTTGTCTCTCTCAGTTAGGATGGGATGTTATACAGCTCTTGCTGGGAAGTACAGTTTCTGGGCTCCCAAGCATTTCAATCCTAGCCACATGGCCCAGGTAGGAAAGCTACCAGGCAATGAAGAAGACAGGTGAGCTGGAAAACCAGCTCTAGGGATGACTACGAGTAATGACTACCAACACACGGCACTCCACAGTTTACAAAGTGATTCTGAACCCGACGTCTCACTGAACCTCACAGCCATCCAATGGTAGGCTCTTAACTGTCTTTTTATAGTGAGGAAACAGAGGCTGGATTCCCTAAGGTCATGCACGGATCACAGCGGGGAGCTGGGAATGCGAGCAGCATTTCAGACAAGAAACCCAGCCCAGCTCTCAGCTCTGCTCATGGGTCTTCTTCCCGCTGGAGACATCAGCAAATAATCCAGGCAGCAGAGCCACTTTCATCACTGGGTCAAACCTGGAGCACGTAAGACATGTTTCATCGCAATGAATACGTCTCTTTGACTTCATTTTACTGTGTCTTTTCCCTCATTGCATTTTGAGGGTGCTCAGATAAAACCATTCCAGGGCTCATCCAATGCGGATACAATGAGAGGAAAAAAAGTAAACCTTTCCCCAACTATGTACGGAGGTTCACTGTGTGAGAGGATACTTGATTCCTCTGGTCCAGAAATTTCTATTGCTTGAGCAGAAAAGCTATAGCTTGCTGAGGCTCAGACACCAGCACAGGGTCCCCAAACGAGAGCCATCACCTGGTCATGGCATGAGACGCAGCCTGGGCTGGGGGACAACCATAGAGATTTTGTGGATGAGGAGCACAAGGAAGCCCTGGGCAGGACCCCCCAGGTCCCCTAAAGACAGGTCACTAGAAGCACTTATCACAGATACGGATTCTTGGATGCTGTAATCCCACCACTGTCTTACAGGCTTCATAGCCCTTTTTCCAGTGTATTTGAATTATGTATATTTTCTCATTTCTCATATGAGACATGGAGTTTTAAAATTGAAAGCCCTAACCTTAAAGAAAAATTAAAAAATAAAAAAAAGATACGGATTCCTGGACTTCCATCCAGAAGGCAGGAGAAAAGCCTGGTAAACCTGTGCCCCAGATGGTCCCTAACTTAGGGAAGGCTGCAGCCCTGGGAAGCATGAGTCAGCTCCAGAGGACCCGCCTTGGGGGAGGGGGTCTGAGGGCAGAAAATGTGGGGAAAGAGATGGAGCGAGGTGAGACGTTCAAATTAAGATGAATACGGAAAGAAGACTTGTTCCCAAAATGAAAGCAGGCATCAAGAAGTCGGCAGGCAGCAAGACAGCTGGAGGGAGGGAGGGCTCGGGGAAAGAAGGACTCCTCACATTTGCCCCCTGAGAGCAGCTGAGAGGGGTCCTCACTTTAGGGGCATGGCTTGGTGAGCCAATCTCCACTCCTGCCTGTGAGCCCATCCTGGGGACCATGGCCAGCCCCTGTCCCCTCATTTCCAACCAAGGATCCAACAGGGAAGAAAGAGGTGTAAGTTGCTGAATGGACATAGGACTTTGCTCCATATCTGAATCCCACCCCCCCACTGGGATGTATCCATGCCTGAGCCCTTGGGAGTTATTCCCACAGGGAGTTATTCCCACAGGGAGTCTCTAACAGCCATGGTAAAGGCAGAGAGATTCTTGGCCTAGGGAAAATCTGGGTTCAAAGTCCAGCTCCAGAAGAACCTCACAGGGCAAAATGTTTTGGTCCTTGGTTTCTTCCTCGATTAAATAATAATCACACCTAACATTCTTATAGTGCTTACTACATGCCCAGCTTTGTTCTGTATATTTTTTATACATAAGTTTTAGGTCTTTCAACTCTCACAACAACCATGTAAGGAAGATTCTGCCATTGTCCCTGCTTTACAGATGGGAAAACTGAGGTAGAGAGAATTTGTCAGTTGCCCAACAAATAACTGACAGAGGCAAGATTCAAATCTAGTGGGTCTGGCTCCAGAGCCCACACTTAGCCCCTGTCCCTATGGCCTCTCTCAGAAGAACAACATCTGGCCAACACAGACAGAAAATGTGTGTGTATATGTGAGTGTGTTGACGTGTGTGTGTGTGGGGGGGGGACGTATGAGAGAGATCTGGTGGGGAATGGTACCACAGTAGATCCCAAGACAGAAGATGATTCTGGACTGGGGGTGGGGGATGGGGTGGGAAGGCTTCGTGAAGCAAGTCTCCCCACCTGATGGAGAAAACCCAGAGGAGGGAAGAGGAGGCCCCTGGATGGAGACTGGCAGAAAGGGGGTTTGGGGTGAAAACACTCAGCACCCAGTGGTCTCATTCATTCCATTTGGCCGCTGTTTAGTGAGGGCCTGAAATATACGAGGCCCCAGTGCAGACACAGGAGGCACAGACACCCTCGCTGCCTCTGGGGGGCTTATAGTCAGCAGAGGAGATGGACAAAAAAGAAGACCAACACATGAATAAAACCACAGGAAAAGTGATGAGCGGCATGGAGATTAAGAATTGGGGGACTAACTGAGCTAGGGTGCCTGGGAGAGGGCTAGGCAGGTGTAGGAAGTGGAAGAAAGGGAGATTAAGGAGCACAGCACGAGGAAGAGGTGACAGAAGAGAGGGCGGGAGACAGGCATTGGCCCTCGAAGGCCACCAAGAGGAGGCTGGAGTGCAGGGCGGCAAGGCAGTTGGGGCGTGGGAAGACTTGAAGCAGGAAAGAGACACTATCCCATTTATGTCTTAAGAAAATCACCTCTGGCTGACTGGGAGGAGAGTAGGGGACCCGGTTAGGAGGGGCCACTGTTGTCCAGGCAGGGAGCTTGCACCGGTGGGAAGCACAGACAAATACAAAGGGACACCCCGTCTTGGAGGAGTGGTCTTGTGCCACTCTCCAGGTTCACACCACAGCTCTGAAATGAGGATGCAAGAGTCAGATCCTCTCCAGCACCTTCAAATGGATCGACTTGAGGCCAGTGATTCGGGCAGGAACAATGGGTGTTCGGGGCAGGGCTGAGCACAGTCCCCACGCTTGGCACTCAGGCAGACAGATGGCCACAGTGACTGATGGCATCCCGGGGCACGGCGCCAAGCCAGGAAACCCTGAGTAGCAAGCGGACTCACAGAGCCTGGGGCAGGAGGTGGCCACCAGGGACAACACAGCCTCCCAAGAGCACAAAGGATGGGTCTTCAGTGTTCTGAGGGGAATGGGAAGCCATGGGCAGCTCAGTGTCTGTGGCTGTGGACTAACCCCCAGGGACAGGGTCTTGCTGGAAGTGGACAGAAGCTGCCATTAGACTTAGAATTCTTAATATTAGCTTTCATTTTGAATAGAGTTTTCCTTTTAAATAAAACCAGTAGTGTCCTAGGAAGTTATTTTGCTAGCCTCCTGGTCTTACTCCTTCATTTATTTATTTAGTACTCAATGTATTGTCACAATATTCTGAACTAGGGGTTTCTCACACTTTTACATGCACGCGTATCACCTGGACAGACTCTGGCTCAGTGGGTCTGGGGTGAGGCCTGAGATTCTGCACATTTATTAGCTCTCTGAGGACCATGACCCTTATACTATACTTTGAGGAGGGAGACTCCGGCCCAGTCAGATGTTCCTTCCATCTTCCTTGAGTCCATTCCTCACTCTGCTTTGCTTTAATATAAAATTAGTTCATTTCACTGTTTATCAGAGTACCACTCTACAAGGCAACAAGTTGAGTGCAGAGAGAGATACAGAAACAAACATGATACAATGTCACGTTGAAGGAAATTGCAAACTGGCTGGATGGAGAGATGCGTGCTAAAACAGAGTCTAAGGCCTGCACTGCCCCCATGCCTCCTACTGTGTCAGAATTATAAGGCGTTGTCCCATGTGAGCCTCACTGCACCCCGAAGTGGGAATTGTCTCTATCTCACAGAGAAGGAAAACCGGGCTAGGAAAAGTTGAGTTGGTCTATCAAGCTCACACAAAGTTGGATTTTGATTTAAATTTGGATCTGCTTGGCCCCAAAGTTCAAATTCTTTCCATTAAGCTATGGACATAGATCTAAGCAAAAATACCCAAAACACTGGGCATTACATGATGCCTGCAAAACAAGAAGTCAATGCACCTTACTGAAGGGAATTTAGCAAGTTGGGTGGTAAGTGACAGAAATTTGGAGCTATAGTAAATTTACCAATTTTGACCTGGTTACCAGAAAAAAAGCAGCAATGAAGACTTTATGTTGAAAACATTTTTTAATGTTGCAGAAGAGAGATCGGTTTCCTTGTTTGTTCATAAATTCTCCTTTTATGGACTGCAATTCCAAAGTGCAGGAAGCCACTTGCCTAGCCAAGAGAAGCTGGCATCTCCGGCTCAGGGCTCCAGATGTTACCAGACATTTTATCTGCAAGCAACCAGAATGATGGCTGCCCACCCCAGGAGCAATCGTTTCTCACACGTCTTCCTCCATCAGAATAGAGAGCAGAGCTCAGCCTGGAAACCCAGGACGAGAACATGCTTCTTACCCATATTATTTGGCTAAATCTGTACCCCTGTCCCAGTGAGATTTTCTTCCACTGTCACCATCCCTTCTCAGGGCCCCTGGCTCCAAGTCTGGCAGTCCTGTGTCCACACAGATGGCTCCCTCTCAGCTCCCGCCAGCCACAGCCGGACTGACCTCTAACGAGGAGCCCCCAGGGCAGCATGTCTGGGATTCAAAAATGACTCCACTTTCTCTGCCGCTTAGTCATTGTTATTGGGGCTGGGACAGGAAGACCAAAATCCGTGAGAGCGTGAGTCTCAGTCGTGATCTCCGTCCTTTTACAGCCACCCTCGGGCCTCCACCTGAGCCCAGCGTTCCTGGACGGTGGCAGAATGTTCCATGTCATATTTGGAACAGGAAGGACAGAGAGAAACAAGACAGTCTGTCATTAAACACTGAAATACCTGGAAGTCAGCGCCAGAGTTATGAGAAGGCTGTAGTCACATTTTCTATTTCCTGGACACTAATGCGGGCTTTCTATTTCCTGCAGAGGACGCAGGGAACTGAGCCATGTTAATTAAGGAAAGCATCTCTGTAAACACTGCCTGACAGACATCGCTTTCCGAAAGTACAGAGCTTCCCCTCTGGACCTGTCGCTGTCCCCGATCTCCATTCTGGAGACTGAAGGTGCAGCAGGTCACCGAGGCAGAGGGCAGCTTATGTGGGGTGGTGTCTCCTGTACCAGAGCCCTCTCAGCTCCAAGGACGGGGCCTCCCCAGGCTATTTCTGTATGGTCACACCCCACCCCCAGGTGCCAACAGTACATTTTGTCAAGAAGTAGATGTAAATGGGACCTGGAACACCAGCATTTCTTTTGCCAAACATTGTGGAGACACTTTCTGGAAGAATCACTGACATCTCGTTTCCTTCCACCAGCTGCTGACTACAGGGGCCAAGGGGGACACTTTAATACAAATTGAGCCCCTTCCATAATGAAACGAGCTGGGCTTTAGGGGTGATTTGTTTAAAAGCCACATCGTAAATCAGCTGTCGGTTCTTCTTTATTCCAGGCCTGGCAGGCTCACCTTTACATTGAATTAATCGCATCTGAAACTTGACCTCCCAGCCCCAGAGCCTGTTGGAAACAACATGTGCTCAACGACTTCCAGTCAGAGCGGCAAGAACTTAAACTGTTCCACATTTTTTAATAAATGGGCCGGGAACCCATGGGGCGATTCCCATTGGCCTGGGTGCTCCGCATGTTGATCTGATGAAGGGGATAGAGACAGGTCTACAACAGCCGGATTTGGGAGGACATTTACTAACATTGGACAATGCCAATTCATGTTCTTAAGTACAACCAGAATGAGCCTAAGCTTGAAGAAAGGCCCAGAAACATGACGTGATTTGCCAATAACGGCTCGGCTTGTGGAGGGTGAGGAGGGAGTGAGAGGTAGGGAAGGCATCCCAGGACCACCTGCCAGGGACGGGGAGGGAGCTGGAGCTTTCTGTGAGGAGCAGGGCCTTGGGGACTCCCTCCAGCTTCTTGGTTCTCTGATGCTAGAAGAGAAATTTGATTACGCAGCAAGAAGGAACTTTGGAGCTCCCGGGGATAAGGCCTTGGAGCTGATGGTCTAAGTCGGCCAGAATAAGGAGCGCTTGTGAGTGGGCCTTTGCTAACCGCTGCAGATGTGACGTCATGAAATACTAAGTTCCCTCCTCAAACATGAAAATAGATGTTTCATACGACAAACAGCTCCCACAGGCCTGTGCTAGCTCAGGAACACAGTAAGGAACAGATGGGTAGGTAGCCCCTTCCCCTTGGAGGCACACAGTCCAGCAGGGACAAAGAGATGAAAGCAGAAAGCGACGGCTCAGTGCGTGTGCTGGGGACTGTGAGAAGGTATCCCGGGGCCCACAGGAGGGCCACCCAGATATGGGCACTCAGGTACATCTTTTCAGAGCCAGGGATGTTCAACAGAGGCCCAAGGAGGAGCAGGGTCTCACCCACGCAGAGTGGAGGCACCGAGGAGGGGCAGGCAGTGCTGTCACAGGGCTGAGAGGAGGCACAGCGCCTTTTCAAACTACAAGGGACACGGCGAGATGGGAGGACAAAACGCAGAGACAGGTGAGAGCCAGGGAGAGGGACAAACGCAGACAGGACCTGTGTGCACGGTGCTCACGGAGTTTCAGAGCAGCGTGGGGGAGCGCTTTGGGCGCACAGAGAAGGGAGCCATAGAATTCGCTGAGGATGGCCTGGAGAAGCTTGCAAAAAAGCAAACAATGACGCCTCCTAAATGACAATAAGGCATTACCAGAAGAAATGAGAAGACAAAATTCATTCTGGGCTGAAGAGACATAGTGTGCAAGGGCATGGGGCACCTTGAAAATGAACTCTTACCCCAATCCCTGGTGGAGTCCAGAACGAACAACACGCCATGTACCCAATTCCGTTCTGCAGGGTCATGTCAAGGTCAAGATTATGAAGCCTCAAGCTCCAGACAAAGTGCAGCGGACTGACAACAAGGAATACTTGCTTATGTAGAGCTGGGTCCTGAAGCACAGGGACCCTCCTTGCTGGGGCGAGCCTACATTTCTGAAACCAGAAATATAGCCTGAGCAACTGGAAAAATTTCAGGGCGAATTTCAGGGAATACCTGGAGAGGGGATCCCCTCTTGTGGGGGGTCCCTATGAAAAGATGTTGCCTCCTTAACAACAGAAAAACACCCTCAAAACAAGGACCCTCTGAAATTATGTCAGTTGAAGTAGCAGCACTTGAGTGTTAAATGTTCCAAAGGCTGTCTCATTTAATTTCTCAGCGGCCCAATGGAGGGTTAAGTCTTCTATCACTTTCACAGATGAGAAAACTGAAGTCTCAGGATGGTCGGTAATGGCATTTGGGAAGGACAAGGACTCTCCAGCCACATTTCCCCCCACTCTGGCCTACTGTCTCCCATAGACCGGAAACGGCACCCCCAAACCCTCTCCCTGCCATGCCGCGAGAGAAAAACACATGGAGACCAGCAAGAGAACAATTATCTCATAAACGTGTATACCAAAGACATTACTGTGGGGTTTACCTGAATTTGAAGCCTTGTTACCTGCCCAAGCATTGAATGGCAGCCAACCGTCCTCAATTTACTGAAGATAAAGATGCCTCTTCCATTAGGCATTTGGACCATCTTGCCTGCGAGACCCCTTCATTCTCCTTTCCTTGTGTGTTCCTCAATATGCCCATTTTACAGGTGGGGAAATCAAGATTCAAAGCTGTTAAGTATCCTTTCCAAAGTCTCAGTGCTCAAGGCAGGACTCAAACCAGGTGCTGTCTGACCTCAGGAACTAAGCTTTCCTATAGCACCTGCCCCCTCGAGGCAGAACGGAAGGGAACTAACTGTGGATCTTCCTAGGAGGAGAATCCTCGTAGCCAGTAAAAGAAAACTACTATGCAAGGCCTTTCATGAAGAGAAATTATAATTTACAAGGATACTGACATGTCTGCTCTGCCAAACACAGGTTCTTCCGCAAAAGAAAAAAAAAGGGCAAAAACAAAGGCAGTTATCGGTGCCAAAAGAGAAAGAAAGAGAACATCTGCAGATGAATAGAATGCCGCTCTCCCAGCCAAACTCATGGTGAAACTTTCCACTCAAATGCCATTGTTGGAAAGTAACTCTTACGCTGGGGATCTTTATAATATAAGGCAACATAAATAAAGGATGGGGAAGGAAAGGCTCCCGGGGACCCGGGATGAAATAGCAAGACAGGTCACTTGGGAAGGGGAGGTCTGCGGAAGGAGCGGTCCGTCTGTGTAGACTCACATAGATGAAAGCTTCATTGTAGTTCATGCCCAACTGCATTCACTCTTGGGCTTTCTAGTATTTTGGTCAGAGTGCTAAAAGGTGATGCCAGAGAAAGGAGACCTGGGTTCAAGTTCCAGGCTCACCACTATTCTAGGAACTGGGGAATCCCCTCAGTCTCTCATATTCTTTGTCTGAAACGTGAGAAAATCAGACTTGGTGATCTCTGGGACCTCTTCCATGTGATCACGACCCTAGCACCTCTCTCTTCACATTCTTGTTGGGGTCACAGAGGTGGGGCCCACCTGAGGGAGTGGCCCACATAACCAGCACCATGAGAAGGATTACTAAAGATGTTGGAGGGTTTGTTGTTGTTGTTGTTGTTTAAGATTTTATTTATTGGGGCGCCCTCAGTGGGTTAAAGCCTCTGCCTTCGGCTCGGGTGGTGATCCCGGGGTTCTGGGATCAAGCCCCGCATCAGGCTCTCTGCTCAGCAGGGAGCCTGCTTCCTCTTCTCTTTCTGCCTGCTTCTCTGAGATCTCCGTCTGTCAAATAAATAAATAAAATCTTTAAAAAAAAAAAAAAGATTTTATTTATTTATTTATTTATTTATTTGGCAGACAGAGATCACAAGTAGGCAGAGAGGCAGGCAGAGAGAGAGAGGAGGAAGCAGGCTCCCTGCTGAGTGGAGGGCCTGATGTGGGACTCGATCCCAGGACCCTGAGATCATGACCTGAGCTGAAGGCAGAGGCTTTAACCCACTGAGCTACCCAGGTACCCCAAGAGGTTGGAGTTTAAGGGTAAGTTCTATCCATACTCAAGCCCTATCCCGCAGTCCTGCTCTAAGCCCTGGTCACCAGAGATACACAGCACTGAAATCTCCTCTCTCACATATGCACCCATTTTCTCTGATGCCCTGTCCCTTCCTGTGCCTGCTGGATCCATGGGGGCCAGGGAATTGGAGAAGCCAGAAGAGGAATGGCCCCCCAGGGTCAGGGTGAAGATGGTCCCAAGAAGGTAGAGGATTTGCCCCTGGGATTGAGACAATACATGTGGCCATTGAGAGCACTGGGTTCCAGGTGGACCAGGACTATCTCTTACAGGCTTGTGATCTGTGGGGTTTCAACTCTCTGAGCCTCGGTTTCCTGGCATGTGAGACAATGGTGACGATAGTATGGCCTGATGACAAATAGCCTTTCTCGCAGAGTCATTGTGATGACGAAATAACATGTAAAACCCTATGACTTGGTAAATGAAGCAAGTGTTGCTCCCAGGGCAAGACCATGGCAATGACCAGGGGTCTAGGAGCAGGGCTAGGGCTACTGTATGTGTGAAGTTCGGTACACACTCAACCAGCCCTTTACCTACAAAAGAGCCGCCAGTACTACACATGTGATGGAAGGAAGAGGAATCTCTCTCTTCAGATGGCAGGAAATACGAAGGACGTATATGGGAAAGGATCCAGCCACTCAGGCCAGACTAGAGATCCCACTAGTCACCACCCAGAAGCAAGAGCACCATGGGACTTTGGAGAGAGGGGAGTTTGAAGAGGTGTCTCTTTCCTGCCCGAACCAACTTTTACAGAAAGTATGCCAGGACAGTTCTACAAAGGAGGTCGTAGCTCTCTGAGGCAGGGGTCATTACCTGTGCAATGCTGGATCCCCAGCACCCAGCATGGAGCTGGTACATCGTGGACACTGATTAAATATTTGTTGGCTGAGTTAATGATAAGAAGTGGAAAGATCGATGGAACAGAAATCCCAGCGAGCGGATGAAATAGGGGGCTGAGGGCCAAAAATGGCAGGATGGGCCTCCACACTAGGGATGTCCCAGAGGTGGGGGTGACCTGGAGAACTAAGGATAGCACTATGAAAAACCAGACCAGAGAGAGGGTCAGTCTGTGAGTCACCTGTCCTTCAAACCCAGGCCCTGTCTGAGCAGGGCGCCAAGGAATGCACAACCATGAGTCAGCAGGTTATCCATGTCACTACCTTCTGAGTCACTGCCTGACCCCCTGTGGCCCTGCCCTCATGCTTGAGAGGGTGTGGGCGAACGTGTGTGGCCGTGTGTTTATATCTATACCCACATACTCAGCAGACACCACCAGCCAGGATGAGTCAAGAGTTTCTCTCACGTTTTATTTAAGCTATGTCACTGGGCTGTCCTGTCAGTGAGTCACTGCTTATCTGCCCTCCCCCAGGAGAAATGCCTTCCAACAGAGGTGAAGCCTGGCACTGCCTCATGGTGTGTCAGGGGCTATGATATCTGCATACTACCCAGGTTCTGTCTGTCTCAAGGATCCACGTGTTTCCATGTGTTTTCAGACTCTCTGTGGATACCCCAATGAAAATGAGGCCCAGGGCAAGGCTGAGCATGGCGCCTACCCTAAGCCCTACCAAGAACTCTCTCAAAAAGCCCTCCTCAAAAAGCCCTCCCTAGACTGCCCTTCTCTTCCCCTTACCAATACCTGCTTCTGAATTGTCTCCTAGCGGATGATTGTAGAAAAAGCAGCTCTTCCATGTCTCTTGCAATCTATTACTAGCAAAGTCTTAAGGGTCCCAGTGTCTTCCAATTCCCTTGCCCCATCTTGCTAAAGAACTTCTAGTAGGGGTACCTGTGGCTCAGTCTGTTGGGCCACTGACTCCTGGTTGGGGCTCAGATTGTGATCTCCTGGGTCCTGAGGTCAAGCCCCGAATCAGGCTCCAGGCTCAGTGGAGAGTTGGCCTGAGATTCTCTCCCTCTGCCCCTCCCCCAACTCACACACGCATGCATGCTCTCTCTCTCTCTCTCTCTCAAGGAATAAATAAATCTTTGAAAGGAAAAAAGAAAAAAAGAATCTCTAGTAAATCATTCCTCTCACCACTGAAATCATTCCTGACCTTACTACGAGATTAACCTTCCTCAGATGTAGCTCATTGCTTGAAAACTCTCATCTCATACCAAACTCAGTAAAAATGTCTCTTCCTAACACTGCAAAGTTGGTTGCCAGCCACATGTAGGGTGAGAAGAAGGAGCTGTAGCAGCTATGGCTGTACTGTGTGGCTCTGACCACAGCCAAGTGTTCAGGGTGATCCCCGGCCTAACCTGCGCCAGTCTGAATCTTTTGCTGTGAAAATCTGAATAGAGGTTCAGAGATTCCAATCTCAGTCTGGACTAAAGGCTTAAATAGGGAAGATATAAGGACTCAGGACTTGGGGGGGAGGGAGGGGCAAATTTCCCATGACATGGCCAGGAAAGCTTAGAAAGTGGGTCCGCGGTGAAAGCAGGATAAAGCTGACATGCACAGAGAAGCCAAGATGAGAGGAAAACATATTGATTGCCCTGTCCGCTCCAGTCCCCAGTCCCCTCCAGTCCCCAGTTCCCTGACCCAGTTTTACTATATAAACGTGGCGGGGGGGGAGGGGGGCGTAAATGAAATAGTTAAATGCCCACCTGTGGTAGAGAATTTAATTAGAAAAATATTTTATCCCCATTGTAACAACTGTCAATAATGAATTATATGTGCTTATCACCTTTTCAAAAAAAAAAAGAAAAATATTTGAAATTACATGGAATATAAAATAATATTTTAGAATTTTTTTCCACAGAAGGAAGGAAGGGGGGGGGAAGAGTGGGTGGAGGGAGGGGGAAGGTGGGGAAAGAAGGAAGGAAGGAAGGAAGACACTCATTCTACCTAATTTTACTGAGCACCTACTACATCCAGGCCCAGCATTCTGCTTCATTTTGACATTAGAATTCCCAAAATCATGTGGGTGTGAGCTGCACGCTGAAGAGCAAACTTGAAAGAAAAGAAAAAAAGAAGGAGGAGGAAGGAAGGAAAGAAGGAAGGAAAGGGTAGAAGGGAAAAAAGAAAAGAAAATTTTGAAAGGAAAAAAGAAAAAAGAAAAGAAAATTTATAGTGTCCAAAATGTCATTTTCCATTCTTTGTTTTTTTTTTTAATTTTTTATTTTTTATAAACATATATTTTTATCCCCAGGGGTAAAGGCAAGGGAAGCAAGGGCAAAAATGAACTATTGGGATTTCATCAAGGTCATTTTCCATTCTTAAAGGTGACTATTCATGATCTAAAAGTGATCTTCCAAAGCCTTGTTTACAATTACATATGTATCTTGCAGCTTCCTGCCCTTTCTCCTCTTGCAGGAAAGGCAGAATGTCGCAGGCATATTAATCTACTAAATGGATTTAACTCTACCCGGGAAACTTATTAGTGGCTCATAATTTTTGCTTTAATTGAAATTTACATATTTCTTCCGTTACTAATTGTCCCAGAGCTAGCAAAACTGGTTTACTATGGACAAGTAAGCTCCCAGCCAAGACGAGAGGATCTTTGTAAGCATCCATCGTCTGTCTGTCCGTCTGTCTGTCTCTTTCTCTTTCACATTTTTGGTCCCCAGATGTGGAATCCTAGAAGGAAAGGGAAGTGGGGGGTGGGGTTGAGGAGAGATCAGGGAAGGAAAAGGAGAAAATGTATGTTCTCTGAGAAGTGTTTTTATAACAGCAATAAAAATAGCTAGCATTTATTGAGCATTTACTAGAGGTCACTCACCGAGCTTGCACTTTCTGTGTTTGTCTCATGCAGTCCTCACAAACAGCCCAAAAGGGGGACATTATCCTCCCACTCCCACAGAGGAAGAAGCTGAGGTCCAAGTCTGCTCAGCTAGTAAGTGGCAGGCTGACTAAATCCCGAGCCTGGGTCCTGAATCCCCCAGGACACGAACTCCCACGGCCCCTCTCGATGGGGGGCCTCAGCTGAGCTCTGACCCAATCACACAGCCCGCATCTGTTAGTCAATCTGCAATCCAGGCCCAGCTTGGCAAAGTAACAGGAGTGTCACCGTGGTTTGAGATGAAGAGAAAGCACATCCCCAGCCCAGACCAAAGGCTTAGGAGCTCAGACCCGAGCAACTTCCCTGCCATCGTCTTGTCGGGCACCCTGTGGTCAGGCATGGAGCTGAGTAGCTTCCTCTCACCAGGATCCTGGAGTCTTGAGCTCTCAGGAAGGGCCCAGAGGGAAAAGGAGCTGGCAACCAGGCCACTGTTCCGGAAGCCTTGGCCTAAACGTGAATGGGTTAGGTTGCTCTTGAAAAGCCAGAAACCCGAGTGACAGGGTCCCCTCACTCTCCTATTCCCAGAGGCTCCTAAATATCCTTAGGAAAGCAAAAAAGGAGCCACAGACCCGAAGCTTCTTGTTCTGATGGCGCTGAAAATATCCCCATCAGAGCCCAGACCCTGCAAAGACTATAGGAGTGTTCTCGGCTCCACAGGCAGAAAACATAGGGCCGTCCCCAGAGCCCGCTCACTGCACTCCAGGGTATGACAGTCAAGAATGCTTTCATAGTTGTGTTTTGCTGCCTGATGCCTTCTGGAATGCATGGACTGTGTCCCTCTGAACTTTAATATGGCTGCTTGGAGGGGCCAGGATGTGGGCATTTGTAGCCACTTTGTCTTCACTCTCTGATCGTGCCTCCATCCCCAATTTCTGGACAGTTCTGCAGCTCTGCTTTCGGAAGTCAGACCCTCCACCTTCCCTTTCATCTCCCCCCACCTCTAAGAGTGCACCATCAACTCCAGACCCCCTCACCCGACATCCTGCCTCCCTGCCAGCAGGCTCCCTGTGACCTCCCCCTCTTCTCGAGACTGCCTCACCGTGCTGCCTGCACCCCCAAATACAAGGACCCAACCTCTAGATGCTCAGAAACAAGCAACTGGTTCATTAGCTTAGGGTTTTCTCATTTGTTTTGCTTTTCATCCAGATGTTGGTGTCATGTAGAACCAGCCTGAAAGTCCTGTGTTTCTTTTTTATTACAATTTGGAGTAAGTTACAGTAACTATTAGAAATAAGATGCCATTCGTCCCTTCCAGAACCATAACCAAGAACAAGACCTGGGGCTTAATCTGACCGAAGAAATTCTGTTGTGGACCTATTAGTCTTTTTTTTTTTTTTTAAGATTTTATTTATTTATTTGACAGAGAGAGAGAGAGCATAGGGGGAGTGGCAGAGGGAGAGGGAGAAGCAGGCTTCCTGCTGAGCAGGGAGCTGGACGCCGGGCTCCATCCCAGGACCCCGGGATCATGACCTGAGCCGAAAGCAGCCCCTTAATGACTGTGCCACCCAGGCGCCCCATCAGTCCCTTTTTCAAAGGAGAAAGGAGGGGGGAACAAAGAGATAAAAGCAGGATTCTGGAGTCTGCTTAGAGTGAGACGAATGGTGGCCCTAGAGATAGCAGATCCTCATCTCTGGAACCTACAGTGTTACCTCGTTTGGAAAAAGCATTTCTGCAGATGTGCCTAAGTTAGGGACCTTGAGATGGCAATGTCACCGTGGATTATCTGGATGCGCCCCAAGTGCCACCGCATGTATCCTTGTGAGAGGGAGTCAGAGGCAGCCCTGACACACACAAGAGGCAGATGCCATCTGAAGACAGAAGCAGAGGCTGGAGCCCGGCAGGTGTGAGCCTCGAACGCCGCATCCACTGGAATCTGGCGCAGGCAAGGAGGGAGCCTTGGGACGGAGGCCACCCTGCTGGCTTGGTTTTCAAGGTTTGGCTTCCAGAACTGTGAGAGAAGACAATTCTGCTGTTTTAATCCTCCGGCCTGGTGGCAAGTTGTTACAGCAATCACAGGAAACTCATGCGACACTTATTTCCAAGAGCCACTGCAGATAAGCCTGCAGATGGCGGTAAAACAAGGGACAAGTAGAAGAGACAGTAAAATCTACAGGTGGATCTGGGGGAGTAGGAGCTCTTCTTTAAGTCCTGCTAACGGGTCCAGCAGCTGGCTCAGCCAGCCGTCCTCCCTGTGTGTTCCTAAGAGAAACGGGAGCCTCAGGGAAACTAGCAAATATAAGATCAACATATCACGATCTAAACATCTGACTAGGTTTGGGCCTGAAACTCCACGGCACAGCTCCTAATGAGTGGGGCTGACACACTGTCCCAGTTTAGTGGCGGAAAGGTCTTACCACCTTCTGGTCTGCTTTAGAAGACCAACGAGATGAGCTCCCACAAACCTGTGTGGGTGGGTAAGCACACCAGCCTGTTGTCCTTAAAGTCCTACCCACTAGTAAATATGGCTGTATGTCCCGAAGGGTGACTAACCTAATCAACAACTCATCCTCTCTGTCAGACAAGAAGGGAATGGGAATAGAGCTAAGCTCATCCCTCGCTTACAAATAGGAACAATTTGAGAACCACAACCTCTCCAAGACTGTTGATTGAAATCTCTATTTTGGGGTACAGATGATGGGAGTGAATCACCCTTTTGCCCATTTCAGCTTTCTTCTCTTTTCTCTCCCAAGGGAAAGAGATGTCGAGCCAACTTTCCCTGGGTGCCCATCTTATGCCATGTACTATTCTAGGCACAGAGCATAGAGCATTAAGGGGACAGACACAGCCCCTGCCTCCACACAGGGCCATAAATTCCCTCCTGGGCTTACTAAGCCTTCACCACTCTGAAACACAGTCCAGGGGAATTCACCTCAAGCTTAGACCCTTCCACATCCCCGTCCCCTCAAGGCACACCTCCCCCCACCCAGGACCAGGCTGGTCTGAAAACCTGAGAACCAGGGCTCTTGAAAGAACCACATCTTAAGAGTACGAGAACAGATAAAATAAACTTCCGTGAAGAGCATGAAACACTGTAAAATTACAAGGCATTTTTAATTGTAATCTATAACCAGTCGGGTCAGAGGATCAGAAAATTGTGCTGCTGAGGCCAAAATTTTGTGGTCTCATTAACTGCATTTATTCTCATGTCACATCCCCGGCTTAAACCTGGAACAGCTGATTAAAACCAATAGAAATCAGCTGACTCCCATCTGTCCTTTCTGAGGACCAGCCAATAGCACTGGCTTCCTTCACAGAGGATGGCATGTTGTTTTTGAAGCACGAAGAAAGAACAGAAAGAGGACACTTTGCAAGACCCCGGGAAATCCAAGTCTGGGAATAAGCCAGCCATATATCTAGAGGTAAAGGAGGAGAGGGAGGAAGAGGAGGAGGAGACAAATGTTTTTAAGTTTGCAAATGCTTGTTACGGCTGTAGAGCTGAGAGCTCTATGAGTGACTGTTAAAGGAGACTTTGCTCTGTATTTGGTCACTCTATCCAAGAGCAAACACTAAAACCGAAGGTAATGGAAACCAAAACAGTTGTCCCCAAATGACGAAATTTGAAAATTAAGTCTAATTGTTTAATGCTAGTCAAAACAAGTCAGTTTTGATGAACGCCGTGGGAAGTGGCACCGAGCTTTCGGTCCAGGATCTGTGGTTACCTGGGTGGCACCCAGCCAGGACCGAACGTCTTTGTTCTCCCAGTCCTTCAGCCTCAGCCCATCACTGACACTCAAGAAACTTCCCGCTAGACCACAACACATTAGGAAGAACAACCAATGTTTGGGTCAGCGTGAGTGGAAAGGGCACCGCAGTAGAAGAACCGACAATAGAGAAAAAGAGAAGAAAGAGGAGGAAGTGACAGAGATAAAAACAGAGCCGGAACATGTAATTTGAAGAAGAAAGTAGGAACACGCCACTTCAGAGGTTTGGTTGAACTAAGTGAACTGAAGACAAAGGCCAGTGAAACATTCCCGTTCCCCGGGGCTCCAACTGGGCTAATTAGGTCCTCCCAGAACAGCCTGTCCGAGAGTTCACTGAGGTCTTTCACAATCCCTCACTCTCACTCATTCAGTCAACAACTACGCAGCATGTGCAGGGCCCTGGGCTTTGTTCTAAAGAGGTAGAAAAGGTGAGCACAATCCTGAGAATAGAATCTTATAGAGGCATAAGACATGAATGTAAATGGACGTACTAGTGTGACCTTTCAGTGGGACGAGTAGAGCTTGATGGGGTGCATTTTTAAAAATAAACATTTGGGGCACCTGGACAGCTCAGTTGGATGAACTGCTGGCTCATGACTTGAGCTTGGGTCTTGATCTCGGGGTCCTGGGATGGAGCCCCATGTGGAATCCCCACTTAGCAGGGAGTGTGTTCCTTCCTCTGACCCTTCCCCCTACTCACGAGCTCACTCTCTCAAATAAATAAAATCTTTTTTAAAAATTAAAAAAATAAACACTTTATTTTATAATATTTTTAGATTTATGAGGGCGCCTGGGTGGCTCAGTGGGTTAAAGCCTCTGCCTTCGGCTCAGGTCATGATCTCGGGGTCCTGGGATCGAGCCCCGCATTGGGCTCTCTGCTCAGCGGGGAGCCTGCTTCCTCCTCTCTCTCTCTGCCTGCCTCTCTGCCTACTTGTGATCTCTGTCTGTCAAATAAATAAAAATCTATAATATTTTTAGATTTATGGAAAAATTGTGAAGAGAGCACAGACCTTGCATCTATCCCACATCCAGATCCCTCATTTTAGCATCTTACATTAGTGTGGTATCTTTGTCATTATTAATGAAGCAGTATCAATTGTTGTTAACAAAAGTCCCTTCTTTATTTAGATTTGCTTAGTTTTTTCTGAAGGTCTTTCTTCCGTGCCAGAATCCCAGCTAGGATACCACAGTGTGTTTAGTCACTGTGTCTTCTTAGGGTCCTTACAACTGTGAAAGGTGATAGCATCATTTTTTTTTTAATTTTAATTTTTTTATTTTATTTTAGAGAGAGAGAGTTGAGGGGAGGAGCAGTGGAGAGGGAGAATCTCAAGCAGATTCTGCACTGAGTGCGGAGCAGAGGCGGGGCTCTATCTCACGGCCCTGAGATCATGACCTGAGCTGAAGCCAAGTCAGCTGTTTAGCCAACTGAGCCACCCCAAACTAAAGCAACTTTCATTTTTCTTGTGCTGTCTCTCCAGACAGGCTTGGTGAACTGGTCATTTCTCTGTCCCCAGATGAATCTTCAGCTGGCCCCAAAACTTTTTCAGTCTCTATCAAATAATATGTGCTATCAAGTACAAAATATTGTGTCCAGGACACTGTAATAATTGATCAGACTTGGGGGCAGAGGGACAGTAGAGGAATAAACAGAGAAGAAGCATGCAAAGAAGCTCGAGGACCCAGGAAAGTAGGACATCATGGAAGTTAGGAAAGAGAGCATCTTAAGAAAGAAGAGGCAATCAGATGTTAGAGAGAGGCTCTGACAGAGGAGGAGGAGAAAAGGGCTTGGCTATCAAGAGTTCGCTTACGACCTTTGACAAAACCAGATGGTGGAGAGGCAAGAACAGAAACCACTGTGGAATAGGCTAAAGAGTGAATATGGGGCCAAAAACTGGGACCACCAATTTGGATCCCTCTCTTGAGAAGCTGAGTGGGCAATAAAAGGTGAAAACTAGATTGACATCCTAAATGGGTAACCACAGGTTTGAGGGAAGGATTTAGGGGTTGGGATGTATGGCAGGCAGCTTTTAAAAGGTTCCTCAAGAGGTGCCTGGATGGCTCAGTTGGTTAAGCAACTGCCTTTGCCTCAGGTCATGACTTCAGGGTCCTGGGATCTGGCTCCCTACCATTAGGGAACCTGCTTCTTCCTCTTCCACTCTCCCTGCTTTGTGCTCCTCTCTCTCTCTCTCTCGCTCGCTCTGTCAAATAAATAAAAATAAAAATCTTAAAAAAAATTAAAATAAAGGGTTCCCCCAAATCCCTCCTCCTGATACTCACACCCCTGTTCAATTCTATCCCTGTGTATACAGGCTGGACTAGTAATTTGCTTCTAGCAATCAGAATGCAGGTCAAGTGTTGGGAGGTTATGTCTGAGATTAGGCTATGAAAGGCAGTGATTTTTGTCTTGCTTCCACTCTGTCTTCCCTGGCTTTTCTCAGTTTGCTCACTCTGATGAAGCAAGCTGCCATGTTATGAACCACCTATAGAAAGGCCTCCATGGCAAGGAACCGAGAATGACCTCCAACCAACAGCCAGTGAGGAACTAAGGTCCCGAGGTCAACAGTCCATGAGGAACTAAGTGCTGCTAACAATACGCGAATGCACTTGGAAGCAGAGCCTTCCCTGACTGAACCTTGATGAGGACAGCAGCCCAGCCAATGCTCTGCAGCCTACGAGAGACCCCAAAGCAAAGGGCTCAGCTAAGCCACATCTCAAGTCCTGACCTACAGAAAACTGTGAGATAAGAAATGTTGGGTTAAGCCACTAAATTTAGGATAATTTGCTACATTGTGATAGGAACCTAACACAGGATGGGTATCTTTGATAAGGGATGCCTGCACAAGATTCTAGTTTCAAAATTTCTTGTCCTTAAGCATGACCTTGGAGTCTGTCAAAATACAGGTTCTGGGCACCAGACCCAAAGATTTTTATTTTGGCACTGGGGATGCAGCACTAACTGGACAGCACCCATTGGAAAAGGACCCAAGAAATCGCATTTGTGAAATAACTGAGATGATGGTCATGCAGGTGGGGAGGAAGGGCTGCATCCAGTGAAACAAACACCATGCAATTCAGAGATGTGGGTCTCGATGTCCTAGAACAGGCAGTGCAGGAATCCGGCAACCCTGGGGAAGCTGGCCTTCAAGTCTTGACTTCTTGCTCCGAAATAGCAAGAAAGAAAAACACCATAGGAAAAGACACGTAGACATTTTGAGAGACGAAGGAGGAAAAGCTTCAGTCAACTCCAAAGGGAAGATGTGGAGCCGTGTACAAAGCCTGAGGAAGTGGAACAATCATTCAGGGTTTAAAGGGAGAAGAAAGAATTTGGAAGAAATAGACTCCTTAAGGAAGCTTTGGTAAGTCCGTAAGAATGTTTTCAACACTAGCAAAAGGATGGTGAGGGCCAGAGGATGACTAAGGAGCATAATTTGGAGGAAAAGGCGAGAGCACACTCTCCTCCCTCTGTGAGCCACTGCAAGTGGGAGAAGGAAGGTCTATGTTGGAGAAAGTCGCCAGAATAGTATCGGGGGGAAAAGCCAGCTTCTGCTCTTATAAGCAGAAAGAGGGCTTTAAGGAAAGGTGAGGGAGGAGTTGTCTTCAACAGGACAAGGGTTCTCCTGAGCTCAGTGGAAGAGTCCCAGAGCAGGGAAGCAAAGGTATCCTGGGTGGGAGTGGGGCTAAACTGGATAGAAAGAGAGGAGGGCAGGAGACATGCCTGAGGAGGTGAAGGCTGAAGGTGGGCTAGAGATTCCCAGTCATAACAGAAAGAGCAGATACCAGCTAAGTTCATTGAATTAACTTGTCCCCCAAATCTAAGTTAAGTATTAATCCATCATCAACATGTATGGCTCCCCAAGAGCAGGTCCAGGATGAGGGCTGACAGTGCCAGGTTCTTGCACGGAGGCCTGCCTCTGAGATCTGGCCTAGAGCAAGGTTCAGGTCTCAGGAGATCAATGTGATATGTCCATACTCAAAATGTTTAAAGTCCTACATCTATTTTTTACAACATCCCCATGCATCTCACAGAGGAACTTGCCTGTAGTTAAGTTGGTATGGAGGAAAGATCTCTAGGCTAAGGGCTTAGAGACTTGATCCTTGTCCCAGCTCCACCCCAACAAGCTATGTGACCTTAAAAAGCCATTCACCTCCCTGATGCCATTTGTACAGTGAGGGGGCCGAACCAGATGTTCCCTCAAAGTCCCTTCCAGCTCCAACATTCTGAGAGCCTGAAAACATGCAAACCTAAACCAGGTCTAGGAATCATGTGGTTTCATTTTTGGAAATTTAGCTTCAAAAAAAGAAGGAAAGAATTTCTGCCCTTATCTGTCACCTTCTGGAGACTTTCTATCCATTGGTAGGATTCCCTGTGGGAAAAGTTTTGAAATATTGGGCATTCACAAAATGAAATTCTGGGGATTAATCTGCAATAAGGGCTGAAAATTTTCTGAGTGATTTTTTCCCAAATGTATGAGAAATCTTTATCCAATTGGATGTGGGGCAGATTCTCTTCTGAAGCATCCTGTTTGCATTCTCAGTGCAGGGTTTGGTAGGAAAAAAGCACTTGGGCCCAGATATCTTGCCACTTACTCATAAAGCTGTTGGGGAAGATGCACTGACAATGAGTGGTGAATCACGTCTGGGTCATTTCATGTCTAAGGTTTTAAACTATCTCCAAGTATTGCCACACACACATCTACATACACCTCACCACCAGAACCATGAGGCAGATTGCGAAAGAACTTCCGTCACATGGATGAAGCGAAAGTGGGACTTTCTCCTGACCTCCAGCATCCCTGAGGAATGCTCTCTCTCACCACCACTCACTTCTCTGATGGAAACCCTGAGGTCATTTAATCCCATCTTACATCTTGGAAACTCGGGATAACCCAATAGATGTCCCAACTCACATCCCCAAACTTTACATGAAAGAGAGAAGATGAAAAACAGACATGGAAACTTCTTTTGATTTCCAAATGCAGGAATTTTGATTACCCTGGCCAGGCACTTGGGGACTTTGCTTACTTTTTCACAATATATTGCCAGTAAAAAAAAAAAAAAAAAAAAATACCCTTTACAATGGTACACTGTATATTTTAAATATTTTATCCTTTTTTTCAATCATTCAACAAATACATATTTAGCACTGTGCTAGGTGCTAGGAGGGAACGCTTTATCTAAGTTATGAATTAATTACAATGCAATGAAATAAATTCTATAATAGTGGCATGTGAAAAGGTATTCATAATTAATTCTGCCTCCGGGTAGGGAAGTTGAGGAAGGTGAGTCTTAAACAGTGAGTAAGAGTTTGAAGATGAGTCAGAGCTAGGCAGGTGATGAATGGGATTTGAAGGGCATTCAAGGCAAGAGAAATGGGGAGAAGGGGAAGACACAAAAATGTGAGACTACCTGAACAGTATTTGGAGATGCACTAGTAGTCTACGATGGCTACAGCATGGGGTTCAAGCTAGAAAACAAAGGAATAGAGAGGAAGATAAGCAGGTTTAGGCCAGCCTGTGAAGAAACAATAGACTAAGGACTATGGGTCTTCATTTTTTAGACAACAAAGAGACAAAGATAATAATGATCAAGATCAAATTGTTACATTAGGAAGGTCATTCTGATAGCACTGAAGAAAATGAACACAAAGGGTCAGGAGGGGAAGAAAGATAGAGAAAGGTCAAGATCTATTGTGAGACCTAGGATATATGTAGAAAAGATATATGTAGAATATATCACATTTTACTGTCATTCTTTCTTTTTGTCTCCTCCAGTTCCCACATACAGATAACCTCCAGTTCCCCATTGTATCCCAGCTGAGAACACAATGCCTGGCATTGTGTAGGCATGCAATAAATGCCATCCACAGGTGAGTGAATGAATCGGGACTTAAAGTAGGGTAACAGTGGGGATGTAAAGAAAAGGGCATATTTAAGCAATATTTTCTGTTTTCCAGGGTAGCTGCACTACCTTGCATTCCCACCAACAGTTTAAGAGGGTTCCCCTTTCTCCGCACCCTCACCAACATTTGTTGGTTTCCTGTCTTGTTAATTTTTGCCATTCTAACTGGTGTATTGTGGTATCTCACTGGTTTTGATTTCTATTTCCCCCATGGCTAGTGATGTTGAACAACACTGAATTCATTGAACACTGAGTTCATTGGCTGACTGCTGTTCAAGAACATGAAGAGCTCTATTATTTGCTTTTTTTTTAAGTGTCCATGATATGGTTAAGGGCAGAAATATATGGTATTATACGATACCACTTGCAGAAATATATGGTATTATACGGTACTACTTGCAGAAATATATGGTATTATACGATACCACCTCTTGGAAATAAAATACACACAGAATAAAAAAAAAAAAAAAGAAAGAAAGAAGTATCTTCTGGGGAAGATTCTAAATAATTTTGTCTGAAGAAAATGGAAAAATCCGAAGTTTCCATGTTGTGTGACTAGTAAGGTTCTTAAGGTTTTGTTGTTGTTGTTGTTGTTGTTGTTGTTTTGTTTTGTTTTTTGTTTTTTGTTTTTTTAATATTGGAGGCTAAGCAAGTTGAGAGAAAAAGGCAATGACTTAAGAACACATTGAGATGGAGGCATCTGTGAATCAGGGTCCTGAACTCCAGTAGACAGTTGGAAATATGCATCAGGACCTCAGAAGAGTTCATTGGCTGACTTTCACTTATCACTACTCATAGAAGCAGGTGTACTAAATTATTAAAAATCTAGGTTTTTTTTAACATGTGCTGAAAACTTTGTTGCCAAAGAAAAAAGTAACTAAGTAAATGAAAACTGTATTCAAAGATCCCCACTTCATTACTCATGAAATAAAGGCAAAGATGAGAGAAGGAGCCAGAGATAATCGTCCACTCCTTGATCTTTGAATCTGTCACAATGAAGTCCTCATATCTTCAGAATCCCAAGGAAAAGGTACCCACGGGTAGCAGTAGTTCTCCAACTACTAATGAGTTAGCAGGACTACTGCAGAGCATAAAAAAACAATGAATTTTCCAACAGAAAATCCTAAGATTCTTCCCTGTGTTTCCTTCTCACAGACTGCTTCTAAGAATTCTCAGGTAGCAGATGCTTTCTTGTAGCCATGGAATAATGGAAATCTAAGGCCATCTGGTACCTGGAATGTATACTGCATAAAGAGTTAGAAGAACTGGATTTAGTTTCTTCTCCACCTAATTGGCCATGTGACCTTAGGCAATTCTCTTTACCCTTCTTAATCTTGGCTTTCTCACCTGTAAAATGAGACCAGTCTTGATTTTTTTCATGTGTGTGTTTATTTTCTTAAACGTTTACCACTCATCTAGATCCTTCCATACGTGTTCATTGTTAACTCATTCTTAGGTCTCTAGACTTTTGCAGGCCCAACTCCAGCTAATCAGGGACTCAAGATGAAGCTAGACGACCATTCCACTGAAAGAAACAGTACATGCCAAGGCACTTCTTTATTACTATCCTTTGGTGTATTAGACTGCCCCCGAGAAGACCTAAAAATATACACCTTCTAGTGTTTTAACTGGTGCAAATTTTGGTACCTGGAAATGAAGAGCTACCATAATAAAAACATAAAGTGTAAGGGTTGTGTGGGTCAGTCAATGGACAGAGCTGGAATGGTTGTAAGAACTTTAAGAAGAGCACTAATGAAAGCCTGAATTATCTTGAATAGACTATCAAAATAGACTTTAAGGAGGTAGTTGGTGGGGTCTTAAAGGAAAATGAGGAAAATCTTGTTGGAAACCTGAAAAGGGGGGATCTTTGTTATACCTGGCAGAAAGTGCAGCAGCACTCTCTCCTGCAATAATATGAAAGGTAAAAAAAAAAAAAGGTACCTCGTATACTAGTTTATTTAGCTAAGTTTTCCAGTCCTAGTGCTGAAGATGCCACCAGCTTCTTGTGACTGCTTATATTAAAATGTAAGAGGAG
Source organism: Mustela erminea (assembly GCF_009829155.1). Lineage (NCBI taxonomy): Eukaryota > Metazoa > Chordata > Mammalia > Carnivora > Mustelidae > Mustela > Mustela erminea. The sequence goes on from NC_045623.1 coordinate 11,131,177, forward strand.
ACAGATAAGCTAAAAGGACTATTAAACCAAAAGAAGATGGGATGTGCTAATTCTGAAGATTCTGAGGCTTCCCAAAAGGCAAACAATACTAAACTTAGGAAACTGCTCCCACGCAAAGATCAAATCCAAGACATTCTCAGGAAACAGTGTTCTAGAGGTAAAGCCAAGAGTATATCTGTAAAATCCTTTGTTAAGACCTCTGTTAAAAGATGGGTCTTCAGGGTACTTTCAAGCAGACAAAAGGCCCTCTAAAGAGTTTGAACATTTGCCTCACGGCACCTATAAATCAAATAATATGGGTCCTAAGAAGCTTAAGGGCTTTGTCCTTCATCCATCTTAGCAGAAGCCCAAAGTAGAGAGGATTTACCTCAAAGAGATTTGTAGGTATGAGTTTGTGAAATGGAGCAAACCTCAGTGAGATTCACAGGAGGACTACAAAGTTTGAGAGAATTTTATGGCCAGAAATACTGCCAGCTTGAACTGAAAGTGACAGAAACAGTATTAAATAAAGAGGCTTCTGAACCTCCAAACTCCTACAAGCAAGAAACAGGCTGAGAAAACCACTCGGCTGCAAATGCATGATAACTTTCATGATAAGAGAAGGATGATTCCAAAGGAGGACTAAGAGCCCAGAGAATCGAATCAAGAACTATGGAAATTCATTTCCAAGCAGGAGTAGTGCCGAGGCCTAGTCAAGGAATTTACAACATTTGTCTGGCTGGATTTCAGAATCGCTATGAACCAGTGAGTCCTTTGTGCCTCGGTTTCCCCCTTTTCAAACAAGAGTGTCTATATTGACTGTCCTCTGCTGTGCCAACATGGTATGTTGTATGTGTAGATTATTTATTTCCTTTGTTCATCAGTCTACAAATTGAGAGGAATTAATAGCCATGAAGCTGTACTTAAGGGGACAACCCCTGAGAACTTGGATCTGCTTTAGAAGATGAGGTCCTGAACTTGGGGCTGATGCTATAATGGGATGAAACTTTGGTGGGCCTTGGGAGGAGGTGAGTATATTCTGCATGGGTAGGGCAGATGAATTATCAGGACCAAAGAGCAGGCTCTAGTGGCCAGATCCCAAGATGGCCATGTATGATTTTACACTTCCTGGTACTCTGATCCCATGTAGTCCCCTTGCACATTGCACAAAGTTTTGTCTGTATGACCAATAGCATATGGCAGAAGTGATAGAATATCACTTCTGAGGTGAGGTTATACAGCAATTTCTGTCCTGGGCACTCCCTCTTACTCTTTCAGATCATTCAGGGGAAATCCAGCTGCCATGTCATACACAATTTTATAGAGAGGCCTATGTGGTAAGAAACTGAAGCTTCCAGCCAATGGCCACATGAGTGACCTTGGGAAATCATCTGGCCCCAGTAGAACCTTTGGATGACTGCAGCCTTGGCCAAGAGCTGACTACAACTCATGATGGACCCCGAGCCATAATTACTCAACTAAGTTATTCCTGGATTTCTGACCCTCAGAAAGAGTGCTTGTTTATTTTTTTTAATATGCTAAGTTTGGGGACAGTTGTTCTGGACAATTGATAATTAAGAAGGTCAAGACAGATTTTTTTTTTTCTTCTCTTATTTTTGAATTCTCAGGCAGGAGATGCTTTCTTGAAGCCATAGAACATAATGGAAACCTGGGCAGCTGTCCTAACTTGGACTTGAATAAAACTCTCTTCTTCCTTTTTTTTTCTTTTTAAAGAAATTCTAAAAGGTTTGTTTTAAATTTAAAGGCTTTTTTTTTTTTTTTTTGGATGGGACTTAATGAGCTAATTCTAAAGTATGTATGGTAACTCAAAGGCCAAGGAGAGTCAAGACACTCTTGACAAAGAAGGAAGAAACTTATTCTAAACTTTTCACACTTATTCTAAAACCACAAAAATCAAGAGAGTGCAGGCCTTAGTGCAGGAATAAACAAACAGACCAATGGAATAAAATAGTTACTTCAGAAATTTGCACATATAAAAACACTTGATTTGTGATAAAGGCGATACTGCAGATAATTGGGAAAAGTATGATTTTTTCATAAATGGCACTGAACTAATTGGATATCCATATGGAAAAAATACACTAAACTCACCTTGCATCCTATACAAAAATCAATTCTAAGAAGAATATAGTTTTAAATGTGAAAGACAAAAATTCTAGACATTAATATGCAGAATATTTTAATGACTGTGAGGAAAGATAGATTTCTAAAGCAGAAGTTTAAAAATGCACCAGTCATAAAGAAAATGATTGATAAAAATAGGAGCTAAAATTAAGAACATCTGCTCACCAAAAGACACAGTTAAGAGCTACAAAGGCAAGTCACAAAATAAAACAAGGTATCAGCAATTTATGTAATTGACAAAGGGTTTGCATTCAGAAAAAAATATATATATTAAGAATTCCTATGTGTTAAAAAAAAAAAAAAAAAAGGTATACAGCCTAATAGAAAAATGGGGAAGAGATCTGAACAGGCACTCTACAAAGGATAATACCCAAATGGCCAGTAAATAGGAAAAGTTGTTCAGCTTTATCAGTCATCCAGAAAACACAAAATAAAACCACAATGAGATTGCTAGCTTTGTATTTCCACCAGCATGGCTAATATTTGAGTAAGTAAAAATAATTAGTGTTGGTAAGAATTTGGAGCAACATAATTTCTCACTGCTGGTGGTTGCATAAATTGGTATAACCACTCTGGAAAATCATTTGACATTACGTAGTAAGATAAAGACACTAATAACCCTATAACCTATACATATACCCAAGAGTCACAATCAAGAATGTTCATAGTAACATTACTTTCTTTGTAATAGCCCAAACTAAAAGTTAACATAAATGTCTATCAACAATAAATATGTATAAGTAAATTATGGTGTATGTGTACACTGTAACATTATACAGCAATGAAACTTACTAACCCAAGGTTAACATTTAACAACATGAATGAGAACAGAAACCAGGCACAAAAGAAAAATTAGGACACAGTTCTACTAGATAACTTTCAAAACAGGCAAAACTAAACTTACAGCCTTAGAAGTCAGTTGTTAACTTTGAGGAAATTTCTAGTGTGCAGACAGATGAGTGGGCACAAAAGACGTGCTAACAGTGTTCTTTTTCTTACCTGGTGGGAGTTACACAGGTATTTGTTTTCTTATAATTTCCGGAGTACATTTGTTTTTTTATTAAAATGTATATATAGTATCTATATTGTGTATATGTACATATATTTCTGTATGTGTTACAGCTCTTAATAAAAAAGTTAAAATTAATTAAGTGCCTATTATGTAGCAAGGACTCAGAAAATAGTTTCTACTATTCTCTCAGCACTCCCCACCCCTGAGCATATACATAGACTTTCTTCTCCCAAAGAACCCTGCAAGGAAAATTATCAGCTGTCACAGGCAAATATTGACCTTCCTCTCCCTCCCTATTTGCGACCAGGTTCCAGATGATGGGAGGGACCCAGAAGCAGATTCCTTCATCGTTTCACCAGGCTCAGACTAAGTGAGGACCCACAGGCATCCGCATACACCACTGCTGTCTGTCCCACAACTTTGTAAACGGATGCAACCAGTCTGGAGGGTAACTTAGCACCGCTAGTGAAGTCGAAGATGCACATTTCCAGTGACCCACCAATTCTACTTCTAAATACACATCTCAGAGATGTTTTTGCACAGTACACGGGTACAAAGGTATTTAACATAGCATGTGTGTAGCGGAAAAGAAGAGAAGAAAAAAACCTGGAAGAATCTCAATATCCATCCGTGTAGGCCCAGGTAAATAAATAACAGAGTAGTTATGCAATGAGCAGTTGTTACAATGAATGAACTAGATCTAATTTATTAACATTTTTGAGATAAATCTCAAAAATAAATAGTGGAGGAAAAAGACAAGTTGTAGTAGGATGCCCTTTATATACATTGAAGCATTCAAGACAATGCATGTGGCTTGTGAGGGTGTAACAAAATTACAGAGAGAGGACAAGAAAGTGGTTATTTGTGAGATGGGAAGGTACTGGGATTTGGGGAAGCAGGCTATAGCTGAATTTCTAATACTTTGTTTCCGTAACTAAGTATCTTAAACAAATATGGGAAAATAGTAATGATTGCTTAAATCTGGTGGTGGATATATTGGGTATCTATTGCATTATTGTGTGGTTTTATGTTTGAAATATTGTCTAACTTTGAAAAAAATAATGGATATAAATCACCACTCTGAAAACATTCTTCAGGCTTCTTCCTCTTTGACAAAGGATCAGTTGTCTGATTCTGCCAGACTTTCCTTCTTCTTCAAGAAGCAAATGGAAATTTGATGGAGAACAAAAGTTGGCAGCAGGGTCATCAACTCTCCTCCAGGCTGTTCCTGACACAGAAGCATCTCTGACCTTGGCAGACCCCCCCTTCACCATGGAAAGCTGATCTGTAAAGACAACATCCTCCTTGCCTTCTGGCTTCAGATGATGTTTGGTAAATGGGAGGCAGAAGCAGAGATGGTTACAAGGAAAGAATAAAAAAGACCAGGTATTTATTCCCTGGCTTCCTCCTGTAGTCCTACATGTTGGAAGTGGCTGTCTGTCTCTACTGAAGGCCATATCTCCCAAATGTGGGCCTCTCCTGAGTTCTGCTGTGGTTCTCACTAGGTTAGAGAATCCCCCGGCCTCCTCTTTCTTCTTCAGGCCTGGGAGGGCACAAGTGCTCCTCTTTGTCACTAGCCCCCCTGGCTTTACCATCACTCCTGGTTTCCCTTCATTCTGACCTCATCTTAAAAATAGTCCCCTCCTTAAGCTCTCTTTAGTTTCCCCACTTGAATGTGCCTTCTCTTTCCTACTTGGCACCCTGACCTCATGGAGCAGTGGGACCTTCACTACACACATGGAGGACTGGGAGAATCCAAGTCCTCAGGCTAAGTGCACAGATAAGGCTCAAACCTGAGCAAAGGCTTGAATGAGGAGCAGAAATTTGTCAGTTGATCAGAGAATTATGATGGGGGTGGGGGAGGATGACAAGAGTTTCAACACTGAGGGAACAACTTCTGGAAAGTCTTTTGTATGAGGGTGACCACACAAAATTGCCAATATTGGACTATTTTTTGACATATTAAAAACAGTCAACTTCATATGATTCTATCTAATAATAGGATTCAAGTTTTGATGATGTTAATGATGGTCAGTCTATGATGACTACGATGACCCCTTGGGAGGGAGCCTACAGGAGCAAGAAGAATCAAAAATGACCTTGTCCCCAGAATAGTAAATGGCAAGGAAGGATGGGAATAACATTAATCTGAAGAGGATGAAAATCATCTTTGCAAAGAGGGATAAAATGTTCTATGTATTATTTCTATTCAAACAGAACCTCATGTCTCCTTCTGGTTCTTTTTATATCTGCATTTGCAGTCAAGTTCTTACAAAAAAAGTTAAATGCATACAGGTTTCCATATCTTGAGCCATAGCCTTGAGGGTAGACATGTCTTTAATATTCTACCCTCTCCTCTCAAGGATTAAAAACATAACGAGGCATAGGAGTTAAGAGTCTTGCTCAGGATTACACAACCGTGTGATCCTCCAATTGGATGTCTTGATAATGGAAAACTTTTAGAAGGAATGAGTTTGGGATGATTCCAATGACACAATTCTATGGAGAGAGGGTGAAGGTCATTACAGAGTAGAGTCAAGCCCTGATAGAGACGAAGGAATACAAAGTTGCCTGGGGAGAGAGGCTGCTGAGAGCCAATTAGTTTGGCTGGAAGAGCAAAGAATGAACATGGCGGACTATTTCCTTTTATTAATCTTATCCTTGGACCCAAATTAATTTTTTTTAGACTTGTCAGGCTGACCAAATTTATTATAAACCTTCCCAGCTTTGGGAAGAATTAAAAGATGGATGATGTATTTTTCCTGAGCTCATTCCCAGGCCCATAGTGATGCTTTTCAGAACTAATATTTTGACATTTAGTAAGCCAGGAAAATTAGGCCATAGGCCCTGTAGTTGACATTAGACAATTAAAAAAAAATAAATGCTGGTAATATTCAAAGTTGGAGCTGTTTTCATCTCATAAGTTCTCCCCTGACATTTGAGTTAATATATATTCTGGAGCCAGATTTTCAGAAGCCTGTGTCGAGGGTGAGAACAGCCTCTTTGGATTGTGCACAGGTTGGAGAACTTAACTATCCACAAAGCCCCAGGCTTTATGTGAGGGTCCCGCTTGGTGTAGTGTCTGGGCCTTTCGAAGCACTACTCAGACCATTATAAGCAAGGACTGCGGTGGAACTTTGTGCTTTGAGAATAAAGAGTAAAGTGAACTCTTACAGTAGTGGGGAGTGGGGGAGGGGAGGGCTTGGTGGCTAAGCCTGACACCAGGTTGAGGAACTTCCAGACACACCTGTCTTGGTAGACAGTTATGAACAACAGGAGTATTCCCAGCCAGGAAGAACGGTAATATAGATTAAAGTCCTCCATGAGGATGTCACTCCTGAGACGACTGTCTGTTGGCTCAACATAAATTGGCAGACCAGTTGTGGTCTCTAGGAGTTCTATTTACAAATACAGTACTGAATTACTTACTTCAGAACTAAATCACCAATCGTGACCCCATTCCTAAGCTTTTGGGCAGAACTGGAAAATGACCACAAGTCAACAAAATAATCAAGGAATTGGCCCCTGGAGGGGACCTTGGCTGATGATCTGGTTTTTAATTATCACGCTGAAAATGAGAAAGCACGAGCCCAGAGATAGCTAATGACTTTCTCAAGGTCCTAAAACTAGGAGGTACAGTTTTGCACTCAGTTGCAAGTCTCTCAACGACTAGGAGCAACTCCTGGGTCTTCCTTCAGTATATAGTCTGCCAACTCGGTGCCCAGAGACTTTTTCATCCTCTTTTCTTATGCAAATATGTTCCTCTTCTTTGTTCAATTATTTCTGTCCTATGACTTTTTTCTTTTGTTCTTGAAAGAGATTGCATGCATCTTAAAATTAGTACTGGTGTGATTCAGGTCACATTTATTCAGGGTCTCTAAGTGCCAGGCCTTGTGCACATATTAAGCTCTCAGTCAATATTTATTAAACCAGACTGTATATGGGAAGCCATTCTAGCATCAGCACATGGAAGAAGAGAAAATGTGGAGGACAGGGATGGGACATATAACCATGCTACTACACCGGTCATGACATAATTCGGTCCTAAAAGATGTGGTGGTCATGATAGGAATAAAAATCAAAGGAAAAAATGTGGCATTCATTTCAGAGTAAAATTGGATTCAGGAGAGAAGAAAAAGAGAGGAATGATAAATCATATTTTACACATTTCAAATGTAAGGTACCACCTGAGCATGCATTTGGAGAAGTCCCACAAACAGGGTGAAATGCACAAGTGGGACTCAGGCAGGAGTCAAGACCAGAGTCTAGAGAGAAGATGGTTTAAACAGTGGAGCTTGCCTTTCTAGAAGTTAGCCCAACTCTCTGCTAACAATCTCCAACTGCTTTGAAATATTTGAACTAGATCAAGGACTGACAAAGATAGCAAAAATAGACAAAGTGAATAGGACAAGACCACTAACCATGCAGTCTACCCCAGAAGCAAGGCCAACCCTCGCCCGTTAGCCCAGCCAGTGTTCTTTCTACCCAGCTTTCCAAATGACCTGTCTCCTTCAGGAAGGCCTCCTGGTTTTAATGAGATCCACTAGCTTACCTGTCTCTTTTCCTAGATTTGGGCATGTCCGTCATCCCAATGGTTCTATCAGTGGTCTACATGGGTACTTCATGGTAAGTATTTTCTGATGATGCTGACGGTTGCCACACCACCTATGTACCCATCTCTCCTCCTTTAGTTGCCCATCCTTCCACTGTTGTGCCCTTTCTCAGCCCCTGCTCCCAACACCCTTTCCCTCCAGGCTCCCTGAAGCTCTCATATCTACCTGTATCCCTGATAAGGTCCAGCAAAGAATGAGTTTTATAAAACAAAATTTTAAAAATGGATTTATGTCACAAAGGAGAAACCTGATTAAAATAGATTTTGGCTTTGTAAATACTCTGCATATGTTAAAGCTACTCCCTAAATGTGGCAAAGAACTCTGTTTGATAAACCTCTAACTCAATCTCATTTTAAATATTTGTAAAATTTCCTCTAGAACATGCAACCATGGCTGGTGGCACTGATGATCAAAATAGAAGCAAGGAAATTGGATGAAAACAGCAGACCACTAAGGCCACCCAAGTGGGGAAGCCAAACCACAGAGGAGCAGGAAGCTTCAGGGACACAGCCCTCTGGGAAAACCTTCAGCTTCCTCTTTTCCAGAACACAAATGTAGACATAGCATGGTTTATCTTATCATAGAAGGGGTTCCTGGCTCAAATACTGGAAAGTCAGGGGCTTTGTACACTGAACCCCAACAGCACCACAGTTTACTACCAACAACCATCAGTATGTTGGAACTCAATGTCTCCTCGATTACCCAAACCTGCAAAACCTTCCCCAAAACGTCACATTACTGGGTCTTATGAGGAAGTACTTGAAATCTGAAATTCTCAAAGAATACGACTTAAGGAGTCATTCTTCTGTGTGCTTAGCAATTTCCGGTCGATCCATCACACGTGCTGAGTACCAGCGTGAAATGAGCAATTGAAGCCATCTCAACCATTCCTTGGCTTGGCGCTTATGTGAAGATAAGGAGGTTTCCCCACAGAACATTTCCCACCACAGCAGCTAACAATAGCGTCTTGTCTCCTAAAGCAGCCCCTCCAGTAAGAGCCCAGGCCAGACCCCACCACACCCAGTAATGGGAACTCTGCTGACAAATGCTTCTCATCTGAACCCAATCAGTTTATAGGGCATTATACAGAACTACGAATGCATTCCATATGGGCTCCATCTTTGAAATTCTGAAGCCTCAGCCCCAAGCCAAAATCATATTACTACCATTGTTGTTGTTGTTCAACATTTGTTCTTTTTACAAGCGCAAAGTGCAGCCCAATCATTTCATTAAGGTCTTATCATCTGGAGCCCAGTCCCTGTGCAGAGACTGACAACAGAGGTGAGCTGGAGAAGTGCATTGGCCTTGGTGCAGCCCTGGTATTCTTTCCTCACCCAACCCACTCGCGCCCCCATCCCATACCTTCCAAAGGAAGGGCTTGGCCTGAGGTCCATGTGAAGTTTGGTTCACAGAGCTGCCCTCGTGCATAAATAATAGTGCATGCAGCAAAAGCAGAGACAGCTCTGATCCCTCTGAATGCTGTGGGGACTGGTGGTACTCACAACCTTCAGGTTACAGCAAGGAATGAGGACAGAAAGATGAACTGGAGTGCTCCTCTTCTCTCTTGGGGAGGATGTCTGCCAGCTGGGGAAGATGATGGTCTGTGCATCTTTGCCTGTTGGAGAACCTTCCAAGAAGAGGATAATCAGCTAGGTGATTTCTGGAGGGCAGTGGCCCAATTCCAGCATTATCCCCAACTGTTTCTAAAATTCCAGGCAAATAGTACCTTCCCCACCTCTGTACCTACTCTAGTGCACTCAGGCCAAGTTCACGGGTGCATCAGTGCACTTGAGCATTTCAAATCATTTTGATAGTAACCTAAACAAAAGGGACCTGGAAAGTGAATTGTCTGCCAGTAAAATCTTTCAGAGTCCAAAAGAACAGATCCATCCTTTGGGAGGAGTTCTCCCTGCACCCACCTGTGTCCAACACCATCCTTGCTCAGCGTGGCTCAGAATCCAGGCTTCCGGAAGCGTGTCTGCACTGTTCATATCAAACATTTGCAGCTTTCCCAGTGCACTAAAAAAATGTGAGCACAGAGAGACTTTTCTCAGTTGCAGGCATTTCTCCCATAAACCTTTGTTCCACCCTTGGTGCCTGTTACCACTTGCCTATTAGCTGCAGCTAGTATAAGACAAAATAAATGAATGAATAGACATTATTAATGAGAAGCTCAGAAACAAACACTCGCATCCTTCAGCAGTTTGCTCTCTTGTGGCCTGGGCCGCTAGTGTTTGTGGTTTAATATGATCGTGTTTGCTGGGGGACATCACTCCTTGATCATTTGAAGGAACTCAAGAGATCATATTTTATGTCATTTGCGGGGGGGGAAAAACCAGATAGACTCCATGACAAGAAATGTGGAAGGGATTTTGAGCCTGGTCTTGTTCCCCCCCTGGGCAAGTTCTTCTACTGACCTGATCGCTCCAGCCTCAGTTTCCATAGCAGCACAATAAAGAGTAGGCAGTTGATGGGGGAACATTCTGAGGACTAAATGTGACCATGTGTTAGTGTGCCCGGTGCAAGGCAGGCATTCAGTAAATGTCAGTGACTGTTACTATCTGGACGAATGAATGTGCATTTTAAATATCTCTAGCCCAGTTCCTCACACTTGCGAGGTGATCCACAAATGCCACTCCTTTCCCTTCCCTGCAGCCAGAGGGCTGTTATGCCGCAGCTGCTCTGCCCTCAGACCTCGCTGAGCTCTGGGAAGTGCTTCACACCACTTGGCTTTAAGGCTGGTTTGTGAGCTCCCGCCCAGAGCCACCAGCTCCTGACAGCCAGGAACAGCCCCCAGAGAGCCCCAGGGACATGAAGCTCAAGTACAGGAGAAGCCCCAGAGAGAGAAAGTGTCTGCACACCTACAACCAAATGTATCCTGTCCAGGCCAAACCCTGCCGTTTCCTCAAAAGATGGCCCAGAGCTCTCTCATAAGGGGTCCACCCAGGCCCCAGGATCACCCTCTCACAGCTTTGTCTGGACCAGACCCAGTAGTCTGGCACTCCTGGACCTTTAATCACATGCAAAAAAATGTAAATGGTTCTGCCTGAAACAAAGAACTAAGCCCTTGGAGATGCACAGCCTGGCACTCATCACAAGGGGTTAATCAGTTGGCAGGAGAGCACAAATGGGAAAGGCTCTCCCTGAAGAGAGAAAAGCTGGCTGGGCCAGAGTGCTGGCCCCCAGCCCCCTCCCCAAAGTGGTTCCATTTTTGGCTTCCTTAAGATGAATCTGTTTAAACAAGATTAAACAAGCATGGAATTTGGGAGGGAAAAGGATGAAATTTAATAATAATTTTTAAAAAGGCAAGAGAATTTCTCTTACCTAAAGACCCAACACAAATCTAAACTGTAAAAACCAGGGGCGCCTGGGTGGCTCAGTGGGTTAAAGCCTCTACCTTCAACTCAGGTCATGATCTCAGGGTCCTGGGATCGAGCCCCGCGCTGGACTCTCTGTTCAGCCGGGAGTCTGCCTCCCCCACCACCTTCCTGCCTCTCTGCCTACTTGTGATCTCTGCCTGTCAAATAAATAAATAAATAATCTAAAACAAAACAAAACAAACTCTTGTTTATAAATAAATAAATAAATAAACTGCAAAAGCCAGCGTCAGCCCTTAGCAGCTGAAAACAAAAAACCAACTTCCAGGCTGAAAGTGTTAGTGTCCAAGGGAAATTAATTTCCTGGGGCTAACATATGACAGAAGAATCACAAAGGAAAAATGAACCCAGAGTCACCACCTTCACTTTGCTTTAGAGAAGAAGGAGAAGGAGAGGGCGGGGGGGGGGGGGAGGGGGAGGGGAAGGAGAAGGGGGAGGGGAAGGGAGGAACAGGAGGGTGAAGGGAGCGGGGAGGAGAGGAAGAAGGAGAGGACGGAAGGATTCAGGGTCAGATTCCTGATTCATACCTTCATCAGTTCAGTCATTCAACAGATATTTTCCAGACATCTACTCCTTGCCAGGCACCATGCTAGGCACTGGGGCTACAATCGGGAACCTGATGGAAATGATGCCTTCCTTCAAGAAACTTCAAGACTCACGGGGCAAGAGGCTTATAAACTCTTATACACCCATCACACTGGGCGCTGTGCAAACAGAGGTAACGTGGTTGGCCCTGCTCAGAGGGGTTATTGAGGCAATGTACTGCTTCAGATGAAAGATGACATTTACCCCAGACCTTAAAGAAGGAGTAGGGGGTTTTTTTAGGAAGAAGAGAATCAGGAGCTTTTTAAATAGTGCCCAGAGGTGCCCCTGGGCACACCTCATGCTGGGTCCTCCCTGGGGAGGAAAGATAGCTGTGTTTACACTGCCAAAGCTTATCCTCCCATTTTCCGGAGCTCCAACTTTGCCCTGTGCATACTGGAGCTTCTCAGAAGGCAGAATGACATCATGAAGAGAGCACTGGATTGAGAGCCAAGAAACCAAAGGATCTGCCATTTCCTAGCTGTGTGACCTTGGGTAAGGGAATGTCCCACTCTGATCCTGTTTCCTTCTCTGTCAGATGAGAGCATTAAGCAGAATAAATTTTTTTTTCTGAGAGGTGAAATAAGTTGAGGCTGGAAGCATGGTGTAGAAGCAGGTTGCGAAGCCGTCTGACCGATGTCATCCAGACCCTGTACATCCATGCACAAGCAATCACATCCTTCCAACCTGTCCTCCATTTGTCCACCAAACGGTGATGGGATTAAAGTGCTTCTGGGATCCAAAGCCCCTGTAGGATAAAGCTAAAACTCCTCAGCATGGAAGAGAAAGACGCTTCTATCTCCATAGTCTCACAACACAAACATTATAACTAGATGTTCCAGCACTGACAGCCCCAGTGCTCCTAATACATAGTGCTCCTAATACATGATGCGGCCTCACCTATCTGCTCCTTGCCCACAGGGCTTCAGCTGTCTGAAATGCCCTTTCCCCACCCTTGCTCACTTGGTAAACCCCTGTTCACTCTTTAAAGCTTGCTCAAGAATGGCCACAGCAGGGGTGCTGGGTGGCTCAGTCAGTTAAGCGGCCAACTCTTGCTTTCAGCTCAGGTCATGGTCTTAGGGTTGTGAGATCAAACCCCAGGTCAGGCTCTATCCAGCCAGGAGTCTGCTTGAGAATTCTCTTTCCCTCTCCCTCTGTCCCTCTTCCCACCACGCATGCTCTCTCTCCCAAAAATAAATTTTAAAGTTTAGAAAGAAAAAATGATCTCCTCAGCACAGCTCCTTATACTTCTCCCCACACCTGGGACACTGGATATAACCACTGGCTTACATGACTCTCCCCACAGAAGAGGAACTTTTCAAGAACAAGGGCTCTGAGAAAATACAAATCAAAACCACAGTGAGATGCTGTGCCATGCCAGCCAGAATGGATGGTATCAAAAAGGTAAGAAATAACTAGCATCGGTGAGGATATGGAGAGAAATGTTGTGCTGTTGGTGAGGATATGAATGGGTGCAGCCACTGTGGAAGACAGTATGGATTTTCCTCAAAAACTTAAATCGAGAATTACCATATGATCCAGAAATTCTACTACCGAATGTTTACCTAAAGAAAGCAAAAACATTAATTTGAAAAAATATATGCACCCTTATGTTCATATAGCATTATTTACAATAGACAAGGTACAGAGGCAACCAAGTGTCCATTGATAGATGAGTGGATAAAGAAGATATGATATATCCATACATCAACACACAATGGAATATTACGCACCCATAAAAAAGAGCAAGCTCTCGCCATGTGCAACAACATGGATGGACCTGATATATTCTACTAAGTAAAATAAGTCTGAAGAAGACAAATATCATATTATTTTACTTATAGGGAAATTAAAAAAAAAAGAAATGGACTTATAATTACAGAGAACAAACTAAGTGGCCAGAGGGGAGGTGGAGTGGATGAAACAGGTGAAGGGGATTTAAGAAGTTCAAACTCCCAATTGCAAAAGAAGGACATCATAGAGATGAAAAGCACAGCATAGGGAATATAGTCAATAAGACTGTAATAACTGTGTATGGTGACAGATGGTGTCTACACTTACCATGGTGAGCATTACATAATGTACAGAATTGTCAAATCACTCTTTTGTGCACCTGAAACTAATGTTCCATTGCATATGAACTATACCTTGACACTAAAACATTTTTAAAGAATGGAAAGATTTTAAAAAGAGAGAACAAGGACTGTGTCTCAGTGACACTCATCCCCTACCTCCTAGGACTGTCCCCAGACATAGAATGCCTGCAGCAGACATCGGTAGAGCTGATTGCCTACAATTTTATTTAACTCTTCTAATCGTATGCACAATAATGTGGGATGCTCCTTCGACAGTCTTTTGGAACTGGTGTCCCTCAGAGCCAAGTTAGATGCCAGGAGAGAACTGCCCAGCATAGTTTGGAGGCCCATCACCTTGTCATGCCCAACTTCTCATAACCGAACATCAGACCATGGGAGGACAGGTGAGAGGGTGGGCCCCTGACACTTGCCCAGCAATCTGTCACTTTCATATTATTTTCATTTCCTAGAAGCTATTGCAACCCTACTTCCAGAGCATAACGTCTCCCCAGCCTGGAGTGCTGCTTACCCAGATTCAGTGGTCGCACCACGTCCTGCGGGAGCCTAGCTTATTCTGGACTGATTATCAGAAACTGCTTCCTCACATCTTCCATATGATCCTGGAGTTTCCTTTGCTCCTGTTGCAGTAACATTTCATTCCAGAGAAACAGTCTCAAGACCAAGAAGAGGTAAAGATGTGATTCAAAAAGAGGCAGGAATTTCTCAGAGATCATCAAAAAGCCATCGAATCATCAACTACAAACAAGGTCTCACAATCCACTTTCTACATAACTCTGTTTTGATCTCCTACTCTGTGCAGAAACCCTTAAAACTCTCCGTTTTAACCATTCCCAACAAGCCTGCCAGTGGACTCCAGCCTCTTGCTCAGCCCCTCCTCCCACCCCCCACCTGCCCTCTGACTGTAAAACTCTCAGGAATAATCTTAACCTCTTTAGCTCTTTTACCTTCTGCTATTTTCTCCTTTAACCCCATCCCCAGATTCTGTACTTCAAAAGAAGGCCCAGAAGCTTCCTTGATTTTGAAAGCACTGATATGTTCTATTCCTCTATCACACAGTGGTGGAAATAGAAGCAGGCACAGGACAGGAAGCTTTCACATGTTCCCTTTGTCTTTTCTTCTGCTGTCCCCACAGCCCCCGGTGCTTCATCGGACCCCAAATGCCACAACCATTCTGATTACCTCCTTTTAATACTGGATACTGTCCTTGGATAATTCCCATTGTCTTCAAAAGGACATGCCCTCGACTGAACACAGTAATTCAAGTGTGATTTCACAACAGAGTGCTGTGGAACTTCTGTGCAGAAGAAACTCCACGAACGAAGCTAAAGAATGCACTGCTTTTTCAACATTCTCTACAATTGCAAGTATTGCCCAGTTCAAAGCTGGACACCAGCGTTTAGAGGTGGGTGCTGCTCTCCGCAGGGAGGTGAGCTGGGGGTGGTAAGTTGATGCGTGTGCACCTTAGCAGGTCAGAAGGGACTGAGCATTCACAGACCCACTACCCTCTGTGTGACTGGAGGGCCTCTGCGGGCGTCCTCATCCCTCCCACCAAACCACGCCCACGCCAGGGCACATTCCACGTGACTCAAAGGCACTGAAAGCAATTATGATGCCACCATGTCAATAGGAGGCCGACACCCTCAAACTTGCTACAATTAGGGTTTTAGCCTGAGTGAGTCCAGATGTTACTGGCTATCACTAAAGGAGGGAAGGAGAGGTGTGAGTCCGCGACAGTTTAGGGTTGTGGTATCCATCCAAGGGGGCATGGGGTAAGGGAAGGGTGGTGAGAAATACAAAGTATGCATCTACCAGGAGTGACGGGAGGCTGGTAAGGGTGGCAGAGCCCCCCTGGCTGCCGGGGAACTTGCCTTGGGAAGCTATGTAAGGAGGAGCCAGCCTCTGCGGGGCTCCCAGCGAAGCACACGGCGACAGTGCCCTCTAGCGGGAGCACCAAGCGCTCACCCCACTCAGTGCTGCACAGAGCGGCTGGCATCTAGGGATCTGTCACCTTCTCTGGGCACGCAGCCACAGATACTGCTGGAGTCCCCACCACATGCTAAACACCACCACAGACAAGCGCGTGAGACATCATCACTCCCTCAAGAGGGTATCAGTCTGGCTGGGGAGGCCAGACAAGTCACGGTGGCTGTTCGTGTGTGTGTGTGTGTGTGAAGGCCTGGCCTCACAGAGGCAGAAGTAGTGGCACAGGAAGGTCTTTCCTGAGACTGGTGACCCTCAGGCTGAGATGTGTGCCAGACAGGTAAGTGGGAAACAGGCCTTCCAGACACACTAGCACAGACTGAAGGTGTTCTAGTCCCCCTGGGAGAAAGAGAATGTGGGGGCCACAGCCAGAGAAGAAGCCGGAGAGGGGGAAATTGGGTCAGATAAAGGAAGTTTTGACCTTCGTCCCAAAGGTGAAAGAAGCCAGAGAAACATAAATCAGTTTTACAGATTTAAAAGGATTTCTCTGGGGGCACCTGGGTGGCTCAGTCCTTAGGCGTCTGCCTTCGGCTTGGGCCGTGATCCCAGGGTCCTGGGATCGAGCACCGCATCAGGCTCCCTGCTCTGTGGGAAGCTTGCTTCTCCCTCTCCCACTCCCCCTGCTTGTATTCCTCTCTCACTGTCTCTGTCAAACAAATAAAAAAAATTTTTTTAAATCAATAAATAAAAATAAAAGGATTTCTCTGGTAAAGGGGGCGGAAGTGGAAGCGCAAGGAAAAACCAAGGGCCTAAACCAAAGATGTCGAAGGCGTGGAGGAGGAGGTATGAAGGGCAGAGGGTCTACAGGCCTGGGTTGTGGGTGGGGTGCAAGGATAAAGGACACAGGCTAGCGTGACCATGATGTCACCCAGAAAGAGAAGGAGCAGATCAGGATGCAAGAAGGTAAGCTCAGTTCTGAACAGGTAGAATTGGATGTGCCTGAGGGACAGTCCCAAGGAAAGTTCTGGAAGGCAGCTGTTCATTGACTATCCAGTCTGGAGCACTGGGGACTGATTTGGGGGTTGGGAATAATCTGTGGCCCTGGAAGGGAAACTGTCTCAACGTGCACAGTCTATGTGAAGAGAGGAGAGAGCTGAGGACAGACCCTCAGGGAAAGCTCCTTTGTAAGAAGCTGGCAGAAGAAATATGGCCCCCAGGGAGGCTAAGAGGAATGACTGATGTGGAAGGAGAACCAGAAAGGACTGAAGCCATGGAGGAGAGCTTCAGGAAGCCTGTGATCCGTCTTGTCCTGTGGTCTAACACACTCTCTGAAAATATCCGTCTTTTTCCTTCTACCACTCAGCATCCAGGGCTACCCAGGTACAATATCTTCTAGAGGATGCAAACCCTTGGTGTGATAACACTTCTCACAGGACAATAGGAATTCAATAAAACCATTTATGGAGTACACCTAGAAAATTGCCCTGCACATAGTACACAAGGCTAGCTCCCTCCCCCACTTTGATAAAACAATAAGGAAAATAAATCTAACAGAATATAGACCCGCATTGGATTAGCTGATGTGGGCTGACCAGGTCATAGCTCACACCCCTGAACAGGGTAACGGAGAGTGGGCTCAGCTCCTGTGGGCAAATCTCCACCAAGCAGACATTGTGACTGGGGGCTCATGCATTCAGCTAGGGGTCAGAAATTGGGTCCTGAGATTTAGACCCATTAGTGACCTCAGTGGTCCATCACAGCAGTGGTAGGAGGTAAGTATTATCATTATTCCCTATTTACAGATGAGGACATTGAATTTCTAAAGATTACGGAATTCTCCAAATGCCACACATTCTTTCTCAGGAACCGGGGTCTGTTTTTAAACTATGTCATCCCCAGTGTCCTTGAAGATTTAGGAGGACTAGAGAGGAACACGCATGCACACACACTGACTACTGGACAGCCGCCACTCTGAGCAGCCCAATCTTTTCTTAGGTCCGCAGTTAGTTCATCGCCTTGTCCTTTTTCAGCTGCGCTCTTTCCTCAGTTTCTCAATCTAGAAGTGGGAGAAAACAACCTATGCCTCCTACTTCCCCCCCAGGGAGTGGTCCTGATAAGACTATGTCTGGATTGTTGGCTTGGAGAGAGAGAAGGCCAGTCCCGCTCCTGACTTCCAGAGGATATGCAGATCCAGAAGTACAAGCCGATGTCACGATGGCTGCCTGATCATGGGGCTCATATCTGAGACCTAGAGCAAAAGAGCAGGGGGGAGGTTGCGGCCGATGACGGTTCCCCATAGGGAGCAGCAAGGAAATAAAAGCTCAGTTTCAATGGTAGACTCTCCAAAGGAAAGGTGGTAGCCCAGCAGGCCAGTCACAGCCAAATTCTAGTAAGATCTGTAAATCATCCTGTGGCTCTTGGGACACAGGTCCTTTACTCTACCCTCACCCCCCACCTTATCCCGACTTCTGGTTTTAATCTCACCCTACGTCCAAGTTCTGAATTTAAACAAAGAAGCTGGGACATCTTTATTGAACTTAATGCTCCTGATGGGGTTCCTCAGAAATATCTCGTGCCTCGAGTTTATTAATCTCACATTTTCTTCATTACTTATCCTATGTCCTTCTCCTACCTCACTGTCTCATTGCCCTCCTCTTTCTCTAACATCTACACACACACACACACACACACACACATGCACATGCACACGCGTACACACACACCCCTCTAGCCACTCCAAGCAGTCCAAAGAAGTGAGCCACCTGAAGGGCCCCTTAGCACCTTAGCCTGCAGAAACAACACTCATGTGCCTGGAATGTTCCCTGGCCACCTCTTTGCCAGGCTTATCTCTTTCTCCAATCTATCTGCTCCTGAAAGCCCACTTCCTCTGCAAGGTCTTCTGAGATTAATCACATAAGCAGTTGCCCCTGCCCCACCCTGCCTCAATCTGTACCTTAAAGCTGTTCCCGCAAGCTACTTTCTTACCTCAATTATTCATTCATCACTTTTTCTAACCCCGAGATGCACTTAACCTTTATGTGTAAATCATGTTTATTCTCCACTGGCATGTTATGAAACTTTCTGATGCCTTCCCATGAGCATGTGTGTGTCCATACTCATCTGTCAGTGTGGCAGGGAGGAGGAGCTCTCCGTGCAGCACCAGACGGGCATTAACAAGGAATTTGTGAAGATGGCAACAACACAGATCACATTCAACAATTATTTACTGGGCTGCCCCTATCTGCCTATCAGTATGCTAATTTGGTTGGGGTTAGGGTTGTGATAGAGCCGGTAAAAACGATAAAGCAAAATCCTTACAAGAAGAACATAATATCAAATCTTGGGTGTCATTGTTCCCATTTTACAGATGGGAAAATAGAGGTTCAGAGGTGTTCACAGCTTGCCAAAGGTCCCACAGCACAGAGTACCCAGGCAGGAGCTCCTAACTCCAGCCCCAGGGTTCAGGGTAACAAAGAAAGCAATACACTGACAACACAAACACAAACCTCCAAAGGCAGTGAACAAAAGGGTAGGTGGTGGGGGGTTAAAGGGTATGTAGAGATGACATGTGTGAAACATGTTTGAAATGAAGAGGAATCCACCTCGGTGTAGGGTCTCAGGACAGTGGAGAGAAACACAGCTCGCTGAGCTGCTGCCCTCCCGGCCTCATGTCCCCTGCTCCAGGACAGCATCACACTGCCCACGTCGCATACAAGGAACAGCACTAGCACTGCTCAATAAATCACTTTCCGGGCACGAGTATTTGGAAACAGTTTGACTTTAAATGACATCTACATCATGAAGGAAACTAAAACTAGCAGTCTCTACTGCCATGACCCATTTGTTCTTCCAACTGGACTATCGGGGAGGGGAGATGGCTTGCCGAGACCATCCCGCCCACCCCATCACGGCCCTGTTGCTCTATGCTGGGAGAACATCTGTATCGCAACCAGGTCTGTAAGTGCACGTACATGAAGACCCACGTGTGTGCGTGCATGTGTATGTGTGTTTGTGTGTGCACATGTGGGCGTGCCCTGACCTTCACGCCCCAGGATCCTAGGAAGTTACTTAAGCTACTATATCTGTTGCTTACCTGAGACGGAAAGTGACCAATGCTTCCTGTCTTCGTGGGGGTTTCTTGGCCAGCACACGGATGCAGAAAGCAGGAAAGCCAAACAGTGGGGCCTTGGGGAGGGGTAGTCCTGGGGGTTGGTCCTGATCTGCACTTGCCCGCAATAGCCAGGGTTATACATCTTCCGGCTGATGGGCCACCACAAACGTGCCTTGGCTTCCTTCTGGGCTTTCCTCTCATTTCTCACCTCTGAACAGCTCTCTGGCTGCCTCTAGGCAGCTTTCCCCACTGCACAGCTTCTGCTCTCGGAGTGGGAGCGTCGTGCCCACGCCCATCCCAGCCCCCTGCCCGTCCCACATCGTTATCTCGCACTGTCAGCTTCCAACGCAAGCCCACTCTCCAGCTTTGTCTGTCTGGGTCAGAGCAGTTCGAGGGGACTCTCCCAGGGCCCGGCGCGTCTTTTCAGACAAACCAAATCATGGGCCAGCCAAGGGGAGAGTGGTGCCTGGGGCAGATGCTCCATCCAACAGGGGCCAGCCTTGTGCAAAATGAAAGCCGTGGGCTATTTCCCAGAGTGAGGGGCTACGAGCAGGAGGCTGGCAGGACAACACAGTGACAGCCACACCTGGCACACTCACTCACAGGTGACCCACAGCCAGACCCTGGGTCCTTCTCACCTGGGACACCACAGCAGTGCCTCAGCCCAATCCCCTGTCCCACACTGGGCCAGGACTGAAGCCTTGGGTTTGCCTGCATCTCTCTCTCTCTCTCTCTCTCTCTCTCTCTCCCCTCTCTCTCTCCCCCTCAGCCTTTAGATTATTCCCTGATGCTCTCATTGCCCATCTTCATTATCTAGGTGACTCATTACCAGACTGCAAAATCCTCAAGGCCAGGGAGGATCTCACCTTTCCTGCTATGACAAAGCCCTGAGTATAATATGATATGCAGGCCAGAGGCATGAATGAATGAACATACTAATTTAGGAAGGAAAAAAAGACTGACCAGATGAATTTCTGAAGCCAGATAGCCCACAGATCCCTGGGCAAAGGGAGTGTTCCTCTGCTCTGCTCTGGCCTCAGGCTGCAGGCAACTGAGCCCTCAGCAACCCCGGACACCCAAGCCTACAGGGTCCGAAAAAAAGTCTTCCTTGTCTCAGCTCATGCTCAGAGCCCACATGGAAAATTAACCATCTTGTTTGGTTACTGGGAATCAAGCCAAGCCCAGAAAGAAAGGGACCCAAGATATTAAGAAAAGACAAGCAGGGGCGGGGTAAGGGGATCCGGGGGGAGGCAGAGAGAGGGCCATCCTGGAGAGTCTGCAGCACAGCCCAAAAGCTGGGCCTGTGCTCTGGGCCGATGGCTACCCCAGGTCTGTGCTCTCGGCCAGTCTCTCATCAGTGCTACCTTTCACCTCTGTCCTCCCTCCTGCCTCCAAGGGGCACTGAGAAAGTCAGATACAGTCACCAACGTGAGATGGGTGTCATTAGCATCGTCATTGTCCCCACAAGCCAGAACTCATGCCCGTGTGGCCCCGAGTCCCTCCGGCTCTGCTCTCTAGGACAGACATGCTCACCCAGACATATGTGTCGGAAACACAGACAGTGGGGAGAAATCAAAACAAGACCAAACATTCATGTGTGTGGATAGATCATGTGTCAAATGAAGATAAGTGGTTGTTTATCTAGAACACAAGACTGTTGACAGGGTGAAGCCCATGTTCTGAGCACACAATTGCCTTGAAAGGAAGAGTGGGAGGGGGAGTCATAGCAAGCCACCATCCTGGGTTCAGGTGACCCTGTGCGCCATGCCCCACGGATTTTCAAAGCAGCCTTGATATTGTTCTTTTCTCTTCTGCAGAGAAGGGAACCGAACATGTGAGAGAATGGAGGCTTGAACCCAGGTCTGTCGGAGTTCAAAGGTAGAACCTGTTCACTCCAGGAATCCTGGAGATTTTCGAGGCCAGCCACCCTTCAGAGTGGTCTGGGCAAACCACGGTGGGCAACTCTGGTGAAAGACGGCTGGCCATGCCCTGGGGCAGCACAGACCGTGCTTGTGGATGGCTGGGATCCTAAGAAACACAGCCGTCCCCCAGCACTACTGAGGGGTCACATTCACCCCTGGGGAAGGGACACCACCACAGTCTCCCTCCACACTTTGTACCAAGGGACCTGCCTCAGTCCCCAGAGTAGCCTGAACAACCCACTTTTCATGACTGCCATTCAGATCCCAAGCAGCACGTTCTGTTTTATGAATGGCCCTTGTTTTCAAGACCGAGAACACCCATGATCTAAACACTTAACCCAAAATGAACAAACAGCAAAACCACCCAGGAAAGGACTAGTGACCCAGCACAGCAGGATCTAATTGTCTCCCCAGCAGCCAAAGAGAGGTTGGTGACTTGTGAATCTGTCTTCTCTTTGGGGCCTTGGCGAGACACCCACACTCATAAACTGGGCTCCTGAGCCTTTTCAAAAGATCTTAAGGCTGAAGTCCCGCGCTTCTTCCCATGAAATCAGGCATCTTGGGGTGGGCAGGTGAGCCCAGTGGTGAGGAGAGTGCAAAGCTGGAACAGCCAGACAAGGGAACTTCCAAGGGGTAGCGGGATGCACTTCATGCTGGGGCCCACAGACTCTCCATCCAGCCATGGCCCTGTGTGTTGTGTGTGCCTGGAGTTTATCATTAGCAAATCTATTTGCATGGAGTTGGCTTGGTTTTGCTCAGTCAACCAGCACCTCCTACTTTTCAAATATGTGGAAAATAATGAAAATGCTTGAATAACTAGGATGACTTCTCCCCCCGCAAAAGCTTCCCCTGAAAAGATGTCTGGCACCCACAAAGAATGGTCAGATAAGAAATAAGTGGGGACCCATTCAAGACCAAACTGCAGGACCACTGGTCCCCTCCCAGAATCTGGCAAGTCCCCTCAGGCCCCCAGCCTGCTCCCCTCGAATGACCCAGGCAGAGGAACTTTCCATCAAGGCGGGACCTGACTCAACCTCTCCCAAACAAACCAGACACCAGCCACCAAACTGTCAGCACAAGAGTTTCCATAATGAGAAGCTTCCAGGAAAGCCCCATAAAACCTTTACTGTAAATTCAATAAACTGGATTTCCAACATGGTGGCTGGGCTGGAGAAGCCTGGGGCCACATGCCACCCTCCACCCCTCCCCACCATCTCTGCACACACAGAAGTAGGCCATTCCAGCTCTGACAGAGATGCAGCCCCACCCTTCCCCAAGTTGGCGTCCCCATGCTCTCCCCCTGCTGGCCACACTGCCAGAGCAGCACAGGCCAGGCGTATGGAAGAGCCCCAGTGAGAGACTCTCCACACAGTGCTCAGCCACTCACGGGGTGTGGAAATCCAGCCCTCAGATCCCCTCGAGCACACCCAGGTGCTTCAAGGACTTAGCTCCCTGATGCTTGCCAGAGCCCCTCATCTGCCTTTTCTGTGTCCTATACCACTAGCCCATCAAGAAACTAGCTAGCCATCTAAGACCGTACAAAGGAAACACATGCCCTGAGTCACTGAATCCAGATCCAGACGATACTTGGCCCAGGGGGACAGAGTCACAGCATTTCTCCCCGTCGAAAACCTCACCCTGCACCACGGTTCTCAGCTGGATGCCTCACACCATCCCCACAGGGAGACCCCAATGTTCCTGTCCACACAGCTTTCTCCCAAACACAGTCTCACTCTGCCCTCCCATGGCTGGGTCATGCAGAGGGATCCAACACTTGCAGAGGGGTGCAGGTGACCCAGCCAGGGCTCCGTGTGGAGATGCAGAGGCACAAATCTGGGGCCTCCAGCTCTGTGCCCAGCCCACCACCACACCAGGGCAGGGAGGGACCAGGAAGGGTCACAGCAGAGTGTGAGTGGACTGCAGAGGTGATGGCTATCTTGGCAGGAGCCAGGAAATCTGGGTTTGATCAGAAAGTCTCGCCCCTCAAAGCTTGAGCAGGGCTCAAACTTCAGGGATTCTCCAACTCCACACTTGCTCTGTACAGATGAAGAAACTGAGGCACAGAGAGATAAAGCAACTTGCCCAAGGTCCTGCATTCATTCCTTCACACAATCAAGAAGCCACCTAGGGCCAAGCACAGTGCCATGAGACCTCACTCCTCAGCACCTCCCACCCCTGGGATAACGCAGCAGGGCCCCATGCGGTGTGTGAGGCACGAGACTACGGGGCAACACACAGTCCAGCAGAAGTCTCCCAGACTCCTAGGAGACGGAGGTCTATGTGGGCCTAAGCCGACACCTCCCCTCCTGACCCTGAGCCTCTGCTTTGCACAACA
Source organism: Mustela erminea (assembly GCF_009829155.1). Taxonomy (NCBI): domain Eukaryota; kingdom Metazoa; phylum Chordata; class Mammalia; order Carnivora; family Mustelidae; genus Mustela; species Mustela erminea. Next base: position 11,155,269 of record NC_045623.1, read on the forward strand.
GACGCAGTACTACCTACCTTCTGCATCCCACCACCCTGTTGACGGCAAGTGTCAAATGAGATCACATGTAAACCTGTGAATCACTACCTAAGATAGGAAGGGAGGAAGAGGTCACAGAGAATAGGTTAGCTCCGGGAGGCCAAAACAGCTCCAGCATCCCCTTAGGAACAGAGATGCATGGGCCAGGTTCCCACAGAGCACCTGGGCATCAGATCAGGTATCCTGACTCACTGGACCCCTGCCATCTGAGGCAGCCTCTCCGGAGGCTGAGACTTCCCAGCCTGAGCCGAGTCCCCGATGCCTCCAAGAGTGGGCAGAAAGTGAAAGGCACAGTGTGCCTGTCTCCTCCCCGCAGGCCACAGGGTTTCATATTCCTTCCCTGCCTCAAGAGGACCGCAGAATCTCCTCTCCCTCCCGCCCCCACTCTGCAGACACTTGGGGTGTGGATTTTTTTTCCACATCTTTTCAAGCTGCTTTTTTGGGAAACTATTTTCCTCTAGTCCTGGACCAAGGACAAACGAGTCAGCACTTGCCGTTGTGAGAGCGGAGGGCAGCCAGGCCTTTGCCTGGAGGCCTGCGGGGCACCGCGCAGTCTGTACTTTTCCATGAATGGAGGGAAGGGGGCAGCAGCAGGGGCGGCCTCCCTGGGAATGATGCCTGAGAGACCTAGCAACCCCGGGGAATTCCCAGTTGGCTTCGGGGAACTTACTCCAACCTGATCCAGCTGTGGCTGAGGCCCCGATGAGAGTGGGGATTCAGACTTGGAACCCTGCTCTAAAAGCAGGAGGTATTTCAGCCTCCCCCACCCCAGGCTTCTCTCCCTGCTGGTCCTGCGTGGCAGTCTGTCAGCCTGGGTTTCTGGCCTCGGCGTAGCTACCTTCCAAGCACCTACCCATTGTTCGCATGACTTCAGTACCCCCAGCTTCAGGGCTGGTTCGGCCTCCCCAGTAACCTGGGGGTGAATCTCGGCCGTCCCAATCCCAGAGTCCGATGGAGAACGTGAACTCCTGCGGCAGCCAACGGACCACGATGACGGCCTGTCTCAGGGGACACAGAGTGTCTCAGGGGACACAGGCCACGTGCAGAAGAGGTTAAACACACTGAGGTTGGGGTCTGACACGCTTGAGCTCCATCGGCCCTGCCGCTCCCGGCTGCTGTTACTTCTCTGAGCCTCAGCCTCCTCGGCCACGAGAGGACGGATGGGTCTTACCTCAGAGAAGTGTAGGTCGCATTTAATTAAGGTGACGCATATGAAAAGTACTTGTGCCGCATACAAAATCGGAGAGGTACTGTAATTATGAACAGGCTGGGTCGCCGGGATATACTAGCTGCCCATCCTCTCGGGCTGGAATTACGCCCTAGGGAGGATGGAAGAGAGGCCCACAGAGCAGCATGGGACACTCCCCCCCCCGACGAGCCACATGGACAGCTGGGTTTCTGTGACGAAGGCCTGCAGCGGAGGAAAAGGGGTTGCCTCTAATCTGTTCCCTGGAAAACTCAGGGAAACTGGAATCTGCAGGGAGGCACACATGTGGCCCACAAGCATCCTTCCGAAGTGGCACCCCACACCCTAGGCCCAGACATGCCCGTCTTCCTGCTGGGCTTGCTCCCGGGGACATAATGGGCTTCCCTCCATCCCCCAGCAGGGCCCTTCAGGTTCCTGTCCCCTCACCGATATTCATGTCTTTCTGCCCAGTCTGGAAGAAAATCACCATGTGACGCTCTGTGCTTCCTGAGTGCTGATTGACAAGGCAATATGTTTGGGGTGAGCATTCCAATTACGCTACAATTATCATACAAGTATTTCCCAGCGGTTGGAAAACTATATGCCAAGAACGCTATATTCCAAGGTTAAGAACGATTACCTATTGTTTTCAGGCAGTGGGATTCAAGGTTTTTATTTTCCACTTTGTGTTTTTCTGTGTGTCGCAAATGAACACTATATGGGTTTTATTTTCACAGAATATCATTAGTTTGTTTTTTAAAAATAATAAAATTCATCCCTGGCTTTTCTTTAAGTTTTTATCCAAATTTCAGTTTAGTTAACATACAGTGTAATATCAGCTTTAGGTATACATTTAATGATTCAACACTTGTTTACATCACCCGGTGCCACCATGACAAAGGCCCTCCTTAATCCCCTTCACCTGTTTTACCTGTGTCCCACCCCCCTTCCCTCTGGAACCATCAGTGTGTTCTCTAGAGTTAAGAGTCTGTTTCCTGGTTTGTCTCTCTCTTCTTTCCCTATGATCATTTTGCTTCTTAAATTCCACATATGAGTGAAATAATGTGGTATTTGTCTTTCTCTAACTGACTTATTTTGCTTAGCATAATACTAACTCCATCCACATCATTGCAAATGATAAGGTTTTGTTCTTTTTAAGGATGATGATATTACATTCCATAATTATGCCACGTCTTCTCTATCCATTCATCTATCAGCAGATACTTGGGCCATTTTCCATCATTTTGCTATCATAAATAATGCTGCTATAAAGATCGGGATGCACGTATCCCTTTGAATTAGAATTTTGTATTCTTTGGGTAAATACCGAGTAGTGCAATTGCTGGGTTATTGGGTAGTTCTATTTTGAACATATTGAGGAACCTCCATGCTGTTTTCCAGAGTGGCTGCACCAGTTTGCATTCCCTCCAACAGTGTAAGAGGGCTCCCCTTTCTCTGCATCCTCACCACTACCTGTTGTTTCTTGTGTTGTTGATCTAGCCATTCTGACAGGTATGAGGTGATACCTCATTGTGTTTTTGATTTGCATTTCCCTGATGATGAGTGATGTTGAGTATCTTTTCATGTGTCCATTGCCCATCTGGATGTCTTCTTCAGAGAAATGTCTATTCATGTCTTCTGTCCATTTTTAATTGGGTTATTCATTTTGGGGGTGTTGAGTCTTTTAAGTTCTTTATATATTTTAGATACTAACCCTTTATCGAGTATGTCATTTGCAAATATCTTCTCCCATTCTATAGATTACTTCTTAGTTTTATTGCTTATTTCTTTCACTGGGCAAAAGCTTTTTAATTTTGATAAAGTACCAATAGTTTATTTTTGCTTTTGTTTCCCTTGCCTCAGGAGACATATCTAGTAAGAAGTTGCTATGGCCGATGTCAAAGAGGTCACTGTCTGCATTCTCCTCCAGGATTTTAATGATTTCCTGTCTCACATTTAGGTCTTTCATCCATTTTTAATTGGCCCTTGTGTTTGGTCTAAGAAAGCGATCCAGTCTCATTCTTTTGCATGTAGCTGTCCAGTTTTCCCAACACCATTTGTTGAAAAAGCTGTCTTTTGCCCATTGGATAGTCTTTCCTGCTTTTTTGAAGATTAACTCATCATATAGCTGTGGACCAATTTCTGAGTTTTCCATTATGTTCCATTGATTTATGTGTCTATTTTTTTGTGCCAGTGCCATATGGTTTTGATCACCATAACTCTGTAATATAGCTTGAATTCTTGAATTGTGATGCTTCTAGCTTTGCTTTGCTTTTTCAAGGTTGCTTTGGCCACTTGGGGTTTTGTGGTTCCATGAAAGTTTTAGGATTGTTTATTCTAGCTCTGTGACAAATGCTGGAGGTATTTTGATAGGGATTGCATCAAATGTGTAGATTGCTCTGGGCAGTATAGACATTTTAACAATATCTGTTCTTCCAGTCCATAAGGATGGAATGTTTTCCCCTTGTGTCATCTTCGGTTTCTTTCATTAGTGTTCTACAGTTTCCAGCATATAGATCGTTCACCTCTTTGATTAGGTTTATTCCTAGATATCTTATGGTTTGGGGTATAATTGCAAATGGGATCAATTCCTTGATTTCTCTTTCTGTAGCTTCATTATTGGTGTGGAGATATGCAACAGATTTCTGTATGTTGGCTTTGTATCCTGAGACTTGACTGAATTCCCATCACTTGCTTTTCTTTTCTTTCTTTCTTTTTTTTTTTTAATTCTATTTCCTAATCATTTTTAAAAAATATTTTACTTATTTATTTGCCAGAGAGAGAAAGAGAGAGAGAGAGAGTACAAGAAAAGGGAACAGCAGGCAGAGAGAGAAGCAGGTTCACCGCTGAGCAAGGAGCCTGATGCAGGACTTAATCCCACGACCCTGCGCTAATATAACCTCCTTGTGTTATATACCTGAATATGTGTTGGCTGTGGCAGATTGTATTTTGCCAAGATGACCTCAACAATATTTCCCACCCACAAGCCCTTTTTCCAAGATGACGTTGATAATTCTCCCATCAAAGCCTATGTTCTTTTCTTGAACCTGGACAGATCTTTGGGACGCCTTCAATCAGCAGAGTATGATGAAAGATATGTTGTGTGACTTCCAAGGGTAGGTCAAAAACTGCTGTGAGCTTCATCTCACTCTGCTGCAGTGCTTGCTCTAGGGGAAGGTTGGTGCCAGAGAAACAGTCCCACTGCCCTGAGGCCACCATGCTGTGAGGAAGCCCAAACGGGCCCAGCCTGAATGACACATGGAGAGTTCTTAAAACCATCCAAAGAAGAGAAGGCTCTCAGCTGCTTCACACCCCCACCATCCCAGCACCAGTCATGCTGACTGCAACTTCCCCAGAGACCCTTAGGTAGGGAGGCCAAGCCCAACCCTTCCTGAATCCACAAGAGACAGAAACTGATTGTCCTTTCAAGTTTGAGGGCAGTGTGTTATGCAGCAACAGCTAACCAGAACAGAGTCTGGTACCTGTAAGTGGTATGCTGCCTTCACAAGGCCAAAAACACTTGGCAGTGGCTTTGTAACTGGCAGGTAGTTGTGACTTGGAAGGACTTGAGATTCTGTCCATAGTGAAGCCTGATTGCCTCTAGGACTCTGTCAGTGTGGGCTTAAAGGAAAACATGATGGGAAGCTGGAGGACAGGGTACTCTTTCTCTGCTGTGGCACAAATTCCGGTAACATGTTCAGCTGCAGTAAGGTGGAAACTAGGACCCGCAACAAACTAACTTGATGATCTGTGATTTGCAGGCAGAATATTGGCAGGGCCACCTGGCTGCACTTCAGTTCCTGTGACTCAGTGTGAGGGGAGAGAGACGAAAGAAAGGATGAACTGATATACATAATGGAGTGTCTGAAAATGGAACTTGCTCACCTCCAACCTGTCCACCATCAACGATCCTCATATTAAGAAATGCACCAAACCTAAGGAGAGACTATGAAGTCCTTTGTCCAAACTTCAGGAAGGTTCAAGATTGTGCCACTAGGCCAATGGCTCTCCATCAGTGGCTTTTTTTGTCCCCTCCCCCATCCCAGACACACGTGGCACTGTTTAGAGACATTTCTGGTCATCACAACTGCGGGAGGCCACTGGCATCGAGTAGATGAACTATCACTCCACCTCCTCCAGGGCACAGGGCCGGCCACAAGAACAAAAGATAATTTGGCCCCAAACATCAAGAGTATTGAGTTTGAGAAACTCACCTCAAACAGATGAAAGACCTTCTGAGGACTTTTTTTTTTTTTTTTTTTTTTTTTTTTGAGAAGTATGGCTGACACACAATGTTGTCTTGGTTTTGGGCGCCCCGTGTGGCAATGGGACAACATATGCCTTATGCTGTACATCCCACAGGTGCAATGATAAGGGTACATCATTTCATCCCACAAAACTCTCAGCTCGCATATTGGACACCATACTCAGCACTAGAGATACAACAGTGAGTAGAAGCAGTTCCTGCTCCTGCCCTCTGGAGACTGTCACTCAAATTGGGTAAGCAGAGGCTATATAATAAGAGAAGAAAAGTAATACTGAATATTGGTGGTAGAATGGTCATAGGCTCGGCCTCACCTCTCTTGGAAAGTTTGAGATTGCTTTTCTTTCTCTAGTGTCTTTAGATGGAATACAATTTTGACCTGAGAAACGCATATTTGTTTCATGTGTTTATAGCCTCTCAGCACTGCCTTCACTGTAAGTCGTGAGTTTGGGTAGGTTGTGTTTTCATTTTCATTCATTGCCAAGCAGTTTTTTGATTTCTTTTGTGAGTTCCTCTTTGACCCACCAATTATTTGAAATCATGTTGCATAATTTTCATATATTTGCACATTTCCCAACTTGGTTTCTGTTACTGGCTTCTGATTTCATTCCATTATGGCCAGACAACAGATTTTATGTTATTTCAATTGTATTAAATTTATTGAATTTTCATTATTTACAATAGCCAAATTATAGAAACACCCCAAGTGTCCATCAACTGAGGAATGAATAAAGGAGATGTGGTGTATATATATACGGCGGAATAGTACTCAACTGTGAAAAAGGAAATCTTGCCATTTCCAACAAGAAGGGTAGAGCTAGAGAGTATTATGCTAAGTGAAACAAGTTAGTCAAAGACAAATATCTTATGATTTCACTTGTATGTGGAATTTAAGAAACAAAATAAATGATCAAAGGGGGAAAACAAGAGATTGAGAGAGACAAGCCAAGACACAGACTCTTAACTCTAGAGAACAAACTGATGGTCACCAGAGGGGAGATGGGGGGAGGGGAAATGGGTGAAACAGGTGTTGGGGATTAAGGAAGGCACGTGCCGTGATGAGCACTAGGTGTCCTATAGAAGTATTAAATCCCTACATTGTACACCTGAAACTAATATAGTACTGTGCGTTAGCTATACTGGAATTAAAATAATAAAATAAAAACTTACTGAATTTTGTCTTATGCTCTATCCTTGAGAATGTACTCTGTGTACCTGAGAAGAACTTGTATTCTGCTCTTGTTAGGTGCAGTATTCTATAGATGTTTGTTAGATCATGTTGCTCTACCGTCTTGTTCAAATCTTTCTCAAATTCACTTTCTTAATGAGAGGTACCCTGACCTACTCCATTTAAGCTGAAAATTACCCCACCATTCCCACCATCATGCTCAGTTGTCCTTACCTTCCTCTCTCTCTCTCTTACTAGCATACTAGATAATTAGTACTAATTATTACATTTATCTCTTACTGTCCATCTTCTCCCAGAAGAATGTAAGCCACAAAAAGAACTGGGACTTTAAATAATACATATATTTTTTTACTGCTATAGCCTGAACACTTAAAGAAGACCGAGTGCCAAATAGGGTTGAATGAATTTTTACTGAATAAATGAACAAATGCCTAAAACTTCTCCAATTCCCAATATTAAAAGATTTTGTAATTTTTCCAATTAAATAGATAATAGTCAACTTACTGTCGTCTTAATTTATTTTTCCTTGATAACTAAAGAAGTTTGAATATTTCTTCATGTGTATATTTGTCATATATATTTCCTATTCATGCCTTCTCTATTTTCTCTTGAGTTGTTTTCTTGTTACTGAATGGTAGAAATTATACATATATAATCTCGAAATGAATCTCTTATAAATTACATGCACACTGAGTATCTGCTCCCAGTATGCAACTTACCTTTAAGATGTCTAATAAACAGAAATTCTTTATTTTAATCTAATCAACGTTGTGGTAAATTCTTTTTGTCTTGTTTAAGAGTAAACTATTCTCCTCACTCCGCAGCATCAGTGCTAGGGGCCGGTCCTTTCAAAATCTTTCCTTTCAATGAAACTCTTACTTTACTGTCCACAGAGGAGTCCATGCATGAAATTCAAGGTATTACAGAGACCTCAGGCCCCTCCAAAGAGTCAAGTCCACCCACTCCCCAACCCAGAGCCCCCCTCTCTCCTTCAGCATCATCACCTTCTCCCCTCTAGCAACGTAAAGAGAGACAACACCATTAATCACTCGCGGAGAGCTGCCAGGTGGGCAAGAGGTGGGGGAAATGGGAAAGAGCCCAAGGGAAGGGCTGCAGTTTAGAAATACCAACCAGCCGGAGGAGCCCTCCCCCTGCCAGAGGAAAGGGGCAAGTCCCAACACAGGATTCTAAGGGGCATTTAGGGATTCAAAATGTAGCAAAAAAGTTGATAATAAAGGAGGGTGGGGGTGATGCACTAAAGAGAGCTCAGGCTAAAGCAGGTGAGGCAGTGCTTTTAAAGAAAGAGATACCCTGGGGCGCCTGGGTGACTCAGTGGGTTAAAGCTTCTGCCTTCAGCTCAGGTCATGATCTCAGAGTCCTGGGATGGAGCCCCGCATCAGGCTCTCCACTTCTCGGGGAGCCTGCTTCCTCCTCTCTCTCTGCCCTCGTCTCTCTCTGCCTACTTGTGATCTCTGTCTGTCAAATAAATAAATAAAATCTTTAAAAAAAAAAAAAAAAGAAAGAGATACCCTTTCAGATGGGCCCCATTAAGGCAGGGGACAGTTGGGGTTACCTTCACATCCCTAAGAGCACCAGCACTGGGCTGATCTGCACGTGGGCACAGGTTCCTGGAAATGAGTAGACATCCAAGACAGGGGAGGGAGAAGGGACAAGGTTGTTTGAGTCCAAAGGCTGGCAGTACTGTTTGGACCCTGACGTAGTCACTCACCGATCACAGGCTTCCAGAGGCCTCCTCGACTTCACACCTGAGGATATAAGTCCTTTCTCCGGTATGGAGGAGAAAAGGAGACATTTCAAAACACCCGAAAATGCCCCTGTCCGTCTTCCTAAGGTTAGCGGGGCTCTCTGTGTGGGCCTCTGTGCCCTGTGAATTTGCCGTGAGTCACCCAGAGGGAGCTCCTTCAGCTCAGAGCCAGTCTCCCGGTCCACAGACATCACTAGACCTGTGAGAGGGGAATTTCCCCTGCAGGTTTCCCTGCTGCTCACGAGCCCATGGCCATTTCAGAAAATGGGGTCTCTCGAGCAGGCAGGACCCGTACAGGTTTAGCTCTGCCAGGTAATTTGGCAAGAAAGGGAGCCCCACACTCAAACCTTTCACAATGAGCTGAGCCCTGGAGCCCTGGCTTGAGACCCTGCACACACAGGGGGCTTACTGGGAGCATCTGAATGGTGGGAGTGGGAGACAGGAGCACAGGTCCTATCTTCAAGGATCTCCCAGTCCAAGGAAAACTTCATGGGGAACAAATATCCTAATCTAAAATGTAGAGGCAAAGTCCCTGCTGTCAGGAAAGGAGCCTCCTCCAGAAAGTTCCCAAGCCCCTAGAGGCCCCTAATGGGACAGATGAGCACACAGTTGCCAGATTTAGCAAATGCAAAGCATCCAGTTTAACTTCAATTTCAGATAAATAAGGAATACTTCTTTTTTGGTATACTTAAACTAAGAAAAAAGATGATTCCTTGCCTATTCGAAATTTAAATTTACCCAGATGTCTCATACTTTATCTGGCAACCCTAGAACAGAACAAAATCACAAGCCCCAGAACTTGGTCTATGTATGTGACAACATGAGAGTAAATGAAAAGTCAAAAGTCACAGGGTCACAATGCTGTAGGTCTGTGGGCGGCAGGGGGAATGCCTCAGACTCTGCCCCAGCACGTCACTCCGGGCTGCTTCCCTGGGTGGTAGGCAGCTTGGGACCCAGAGAGAGACATACAGGGGCTTGGCAGCCAGCTGTGTCCTCTCAAGCCAGAGCTGAGGCCAAGCATGCTGGGAGAGAAGATCATGGGCAGGCCCTCGGGGTCATCGAGCCAAGATCTGGGGGAACCCAGATGGGTGCCCAAGAGACAGTATGTGCTTTCAAAATGAAGAATGATGGGAAGTCTTCTTGGTTGCCAGGCAAGAAACCTCCATGAGAACACTGCTGTTAGTGGTGTTGGAAGCACGGGAATCTGAGAGTAGGGACTGGAAAATAGGAAACGGGAAGGATCCAGAGCTGAAGCTACAGACTTGGAAGGTTTGAGCTCCCTGTGATGCTGGGAGACCCAGGCTCTATGAGCCTGACACCAGGAAGTCTGCCTCCCGCGGGACAGGTTTCTGTCCCCACATCCACAGCTCCCCACATCTGCCATGTGAACCAGAAAAGCAATTCACCAAGTCCAGAACTATTATGAAATACATAACCACTCTTCCCCATCAGATCAGTGAACTCAGGAGGCCTCCATCTGAGGCAGTCAAGGGTCTCGTCTTGTAAAGACCAGGAAACAACCTCCCAAGAGGCAGAAGAAGTTCCAATAACCTCAGCTTCCAGGGGCCCGAGGCCTAAGAATCACCAACACTAACAAGTTAACAGACCAAATGCTGATGTCCAGGGAGCTCCCCCGCATTCACCTTGCCCCAGCCCAGCCCTCCTCCTCCTCCTCCTCCTCCTCCCCTCCTCTTCCTTGGTCTTAGGCACCAGGCTCCTGGGTCCTGGTGCACTCCTGTGAGGAGGGTGAAGAGGGCTGAGAACATCTCAACACCCCAGAACATCCTGGAGTCAAGGCAGCTCTCGTCACCGCTGAGAGTCCCACCCAGCACTGCCTCCTTTGAGGAGCTTTGAAAAGGGTCATAATGATCACTACTGTTATTGCTCTTTACCAATCACTAACCGTATGCCAGGCAATGCTAAGAACTTTATACCCTGCCTCACGGAATGCACAACCTGTGAAATGGGCACCACCACTATTTTACAGACAGGGATCTGACAGCCACAGGTATCTGCCCATCTAGACAGTTAGGAGACCAGTAAGACAAAACCTCAGACATTGGAATCGATCATCAGGGTGAAACCCCCAGTTCTTAGGAAAACGGTATCAGGACAGAAGATGCTTAAGAGCAGGCTCCAAGTCCTTATAACACCGCTCTCTGCCAGCAGGGGGCACCAATGTCTGCAAAAAGCTACTTGCCACAGCCAATGTAGACACCATTGGTGCGGAGGAATACAGGTACCATAGAGAAGGGGAGATGATCCCTTGATCTCTATGGGCCCCAGCAAGGAAAATTGAAACAAAGCCGGCGTGTGCAGCAGTTGAGCCTCCTTATCAGCTCCCTGACAGCTCAGCAAATGCTCTGTGGAGAAGACCAGCCTTGCCTTCCGGGCCCCTCTGGTTTCTTTGTCCTGCCAACTCTTCAAGATGGCCACATCCTCTGTGGTTTCTCTTTCCCTCAGTGGAGTCCCTGTTCACTCAGATCAAGGGCACACCTGTGCTCAGACCAGGCAAATGCCCCCAGGGAAGAAAATGGGGATCAGCTAGTCTAGGAAAGGCTCTTCCTTCCCCAGGTTAATTGCTTCAGATTCATTGCTTCCAAGGCTCTCCATTGTCTTTCCACATATGCTTTGTACAATGTATCCAATTTTCTTCTCTTTACTGCCTTAGTGTAGCTGTTGTGGTGGCCTGCTGCAACTCTGTATCTTACCCAGAAGCACATGTCCAAGTTCCCTCTCTCAGTTTCAGCTTCCTCATTGTGAAATGATGATTATGGTGTGAACTTTAAATGAACAGAGGTATGGCAGTCAGCCAACACAGTGCCCAGAGCACAGTGGGCACTCAGCAGAGTCTGACCTGTGGTCAGCCACCTAAGGGATTTGCAGTGGGGAGGGCCTCTGGGTCCTGCTGAAGAGCACTGGACTTGGAGTTCACAGGTTCCTTGAATCCCAGCTCCCCCATGCGCAAGTTGCATGACCTTGAATAAGCTGCCTAACTTCTCCTACCTTCAATTTTCTCCTCCAAGAGGAAAACTCATGTCCATCTCATAGTCTTGGGCACATTAAATGAGATGCCATCTGTGAAGCCCTCAGCAACGTGCATGCCTGGCTCTCAATGGGTATGCGGTGGAAACTAATAGTATATCTTCTCTCACTAGATGAAGTAAGGACAGGTGGATTAAGGCATTATAGCATTTAGAGAGTGCCCAGAAAAGACCAAATGTCATAATGGGTATCAGAAAGATATAAGGCGATGATAAATATTTCTCACATTTTCTATCCACTTAGCAATTTTCTCGAGTGCTTTGACATTATCTCTTCATGTTCTCATCACCACAAGGTAGTAGACAGTAGAACAAATATTACCTCCATTTTAAAGATGAGGAAACTAAGCTTTAGTGAGATTAACTGAATTAGCTACTCAGGCACAGAACCAGAATAAGAGTCTTTAAATCCCTAGTTGCTGTCTTCAAGGACCTAATAATCCTACCATGAAATGGGCCAGAGAGGGGCGCCTAGTTCAGTGGGTTATGCCTCTGCCTTCGGCTCAGGTCATGATCTCAGGGTCCTGGGATCGAACCCCACATTGGGCTCTCTGCTCAGCAGAGAGCTTGCCCTCCCCGCATGCCTGCCTCTCTGCCTACTTGTGATCTCTGTCTGTCAAATAAATAAATAAAATCTTGAAAGAAAGAAAGAAAGAAAGAAAGAAAGAAAGAAAGAAAGAAAGAAAGAAAGAAGGGGGCCAGAGAATATAATCAGGTGGTAATTAGCAGGTAATTAGCAGGGGTATGGTAGAAGGTCAAAGAGGGGAGAGCTATGGGAAAGCTTGCTAGCCATGACTGTGTTTATGGTTGATTGGAACTCCAGTCATCATTGCCTAGTGCAGACCAGAGGCCTAATGAGAACCGATGAAGCCCAGAAATCCTGATAAGATGGAGACTGGGAGTGGGTCCATATTTCAGGTGGTCTGGCAAGATCCGACTGCACATTTTTCCTGTGTTCATTCAGCAAAAATGTTTTCAGCTCTTACCTCCTAGCAGGTGCTGTGTTAGACACTAGAACACAGTCAGGAACAAAAACATAGTTCCTATCGTCACGGAGTTTATGGTCTAGTGAAGGAGACAAACAATGATGAAATAAAGCCACACACAGATGTATGATTACAAAATACATATGATGAGAAAGTACCAGGTGTGTTAAGAGAGCCCCTAACCGACAAACTTGGGCAAGGGCTGAGAGCGGCACAAGAAGGCCAACTCTGAGAGCCCCACAGGCAGAAGGCTGTGGACTCCTTCAGGGGAATCCCCACACAGAGTGGATGGAACAGACAATGAGGGAGAGAAGGCCAGGGAGGTCAAAGAGAGACTGATCACCCAGGACGTGGGGCATGGAGGCCCCCTGGGCCCATATGGCCTGGGCCTTCAGGCTGCTCTGGGAGCTGTGTCTTGCTCTAAAAGAAATCTAAAGCCACCAAAGCTGTAAGCAATGGGGGAGAAAAAGGAGCAGAGGGTGGCCTTTTTGGGCTTCTTTGATCATAAACAACAACAACAGAGTCTGGCTTACTTCAGAAAAAGCTAATTTATTGGAAGCAGATGTTGTGGCATCAAAGGAAAGGCTAAACAACAGGGTGTTAAAAAGGACAGGAACAAAGGAAATGCCACAGATCCCAGAAGTGGGGATTATAGAGAGTCACCACCATGCCCAAGAAGCTGCCTGACCACTTTCTAGTCCTTGTGCTGCATCTCTCAGACTCTGATTCCCTAGAGAGAGACTCGGACAGCTTGGTTTGGGTCACATGCCTACTTTTGGCCACAAGACAACACACCTACACTGACAGACTCTCATTAAGACAACTTCCAAGGGAAGGAACACTCTCCCAAAGGAAAATTGCAGAGAAACTGGGGAGATGTTCCCAAAGAATTGGGAAGGGATTCTGCCCACCTCCCCCCCAAAAAAAAGAAATTAGGCATTTACTACAGACTCTGAAAAAAAGGTAAGAGGATCATTAAGGACAAAGTGAATTTACCTGTGGTTTTGCCTAAGAAACAAAGTCAGGCAGCATCATGTCAGGGGGTGGGCCATAGGGGAGGTTTGGGAGATGAGAAGTAGAGAGAGGAGGTATCACATGGTGCCTCATATCAGGTCACATGGCACATAACCCTCCCCAGGCCTCATTCTCTGACTCATCCATAACATTCAGAGAGATAAAATAACCAAACACTAAATAAATAAGCCACTAAGCTATGGAGAGGTGGCAGAGGAAACTGAAAAGGAATTTATTTATTCCACCAATCATTATGTATAAATATGTCCATCTAAGGAAGAAGGCTACGTCTGAAGTGTCCCCCTGCTTTGGAAGGATGAAGGAAGGGATAAGTATTACCCATCCATGAGATTCTGGATGTCAGAACAAAAAGACAGGAACATGAGCTGACAGACTACAGGCAGGAAGCACCCAGAGACAGACCAAAGCCCCTTCTCCTCCTGAAGATCTATCGCATTAGAATAGCAGTAGTTTCCTTCCTGGACAAGCAACTTCCCCCACCATATGCTAATTCAATGCTTCATTTCTCACAGGAAGAACATTTCATTGTGGGTTGCAGTATCTTAAGAAATCCACAATGCTTCAAAGAAAATAGACATTGCAAAAGAACTAAAGATAAAAAGGGCACAGGCTTAGAAATTAGGGTGGGATAGAAAGCTTTGCTTGTCTCAGTGCTATTTCCACTGGAATAGAGCTCAAGGTTCTTTGTGCAATTTCAAGGCATCAGCCTGACAGTTTCAGAAGATCTTATTGCTCCCAACTCCCACCTTCCCGCCCCCAAACACACACTTCTTTCATTGCAATGAGATGAAAACTTTTTGGTGCAAAAAGAATGGCATTGATTCTAAGGAGAAAGCTCAGAGATGAAACTGACATGTAATGTGTCAAGTCTTCAAAACTCCACTGCCAAAACCAAGAGATGTCTATTTGCAGAAAGGCTGTGGGGAAAATTGTGGCCACTTCCAATGGCACATGTTGCTTCCACGTGAAGCAAGCTGATGAATTTACAATAAGACCTTGAGCAAATAAAGGAACGTGTGAAGGAAAAGTAGCACATGTTCCTTAAAGAGGAAACTCTTACTACTAATGCATTACAATAGTTTCCTTACTGGTCTCTCCAGCCTAGATCACTTTTTCCACTTCACTCCACTTTACACCAGATTGGTCTTTCTACCCACGAACCACACCCTAAACACTAATGTGCCTCTTAAATCTTTCTAAACTTAGCCCACTTTCCTTGAATTTTTCCTTGACGGTTTTTGTCATATCTGTGCACCATTCAAATTATTACTTTGGGGCGCCTGGGTGGCTCAGTGGGTTAAGGCCTCTGCCTTCAGCTCAGGTCATGATCCCAGCATCCTGGGATTGAGCCCCTCGTCCGGGCTCTCTGCTCAGCGGGGAGCCTGCTTCCCCCTCTCTCTCTGCCTGCCTCTCTGCCTACTTGTGATCTCTGTCTGTCAAATAAATAAATAAAATCATTTAAAAAAAACTATTACTTCATGAATTTGATTAAACTGCCTCATTTTCTTTGTTTTCGTTCATCGTAGGCAATATTATCATTAATGTTTAAATTTACCAAAGTACATTACTATAAATGCCTAACTGATAAATTCTAAAGTGTCCGTCATAGGCCACCAAAAACCATTTCATGCATCCCCTGTCCCACTGAGCGCCACTCATTCATCCACCCAGCACTCTGGCCAAAGCGGACAATTCGCCATCCCCCCCCACCTCCCCCAACACCACTCACTGCAGGGTTTGTCCCACCACCCAACTCTGTCTCTCAAATCACACTAATCATTCAAGACCCTCCACTGCCACCCCTTCCTGAGGTTTTCCCAGATGCACTCAGCCTGAAGGAGTGCCTGAAGGAGCCTGAAGGAGCTCACCCTGAGCTCTCACAGCACTTAGAGCACCGGGACTTCTTTCTTAGAACTCTCTGTTGGCCTCTTCGAAATACAAGGTTTGGTAGACACGTTTCCTTTCAGAATATCTGCAGGCTTGATGAGACCAGAGGTCGGAGCTGGTTATTTTACATAGGCTCTTGCTCAGTTAACGCTTGCTGGATGAACGCATTCTCCTTGCTGACCAGTGCTCTTTTTGGCAAAACACAAATCTGCTCATATTCTCCTGCTCCCCACAAAATAAAATTTCAATAGCTTAGCAGACATAAAGAAACAGGGTCCTTCATGATTTGGCTTGAGTTGTGGGGGAAAAGCAGTCTCTTCCCTCTCCCTTCGCCCTGGTGGAGTAAGACTTGCCCTCTCTCTCTAGTTTGTCAGTGTATTTTTAGCCTTCTTTTATAAAGCCAAGGTGATAGGGGATTCCCTTGGCTAGTAAACTGGGTTCCATTCCATC
This sequence comes from Mustela erminea, assembly GCF_009829155.1. NCBI lineage: Eukaryota > Metazoa > Chordata > Mammalia > Carnivora > Mustelidae > Mustela > Mustela erminea. The sequence goes on from NC_045623.1 coordinate 11,171,114, forward strand.
CCTTTGCAAGTCCTGCACAGACGGAATGGTGGTTATTTTTATGTGTCAACCAGACCAGGGACAGGGTGTCTAGACATTTGGCCAAACATCATTCTGCGTTTGTCTGTGAGGGTGCTTCTGGACACAGTTGAGTTGGTAGATAGAATAAAGCAGATACCCCCTCCCCCACCCCGCCAAGTGGGTCTGCCCCATCCAAACAGTTGAAGATCTGAATAGAACAAAAGGTTGAGTAAGAGAGACCTCCTCCCACATGACTGATGTAAGCTGAGACATTGGTCTTTTTCTGCCTCCAGATTTCAACTGAAAAATCAGTCCAGCTTTTGGACTGGAAGAGACCATTGGCTCTGCATCTGCAGACTACAGACTTTGGGACTTTTCAACCTCCCCAATCATGTGAGCCCATCTCTTATAATATATATTCACATACATAGTTTTGGTTCTGTCTCTCTAGAGAATACTAGTAGTACAGATGATCATACACCTTGCTTTAGAATGTAAAACTCCTTAGCATTTTGTTCTCGGTCTTTGGGGCCTTCGTAAAAATTTAGAAACAACAGGAAAAGTCACACAAAATTATGCCAGCTTATTATTCTGTTTAAGTGTGTGAAGTTTTTCCTAATCCAGGTGATGAAAATGGGGATCATCTATGAGATACAATAAATATTCACACTTGGACTTGAATGAGTTATATTCTCTCCCTTCCCACCCCCCTATAAAAATGAAAACAAAAGTAAGTAGGTTATTCCCATAGGGCCCTATGGAAATAATCAATTATCCTTTGCATTTGTTCCCTCTCCTGTTTCCTGGTCCCTTCTCTGGCTTCACGCTTGTCTACACAAGTAGGCGTGCGCACCTTCCTCTCACCAGCAAACACAGAAGCAAAACAAAGATGAAAGGGAGCTACTGCTGCCTGAACGCTACAGAGAAAACATTGAAAGAGGAGAGCTCAGCCCCCTGTGACCAAGGGATGGGTTGTAATCCGGAAACCAAGGTCCTTGCCTTCCCTCTCTCTCTGGGTATCCAAGAAATGGCTGGTTTACAAACCTGGAGCCCACAGACTATTTTCCAGCAACAATTGCATAGCAACAAGATTCATACACTGCAAACCCAGGAGTCAAAAACGGTTCACATCCTGCTTATCAAAACCAAAGTCACAGGTGCCTGGGTGGTTTACTCAAGCAGGCATCTGCCTTCAGCTCAGGTCATGATCCCAGAGTCCTGGGATTGAGTCCTGCATTGGTCTCATTTTTGTCTCTTCCTTACTCTCATGCTTTCTCTCTCAAATAAAAAAATAAAATCTTTAAAAAAAAAAAAAAAGTTATGATAGAGGCACGCCAGTCTTCTTTTTCCAGCAGTAGGGCAGACTCGATATACCAAACTACTTTCTCTATTGAAACTGAAACACTGGATAAAATACATCAGCATCTTTTTAAAAACACATTGATTAGCTAGCACAAAGGCCAAAGTGAACCGAAAGCAAGAATCCTGGGAAGGAAAGGTGCCGAGGCCACCTCTGGACCTAAGTTTCTGTTTTAACAGCTGCAGAGTCTTGCGATTCATCGAGTGAAGTGTGAAATCCTACAAAGGTCAAGAGTCGTTTAGGAACCCCTTGCTAAACCTGGTATCCCTGCCCAAGGGCTATACTCTCAAGGTAGGAATAGAGAGGAAATAAACCCATCATAAGAAAGGGGGCAACAAGGAAATGGACATGTCATGATCTTGAAGTTGACAGGGGTGGGGGGGGGGTGGCGTGGGCGGGGGGGGGGGGTTCATGTGAAACCTCCCCTGAGAACCTGTAAAGCCAGCCTTGAAATAATACTCTGTGGTATTACCTTCAGATGACTGATCTGCAAAAATCCAAGTAAATCCTCTCCAGAGAAACAAAACCTCAACTCAGGATACAAAGCATTTCCAAATTTTCCAGGGAAAAATTAGGAAGAAAAGAGAAAGAAATCACACATTTCACAAGGAAACAAGATGTTAAGATCAACAAGGCAGAAAGTTCCACAGGCAGCAAAATTAGATCTCAGAGAGCTCAAGGGTTGAGATTAGGCAATCTAGAAAGTCAGCTTTTCCTACACCATCCTTGCCTGATTTCTCCATCTCCAAATGTAGACCTCTGTCAGCTTCCGTCTCTCCACACCTGCCTATTTCTTCCTGACACTCTGCTTTTACTGCTTCTTCAACCTGTGTTTCTCCACAGACACCTTCCCAAAGCACAAAGAACATGTCCAAAACTTTCCATTCAGGAAAGAAAGAAAGAAAAGGAAATTTGCTCCCCCCACCCATCTTGCTCTACCACTCTTACAGCTGGGCTTCCCAAAGAGTGGCGACAGTGGACCCCCCCCCCACTGTCCATTCACCACTAAACTGCAGCCCAGCCTCCAACCCCACCTCCACTCTTCTGAATTAACCCTAACCCTAGATTTCTGAGTAACCAGAGCACCGAATCCAGTCAAATCTTATCTCACCTGATTCTGCTAAGGTTCTGTGCTCTGTCGATTCCTATTCCGAAACTTCTCCCCCACCTTCTCCCCCACAACCTCTATGACATTACTTTCTTCTGATTTCGCTCTTACATCTCTGGTCATTTCCAACCAGTCTCCTTTAAGTATTATGTCTCCTCTGCCCACTTCTTACAATGTAGTTGTTTTAAAGTTTCCATTCTCAACACTTTTCACATCCTCCCTGGCCATGTCATCCACTCTCATGGCTTAAAGCAGCCGTCCCATCTCTGGGGCATGTGTAACCTGGCAACGTAAGAAATCTTTCCAGAGGGCACTCCAACATGAATACTTTCAAGAGAATCTGTTTCCAAGTCCTCCACTGCCATGTGTACTCCTTCCTAGAGCCAATCTGCCTGAGAATATGCCTGAGATCAAGCTGTCTTCCTTCACAAGCTCTTTCTCACTCATCCTAAATCTGAGAAGGGTACATCTCTTCAGAGTTTACAGAAAAATCTCTGTATTTTTACAGAAAAATCCCAGCGACTTGAAAAACTACTCTCGGAGAAAACAGTCTGATGGTTGCTAGAGGGGAAGGGGAGAGGGACGGGCAAAATGGGTGAAGGGGAGTGTAGCGTGAGGGGTGAAAGGAGATACAGGCCTCCAGTTATGGAATGAATATGTCACGGGCATGAAAGGCACAGCATAAGGAATATAACCAACGGTACTGTGATAGCCTTGTATGGGGACAGATGGCAGCTACACTTGCGGTGAGCATAGCGTACGTGTATAGACTTGTCAAATCACTCTGCTGTACAGCTGAAAGCAATGTAATATTGTGTGTCAACTATATTTCAATAAAAAAAATTGCCATAGACATTGCAACTACCTACAATGACTATAATATAGGGAATGACTATAATATGGGTAATAAATGCTCTTGTAAGTTAGAAGAGTTCCAACTCTGCTTTCAGTAAAATTGAAGAAAGACCAAATGGAGGTGTCAGCTTATTGATCATTTGATGATAGTTTTTGATGAGATATCCATATGTGAATTGGGTTCATAATTTCAAAGGGGTTCAAAGAACTGATTGGCATTGCTATAACAACTTCTTCCACCCTCATCCGCTTACTTATCTCAACAACATTTCTCAGCATTAATATCAAAGCAGTGAAAAATATTAAGGGAATTTATGCAGAGCCATGTATTGTTCTAACAATAAAGAATATTCATCCATGGATACATGAAGTAGAATAAAAAAGTCTCAGGCCCACCAAACTCATTAAGAGATGCCGTTCCAGTAATACTTTACTTTTATGTTTAATAATTGTGTATTTAAGCTATATTGTTATTTTAACCAGTAATCAATTTTGTACCAAGAATAATTTTAATGATAGTTCAAGCTAGAATAAATTAATGAACACTTAGAGCATTAGGGCCTTAGGAGGCAAAACTTCTTCTAATCAACATATTTTTAAAATAAAATAAACGTATAATAAGGGGAGAGCAAGAGGGTGGAGGGGGGTAGGAAACCTAAATTTCGTCTGGTCCCAGGAGTTCAGCTAGATGGTTATCAGACCATTCTGAACACCTGCAAACTCAACAGGAGATCAAAGAGAAGAGCAGCAATTCAAGGAACAGAAAATCAACCACTTTTTGGAAGGTAGGACGTGTGGAGACGTGAATGTGAGGTACAGGGAAAGAGACTGCGGGGGGAGGGGGGCCAGGTCCCAGCAGGTGGTAGAGCAGCAGATCACAAAATCGGAACTTTTAGAAGTGGCTCCACTGAGGGATGTTGTTCCCAGGTATCAGAGCAGGGAAGCCGGCTGCAGAAACAGAGCCAAGGAAAGGGCTCTCTCCACTCGGGGTTACCTTAAACCGTGATCCGAGGCACGGTCAGACCACTGTTCTTCAGGCAGGGACCCCACAAGCAGCAGAGTCAGGAAGACACCTTCCTTCCCAGGGAGAAGTAGCATGGGAGCTGCAGGAGTCAGGGGGCATCGGAGACTCCAAACAGGCCATATGCCAGAGACAGAAATGCTCAGTCACAGACCAGGTGAGCTCTGAGCATGGCCAGAGACCAGGGAGATAGGAGGGATTGACTGCTTTTCTCTGAGGGTGCACTAAGGCACAGGGCCCCAAGCTCTCCGCTCCTCCAGGCCGGAGATTGGGAGGCCGCCATTTTCATTCCCATCCTTCAGAGCTCTATGGAAAGCATCGGGGACAAAAGCCCCTGAGAGCAAACCTGAGCAGATTATTTAGCCCTGCCCCTGGTAAGGGCGGTGCAATTCCTCCTCCGGCAAAGACACTTGAGAATCACTGCAACAGGCCCCTCCTGAAGAAGATCAGCAAAAACATCCAGTAAAGACCAAGTTCACCAATCAATGAGAACTGCAAAACTTCAGAGCTAAGGGAAAGCAACATGTAGAATTCATGGCTTCTTCTTCATGATTCTTTAGTCGCTCAAAGTTAGATTGTTTAAATTTTATTTTTTTCTTATTCTATTTTTTAAAAATTTTCCCCTTTCCCATTTTAACCTATTTTAACTATTTTATCTTACCACTACCTTTTAAAAAATCTATTTAAATTTTCATTGTTATAGTCATATTCTATCCCTCCATTGTATTTAACTGTATTTTTTGTATACATATAAGTTTTCCTTTCTTTAAAATTTTGGGATACAGATCAAAATATACCCTAAATCTAGTATATGGCTTTGTTCTAATCTCTAGACTGATAACATTATCTCCCTTTTTTTCTTTTTTCAACCACCTTCTTATCTTATCAATTCTTTTTTTAAAATCTTTTTAAAATTTCACTTTACAGTCATATTCCATCCCTCCATCATATTTACCCTTACGTGTGTGTGTGTGTGTGTGTGTGTGTGTGTGTGTGTATGTTTTTCTTTCTTTAAAAATTTGGGAGACAGTTTTTTCTAACAGAACAAAATGCACTCAAAATCAAGTGTATGGCTCTGTTCTATTCACCAGTCTAATCATCTCTAGTAAAAGAAAGCTGTGGTGGCAATCCTTATATCAGATAAATAAGATTTTAAGCCAAAGGCTATAATGAGAGATGAGGAAGGACATAATATCATACTTAAATGCTCTGTCCAACAAGAAGATCTGACAATTTTAAATATTTATTCCCCTAACGTGGAGCAGCCAATTATATAAACCAGCTAATAACAAAATCAAAGAAACACATTGACAATAATACAAGAATAGTATGGGACTTTAACACCCTCCTCACTGAAATGGACAGATCATCTAAGCAAAAGATCAACAAGGAAATAAAGGCTTTAAATGAAACACTGGACTAGAAGGACATCACAGATATATTCAGAACATTCCATCCCAAAGCAACAGAATACACATTCTTCTCTAGTGCACGTGGAACATTCTCCAGAATAGGTCACATCATGGGTCACAAATCAGGTCTCAACCAGTACCAAAAGATTGGGATCATTCCCTAAATATTTTCAGACCAAAGTGCTTTGAAACTAGAACTCAAATCAACCACAAGAGGAAAATTGGAAAGAACTCAAATATATGGAGACTAAAGAGCATCCTACTAAAGAATGAATGGGTCAATAAGGAAATTAAAGAAGAATTTAAAAAATTCATAGGAACAAATGAAAATGAAAAAACAACTGCTCAAAATCTTTGGGACACAGCAAAGGTGGTCCTGAGAGGAAAGTATATAGCGATACAAGCCTTTCTCAAGAAACAAGAAAGGTCTCAAAATACACAACCTAACCCTACACCTACAGGACCTGGAGAAAGAACAACAAAAAAAGCCTAAACCCAGAAGGAGAAGAGAAATAATAAAGATCAGAGTAAAATCCAATGAAATAGAAACCAAAAGAACAGTAGAACAAATCAATGAAATCAGGAGCTGGTTCTTTGAAACGATTAATAGGATTGATAAACCCCTGACCAGACTTATCAAAAAGAAAAGATAAAGGACCCAAATTAATTAAATCATGAATAAAAGAGGAGAGATCACAACCAACACCAAAGAAATATAAACAATTATATGAGCATACTATGAGAAACTACACACTAGCAAATTTGACAATCTGGAAGAAATGGATGCATTCCTAGAGACATATAAACTACCAAAACTGAACCAGGAAAATAGAAAACCTGAACAGACCTATAACCAGTAAGGAGATTGAAGCAGTCATATAAAGTATCCCAACAAACAAGAGCCCAGGGCCAGACGGCTTTCCAGGGGAATTCTACCAAATGTTTAAAGAAGAATTAATACCTATTCTCCTGAAACTGTTCCAAAAAATGGAAACGGAAGGAAAACTTCCAAACTCATTTTATGAGGCCAGCATCACCTTGATCCCAAAACCAAAGACTCCATCAAAAAGGAGAATTACAAACCAATATCCTTAATGAACATGGATGCAAAACTTCTCACCAAAATACTAGCCAATAGGATCCAACAGTACATTAAGAGGATTATTCACCACAACCAAGTTGTATTTATTCCTGGGCTGCAAGGTTGGTTCAACATCTGCAAATCAATCAATGTGATATAATACATTAGTAAAAGAGAGAACAAGAACCATATGATACTCTCAATAGACACTGAAAAAGCATTTGACAAAGGACAGCATCTTTTCTTGATCAAAACTCTTCACAATTTAGGGACAGAGGATACATACCTCAATATCATCAAAGCTATCTATGAAAAACCCACAGCAAATATCATCCTCAATGGGGAAAAACTGAGAGCTTTTCCCTAAGGTCAGGAACATAGCAGGGCTGTCCACTATTACCACTGCTACTCAACATAGTCCTAGAAGTCCTGGCCTCAGCAATCAAACAACAACAAGAAATAAAAGGCATCCAAATTGGCAAAGAAGAAGTCCAACTCTCGTTCTTTGCAGATGATATGATTCTTTACGTAGAAAACCCAAAAGACTCCACTCCAAAAAAGCTAGAACTCATAGAGGAATTCAGTAAAGTGTCAGGATATAAAATCAATGCACAGAAACCAGTTGCATTTCTATACAACAACAACAAGACAAAAGAAAGAGAAATTAAGGAGTCAATCCCATTTACAGTTGCACCCAAAACCATAAGATAGGCAGGAATAAATCTAACCAAAGAGGCAAAGAATCTGTACTCAGAAAACTGTATAGTAGTCATGAAAGAAATTGAGGAAGACACAAAGAAATGGAAAAACATTCCATGCTCATGGACTGGGAGAACAAATACTGTGAAAATGTCTGTGCTACCTAAGGCAAACTACACATTTAATGCAATCCTTATCAAAATACCATCAATTTTTTCAAAGAAATGGAACAAACAATCCTAAAGTTTATATGGCTCCAGAAAAGACCCTGAATAGCCAGAGGAATGTTGAAAAAGAAAGCCAAAGTTGGCAGCATTTCAATTCCAGACTTCAAGCTCTATTACAAAGCTGTCATCATCAAGACAGTATGGTACTGGCACAAAACAGACACCTAGATCAATATAACAGAACAGAGAGCCCAGAAATAGACCCTCAACTCTATGGTCAACTAATTTTCAACAAAGCAGGAAAGACTGTCCAGTGGAAAAAAGACAGCCTCTTCAACAAATGGTGTTGGGAAAATTGGACAGCCACGTGCAGAAGAATGAACCTGGACCACTTCCTCACACCACACACAAAAATAGACTCAAAATGGATGAAACACCTCAATGTGAGGCAGGAATCCATCAGAATCCTTGAGGAGAACACAGGCAGCAGCCTCTTCGACCTCAGGCACAGCAACTTCTTCCTAGAAACATGGCCAAGGGCAGGGGAAGCAAGGGTAAAAGGGATGTATTGGGACTTCATCAAGATCAAAAGCTTTTGCACAGCAAAGGGAACAGTCCACAAAACCAAAAGACACCTGACAGAATGGGAGAAGGTATTTGCAAATGACATATCAGATAAAGAGCTAGTATCCAAAATCTATAAAGAACTTATCAAACTCAACATCCGGGGAACAAATAATCCAATCAAGGAATGGGCAGGAGACATGAATAGATATTTCTGCAAAGACAACATCCAGATGGCCAACAGAGACATTAAAATTGCTCAATATCAGGGAGATACAAATCAAAACCACAGTGAGGTACCACCTCACACCAGCCAGAATGGCTAAAGTTAACCAGTCAAGAAACGACAGATGTTGGCAAGGACGCAGAGAAGGGGAACCCTACCACATTGCTGGTGGGACTGCAAGCTGGTCCAGCCACCCTGGAAAATTGTATGGGGGTTCCTCAAAAAGTTGGAAGTAGAGCTACCCTATGCCCCAGCAATGACACTACCAGGTATTTACCCTAAAGATACCAATGTAGTGATCCAAAGTGGCATGTGTACCCAAATGTTTATAGCAGCAATGTCCACAGTAGCCAAACTATGGAAAGAACCTAGATGTCCATCAACAGATGATATGGATAAAGAATATGTGGTATATATGTACAATGGAATGCTATGCAGTCAAAAAAAAAAAAAAACCACAAACCTTGCCATTTGCAAAGATGTGGATGGAACTAGGGCATATTATGCTAAGTGAAATAAGTCAATCAGAGAAAGACAGTTATTATATAATCTCCCTGATATGAGGAATTTAAGAGGCAGGGCAGGAGGTTGTGGGGTTAATGGAGGGAAAAATCAAACAAGATGGGACCAGAGAGGGAGACAAACCATGAGAGACTCTTAATCTCAGAAAACAAACTGAGGGTTTCTGGAGGGATTGTGGGTGTGAGAGTTGGGGTGGTTGGGTGATGGACATTGGGGAGCATATGTGCTATGGTGAGTGCTGTAAATTGTGAAAGAATGATGATTCACAGACCTGTACCACTGGAACAAGTAATACATTATATGTTAATAAAAAATAAAAAATAAAAATAAACAGATAATAATATTTGTTCAGGCAAGTATAAAGATTCAAGAGAAATGTTTCAAGCATAAAAATTACTTTAGGATTACATTTCATGGAAAAGATGGAATGGAAATACAAGTTCAAGGAGAAAAAAAAAGATGTCAAACTTTCACTCAGGTAAAGAGGCGTTTATTCAGACTTTTTCATGTGGCTAATGAATATGTACAAATAACAAATTATGTTGTACACTTGAAACTCATATAATGTGCATCCATTGCACCTCAATAAAAAATTATTTGAGTTAAGTTTCTCATCAATGAGAAATATTTAAAAATTGAGAGCTCACCATCTACAAGCAGTGATCAAAAATTTCCTGTTGTCATTTCAAGCACTAAACCTGATACATAAAAACAAATGGATGATGGTAGGTAGCAGATCACACTGACACTAAATTTCTCCTGGGTGCTTTAAAATGAGGAACATGACCATTTTTTTAATGTCAATATTTAAAATACATTAGAGGGACGCCTGGGTGGCTCAGTTGGTTAAGCGACTGCCTTCGGCTCAGGTCATGATCCCGGAGTCCTGGGATCGAGTCCCACATCGGACTCCCAGCTCCTTGGGGAGTCTGCTTCTCCCTCTGACCTTCTCCCCTCTCATGCTCTCTCTCTCAAATAAATTAAAAAAAAAAATTTAAAAAAAAAAATAAAATACATTAGAATCAACATCTTTTGCAAACTTAAAATTAAAGAATTTTGGGGCGCCTGGGTGGCTCAGTGGGTTGGGCCGCTGCCTTCGGCTCAGGTCATGATCTCAGGGTCCTGGGATCAAGTCCCGCATCGGGCTCTCTGCTCAGCAGGGAGCCTGCTTCCTCCTCTCTCTCTCTCTCTGCCTGCCTCTCTGCCTACTTGTGATCTCTCTCTGTCAAAAAAATAAACAAAATCTTTAAAGAATTTTGTATGTCAGTTGAAAAATACATGAGGGTAAATACTGTACAATTTCACTTTTATGATGTAACAGAACAGGGAGAATTAATTATGAAAAAAATCAGAACAGTGTTTGGTGCTATAGATGGTGGTATAGACTGACTATAAAAAGGTTCAAGGGAACTTTCTAGGGTGATAGCAATGTTCTATACCTTAACAGAGTTTGAGGTTAGAAAGGCAAAAGTGTTTGTCAAAACTCATCAAATGGTGTACTTAAGATGTCTAAATTTCACTAAGGTAAACTTTATCTCAAGAAAAAAAGAAAAACTATAAACAAATATATGAACTCTAGTTCATGTTATGCATGCTGAGAAATTTAGGGGTGAAATGTATTGGTGTCAAGAATTTATTTGGAAATGTATAAATAATAAGATTGACAAATGGACAGATAGAACTAAAACAAAATGTTTATAGTGGAATCTAGGTGGTGTGTATATGTAGTTCACTGCTCAATTTCAACTTTTCTGTTTGTTTGAAGATATTCACAACAGGGGCACCTGGGTGGCTCAGTGAGTTAAAGCCTCTGCCTTCAGCTCAGGTCATGATCCCAGGGTTCTGGGATCCAGCTCCGCATTGAGCTCTCTGCTCAGCAGGGAGCCTGCTTCCTCCTCTCTCTCTGCCTGCCTCTCTGCCTACTTGTGATCTCTGTCAAATAAATAAATAGAATCTAAAAAAAAAAAAAAAGAAAGAAAGAAAAAATATTCACACAAAATATTGGGGAACGTGTACAAATAAATTTTTTTTCATAATTCTATAAGGCATATATGGGTAAAAATTTGAAGACCATTGGTTTCTGTCATCACCATTTGTTAATGAATCTTTTTTTTTTTTTAAAGATTTTTTTTTTATTTGACAGGCAGAGATTACAAGCAGGCTGAGAGGCAGGCAGAGAGAGAGGAGGGAGCAGGCTCCCAGCTGAGCAGAGAGCCCGATGCGGGACTCGATCCCAGGACCCTGGGATCATGACCTGAGCCGAAGGCAGAGGCTTTAACCCACTGAGCCACCCAGGCACCCTTGTTAATGAATCTTTAACCTAAACTTACAGCACAAACCTCTCTCCAGAATCTCAGTCATCTTTCCATCTGTCTCCTGGAATGCTCCATCTGGATTTCCCATCAGTTCTAAAACTCAACAAATCCAAACATGAATTTATTGTTTTCCTGTGTCAGTTAGAAATACCATCAGCTACAAGTAACAGAATAGAACAAACAAAACAAGGGTGATTTGTCTTACGTAACAAGAGATCTGGAAGTAGGTGGCTGCTGGTGTTGGTTCATCTCCTGGCTAAGAGGTCTACCATTCCCTTGGCCTTCCCTCATAGTCACAAAGTGTTCTGCGTCTCCAGACATCATGTCTGAGTTCAAGATAGGAAAAGGGGGAAGGAAGCAATGCCAGTGACAACTGAACTTTTATCAACACAGCTTCAGATTTTCCAGAAGCCTCCCAGCGGACTTCCCCATAAATCCCATTAATCAGACTGTTGCCCTAGCTGCAAAGGAAACCAGGAGGCAAGTACTTAACTTCCTTATCCTCTAAATTCGATGTAGGATTGGGTGATGGGTGAACATGCCAACAGTATCTGTAACATTCTTCCCAACCCGCTCCACCTCCTATACCCCTCATCTGTGTTTACAATCCCAGGACCTGACTAGTCACCCAAGTAAGGAGCCCCAGGAGTTATCCTTAGCTCTCTTTACCCTCTACTCCTCATATCCACTGTTTGGATCTTTTCTCAGTCTTTGAATCTCTCTCACATCTGAGCCTCCTTCCCATACCCGCTGCCACTGTCTTGGTTCATGTTCTCATTTCCTCTCTGAACTGCTCTAACAGTCTCTTAGTCTCAAGTCTTAACTTCAAACCATCCTCCATGTGGCCCCAGCTTGACCATTCTAAAAACAGACATCTAACCATCTTATCCCCTGCCTAGATCTTGTCTGTGGCTTTGCCTAACACCTAGTTTAAAGGCTAACTTCCTTAGGATGTTATGTAACGTAGTCCTGCAGTTTTCTTAATAACATACTCCTGAAACTGCCTTGTCAGAGTGCCCCAGGCCTGTCAAGGATCAGCTCCCTTAAGATACAACTTCCTAAAGGGAGGAGCTGGGGAAGTCGATACTCAAAATCCAAACCTGTTGTGCTAGGCAGACAGCCATCTGTCTTTAATACATTTGTGCTAAAACTGTAGTATGAAAGAACAATAGATTTACATATTATAAGGGATCTGTTCCCAGAGACTAGAGAATATATCATCTCTAAATGTTATTTTGTCTTGGAGACATAAATTTAACAATATATTTAAAGGTTAATATCATTGTTGTTCATTCAGTTCAGAGACTTACTGAATCCCCTCTATGTATTAGACACTATACTTTAGTTTTTTTCCTTTATAATAGAACGGAGATGACAGATCTAGAACAGTGTTCGATTGAAGCTATCTGCCACTTTCTGCATACCTAATGACTTCCATATTTTTCTCTATTGCACTATTTAAGACTTATTCGTATCACCAGCATCAGCACTTTCATGTTCCTGTCTTCTACTCATTTTCATAAATAAAATTCATTAGATATTCAAACATATGTCTAAAGGCAGAGATGGAGGCAAAGATGGCAGCATGGTAAAAACTGGTTGATTTTTTTTTTTTTTAAGATTTTGTTTATTTATTTGGCAGAGAGAGAGAACACAAGCAGAGGGAGCGGCAGGCAGAGGCAGAGGGAGAAGCAGGCTCCCCACTAAGCAGGGGGCCCAAGGTAGGGCCTGATCCCCCGAGTGGAAGACAAACACTTAACCAACTGAGCCATCCAATCCAGGCACCCCAAAACTCACTGATTGATAAAATGCCATGTAATAATAGTTAAGCTTTCTAGAGCACTTATTCTGTGCCAGGCACCCTTCAAATAGGAACTCCTTGATCTTCACAACTCTATGAAGTAGGTACCATGATCTCCACGTGGCAGATGAGGAAACTGTGGCGCAAGGGTACTTTTGCACCTTTGTCAATGAAAGCTATGCCCAACACCTCCCAGACTCACCTCCTGTCTGCTTCACTTGAGTTAACTACATTTCTCCTAGTTCCAGGTGGTGGTCTGTGGTCTCTCCAGCGCTATGCTTCTGAACATGCTGTCCCTTCTGTCCCGACTGCTTGTCCTCTGTGCCCATTCCTGGAGACCAAGTGAGGCCCACGCTTCTCAGTGAAGTCTCCTCTGTCTGGTGAGGTGCGGTCAGGCTGTGGGGGCCAGCACCTTGCCCAGCGTCCTCATCCTGCTCTATTTACGTGCTTACAGCTCTCTCTCCCACCAGAAATGATGCTGCCAGGCCTGGCTGTCTCCTCGTGCTGGAGTCCCTGGGGCTTGCTACTATGCCCAGCCTGGAGTCAGCACTTAAAGGCTTGCTGAAGTGATGCATAGCATCCCTGGATTTTACACTCTGTTGTCGCCCCCACGCCGTCTGGCACCACATATTGCAGACACTTAGTCAATGGGGAGCGGGAGCCTGGTTTCCCAGCCAGCAGCCTAACTTAATGAAACAGAGCAAAACAAAACCCTCCCCCTTTCCTCCCATCTCCACATCACAATAATCGCCGAGGATCTGAACTCCTTTCCAAGCCCTCCCATCAGTCGAATGGGAGGAAGTCGAGGGGAGTCCCTGACTCCCCTCCGCTGGCTAGCCGGAGCAGGGTGGGGAGCAGCCGTCAGGGCGCAGAGTAGCCTCATCCCGCGCCTTCTGCCAGTTCTTGCCTATTAAGGTAAGATTTCTCGGAGGAGAGCGGGAGGGACCGGCGGAGGGTCCCCCAGAAGGGACCTCGCGGCCTGTGACCTCGCCCGGAGCCAGGGGAGCACAGACCCCGGCCGGCTGCCCCGCGACGGGTACTGCCAGCTTGAGGGCAGCCCCGGATCCTACTGTGCTCTTCTACCCGAGGCCACCTTCCTAGGTTTCCTTAGCCATTGGGGCCATGTCCTCATTCTCCACCGCCACCGCAGGCCTCAAATGAGTCTCTGCACAGGGCGCTGATTAAATGGGTCTCGGGTCCCCAGCGGACGCTCCTTCCCGGCAGATGCCCGCAGAAGCACCGAGGCCGCTGCGCCCGCGGGGCCCGGCACCCGCAGAACGCACCCGGCGTTACCCGGGCAGAGCCGGGGATGCGTCCTTCCGGCCGCCAGATCTCCGCCCTCTCTGCGCCCCTACCCCACGCCAGACTCTCGGGGTCCTCCCGGGCCGCCTCCCGCCCAGCGCCCGGCTCGGGCCCCGCCCCTCCGCCCCGCCCCCCGAAGGCCCCGCCCACGGCCCCTCGCGCTCCGTCCCCTCCCCGCCGGCTCCCGCCGCTCCCGGCGCTCTGAGCGCGGGCCTGGGGACACGGGATCCCGCCGCCGGGGCCGCAGCATGGGGCGCTTCCGCGGGGGTCTGCGGTGCATCAAGTACCTGCTGCTGGGCTTCAACCTGCTCTTCTGGGTGAGACCCGGAGCTGGGCAGGCCGGGCAGGGGAGGAGCCGGGCGGGGGCGCGGGGCCGGGGTCCCCGGGGAGCTGGCCGCTGCCGCGTCCGAGCCGGGCTCCACGAGGCTGGGTGTTCAAAAAGGCTGAGGTGAGGAAGAGGCAGACAAAGAGGGAGGGGAGGGATAGCGGGAGGGATGGAGGGAGAGAAAGCAGAGGGAGGGAGAGATTGAGCAACAAGAAACGGTGAGAAGCGGGTTGGGGGGGGTGGGGGACACCTTGTGGCTTTTCCCTTTGAGGAAGCTCTGCCTCAGCTGGTGACTCCAGGTGCGGGGACACCAGCCCCTCCTCACCTCACCTCCTGAGGAGTCGGCTCCCCACCTGGCCTCCGGGGCACTCACCCCTTGTCTCTCTGCCCTTCCGCTGCAACCAGGGCCTGGCCAGGGCGCTGGGAGAGAAACCCCTGTGCCGGTGCGGGGCTGCCAGGGGTGGTGCCCCAAAGCGCGTGTGTGGAGACACCACCTGGCGGTGATGGTTTTGTTTGAGGAAATTGGGGGTAGGAGTGAAAATGGTGGGAGGGGGGCAGCCGTCGTGCTTATTCTGGGTGTTAGAGGAGGGTACCTGGCTGCGAGGAGGTGGTAATACTCTTCCCTGAAGCGAACGGACAGAAGAGAGGGGTTTCCAAAGGGCAACAGCATCTCCCAACAGCCCTTAGCCCACAGCCTCTGCTAAATACCCCAGATGATCTCATTCAACTTCGCACTGAACCAACATTCCCCGGATTAGTGGTTCACAGAGAGATGGGGCCATGCCCCTTGTCTCCCATATTATTGGGACAAGGTTAGGGCCAGACCATCCCTATACTCCCTGGTTACCCTGTCTCAGGCTCTGGAGGACTGCAAAAATTATCTTGTCTTATTATTATTCCTCTTGGGCTTTCTGAAGAAACTGTCAGTCAGTTAGTCCCTGAGGGAAAATATAAATATTGTTTTGGGTTCTTAATGCTAGTGGGGAACTGCAGCGGCCTTGGTGCTCAGAAGCAACTAGGAGAGGGGAGGGTGGTGATTGTCCTATCTGCTCCAGGGAGTTTGTCTTCCCATGACTGAAACTAATTAATTATTGAATGATGGGCTTTGCTTGTGTCTGCCAACCCATTAGCCCAGATGCCTGGGTGACTCCAGCAACTCTAACCTCTCATAAGACAACTTGCCATGCTCTGCATCCTTCAGCAGGGGAAGGTATGAAGGAGGCACCCCAAAGACGGCCCCTGAATTTTAAAAACACACATGGTTTTTGTACACCGGGCATTTACACTCAGCATACTACAGGGAGGGACATTTCTAAAGGTCCTTTATGTTGGCTTAATTTAAAAAGCTGTTAATTATAGATGTCATGCTTCAGTGACACCCTTCGCTCTCACTGCTTACAAATTCAAAACAAGCTTTCTCTCAGCCTCAGAAGGACTTCTCAGGCTGGGCTCAGTGCTTATTGAGTGCCTGATGCTGTGCCAGCCTTTCCAGGGATCATAGGAAGCATTTATTGAATGTTTTCAGTGTGTCAGGGACAGTGCTAAGCACGCAGCATTCATTATTATACTCAATCCTGACGGCGATCCTCATGTATATAATATTCTTATCACCATTTTTACTCATGAGGAAACAGAGGCGCACACGTAGATTGACTTGCCCAAAGTCACATAGCCAGTGTGTGGCAGAAGTGGGACTCTGACTCAGCCTCTGTGGTCCTAAGCACTGTGGCACATTATACTCTTAAGCGGTGGTTCTCAGAGGGTGGTTCCTGGACTAGCAGCATCAGCATCTCCTGGGAACTTGTCGGAAATGTACATTCACTGCTCCATCTAGGCCAGCAGAAGCAGGAACTCGGGGAGGGACCCAGTAGTCTATGTTTGCAAGCCTTCTAGATAATTCTGATGCTTTCTTAAGCTTGAGAACCAATGTTAAACAATTATTAAATAAATAGTATAAAGATAATTTATAATATGTAAATATAAATCAGTATATATAATTTATAAATATAAAATGCTATTCTCTAAGCTGCCAATGTTGCTAAGGAAACAAGTCCAATGTATATAGAACAAAAAGTTAAGTATATAATCAAGTGACAAATGTCACACTTCTGGCCATACATAGTAAAGAAGATAAGCAGGAACAAAGCAATGTTTGAGCATTTGCCATGTGTTAGCCACTGGGGTTAGACATGACTTTTTATATATAGGATCTAATTAAGAAGAAAGGTGGGTGCCTGGGTGGCTCAGTCAGTTAAGTACCTGACTCTCTTGATTTTTGGACTCAGGTCATGATCTCAGAGTGGTGAGATGGAGCCCCACATTTGGGCTCAGCGCTCAGGGAGGCATCTGCCTGAGATCTCTCTCCCTCTCTCTCTGGCACTCCCCCTTGCTCGCTCTCTCTCTCTCTCTTTCTCTCTCTGAAATAAATCTTAAAAAAAAAAAAAATAAAAGTTCAGAGAAAGGATTGCAGCAACAGTGAGGAGTCAGGGCAGTTGTCCTGAAAAATAAGGTGTTTAAGTTGGACCTGGACCTCAGAGGACTGGTAGAATGAAGTGGGCAAGGCAAGGTGGGTGACATGCCACCTACCAGCAGAGGAACAGCACAAGGCTGAGTGTGACTACCATCTGACAAAAGGGTCAGGCTTGAGGGCAGAGATCCCAAGCAGGGTGTGTTTGAGTAAGTTATTCTTCTAGGTATGTGTTTGCTTATCTTTACAATTAGGGTAATAGGGTTTTCAGGAGGTTTAAAACAAAATGGTGTGAAGTGCCTGACCTCATCTTCTTATGAACCTAGTACATAGTAAGTGCTCAAAAAACATTATTTATTTGTGCCTGTTATTATGTTATTAGTGCCTGCACGTAGGAGCATCCAGTAAAACTTAACTCTCTTTCCCGAGTCCCTTAATTTGGGCTAATAGTTTCTATGTTCGCCAAATGACTTGGAGCTTGTCTTTGTTGTAGGGTGACTACACATTATCCTCTCAATTTGTACTTGTGAATTTTCTCCACTCGAACTTGGAATGCTTTGAGAGCAGGCTTTTTTTTTTTTTTTTTCTTTTTTTCTTTCTTCCTCTTATGTTCACAGTTATATCTCCAGGGCCTAGAACAGAGCCCAGCACACAGGAGGCATTCAGTAAGTATCTGTAGAATGAGTGAATGAATCTGCAGCTTAGAGCACTTGGTACCAACGGCCTTCCCAACTTGCACTGATAATCAATGATCTGAAAGATTGATCTACCTCTTCCTACACATTACCTGTTGATCTGTCCTTTGTTTACACAGACTGAACCCAGGAGGGGTTATAGGGCCTTCCTCTCTCCCAACTCCATGGGAGGGTGGGGCCGATGGTGTCTGAACAGCGCAGTTATGGAGGCTTTCCCGAGTCTTAGACATGCACCATCATAGGGAAAGGGCCAACTGAAACCGGTACATCATCATTCAGGGGAAAGTGATTATTGGGGATAAATTATCTACATATCTGCCTTCACTGTAACTGAGGGAACCTGATTCCAGGAAAAGCCCCACCCTAGTTTCTGAAGTTGTTTTTCCTGGTTGGAGGGGTTTGTGGGAAGTTTGTGGAAGGGCAGAGGGTGGGGGCTGGTTTTCCTCAAAGACTCAGCTTTAGCTGTGACTTCACGTGTCTTATTCACGCACCCCTTGGCATGCTTGGGTGCCTGCCCTTCTGAGCTATAAGGTCCCCCTCTTTGACTGCACTCTCTTTTCCTATCAGGAATTCACCAGAAGGCAGGCAAGGAGGTGGGGGGCGGGTGTGTTCTGTGATCTGCAGTTTGTCCCCTTGGGTGACCGCAGTCTTTCCTATCAGGAATTCACCAGAAGGCAGGCAAGGAGGTGGGGGGCGGGTGTGTTCTGTGATCTGCAATTTGACAAATCGATTTGCAGGCTCCTCTGGCAGCTTGGTTTAAGTAAGTTTCCCTAGACTATGCTCCTGATTTTATAAACATTCAGCTAGATCCTGCCAGAGCCGGCACAGCTCTGCCAGCCCAGGGCCGCCAACTGTATTCACCACTACATTTTTAAAAACAAAAGTAGAGCCTGGTCATGAACCCCACTAAACTCATTTCTGTTATCATGATTGATGTCTAACATGGAACCCCTCCCACCAGCTGTCATGTCTAAATTCGGACACTATAATCAGATAGCACGGCATAGGCCCATGCCTCTCACTGGAATCACCTTTATTTTTTTTTTCCTCCGTTGCATAGCAATATAAATAAAACACTACAGTCCACCAAGCCGCATATGTTGGTTTCAAGAAAAACTTGGGCGCTGTTTATTCCTTGCTTTATTGTTGTACGCTCAGCGTTTTCCTATCATTGTGCAGTACTGAGCAGCTCGTGTTAGCGACCGACAGGAAGCAGGACTGTTCACATGCCATATATGGCTTGTCTGAACTTGCTTGCCTTTCCTTCTCACCAGCATTCGTGCAGCTCTGGGGGTTTGGTCAGTGACGCCTAACGGGTGCTGTTAGGAATGATCGTGTCCCACCAGCCCGGGAGTGAAAGGTGTTTGATGCTACTGGGTCCCAGGTTGCCTCCTCCTCTTCCTCAAACTTGTTTCAAACAGTAATTTCAGAGCTAACACCCCTGTCAGGAATACTGGTTTAAACAAAAACGTTCCTGAAGAAAGTATTCTTTGGGGTCCACCCAAAAGCTAGACCACCCCAGAAGGCAGATAGGAATTTCCTTGGTCTTCTTGTAGGATAGTCTTCGTTTCTGATTTCTCTCAAGGTGGGAAGACAGCAGGAGAGGCCATCCTCCCCTGACGTGGACGAAAAAGGCCTGGTGTGACTGGAAGGGGCAAAGTGTCTGTGATAGGGACCAGTGTGCAAAGGCTTGCAGGAGAGTGTCAGCAGTCCACAGACCTCCAACAGGTCCAGGCAGGATGGCCATTCAAAGCCAGGGACTCAAAGCCAGGAAGGTGGATGCTGGCCTCACACTGCCTGGGTTGACTCTTGCCTGTATTATTTACTAACTAGGGGACCTTGGGCACACTGTTTAGCCTATTTGAGCCTCGGTTTTCTCATCTCGAAAATGGACATAATTAAGTACCAACATCAACCTGTGATTTTTTAGTGCAGATAAAATCGGTTAATACCTGTCAAGTAGTAAGTAGTATGGTCCGCGTGCATAGTTAATACTCAGTAATGTAAGATAGTAGTAGTAGTTATATTAAGCACTGGAAACACAAGTAGAAACCAGAATCCAAGAGGTTCATAAAAGTAAAAAGAAACAGCAAATAAGCATCCAAGGTCCAACCAACCAAGAAAAAGATCAAGAGCTCCATAGATTCTCAAAAGCATGGAATGCAAAGGAGAGATTTCCTTCTCTGCACGCACTTAGGAAAGCAATCATATACTGATGACCTAGTGTGTGCCCAGCACCCTGCCAAGTGTCTGGGCATTCAAAAATGATGAAGACTCAGTCCTTGACTTTGAGACACTCGGGTGTCTATTTACTCCTCCATTTTGCCTTTGAGTAGTTTATTTCCTCTCTAGTGTCTTTGTTTCCTGAGGCAGTGGCTATCTCTTGCCAAAGAGGAGGGATCCTCCTCCTTTCAGCCCTCAGCACCTAACAGAGGTTCCAGCTCACAGGACTGTGGGCATCGATGCCCACACAGGCACTGCTCTTTGTGCCCTGCCCTGACCCTCTGCTACCAAAGGGAAGCCTTGGAAGGCACAGGAAAACCTTGGGGATTGGTACCGTCTAATTTTAGTATGTACACAAATCATCTGAGGATCTTGTCCAAATATATATTCTGTTCTACTGGTCTTTTTTTTTTTTTAAAAGACTTATTTGTTTATTTATTTCAGAGAGAGAAAGAGAGAGAGACATGCACATGTGTGCATGAGCATGCAAGCGGGGAGGGGCAGACGGAAAGGCAGACAGAGAATCCAAGCACACTCTGCTAAGTACAGGCACTGAGCTCAATCCGAGGACCCTGGCATCATGACCTGAGCTGAAATTAAGACCCTGAGGTCATGACCTGAGCTGAAATCAAGAGCCCAACACTTAACTGACTGAGCCACCCAGACACCCCAGTAGGTCGGGATTTCTAACAAGCCTCCAGGTGATGCTAATGCTGCTGGTCTAAGGAATACACTCTGAAAACCAGTGGTAAAGACCTACTGGTGGCTCACATTTCTGAATGGGGCAGAGAGGACCCTACGTCTTGGCTTCCTTATGGCACTTCTCTTTCTTTCTTTCTTTTAAATCAACACATAATCTATTATTTGCTTCAGGGATACAAGTCTGTGAAATATCAGTCCTACACAAGTCACAGCATTCACCATAGCACATACCTCCCCTATGTCCATCACCCAGCCACTCTATCCCTCCCCCATGCCCCAGCAGCCCTCAGTTTTTTTCCTGAGATTAAGAGTCTCTTATGGTTTGTCTCCTTCCCTGGTCCCATCTTGCTTCATTTTTTCCCTCCATTCTCCCCACAATCCCCCACCCTGCCTCTTAAATTCCTCATATCAGAGAGATCATATGATAATTGTCTTTCTCTGATTGATATATTTCGCTTAACATAATACACTCTAGTTCCTTCCGCATCATTGCAAATGGCAAGATTTTGGGTGAGGGGGTTGATGGGTGCATATTATTCCTATATATATATATATAGGAATAATAAAATAATAATAAAATAAAATTAGATGGTACCAATCCCCTATATATATATATATATATATATATATATATATACCACCTTTTCTTTATCCATATCATCTGTTGATGGACATCCAGGTTCTTTCCATAGTTTGGCTATTGTGGACATTGTTATAAACATTCAGGTGCAGGTATCCCTTTGGATCACTATATTTGTATCTTAAGGGTAAATACCCAGTAGTGAGACTGCTGGGTCATAGGGTAGCTCTATTTTCAACTTTTTGAGGAACCTCCATGCTGTTTTCCAGAGTGGCTGCATGAGCTTGCATTCCCTCCAATAGTGTAGGAGGGTTCCCATTTCTCAGCATCCTTGCCAACATCTGTCATTTCCTGACTGGTTAACTTTAGCCATTATGATTGATGTGTGGTGGTACCTCACTGTGATTTTGATTTGTATCTCCCTGATGTCGAGTGATGTTGAACACTTTTTCATGTGTCTGGTGGCCATTTGGAGGTCTTCTTTGCAGAAAGTCTGTTCATGTCTTCTGCCCATTCCTTGATTGGATTATTTGTTCCCCGGATGTTGAGTTTGATAAGTTCTTTATAGATTTTGGATACTAGCTCTTTATCTGATATGTCATTTGCAAATACCTTCTCCCATTCTGTCAGGTGTCTTTTGGTTTTGTGGACTGTTCCCTTTGCTGTGCAAAAGCTTTTGATCTTGATGAAATCCCAATACTTCCATTTTACCCTTGCTTCCCCTGCCCTTGGCCATGTTTCTAGGAAGAAGTTGCTGT
Source organism: Mustela erminea (assembly GCF_009829155.1). Lineage (NCBI taxonomy): Eukaryota > Metazoa > Chordata > Mammalia > Carnivora > Mustelidae > Mustela > Mustela erminea. The sequence goes on from NC_045623.1 coordinate 11,193,297, forward strand.
GCCTGAGGTCGAAGAGGCTGCTGCCTGTGTTCTCCTCAAGGATTCTGATGGATTCCTGCCTCACATTGAGCTGTTTCATCCATTTTGAGTATATTTTTGTGTGTGGTATAAGGAAGTGGTCCAGGTTCATTCTTCTGCATGTGGCTGTCCAATTTTCCCAACACCTTTTTTTTTTTAGATTTTATTTATTTATTTGACAGAGAGAGAGAGAGAGAGATCACAAGTAGGCAGAGAGGCAGGCAGAGAGAGAGGAGGAAGCAGGCTCCCCGCTGAGCAGAGAGCCCGACACAGGGCTCTATCCCAGGACCCTGGGACCATGACCCGAGCCGAAGGCAGAGGCTTTAACCTGCTGAGCCACCCAGGTGCCCCTCCAACACCATTTGTTGAAGAGACTGTCTTTTTTCCACTGGACAGTCTTTCCTGCTTTGTTGAAAATTAGTTGACCATAGAGTTGAGGGTCTATTTCTGGGCTCTCTACTCTGTTCCATTGATCTATTTGTCTGTTTTTATGTCAGTACCATACTGTCTTGATGATGACAGCTTTGTAATAGAGCTTGAAGTCTGGAATTGAAATGCTGCCAACTTTGGCTTTCTTTTTCAACATTCCTCTGGCTATTTGAGGTCTTTTCTGGAGCCATATAAACTTTAGGATTGTTTGTTCCATTTCTTTGAAAAAATTGATGGTATTTTGATAGGGATTGCATTAAATGTGTAGATTGCTTTAGGTAGCACAGACATTTTCACAGTATTTGTTCTCCCAGTCCATGAGCATGGAATGTTTTTCCATTTCTTTGTGTCTTCCTCAATTTCTTTCATGACTACTTTGCAGTTTTCTGAGTACAGATTCTTTACCTCTTTGGTTAGATTTATTCCTGCCTATCTTACAGTTTTGGGTGCAACTGTAAATGGGATTGACTCCTTAATTTCTCTTTCCTCTGTCTTGTGTTGGTGTATAGAAATGCAACTGGTTTCTGTGCATTGATTTTATATCCTGACACTTTACTGAATTCCTCTATGAGTTCTAGCTTTTTTGGAGTGGAGTCTTTTGGGTTTTCTACATAAAGAATCATGTCATCTGCAAAGAACGAGAGTTGGACTTCTTCTTTGCCAATTTGGATGCCTTTTATTTCTTGTTGTTGTTTGATTGCTGAGGCTAGGAGTTCTAGGACTATGTGAGTAGCAGTAGTGATAGTGGACAGCCCTGCTATGTTCCTGACCTTAGGGTAAAGCTCTCAGTTTTCCCCCATTGAGAATGATATTCAGTGTGGGTTTTTCATACATGGCTTCTATGACATCGAGGTATGTACCCTCTATCCCTACACTGTAAAGAGTTTTGATCAAGAAAGGATGCTGTAGGGGAGCCTGGGTGGCTCAGTGGGTTAAAGCCTCTGCCTTTGGCTCGGGTCATGATCCCAAGGTCCTCTGCTCAGCAGGGAGCCTGCTTCCTTCTTTTCTCTGCCTGCCTCTCTGCCTACTTGTGATCTCTGTCTGTCAAATAAATAAATAAAATCTTTAAAAAAAATTTTTAAAAAGAAAGGATGCTGTACTTTGTGAAATGCTTTTTCAGCATCTATTGAGAGTATCATATGGTTCTTGTTCTCTCTTTTACTAACATATTGTATCACATTGATTGATCTGCCGATGTTGAACCAACCTTGCAGCCCAGGAATAAATACAACTTGGTTGTGGTGAATAATCCTCTTAATGTACTGTTGGATCCTATTGGTTAGTATTTTGGTGAGAAGTTTTGCATCCATGTTCATTAAGGATATTGGTCTGTAATTCTCCTTTTTGATGGGGCCTTTGGTTTTGGGATCAAGGTGATGCTGGCCTCATAAAATGCGTTTGGAAGTTTTCCTTCCATTTCCATTTTTTGGAACAGTTTCAGGAGAATAGGTATTAATGCTTCTTTAAACATTTGGTAGAATTCCCCTGGAAAGCCGTCTGGCCCTGGGCTCTTGTTTGTTGGGATACTTTTGATGACGGCTTCAATCTCCTTACTGGTATAGGTCTGTTCAGGTTTTCTATTTTCCTGGTTCAGTTTTGGTAGTTTATATGTCTCTAGGAATGCATCCATTTCTTCCAGATTGTCCAATTTGCTGGGGTATTGTTTCTCATAATATGCTCTTATAATTGTTTGTATTTCTTTGGTGTTGGTTGTGATCTCTCCTCTTTCGTTCATGATTTTTTTAAAAAGATTTTATTTATTTATTTATTTGATAGACAGAGGTCACAAGTAGGCAGAGAGGGACGCAGAGAGATGGGGGAAGCAGGCTCCCGCTGAGCAGAGAGCCTGATACAGGGCTCAATCCCAGGACCCTGGGATCATGACCTGAGCCGAAGGCAGAGGCTTTAACCCACTGAGCCACCCAGGCACCCCTCATCATGATTTTACTAATTTGGGTCCTTTATCTTTTCTTTTTGATAAGTCTGGTCAGGGGTTTATCAATCCCATTAATTGCTTCAAAGAACTAGTTCCTAGTTTTGTTGATCTGTTTTGTTCTCTGGTTTCTATTTCATTGATTTCTGCTCTGATCTTTATTATTTCTCTTCTCCTGCTGGGTTTAGGCTTTCTTTGCTGTTCTTTCTCCAGCTCCTTTAGGTATAGGATTAGGTTGTATATTTGAGACCTTTCTTGTTTCTTGAGAAAAGCTTGTATAGCTATTTACTGTCCTCTCAGGACCACCTTTGCTGTGTCCCAAAGATTTTGAGCAGTTGTCTTTTCATTTTCATTTGTTTCCATGAATTTTTTCAATTCTTTAATTTCCTGATTGACCCATTCATTCTTTAGTACTCTTTAGTCTCCATGTATTTGAGTTCTTTCCAACTTTCCTCTAGTTTCAAAGCACTTTGGTCTGAAAATATGCAGGGAATGATCCCAATCTTTTGATACCAGTTGAGACCTGATTTGTGACCCATGATGTGACCTATTCTGGAGAATGTTCCACATGCACTAGAGAAGAATGTGATTCTGTTGCTTTGGGATGGAATGTTCTGAATATATCTGTGATGTTCATCTGGTCCAATGTTTCATTTAAAGACTTTATTTCCTTCTTGATCTTTTACTTTGATGATCTGTCCATTTCAGTGAGGAGGGTGTTAAAGTCCCATACTATTATTGTATTATTGTCAATGTGTGTCTTTGATTTTGTTATTAATTGGTTTACATAATTTGACTGCTCCCATGTTAGGGGCATAGATATTTAAAATGGTTAGATCTTCTTGTTGGACAGACCCTTAAAGTATTATATGGTGTCCTTCCTCATCTCTTATTATAGTCTTTGGCTTAAAATCTAATTTATCTGATATAAGGATTGCCACCCTAGCTTACTTTTGATGTCCATTAGCATGGTAAATTGTTTTCCACCCCCTGACTTTAAATGTGGAGGTGTCTTTTGATCTAAAATGAGTCTTTTGCAGACAGCAGATTGATAGGTTTTGGTTTTTTATCCATTTTGATACCTTGTGTCTTTTGGTTGGGGCATTTTTCCCATTTACATTCAGGGTAACTATTGAAAGATACGACTTTAGTGCTATTGTATTGCCTGTGACTGTTACTGTATATTGTCTCTGTTCCTTTCTGGTCTGTTACTTTTAGGCTCTCTTTTTGCGTAGAGGACCAGTTTCAGTATTTCCTATAGGGCTAGTTTGGTGTTTGCAAATTCTTTTAGTTTTTGTTTGTCCTGGAAGGTTTTTATCTCTCCTTCTATTTTCAATGACAGCCTAGCTGGATATAGTATTTTTGGCTGCATATTTTTCTTGTTTAGTGCTCTGAATATCTCATGCCAGTCCTTTCTGGCCTGCCAGGTCACTGTGGATAGGTCTGCTGTCCTATGGCACTTCTCTTAATTCCAGTTACAATTTAACCATTATTGTTTCAAGACTTTTTTTTCCATATAAAGACTTGATGGTTTCTAGAATTACCAGGTAGCCATGTTTTCATTGTCCATTGCATTTCACTGTGTAATTTTAGAACATCCATGCAATGTGTTTGGACCTCCAACTGTGTGGCAAAAGAGAATATAACCTCTGTCTCCTACCTTAATATTGACAATTAATATCACAACAGGGCTGTTCTCCTGAAGTAAGTGATACTGTACTGACTACTGAGGCAATCATGGTTGCTAAGGAATCAGGAGGAGGAATGGAGGAAGAAGCAAGTAAAATGAGAATATCGGGGGCACCTGGGTGGCTCAGTTTGTTAAGCAACTGCCTTCGACTCTGGTCGTGATCCTGGAGTCCCAGGATAAAGTCCCACATTGGACTTCCAGTTCTTCGGGGAGTCTGCTTCTCCCTCTGACCTTATCTGGTCTCATGTTCTCTCTCTCTCTTTCTCTCTCTCTCTCTCTTAAATAAGTAAATGAAAAAAGAATTTTTTTTTAAATGAGACTATCAGATTGGTTGGGATCACATCTTACAGATGAGTAAGGATTACCCTGGCCCACCTTTTAATCTTTTTTGGGTTTAATTGGGAAGAAAAATAATAATGCTAATTAACATTCATATGATGTTTTAGTTTACAAAATGCTTCCACATGCATATCCCATTTGATCATGGATTACAACAATCTCATGAACTAATGTAATTATCCCCATTTTAGAAGCATTGATGCTGAAAGTCAGGCCCGCCTGGTATATGAGAGAAGCAGGAGAGTTAGGTTGAAACCAGTACTGATCAGTTTAAGGCAGAGGAAAAGCAAGATGGGAATTGAGAAGGGATATGTATCAAGAGATTTTTTTAACTCAATTTTGGTAGCAAAATCTTGAGTAAGAGCAGTGTGATGTAAATGCAAGCTCTGTGCTGCTGCTTTCCTGAGCACATTTTGTACCCTGGCTCCTTTAATCCTCACATTGACCCCCTGAAATGGCAGCTCTTGTCATCCCCCAGTGTACACGGGAGGAAGCTGAGGTACAGAGAGTTTCAGAGATTTGCCAGGGACTCAGAGACAGCCAGCAGCAGGACTGGGGTTCTGTGTGTGGCCCCAGAGTCTATGCTGTCCACCACTCCAATCTGCAGAGGAACGAGAGACCAGGTTGGAGCTATGACGAACACGTGAATTCCAATATGGTGGCTAGGCTACCAACCACATGTGGCTATTCAAATTTAAATTCATTAATACTAAAAGAGATTTCATATTTGGCTCCTAAGTCACAGTAGCCACATGTCACATGCTTGGGAACCATAAGTGGCAAGTGGCTGTAATATTGGACAGCACAGATGGAGGACATCACTGAAGAAAGTTCTGTTGGATAGCTCTAGCCTAGATATAGTTATTCTTTCTCGCTAAATCATTTTTCCATTTCTTTCTTATTGGGTCTTATAAAACTAAAACTAAAGAGAGAGCAGGAGCATGGCTTCTAGAATGGGGCATTGACATACTGAGTATGGATCATTTAGAAAACTCAAGGGATTCTAGCTGTCCTGCAAAGAGCATAGAGCTAACATAAAAATGAGTAGAGAAAGGCAGCCAAGGGCTTTCTTATTGGTACTATGGGAGTGGTGTTTCCTACCTTGGGTCAGATTCAGTTTTCGGTCTGAATGTAATGTTAGCAAGTCTACCACTAGAGTGAAACTAAGTGCTGGGCACTCCCCATTCTCAATGTGAAAACTCGAACTCATTTAACCTTTTAGGAAGGCACTATTATTACCTCCACTTTGCAAAGGAAGAAGCTGGGGGTTTGGGCAATCAAGTGTCTTGCCCAAGATCACAGACAGAACCCGATTCAAATCTAGGACACCTAGAAACAACCACCACCACCCCCATCTGCTGCAGCCTCTTGACATCATGACACCACAGTGTTATTATCCTGCCTCAAGGCACCGCTACACAGTCTGAATACTCAGAAGAGCTAAAAGTTTCTAGAAGAGCAATCAGCAGTGTCCCAAAGTGTATGCTGTGTTGTCCTCCCCATCATAATGGTGATTGAGAAAGAGTCAGCTTATAAACCAGGGCAAGGGAATTGGGCAGGGGTGGAAGAGACCCCAGCAGGGCAGGACCTGGTGCCTTGCAAGCTGCTGGCACTTGACCAGGAAGCCCACTTGCTCGCCGTGTGCATGCTCAAATAGACCCGGTCCCCTGGCAAATGACCCAGTGCTGCTGGCCTTCAGGACACAAATGGCTTCTGGCAAGACTGCTGTGAAGTGAAAGCTCTCTGGAACACCAAGCTGCACGTCCATGATTTCTCCGGGATTTCATCCAAGCTAACTTTTTAACAAACCAAAGCTCTTAGGCTTGTTCCAGGCTAACTTGAGTTCTACCTGAAATGTTTTTTTCCTGCCGTTGACTCCCGGTAACATCTTAAACCGGGTGTAGATCATTTTCATCGATTGACATGGAAGAATCCTATTTATCTCAAGAGTGGTTCTCAAACTACTTTGAACAATATTAGACAGTAAAACAAAGTTGTTAAACACCCAGTCTTTGCTCATAGGAAGCTCAATATAGATGAGACCTCACGGTAGGCATTGTAGACCTTGGAGCTGAGTGTTTACTCAGAGGGCAACCCTGAGATAAGTGCCACCTGGTGTTGCCAGGAGAAAGTAGGGGGATGTCATCAAGGCCATTACCATCCTGGAAATCATCTGCTAAGTGAAGCAAGGCAGACCTTGGATTTTACTCACTTCGGTGACTGAGTGGATTGGATCTTAGTTCTGTGCGTATTTGATCTTCACTTCACCAGGCCATCTGCTCACTGCAGTCAGAAGCCAGCAGTCTGATACTTGTGTGGGTGTCCAAGACAACTATCCCATCATCCTCTTTCTCCTAATTCTTGCTGATATTTCCTTTCTCCTCCTTTGCCCCGTATTTCTTTAGAGAAAAAGCCTTGCGTAGAACCACTGAATAAACTCAACACACTTCCCACCACCTGTCTTGGATCTGCTCTGTCACGACAGCAAGCTTTCCCCCAGCCCAGGTTAGTTTCCTTCCCCTGATCCTGGAATGCCACCAACCCTTCCACACTGCCTCCCAGCTGTCTCCCTGTTGATCCACACAAGTCAACTCCCGAATGATCTAAGCAAACAGAAAAAGGTATGTTCGGCCCAAATACATAGCCCCGCAATCCTTCCAGAGATGAATAGCTCACTCCTGATCCAGTCACGGCTGTGATCATGGAATGCTACTGTCGGGGCAGAGAATTCAACACTGATAGGTTTTAAAATATATCCTTACCTGAAAGAAGTCTTTCGGGAATTTCTTAGCATGAGCTGGTTCTCATGGATTCATTATAAGAAAAACAATAGGGAAAATCAGAAACCCTGGTCTCTAACTGGCGCATTTCCAAGCTAACCGCTGCCTCATCACATGCTGTCACACTGCTTTCCGGCCCCACCTCACCTGCTCCTGAGGTCAAGGGGAAGGCAGGAGGCTTCCTCGGGGATGGTTATATATGGATGCCCTAGGACATTAGGGTCTTGTGTTTCTTCTGATGGGTTCCTTGATTCTGAGAAAGTACCATCTGACTCCTTGCCTTGCTCTCACTGAATAAGAGGATGAAAATCTTGGGAGCTGGCTTTCCTCTTGGAGAAAATTAGTGTCATCTTCCAGAGCAAATGTACATCTGAATTTTGCTGCTAAAAGGATGGAACTCCATTACCCTTACGGTATCGTGATGTGGTTTGCAATCAGATCAAGATCGCAAATGCTCATTACCTGATTGCGTCTGGGATGGGAATTGCCACCAAGAGCAAGTATTAGCTTAAAAGCTTTTAATGAAAACTCTAGGGTTACAGTGTCATTTCCAGCTCTGTGGGACTCCATTGCAAAGAAGAGAATTGCAGATGAGGTGGGTTGTGTAGACACCTGGTGTTCTCTCTGGGGAAGCAAGAATACCAAATTCACCTTGTTCATTCTTGCGTTTAAGGGCATTGTGTGCGTGCTGCTCTAATTGCTTTAGGCTTTCATAAGCCGCTGCCTCTAAAGGGCACGTGCGGCTCTACCCTTGGCATCCGTGCATGAAGCACAGTGCACATCCCCACGGGCTTAAGAAAACACAGAGCTGATACTACATGGGCTAGTTTTGTTCTGTTTTTCTGTGGGAAAGTATTTTGCTGAGTCAATTCAACAGTGTATTCACACCGTGCCTTCCGAGGTGTCTGTTCAGTGTTTCCCAGGTGCAGATGTTTTTTGAAAATAGTACTTGGCAAAGGATTCCCTTGGCGGCGGGGTTGGGGGGGGCAGTCACTCCTTTCAGCCTGTCTTAGTCAAGTCAGGTTGCCATTAAAAAGCAAAACAAAACAAAAAACCAGAGTGCCTTACACAACAGGATTGGATTTCTCACAGTCCTGGAGGCTGGAAAGTCAAGATCAAGGTATCAGCCGATCAAGGAAGGTATTGGTAAAAGCTTTCTTCCTGGCGTTCAGAGGGCTGCCTTCTCACTGTGTCCTCACAAGGCAGACAGAGAGACAGAGAGAGAGAGGGAGGGTTCTGGGATCTCTTACAAGAAAATCCCATCATGGGGCTGTACCCTCAGGACCTTGTCTAAACCTAATCACCTCTTTCTAAAGGCCCCACCTCCAAATACCATCACACTGGGGGCAGAGTTTCAGGAGATGAATGGGGTGAGGGGGGGGTGGATGACACACATTTTGTCCATAGCACAGCTTAAACGGTACCTGGGTGAAGGCCTTCCACTCTTTCCTTGAACAGATGTCCGTTGGGAGCCTGCTCTGCACACAGGGGGCTAAGAGCAGTGTACACCCTGTCCCTGTCCCCATGCAGCTCAGGCCTTCATTTTTTTTAATTCCAGAAATATTTAAATAGAAATGGCTATATGAAATATGAAGGCAGGTACATACCCAGGCCAGGGTAGTGACTTTGGGCTGGTTGAGTTAGAGGGACAGGTAGGGGAAGAGAGCTTTCCCAGCTAAAGAAATAGGAGGAGCAGAAACCCCCAAGTGGGAGAAGGAACTGAAACACACAGGCTAGAGAATCAGAGGACAACAGTCTTTATCTAGGTGAAAAAACACACGTCATGTGAGAACTTCCCCGGGTGAAGCTTTCTGGTGGGCTTAATCATCAGATAAGAGAGCGGCATGACTAGGGGTTATGATCAGGGTTGGCTGGCCTTCTCTGGGTGGGGGTGGGGGCTGGGGGGAGCTACGCAGCCTGGGGGACCCAGGACTGGCAAGTGATCCTGGCATCCTTTCTCGTCTCAGCCCTGACCGATTTCCATCATAGCACCTTCCACAGAACCACGTTCATGGTTCATGAAATCTTTTTTTTTTTTTAAGTGAAAAAAAGAAATGTGTCCTCAAGATAGAACATTTCAGCAGCAATCCCAGGAAAGTAGAAGTAAATACAGTAAAATGAAACTGAAATCCTTGAACCAGTTCTGCTTCGTGCTAAATGACCTGTTTCTGACAGATAGCCATTACTTAAAGGAAACTTCTGGCCCATCCACTTTGCTTTAGATGCTTTCCAAGCAGGTCCGTAGTCCTCTCTTCTGCCACTTCAGTTTTAGAACACTAAACTGTCTTCTCTAAAAACATACGCTCATAATTTGCAACCTTGTGTCCTGCAGACGCTCTAGAATATGGTTAGAAGCTGAAATCACTTGCTCCTGAAGATGCATAATATAATTGTATCTGGTGACACCCCCTGCCCCCACTTAATGACATGGATTGATATATCACTGTTCCTTTCACTGCTGCCTTTTTCTTTTCTCTATTTTATTTCTTCTTAAATAATGGGCACACTTTTGCCCTCAGAATCCTGTTTCATCACATTCTCTGAGTTCCTAACACACTGTTGAGACTCAGAAAAGAAATGAGGCTATCCATCATCTTCTCATGGGCTGGTTCTGTGATTGAATTCTCACCTGCAAGGTTAGTGTCCCTCCTGGACCATCCAGTGAGAATCAGATTCTCCATGAGCCCCTGAAAGCTTCCTGAGAAGGAGGTGAATCTTCCTTTCCTATGACTCCTTGGCTCCTCGCTCACAATAGATGCTCGGTAAATGTTTACTAAGTGATAAGCATCAAAAAAAACCCTCATGGTGTTGTACAAAAAAGTCCATTCCTGGAAAAACAACATTTCTGGTGATGATTATTCCAGAGGCATGGGGATTGATGCTAGTCCTGGAAGCAGGGCAGCCCTCAGTAGAGTGGATCCTTCCGGTACTCAGTGCTCACCGCATCCACTTCCCGTTGTCCCTGCTTTGTCCCACTTTCGCCTTCCGCCATCAGAACTTTATCTCTGGCTCCTCGCTGTCTGGCATCCAAGAGCACCTTTGCTCCTGATTGTTCCTGTCAGGATGTATAACTCCCTCCTCCCCTCCCTCAAGGCCCTCCATGGGCTTTCCAAGATGGTAGCAGGCTAAGAAGAAGCTGTGGGCCATGCATGGTCTGCCCCAACTTGCCTTTTCCAATCCCAGATTCCTCTCTCTGCCCAACACAGGCTGCAGGTAAGGAAGCGAAGCCTTACCCATGCTGGACCCTCCGCCTGGTGTTTTCTCCTCCCTCCAGCCCTCTCCTGCTCAACAACTTCAAATTCATGCTTGAAGGTGTACGTCAAAGCAGAATGTCTTCTGCTGAATACCACTTGTCGCGCTTTGCTCTGCTTTCCTGGGCAGTGTGATGTTCTTCCCCTGAGCACCGAGCTTCCTGCCTTCTATTGCGTGTACCCATTTGCAGGATCAGCTCCTGTGTGGGACTGTGAGTCCTGTCTTTCGTCATTGATTCCATGAAGCCTAGCACACCCCCAAACCGGTTGCAGTTGATTCCTTGAAAGACAGGGAGGAAGGGGAAGGAGATGAGAGCAGGCGGCAAGAGAAGGAAAGGGCAGCCTCTCATTCCTTGCTTGTTCTAATGTTGCCTGAGGGGCCATGTCGTGGCTGAGACTAAGAAGAGAAGAAAGAACAGGAACAGAGGGGGTTGGGTCTAGAAGGGGTTAACATTTTTCTTGGGCCTGAAGGCTTCCCCCGGGTCATTTTGTGAGAGGTCTCTTCTGGGCTTGGGACCCACAGAGCAATGGGACTTCGTATGGCTAACCTTGCTCACTTTGCTCCTGACTGGTCTGGAACCAGGGTGGATTTTTCCAATTCAATTCCATTTCTAGGGTGAGGCCGACCCACCAAAGCCCAGTGACCAGAGTATTACAGGAGCCGTACAGGAGTGGGGAGTTTGGAAGGACCAAAGGGCTACATGGTCTCTGTTGATGTCACTTTCCAAAGCAGCGATGGTTGTTGTCACAAGCAACCTCAGGCCTGACGGGTCCTCCCCCACGATTCCTGACACAGCCCGTGGCTGTGTGCTGGGAGGATTCCCTCCACACAGTGATGACATTCAGTTAAGCCGCAGTTTCCTTGACCAGGGAGGAAACCCGTGTGGTTTGGGGTTGGGGGTGTGGACGAGCCAGCGCAGATTTTTTTCCCTCGTTGCCCCGTGGCTTGAAATTGCAACCTCTGTTTTAATTTTCCATTATGCATCAAATACATCTGTGCCAGAAGTGGACAAATGTATTCCGTCTGGGAGGATGATCCCAGACAGCAATAAATTAGAGTCTGTGTACAGACATGCCAAAAATGTGGCCGCGTGGTAGGGTGTCCCTGGGACCAGTCACCTCCTCCACAGTCTGCTTGGTGGCTGCAGGCCTTGGCCTGATGCCTCTGTCAATAGGTTCTGCTTTGTATTTGGAAACTGTCTTTCCATCAAGTCACCACAGAGGCAAGATGGGGAGGGTTGCCTGTGTGGCTTTGCTGGGCACATCTGTCCCAGGCAGTCTCGAGGAGCGTCTAGGACAGTGACTTCCTAAGGGCATCACTCTCTTCCCTGCACCAGAACAGCAATGACCTCAAAGCTGATTTTCTCCCAAAACTAGAGCACGGCCCAAGAAAATCCCCCCCACTTGTTCTGGATTGAGCAGATAAACTACCATATAATGCATGGAGAAAACAACATTTTTAAATGTACGAGAGTAATTCCATGCTTCATGTGGACAGTTTAAAAGAATGAAAAGAAAAAAGCCACCTATAATCCTACCTTCAAAGATAAATACTGTGAATGGTTTAGCATGACTTCTGTCAATATTTTTCCATGCCATGCTACCCGTTTAAAAATGCAAAAGTCTTTGAAAGCTGGTTGAGTCCAGCTCCTTTAGCTGTCCCTCACATTATCCAATTAGTGCTTTCCTCTGAGTACTGGAAAATTTTACTTATTCCGCATGAGAGAGTTCAGCTGGTAGAGCTCTAGCCCCTCAGACTCGTCAGTGAAGTAACACTGCTTTTCTGAAGAAGCTGGCCTGGGGGGGAGCAAAGGGAACGGCTAAGGCCTTCTCTAAGTCCAGCCAGAGAGCCCCGAAGGGCAGCACTAGCCTGGCTTGCAGCCCTGCCAATAGAGGGCCCCTGTGCACCCAGGGCTCTGGTCTGCCCCTGACTTTGATACCATTTTTCCTTATTAAACCTCTACTCGTCTGACTGCATCCTGTCTTGTTGCCAGCATCTGTGTCCACTCTTCCCTGCTGGGACAGAGACAGCGACAGCCTCTAATCTGTTCATCTGGTGACAGGCCAGGGGACCCCACATGAACTAGATGGCTTGGCAGAACAAGGATGTCGTCTTTACATCTGCTTCCTTCCCTGTGTAACCTGAGTCCAGAAGGTGCCCCGCGAATGTTGTTGATGGACTGGCCTGATGAAGCCCAGGATGGGAGCTTGTGGCGGGAGCCTGCAGGCCGGCAGTCGTCCCAGTTCTACAATAGTAGAAAAGACCCCGCGTTGACACAGAGCCTCACAGAAGCCCTCAGAGGAAGCAGGCAATGACTCCACGGGCCGCCAGCCTGCCCAGCCGGGCCTGCGCCAGCCACACGGCCTCACCGTGAGCTGCACAGCACACAGACCACGCTTTTTCAGAAAATTATTTTTCCTTTCTCACTTTCCATGGAAACTCAAAATAGCAACCAAAAGGAAAAAAAAAAAAAAAAAAACCAAAACAAAACAAAACAAAAACCGGCTGAGCTTCCTCTCTGCCAGCAAAACCATCCCCAGGCAGTGGAGTGAGCATGGAGGCCCCGGGAGCAAGGGTTCTAGATGTCTCCGAACAGCTTTCTAACTGGCACTGCACACTCATAAGGTGTGGGTGGGTTCTGAAGGCTATGTGTTTCCCCCCAATTTAAAAGAATGGGTTTCCCCCAGGTCTGAGAGTTCATCTTGCTGTGGGCGACCCAGAGGCTGAAACACAGTCCCCTCTCTCCATGATATTGCTGAGGAGGTCCAGGGTGCCCAGCAAAGGACAACATGTCAGGGGGCACATGCCTTCCGGGAACCATTAATGGAATATTCTTCTTGAGATGCCTCCCCAGGCTGTGCTCTCTATGCCCAGCAACCACAGGGCAACCCAGAAGAATGGGGACAACTCAGCTTGGAATCAGGAAACCCCAGTTCTGATATCCATCCCTTCAGGGACCTGGGGGGCTCTGAGCACATCATTTCTCCTCCCCCCAGGAAATGTGAAGGGTGGACAAGCTGATGTCTAAAGGGACAGCCTCTTCAGCCTCAACGCTCTGTGCCCCCAGCCCACTCCTGGGCTGTGTGCACCCGTCCCCTTCCCTTGCTGAAAACCAGTATTGTTTCCCTTTCAGCTGGCAGGGTCGGCTGTCATTGGTTTCGGACTATGGTTTCGGTTCGGAGGTACCATGAAGGACTTCTCATCGGAGGACAAATCCCCAGAGTATTTCTACATGGGTGAGTGACTTCAGCTTCTCTGAGTGTTAGCTGGAGCTGCCCCAGGGGCTTAGAGCAGAACCCACCCCTGGACTTCTGGGGGAGGGGAAGTGAAGAGGCAAAACTGAGCCCTGTAGCCTCTACCTGGCTGGGGGCTGGAGGGTCTGTGTGGTCATGGTGGGCGAGGGCACTGCACGCCTAGTCTGCCGCTCCCCACATGGTTCATCGAAATCAAGAAAGACCGGTGTCAGAGGACAGACCCGCCGTGCTCTTTCAGCTGCCACCCATTTCCAAAGAATTAGAAGACTCCCTTTTGCCCACTGAGCGAAATCAGCTATGCATCAATCCATCTGGGCTGATGGGGTCCCTGCCAAGTGAGGGGTTTATTTGTGATCTTGTATTTTAAGTTGTCGATGAGGGAGACAATTCCAAGTGCAGAGACATCTCGAGGTTCGGAGGTACTCAGTCGCTCCCTAACTAGGCACTGCAGAGGGCAGGGCTCCCCTGGGAACGAGCTGCCTGCAGCACCAGCTGTGAGGAAGGGATGAGTGGTAAGAGGGGGTGGCCTGCAATTCTGAGACAACGTGGTAAGTAGGGCCTGAGCGTTCTCCTGCATGTAGTCCCTCTGATCTACTTCTCGTCCTCTTCTGTGGGCTGTCCTCACTCTCCAGCCCGAGACTGTTGTCACTACAGGTCACAGTCCGATGTGTCTGGCCATCCCACAGTCTGCACCAGCTACAGGGTACATAGAGTACAGGGAAAGAAGGATCCTGGGCAGGTTATCTGCTCCCGGTGCCTAGAAGAGCAGTATCTGCTTCCCAGGAGGGACAGAGCACCCAGGCTCACTCCAGGCCTCATAAAGGGCAAGTCCCAGCTGTGCTGTCTCCCCTTCCCAGCACCCTCCCACAGCCGAGCCTCCTGAGGAGGGCAGCCATAGTGGCAAAGACACTTCTAGAAGGAAGTAACCACAAACCTACTGTAAGGACAGTCCACAGTTCCCCAAAGCGTAGATGTAGTCTTCTGTAAAACACATAGTTAGTTCATGTAAGTTTCCTAAGAAGAAATGCTGCCAATTCAACCATGACATACCATAAAATATGCATCCCAATTTTAGGGAGTGTAAAATGTGAATATGTCAAATATATATTGTAAATCAGTGAAACACAGTGGAAGAAATGCGGTGATGGGGACTCTCCAGAGTTCAGAGTTCCACAAAGTTATCGAGGACCCAGGTTTTTTCCCATCTTTCCACTGGCCATCCTCAAGATGACCTCAATGACGTCCCGTCAGGTTTAAAAGATAGCTGTGGTGGCTCCAAGTGTCATATCCTCATGCTGCCGAGTCCAAAAGAGAGAGGAAAGAAAGCCAGTTTCACCTCACACAGCCCTCTTCAGGAATGAATCCAACCTTTGTCAGAAGACCCCCGGGAGCCCTCTTCTTGCAGCCTGCTGGCCACAGCCGCCTGTGTGCTCATGCCTGACCTAGTCACGGCTGCCAGGAGAGCTGCTTTGACTGGCTCCTGTGACTAAAGGAGAGTCACTCTGGGCTTGGGAAGGGGCCCAGGTGCCCCCGAG
Organism: Mustela erminea; assembly: GCF_009829155.1. NCBI lineage: Eukaryota > Metazoa > Chordata > Mammalia > Carnivora > Mustelidae > Mustela > Mustela erminea. The sequence goes on from NC_045623.1 coordinate 11,208,527, forward strand.
GGCCCCTGACACTTGGACCAAGTCAGAGTTCTGTCCCAAGGAAGCAGCAGAGGAGTCTGTCATTATACTTAACACTGAAATGCTCTTTTCCACCCATGTGGTTTCCAGGTAGTACACACTTCTCCATCCAAAACTAACACACACATTCAACACATTTCTCCTTGAGGAACTCTGGGCCCTGCAAACTTCCTCAGAAGCGTTCTCCATCCCACAGTGAGCCCCAGTGCCCCAGGTCAGAGCTCAGCCTGTCCTTGTTCCCCGCCACCTTGAGGGGGACATGCAGGGACAGTTGGGGAAGGGCACCAGAAGGAACACCTCTCCCCTCGTGTTGATCATGGTCCCGGGGCGGCTTTTTTTATAGCTGTTCCCTGTGATTTCTAACTCTGTTCGGCATTGTCGCACCTCAGTGCCCACAGGATTACCGACAGCAAAGATCTGATCCCGTCATAATGGGATTCTTGCCTCTCCAGGCATATGCAATGATAAACAGCAGACAATAATGACAACCATATGTTAAGTGCTCATGAGTGGTACAAACAGAATCACTGAATTAAGAAGTGAGAAGGGACGCCTGGCTGGCTCCGTCGGTAGAGCGTACAACTCTTGATCTCAGGGTGGTAAGCTTAAGCCCACACTGGGTGCAGAGCCCACTTTAAAAAAAAAAAAAAAGATCCTGTGGGAACAGTGGTGATATGCACCCGTGAATTTAGCAGTCATATTTTTAAAAAGCATCAAAGATTTAGGAAGAAGCTTCTAGCAACCACCTGGCTGGCTCAGTCAGTACAACATACTATTCTTGATCTCAGGTCATGAGTTTGAGCTCTATGTTGGGTCTAGAGCTTACATTAAAAAAAAAAAAAAAAAGTGAGAGAGAACACTGGGGTTCAGCAAGACAACCGTCAGGGTGGATGGGTGCTTGAATGGGACCTCAGAAGACAGTGGGCTTTCAGACAGACTGAGCTAGGGAGAGCCTTGTTCATGACTCTGAGTTAGCGCTGGCCAGTAGAAGGCAGGCAGTGGCCCGTCATTTCCTTAGGCTGAGGAAGAGACAGCTCATCGTTCAGGATACTCTTTTAGGGACTTCCTCCTGACCTAGCTCCTCCAACCACTTACAGCTAATCCTCAGGGTGAACATTATTTTCTCTCCCTACTCTGAATTCACTAGTTACTTATGTCCCAATGCAATGTCAGTCCCCATAAAATGGTGGGAATCTTTTGCTCCTGCAGTTCAGGCATGGAGGGGTTCAGGGTATCAGCCTTCAGTCTGTCTTCTCCTCACGTGCTGCAGGCTCTACACTGGAACCCAATTTATCTCCAGTTCCCCAGGTAGGACTCTCAAGACTTGCCCTCAGAAGCGGCAGTTGTGCCCTCAGGTGGATGGGGAGGGAAGCTTCCATCCTTCATAGAACCAAAACGAAAGACAGCATCCCCGCCCCCACCCTTCCCTTAGAGCCAGACATTCTGCTTCAAGTGGTTTGGCAAAAACTAACCACCTAAAACCGAGTCACCTAGCCTCTCACGACCCCCAAGAGTGAGGTTGAAAGATAGAAATCCCTATAATGTAATTCCTCAGCCTGAACAGGGAATTTGGGGCAGCAGTAAAGAAACACCATTTCTAAAAAACTATGAAGAGCTGGGTTCCCTGAAGAACAGGTAAGAAAGGCTGTCTCCCTTTCAATGAGGGTAAACACCTGACTATCTAAAAATCTCTTCATGGTGTTTTTAATCTGGGGAATTCATCAAGTATTTGGGTTTATGCAGACATCGTTATGCATTGAAACAGGGGCCCTTCTAGTCTTTCCCTCTTTTTTTATAGGCTCCTCCGTTTAGGAAAACATATAATCTATTCATGGCTCCATCAGCCAGCATCTATAGTCCTGGGCTCTGGAATCACACAAAAGAGGATGAGAACGCTGTTCTGGCTCCCATGTATCTTTGCAATCTATTTGAAAAGACTCACAGAGTTAACAATTTAAATTCTAATGGAAACGAGCATGTAACTAAATGCCAGCTAAGTGGTATTTGCTGTGGGTGCATCAGGGGTTATTCTAAACCAGTGAGGCAAGAATCTGATTTCGGTTTTAAAGACCAGCTGTCATCAATGAGTAGAAGACAAACAAGGACAGCGGAGGATGTGGGGCAAAGACTGAGCCAGGCGTGTCCACGGGACAGTGACCAGCAAGCCCAGCCTGGGCAGAGGACTCTGGCTGGAGTGGAACAGATTGGGGCAAGGTGGGAGGTAGGATTAGAAGAGCAAGGGAGGGAGAGGACAAACACACAGGCCCTGAAGGTCAACGCTTATTCGTTTGGTAAAGCAACAGAGGGATAGTTCAGGGTTTGTGGGGAGGGATGATCCGGGGCTGCATTTTTAAAGAGATTATTCTGGCAGCAGTGGAATGAGAGGGGAGACAGGAAAGAACATGCTAGGTGACTCAGACAGAAGGGCATCACCGTGGTGCTTGTCAACAGTAGGGACTGTGAAGAAAGACAAGAAACGTTATTAAACAGTATTATTAAACAGTATTAAAGTCAGGGACAGAAGGAATCAAAACGATCAAAGATATCGGCAAGAGATGAGTCAAGTCTAGCAGGAATCATTCATGAGCCTCAGTGGGAACCTGATTTGCGGAAGGAAGGGCTTCCGCTCAGAGGGGGTATGGTGTGTAGACCGGAGGTGCAACGTGGGGAGCATCCTCTGTCTGCCTTGTCCCACACGGTGCTGACCAGCAGTTTCACACGTGTCGATTTGGGTCCAAGGTAAGAAAACCTTTTTCATGCTTTTGTAAGCCCAAGAAGCTAGGCAGACTCCCACAGGTAGGAGTGAACTTTCCCCTACGTTGGTATTTAACCACTAACGTGGCAAAAATCAGAATGGAGTGTTGTCAATTCAGGAGATTCCTGGGTTCAGTAGGAGGGGACCCGTTCCATGCGGACTTTCGTATTCGCTAATCTAAACCGAAGCAATATGAGCGGCCCATGATGCAGGAAATGTCATATCTTTCTGGACATATCTGTCAGAACTTTTTTAGTTGCAAGTCACAAAAAGTTGACGCAGGCCGTCTTGAGCACAACAGAAATTTCTTGACTCGCCAAACCGAAAAGTCCAAGATTCGTGCAAGTGATGGGGTCGGAGTCCCACCTGTACCCATGTCTCCCCTCTGCTTCCCTTTGGCAGTTTTCCTCAAGACGTGACAACATGGCCGCTCCCAGCCCCAGGTGCCAGCTCCCTCGTAACCCTGGCAACGGAGGGACCTCCTGCTTTCATGCCAGCAGCTCTGACTAAAACCCCGAGCGTCAGTCTTGCTAGCTGTCTCGGGTCCAGGCCTGTTCCCACACCGGTCATTGGGATGGGCTTGCTGGCCAACATCTGGGCTTCACGTTTGCCTTAAAGGTCAAAGTCCACAGGGACTGCGCAGAGGAGGTTGGTTTCTGTCACAGAGATGACGAGGAAGTGAATGCTGGCTGAGGAAAACAGCAGTCCATATGGCAGGGCCTGAGTCCTTCTGGTGTGTTCTTGGTGGCCTGGGGCATGGATGTGGGTTCGCCCACCCTTAGCTCTTCTTCCTCAGCCACACCTCCCCTCCCCCAGGTCTGCCCTTGAGTGGCTGGCACAGTCAGCCCTCAAAGTTCAGGGAAACGTGTTATCAGGAATCTTAGCACCAAGTAGAATAAGGAAACAGCACAGGGGAGAAGAAACGGGAGGTTGTCAGTCAGCGGTGGTTTTCCAGCTCTTCATGGCGGGGCTCAGACTACAACCCAGGTCTGCTGACGCCTCGGCCTATGCTTGTACTCTTTACCTGGACAGTGACAACAATAAACAGTCGCGGGAAGTCAGAGACCTCCTCTCCACTTCAGGTGTTTCTTCAACTATAACTGGAGCCATATACATGTTTGCAGAAATCGGTACTTCTTTCCTCAATAAATAATTATCCAAATAGGAAAGATACCTGCTCTCTGGCAATAAAACGAGAAGAAAAATACACCAGGACACCATTTATGGACTTACAGAGCAAACACTGAAGTAATAGGACTTTAAAAAAGAAGCAGGCACAGGTTTTGGAAAATCTCACTTCATGTCACAGGGTGGCGGTCACTAAGCTGGGTGTTTTCTTTTCAGAATTAGTGCCAGAGCAATCAGCCCACGAAACTCTTATCACCCCATTGTTAAAGAGTGTTGGTGAACAGGCTGGGGCACTTTCAAGTGGCTTTTAAAGAAAGAGCCTCACAGCCTAGAGGCCCCTCTCTGAGAGCAACGTCAGGAACACACAGGGTCTAGGTCCCTGTTTCTGGGCAGATGACTTCCAGGCTTTGTAGGAGAACTTTCTCTCTGTCCTTGGGGGTGAGGATGCTTTCCTGTCTGGGATCCTTGCTTCTTCCTTGTGATGGAGAGAGGTTCCCTTCCTGTGATGACGATCCACCCTGACATCACAGCTGGGGACAGGGTGGAGAGATCCAGACGGGAGCCCCGAGCCCTGAGGGCTGCCCCCTGCTGCCCCTTCTCAAGGTCCTCTGAGTCCAGGCCAAGGTGCGGAGGTTGGGGCAGGATATCGGTGTCCCTGGAGTGCTAACATGGAGAACAGAGAGGCTGAAAGAGAGGAACCGCTGGGATAACTTGGGGTTTCCTGCCCTCTTTCCACTGTGGTCTCTCTCCACAAACCCCAGCGGGACGCTCCCCTGCCGGCTGGCTTGCAAACTCCACTAACCTGCCCCTCTCCACGGCGGCCTCCTAGAGGGACAAGACAGCGCAGGGGGCCTTTCCAGGAGTGCTGAGCAGGGCACTGGCCTCCCGGGGCCTCAGAAGCCTAGATGGGGCACTCTTGCTGGGGCACATGAAGTCGTGTTTGTGAGCCAAGGACATTGGCAGGTTTTTTCCACAGAGGGGCTGCCCACACAGACAGCAGCCCTTTGGCTCTCCAGGGTCCCAGGCTGATGCGTAGCTGTCTCCCCCTGTTGAATTCAGAGTCAGGGAGCCTGGTTTCGATTGTGTGTAACATTATGTGTAAAGGAAAGGGTTCCAGGGCTGAACGCTGAGAAGCTGGCTTGCTTTTTTCAAAACTCCAGCTCACTCCGATCATATTTTGTTACTTCTTGGTTTTCAGCTTTCCCAGAGAGTCATGGTGTCTTCAGAAGAGAGGTGCTGTAGCTTACCTGGTTGAGACAGTTTCTCCAAAGCGTTTTTACAAGTGAGATTATTATTTCCATATCATAGATAACAATACCCGAATGTCAGCTGACAGTCCTGGATTTCTAGCTCCCAGCCCTGTATTTTCAGAGGAAGACCCAGATATCATCCCTTAGAGACTCTGCAGGCCCTCACCCTCCTGACATTTATAAATTGCAAAGTGAACAGCTTTTAGCTGAGAGTCCCCCTTGTCCTGCGTTCCCACTGGAATTGCACCAGCGGGGTCAGACTGTGCATTTTGCATCAGACTCCCTAGCTCGGTTCCAGGTTTGCCTCTCATGATCTGGGCAGTTCCTCTGGCAAACACCTTCCATTCTCCAGGGAATCCCAGATTCCCCAGCTGTGAGATGTGACTACTAATAAGCCACAGACCCCATCCAAGGAGAGAAGGGTTGATGGCGTGGGGGCCGGCTCCCGGGCCATTGCCCGTCGGGCGCACAGTGTGGCTGCTGCACAGAGCAGGCTGAGGTGCCAGGAAGTGGCAGTTGTCACCCCAGGGCTGAATGACTCCATGACTCATCCATGTTCGGCTCCACACAACCGTACTCCATAACCAACGCTGTTATTCACGTAGAGCTCAAGTCTCTACCTTCCCCATCAGCTAAGCCCCATGCCGCACTCCACATACAGATGTAATTATGTGCAGCCCGGCCAGCTGGGAGGGAGGGAGAGTGGCACCAAGGCAGAGAAAAAATATTCTTGGATGAAAAATGGTCATTAGCCGGGTCTGTAAAACCGTCTGCCTCCAGAAAGTCACGGAAATGGATGACCGCGCCACTACCCAGTCCCGGAAAGGGGGAGAGCCATTTAAAAATGAATTACTACAGACGAGGCTTTTTGGTTGCTGGGGAGAGCCTCAGGGATCGGAGCTGCTGGGTCAGTCCCACCGTGTGTTTGCTCTGAGCTCTAGGATTCCGAGAGCCTAAGAAGGGCCTGTTATATAAATAAGCAGATTTTCTTGGTGCGGGGAGGTAGGGGGTGTCATTATTTTAGAAGGACAAGGATTATTGCCAGAAGGGCTGAGTGAGTTTGTCTACGGTGGGGTACAATGTTGTCCTCAGCTCCCGTGCCTGTGTCCACCGCACCCCAGCCTCCCCAGGAGCAGCCCTCTTTCCTGCATTCTGGACTCCCGGAAGCCCCTTCTCAGGAGTGCGGCCACACACTCATCTGCCCGACCCTGAGAGAGCCCAGGCCTTTGGCGGCTTCGTGGAGGTCTGCTGAAATGTATTCCTAGCGTGTATTTCCCGGCAAAGATGGGCAGTGGCAGACAGCCAGGCTGATCAAGAATCCTGTCTTGTGCTGGGCGTATTCTAGATCGGGTGAATAAGGTTAGGTGGTGGACTTCAGATACAGAGAAAGACAAATACGAGAACCTGCAAAAGCACCAAGTGGAAAAGAGCAGTCCGGGTCCGGTCCCGGTGAATTCCCCTGTGCTGGAGCCCAAGCTACAGAAGGCTCCAGGGGGGCCCAGACCCTCGACTGTCACTTGGAGCAGAATCTGTAGAGGAAAATCAATATACTACGGTAGCCCATGTGTGTGACCCTTTGTGAGGGGACAAAATAAGGTGGTGACACTGCTGCCTGGTCGAACAGGACAGGAGTCGGGTCTATGGGCCCGACCCCTACTAACAAACCAGAAATAGAACCCTTGCCTCATCTAATGGGCTTGTTCGAGAGGCCGGTGAGATGATGGAAATGAAAGAGCTTAGAAAAAGAAAGTGTTTGAAGCAATAAGGTGTTGAGGCAGTGGAGCCAACATTAGCCTGTTTTTAATACGGTGTCATTTCTCTCATGACCACATCCATTCCACACGAAATTCCTTTTCTAGTGACGGGGAAAGGGGAGGAAGGGGCCAAGCCAGCAGAGCAGCAGAGAGAGAGAGGAACACCTGCCCCAGGCCGGCAGGCGCCTCAGGGCTTCCCCAGCCCGGAGGCCCTGACAACAGCCTGGGGGAGACCGGAAGAACAGCAGCCTGGCCTGCCACCCCATCTGTGTCAGGGACCCAAGAGGTCTGCCCACAAACCACCGGCAGCACCCAGAGGGGCCCCCGGAGACACCCAGCGGGCGCACCCAGGCCTCCTCCACAGAAGTGGACCACTGGCTCCCCACCCTTTCAGAGAATGGGAGGGGTTTCCAGGTGACTCATAGGACTAAAATGCAAAAAATAAAATAGAGACAATTAGCATTATTCTAAGCAAGTCCAGCACCAGGCCTCACATTGTGTGCTAACTTATCTCTGGATCAGAAAAGGAAATACGAAAGCGCTTGGCTTTATTTCTCTCAGAACAAGAACATTTCTGTCCTTTTCTTTCTCTATGAGCAATGGTTTCTATGGCTTGCCTTCAGTAATAAGTGAAATTAGCACCCAAATGAAGGTTGCTGTTGGTGCTGGACGGGTGGGGCAGGTTAGGGTAGTGGTGATGGCGTGGCTTTAGAAGCAGATGGGTATTTTTATCCCAGCTCTATGAACTTGGGCAAACTGCTTAACTTTGGGGGCCTAGTTTCTCTAGAAAATGGATATAATAATGGTGCTTTGCCTCAGGAAGATTAAATTAATAAATCTGTGCCAGTTGCCATGCCCAGAAAAAGTAAGCCCTTCATAAATGAAGCTAATATTGTATTAGTAACAGTATTTGGTGTGTGTTACCTTGTCACCTCCTCTCTCAGCTGTTTTCTTAGAACATTGCAACTACCCGTGTGCCCAGTGTACATGGTGATGCCCTCTAAAGTGTGTGATTCTCGCAAAATTTACAGCCTTATTGCTGTGTCCTCCAGGCCCTCTCTGTAACCAAACCCTCCCCCTTCTGCCCCGCTGTGTCCGTGTTCTCCCATCTGGGCAGCCCATCAGCCCTCCCAGACACTTTGTCCTCCTGGCCATCATAGATGGTGACAGCCATGAATTCCTGAGTGCCACGAGAGCCCAAGGGGCTCCTAGGGAGGTGTGGGTTTGTGCCCTGCCTCTGGCACTGATCCTGACCACCCCTGGACCCAACTGCTTCAATTTCATGCAAATGACAGTAATGACCACTTGACAGGGGTGGTAGAGACCTGAAAGGTAAAGTGCCTGGCATGGTTGGGTGGGTGCAGGGAGAGGGCGTGTAGAAGTGGTTAAGAGCATATATGCTTTGGGAATCAGACACACAAGCTTTCCAATCCTTGCCGCTCAAGTGAGGGTGAGGAGATCCCTTCACCTGGATAAGTACCAACTTTCTCTGTTCCCTGGGGGTAACCGAGCCCCTGCCTCTCAGGATCCCTGCTCAGGTTCTGGCAGGTGCTTTCAACGGGTGTCTCCCATCACATTAGCAGCAGCGGAAGACTCTCGGCAGAGCCCGACTGGGAGCTGACCCCTGGAGCTGCTGGGCAGCCAGCGGGCTGAGGGTCAGCTGCTCCTCTGACTCTTCCCTGCAGGGCTGTACGTGCTGGTTGGAGCAGGGGCCCTGATGATGGCCGTGGGCTTCTTCGGGTGCTGCGGAGCCATGCGGGAGTCGCAGTGTGTGCTTGGATCTGTAAGTAGGGCGTGGGGGGAGGGAACTGGTCTGAAGGGGGCCCCCAGGTCTGGCCTCCAGCATCAGCTCCTGGACCTACTGAGACCTTGGCACTCCCTCTTCCCTGAGTCTCCGTTTCTCCATTTCTTCCTCAAAAATAACATTATCTTTGTCCCCGCCTCATATGGAAAGTATGGAAAAAAAAAAAAATGAGGTCCGTGGCATGAAGATGTTTGGGGAGGAAAAGTGCCTAATAATTGTAAGGGGTAATTATGATTGCTCCTTCAAAATTATTTCACAGTGAGGGAGGCAGCCAAGGTTCCCATAGGTAAGGAAGTGTTGTGAACTATAAGAAAAGAATTGCTGTTTGAGATCAGTAACCTCGAACATCCCTCTTGTGGTTTCTTTTAATAAGCAGGCTCTGTCTTAAAAAAGAAAGAAAGAAAAAAGAAAAGAAAAGAATGAATTTCAGTTACTGCTCTACATCCAATGCCAGAGTGACCCTAGAGAAACAAGGAGAAGGAAGACGGGCCGGGAGAGAGAAAGATTTTGTCTTTCTCCATGAGGGATCAGAAACAGCAATTTTAGGGGCAGTCTCTCCTTCTTGTTGCAGTCTTTGATTTTTAACTGTGGCTTCTGCTTCTGATCTCTTGCAGGGTAAAATCTCTAACTCACCTCCTCCGTCCTCCATTCTTCCTGTCTTTCCCATGTTGCTGAGCTCCCTGTCATTTATCACCGAACACAGAGCGGACCCAAGAGAGCAGAGCAGAGATCTGTCCAGGAGGCTGCCCCTCACCCACACTCCCACTCCCCAGAGAAGCGTTACAGTCCGCAGAGTCTGGACCACACCTTCCCCAAGCCTAGACCCCACCAGTCAATTCTTGTGTCCTGGCCTTGTTTTATATCTTTATGGAATCTCTTTCGTTCATCAAGAATTCATTGACTGCCTAGGTGCCAGGCACTGTTCTAAGTGACAGGAATTCTTTTTCCTTCTTTTTTAAAAATTTAATTATTTTTTATTAACATATATTGTATTATTTGCCCCAGGGGTACAGGTCTGTAACTCATCAGTCCTACACAATTCACAGCACTCACCATAGCACATACCCTCCCCAATGTCCATCACTCAGCCACCCTCTCCCTCCCTCACACCCACAACAACCCTCAGTTTGTTTCCTGAGACCAAGAGTCTCTTATGGTGTGTCTCCCTCCCCGGTCCCATTTTGTTTCATTTTTCCCTCCCTTCCCCTCCAAACCCCAGCCCTGCCTCTCAAACTCCTCATATCAGAGAGATCATATGAAAATTGTCTTTCCTGACCACTTTATTTCTCTTAGCATAATACCCTCTAGTTCAATCCACATCGTAGTAAATGGCAAGATTTCATTTCTTTTGGTGGCTGCATAGTATTCCACTGTGTATATATACCACCTCTTCTTTATCCATTCATCTGTCAAAGGACATCTGGGCTTTTTCCATAGTTTGACTATTCTGGACATTGCTGCTATAAACATTCAGGTGCACGTGCCCCTTCAGATCACTACATTTTTATCTTTAGGGTAAATATCCAGTAGTGCAATTGCTGGGTCGTAGGGTAGCTCTATTTTCAACATTTTGAGGAACCTCCATGCTGTTTTCCAGAGTGGTTGCACCAGCTTGCATTCCCACCAACAGTAGGAGGGTTCCCCTTTCTCCGCATCCTCACCAACATCTTTTGTTTCCTGACTTTCTGGAAAGTCATTTAGCCATTCTGCCTGGCATGAGATGGCATCTCACTGTGGTTTTGATTTGTATTTCCCTGATGTAAGTGGTGGGATTTCTTTAACACTACCTGAAATTATCTAACTCACTTTTTTATTGCCTTACTCATTTATCATACTTCACATTTTCGTTTTTATTGTCATGTTTAGTTAGCCACCATATAGTACATCCTTTAGTTTTTGATGTAGTGGTCCATGATTCATTAGTTGCATGTAACAACACCCTGTTCTCAGCACCATACTTGCCCTCCTTAATACCCATCACTGTTACCCCATCTCCCCATCCCCTCACTTTGGTTCCCAGAGTCCAGAGTCTCTCATGGTTTGTCTCCCTCTCTGATTTCTTCCCCATTTGCCCTCTGTTCCCCTGTGGTCCTCTGCTCTATTGCTTATGTTCCACATATAAGTGAAACAATATGGTAACTGTCTTTCTCTGCTTGACTTATTTCACTCAGCATAATCTCCTCCACTTCCGTCCATGTTGATGCAAATGGCGAGTATTCATCCCTTTTTTCTAATAGAAGGTCCATGATAGCAGAGACGTGGGGATTATATCTTATCACCACTGTACACCCAGTGCCAAGGACAGTGCCTGATGCAGAGTAGATATTTAATGAACAATTGCTGAATGAATTAATGAGCAAATGAATGAATGAAAAAACTTGCAGTAGATGCTTCCTACCAGATCAATTCAAACTAATAATCTCGCCTAATGTCTTTTTTTTTTTTTTTTTTTTCCAAGTGGAACTAGCATTAAAGAGGCCAAATAAATTGAAAAGGTATTGAGTTAATGAAGTGAGTATTTTCTTTCCTCTACAGTTCTTCACCTGCCTCCTGGTGATATTTGCTGCTGAAGTAACCACTGGAGTATTTGCTTTTATAGGCAAGGGTGTAGTAAGTAGAAATTACAATTTCTTTTAATGATGGTTAAAGTGTTTTTTTATGGCAAAAGCTATGAGAATATTTCACCCACAATGATACTGAAAAACTAAATAATCCCCACAGATATCCTTTACACAGAACTTTTTAACCTACTCGTATTGTGCAGACCTGTGCATATTGTACGTATAAGTATGCATACATTTATTTGCACACATTTTTCTGAGAAGATGATAGTTCATTAGATCTGTAAAAGAGTCTATGATTTCTTTTAAAGGATCTCTAGTTTAAGATGATCCCATTTGTAACGGGGAAGCAGGCAGATTGCACACATGAGAAAGAGGGATGGAGAGGAACATGTATTTTTACCCCTTGTTAGATTATCATTTGTCCATAGGGCTTGGCCTGAAAAGAGGCCACATCATCCTCAAAGTCTGAAGTCTGACTTGCTGTGTGCTGGGAAAGCCAATTTATTTAAATTGGTGCTCAAACTGTAGGCATCCAAAATACGTTATCAAGAGAACCCACAGAGGCCAGAGAGGAAGGGACACACTGTGGGAAAGAAGGGCGTGGAAAAGAGGAAGAATGGAATCTTAAGTTTACCGTATTTCCCATAAATTCATGTGCTACCAGTATTGTGTGTATAAACTTTGGATTTTTCTAAAAAATGGTAAACATGTAGAATAAGTAAATATCACCTCCTTTAGAATATTTCTAAAGTAACCGGTTCTTTCTATAGGTTGGAGGAATTGGATCTTAGGACTTTTTGAGATCACTAGGGACATCAGATCACATGCTGTTATAACCAGAAAAAAACATTCTCTAAGTTTCCTATGATATTTGTATGCTGAACCAGTTTTCCTTGGTCATGAACATTTTTCAAACCATGTCATGGACAGACTTGAGTACTTCTAACAAATAGGGTACCAAGAACACGTAAGTCCCCACTCTGGTTGTACGTCAGAATGTCCTGGGGGGCCCACGAGCCTGGCGGCTGATGGATGCCAACGTCCATTCAGGTTTGAGAACGTCCGCTCGAAGACATTTGCTAGTCTATGAAAGCTGTTCTTGGTTAGTCTACCCTTCCATCTCCGAAAGTGTCTGAGAAACTCCAGAGCCTGTAATTTTCCCATATATGTAGCATTGTCTTTAAATACAGATAAACATAGGGAAAGGCTGTATGTTCCAAGGGTAAGGAATGGGGGGTTTTCCTTGATGAAAGGGGAATGTTTGAAACTTCCCCCACTCGCTGTCCCCTTGGTTTTTCAGGCTCTACGACATGTTCAGACCATGTACGAGGAGGCTTACAGTGATTACCTGAAAGACAGGGAAAGGGGAAATGGGACTCTCATTACCTTCCACTCAACAGTAAGTCACTTTACTTCTTCCTTGAAATCATCTCTTCTAAAGATCATTCATTAGCCAGGCTCTCTCTCTTCACCTGGATCAGAATAAATGTGGTGAAATGAAGCTGGAGCACTGTATTTCAGCCCTCTCAGGAGACACAGTTGGCATTTTGTGTAGAACCTAGAAGAGAAAGAGGCCTAGCACAGAGGGTCGGAGACAAAAGAGCACAAATAAGAACACCCAGAAAGCCGCCCAATTAAATACCAAGGTCTCTCAAAAGGCGGCTTAGTGGTATAACAAACAGCCATGACCTTCATGTCAGAAAAGCTCATTTCTAGCTGCAGACCCGCCACTTAAGCATGTTCCTTGTCTCCCTAATAATCGCTCAGCTCCCCTTTTTGTAAAATGAAAGGGCACAGAGACAGCCATGCTCCCCTTATCCTGGAACGTTCCGTGGGACTGTGCTGTCAGTGCAGTGCTGAGGGCTGCACACAGGCAGCCAAGGAGTAGGTACAGAGGAGATGGGCCAGGCCAGAGTCTTAACCTCTCTCTGCAATATGCAGAAGTAGCTATGAACTGCTGGGCCAGGTGCTTTCAGGTAGCCCCATTCTTGTTCGTCACAGGACTGTCCTGGAAGTACCAAACATTTCTCCGGCTCAGCCTCAGCTGACCCTGCGACATCAAGCCACACACATTCTCCTCTGTCCTTGAAGGACCAGCGGTAAAGCAGGACACCTGTTTGCTGACTAGCCTTCAGGCCCGGGCCTTTCAGTCCTGAGGGTTCATCTGCTGTGGTCACTTTTCCTCTCTGTCCCAGACTGTCCCCAGCTAATGAGCCCTTCCTGAAGCTCATAAAACTTTAGCCACTCAGTAGATTAAATTACTCCCAGGCTGAAAAAAAAAAAAATCTAAAAACCCAATACCTGTCTAAAAAACAACAATTCACACAGATGCCATCCATTGGCTTCTTGCTTTGTTTGGGTTGCCTTGAGTCACTTCCCAACGTGAAACTCAGAAAACTTGACGGAATTCCTTTCCCTGTTTTGCTAGCATGATTATGTGACTCTTCACCATCTTTCTAGAAATGGCAGCTTGGTTTGCTCTGACTGGGCCCCATAGCTGCTTTGCTGCCTCAGTCCCCTGGTCCTCAGCAGTGATGCCCAGACTTGTAGCTCCCACTTCTCTCTCCGCTGCCCTAAAAACTCTTTTCTGACTCTCTAGTTTCAGTGCTGTGGAAAGGAAAGCTCTGAACCGGTCCAACCCACATGCCCAAAGGAGCTTCTAGGGCCCAAGGTAAGATTCTCTGCCAGGGTCCCTATCCTACTTTCGTGTAAGATGGTTCCAGCCGGAGGCGGTGGGGGTGGGGGAGGTTGATGGGTGTGATCTAGGAGGCCCTCTCCCAGTGGCTTCTGTGCCTCAGCTCTCTTCTGCATAGAGTAGGAAGCAATGCTGAGTCCCAGTCTCCTGGTCCCCTGGGAAATGGTGGTATGCTGCCTTGCCCATAATGGTGCAAATGCTATGGCGTTACTTAAACTTGCCAGGTCCAAGGGTGTGTACCCTGAGAATGTCACGCAAGACCTCTCTGTGGCATTACTGATAAATGCTTCATTTATTAAGTGCTATGTGTCAGGCACTGTGCCTGTTTCTGAAAACTCCAAGATGAAGAATGTGGCTCTTGCGTCCATGGCCTCAAAGTCCAGTCAAGGGAGAAAGTTCTGTGCCTGGTCCATACAGTACAGGGGCATTAGGAAAGCTTCACAGAGATTGGAATCCTCAAGCTGCATTTTGACAAGGGACGGTCATCCCAGGCCGAAAGCAGCAGGAGCAGAGGTGCAGTCGAGTGGAACTCCAGGAAAATAGGGACTCTGGAGGGCATGGTAAGGGACATGCTTGGGGAGGTAGACAGAGGCCTGATTGTACACCTGGAAGTTTGGGAAAGGTGTTGCTTTTAGCAGAGGATTAACATGGTCAGTTTTGAGTTGTAGAAACAGTACTCAGGCTCCAGGTGTGACAGATAGATGGTTGGAGAGTGATGGAGGGAGGCCACTTCAGTGGCACTTGTGCATACCCTGGAAGGAAAGGATGAGGAGCTGATGCAAGTGACGGGCAGTGGGAAGGGAGAGGAAGCAGCAGATTCCAAGATGTTCAGGGGTGGAATCCACAGACCTCTTGCATGTGAGGGGGAGTTGAGGGGAGGAAATTAAGACTTCAGACTTCTGTTTGGGCCGAATGGGTGGGTGGAGGCTCTGCTCTCCACAAGAGGTGAATACAGGGAGAGGAGCAGATCCTGGGGCAGTTTTGGTCAAGTTTGCTCTTTAGATGACTGTGGGAATTACACATAATCCGAGCTCAGGATGGGTGTAGGGATCCCAGCATGGCGGTGGTAGCTGAAGCCATAGCAGTGGAAAGGAACGCCGAGGGGGACTGTGTGGAATAAGATAGAGGTGGGCTGACAACCCTGCCATTTACGGGGTAAGCAGGAGACTAGAAGCCAGAAGACTGTGGCCGGAGCAGTGAAGGCGGAGATGGTTTGCCCATAGAGTCCAATGCTGGGATGAAGACAAAGAAATGAAGGCCGGAAATAACCTGTTGGATTTGGTCTTAGGAAATCGTTAAAGGTGTTTGCTCTGCAGTTTCAGGGAAGAGGTCTGGGAAAGAACAGACATAATGTGGGAGGTAATGGTGGGGTATGAGAATATGGGGACAATGACATGGATGCTCTGGGCATGCAGCTCTGAACGCACCAAGCTTGTGTCGTGAGTCAGGCATTGGACACTTACTGGCTCCCCGTGAGTTGGATGGTGTGAATAAGGTAGAGCCACTGCTGGACAGGCCCGCAAGGGAGCCAGCTCCACCACCCAGCAGTGCATGAGTAAGGCTACATGAGGAGCACCACAGACTCAACAGGGGGCACGTGATCTGAAGGGTTGCGGGAGGCCCTCCCAATGTGATTCGTTTTTGTTGTCGTTCAGATGTCATTGACATACAGTGTTAAATTTGTTTCAGGTGTATAATGATTCAATACTTTTTTTATTTTTTAATATATTGCTTTATTATTTTTTTACATGTGGTAAAATACATTTAATAAAGTTTGCCATTTTATTTTTTTATTGTGCTGTGTTAGTGACCATGAAATATATGATTAGTTTTCGATGCAGTGTTCCAAGATTCATTGTTTGTGCACCACACCCAGAGATCCATGCAATCCGTGTCCTCCTCAGTACCCACCACCAGCCTCATTATCCCCCCACCCGTCTCCCCTCTAAAACCCTCAGTTTGTTTCTCAGAGTCCACAGTCTTTCATGGTTCATCTTCCCCTCTGATTTCCCCCAACTCACTTCTCTCCTTCTCCTAATGTCCTCCGTGTTATTCCTTATGCTCCACAAGTAAGTGAAACCATATGATAATTGAATCTCTCGCTTGACTTATTTCACTCAGCATAATCTCCTCCAGTCCTGTCCATGTTGATACAAAAGTTGGGTATTCATCCTTTCTGATGGCTGAGTAGTATTCCATTTTTTATATATATGGACCACATCTTCTTTATCCATTCGTCTATTGAAGGGCATCGCTGCTCTTTCCACAGTTTGCCTATTGTAGACATTGCTGCTATGAACATTGGTGGCAATGCAAATTGGTACAGCCATTTTGGAAAAAAGTGTGGGATTCCTCAAAAAATTAAAAATAGAGCTACCCTGTGACCCTGCAATTGCACTACTGGGTATTTACCCCAAAGATACAGATGTAGTAAAAGAAGGAACATCTGTACCCCAATGTTCAATACGTCTGTACTTTACTCAGTGCCCATCACAAACAACTCCTTAATCCTCTTCATCTATTTCATCCAATCCCCCACCCACCTCCCCTCTGGCAACCACCAGTTTGTTCTCTATATCTAGGAGTCTGTTTTTTGTCTTTTTTCCCCTCTGTTTGCTCATCTGTTTTATTTCTTAATTTGCACATATGAGTGAAAATATATGGCATTAGTCTTTCTCTGTGTTTCTCTGCTTCACTCAACATTACACCCTAGGCTCATCCATGTTGTTGCAAATGGCAAAATTGCATTCTTTTTTAAGGCTGAGTAATATTCCATTGTGTATATATACTACTTGTTTATCCATTTGTCTATTGATAGACATTTGGGTTGCTTCCATATCTTCACTTTTATAAATAATGCTGCAGTGAACATAGGGGTGCCATATATCTTTTCAAATTAAAGTGTTTTTCATTGGGTAAATACCAACAGTGGAGTTGTTGGATCATATGGTATTTCGATTTTGAATATTTTGAAGAACCTCCATCCTGTTCTCCATCGTGGCTTCACCAGCTTGCATTTCCATCAGCAGTGCATAAGGGTTCTTTTTCTCCACATCCTCATCAGCACTTATTTCTTGTGTTTTTTATTTTAACCATTCTCAGAGGTGTGAGGTGGTATTTCATTGTGGTTTTCAATTGCATTTCCCTGATGCTGAGCGATGCTGAGCATCTTTCTCTGTGTCTGTTGGTCATCCCAATGTCTTCTTCGGAGAAATGTCTATTCAAGTCCTCTGCCCATTTTCTAAATGGATTATTTGGATTTTGGTGTGGAGTTCTACCAGTTCTTTAGATATTTTTGGATATTAACTCCTCATCAGATATACCATTTGTAATTGTGTTCTCCCATTCATAGGTTGTCTTTTCATTTTATTAATTGTTTCATTTGCTGTGCAGAAGGTTTTTATTTTGATGTAGTCCCAATAGTTTAGTTCTGCTTTTGTTTCCCGTGCCTCAAGAGACTTATCTAGAAAAATGTTTCTCCAGCCAGTGTCAAAGGGATTACTGCTCATGTTTTCTTCTAGGAATTTATTTTCTCAGGTCTCACATTTTGGTCTTTAATCCATTTTGAGTTTATTTTTGTATATAATGTAAAAAAGTAGTCCAGTTTTCTCAGCACCATTTATTGAAGAGACCATCTTTTTCCCATTGCATATTCTTGCCTCCTTTGGCATAGATGAGTTGATCATAAAAGCATGGGTTTATTTTTGGACTCTATTCTGTCCCATTGATCTCTGTGTCTTTTTTTGTGTCAGTACCATACTGTTTTGATTATTGCATCTTTATAGTGTATCTTGAAATCTCGTACTGGTTTTCTCTGGCTTTGTTCTTATTACTCAAGATAGCTTTGGCTATTTGGGGTCTTGTGTGGTTCGATAGAAATTTTAGGACTATTTGTTCTCATTCTGTGAAAAATATTTTGTATTTTGATAGGGATTGCATTAAATGTGTAGATTGCTTTTGGTAATATGGACATTTTGACAATATTTCTTCCAGTCTGTGAGCATGGAATGTCTTTGTGTCATCTTCAATTTCTTTCATCAGTGCTTTATAGTTTTCAGAGTACAGATCTTTTACATCCTTGGCTAAGTTTATTCCTAAGTATTTTATTATTCTGAGTGCAAAGGTAAATAGAATTGTTTTCTTAATTTCTCATTCTGCTACTTCAGTATTAGTGAAGTAGCGTAGTAGTGGTGAATTAGAAATGCAACAGATTTCTATGTACAGATTTTTGTATCCTGTGACCTTACTGAACTTATTTATCTATTCTAGTACTTTTCTGGTGGAGTTTTTAGGTTATTGCATGTATAGTATCATGTCATCTGCAAAGAGTGAAAGTTTTATTTCTCCCCTACCTGTCTGGATGCTTTTTATTTCTTTTTGTTGCCTGATTGCTATGGCTAGACTTCCAGTGCTATGTTGAATAAAAGTGGTAAGAGTAAGGAAAAAGAAAAAAGAAAAAAGTTGTAAGAGTGGATATCCTTATCTTGTTCCTGATCTTAGAGGAAAAGCTCTAAGTTTTTCACCCTTAAGTATAATTTCAGCTGTGGGCATGTCATATGTGGCATTTATAAGGTTGATGTATGTTCCCTCTACACCTACTTTGCTGAGGGTTTTTATTGTGAATGGATGTTGTACCTCGTTAAATGCTTTTTCTACATCTATTGAGGTGATCATATGGTAAAAACCTTTCTTGTATTGATGTGATATATTAAGTTGATTGAGTTATGAATATTGAACCAGCCTTGCATACCAAGAATAAATCCCACTTGATCATGGTGAATGATTTTTTTAATGTATTGTTGGATTTGGTTTGCTGGTATTTTGAGAACTTTTGCATCTTTGTTCAACAGAGACATTGGCCTGTAGTTCTCTTATTTTGTAATGTCTCTGTCTGGTTTTGGTATCAATTTGGTATCAGGGTAATGCTGACCTCATAGAATGAATTTGGAAGCTTTCTTTCCTCTTCTACTTTTTTGGAATAATTTGAGAATAGGTGTTAACTCAGGGAACCTGGGTAGCTCAGTCAGTTAAGGATCCGACTCTTGATTTTGGCTCAGATCATGATCTCAGGGTCCTGTGATCAAGCCCTGCATCAGGCTCTGTGCTGAGCATGGAGTCTACTTAAGATTCTCTCTTTCTTCCTCTGCCTGTCCCCCAACTCATGCAGGCTCTCTTTCTCTCTAAAAATAGAGGGGGAATACTAAAAAAATAAAATAAGAATAAGTATTAACTCTTCTTTAAATAAATGGTAGAATTCACTTGAGAAGCCATCTGGTACTGTACTTCTGTTCATTGGGATTTTTAAATTACTGATTCAATTTCATTGCTAGTATTCAATCCATTTAAATTTTTCATTTCTTCCTGATTCAGTTGTGGGAGGTTATATGTTTCTAGGAATTTGTGCATTTCTTCTAGGTTGTCTAATTTGTTCACATAAAATTTTTCTTATTCTTTTATAATCCTTCATATTTCTGTGATAATTGTTTTTTCTTCCCTTTGTTACTGATTTTATTTATTTGAGTTCTTGCTCTTCCTTTTTTGATGAGTCTGGCTAAAAATTTATCAATTTTATTGATTTTTATCAAGAACCAGCTCCTGTTTTCATCAATCTGTTCTACTGCTTTTTTAGACTCTATTTCATTTATTTCTGTTCTAATGTTCATTATTTCCTTCTTTCCACTGGCTTTGGGCTTGGTTTGTTTTCTTTTTTCTAGCTCCTTTTGTGCAAGTTTAGGTTGTTTGAGATTTTTCTTACTTCTTGAGGTAGGCATGTATTGTTATATTCTTTGCCCTTAGAAAAGCTTTTGTTGCATCCCAAAGATTTTTAGAATGTTGCATAATCATTTTCATTTGTCTCCATGTATTTAATTTTCTCTTTGATTTCTTGGTTGACTCATTCCTTGTTTACTAGCATGTTATTTGGCCTCCATGTATTTGTGTTCTTTCCAGATTTTTCCTTGTGATTGTTTTCTGGTTTCATACCATTGTAGTCAGAAAATATATATGATTTCAATCTTTTTGAATTTATTGAGATGTGTCCTGTGGCCTAACATATGACCTGTTATGGAGAATGTTCTGTGTGCACTTGAAAAGAATGCATATTCCATTCTTATTGGATGGAATGTTCTGAATATCTCCGTTAGGCCCATCTGGTCCAATGTATCATTCAAAGCCACTGTTTCCTTGTTGATTTTCAGCCTGGATGATCTATCCATTGATGTAAGTATGGTGTTAAAGTCCCTTACTATTACTGTAGATCAATTTCTTCCTTTATGTGTGTGAATGGTTGCTTTATGTATGTGGGTGTTCCCTTGTTGAATGCATAAATGTTTACAATTGTTGTATCCTCTTGTTGGATTGTTCCCTTTATCATTATGTAGTGACTTTCTTTTGTCTCATATTATAGTCTTTGTTTTCAAGTCAATTTTGTCTAAGTATTGCTATCCCAGCTTTTTTTGCTTCCATTTGCATGGTAAAGTTTTTTCTA
The DNA here is from genome assembly GCF_009829155.1 of Mustela erminea. Classification (NCBI taxonomy): domain Eukaryota; kingdom Metazoa; phylum Chordata; class Mammalia; order Carnivora; family Mustelidae; genus Mustela; species Mustela erminea. The sequence continues at coordinate 11,228,982 of NC_045623.1, forward strand.
CCCCTTTATTTTCAATCTGCATGTGTTTTTAAGCCTGAAATGGGTCTATTTTAGACAGAATGTAGATCGGTCTTGTTTTTATATCCATTTGGTCACCCTGTGTCTTTTGATTGGAGCATTTAGTTCCTTTACATTCAAAGTCATTATTGATAGGCATGAACTTACTGCAATTTTGTTACTTGTTTTATGGTTATTCTGTAGCTCATCTCTGTTCTTTTTTCCTTTTTGTTCTCTTCCTTTGTGATTTGATTATTTTCTTTCATAATTTACTTTAATTCCTTTCTCTTTATTTTCTGCATATTATTACAGGTTTTTTTTTTAATTTATTTATTTATTTTCAGCATAACAGTATTCATTATTTTTGCACCACACCCAGTGCCACATGCAATCCGTGCCCTCTATAATACCCACCACCTGGTACCCCAACCTCCCACCCCCCCGCCACTTCAAACTATTACAGGTTTTTGATTTATGGTTACCATTAAACTCATATAACATCTTGTGCATATAGCAGTCTATATTAAGCTGGTGGTCACTTAAGTTTGAACCCATTCTAAAAGCACTAAATTTTTACTTTCCCTTCTCCACATTTATATGATGTCACACTTTACATTCTTTTATTTTGTGAATTCTTTGATTTTTTATAGATAAAATTGACTTTTCTGCTTTTGTGCTTTATTCTTTGTTCTGCTTTTATAAGTGATTAATCTACTGCTTTTTAAAAAATTTTATTTATTTATTTGACAGACAGAGATCACAAGTAGGCAGAGAGGCAGAAAGACGGGGAAGCAGGCTCCCCACCAAGCAAAGAGGACAATGCAGTACTTGATTCCAGGACCCTGGGATCAAGTCCTGCATTGATCCCAGGACTTGCAGACCCAGGACCCTGGGACCTGAGCCGAAGGCAGAGGCTTAACCCACTGAATCACCAAGGTGCCCCTAATCTACTACTTTTATTATGTTGGTATTTACATGTTAAGTTTTTTGCCTTTCATAATTTTCTTACTCCTGTTTATGGCCTTTTCATACTACTTACAGAACTCCTTTTAATGTTCTTTGTAAGTCCAGTTTAGTGGTGATGAACTCCTTTAACTTTTATTTATCTGGGAAACTCTTTTTCTCTCCTTCTGAATGGTAGCTTGGTTGATAGCTGATAGCCTTGGTTGCAAGCTTTTTCCTTTCATCACTTTGAAATGTTCATGCCTCTCCCTTCTGGCCTGCAGTGTCTCTGCTGAAAAATCAGCTAGTAATCTTATGGGGTTTCCTTTCTATGTAACTGTTTACTTTTCTCATGCTGCTTTTAAAATTCTTTTTTTTTTATTATTAACATATAATGTATTGGGGCACCTGGGTGTCTCAGTGGGTTAAAACCCCAGTCTCATAACATATAATGTATTATTTGCCCCAGGGGTACAGGTCTGTGAATCATCAGTCTTACACCTTTCATAGCACTCACCATAGCACATACTCTCCCCCAATGTCCATCACCCAGCCACCCTATCCCTCCTACCCCACCCTCCAGGAACCCTCAGTTTGTTTCCTGAGATTAAGAGTCTCTTATGGTTTGTCTCCCTCCCTGGTCCCATCTTGTTTGATTTTTTTCCCTCCTTACCCCCCACAACCCCCCGCCCTGCCTCTCAAATTCCCCATGTCAGAGAAATCATATGATAATTGTCTTTCTCTGATTGACTTATTTCACTTAGCATAATACCCTCTAGTTCCATCCACATCATTGCAAATGGCAAGATTTGGGGGTTTTGATGGCTGCATTGTATTCCATTGTGTATATATACCACATCTTTTTTATCCATTCATCTGTTGATGGACATCCAGGCTCTTTCCATCATTTGGCTATTGTGGACATTGCTGCTATAAACATTTGGGTGCAGGTGCCCCTTCAGATCACTACATTTATATCTTTAGGGTGAATACCCAGTAGTGCAATTAAAATTCTCTATCACTTTTTTTTTTTTTTTGCCATTTTAATTATTATGCGTTTTGGTGTGTATCTCCATGGGTTCACCTTGTCAGGTGCTCTTGGTGCTGCCTGGACCTGTTTCCCCAGATTAGGGAAGTTTTCAGCTATTATTTCTTCAAATAAATGTTCTTCCCCCTTTTCTCTCTTCTTCTCTGGTATTCTCATAATATGAATTTTATTATGCTTGATGATGTCATTGAATTCCCTTAACCTATTCTCATTTTTTATTGTTCTTTTTTCCTTTTTGCTATTCAGCATGGTTGCATTACATTACCCTGTTTTCCAGCTCCCTGATCCATTTTTCTGTTTCTTCTAATCTACTATGGATTCCTTCTAGTATATTTTTAATTTTGGTTACTGAGTTTTTCATCTTTGATTAGTCTTTTTTTAATTTTTCTCTTTGTTGAAGATTTCAGTGAGATCCTCACTCTTTTCTCCAGTTCAGTGAATATAGCCATTGCTTTGAATTCTTTATCAGGAATATTGCTTATCTACATTTCAGTTCATTCTTTTGCTGTGTTTTTGTCCTGTTCTTTTATTTAGGACATCTTCTCCTAATGGTGTCTAAATATTTGTGTTTGTATCTATGTATCAGGAAAGTCAGTTATATCTCCTGACTTTGAAAGTAGTGGCCTATGAGGAAGAGGTCCTGTGGTACCCCACAGTGCAATGTCCCCTGTTCACCAGGACAAGGAGCTTAAGGGGTGTCTTCCATGGGGGGTGCATAGGCCCTACTATTCTGGCTGAGCCTTGTTTATCTTCAGTCCAGATGACTACAGTGGCCCACTTTGCCTATGGTGGGCAGGATTTGCTCCCTGTGTTGTTACAGGACCAGTCTGGAACCACAGTGGGCTTATTGTTAGGCAGTGTCAGCAGTCAAACCAGATGTCTGCCCTCATCTCATCTACTGCAGCTGTGGTCATACCAAACTGCAGAGCACTATGTCTGCCTTATCCCCTAAAAGGCTTTCATTTGTGGGTGAGAACTCTAGTCAGACCAGATGTCTGTTCCCAATCTATCTGCTGATGCTGCAGGGACCATGAACTACAGGGACCTGTGAGGTCCTCAGGTCGTTTTTGTTGGTGGGCAGGGCCAGTAATGAAATCAGGTGTCTGCCCCCAGTCTGTCTAGTGGAGCTACATATGCACTGATTGGCAGAGCTCTCTCTATATCTAAACTGCCAGTTATAAAGGTTTGGCTACTGGGACTACAGTTGAAATGGTGTGTATGGTTATCTTCCCCCCTTCCCATGGCAGGAGTCACTTTGGAGTGGTGGCATCCCTGCCTGGGCTGATTGCAGGTTGAGATATGACAGGAGCCACTCTGGAGGGACTCCTGCCAAGTGGAGCTAATTGGATGGGGTGGACCCAGATCCACAGGAGAACATGGAGGCAGGCAATGTGCTGTTAGCAAACTGGATGGCAAGTGTTCTCACTGGTTCTTGCAGGTACCTAGGTATCTAGGTATTTAGGCTGGGGAGCAGAGGGGAGAGAAATGGTGCCCACCAGGAATTTGTTCTTGGAAAAGTCTCCTGAAGATCTCTGCCCCTCCAGCTCATGTTCTGAGATGTAAATAAATCTCCTTCCCATATACCCAGGTACTTTTCAAACTGCTGCTTCTATGCTGTATCTCAGTAGGCCTGTTTGCTATGCGGGCTCTTTAAGAATAGTGACTCACTTCCCTAGCACCCTCTGGCTCTCCTAGAGCAGAGCGTGCTGCTTTTTAAAGTTCCTGGTGTTAAACCCCACTGATTATTAAAAAAAAAACTCTCAAAGTTAAACCCTTCTGGTTTTCAAAGCCAAATGTTATGGGGACTTATCTTCCCAGTGCCAGTCCCCTGTGCCTGGGATGTATGTTATGGGGTCTGTCTCTCTCCATTCTCTGTACTTGCAGTACCCCTCCTGCTTGTGGTTAAGACTAACCATCCCAACTGCATCTCTGCCCTCCCTACTCTTTTCAAGGTAGCCTTCTCTCTATGATTAACTGTGGAAAGTCTCTTCTGCTAGTCTTCGGGTTTTCTGGGTTGGTTGCCCTGATGTAACTGTTATCTAGGTGTGTCCGTGGGAGGAGGTGAGCTTAGGAACATTGTACTCTGCCATATTTCCAGAAATCCTTTCCCCTGATGTTATTCTTAGGATGAGTTTTAAAGGATGAATTGGAGTTTAGCAAACAAAAGAGAAGGATATTCCAGGTAGAATGGGTGGGGTAAAGCATGGAGGCAAGAGAAGGTAGTTGTATCCAGAAAAGTGCCAGCGGTGGGGAGTGACTAAAAGCTCAGATGCCTGTGGATATGAGTCCTTCAAGGAGGAGATGCATGTCCTTGAAGGGCCTTAAATACTCCTATGAAGCCAAAAGTCTAGGTTATATGCTGAATGCTTAGGAAAGCACCACAGGTAGAATCTGGGGTGGGATTTGCATTTTCCTGAGTTTGCTGTGGCAGCAGTTTGGGGAATCGATGGAAAATGAATAATCTGGAACCAAGGAGACCAGTTGAGAAGGCTGCTATCTCACGGTCAGCCAAGAGATGTTAACTGTTAACAAGCTGGACTGAGCACCAGGAGTGGAGAGAAGGGCATTTAGAAAGTAAAATCTGCAGGTCCTGGTGACTAGACCAGTTAGATATGAAAGAAGAGGGGTAGATACCAGCTGAATAGATGCTATCCTTTATCGAACTGAGGAATAGAAAGAAGGAAAAATTTTGGAGAAAAGAAAGTGAGTTCAGTTCTTAACATGGTAATTTTGAGGAGCCAGTGGAACTTCCAATTGGAAATGTCCAATAGATAGTCAGAAAATGTAGTTTGCAGCACAGGAGAAAGGTCTGACTGTCAGTATTTTATGGGAATCTTAAGCTGTAGGTAAGAAATTGATCCATTAGGTTTGGAATAAAGGACAAGAAGAGAACTCCAGGGAACAAGAGCATTTAAGAATAGGGAGAGAAAGAGCTGTCAAATAAAGAACGTATTAAAAATAAACACACATGTGACAAGACATATGCTGTGGGGAGGGAATGGTCACCAGAGTCAGGTGGTCAGGTGCTGCCACTGAGGTCAGCTCAACATTTGTCAATAACTACCTTATGCCTGGCACTGCAAATACAAAGAAGAATGAAACAAAGTCCCTACTGTCAAGGAATTTGCAGTTTAACAGGAAAGATATGCACAGAAATGAATAAAGTGCAGGAACAGAAGTATGCACAGAGTGTATAAGTGCTATGAAAACCCAGTGGGTTACTTAGGCCAGAGGCTAGATGAATCAGGGGAAAGCTGATTGAAGCAATGATGTCTCAGTTACCTCTTCAGGTGTGAGAAGTAACTATGGAAGCATTAGACAGCAAAGGGTAGGGGGACATCTCTCTGCAGAGGAACTAGCATAAGCCATGGGACAGAAGCAGAAAATATGATGGTTTGTGTAGGGAACTAAATGTCCAAGGAGGTCCAGTAAGATAACTACCAAAATATTGATAGGATTGAGCATTTAAAAAGGTGCCTTCATGTCAGGGACAGAGTGAGGACAGAACCCATGCTGACTGAAATGAGATGTAAGGAATAAGGGTGCTCTTTGAAGTAGTCTTGGGGCAAAGGACAGGAAAAGAGAGTTCAGAAAAGATGAAATCCAAATTACCATTAAACATATAAAAATGCAGGCAATTAATAGCAATGTTTTTTTAAAAATTACAAATTAAAGACCTGTCATTGTTTAACCTATGAAATTGGCTAAGTTCTTTTTTCTTATTAATTATATATGATATTGGCAAAAATGATCTAAAATGAACATTTTCAGAGATATTGGTACAAAATTTTTAGAGGTCATTATGATTGCAAAATTTGTGTTAAGAGAGTTTCTTAGGGGGCAGAGTAGGAAGACCCTGGCCTGACCTTGTTTACTGTTAGCTATCACCCACATCCAAGTCAGTAAACTGGAAAGCAGTCCAAAAACTGAAAAAACGAACTTCACAACAAATATAGAAAGGCTGCATCTGAAGGGTTAGGAAGGTCAGAAAGGCAGAGGGAGACTGCCAGCAGCAGGGAGGGAGCTGCATGTACAGAAAGGACAGAGAAATGGACTCTTGCACCAGGGAAGACTAATCCCCATAATGTTTGGTTTAAAAACCAGAGAGGCTGACTTCCTGTGAGTTTGTAAAACCTGTGGAACTTGGAGCCTGGAGCTTTAGAAGTCAGCTGACTCAGCACTGGACAAGATGGGAGAGTTAGAGATAGCTGGGTCACCACCCTTAAGGAGCAGCCTATATGGAGAAGCAACAAGAAAATAGCAGTTTACACAGTTCCAGAGGCAAACAGGAGACAGATCTGTTCATACTGATTTCAGAGCATGTTGGGTGAATTTGAAAATAAAGGACCTGGCAGGTGCCATTTTCCTCTATCACCCTCCAGCATAAACCCAGTGTCCCCTGCATGAAGCAGGACAGCACAGATACTTGCTACCTCACCTTCTAGCAGTGCACCACGACCACAAGATCTCTTGAGGACTCACCCACTTCAAGCCTGCTAACCTTGGCTCTGGACAAATTTTGTTAAAGCTGCCCAGACTACTACCCAGCCTTCGAGTGCCCAACTGCTGCACCATATCCAGCTGAGTGTCCCTAGCCGCTGTCATGTGACAAGTCACAACTGCATACTAAGCCCAGCCTCATACTCCTGGCTGCCCTGGCACATAGCCCCTAACTCCCACAATGCTTCAGGGGTCTAGCATAGGTCTAGTGGCCTGATGCACATTTTGCTGACACTGTTAACCCTGCTCCGAATTTCCCTGGCGGGCATGCATACTCAGAGCTGGCTTCCCTGGGTCCCAAACACCACAGAGAGCAAGCACAACACACAACAGGCAGAAAGTCAGTGCAGATGATTACATGGAAAGGAAAAGTGACTTGGACACAATAACAGCATAAGCAACATACGTAGGATACTCTCCTGAAGTGCCTGCTCTTTTTTTATGAAAGAGCAGTTTCAAGAACAGAAGACACAGTTGACTTTCTTAACACAGAGAAACAGACAGAGAGAGGCAGACAAAATGGGGAAGCAGAAATTTATCTCAAATGAAATAAAGGACAAGACCACAGCTGGAGATCTAAGCAAAACAGATATAAGTAACATGCCTAGTGGCATATTTACAGTAATAATCATAAGGATACTCACTGGACTTGAGAAAAGAGTGGAAGACCTGAGTGAGACCCTTAGCACGGAGTTAAGGAAAAATAGAGCAGAGATAAAGGACTCCATAAATAAAATGAGAAATGTGCTTGATGGAATGAACAGCAGGATCAAAGAAGCAGAGGAATGAATTAGTAACCTAGAAAATAGAGTAATGGACAGTAATGGAAAGCTGAATAAAAGAGAAAAGAATTATGCAAAATGAGAATAAACTCAGGGAATTGAATGACTCCCTCAAATATCATGCCATTCCTATAATAGGAGTCCCAGAAGAAGAAGAGAGAAAAGGGCAGAAAATTCATTTGAAGAAATAATAGCAGAAAACTTCCCCAATCTGGGGAGGGACACAGATACCCAGATCTAAGAGACACAGACAACTCCCATCAAAATCAACAAAACAAATCCACACCAAGACATATTGTAACTAAACTGGCAAAATATAGTGATAAAAAATGTTAAAGCAAGACAACAGAAGTCAGTACAAGAGAAAACTCATAAGGCTAGCAGGAGATTTTCCAGCAGAAACCTTCCAAGACAGAAGAGAATGGCATGAAATAATCCAAGTGCTGAATGGGGAAAAATCTTCAGCCAAGAACACTCTATCCAGGAAAAAATACTCTATCATTTAGAATAAGAGAGATAAGGAGTTTCCATGGGTGGGGGGAACACCTCACAAAAAGAAGAGTTAATGACGACTGCACTAGCTCTTCAAGAAATATTAACAGGCACTCTTTGAGTGATATAGAGAGACCAAAATTGATACCACAGAGGTAGGATATACAAAATGAATAAAAATGAATATTTATGTAAAAAAATCAGTCTAGCAACTCACACAAAAAAAGGATATAAAATATAATAAAATAATAACATATAAAAACATGGGAGGAGAAGAAAAAACAATCGGTTCAAACTTAAACAACCACCAATTTAATATAGACTGCTATATGCTGAAGAGGTTCTGTACAAACCTAATGGTAACCATCTATCAAAAACCACTAATAAGTATGCAAAGAATAAAGAGAAAGCTAAATATATCACTAAAGAAAAACAGCAAACCATAAAAGACAAGAAAGTTTCAGAGAAAATCTTCACAAGGAACCACAAAACAAATAATAAAATGACAATAAATACACATCTATCAGTAATTATCTTGAATGTAAATAGACTAAATGCTCCAATCAAAAAACAGAGTGACAGATGGATTAAAAAAATAAGGCCCATCTATATGTTGCCTGCAAGAGGCTCATTTTAGACCTAAAGACACATGCATATTGAAAGTGAGGGGACAGGGAAATGTCCAGCATACAAATGGATGTCAAAAGAGAACTGGGGTAGAAATACTTAAATTGGACAAGCTAGATTTTAAACCAAGGACTGTAGCAAGAGATGAAGAAAGACATTATAGTATAATAAAGAGGACTATCCAACAAGAAGATGTAACAATTGTAAACATTTATGCTTATAACAAGGGAACACCTAAATACATAAAACAGTTTAAAAAACATAAAGGAACTAATCAATAAGAATACAATAGGAGGGGACTTTAACATCCCACTTACAACAACGGACAACTCATCTAAACAGAAAATGAACAAGAAACAATGGCTTTGAATGATACACTGGACTAGATGGTCTTAACAGATATATTCAGATCATTCCATCCTAAATTTGTTAAAATACAACAGGGAACATTCTCCAGAATAGATCACATATTAGCCCACAGTAAAAGCCTCAACAAACTGAAGATCAAAATCATACCATGCATATTTCTGACCACAATCCTATGAAACTAGAAATCAATGATAAGAAAAAATCTGGAAAGACCATAAATACATGGAAGTTAAATAACATGCTACTAAACAATGAAACAGTCAAGTGGGAAATAAAAGAAGAAATAAAAAAGTACATGAAACAAATGAAAATGAAAACACAATCGTCCATAAACCTCTGGGATGCAACAAAAGCAGTTCTTAGAGGGAAGTTTATAGCAATACATGCCTACCTCAAGAAGCAAGAAGAATCTCAAATAAACACCTAACCAGACACCAAACAGAACTAGAAGAAAACAAAGCCTAAAGCCTAAAGCCAGCAGAAGAAAGTAAAAAAATAAAGATTAGAGCAGAAATAAATGATACAGAAACTAAAAACAACAACAACAAAACAATGGAACAGACCACTGACACCAGAGCTGCTGCTTTGAAAATTCAATAAAATGGATAAACTTCTAGCCAGACTTATCCAGAAAAAAAGAGAATGGACTCATTTAAGTCAGAAAAGAGGGAGGAGAAATAACAACCAACACCATAGAAAAACAAACAATCTTAAGAGAATATTATGGAAAACTATATGCCAACAAACTGGACCATCTAGAAGAAATGGATAAATTCTTAGAAACATATAACCTCTCACAACTCAATCAGAAAGAAATTTTTCTTAAAATGTGAAAAGACTGAATACTAACAGTGAAATTGAGTCAGTACTTTAAAAACTCCAAAAAACCCCCACAAAAATCTAGTACCAGATGGCTTCACAAGCAAATTCTACCAAACATTTAAAAAGTCAATACCTATTCTTCTTGAATTATTCCCAAAAAACAGAAAAGGAAAGAAAACTTCCAAATTCATTCTATGAAGTCAACATTACCCTGATACCAAAACCAGATGAAACACCAGCAACAAAGAGAACTTCTGGACAATATGCCTGATGAACATGGATGTAAATATTCTCGACAAAACACTGGTAAACCAAATCCAACAATACATTTAAAAAAATCACTCACCGTGATCAGCTGGCATTTATTCTCAGGTTGCTGGGGTAGTTCAGTATTCACAAATCTGCATCATATCAATAAGAGAGAGGATAAGAATCATATAATCAGAAAAAGCATTTGATAAAGTATAAAGTCTATTCATGAAAAAAAAACCCTCAACAAAGTAGGTTTAGAGGAAATATAACATAATAATGGCCATGTATGAAAAACCCACAGCTAACACACTCAATGGGGAAATACAGACCTTTCCCTTAAGGTCAGGAACAAGACAAGGATGTCTGCTCACCACTTTTATTCAAAATAGTATTGGAAGTCTAGCCACAGCAGTCAGACAGCAAGAAATAAAAGGCATCTAAATCAGTAAGAAGTAAAACACTCATTAATTGCAGATGTCATGATATTATATATAGAAAAACTTTAAAGTCTCCAACAAAAAAAACTGCTAGAACTGATAAACAAATTCAGTAAAGTCTCAGGATACAAAATCAGCACACAGAAATCTGTTGCATTTCTACACACCAAGGGGAATGCAAATCAAAACTACAATGAGATATCACCTCACACCTTTCAGTATGGCTAAAATAAACAACACAAGAAAGAACAGGTGTTGGTGAGGATGCAAAGGAAAAGGAACCCTCGTGCTCTGTCCGTGGGAATGCAAACTGCTGCAGCTACTGTGGAAAATATTATGGAGGCTTCTCAAAGAGTTAGAAATAGAACTACCTTAAGATCTAGCAATCGCACTACTGGGTATTAACCCGAAGAAAACAAGAACACTAATTCAAAGTGATTCATGCACCCTGATGTTTATTGTACCATTATCAACAATAGCCAAAATATGAAAGTAGCCCAAGTGTCCTTTGACTGAGGAATGAATAAAGAAGATACGGTGTATACACACAGACACAAACACAATGGAATATTACTAAGCCACTAAAAAGAATGAAATTTCTCCATTTGCAATGACGTGGATGGAGCTGGCGAGTATAAAGCTAAGTGAAATAAGTCAGAGAAACACAAATACCATATGATTTCACTCATGTGGAGTTTAAGAAACAAGCAAAGGGGAAAAAAATCCAAGAGACAAACCAAGAAACAGACTCTTAACTAGAGAGAACAAACTGATGATTACCACAGAGAGGGTGGTGTGGGGTTGGGTTCAACAGGTGATGGGCATTTCAGAGGGCACTTGTGATGAGCCTGGGGTAATGTATGGAAGTGTTAATTCTACACCTGAAACTGATATAACACTGTACATTAAGTAACTGGAGTTAAAATTTTAAAAGAAATTTAAAGACAAGTGAGTTAAGTATGTTCATGCCCTCTGATTCAGAAATTCCACTTTTCAATTTATTTTAAGGAAAAGAAATCAGAGATGTGGTATCATTGCAGTGTTATTCATAAGAATAGAATACTGAATTGGCCACTAATATGAAAAAATAAGGGATTTTCTAAATTATGTACTATCTTATGATGAATTATTTTAAGATCATTAAAAGTCAGTATTTCAAAGAATTTTTAAAGAAAGTAGTTTTGTAGTCATAATTTTAAGTCTAAAAAGCACATAGTTGGATATAAAGAATGAACTAAGTGTGTGTTTGTGTTTAAGAATATACCAGGGGCGCCTGGGTGACTCAGTCAGTAGAGCATCTGACTTCAGCTCAGATCATGGTCCCGAGGTCCTGGGATGAGCCCCACATTGGGCTCCCTGCTCAGCGGGGAGTCTGCTTGTCCCTCCCCCTCTCTCCCTGCACCTTCCCCCTGCTCATGCTCTCTCTCACTCTCTCTCAAATAAATAAAATCTTTAAAAAAGGAAAGAGAGAAAAGAATATACCAATAAGGGTGGCTGGCTGGCACAGTTGGTAGAGCTCTGGGGTATGAGTTCTGGGTTGTAAGTTCAAGCCCCACATTTAGAAAAATAAAATCTTATTTTTCATATTTAGAAAAATAAAATCTTAAAAAAGAAAGAATACACCAGCAGTGTTAGTGATTACCTTTAGTGTAAAAATACAAAAATGTCTTATTTTCTTTTCTTTAATAATCTGTAGTAGTTCCCCCTTATCAGCAGGGGATATGTTGCAAGACCTCAGTGGATGACTGAAACATGAATAGTACCAAACCCTATATACTGTCTTTTCTCCTATACATAATATCTAAAGTTTAACTTATAAATTAGGCACAGTAAGACATGAACAATAACAAATAATAAAATAAGCAATCATAATAATATACTGTAATAACAGTTATATGAGTGTGGTCTCTTTCTCACTTAAAATATCTTGTTATACCATACTCACCCTTGTTCTTGTGATGATGTGAAATGATAAAATGATGAGATAACTAGGTCATTGAGCTACTAATGACCTAACAATATGTTAGGAGGATCATCCGCTTCCAGACCCATGGTTCACCAGGGGTAGCAAATAGCAAAAGCAAAACCACAGATAAGGGGGAACTACTGAATTTCCCAAATTTCAACAGTAAGCAAAAATAAGCCATATTTATCTTAAAAAAAGAAGCTAGTGTGAAAGCAAGGTGGGGGGGATAGGGGCAGAGCGAGAGGAGGACAACACTAGAGAGGATTGTTTTGTTTTAGACTGAAATACACGGGCGTGACATCATACGATGAGTGGAAATGTCAGTGGAAAAGTAGAGGCTGAATGTATGGAAGACAAGAAGATAACTGACAGCACAGGCTTCCTGAGGCGATAAGAAGGAATGAGGTCTGGCTCTAGTAAAAGAGTTAACTTTCAACAGACTTTCTTTGACTTTATGAGAGAGCAGGAAGTAAGGAGCAGAGCTCCCTTGTTGACTTTGCATGCTCTCTGCCTTCAACACTGCCTGGTCCTGAATGGAGCATGTAAGTTTACAGGTGAAGGAGAAGAAGCCTGGAGGATTTACTATAGGTTTACTCCCATTTTCTCCAGTGAGAAAGCTGATATCTAGTATAGTGGTTCTCAAACTTTTATTAGAATGTATTATAATGTATTATTTTTTGTGGTCTATATCCTTTTAAGAAATCATGTATCTCCATATCTACTATATCATTCCAGTGACTGACTGATGCAATGTAGATGCTCAAGAACAGTTTGTTGAATGACTGAATGAATGCAGTATGATAGGAGACATAAGAATAGTGGTAAGGGTTTCATATAGCTTATGTGAGTGTTAAAGGGAGTTGACCAGTGACAAGTAAAAGGACCTGGGCAGCCTAAAGACAAAATTGCATACCTCTGTGCTTAAGAGGATTCCAAATAGAAACTGGAGAAACTAATAATTACAAATGGTCTGCTCTGTTCTTTGTGCAATAACCCCTTTTCTTTGAACCTGCCCTGCACACGTCTCTATGGGGCAAATGAAAGGATAGAGATCCGTGCAGCCCAGCCGTCATAGAAAAGAGTGGTCCTCTAACTGCTCACATTCAGTTTTCCTTTGTTTAATTTGAACCTGTACAGACTTCTAAGCCTCTTACTAAGTAATACCTACCTTGCATAGTAAATTGGACCAAGTATGTAAAAAGTCTTTTAAGTTATTAATGACAACACAAAAGCAAGGGACTACTATTTGGGGGATATTTTACTTATTTTTATATGCTGAAAGCAAGAAGATGCCCCAAATTTTTAAATGCTTCAGGTCCTAGAATAGCTTCCTCCAGCCAGGTTTTAGGTTCTGAAGCAGTCGTTGGCCTAAATAGGAACATTCCACCAAAAGGAGAGGATTATATTTTTTCCCCAATACACACTTTCGCTTTAAGGTTATCAGAATGGTGCTATCTAAGAGAAGTGGTTTAAATGTGAGCAGAAGCTGACACGGATTAACTTTAACAGAATGCTATACAGAAGGGGAGGGTTGCATCAGAGTGATAATTGACAGATACCATCATTTGTTATTCCTGACTTTTTTTTTTCCAAAACAGAATTGCATTGATGAAATTGAGGCCATAATCAGTGTTAAGCTCCAGCTCATCGGAATTGTTGGTATTGGGATTGCAGGTCTCACGGTGAGAAAGTTCCAGAACTTACCTTTTTTGCTTTCTAAGAAGCCTTTGCATCTTATTTGTCTTCAAGTGTGTTACGGCAGTATCTTAGGAGAGATTTCTCATAAAAGACAGATGTTGTTGACAAGACATCTTCTAAGAACAAAGCATTTGATTATCAATACTCAGTTCTCTCAAATATACCAATTTTTTTTTTTAAGATTTTATTTATTTGACAGGAAGAGAGGCAGGCAGAGAGAGAGAGGAGGAAGCAGGCTCTACATGGAGCAGAGAGCCCGATGTGGGGCTCGATCCCAGGACACTGGGATCAGGACCCGAGCTGAAGGCAGTGGCTTTAACCCACTGAGCCAGCCAGGTGCCCCTCAAATATACCAATTTTAACTTGAACCTAATTATGACCTTGAGTTTATCATTGCAATAACTTCCCACATTAAGACCAGCAAGCTTAAACTAGACAAGTGATTTCCAATTCTGGGTCTCTTCTTACTATTAGAAATTTAAAATAACCCACCAGGTAAATCTCTTTTTCACCTATGATTTGCAGAAGTAGTGTAGTGTAGTGAATAATAGTGCAAGCTCTGGCCCCCTGGTCTGGGTTCACCTCCTAGCTCCACTACTTACGAGCCCTGGGATCATGGGAAAGTTTTTTAGTTTCTCTATTCCTCAATTACCTCATTTGGAAAATGAGGATTTTAATGTACCAACCTCCTAAGATTGTTGTGAGGATGAAATGGGATAATACATATAAAGTACTTGTAGGCACTAACTCATATGAAGTGTCTGGAAAATAGCACTCAACAAATGCTAGCTCTGGACATAATCTGAGCCCTCCCAAACAAAAGGAATAACATGCAGAAGTGGGAAGCATAGTGCATCCGGGCACCTGCAGATGGCTCTGGGCCTCCACAGTACACAAGCGTGCAAGAACTGGTAGGGGCCCACAGGACATCACAGGAGCGGCAAGAGAGGACAGTGAGTAGGGTGTGAGAGTCCGCAAAACTGTGGTCTTTGTGTGCCCATTTGAGGGATTGGGCTCTATCCTTAAGGTAGAAGGAAGCCACCAAGGGATAGAAGGACCTGTGTTGCCATGTGGAGGTAAGCTGGAGGGAAGCAGGATTTGAGTCAGACTAGTAAAGTGGTGATTTCCACCGTCCAGGGTTGAGTAATAATAGCTGATGCTAAGGTAGTACTTACCCTCTAGTTCTGTATGTGGATGAATTCATGGCATCACCTAAGGTGGGGGTGAAGGGAATTGCAAGGAAAACCAAGGAATAGGCAGCTTTCCAGGACACACAAGCACTTTCCCTCTCTTCTGTATTTAGAGTGCGGCGGGATGGGGCAGCAGGTGAAATACTATACTGAGGGCCTCCCAGCCCAGGGACATCTCTCAGGCCCTCCTCACCTGCTCTGGGGCTAGCCTGCTCACTGTTCTGTGGCTTCCTGAGAACAATTTTGAGGCAGAAGATTTGAAAATGGGCTGCATAATAGAGGTACCAAAGAGACACCCCTAACAATTCCATCATCTCAAAGAGTGAGCATCGTAGAGACAGTCACCCGTACTCGTGACAGTGGCAGAACAGTGCTAAGAAAGTTCCTTTCTGAGGGGATCCCTTTAGGGTACAACCGGGACAAAGCAGGTGCTGTATCCAACCTGACAACCACACTAGCGGGAAAGGCCCTCTATTGGTCATCTTGAATCCGCACCCCCAGATCTGATCCTTTTGTAACTCCTTTCTTCTTAAGGTAAGAGTTGCAATCAGTGAGCCAGATGTCCTGAGGTGTCTCTGCCACATACTGCTACTGAGTTCTGGCAGCCAGGAGCTTAGAGCCCTGCTCCAGGCTGCTTTTACTTAAGCCTACTTTCTCCCTTCCATATAGCAGATAGTACATGGCTTTTTAAATTGAGCATTTATAGATTCTAGTCTGATGAAGGATGGATTAAGGAGAGAATCATAGGGTTATGGCACAGATTTCTTTAAACAAACATTGACAGTAGTTTATAAACATTGCACCCACTGATAACATTCTATAGGGTCTAGGAAATTGTTGGGGAAATGATTGAGAACAAGAAAGATCTCTGGACATCCTTCTATTCATACTATACCAATGGCTATTGGATTTGCCAAGTATTTGGCTTTTCAAAGAATTATCCAAGAGGCAGAAGACATCAGTAATACCATAGTTCTAACACCTTAGTTTATGCTTTGGGCAAACTATTGAGTTAAATAATGAAGCATCATTTGTACCTTAAAATGGAGCAGGAAAAATGAAAAGATGCTCTACTTTGTAATATGTGTTGCATATTACACAGTTGCATATTCACTGTTGCAAAAGTTTAGAGCTTTTCCAACAACAGGAAACTCTTTAGACCTAAGTGTAAACAACTAAGAGTTAACATGCTAATATGGAAGTCTTTAGCCAGCAACGATAATTAAGTAGTATATATAAAAATGTCACTTACAGGGACGCCTGGGTGGCTCAGTTGGTTAAGCAGCTGCCTTCGGCTCGGTCATGATCCCAGCGTCCTGGGATCGAGTCCCACATCGGGCTCCTTGCTCCGCAGGGAGCCTGCTTCTCCCTCTGACTCTGCCTGCCACTCTGCCTGTGCTCGCTCTTGCTCTCTCTCTCTCTCTCTGACAAATAAATAAATAAAATCTTTAAAAAAAAAAAGTCACTTACAGTCAGTAATTTTTGGCTTTAATTATTAGACACCCATGCAGTTTGCTTTTCTTTTTTTTTAAATCAGTTTCTGTTGTTTGAAAGTCATTAACAAGTGGTTCCTTTTGTTTCAGATCTTTGGCATGATATTCAGCATGGTGCTTTGCTGTGCAATACGAACCTCACGAGATGTGATATGAAGCTACTTCTACATGAAAATTGCAATCTAGAGCTTCCATAGAAATGTCACCGGAAGTGTCTCCTGACTCATTTTTAATATTCAAAGGACATTAGTATCTAAAATAATATGCTGTTAATTGTACATTTGCACATGTATGTATGTTTGGCTCATTACTCATTTACCCCTTGAGTGAATGCTGTGTGTGTTGACTGAGATTCATGTGTGATCTGTGTGCTTCTGGTGTATGCATTGTACATAATGAAATCTGTTTTGCTGGAAATTCCTGGTTCTTACTATATCAGAGGAATGACCTATTTGACTCTTAGAAAAAGATCATCAAATTTTGATAAACTTTAAAAACTTGGCTATTTAGAAGAAATGATAATGGATCATTTTCCCAGATTCTAGCCATAGAAAGTTAGATACAGAGAATTCAGGATTTCTGGTTAACGGAAGCAATAAGCTACAGGACTTGAGAGATCATGGTGTAGGACGCACTGACTGCATCTGAGTTAGGTGTAAGGGTTTCCTGGGATTTTTTTATATACATACTCCCCAGAACACAGTAAACCACAGTTTTAGAACTAAACATATCTGTGAGACTAAATACAGCATGGAAAATCTAATTTGAATAAGTCATACTTTCCTAGTATTTAAAAACAAAAAACTCCCTCTGGAAAGAGTGGTCACACAGACAATCATGTGCCCTATAAAAGTGAGTGTTTTTAGGACTTAAAAAAAAATTTTTAGTAACTTTTTAAGGATATTTTTTGTTCTTATATAAATACATTTAAATATTACTTTATAACTTTCTTTTTCTGACTCTGCTCTTAACTACAGCAGCCCTCACATGAGCAAAAGGGCTTTTATCTCAAACTTTTCCATGGTTCTTCAAATGTGCAGACAGAAAGACTAAAGCAAGAGCTCTGGCAGTTGCAAATAGTGGGAAAGATTATTTTTACTGGCACTGTATCTCTGAAATACCTCATAACTTGAGTTTACATATTTTCCTAATTTTTTTGTAGTTTTCTTATTCACCTAGAGAACTCTTTTTCATGGATTTTGACCTATAGTTTTTACCACTTAAGCTAAAACAAAATCCTTCCTAATTCAAATATTATATCAGAAGCATCCCTGGCCAAAGAAAGAAAGAAAGAAAGGCATCTACTAGTTGTGTGCACACAACAGAAACAAGCTAAGAAAACGAAAATAAAACCCCCAGAACAGAAATATGGTTGTTTCTGTGTAAATCTCCTTATAAAAATAAAATTTTCATATTCTTTATGGTCTTGATGCTTCAACTGAGGTAGGTAAACCCAAATTTAGAATCTAAACTGGTATCTTTGTCAATTTTTAACAACATAGTACATTTATTAGATCATAGAGAGTTTTTTAAATTACATTTTAAAAGGCCACACAAAAGTGAAAGTACTGGGGATTTTGGAAACCCACTTAAGCTCATCCTCCTGTGAGAACACAGTCTTTGGGTATGCACTAAAGGAAAGTGTGCACCCCAAGAAACTTCTACAAAACGTTTTGCTGAAAAGACCTAACCACTACAAATAGTCTCATTTGCATAGAGAACCACACTTCTGCTGCTGCTTACTTGCTACTGCTACTAACGTTGGAGGAAGCTTTTCTGGGAAAAAAGATTGGAAGCAAGCTAAAAATTTAATTGTACATGGCTACTTTACTGTGTCTATAGCTGAAGAAAAGATTATTTTAAGAAAATCACTTCATGAAATAGATGTTTATACTCCAGTAGGTGAGAAATATAAACTTTTAAGCGAAGAACAAACAGTCCACCTCTCCTCATGGCTTTAGTTCATCCTCTACCTGAAGACAGGCCCAAGTGCATAGGTTTCTTCCACTTCAGAATTGTCTCTAATTAAAAATAAATAAATAAAAGTTTCATTCTATACCTGATTTAACAACCTTAAGAAGAGTACAATACTTAAAAGTGGGGGAGTAGAGATCTGTTCCATCTATGGTTAATGTGTTCCTTTTAGGAGTAATTTTTCCAGAATCTGTGCTGTGAGTAAAGCTAAAGAATTCCACCTCCGAGTGAGGGCAGATTTTTATATACCATAATCTATATGTATCTTGAATTCCTATATATCTTGAATCTATATGTGTCTTGAATTTATAACTCTTGAATATATACATAAATAAGTTAATATATGTATGCATGAATGTGTATACAGACATACATACATGTATACATATATGGGTACATATATATACATATTCATATATATAAATTTTTGGTTATAGCTATTTATCTGAACTGATTTGAGATCAGACCCAAGCTTAAGCATCTGGTACCAAGGCACTGAATTAAAATTTCTTGATGAACTATTTTAAGTTATTTTAAATTAAATTTTCTATGTACTGGAATTCTTGTTTGAGTTCTCTTAAAATTCTATTGTATCTTTATACACATCTTTACACAACTTATCTAAATGTCCAACTACCAAACAATATAGCTTAAAAAAAAAAAAAAAGGAAAGAGGAGTAACCCTTCTGTAGTGTGACTATGAGGAGCTAGATATAAAAGTAACATCCTAAGGAATTTTGTGCAAGTAGTTAGGTTTCAATTAACATTTTCTCCTCCAGATTATACATCTTTTCCCCGGAATATCTCCTTTGTTGTCCAGGGTTCAATCGGTAAAGCCATACACTGATACAGGGACCAGTGTAATCCTACACACAGTCATCCAGGAGAGTTGCTCTCCTTTCCCTGTGTGCCTCATTCATAGGTTTACTTGAAGAGAAGAGGCTTGTGGGAAGAGGACAGTGAAGGAGATAGCATATCTTCCCTTCTGAAATGACTATCAAAGATTAAAAGGAAGAGGCACCCTTGGGCATTCAAGAACTTGCCTGGTTCATTACTGTGTTGACATCCCCTTTGACCACCAGCCCCCTGATTTCAGCAACCGTATCTTACACATCCCTATGAGAGAGCATTCTGGGCCCTGAAGCCATCAATTAACTACATCATCTTACTTGAACTCATCAAAATCAAATTTCTATTAAGGTGTATTTTGAGGGGCACAAAAATTTCTACTTTTAACATGATTATTTTTTCCTATAAAATGTATCTAAGTTATTATGTGTACATGTTCATTGAAAGGTAAAAAGACAAACTAATGCAAAATGTTATTAATCATTTTGTTGGTGTCCTCACTGTCAACAAAAGTTAAATACATCTCAGGTAACCACTTTTCCAATGGCTGTCTCCTGAGGATATGGAAAGCATAAAGTTTAGAAATAATATGTCCTGAATGTTGCAAAGCAAAATTTATGCTGATTTCATAAAATTTTTAGTTAATGTGCCAGAAAGCCATCTGAAGCTTTGGGATTTGTTTTGTTTTGTTTTCTTGCATAATTTACTGATGATTTTACTTATATTAAATAGAAGAAATTTACCAAATAACCAACTTTGAGGTAAGCAAACCTGGCAACTAATGAATATTATCTAAATTGTTATAATTATTACACTGATGAAAATTTCTGTTAATTATAAATCAAATATGCATCATCTTGCACAACTGAAGATACTTCTGCATGATGCCAAATACCTATTTGAAAATATTAATTTGTAGAATTAATGAATAGCTTTTGATGTATTCCCCAATTCTATTTTAATTCAAAGATTTGATATCAATAGCCAGAGCCAGAGTCCCTACATTTTCCTCCGGACCAGCTCTGCCTTGTAAGATGCAACCCACTCTAATATTAGAATTTGTTTTACTTTGTTTGAGGACTACTATTTATACATTTGACAAAACTCTTTAGAAGATAGTGATATTTAGAAGATGAACAAGAGAAGTCTGCCTTCAAGGAATTTAGAGTAAGGGGAAAAAACAGGCAAATAAAATTCCCATGAGGTAAGTGCTATGATATTCATTAACCAAAAGTAGACCTTCTCTACCTTGGAGAGGATGGTCAGGGGAGAGAGATTTTCTGAATTTTGGGGTCTCTAAACTGAGTCCTGAAGAACTCATACAAATTATCCAAATAAAAAGTAACAGCAGTATAGAAGAAAAGCGGATCACTTGGGAAACAACATCAAGAAGACCCTGAAAGAGACAGCATGGAAGAATTCCAAGAGAGCATGTCAAGAACTGGGAAGATGAAGGGTCATTAAACTGATCCAAGGAGTCTTATATTTGTACAGCTATCTCAGCAAAAAATTTTAAACAATGAGCTACAAAATCAAATTTGCACCTTTCAAAAATCACTTAGTATGAACAATGATTGGAAGGCAAAGGCCAGAGGATTTCATGAGGATTTCTAACTTACATACTGGGATTCCTACCAAGAAGTAGATAGATGCGATGCCTGGGTGGTCAGTGGGTTAAGCTTCTGCCTTCGGCTCAGGTCATGATCCCAGGGTCCTGGGATCAAGTACCGCATCAGGCTCCTTGCTCGGCAGGGAGACTGCCTCTCTGCCTGCTTGTGTGCTCTTTCTCTCTCTCTTTCTAACAAATAAATAAATAAAATCTTAAAAAAAAAAAAGTAGATAGATATAGGGGCAATGTAGGGAAAGAGGAACCTGGAATCATTCCCAGGTTTCCTGACAGCTAAGGGATGGTGGGGCCCAGGAGAAAAAGCAGACTGCAGTTGGAAGGAAGTTGAAGCCAGTTGGAGAGGACTATAGGACATCCAAGAAGATACATAATCAGGCACTAGATACACACACTGAAGTTCAGGAAAGGAGTCTGAGCTAGAATTCTAGTCTAGGAATCTGCAACATAAAAGTAGTAGTGCCCATATTTGAACAATATGGGTAGCCTTTCATGTTGAAGACCTCAGTGAGAAAGTTTCAAAAACTAGAATCCTCTACTCCAGTAAAGTTTAAATCCCCCAAAAGTTCTTTACTCCCCATCCATTCCTCCATCTCAGGCTGGAGGGTCTCCATCAGCTACCTGCATTTTTTCAATAGGTGCCATCTAAACCATCTTTTGTTGAAATGGGTAGTTTCTCATATGTTCTACATTTAACAGTGTCCAAAGTGTCAACAGGATAGATTATATAGATAGATACATACATGATAATGTAATATTATCACAGCCCTAGCCCTTCTTTCACAAAATGTGCAAACTTCACTCTTAAACAGCACAAAGCAAAATTACACTTCCAGAAGAAGTATAGTTCAGAACTACATTACAGTTGACTGCTAGACCATAGCATGGATTTCTACTCATCACAGAGAAGGGTAGCAAGAAAAGGCTCGAAAAGAGAAAATGTTGACATCGGCCTCATTAGGACTGATTACAAATGCCATAGATGTATTATGTTTTGAATCCAGATATATGACCTCCACTGGGCCCTCTAGGGTAGCTCAGAGGTCAGAGAAGATCAGAACCCATATATTGGACTATTAGTAAGTCATCGTTAACCTTATCAGAAACATTTTCAAAGGAAGATAGGAGTGGAAGTCAAATCACAGTGGGTTGAGCAGAGAATGAGAAGTGAGGAAATAAAATGATCAGTATAGGAGGCTTGCTGTAGTCTGAAGTTTTTTCTCCCTAAAATTCATGTGTTGAAATCCAAATGCCCAATATAATGGTATTAGGAGGTAAGATCTTTTGGGGGTTCCTAAGTCATGAGAGTGGGGGCTCCACTCTCATGAGATTAATGTTCTTATAAAAGACCCTACAGAGATCTCTTAGCCCTTCCACCAAGTGAGGACACAGCTGAGAAGGACCAGTTATGAATGAGAAAAAAAATCTCTCACTAGAATAAGACCATGCTGAGCACCATGACCTTGAACTTCCCAACCTCCAAAATAGGTTTCTGTTGTCTATAAGCTACCCAGTCTGTGGTATTTTGTTATAATAGCCCAAACAGATTAAGATGGAATTTTTACACACACACACACACACACACACACACACGAATAAGAATTCAAAGAAAGAAGAGCTAATAAACAAGTTTGTGCAGGCTCACAAGAAGATCCTAGGTTTTTTAAGATCCTAAGATTATTTAGTTGTTTTTGCTTTTTCTTTCTTATTCAGGAAGAGATTGAAGAATGATTCTTGCTGAGGAGATCTTGCTGAGCAGAAAAAGTCCATAAATAGGAAGCAAGAGAAAAGAGAAAACAGCGAAGTCCTGGAGGAAATGTGGAATGGGATCTTTTGAAACTAATGGGAAATATGCCAAATCAGTCAGTACTCTTCAGTTGCTAGTGTCAGAAACCCAACTCCCACTAGCTTAAGCAGTTCTGATTAAAAGTTACAATTTCATTTAGAATTGAAGCCAGCTTCCGATTAGACTCAAATGATATCATTAGGTCTCTCTCTCCTTCACTCTGTCCTCTGTGTTGGCTTTATTCCCAGACTGGCTGTTTCCAGGAGATGCCAAAGATGGCCAGAAGTGGCTCTAGGCTCACAGCTTACAAATCCCAACAGGGTTTTGTCCTCTTTGCCCAACAGTTACAATAAAAGTCCTGAGACTGACTCCAACTAGAAGAGATCAGTTCACATGCTCATCCCTCAATCAGTCAGGGTTGGTTGAGTCTAAATATCATGTCTACCTCCATCATCTGAATTGAAAATGATTGGGATGGTAGAGGGTGAGGGGCACTTAGAGAAAGGACAGGCAGGAATCCTGGCTAGGAGGTAAAAATTGAGGTGGGAACAGACATGGACACCCCAGTGGAACACACTACACTTGTGTAGTGTGGGACCACAAGTGGTCCCAATGAGAGTCAACACCTACTCAATCATCAACATCACACCTTTCCAGGAGGAGCAGCCCTCACCCCCAGACCCAGATGCTAAAGAAGCAAACATGAACCTGCCCACACCCAGCAGGTACTCCATGCCCCGTGGCTGTGCTGCACCCTACAACCTGCCACTCCACCTGCTGGCCTACTCCACCCCCGCTGTCATCGCTGTGTCTCTGAATGAGGAAGTGCACTCCCAGGAGACAATGACCTTAAGTATCATAACTCGCACCTTGGGAATTTCATCTGTCAGGAAAGACACCTCCAGAAAGACTTTTGACCTCGCATGACAGGCCCGTAATTATCAGGAATTGCTAACCACCTTTGTGCTGCCAAACTCCAGGTAACAGACTCTTGGATTCACATGATGCAGCTGAAGAAAGTACCACAGCCTGACTGCACACCATCTGGTGACCTGAAAGTAAATATTTACTGGAATTGAAGTAGACACATCTGATGAGACAGCTTTTCCAAGATGTCTGGACAGGCCTATATATCTTTTTCTTACACTGTTTTTTTTTTTTTTTTCCCTGCTTTTTCTGTGGAAAGACTCCTTTTCTGCATTTCCCAAGGCCTTGCAAAAGAGAAGAACCCGGTCTATTGATTATGGCCTTTCAGAAATCATTTCATTATTCACTTCAAATTCATACTAATTCTCACTTGCTTTTTCTGAAGGGTTAGAATTTTCAGAATTCACAAAAATTTTCTTTTATCTAAACTATTAACTGACTTTGGATTTTTATCCAGACTTATGGTTTCT
Source organism: Mustela erminea (assembly GCF_009829155.1). Lineage (NCBI taxonomy): Eukaryota > Metazoa > Chordata > Mammalia > Carnivora > Mustelidae > Mustela > Mustela erminea. Next base: position 11,253,227 of record NC_045623.1, read on the forward strand.
GAATTTGCAACCTTACAGGTTGTGTTATCAATAACACATTTGGCTTCAAACAGTTCTTTTGAGATAGTGTTTTAAAACATCTTTGAAGTTCTGCTATTTTTCAAAAATTTCAACTACTGATTCATGCTTATATCTGCACTCTGTCTTCCCAAATGCACTCAGTTAATTCTTCCAGGGCGCTCCTGCAGTACTCCTGCAGTACTAGTCTGCTTTCATGGTCACTTTAAGCAGAGACTTCTAGGAGGCATGCATGACTTCAGGTTTGCCTTCACGGGGAGAACAACTCTCCCCATAACTGGAATAAATGCCAATAAATATTTCAGATCTAGAGTCCTGGTTTAAAACCATCATACAATTTGGAATTGCTATTTCTTTTGCATATAATTATGTTAAGTTTTGTATTTTCTTTACCATCAAACTTATTTTAAAAGCCACTTATCCAATAAAGTGATGTTACCTTCTGGATTACTTCCAACACTTAAAACCTTGAAAAAAATAGGCCTTTTTTTTTTTTTTTTAAGATTTGCTTATTTGAGAGAGAGAGAGAGGGAGCAAGCGCATGGGGTGGGGGAGAGAATCTCAAGCAGACTGCCCACTGAGCACAGAGCCTTGCACAGGGCTCAATCTCACAACCCCGAGATCATGAGCTGACCAAAAATCAAGAGTCAGGATACCTAACCGACTGAGCTACACAGGTGTCCTGAAAAGATAGACTTTAGATGAGAAGTACCTGAGAGTTTCTCCCTGCTAACCTTCCTTACTGCTCAGATATGACCAGAAGTGGTTTCTAACTGTTAGGCACATTCCCTCCAACATAGGACATGACAACCAGGAAAAGTCCTTCCTGGTACCAAGAGACAAAACCATAAAATAGAAAGAACTTGACTTTTTTTTTTTAAAGATTTTATTTATTGATTTGACAGAGAGAAATCACAAGTAGTCGGAGAGGCAGGCAGAGAGAGAGAGAGAGGGAAGCAGGCTCCCCGCTGAGCAGAGAGCCCGATGCGGGACTCGATCCCAGGACCCTGAGATCATGACCTGAGCTGAAGGCAGCGGCTTAACCCACTGAGCCACCCAGGCGCCCCAGAACTTGACTTTTGATCAGTGATGCTTTCAAAGAAAGATCTTGATCAAAATGTGAAAATTAATAAAAGGAAATCTTGTTCAGAGGGAGAGCTCATGCCCCAACATGGTTTGACAATTTCAGGTTCCATGAAAGTCATATGTGATTAGTGCCAGTTAGGTTTGAACATCAGACATTTTACTCATTAGTCAGAGATCTATGTTTGATACACAGTTTTTAGAGGGGATGTTATAATCCTGCAGCTTTAAGTGTTCATGTTATCGTGTGATATGAGAACCCAAACTTCCAGATTAATATTTAAAGACTATGCAAATATCAACCTCAAATATTAAGGTAAGCATAATGTGGACCCCTGACTTGGTATATAAATGTACAACTATTCCCTCCCCATTGGCAGAACATGAGCTTGGCACAAACCCATTGACATTACCATCTGTACACACACACACACACATACACACACTCACACACACACACACACACACACACACACACACGGGGCGGGGAGAGAAAGAGAGCTACACACACTATGTACTGAATGCATGTAGACATTTACAAGATGCCCCTTTGAATTCAGCCAGTGACTGTAGGATACAGCAAAGCCAACCATTCCAGCTGATAATTGATTTTTACCCTAATGGTAGCAGTTTAGACAGAGAGAAATGGGCAAATATAGGATAAATCATCTTTTTGAGGTCAAGTCTGCAGGGCACTAGGTCTGTCTCACTTCACACATCTATTCAAACTATGAAAGGGTACCTAAGGAAGGAAGAAAAAAAATAAACAGCCACTTACCAAGTGCATTTGCTGGAAAATAGTGTTTCAATATTACGAAGGTTTAAATTAGAATTTAGGATGATTCTATGCTATTTAATCCCTTAGCACTCTCCCCCATCCCTAAAGTCTTTCATAACCATACTAATTTTTCAGGACATCAAAAGCCAAAGCAGCACAAGTTGCTTTTGGTATAAATACTGAGAAGTGTCTCCTATTACTTGAAAGAATACAAAGGATTTAGACTTCCACATGTAAAATGATCATGGCCTCTTTTCTAGGCTTTTGGGGTATGACTTTCATAAGTCAGTTGGTCCATCAGGGTAATTAAATTAAAGAGAACAGTTTTTAGAATAGAATATACTATCTGCTGAGTTTTGGTTAAGATCTATCCTGTGCATTTGAGTAACTAGAATAAAGTGTTATGTTGCAGATTTCACATATTTTTTACTCTCCATGTCCTCTCCAGTCCTGCTTCTAGCTTGTGGAAGCAAATGTCTCCAGTACACTGATGCTCTGTGTTGCTTCAGTTTCTGATCACGTTACACTTATAACTCTGCAGCATCCCTATATCCATTTTCTATGTCAAGACAAACCTCATGTCATGGTCTTCTGTTAAAGAAAGCCAACTCAAGCCTGCATTTCGTTAGTATTTCATATCCCTCTTTGCCATTTTACCTGCACTGTGCCCTTTCATGTGGAAACTGTCCCTCATATGAATTCATATGGCTCTTTCACTCACCTTTTCTTCTAAAGCCAATAGGTTCTCTGATGCATGTGTGGGTATGGGTTTGGGTGAAATAGTACTCAAAATGTATACAATGTGTTGTGAAATATATTGACATTTTATTAATTTTATTCCAGGTGAACACATTTAACTGAATTGCAAGTTACATCACTATAGAAGTTAGATAGAAAATCCCACCACATAGGACTTCTGAGGTTTGGTACAATAGTTTGTCTTGATGGCCTCATGTATACAGTCACTGTAGTCAGTATTACACTTGCCACACTTACAGCTTACAGCTACGGGGTAGGAGAAATAGGGAGTGACATGGCGTGGGCATCCTGGTATTTCTACAGTCTTGTACATGAAGTCTCTATATGTACAAACATCCTGGGACAGAGCATATTTGGGAAGAAAGAGTTTGCCATTGATATCCTGAGGAAAGAACAGAACAGAAAAGGGAGCATAATGTTAATTCACTTATATTCCTTTGACACAAATAAGACTGGGGGAGGATTCCTTAGTCCCATTCCCCAGTACCAATTCAACATATTCACACTGAATCCTTTATCTCTCTCTCTCTCTCTCTCTCTCTCTCACACACACACACACACACCTTCCTTTTATCCTTGATCATGAGAACAATATAAGGTTTAAATAAATTCTGGGAGTAAAATCTGTACCAATTGTGTTAAGTAGATCCATATAATATTATAACGTGGGGGCTCTACCTCTAAGGAGCCAATAACCATTAGATTTAGGAAATAAGGTTGTTATTTATCTCATTTCCTTTCTGGATAGAAATGGACTGAGTCTAGGTTTATCTAATTTACAGCCAAAAGAAGTGAGATGAACTACATACCCGTGTCATACAATATCCAGCACAGATGGTAGTGTTGATGGTTAGGCAATAAGCACACTCTTTCCTTTCGACATGCATCGTATACTCAGTTGGAAAACAAAAAGACATTACTTGCCCACATGCAAGGCCAAAAAGCATGGACATCAGGTAGATAGCAGTCATGCTAAATCAAAGAAAAAATTAAAGAATCTATTACATATATCCTTTAGGACATATAGAAGGGACTTTTTTCATTTTATTTTATTTTATTTTTTCAGTGTTCCAGCAATTCATTGTTTATGCAGCACACCCAGTGCTCCATGCAATATGTGCCCTCCTTAATACCCACCACTGAGCGAAAATGTGTGTGTGTATGTGTGTAAATATTTGTAGCTATTGAATGCCTACTTCGTTCTATGCCCTATGTTGGGTGCTTTTGCATAGTTAATACTCTTAGTAACCTTTCTTTATGCATTTAGATGTGACTATGAGCCATATACCTCATAACGTAGGAACTCACATAGTAAAGGTCCTACTTGCAAGTGCCACTTAGCAACACTGGGCAGTGAAAAGGAAAGCCTGAAACATCACAAAAAAACAGTGGCAGAGACACATAATGTCAACTAAGTGTAAAACAATTCACTCCGTGGGAAAAAATCCGAATACCTGCCTCTAATTATAAGAAGTCTGCTAAAAGTGAGACCTCAGTAGGGTCTTTCTCAGAATTGTAGTTTTCTAAAAACTTTAGTTCCTTAACTTAAAAAGGCCAACAAACTGGTTATAATCAGAAAGCCTAAAGAAACCAAGAAAAAGTTTAATCCAACTTCATTACCATCTCAGCACAAATCATCTTGCATATAATTCTATCCAATGTCTACAAAGGAAGACAAGACAAAGCTGGAGAACACTCAGAATAGGTCAACTAAAATCGCCACTGGTGATTTAGATAAAGGGCTAACCCAGAAATCTAGAAACTCCCCTTTTTACAACCCTGAGGATATTCTTTGATGGTTGAAAGAAGTGGAGTTGGACAAATAAAAATTATTTTACTAAGAAAATGTATGGAATGTATTATCTTAAAAAAAAACTATAGAAGCAAAAAATACAGGTTGACACAGAGAAATACTATGAAGGACATACCCACTGTGGGTTAGCCAGGAAAAGTAGAGTAAGTTTTGGCTGCATGGACGACAACAGAGGGTCCATTGTGCGTCAGACAGAGGAGAATATGTATCTCAATAGAACCTGTGTAATGAATAGTTTGTTCAATATCAATTGATTATTATAATGAGCTGGGTAATATTATTATGACTAATGGTAGATAAATTAGATAAATATATCCTGAGCATTTGAACCAGGCAAAGAGAAATATAAAATGGATAAGCTATGGTCCTTCACATCAAGGGCTGACAATCTAAGCAGAGGAGGTAAGTATGAGCACTAATAAGAAAAATACTGTTCTAAGTGCTCTGAAAGAATAAAATTATGACTCTGAGACACAAAATTATCAAAAATTTCTCTGTATAAACAAGGAAGTGAAGTAATACAGTAAAATATTTTCCTGATTAACTCCTTTAGATAAAATGTTGCATATTGAAGTATTCTTCAAAATTTTTTGTATTTCAATTAAAGAGAAAAATATAAGAATCCCTTTGCTCATGGAGTCTGGCTTTCTCAAGTGCTTCACAGATGTGAGGTCCCTCTATGGTACAGAATTGATTTCATTATTTTAGAGCCATAGACTAGAGGATCCTCTAAAAATGACAGAAAATACTCAGCCATTATGATCATATGGTTCTTGCCTCTCTAGCCAGCCAACTACTGGGTTTTTGCATAAAAATAATTAATTCACATATTTTAGCTCTGTAATTCTACATAAAATAGATGTGTGGTGATCTAGTGTAGAGTCCTCGAGTTAAGGAATAGAATTCTATTTCAAGATCTCTCATGAAGCTATTAGAAATTGGCTAAAATAATTTAATCTGTCTGGGCCTTATTTTCTCATCTGGAAAACACAGAGGGACAAGTAAACCCAACCCTATTCTTCTTATTATGTTAGTCACCATAGAGTAGTACATAATTAGTTTTGGTGCAGTGTTCAATCCTTCATTATTTGTGTATAACACCCAGTGATCATTACATGTGCCCTCCTTAATATCCATCACTGGGCTTGCCCCCCTTCCTTCTGAAACCCTCAGATTGTTTCCTGGAGTCCATAGTCTCTCGTGGTTCATCTCCCCCTCTGATTCCCCTCCCTTCAGGTTTCTCTTCCTATTTTTAATTATAGGATAAAACACCATTTTAGAACTTTTACCCATTGTTATCATATTCATTATGGATACTACATTTTTTCAAAGTTCCTCTTTGTAAATGTAAAACCCTAAACTTACAAAAGGAAAAACTAGAAGTGCTGAATTACTAGCAATATTGGCTGTATAATTTTGTGGATACAAAAAAAGTAAGAATTATTCTTTCCCCTTTGTTGCAAATAATAAAACTTTACCTACAGAATCTTTCTGAGCCTCAATTTACTCATCTATAAAAGGAGGGTTTAGAACCAGAAGATGATTGAGGGGGTCTTTTCAGACAAACAGATTGTGATTCTATGTGATAAATTAGTATTGGGTCCCTATTCTATAAGAGTCAGTCGTCTGTCTTACTTGTGGAGCATAAGGAATAATATGGAGGACATTAGGAGAAGGAAAGGAAAAGTCTGTCGGGGGAAATTGGAGGGGGAGACAAAGCATGACAGTCTGTGGACTCTGAGAAACAAATTGAGGGTTTTGGAAGGAAGGGGGAGGAGGATGGGGGAGGCTGGTGGTGGGTGTTAGGAGGGCACGTATTGCATGGAGCACTGGTGTGGTGCATAAACAATGAATCTTCGAACACTGAAAACATAAAATAAAATTTTTTAAAAAAGACTCAGTGATCTAGAATTCTGCTTCTAGATTTCATTATAATTATGTGTAGAGCAACTTAATATCTTTTGCCTTCATTTTTGCATATGCTCCTTCCTAAAATCATAAAAAGAATAAAACAATATATGTGAAGCTCTTGGAATGGTATGGAAGAAAGCCTAGTAATGATATAACACTATATAAATCAGTATTAGTTAATAATTCCCTATATTATCTGCCATAATTTCTCCTTTATTGTCACCTGGACTCTAATCTCTGCAATTTAATTGTCTCTTTTAAAACCATGAGAAATGATTTATTTAGAACCTAAATACAGAAGACCCTAATATGATATGATTTCAGGCCCTGAATAATGAGATTCCTTTTTCAGTGGCATGACCATCTGTCTACACTTTCAACATTTTTCTTTATTATATCTTCTTTCCTTTGCCACTTACCCTACCTTACCCTCCTTTCCTCCTTTTTTTTGCTCTTACTACCTTCTTTCTTAATAAACACATTGTTCTCTCTTCTTCTAATTTTCTTTGCCAATCTTTTCTCACCAAATTCCTTACTATGCTATGAAAAGAATCAATTGTCCACCCTATGAGCAATCCAGGAGCTTCTAAACTAAAACAATATATCTTTCTGCAAACCAAAATGTACTATAAGGCAGGGAACATACATTAGACACTACCCAAAGTGAATTTACTAGAAGTTCTCACAGAAGTATATAATCATCAAAGATAGCCATTAGTAATTGACAGATTTTAATATACAGACAATTTAATTGATAAAAATGTTGAAATCAAAATATAAATAGAAAGAGAAAGCCAGGTACATCAATTAGCCTTCATTAGGGAATTGACCAGTTATTCCTCTTATTTTAAGTCAATGAAATTTTTCTTTTCCTTATATAGCTCACCTACCTTTACTCACCACTGAACAACTTTGGAGAAATAATTGGAGTTCTTAGATTCTATAGAAGCAAATTACCACTTATCATTTGCCATTTTTGAATACCAACTAAAATGGTGAAAATGAAAAAAAATAATTAGAATAAGAACATTTCATTTCACAAAGCCTTCTCAGTGTAGACACCTACCTTACTTTGCATTGGGGAGCTGATCGTATAATGACCCAGACTAAAAGCTCTTGGTTCATTTTATACCCTTCAGGATAAATCCTCTCTGATCTCCTTGTTTATATAATTGAGTTTGAATTACTGCTTTCTTATCTGAAAAAACATCAATTGAAAATTCATACTGAACCCCAAATAAAATGTGTTTAAACAAACAATTTCACAACATACTCCTCTGGAAACTCTGACATTATTACAGCATGAATTTTCCCCTCTCCTATTTCAAAATAAAATTACCCTTTTAAATACATCCTTTATGAATATTAACAAAGGATATACACAGAAGGAGAAAAAAAACTCAACATCATCTAGTAAGTCTTGGGAATAAAGAACTTATTTCAGGCTTGAATGTCCCAAATTTTGCCTAAATAGTCATTTACAGATATATAAAATTATTGCTTACCTATAAAACAAAGGCAATTTTCAATGGAAACCCGGGCAAATAGCATATGTGTTGCTAATTAAAACAAAAAAGAAATCATTAATATTTTATTGTTCTCAAAACAATATTTTATTTTATTGTTTTATCTTTGGATTTGAAAAAATAATAAATACAATTTTCATGTGTGAAAGAAGAGTCATTTAAGTAAATGACCAAATCTGACAAGATGTCAAACTGATCTGAAATCAAATCCTGGCTCTGCCATCTACTCTGACATTAGCATATTTGAACTTTATTTCAGTTTTGTCACCTATTTAAAGGCAGTATCAGCATCTATGTAAAACACTTAACACAGCATCTGCATATAATAAGTGCTTAATAAGTGATAGCTAATTTAATAATTCAACACTTATTTGTTTAGTAACTATTTAGTCAGAAAGCCTAGTATGTAACAGACCGTCATTATATATGTTTAATACATAAATGGCTGAGGGAGTACATGAATAAATAATTACTGAATTTTTTAAAACCACATACACTTTTCTCCATTTCCACGGCTATAACTCAATTTTACTTCTTTCAATCCATTTTCCTCTCTGTGCAATGTAATATGACAAAAGTTCAATGAGAATTTTCCACTGCCCTCAGAAAAAAAGTCCAAACTCCTTAGTATCATTTACAAATCCCTTGGAATCTAACTTACCTCTCTGATTTTATCTGTTACCCGTCCCCCTATCTTCACCACCTTCCCTCCACTTTTTAAGTTCTTCAGCCAAACAAGATGGAATTCCTCAAATTTGTCACTTTCTTTCTTGCCTCCAAGCCCTTTCATATGCCATCCTCTCTGTCTAGAACATCTGCCTGATGCCCCACTCCATGCCTCATCTCACCTAATTCCTACTCATCCTTCATTAGTTAACTGAGAAAGCAGACCTTCTGGAAAGTCCTCTCTTGATTCCCCAAGGCCTTCCTCATGGTTAGTGGTTTTAAAAGAATTAGAGAAAATAATAGAACTTTTGCCACATGGAAGATACTCAATAAATCATAAGTACTATTCTTGATTATTGACAACCCCATTGATTTTCATTTATCCTAGTCTTTATCAAAAGTTAATTAAAAAAATGAAAGATGGTTAGATGAGTCTCCCTGGAGGTGACATGGAGAATTCAAGGCAGAATCTGGTATATGTACCAGGAATACTCATTCCAGAGATCTCCAAATCTCAGAAATATAAGTTACCTTGTAGCAAGAGAAAAACTCTGAAAATAGGAAAAGTGGAAATAAAGATACCAAACTTAACCTGCTTCATGTGATTCCAAGCATGTTAAGACAGAAGTATACAGGGAAAAAATGAGGGTTGCTGGAGGGGAGGGAGGTGGAAGGGATGGGGTGGCTGGGTGATGGACACCTGGTAGAGTATGTGCTATGGTGAGTGCTGTGAATTGTGTAAGACTGATGAATCACAGACCTGTACCCCTGAAACAAATTATCCATTATATGTTCATTTTAAAAAAGAGTACAATAACTGGGAACATTAGATGTTTTTTTTCTAGTAGAAGTAGTACCTCTGTTGTACCAAATATTGATTCAGAAACTCAGTTACTAGCACATTTACATACATACCCCTGAGAAATATATACACCTATATCAGAACTGATATAAACTTGGCCTATTACTTTAAAAACTATTAAAATATATCATATATTTAGGTTATTATTTTCTTTTCAAAGGGAATATCATGTATAGGATCTCAAACTCTTAAAACAATCCAGGCAGACTGAACTTTCACTTCTGTCCCAGATTTACTATCTCATCTAAGATAACTGTAAGCAGGACAAAATATATGAAATAATGCTGTACATACAGTGGACATTAGGCAGCAAAAACAACAAAAGTGCTTCCAGAGAGACAGGAAACAAACAAGAGAACTACATCTTACTGCCTAAAGAAAGTTTCTGGCAGGTGGTACAGGGAGGTGTACTACTTATGGCTGAGGACAGAACTATCCCTAAATTGAGGAGATGGACTTGGGAATCCATGGAATCCAAGGTCTTAAGAGTTCACAGAGAGGAATATTGGAGAGGAGAAAACTACACACAGAATTCTGGAGATCTGCGGAGGATCTCTTCAGTATTCAGCTGAAAATGAAAAACTCATGCATGTAAGAAAATCAGATGAGGCTAGGAAAAGAAATATCTAAAAGGATTAAAGAGAACAGTCCTAGGATTCACACAGGGATAGGCACAGTGCTTGTATCTACCAGCAACAGTGAAAAATCTCCTAATTCATGGGAAACCAGGTAGTAATATCAGAAGGGTTTTGCATCAATTAGGGGAAAATTAGCCCTCAACTAAGTGCTGCCTAAAAAAGCTTAAAAACAAGAACTAAAAGGATCAACTGTTTGCAAGTAATATAACCATCAGTGAACAAAGCTGAAGAATATTTATAGGAATGCAACAATATTTGGAACCAAAGAAAGTATAATCTCCAATATGTGGCATTTATTTAAAAAGTCAGTAGTCAGGCAAAGTAGCATGAAAACACAATTCATAATGAAAAGGAAATTAATTAATTGAAATTGACCCAGCAATAGTACAGATAACAGAATTAGATCAAAAGAAACAAAACAAACAAACAAAAATCAAAACATGACCCTACTAAAGGAATACAAAATTTTCCAGTAACTAATCCCAAAGAAATAGAAATTTGGGAGTTACCTGAAAAACAACCCAAAATAATTATTTTAAGGAGACTCAGGAAGATTCAAGGGAATGTAGGCAATTCAATGAACTCATGAAAAAGCAAGAAGCTTAACAAAGGCACAGAAATAATAGAAAATAACCAAACAAGGGTTCTGGAATTGAAGAATCTGTAAATCATATTGAACTCTAGTATGTAAGTTAGAAGGGAACTGCTGAAAAAAATTTCATTAATGGATACACAATATATAAATTGGGACACCAAAACATAAAATGAGGGAAGTAAGTAAATATGCAGAACTTTTTATGCAAATGAAGTAAAGTTGTCAGCTTAAAAAGACAATTACAAATATTGGATATTTTATATAAGTGTCACGGTAATCACAAAAACCAGTAATAGATATACAAATAATAAAAAGAAAAGAACTAAAGCATGCCACTATAAAAAATCACCAATTCACAAACAAAGATGACAAGAGAAGAAAAGGGGGACAGAAAAAGAACTAAATGAGAAAGCAATTAACAAAGTGGAGATAGTAAGGGCTTATCTATCAATAATCACTGTAAATCTAAATGGTTTAAATTTTCCAATTAAAAGACATAGAGTAGCCGAATGGAAAATAAAAAAGAAGAAAAAGACCAATGATATGCTGCCTATAAGAGATTCACTTAAGCTTTAAGGACATTCATAGGCTAAAAATGAAGGGATGGAAAAAGACAGTCCATGCAAATGAAAACCAAAAGAGAGCAGGAGTAGCTATACTTATGTCAGAAAAAGTAAACTTTAAGTCAAAACTATAACAAGAAACAAAGAAGGCCATTATGTGATGATAAAGGGGTCAATCAAAAGTATATAACAATTGTAAATATATATGCATCCAGCATCAGAGTACCTAAATACATTAAACAATAAAGAACAGATCTGAAGGCAAAAATAAACAGTAATACTTGAAGGCATCAAAATCCTTGAGGAGAACACAGGCAGCAACTTCTTCAGCTTTAGCCACAGCAACTTCTTCCTAGAAACATTGCCATAGGCAAGGGAAGCAAGGACAAAAATGAACTATTGGGATTTCCTCAAGATCAAAAGCTTTTGCACAGCAAAGGAAACAGTCAACAAAACCAAAAGACAACTGACAGAATGGGAGAAGATATTTGCAAATGACATACCAGATAAAGGACTAGTATCCAAAGTCTATAACGAACTTACCAAACTCAATACCCAAAGAACAAGTAATCCAATCAAGAAATGGGGAGAAGACATGAACAGACATTTCTGCAAAGAAGACAGACAAATGGCCAACAGACACATGAAAAAGTGCTTCACGTCACTAGACATCAGGGAAATACAAATCAAAACCACAATGAGATACCACTTCACACCAGTTAGAATGGTTAAAATTAACAAGTCAGGAAACAACAGATGCTGGTAAAGGTGCAGAGAAAGGGAAACTCTCCTACACTGTTGGTGGGAACACAAGCTGGTGCAGCCATTCTGGAAAACAGTATGAAGGTTCCTCAAAAAGTTGAAAATGGAGCTACTCTAAGACCCAGCAATTGCACTACTGAGTATTTACCCCAAAGATACAAATGTAGTGATCTGAAAGGGCATGTGCACCCCAATATTTATAGCAGCAATGTCCACAATAGTCGAACTATGAAAAAAGCCTAGATGTCCATCAGCAGATGAATGGATAAAGAAGATGTGGTGTATATGTATATATATACATATACATATATACACACACATATATACATACAATGGGATATTATGCAGCCATCCAAAAATGAAATCTTGCCATTTGCAACAACATGGATGGAACCAGAGGGTATTATGCTAAGCAAAATAAGTCAGTCAGAGAAAGATTATCATATGATCTCACTGAATGAGGAATTTGAGAAACAAGACAGAGGATCATAGGGAAAGCGAGGGAAAAATGAAACAAGGCAAAGAGATTCTTAATCTCAGGAAACAAACTGAGTGTTGCTGGAGTAAAGGTGGGGTGGGAGGGGTGCAGTGGCAGGGTGATGGACATAGGGAAGAGTATGTGCTATGGTGAGTGCTGTGAATTGTGTATGACTGAGGAATCACAGACCTGTATCCCTGAAACAAAGAATATATGTTAATAAACAAAACAAAATGAAACAAATAACAATACAGTGATAATAGGAAACTTAAATACCCCACTTTCAAAAATGGATAGATCATCCAGACAGAAAATCAATACAGAAATAATGGACTTGAACTATAAGCTGGACAAAACAGACCCAACAGACATATATACATACACAACATTTCATTCAACAGCAGGAGAATACACATTCTTCTCAACCACGTGCAGAACATTCTCCAAGATAGAACATATTTTATGTCACAAAACAAGTGTTAACTAATTTAAGAAGACTGAGATCATAACAAACGTCTTTTCTGCCCACTAGAAATCAATAATAGGAGAAAAACTGGAAAATTCACAAACAAGTGGAAATGAAACCAACACTCCTGAACTGCCAATTGGTCAAATAAGTGAAAAAAATCTTTAAACAAATGAAAATAAAAACACATTATATCAAAACTTACTGGATACAGAACACAATCCAGAATGGTCAACATGGTGATCACTGTAAGATGCCTCAGTAGAGTCTTGATACATCATCAAAAGCATAGTCTTTCCAAGATGGCTTATCAGACACCTCTTTATACTTGTTCTGTATATGTTCAGGGGCCCAGCAGACATTTTGCTGCTGCTACAAAGCCTGCAAAGAAAACAAAAAAATGTGTGAAAGACAAAGTATCAGATGAGAAAAAAGATGAGATTGAAAGAATAAAGTCATACTCCTTTATGGAAGGTGAACCTAAAGATGATGTCTACTTAAAGCACTTATATCCAAGGCAGATATATGAGGTGGAGAAAGCTATTCAGTTACTTAAGAAATTTCAAATTCCAGACTTTACTAATCCAAAGCAAGGGGATTTATCTTGATTTGACACTGGATATGGCACTGGATAAGAAGAAAAAAGTGGAGCCATTTGCCAGTGTTCTTCGTTTGCCATACCCATTCGTTTCAGAAATCAATAAAGTTCCGTATTTACAGGGAATGCATCAGAGATTAAAATAGCAGAAGAACATGGAGCTACATTTGCAGGAAGAATTAATCTGATTCAGAAGATTTTGGATGATGAAATTCAATCAGACTTTTATGTAGCTGTTCCAGAAATAATGCTGAAGCTTAATCCATTAAAGGAAAAGCTGAAAAAAAGATTTCCAAAACTAACTCGAAATTCCATTGGCTGTGACATCCCCAAAATGCTTGAATTATTTAAAACAGGACATGAAATTAAGGTAGATGAAGAAAGGGAGAACTTTCTCGAGACCAAAATAGCAACACTGGATATGCCAAGTGACTAGATAGCTGCAAATCTGCAAGCAGTTATCAGTGAAGTTTGTAAGCACAGACCAATTTGGGACCTTTCATGGTACAAGCTTTCCTTTGTAGTTTAACAAGTGAAAGTTTGTTACTAAAGATCAAGCCATTGTTGCCTAAAGAAATAGAAACCAAAGAAAGTAACAGAGAAGGTGCCAAAAATATTATATTATGAAATTATTTTCAGTGGATTAAGAAGCAACAGGGAAGATGATAAAACTATATCATTTCTACAAAAAAAGTCTTCTGGATACAGGAAAAGTAGGTCTAAGAGGAAAGTTATAGTGATAAATGCCTACATTAATGAAAAGATATTAAAAGATACCTCAAGGAACTAAAAAAAGAAGAACAAAGCCCAAAGCCAGAAGGAAGAAAATAATAACTTTTAGAGCAGAAATAAGTGAAATAGAGACTAGAAAAAAAATAAAAAGAAAAACCAATTGAAATCAATGAAACTGGGGCACCTGGTGGCTCAGTTGTTAAGCCTTTAGCTCAGGTCATGATCTCAAGGTCCTGGGATTCACCCCCTAGTCGGGCTCCCTGCTCAGCGGGAAGCCTGCTTCTCCCTCTCCCAATCCCCCTGCTTGTGTTCCCTCTCTGACTGTGTTTCTGTCAAATAAATAAATTATATCTTAAAAAAAAAAAAGAAATCAATGAAAATTGAGAGTTGAGTTTTTGAAAACATAAACAAAATTGACAAACCCTTAACTAGGCTCACCAAGAAAAAAAGAGAGATGACACAAACAGTAATTACAAAAACAAACAAACAAAACAGTAATTACAAATGAAAGGGGAGACATTATAACTGACAACGGAAATGCAAAAGACCACAAGAGACACATCGAATAATTACAAACCAACAAATCAGATAACCTGGAAGAAATGGATAAATTACTGGAATCATACAAGTTACAGTATACAGTATACAGCATACAGTAATAGAAAATCTGAACAGACCAATAACAAATAAGGAAATGGAATCAGTAATTGAAAATCTCTCAATGATAAAAGCCCAGATGGCTTCACTGGTGAATTCTACCAAATATGTAAAGAAGAATTAATATCAATCCTTCTCAAATTCTCCTCATAACCAGCACTACCCTGACACCAATCTAGACAAGGACACCATAAGACAAAAAAATGATAAGTCAACATCCCTGATTAACAAAGATGTAAAAATCCTCAAAGAAATGTTAGCAAACCAAATTAAAGAGCACACTGAAAGGATTATACACCATGATCAAGTGCGATTTATCCTTGGGATGTAAGGATGGTTTAACATATAGAAATCAATCAGTGTTAATCTATTAACAAAACGAAGGCTAAAAATCACATGATCATCTCAATAGAAGCAGAAAAAGCAATTTGACAAAATTCAACATTCTTTCATGATACAAACTCTCAACAAATTAGGTATAGAAGGAATGTATTTCAACATAATAAAGGTCATTTATCACAAACCCACAGCTAACATCATGCTCAATGGTAAAAAGTTAAAAACCTTTCCTCTAAAATCAGAGATAAAACATCGAAAACATTATTGTCAAGTCAATAAAGTACTGGAAGTCTTAGCCACAGCAATTAGTAAAGAGAAAAAAATAAAGACATCCAAATCAGAAAAGAAATAAAATTACCTGTTTGTAGATGACATAATCTAATATATAGAAAATCACAACACACACAAGTCACTTGCATTTCTATACACTAATAATAAACTCTCTGAAAAAAAAATTAAGAAAGCAATTCCATTTAAAATAGCATCAAAAAATAACAGAATACTTAGGAATAAATTCAAACATGGAGGTGAAAGACCTATATGCTAGAAACTATAAGACACTGATGAAAGCAAATGAAGAAGTCACAAATTAATGGAACAATCTTGTGTTCATGGGTTAGAAGAAATAATGGTGTTAAAATGTCCATTTACCCAAATTATTCTATAAAATCAATGCAATCTGTGTCAAAATTCCAATGGCACTTTTCACAGAAATAGAAATGATTCTAAAATTTGTACAAAACCACAAAAAACTGAAACACTAAAGCAACTTTGAGAAAGAGAAACAAAGCTATAGGCATCACACATATTGATTTCAAACTATATTACAAAGATACAGTAATCAAAACAATATGATACAGATATTTTTTAAAAAGCACATATAACAGTGGAACAGAACAGGGAGCCCAGAAATAAACCCATGTGTATATGGTCAACTAATCCTTGACAAGGAGGCAAGAACACACAATAGAAAAAGGATAGTCTCTTGAATAAATGATACTGAAAAAAATAGGATAGCCACATACAAAGAAATGAAGATGGATCATATCTTATACTATTCAAAAAAATTAAATCAGAATGGATTAAAATTTTACATTTTACAATCTTACATTTTAAATGTAAGACCTGGAACTAGAATTCATGGAAGAAAAGATAGGAAAAAGCTCTTTGATACATGTCTTAGCTATGATCTTTTGGCTCTGACTCCAAAAGCATAGGTAACAAAAGCTGAACTAAATAAGTAGGACTCTACCAAATTTTTAAAACTTCTGCAAAGTAAATGAAACAGTCAATAAATTGAAAAGGGAACCTACAGAATGGGAGAAAATATTTGCAACCCAGGTATCTGTTAAGGAGGTAATATCCAATGTATATATAAACTCATACAACTAAATAGCAAAAAGCAAATAATATAATTTAAAAATAGACAAATGACCTGAATAGACATTTTTCCAAAGAGGGCATACAGATGACCACCAATAGGTACATGAAAATGTACCCAATATCACTAATCATTAGGAAATGCAAATCAAAACTGTGAGATATCACTCTATACCTGTAAGAAGAGCTATCGCATCCAAAAGACAAGAGATATAAAATGTTAGCAAGGATGAAGAAGAATAAATCCTTAAATATTGTTAGAATATAGATGGGTGTAACCACTATGGAAAACAGAATGGTGGTTTATTAGAAAGTTAAAAGTAGAACTAGCGTATGATACATTAATCCTAGTTCTGGATATAAATCCAAAGGAAATGAAATCAGTACCTCAAAGAAATATCTATACTTCCATGTTCAGGGAAGTATTATTCACAATAGCCAAGATATAAAAACAACCTAGGTATTTGTCAACATATAACAGATTAAGGAGATGTGGTGTATATATATGCAGTAGAATATTATTCAGCCATAAAATAGAGGAAAATCCTGTCGTTTTAACAATATGGATGAACCTAGAAGATCTTATGCTAAGTGAAATAAGCCAGACAAAGACAAATCCTGTATGGTATCACTTATACGTGGAATCTAAAAAGAAAAAAGAAGCCAATTTCATAGAAATAGAATAAAATGGTGGTTTCCAGGAGCTGAGGATAGAGAGAAATGGGGATATGTAGGTCAAAGTGTATGAAGTTTCAATTATAAGAAGAATAATTTCTGAGGGTCTCCATTACAGCATAATGGGTATAGCTAATAATACAGTATTGTAAATACTTGAAAGTTGCTGATAGTGGGTGTTAAGAATTCTCAATACATAATTAAAAAAAAAGACTTAACTATGTTAGATGATGGTTGTATTAATTATCTGGATCTTGGTAATTATTCCACAATATGTGTGTGTGAGTGTGTGTGTGTGTGTGTGTGTGTAAGATCATCATGTTGTATAATTTTAACATATACAATTATTTTTTCAATTATTCTTCAATATATAAAGTTAGGGAAAAGATACTATAACTAATTTCCATATATTCAAGTAGTTAGAGGAAAGATTAAGCATATAGAAACATGGAGATATAAAAGACCCAAACTGAACTTTTAAAAATGAAAACAATGGTTGTGATGGAAAATACATTTAAATAAGTTGACAGAAGAGGAGACATTGCTAAGAACAAAATTAGTAAAGCTAAAGACATAGCAATTCAAACTCTTCTAAATAAAATACACAGAGAAAAAAAAATGAACAGAAAAGATTCAGTTGTGGAACAACTTCAAGATCCCCAAAATATATATAGTTGGACTCCTAAAGGGATACAGAAAAAAAAAACCCACAAAATTTGAAGATATTATGGCCAAAAAAGTTTACAAACATGATCGAAACTATAAATCTACAGATTCAAAAAAGACCAGTGAGCCCTAAAAATTAAAAATGTGAAGAAAATCAAACCAAGACACATTGTAATTAAATTGCTTAAAGCCAGTAAAAAAGAGAAAAATCTTAAAAACATCTAGAGAAAAAGACACATAATGCAGAGTAGAACAAAGATAGTGACAGGAGATTTCTCACTGAAACAATCAACTCAAACTAAAAGGCAGTGGGCCATCATCTTTAAAGTACTGAAAGAAAAAGAAAAAAAACTATAAACACAGAATTCTTAAGTCAGCAAAAATATCTCTCAGAAATGAATGGAAAATAGACACTTTCCCAGACATACACAATCACAATCTGAAAGAGTTTATCACCAACAGATCTGCAACATAAGCAGAAGGAAATGATACCAGATGGAAACCTAGACAAAAGAATAAAGAGCACTGGAAATGGTAATTACATGGGTAAAAGATTTTTGTATCATTATTTACATTTCTTTAAAAGATAATTGAATGCTTATGGAAAAAATAACAATACTATAGGGGTCATAATATATGAAAAAGTAAATTACATAATAATAATAGCACAATGGCCAAGAGGCAAAAGTGTTGTAATGTTCTTATAACCCATGTAAAATGATATAATATCACCTGAAGGTAGGCTAAGATTAAGTTAAAGATCAATGAAGACTTGGGGCGCCTGGGTGGCTCAGTGGATTAAGCCGCTGCCTTCGGCTCAGGTCATGATCTCAGGGTCCTGGGATCGAGTCCCACATCGGGCTCTCTGCTTGGCAGGGAGCCTGCTTCCCTCTCTCTCTGCCTGCCTCTCTGCCTACTTGTGATCTCTGTCTGTCAAATAAATAAAATCTTTAAAAAAAAAAAAAAGATCAATGAAGACTTAATACTTAAACTATTAAAATAACAAAGAATTATAAGTATTAAGCCAACAAAGTAAATAAAATTGAATTATAAAACATGCTCAATCCAAAAGAAGTCATAAAAAGAAGGAAAAGGTAACAACAACAACAAATAAACAATAAAATGATGGGTCAACAATAAAAACAACAATAAATAGATGGGTCAAATAGAAAACAAGATGATAAATTTAAATCCAACCATATCAATAACTGCATTAATTTAAATAGTCTGTGGTAGGCAGAATTTCAGAAAGCCTCTAAGATTCATGACTCCTATTATGTACACTTTGTATAATTCCCTCCCCTTGAATATGGGTAGACTCTTTTAAAAGATCAGAAACTGAAAAAGAAAGACTCAAAGAGATAGCAGATGCTCTCCTCTTACACTTGAAGAAGCAAACTGCCATGTTGAGGAGAGGGCCAAATGACAAGGATCTCAGAGTGGCCTCAAGGAGCTGGGAGTGACCCCTGATCATAAGCCAGAAAAAGAGAACTTAACTGATACAGTTGCTAGGAACTGAATTATACCTACAACTTGAGGGAGTTTGGAAGCAGATCTTTCCATAATCAAGCCTCCAGGTGAATGATGCAGCCTACTGGCAACTTGACGTCAGCTTTGTGAAGCCCTGAGCATAGAGCCCAGGTAGGATGCACCAGACAAGTGATCCATGTAAACTATGAGATTATAAATTTGTTTTAAATTGCTATTTGTGGTAATTTCTCACTCAGCAAATTAACACATGTTATAAACACACCAATTAAAAGGCATAGACTGTCAGAGTGGAGGGGAAAAAAACCCTACTCAATTACATGCCACCTGTAACAAAATTACTTTAAATGAATAAACAAGGCGCGCCTGGGTGGCTCAGTGGGTTAAGCCGCTGCCTTCGGCTCAGGTCATGATCTCAGGGTCCAGGGATCGAGTCCCGCATCGGGCTCTCTGCTAAGCGGGGAGCCTGCTTCCCTCTCTCTCTCTCTGCCTGCCTCTCTGTCTACTTGTGATTTCTCTCTGTCAAATAAATAAATAAAATCTTAAAAAAATAATAAAAAAATAAATGAATAAACAAGGTTACAAGTTAAAAGAATATAAAATGATATACTATACTAGCATCAATCAAAAGAAAGCTGGAGTAACTATATTAATATATAGTAATATTTTAATATATATTATATAATATTAATACAATATTTCAAAGACTATTACCAGGGTTAAAAGGGTCATTTGAAAATGATAAAGAAGCTAATCTATGTAGAGGGCATGTAGTAACAAACCTTCAAATTATGTGAAACACTGATAGCACTTCAAAGAGAAATTTGCAAATCCATAATTGTAAACGGAAATTTCAACACTCCTCTCTCAATAGTTGATAGATAAGAACAGTTGATAGATAAGATAGATAGAAATTTACTAAAGATAGAGAAGATTTAGGCATGCCTGGGTGGTTCAGTGATTAAACATCTGCATTAAGCTCAGGTCATGGTCAGCCCAGAGTCCTGGGATTGAGCCCTGCATCAGACTCCCTGCCCTGCGAGGAGCCTGATTCTCCCTCTCCCTCTGCCTGCTGCTCCCTCTACTTGTGCTGCCTCTCTGTCAAATGAATAAATAAAATCCTTAGAAAAGGTAGAGACAAAGATTTAAACATTATCCAACATTTCCTAATTGATATTTGTAGAACATTCCATCCAAGAAAAAAAAAAAACCACATTCCTATAAAAGATTCAAGTCATACAAAGTATAATCTCTGACAAATTGGAATTAAATTACATATAAATAATAAAAAGTTATCAAGAATAACCTCAAATATTTAGAAACTAAATAACACACTCTATATAACCCCTGGGTTGCAAAAACATTTAAAGGGAAAATTAGAAAGTATTTTGAATAGAATGAAAATTAAACACAACACATAAAAATTTGGGATATGCAAGTAAAGCACTTAGAGGGAAATTTATACCACTGCATGCCTGGGAAGATAATGCCTTAGAAAAGATAATGTTCTCAAATCAATGACTTTAGCTTCCATCTTAAGAATTATAAGAACAAAATAAGCAAAGGAAAGGAAATAAAGGTTAAAAAGAAAAATCCATTAAATAAAAAAACAAGAGTAGAAAAACATCAGTGAAACTAAAAGTTAATTACTTGAGAAGACCAATAAGATCAATAATCTTCTAGCCATACTGAAAAGGAAAAAGATAAACACCTATTACTAGGATTAGAAATGAGAGAGGTGACATCACTACAGACTCTACAGGTATTAAAATCATAAGTGGCAGGGGGCTGGCTGCCTCAGTCATAAGAACATGCAATTCTTGATCTCAGGGTCATGAGTTTGAGCCCCATGTTGGATGTAGAGATTAGGTAAATAAAACTTAAAAAATTTTAACAAATGATAATAAGGGAGTATTATGAAGAAAAAAAATCAACAATTCAGATAAAACTGACAGATTCTATGAAAGACACAAACTACCAAAGGTAATGCTAATAAATAAATAAATAAATAAATAAATATATTAACTTGAATAACCCTTTATCTATTAAAGAAATTGAATTTGTAGTTAAAAACATTCCCACAAATACTATTCCAGGCTCAAGTGACTTCACTAGGGAAACTCCACAAAACTTTTAAAAAAGAAATACAACCAAATTTACAGAAATACAGAAGGTAACAGACAATGGAACATTTCTCAACTCATGTGATGAGAACTACATTACCAATTGTATACAAACTCATATTCTTCAAAAATGTGAAGAGAAGGAAGTACATCACAATACATTATATGAAGCCAAGATTATCCTGATACCAAAGCTAGACAAAGACATTACAAGGAAAAGATAGACAGTAGCCTTCATGAAATTCTTCATAAAATTTTAACAAATCAAATCAAATAATATGTAAAAGGATAAAGCATGACCAAATAGAGTTTATTCCAGGAATTCAGGTTTAATTTGTATTTAATCAATGTAATTCACTATACTAACAGACTAAACAATAAAAACAATGCACTGTGAAAAACAATAAAGAGGTTCTTCAAAAAATTAAAAATTGATATACCACATGATTCAGTAATTCCATTACTATTTACCTAAAGGAAAAGGAAAAAACACTAATTTGAAAAGATACATGCACCCCATCTTTATTGCAACATTATTTATAATAGCCAAGATATGGAAACAACCCAAGTGTCCACTGATAGATAAATGGGTAAAGAAGATATGGTATATATGTACAATGGAATACTCAGCCATTAAAAAGAAAGAGATCTTGCCATTTGCAACGTTGGTAGACTTTGAGGTTATTATGCGAAGTGACCTAAGTCAGACAGAAAAAGACAAATACCATATAACTTCACTTACATGTGGAGTATAAAAAATAAAACAAATGGCGCCTGAAAAAAGAATAAATAAAACAAATGAATAGACAGACAAACAAACAAACAAACAAACAAACAGAAAAAGACCCTTAAATACAGAGAACAAACTGATGGTTGCCAGGGAGTAGGGGGTGTGAGGCAGAATGAGTGAAGGGAAGTGGAAGATACAAGCTTCCAGTTATAGAATAAGTCACAAGAATACAATGTATAACAAAAAGATAATAATCAATGGTATCATAATAGCATTGTATGGTGACAAATAATAGCTATACTTGTGGTGAGGATAGCATACTTATAAATCACTTTGTATATCTGAAACTAATGTTGCATTGTATGTCAATAAATAAATAAATAAATGTTCGTCATGAGTCTTAGGAATATACAAATTAAAACTTAAGTGATGTGCTACCACACAATTCTTGGGATGTCTAAAATTTTTTAAATGACATATCAAGTGTTAGCAAGGATGTGTAACAACTGAAATTCTCACACACTGCTGGTGGAAATATGAAATGGTATCATTTGTCAAATAGGCAATTTCTTTTTTTTTTAATTTTTAATTTTTAATTTTTTATAAACATATATTTTTATCCCCAGGGGTACAGGTCTGTGAATCGCCAGGTTTATACACTTCACAGCACTTACCAAAGCACATACCCTCGCCAATGTCCATAACCCCACCCCCCTTCTCCCAACCCCCTTCCCCCCAGCAACTCTGGGGGGTTTGTTTTGTGAGATCAAATAGGCAATTTCTTTTTTTTTAATTTTTAATTTTTTATTTTTTATAAACATATATTTTTATCCCCAGGGGTACAGGTCTGTGAATCGCCAGGTTTACACACTTCACAGCACTCACCAAAGCACATACCCTCCCCAATGTCCATAACCCCACCCCCCTTCTCCCAACCCCCCTCCCCCCAGCAACCTTCAGTTTGTTTTGTGAGATCAAATAGGCAATTTCTTAAAAAGTTGAACATTCACCTATATGATGACCCAGCCATTATACTCTTAGCTACTTACCCAAGAGAAGTGAAAGGACATATTCCTACGAAGACTTGTATACATTCACAACATCTTTATTTGTAAAAGCCAAAAACTAGAAACAACCCTAATGTCCATCCAAAGAGGATAAAAAATAATGACATATACATACAATGGAATATTTTTTCAATAAATAGGAATAAACTATTGATACAGTAATAACGTGAATGAATCTCAAAAAATAATTATGTGAAAAAACCAGACCCAAAAGAAAAAAAAGTATGTCTCCATATGACTCTGTTTAGAGGAAATTCTAGAAAATACAATAATAAAAGACAAAGCAAATTAGTGAGTGCCTAATATGGGGAACAGGAAGGAAGAGCAGAAAAGAGAGGTTGCAAAGGAGCAAAGGAAACTTTGAGGGGGGATGAATATATTTATTATATTGATTGTGATGTTATCTTGATTGTGATAGCATATACATATGTCAAAACCCATCAAATTGTGTCCTTTAAATATACGCAGTGTTATGGTTTGAATTGTGTACCCCAAATTTCACATGCTAAAGTCCTAACCCCTAATATCTCTGAATGTGACCATATTTGGGAAACAGGAGCATTACAAATGTAATTAGATGTCATTCTGGAGTAGGGTAGTCCCCTAATCCAATATGATTGGTACCCTTATAAAAATGGGAAATCTGGACACAGACACAGGGAGAATGCCATGTGATGATCGGAATTATGCTGCCACAAGGCAAAGAACTATCAGAAACTAGGACACAGACCTGGAACAGATCCCTTCCCAGTACCTTCAGAGGGAGCCTGGCCCTACTCACATCTTTTCTCAGACTTTTAGCCTCTATGACTGTGAGACAATCAAGTTCCATTGTGTAAGCCACTCAGTTTGTGGTACTTTATTATGGCAGCCCTAGGGAAAAAATACATGCAGTTTATTGTACGTCAGCTATTCCTCAACAAACCCATTTTTTTTTTTATTTCCAGCATAACAGTATTCATTATTTTTGCACCACACCCCGTGCTCCATGCAATCCGTGCCCTCTATAATACCCACCACCAACGAACCCATTTTTAAAAATCCAGTCTGTAGGCATGCCTGGGTGGCTCAGTGGGTTAAGCCCCTGCCTTTGGCTCAGGTCATGATCCCAGGGTCCTGGGATCCAGCCCCGCATCGGGCTCTCTGCTCCGTGGAGAGCCTGCTTCCTCTTCTCACTCTGCCTGCCTCTCTGCCTACTTGTGATCTCTGTCTGTCAAATAAATAAATAAATAAATAAATAAATAAAATCTTAAAAAAAAAAATCCAGTCTGTATAAAAGGTCTGTGCCCACTTCTCTGGCTTCATGTCATACAACTCACACTCTACCCATTAACACAATGTTCCCTTGAACATTCTAAATTTGTTCTTGCAACAGGACTTTTTCATTTGCTATTGTTCCTTATGAAGAGCTTTTCCACGTTATCCAAATGGCTTCCTCATCAGGTCAGTTTAAAAACTACTTCCTCAGGGCACGTATTGCATGGAGCACTGGGTGTGGTGCATAAACAATTAATCTTGGAACACTGAAAAAATAAAATAAAACAAAATAAAATAAAATAACTACTTCCTCAGAAAAGCCTTCCTTCACCAACTCTACTATAGTACCTTGGACTTGTCATTTATTTTTTTAAAGATTTTATTTATTTATTTATTTATTTATTTATTTTTAAAAGAAGAAGGCATGAGCAGAGGGAGGTGGAGGGGCAGAGGGAGCAGGACAAAGAGATTCCCTGCTGAGCAGGGAGCCTGACACCAGGCTCAATCCCAGGACCCTGAGATCATGACCTGAGCTGAATTCAGATGATCAACCAACTGAGCCACCCTGAGTGCCAACCCTGTCATTTTTTAATTCATTATCTCACACTTTCTTTATAGAACTTAAAACTTTGATGTTTTGTTATTTGTTTACAGGTTTATTTTCTATTTCTCCCCTTCCAAATAGGATGCTAGCACCCTACATGGAGGGGATTATCTGTCCTGGTCATCACTGTATCCTTAGATTTCAAACTAGCCTATTATATATACTAGATGTTCAATTAATATTTATTGAATGCATAAATAAATGGAAATAGATAGCTTTCCCAGAGTTTATAATTAGAAACATAGAGATGTTATTAATTACTCGAATGTTCTGGATTTTTTTTTTTTGCATTTTTTTTCTTTTAAGTAGTCTCTGCCCAACATGGGTCTTTAACTCACCACCCTGAGATCAAGAGTCACATGCTTTACCAACTGAGCCAGCCAGGCACCCCAACTTCTCTGATGTTCTATAGATAGTTACAGGCAAAGGCAAGCTAAAAAGTTTCCTGATGTCCTTATATTGCATTCAAATTTTAACTCATTTTCAAAGAAAAAAAAAAAAAGCCACCCACAATCTTCAATTAGCTAAAGAGAGGAGCGACATTGGAATATGAATCAGACTTACTGATTTTCTAGTTTGCTCTACTTCCATAAAGTTCTAAAAATCCTGTGCAACAGTTTTTTAAAAATCAGTTTATCTATCTGAATTCTGAGTTATCAGTAAGAGTCATGTTAGAATAGTCTGCCATTTGAAGCAAAACCTGTTTATTAAACTCTTTCTAATGCTTTCTTTTAAAACAATACAGATAAATGATAGCAAGTAGAGCTGGACCTAATGTGCATGTTGATCATTTCATTATCATGAAACTCCCAAGTAGAGAGACAAAATTGATTTAATATGTATAAAAACTATATCAATTTGCTTCTCTTTTCTGGGAACATATTAAAGCCCCTAAAATGTCAGATTTATATGAATTTACATAAGCTTCTTCCATCCATTTGAAAGCATTTTTGAAATTAAGGTTATATATAAATGTTAATAGGAATTGCTAGCATCTTCAGTAATAATATTCATAGTGTTATAAAGTCAGATCAGTATCAAGTTTTCTTTCCTGTAAATAAAAACTTATCCGTTGATCCCTTAGTATAATATCATTCACTCTATTTTTGTTACTTTATATAAACTCTTGGTAATTAGATATTATTTCTCTGGCTGAATAATATGAGCAGTATTAACTGTACTCATAATAACATGTGCAGCCATTTCCTAGCAGCTAATCAACAATATTAATCAACAATGTTAACACTAATTTTGGGTTATTAACATTGCCAAAAATTATTTCAACTTTCCTCATCTTTGTTTAGTACACCTTTTATTTTAAAAGAAGTTCATGATATTTTATATGCAAAAATCAATAAGATTCTATTAGCAAATTAATCTACAGTAGCCAAGAAATAATAAATAGTGCAGTTAACTTTCTTCACTACATGTGTGTATAAAACAACTGAAGTGAGAGAAGCTAGACACAAAAGATCACATATGGTGCAACTCCATTTATCTAAAATATACAAAATAGGTAAGTCCATAAAGACAGGGCACTCTGGCAGTTACCAAGAGCTTTAGGGAGTGGGAATGGGGAATAACAGCAAGTGGGTATAGCAAATGGATATTCTTTTGGGGTTATGAAAATAATTTGGAACTAGATAAAGGTAGTGATTGCACAACATTTTTTACAGAACAAAAACAAGCAGTCCTAAAATTTGTATGGAACCACAAAAGACCCTGAATAACTAAAGCATTCTTGAAAAAGAAAAGCAGACCTGGAGGCATCATAATTCTGAACTTCGTTATATTAAAAAAGCTATAGTGACTGGAAGACAGTATGGAGGTTCCTCAAAAAGTTGAAAATGGAGCTACCCTATGACCCAGCAACTGCACACTGGGTGTTTTCCCTAAAGATACAAATGTAGTGATCTGAAGGGGCATGTGTACCCAAATGTTTATAGCAGCAATGTCCACAATACTCAAACTATGGAAAGAACCTAGATGACTATCAACAGATGAATGGATAAAGATTATACACACACACACACACACACACACACACACAAACACACACACAAATACTAGGCAGCCATCAATAAGCCCCAAATCCTGCCATTTGGAATGACGTGGATGGAACTAGAGGGTATTATGCTGAGTGAAATAAGTCAATCAGAGAAAGACAATTATCATATGATCTCTCTGATATGAGGAATTTGAGAGGCAGGGCAGGGGCTCATGGGGAGTAGGGAGGGGAAAAAATGAAACAAGATAGGATCTGGAGGGAGACAAACCATAAGAGACTCTAAATCTCATGAAACAAACAGGGTTGCTGGGGGATAGGGGTAGGGATGGGGTGGCTGGGTTATGGACATTGGGGATGGTATGTGCTATGGAGTGCTGTGAAATGTGTAAGCCTGATAATTGAAGACCTGTACCCCTGGGACAAATAATATATTGTATGTTAATTTTTTAAAAAGCCATAGTGATCAAAACAATATGGTACTATCCAAAAAAATAGACACATAGATCATGAAACAGAATAGAAAACCCAAAATAAATCTAAAACTATATGGTCAATTAAACCTCAACACAGCAGGAAATATCCAGTGGGGAAAAGACAGTCTCTTCAACATGTGGTACTGAGAAAACTGGACAGAAACATGCAAAAGAATGAAACTGGACCATTTTCTTAAACCATACACAAAAATAAATTCAAAATAGACTAAAAGCCTAAATGTGAGACCTATAATCCTAGAAGAGAGCACCAGGCAACTTTGACATTGGCCCTTGCAACTTTTTTCTAAATAGTTTTCCTGAGGCAAGGGAAACAAAAGCAAAAATAAACTATTGGGATTTAATCAAAATAAAAATCTTCTGCACAGTGAAGGAAACAGTCAATAAAATTAAAATGTAGCCCAAAGAATGGGAGAAGATATTTGCAAATGACATATTTGATAAAGCATTAATATTCAAAATATATGAAGAACTTATAAGACTCAACACCCAAAAAATAAATAATGCAGTGAAAAAATGGGCAGAAGACATGAACAGACATTCCTCCAAAGAAGAACATACAGGTGGGTAACAGACACATGAAAAGACACTCAACATCACTCATCATCAGGGAAATGCAAATCAAAACTACAATGATATTACCTCACACCTCACATCTTGTCAGAATGGCTAAAATCAACAACACAAGAAACAAGAAATATTGGCAAAAATGTGGAAATTTTTTGTCATCTCATGGTGATAGATGGTTATCACAGTGATCACTTTGCAATGCGTATAAATATTGAATCTCTATTTTGTATACCTCAAACTAATATTATATGTCAACAACACTTTGATTTAAAAATACACTTAAGTGGTTATCATGGATTGAGGGAAGGGAGGAATGAATGGGCAGAGCACAGAGAATTTTTAGGACGGTGAAAATATTTTGTATGATACAAAATGGTGGGTACCTGTCATTACACACTTGTGAAGACCCATAAAATATACATCAAGAGTTAATCTGAATGTAAACTATGGACTTCAGGTAATAATATTGTATTGATATAGGTTGATCAGTTATAACAAATGTATTACTTTGAATAGGATATTGATAGAGAGAATGACTATGCTTGCACAGGGAAATGTGTATATGGGAAAATTCTGTACTTTCCACCAATTTTGCTGTGCACTTAAAATTACTTTAAAAAATAAAACCTATTAATTTATGCAGAGGATTGGAAATTCCAAGAAAGAACTAAAAAGAAATGCAAGAGATCAAAAATACCATAACAAAAATAAAGAATGCCTTTGATGGGCTCATTAAAAATTTTTTTTGAATAAACTAATTTGTAAATTTGATTATTTTTTCTAGCCTTGAAACTTGAATTCTATAAAAGCTTTCCTCAAAGCCCTCATTGAGTATCTGGCTGCCCTCCTCTCTGAAGCAAGCCCTCAAAGCCCTCATTTTAATGCTTTGCTAATTTTAAATATTTGGAAGTGACTTCAGCACCGTGGACTTAAATTCAACTGAAGTACTTAGATGTTTTTCTTCATGAAGTGACTGCAACAGAAGAAAGGATGAAAAATTGCGGTTCACCTGGCTTCAATCTTTTATCCTTTTCCTTACATTTGACAGGCATTCTCTTCCTATAATCTCTGTGAAAATTAGGAATGATCAGATTCAGAATGATTTAGAGGTTCCAAAAATAGTACTGTATCTCTTGGTTAATATGAAGTTAACTTCTAATGAGAGACTACTTACAGGTTTTTATGTAAACAGTGTTTCCTGAGTTATTGAAAATAAAGGACCAAAAATATTTTTCTTCAAAAAAAAAAAAAAGTCAATGATGAAGATAAAATGAAATCATGACAATACTGGGGCGCCTGGGTGGCTCAGTCTGTGAAGCATCTGCCATCAGCTCAGGTCATGATCCTGGGGTCCTGGGATCAAACCCCACATCAGGTTCCCTGCACAGTGGGGAGTCTGCTTCTCCCTCTCCCTCTGCCTGCTGCTACCTCTTCTTGTGTTCTCTCTGTTAAATAATTAAATAAAATCTTTTTAAAAATGACAATACTAATATAAACCAATTGAAAATTGAAGCAAGGGGAAAAGAATAATGAATAAAACAAATAGAAAACAAATGACAATATGATAAACTTAAACCCAATCTCAGTAATTACATTAAATGTAAATGGTTTAAACATTCAAAATTACAAAGCAAAGATGCTCAGATTAGATGGAAAAAAATCAAGACTGACTCTATTCCATCTACAACACAGTTTACCTGTAGAGATACACATAGGTTGGAAACAGAAACCAGAGAAGGAGACAAACCATAAGAGGCTCTTAATCATAGGAAACAAACTGTGGGTTGCTGGAGGGGAAGGGGTTAGGGAGATGGGTAATTGGGGATGGACACTGGGGAGGATAATGTGTTGTAACGAGCACTGGGTATTAAATAAGACTGACGAATCACAGACCTGTAACAAATAAAACAATATATGTTAATTAATTGAATTTAAATTTTTAAAAAAGGATAGAAAAAAGAAACACTATGCAGACATTAATTAAAAGTTAAATGCTACATGAATCTCAAAGTAAACTGCAGAACAAAGAACATGCCATATAATCAATATAATAAAGGGCCAAATTCATCAAGAACAGAAAAGCAATCCTAAATGTGTATGTAACTAAAAACAATCTTCAAAATATATGAAATAAAAACAGATAGAATTGAAAAGGACAAATAATCTACAATTATAGTTGAAAATTTCAACAGTTTACTCTCAAGAATTGAAATAAGTACACAAAATATCAGAAAGGATATAGAAAATTTGAACAATCCTATAAACCAACTTGTCCTAATTGATATAAACAGAACATTCCATTCATCAAGAGCAGTACATTCTTTATGCACCTGAGTGTATACAGGACATTCACGAAGAGAGACTATATCCTGGGCCACAAAACAAGTATCAAAAATTTTTTAAAAACTATAATGATACTGAGTATATATTCTGACCAAAGTGAAATTAAACTAAATATCAACAAAATATATCTGGAAAATTCCCACATATTTGGAAATTAAACAACATACTTCCAATATTCAATGGTTCAAAGCAAAAAAATCACAAAGTACATTAGAAAATAGTTAAAACTGAATTGAAATAAAAACACAACATATCAAAATCTGTAGGATGCAGCTAATATAGTGCTTAGAGAAAAACTTAAGTGTACATATTAAAAGAAGACTGGTCAAAAATCAAGTATTTAAGCTTCCACCTTGGAAGTAAAGCAAAGCAAGCCCAAAGTAAGCAAAATAAAGGAGAAAAAATTAAGATGAGAATGAAATCAAAGAAATAGAAACAGATAAAAATCAATAGAAAAACCAATAAAACCAATTTTTTTTTCTGAAAAGATCAATAAGATCCATAAACATCTACGTAGACCGGTCAAGAGAAAAAAAAATAAGACACAAGTCACAAAATCAGATAAAAAAGATTTAAAAAGAGCTTACAAATCTTATAGACATAAGATGATAATGGGAGAATATTATGAACAACTCTATTGCCAACACATTCAACCACTTAGGAAAAAAAAAAAAGATGCATTTGATGAAAGATAGAAATTACCAAAATTGCCTCAGGAAGAAATAGTAACTCTAAAAAGATACATACTTGTCAAATAAAATTTTAAATTAAATATATTACTTCAAGGAAATTTCCATTTCCAGATTTTTTCACTGGTGAATTCTATCAAACATTTAAGAAGAAATAATACTGATTTGATATAGACTCTTTCCAAAATTTACAATGAGGGAATGCTTCTCAACTCATGTTATAAGACCAACTTACCTTGATAGCAAATCAGACAAAAATGTTACAAAAAAAGAACACTAGTCACCATTTTTCAGAAAAAATTTAGCAAACTGAATTCAAGAATACATAAAAAGAATAATAAGTCATGACCAAGGGAGGTTTATTTCAGAAAGTCAGAATTGGTTTAACATTCAGAAATCAGTGTAATTCAAATATTAACAAACTAAAAATAATATACCATATGATCACGTCAAAATGTACAGAAAAAGTGGTGCTTGGGTGGCTCAGTTTGTTAAGCATCTGCCTTTAGCTCAGGTCATGATCTCGAGATCCTGAGATCAAGCCTCACATTGGGCTCCCTGCTCAGTGCAGAGTCTGCTTCTCCCTCTCCCTATGCTCCTCCTCCCTGCTCATGCTTGCACTTGCTCTCTCTCAAATAAATAATCTTTTTTAAAATACACAGAAAAAGCCCAAGAAAATCCAACATTCATTCATGACACAATTTTCGACAGATTAGCAGTAGAATGAATTCCTTCAATCTGATAAAATATATCTAACATCATACTTAATATTCAATAATTGGGGGAAAGGCAAGGATGTCCACTCTCATCATATCTGTACAACATTGTACTGGAGGTACTAGCTGGTGCAGTAAGGCAATAAAAAGAAAAAGAATATAGATAGGAAGAAGTAAAAATGTCTTTAGCTACAGATCTACATAGAAAATCCTAGGGAATCTATAAAAATGCTAATGGAACAAATAAGTGAGTCTATCAAGGTTTGGGATACAAGTTCATTAGGCAAAAATCTCCATCATCATCTTCCCCCTGCCACACCATATATGGAGGGGCTGACCATACCACACTCACACCTTCTTTTTGGATCCTAGGCACTATAGATGGGTACTGCTAGGGGGCCATCCTTAGGCCCATCTACCTGCTGTCCTGCTAGGTAACCTGCCTTAGCTCCCATGCACCAAACACCATCTCCTCAGTCCTCTAAAGCAGATGCAGACCTCAGCAAAGCAGACTTCCTCAGTCAGTAGAGCTAACAACAGCAGACCAGTGCTCCATGCCAATCTGGCCTTTCATAGACAGTGGCCACTATTACTGGACAAAGCTGCCTGGGGTTAGCCTCTCATGTGTCCATTTTGTGGGAACTGTAACTGCCGAGTTAACTGTAAGTTTTCAAAAAACCTAGGAGAAGCAGGTGTGTGATAATAAGGGCTACTGCAGGCACCAGTCTAGCAATATGAGTTCTACTGATATTTCAGGTACTCCCAATACAGGAAAGAGCCTCCAATTTGGAGCTAGGGAACTTCTAGAGTACAGGTCCTCCTTTCCCAGTGTCCCTCTTGAATTTTCACCTTTATATGGTGAGTCAAATCCTTTAAAACCCACTGAAAGTCCTCTTATCTTGGGCATACATAAGACTTGTCTGATTACTGAAAATGAGAGCTAACCATGATTAACACTTGCTTTATGCTAGACACCTTTCAAAATGTCTATTAACTCATTTTCTCTAGTTTTAAGTATCATCATTTTATAGAGCTAAAGAAGTTCAGCCACACAAAGGTTATTATTCAGACCATGAACTGAGCAGCAATGCTGGGATTCCAAATTCAGTCGGCCCAAAAAGCAAAAATAAAAACACATACTTTAAACTGATACATACAACATGGCAATCTGGCCTGAAGAATTAGTTTTGACTTCAGTAAACATGATAATCTAATAAACTGTATTTGTAATTTAGCTGATAAACAGAATACGCAAAAGTCTCAGATATTATAAGGACTAGAAATTTTTTAATGTAATAGTTGTTAATGTTGGTGAAAAGAGAGATTCTCTACTTACTGAGACTAGGTCATTTAATGACTATAAATTTACTTGGAAAGTCATTGGGGAAAACATACATTTGATGAATCGTAAATCAGGGAGAGGCTTCTTTTAATAGCCACATCAAGGGATGCCTGGGTGGCTCAGTTGGTTAAGCGGCTGCCTCAGCTTGGGTCATGGTCCTGGCATCCTGGGATTGAGTCCCACATCAGGCTCCTTGCTCGGCAGGGAGCCTGCTTCTCCCTCTGCCTCTGCCTGCCTGTGTTCTCTCTCTCTCTGACAAATAAATAAATAAAATCTAAAAAAAAAAAAAGGCCACATCAAGCAAGTAACACAGCAATACTTTTTATAAATTAAAAAACAAAGGCACCTGGGTGATTCAGTCAGTTAAGTGTCTGTCTTCAGCTCAGGTCATGATCCCAGGGTCATGGGATCGAGCCCCATATCAGGCTCCCTGCTCAGCAAAGAGCCTTCTTCTCCCTCTCCCTCTGCTGCTCCCCTGCTTGTGCTCTCTGTTTCTTTGTCAAATAAATAAATTTAAAAATTAATTAATTAAAATTAAAAATAATTTGGAAACTATTAGAATTAAACAATTTGTATTACAGCTTATATCTCTTGGCTAGCACTAGAGAATAATGTTTACTTTGTAGAATACATTTTTGTCATAGACTGTATTTTCAACTTTTAATTATATAATGATTTATACATTTAATATATATTTCCACATGGGTGACTACATAGCATTACTACAATTCCTAGACAACATCAATTAAAATTTTTAATATACATAGCTATAGGCCCATCAATTCCAAAATTAATAATTTACAGAAATAAAGTTAGTAACATTAGCATTGTTCATAGTGCAGAAAACTGGAAACAAGGAGAATTCACATACCAGTTAAGATAGAGTAGGTTATGCCAACAATCATAGACAACCCCAAACTCTTAGGGGCTTAACACTACAAAGTCTTATTTCTTATACATACTACCTGACCATGATGGGGCAATTTTATTCTATGTAATTTTCATTCACAGACATAGAACGACGGGAGTTTCATGATCTGTAACATCACAAATTGCTGCAGCAGGACAAAGAGTGTGATAGAAGGTCTCACACTACTAATCAAATACTCTAGCACAAGAGTAATTAATGCACAACAGTTCTCCCTAAACTTATTGGGGGGTACTTACCATACAGGCTCACCATGATGGAAATGGAAATCTAATCTTTTCACATGCCCAGAAGAAGAGAAGAAAACAACTAGGTATATGTGATCATAAAAGTCTCTACTACATTTTAATAAGTTGCTAAATTATGATATATCCATGAAATATTACTACAGCCACTTAAAATAATGAATTGGAAGCATACCATATGTCATAGATTTTCATGAGATACTAAGTAAATTCTAAAGACTCTGAAAAGTATATACATCATCCCATTTTCATAAACTATGACCAAAGAACCCTGTGTGATATATGCATATGTAAAAAATACCTAATTAAATACATTATTATCTACATCCATCATTAAGAAAAATAGGAAAACTTTTTTCCACCCCAGGAGGAGGAGATTTGGCAGAAGGGTCCCTAATGTGTGTAGAAAGGGGAAGAAAGAGAGTGAGAATAAACAAAAGAAGGATAAAAAGAGGGCATTGAGATTTTATATGATTATATTTATGTACTGATGTAAATTATGTACATGCATTAGAAATCAAGTCATTTTTCAAAAACATCTTTTCCTTTTAATTTTGATTACTTTCATAGGCCTCAAATTACTGATCTGTTGAAATTAAATCTTTTCATTTCCCTCCAGCTCTAAACTCTACGATCTCATAACTTAAATAATGTTAAGTCTTATCTGTCTCCTGTTTGTTATTTCCTATTTCTAACTCAGAGCTGACCTTCCACTGATTAAAGTTCTGGATGTACTTCTCTAGCCTGCAGACTATTAATTATACTGAATTCAGGTTGCCTGAGTTATAAATAATTTATTTCTAACCTTTATATCAACCACAGCAAGTTGCTCTTTGACATCATAAATTTACATTTACATGAGTGGGAGATATTTTATTACTGTTAAAGTGACAAAATCATAGATATTTTTCTTAGGTTAGGTATAAAACAATCTAAAAGTCTGGAACTTAAATTTTTAGTCTAAGAAATCTTCCCATCTCCTACTTGGACTATTTCAATAGGTACAATATCTTTATCTTGTTCCAATTTACCTTTATTGAGCTTTCTAAAGACTTCTATTTATTCTGGCTTAATTTTCTCTTGTCCTTCTAATATACCTATAACATCTTTATTTATTTATTTATTTATTTTTAAGATAGTGAGCATGTGAGTGGGGTGGGGAAGGGTAGAAGGAGAGAGAAAATCTTAAGCAGGCTCCACTCAGGACAGAGACTGAGGCAGGGCTCACTCTCACAACCCTGAGATCATGACCTGAGCAGAAATCAAGAGTCAGTTGCCCAACTGACTGAACCCACCCAGGCACCTCTATAGTATTCTTATTTATGTCCAAAACTCACCTCTTCTAGAAGACCTTCTCAGAAGCCAAGACATGAAATTATCTTTCACTTCTCTGTATCTTATATTTACATACTGTTGAATTACTTACATTATAAGTGATTCATTTGTTTACACACTTATATTTCTTTTATCATGTTGTTAGCCACCATATAAACATCATTAGTTTTTGATGTAGTATTCAACGATTCATTAGTTGTATAGAACACCTAGTGCTTATCACAACACATGCCCTCCTTAATACCCCTCACCCAGCTATCCCATTCCCCCATACTTCTCCCCTCTGAAACCTCAGTTTGTTTCCCAGAGTCTATAGTCTCTCATGATTCGTCTCTATCAGTGATTCCCCCCTTCAGTTTTCCCTCCCTTCCCCTATCATCTTCTGTGCAATTCCTTATGTTCCACATATGAATGAAACCATATGATAATGGTCTTTCTCTGCTTGACTTATTTCACTTAGCATAACCCCTTCCAGTTTCATCTATGTCAATGCAAATGGTGGATATTCATCCTTTCTGATCACTGAGTAATATTCCCTTGTATATATGTGCCACATCTTCTTTATCCATTCATCTGTTGAAGGGCATCTCGGCTCCTTCCACAGTTTGGCTATGGTGGACATTGCTGCAAAGGGGTCTCTTTAAAAAATGGTGCTGGAAAATTGACAGCTACATACAGAAGAATGAAACTAGACCATTCTCTTACACCATACACAAAGATAAACTCAAAATGGATGAAAGACCTCAATGTCAAACAGGAATCCATCAAAAACCTAGAAGAGGGGTGCCTGGGCGGCTCAGGGAGTTAAGCCTCTGCCTTTGGCTCAGGTCATGATCTCAGGGTACTGGGATTGAGCCCCGCATCGGGATCTCCACTCATCAGGGAGCTTGCTTGCCCCCTTCTCTCTCTCTCTGCCTGCCTTTCTGCCTACTTGTGATCTTTGTTAAATAAATAATTAAAAAAAAAAACCTTAAAAAAAAAACCAAAACCTAGAGGAGAACATAGACAATAACCTCTTCAACACTGGCCCCAGCAACTTCTTTTTTTTTTTTTTTAAGATTTTATTTATTTATTTGACAGGCAGAGATCACAAGTAGGCAGAGAGGCAGGCAGAGAGAGAGGAGGAAGCAGGCTCCCTGCTGAGCAGAGAGCCTGATGTGGGGCTCGATCCCAGGACCCTGAGATCATGACCTGAGCCGAAGGCAGAGGCTTTAACCCACTGAGCCACCCAGGCACCCCCCCAGCAACTTCTTTAAAGACACACCTCCAAAGGCAAAGGAAACAAAAGCAAAATGAACTTTTGGGACATCATCAAGATAAAAAGCTTCTGCACAGCCAAGGAAACAGTCAACAAAACTAAGAGACAATCCACAGAGTGGGAAAAGATATTTGCAAGAGACAGTACAGATAAAGGGCTGGTATCCAAGATCTACAAAGAACTTCTCAAACCCAGCCCCCGAAAAAGAAATAATCCAGTCAAAAAATGGGCAGAAGACATGAACATGAACATGAACATGAACATGAACATGAACAGACACTTCTCCAAAGAAGACATACAAATGGTTAACAGGCACATGAAAAGATGTTCAACATCACTAGCCGTCAGGGAAATTCAAATTAAAACCACAATGAGATACCACATTACACAGTTAGAATGGCAAAAATTAAGAAGGCAGAACACAACAATGTTGGCAAGGATGTGGAGAGAGGGAAACCTCTTACACTGTTGGTGGGAATGCAAGCTGGTAGAGCCACTTTGGAAAACAGTTAAAAGATTCCTCAAAAAGTTAAAAATAAAACTACACTATGATTCAGCAATCATACTACTAGGTATTTACACAAAAGATACAGATGTAGTGAAAAGAAGGGGCACATTCACATTTATATTTGCTACTGGGCATCAAGTCATTGAAAGCAGAGATTGTATATCATACAGATAATCCCAAATCCAATGATTTATGCTTTCAGGTATTGACACCCAGAAGGATTTGACACAGGGGAATACTCCCTTCTTGAATCTGTAATTACACTTCACTTACCTGTCCTTAATCTTTGCAGCAACTCCTCTATTGCTTGACTTTTAAATGTTCCAGTATCCCAAGGCTCAATTTTTTTTTCTATTAACTATACATTCACTGTCATAAAGAGAGTGCATTCAGTCCCATGCTTTAAGTGACATGTATATGTCAATGACTAGTAAATAATGATCCTTCTGGAGAACTCCAGATTCATTTGTTCAATGACCTACCAACTGCTCCACTTAGATATCTAAGATATCTCAGCTATTATACAGCACCTCCCCCACAAAAAAAATTACATAGCTCAAAACAGAGCTTCAAGACCCAAATTTGCTCCTTGTCTTTCCTTCACCTCATCCTTATTTCAAGAAATATGTCAGCAAATCTTTTTGGTGCTTCCCCTTTTGCAGCAACCTTGGAAGCCAGTTGTTGAGCGAGGCAGAACTAAAAGCTGGAAGGAGCCAGGTTTCCTGAATCACTGCCTGGAGGAATGCTGCTTACTAAATAGGAACATTTATGTTGGACTTTAGAGAATTGAGAAGTTGATGAATGATTAGCCAGAGAAGCTAGCATTACCTCAACTAATACACTAGTCTTGTTTTATTTTAAAATGTTTGAAAATATATAGCTTTAAATATGAAATATCACATTATCCAGTCTAATAATACTCTAAAAAATACTTGCTCAGGAGACTCATCATAAATTTTCAATTAAGATATCAGAAGCCGGAAGTCCCCAAACCATATCCAGGTTCATTTATTTATTGTCTATTTCCCTCACTAAAATGTAAGCTCTAGAAGAACAAAGGGTTTATTTCTCTGTTCTGTTCATTGTCATATCTCCAGTATCTAGAACTGTATTTGACTCATAGAAGGCACTCAATAAATACTTGTTTAAATTAATGAGTGTTGAATAAATAATGTTAGGAAGCCATACTGGTATAGCCTTCTTTTCCTACAACTGAAGGGCACTTGTCAATTTTATAAACAGATAAAACTGCTTCAGAACTGTGAAACTTCACCATAATGACCTTAAGATTTAAAAAATATCAACATTATGATCAGCTGTCCAGATGACTTCACAGAAGCAATGAAAAGCATTTATTTGCATCCAAATATTTTAATAATAAAGAATAAAGAGTACATCTCAATGTGTTCCTAGCATTCAATAGATAACTTCACAAATTTGAAAAATTAAAACAATTTTTATGAATACAAGAAAGACGAAAACAAAATATAATCATCTTATCTGAATAGAATTACAAGGTTTCAGGTAATGTGGTAATTTAGGCCAAAACATAAAAATCATAAAAAACAAATTATGTAAATACAAAAAAGTCTCAATGTCAGAAAATGTTTGGCTCTTCAGAAAATAAAACATCTTTAAATTAACTATAAATCTCATGTTATTAGGCTCCTTAATCACACTGATTTTCTGAGATTAAACAAATAACTTCTCTGCATCCTTTAGTTTTTTTTTCCTATCCATTTTAGCAATTACAGCCCAACGATCTTCCCGCATTTTCCTCGTAGCTCCAAACTTCAGCGTAGATCCAGGGGTGGTTAGAGATGATGGGGTCTGAATACAAAATCAAATTAAATCAAATCAAAATATGTTTAATTTAAAAAGATAAAGTTCACCTTTTGAAATTTGATTTCTGAAGGAAAAATTCAAAACTACCTTAAAAAAAACACACTACCTTTTTTGGTGTTCTGACACAAAGATGAGAAGTTGTTGGATTATTATTCTTGTATAATTTCTTCAATGTCTCCTCCTCTGAAACCATGCTCTTAAAGAAAAATACAAAAAATATAATCTGGGGTCTGTTATCACTAATACTAAAATTTTGTCCATATATGACAGAGAGGAGGAGAAACACAAAGAAGGGAAGTGGGGGAAGGGAGAAAGAAAGGAGGTGAAAGAAGAGAGAGAAGAGAAAGAGGAGAGAAAAGAAGAAAAACTGAAGGCAATGACAAAAATACTCAATTTTCCAAACAAGGATAGAGATTTAGATTCTATTAACAATACTGCATTATATGAAATACTAATAACTATGTTGTAGTATATGAAATACAACATGTATATTAATAGTACTTTTATACTGATTTCTACTTCAGTTTCAGTTTCTACTTTTCCTTCCACTCCACTTCCCCCAGCCTACTTACTCAAACTCACTTTGGCCTTATAATAGCATGTATAATCCTATAAAAATTATTATGTTATCAACTATCAACTTATGAGTATTGTAATTCCCCCAAATAATAATAGCTAACACTAATTTAGTAATTTATGTTAGGAGCTGTTTTAAGCACTTTGCCTATTTTAATTAATTTTAATCCTCACAATAATTTTATAAAGTAGGTATACTATTATCATCCCCATTTTAATGGTGAAGAACTGAGACACAGAAATGTTAAGTACTTTGCCTAACATTATACAACTAGTTAAGAGGTGGAGCTGGGATTCAAATCCAGACAGGCTGGCTCTAGAAATCCACTCTCTTACTGAATATACTATACAGATTTCTTAGTCTGGTGAGCAATCAGTTCACAGTATCTTGTCCTGTTCACTAACGTCACATTTACAGAGGCTTCATGAATAAAAATATTCAGACAGATTTACATAGAGTTATATCTGCAACATTCATCTTTTCAGGTGCTTGTTGGCCATTTGTATATCCTCTTTGGAGAAATGTGTATTCAAGTCCTTTGCCCATTTTTTATCAGGTTATATGGTTTTTATTGTTATGGGAGTTCTTTATGTATTCCATTTATCCCTTTTCAGATATATGATTTAGAAATATTTTCTGCCATTCTTGAGCTTGTCTTTTCACTTTCTTAGTAGTGTCCTTTAAAGCACAAAAATTCTTAATTTTGAAGTCAAATTCATCAGTTTTCTCTTTTCTTGCCTGTACTTTTGGTGTCTTACTCATGAGGCCCTTGCTAAATTCGAAGTCATGAAAATTTCCCCAATATTTTCTTCTGTTTCATATCTCTAGCCCTTAAGTTTTGATTTTTGATCCATTTTCAGTCAATTTTTATATGTGGTATAAAAAGTCCAACTTCATTCTTTTGCATGTGGATTTCCAATATCCAGTTCTAACACCATTAGCTGGGGGGCGGGGGGAGTCCTTTCCCCCACGGAGTGGTCTTGGCACTCTTGCCAAAAATTAACTGGCTATATTTGTGAGAATTTATTTCTGGGCTCCTTTATTCCATTGATCTATAGATCTGCCCTTATACTAGTACTAATCTGTTTAAATTACTAGCTTTGTAGAAAGTTTCAAGGCTGAGAACTGTGAGTCCTCCAGCATTATTCTTCTTTTTCAAAATTATTTTAGCTATTTACCCTTGTAATTCTATATGAATTTGAGTATTAGATTTTCCAATTCTGCCAAAAAGCTGCTGGAATTTTGATTGAGATTGCACTGAATTTGTGGACTGCTTTCAGTAGTACTGACATTTTTTTGTTCAAATAGCCAGCGTTTAGGACATCTTCACAGGTTTAAGGCTTCACACCCATAAACACAATTTTTTTTTTCTAATTCTTTAGGTCTTCTTTAATTTCCTTCAGCAATGTTTTATAGTTTTCATTGTATTTCAGTATTTCACTTTCTTGGTTATGTTTGTTCCTAAATCTTCAATTTGTTTAGATGATAATGGATATGGATAATTTTCTTAATTTTCTTTAATTCTCTTTTGGATTAATCATTGTTGGTATATAAAAATATAACCGATGTCATGTGTTTTTATACCCTTCCACATTGCTGAATTCATTTCTTAGCTCTAGTAGCCTTCTTGTGGAGTCTTTGTGATTTTCAATGGATAAGATTATGGCATAAGCAAATAGTTTTACCTCATTCTCATTTGTATGCCTGCTTTTTCTCTCCCTCCATCTCCCTTTGTTTTTTGTCTAATAGCCTAATAGTTCTGGCTAGAACTTCCAGTACAATGTTAACTAGCAGTGGTGAAAGTGGACATCCTTGTCTCATATTTGCTTTTTTTTTTTAAGATTTTATTTATTTTTCAGAGAGAGACAAAGCAAGACCTGAGCTGAACACAGACACTTAATGACTGAGCCACCCAGGTGCCCCCCACCGCCCGTCTCGTTCTTAATTTAAGGGATAAGCTTTCAACTGAGTAGAATGTTAGCTCCAAGTTTTCATAAGTATTTTTTTTATCATGCTGAGGAATTATTCCTCTATTCCTACCTTTATAAGAGTTTCTATCATGAAAAAAATGGATTTTGTCCAATGCCTTTTCTGTACTAATTGAGATGATCATATGGGATTTTCCCTCCTTCATTCTATTAATGGTGATATACTACACTGATTTTCTTATATTGAACCATTCTGGCATTTCTTGGATAAATCCCACTTGGTCATGGTGAATACAACATTTTTTTTTAAGATTTTATTTATTTATTTGACAGACAGAGGTCACAAGCAGGCAGAGAGGCAGGCAAAAACAGAGAGGGGGAAGCTGTCTCCCTGCTGAGCAGAGAGCCCCATGAGATGTGGGCCTCGATCCCAGGACCCTGGGATCATGACCTGAGCCGAAGGCAGAGGCTTTAACCCACTAAGCCACCCAGGCACCTGGTGAATACAACTTTTAATATGATGTGAAATTTGACTTGCTAATATTTTGAGGATTTTTACACAGACATTCATAAAGGATAATGGCCTTCAACTTTCTTTTCTAGTAATGTCTTTAACTTACTTTAATATCAAGGTATTGCTGGCCTCATATAATGAGTTATCAAGAGTGCCTCCATCAGAAAAGATAAATACCCAACTTTGTATCAACATGTACCGGACTGAAGGAGATTATGCAGAGTGAAATAAGTCAAGCATAGAGTCAGTTATCATATGGCTTCACTTACTTGTAGAGCATAAGGAATAACATGGAAGACATTAGGAGGAGGAAAGGAAAAGTGAATTGGGGGAAATCTGAGGGAGAGACAAACCATGAGAGACTGTGGACTCTGAGAAACAGAGGGTTTTGAAGGGGAGAAGGATGGGGGGATGGGTGAGTCTGGTGGTGGGGACTGAGGAGGACACGTATTGCATGGAGCATTGAGTGTGGTACATAAACAGTGAATCTTGGAACATTGAAAAATAAAATTTTAAAAAAGAGTTCTCAAAAAAAAAAAAGTTCTCTCCAATTTTCTTAAGTCTGAGAAGGTTAAATCCCCAAATGTTTGATACAATCTATCAAGGAAGTCATCTGGTCCAGGACTTTTCTTTGTTGAGAGGTTTTTGATTACTAAGTCAAATTCTTTACTGACTAATAGATAGGCCTGTTGAGGTTTTCTATTTCTTCTTGGATCAGTTTAATTTGTGCATTTCAGCTGTTTTACCCATTTGTTCATTTCTTATAAGTTATAGAATTTGTTAGCATATATTCACAGTATTTTTTTATCTCTAATTAGTAATAATAAACCCACTTTCCTTTTCTGATTCTATTTATATCTTGTTAGTCTAGCTAAAGATTTGTCAACTTTTTTAATCTGAAAAGATTTGTATTTGAAAAATGTATTTGAAAAAATACATAAATTTTGGTTTTCTTTATTTTCTTTATTGTTTTCTATTCTCTAATTTGCTTATCTCCCCTTGAATCTTCATTTTTTCCTTCCTCCTGCTAGTTTTGGGTTTGGTTTGCTCTTCTTTTTCTAGTTCCATAAAGTGTAAAGTTATTGATTTGAGATCTTTCTTTTTTAATATAGGAATTTGGAGCTATACATTTCCCTCTGAATTTTTGCTGTAACACATAAGTTTTGGTATACTGTGTTTTCATTTTTATTCATATCTAAGTCTTAACTTCCCTTGTGATTTCTTCTTTGATCCACTGGCTGATTAAAAAGTGTGTTAATTTCAGGGCACCTCGGTGGTTCAGTCAGTTAGGCATCTGACTCTTGATTTTGATTCAGGTCATGATCTCAGAGCCCTGGGATGGAGCCCCACATCAGGCTCCGTGCTCAGCGGGGAGTCTGTTTCTCCCTCTTCCTCTGCCTCCTCCCTACACCCCCCCACCCATTCTCTCCTCCCCCCTCTCTATAATAAATAAAATTTTAAAAAAAGAAACTTAAATGTGTGAATCTTATAACTGAATATGTCTGCAAATCAGATTCTTCCCTTTCCCCAAGGTTTGCTATAGTGAGTTACTTTTGTCTTGCTTTATGCTGTACAAGTTTCTGTGCCAGGGATTAGCCTGGGTAAAAATTTGGGATCTTTTCACATATTTTTTT
The DNA here is from genome assembly GCF_009829155.1 of Mustela erminea. NCBI lineage: Eukaryota > Metazoa > Chordata > Mammalia > Carnivora > Mustelidae > Mustela > Mustela erminea. The sequence goes on from NC_045623.1 coordinate 11,297,392, forward strand.
TTTTGAGCCTGTCTTTCCATGGGCATGTGCAGTGGTTTTAAATACCCCAGAAATGTGACTGCTCTTGATGTCCTAATTTTTTTAAATGTCTGATCCTCCAAAGAATAAAAGTGAAAAAAATAAGAAAAAGAAAACCAATTACAGTTCATTTAAATCCTCCAGCCAAGGGGAATTGAATGGCAGCCAGTTTCTGTGCCTGCACAGTGATGAGAAGCAGCAATGATAATCCAGAACACTGAATCTTGATATTCAGAGAAAAAGTCCTTATTGCTCACCTTGGCTACAGCAAGATATGAGCATTGTTGTCTGCCATAGGACAATGGATTGGATGATAGGTAGCCACTACCATTCTTAAGGATGAAACTGACCAAAATAAACTATAACTTACCAAGTTTCAACCCTGGAAGTTGCAAGCATTCAAATAGTCTACAGAGTTCCAAAATAGTTACTTCAGACAGTTTCTGCAAGTACAATTGCTGTCTAGGTAGAGAAATTTGTGGTATTTCCTACTTCACCACCTTCTGTAAGGTCACTCCAGACAATCCATTTTTAAATCTAACTTTTTATAATTATTTGAGTGTTCACCAAAATTTAAATGCAACAATAAGAAAATTGCAAAACAGTAATTTCGAGTGATAATTATAATCAAATAAACTGGACTATGAAATGTATTTTTAGGCAAGTATAAATAACTGTGCGTACTTCTAGAATACTGTAGTATGCCTATTGTGTTACAAAGCTGTGATGCTCCTTTTAAAAATGAAATCATGAATCATTCTGAATCTCAGTTAAGAAACTAGCTTAAATTCACACAGCTAGAAAAACAGTATGGGTTCCAATCCTGATTGTCTAATTCCAGATCTCATAATCTTTCTACTAATTCTCCTTACATTTTTATGTATCTGGACTTCAGTTTGCGTTGGCAGTTATTATGTATAACAACTTACATAGGCTATGGAGCTAAACTGTCTGTGTTCATATTTTGGCTACATGCCTTACTAGCTATGTAATCTTGGGCAAGGTACCTATATGATTCAGTTTTCTCATCTGTAAAATGAAAACAGCACTGTATATACTTCTAATATGGGATTATTCTAAGAAATACCTATATAATCTTTGGAATGGTGCTTGGTTCACAGTTTTTATCATTAAAATGTTAATCATCATCTATAAAACAAAGAGGCACTTAAGGATTCTATAAGTTAACTTCAATAATTAGGGTTTTAAGACTTCAAGTACTCATTATTCCAGAACAAATGAAGATAGAGGGTTCCAAAGCAGCTTCAAAAGCTTGAAGGATCTCAAAAGTTAAAAGTGGCAATAATGAAACAAACTAGCACCTTTCTTTTTTTTTTTTTTTTTTTTTTTCAAACTAGCACCTTTAACTGGAATTTTGTAATTAAGAATCTTTGGTATATTGCTTCATTTTGTGTGATGAGGTTTCTTTTTAAATTAAGTGATCTAAATTCATTCTCAATAAATATTATGACAAGAAAATACTGGTAAGTGTGGATACACTCACGGGAGGGAATAACTAGTAATACAAACTGCTACGGGTAATATCTTCTTTAAACAACTCATCTTTAATACATTAACTCTTTAAGAATGATAAAAATGCTATACTGGTCAACTAATACCTTTATACAGATTTCAACAAGTAAGTGGTATAAAATTAGGAAGAGGTATAATATGCAAAATCAAGAGGGGCCCTAAAATTTGGCCATCGCAAGATTTACCTAACCTTTCTTAAAAAAAAAAAAAAGAAAGAAAGAAAGAAGGAAAGAAAAAAGAAAAAGAAAGAAAGAAAAAAGAAAAGAGTATGTGGTAAAAAAGTCCTTTATAACAATCTGCTGGAAAACAAAATGGTTTAATTATCTCATGTGCCAACTACGTTACATGAAGTATTTGAAAATGCCATGGTTTCTGAAGTTAGATTATTTAAACCCTGTTTCTCCAAAATGCTGCAAAAGCATAGGGTTCTGTGTTATAGAGTTCTATATTTTAGTATTGCAATAGTAGATACTATGTGTATATATTATACATATACATCAAAAATGTGTAAAAATGATAATGTAAACAATAAATACTGATTTGTAGTATTTTTACCAAGAGATCAGTCGTTTCTGAGCTATCCGAATTCATATCAAACTCAAAGAACATTTTTCTCTTTTTATTACTTTCTTCCGTGGGTACATTCTTGTTTTCTCTTTGCTGAATTTTTAGTTTCGTTGGCGTCTTCACAGTATATGCCTATCCAAAAAGGAAAACAATGTATTATCTTATCAAAAAACCCTATACTGTTGGTAACTCAAGTTGAATCTTTAGTAATCAATAACTCTCCATTATCAGTGGGATGTACATAGAAATTTTTTATAAGAATTTCATTCAGATATTTTTGATACTAAAACTTCTAATTTCTTCAAACAATTTATTTTTTTAAAGATTTTATTTATTTATTTGACAGATAGAGATCGCAAGTAGGCAGAGAGGCGGGCAGAGAGAGAGGAGGAAGCAGGCTCCCTGCTGAGCAGAGAGCCTGATCCCAGGACCCTGAGATCATGACCTGAGCCGAAGGCAGAGACTTAACCCACTGAGCCACCCAGGTGCCCCTCTTCAAACAATTTATAACAGTAGACTTTTTTTTTCCCCCTTCCCTTCAACTTACTGAAGAAAATAATGGCAGGAGAGAGTGGGGAGAGAGATACTCTTTAGCATCAGCAGTCAACAATCTTAAGGAAAGAGGGACTTTAATTTTTCTACCAATAAACAAGATCAAAGAACTGAATGAGCTTTGCTCTTTCTAAAGAAATACTTACTGATTTATGAGAAAATAGGTATGCTTATATTTTGTTCATAAAGTAATTCACATTAGTCAATGTTTAGTATTCCATATTACCCCGTAAGCTTTATAATTTTTTAAAGTATCTTTAAAAAGTTAAGTCAGTAACATCCGCAAAAATGGCAAAGCAAGGTATTCCAAAAATCTGCTCTTCCATGAAGCAATAAAAATACTGTAAAATGGTCAAAGTCAGCTTTTTGAGAACTCCAGAAATTAACCAAAAGCTTGCCATAAACTGTAGTGCTTATCTTTTTTTAATGGCTGAACGTCTGTAACAATAGCAAGCTTTGTGGTTTTTAAACTTTTCTTCATCCCAGCCCCTGCCCTCTATGTTACCCTTAAAAAAATAATATCCCACACTCTTTATCTAGTCTGAGAGCCATTAGATAGCACAGAACAGAACTGAGAGCTCTTCCAAAGCTTTATTCCCCAAAAGCTGTCATTTTAACTTGTCTAGTGGTTCTCTGAAAGACCTCACTTACAAGGCTGATTGTATTTAACCTGACTTAGAGTTTATTATTACAAAAACTTTCTCCTTCTTATGAAGTACAGCATAGCATTTGTCAAAACAATCATAAGCAAGAATTTTAACTTTGCAGCTCCATGAGGCAATGGAGCTGGGCAAATGACAGGGCAAATGACAGACTAATGAAACAAGATGAGATCGGGAGGGAGAAAAACCGTAAGAGACTCTAAATCTCACAAAACAAACTGAGGGTTGCTGGGGGGAGGGGTTTGTGTGGAGAGGGTGGTTGGGTTATGGACATTGAGGAGGGTATGTGCTATGGTGAGTGCTATGAAGTGTGTAAGCCTGACAATTCACAAACCTGTATCCCTGAGGCAAATAATACATTATATGTTAATAAAAATAATTAATTTTTAAAAAAGAACTTCAAACAAACATGTAGGAAATGAGACATCCATAAGGGCTTTGAAAAGCTGACATTAATGGCAAAATAAAATAAAATCTAAAGTTAACAGTAATGTACCAATGTATGTTTCCTAGTTTTGACAAATGTACATGGTAATGTAAGATGTTAACAATGTAGAAAACGGGTGATAGACGTAAATGAATTCTATGTACTAACTTTGCGACTTTTCTATAAATCTAAAATTATGGTAAAAAAGAAGTTCTTTCTAAAAAAGTAAGGTCACCACACCTATGAGAATGGCTAAAATCAAAAAGATATAAAATACCATGTAATGGCAAGGATGTGGAGCAACTAGACTTCTCATTCACTGCCAGCTAGGATATAAATTTATGTAATGATTTTTTTGAAAAACATGATTGGCAGTGTGATACAATAAGAAATATATATTTAGTCTTTGTCCCTAGTTCCTGACACAGAACTTTTAAAACCCATGTAATTTCCTGAGTGACTGGGGTGATCAGAGCATCTTTTAGTACAATATTCAGTCTTTGTCCCCAGTAATGTGATAGGAGTCTTTCATTATTCAAAATAAGCTCCTTTCAACTGGACCAAAGTTAACACTAATGAAATAACTGACAGGAAGGGGCTCCTAGATAACTTGAGGATGGTGGCTAGTAACCAGAAAAACCAAGGCTTGATTAGAAGTTTGTAAATCAGCTACACCAGGATCCTGGGAGAGGAGAGGGGATGGAGAGTGAGTTAAACATCAATGACCAATGATGTAATCAGTCATGCTAGGTAATGAAACCTCCATAAAAACCCCTAACTGATGGGGTTCTGAGAGTTTCCATGTTGGCAAACACACAGAGGTACTGGAAGTGTGGCACTCTTGAAGAAGACATGGAAGTTCTGTACCCCTTCCCTCACACTTTGTCCTATTCATCTTTTGGCTGTTCTTGAGTTGTACCCTTTATAATAAACTGGTAATAGTAAGCAAAAGAATCTTCTAAGTTCTAAGAATCATTCTAGCAAATTAGCAAACATGAGGAGGGAGGTTATGAGGACCCCCAATTTAGAGCCAGTTGTTCAGTAGTACAAGGGGCAAACCAGGATTGTAACTAGTGTCTGCAGTGAAAGCAGTCTTGTGGGAGTGAGCCCTTAACCTGTGGGGTCTACATTAACTCCAGGTAGTGTCAGAATTTAATCAAGCCATAGGACAACTAACTGGCGTCTGAAGAATCAGAGAACGGGTATGGTGGGGGGAACCCCACATGTTTTGTATCACAGTAAAAAAAAAAAAAATACAAACTCAGTCAGTATCTATTAAGATGGAACATAGTATACATAACCCTGTAACCCAGCAATTTCATTCCCAAAGACATACCCAACCAAAATGCATACAGGTCAAATACCAGAATTTTTATAGCAAGACTATGCATGAAAGCATAGTCTGGAAACCACCCAAAAGTCAACTAATAATACAATAGATAAATAAACTGTGGTATATCACACAATGGAATACCATATAGAAATATAAACCGAAAATCTAAAACTTCAAGCAACAATATGGATGAGTCCCACAAACATAATATTAAGTAGGAAAAGTCAAAATAAAAATAATGATTCTATTTATAAAAAATGCGAGAACGGGGAAAAGAGAAAATACAAAAACAGGTACAGCTAATATTAGAGTTGGGACAATATATGGCCTTGGAGAAGAAGCCAGTGACTAAAAAGGGGGCAGGAAAATCTTCAGAGGTGATAGTAAGATTCTGTGCTTTAATCTGAGTGCTGGTTATAAAGTTATGTTTAGTGTGTAAAGAATCATCAAGTTGCATAATTAATATCTGTGCATTTTTCTTGCATATATTTCAATATAAAGTTTTTTTAATTAGGTTCATTCTATATGAAGATCACTTCACACTCTGAATAATACAAATACAACAAAATAATTTTATGTAAAAACCTCTCTAAGCTATGTAGTTTACTAATTTTCATAACTTCCATGGTGTGGATGATATTGCATATGTAGCAGGATGTGAGAGAGACTCTTCCTTTTGCTCTGGAATTGTCAACTGGGGCACAAAGCTGCAGAAAAAAAATGCTAGTAGCCCATATTCTAAAGAAAGCAACCTATGATTAAAGCCAGATCCTTCTCTAGGGCTTATTAAAAAGTGGTTAAACTGGCCCTACAATCACCAAACACCTCCTTTCTTCCCAGTTATTTTAAGGAAACTGGAAGGGGAAGGTATAAAATTTCAGCATAGAGAGAGGTCGAAATATTTTTTCTTTCAATTTCTAAGGCAGGTGAGCAGACAACTCAACAGTAGTCTAACAAAAAATAGGGGTGCCTTCAAGAAGGATTGGCATCTCATTCCCTTGCTAGATATAAACTTAGGAAGAGATTTCGTCTTTGTGTCTGACTGGAGAGTTTAGAGTAAAAAGAAATTAGAGAGAGATAGATGGTAGGATGTGGGGTCAGAAATGTAGCATTCTATACTGCTATTTAGCATGGAAAGGTTGAATGAATTCCCCATGGATTAAGTGAACATGTGAAAGATAGTAACTGAGCTATCTTGCTGTTGGCACCTGACACACTGAGGGCCGACTGCTAAGTAAAAGACCGGCAACAAGATGATGTAAAAGTATACAGCAAAAGGAAATAACTGGGGTGATACTGAAAAATGTTAAGTCAGAATCACATCACCCACATCAGGGAATGCCATCTGGTGAATGACAGAAAATTATGGAATCTGCCCCAAATATCATTAAGGTGTGGATAATGATATTTTTAAAAAACAACTATTTCATGCTGGTATCACAAAAATTGAATTTATTTTTTATTTCAATGTGTGATACCAGATATATATGATACCAGAAACTTCTTTTTTAACTAAAAAAATTATGACTGAGAAATTTTAGCAACCAACCTTTGGTAATGGTGTAGATAAAGTACTTTTGGCAGGTGTCCACAAACAGTCTCTTTTATCTTTGGATTTGCTATAGTCAGCTGATGTGAAGTTTCGAGATATATTTTGTGAAGGAGCAGTTTTAGAATCAAATTTCCAATAATGAATTTCAGGTGTTTCCAGTAAAGGTGTCTGTATTTTCTATATTGAACAACAAAAGGGAATAAAATCATCACTACATGTCATTTTAAAGTGCAGCAATTAGTAGAAATAACACTGGAATAAACTAGAATTTATCCTCAAATTTACTATTAATTGGATAACTTTGAATAAATTATCCTTATTTTGTCACTTTATTTTCCCATTGAAGATGAAAATGCTATCTGCCTGTCTTCAGAGAGCTGCTATGAAAAGAAATGAAATGTCTCAACTCTTTAAATGACCCAAAGTTGAGGATTTGCTGAAGAAAAAAAACTCTATTCCTGGTGGCAAAGAGCCTTTCTTTGTGGTTCATTACAATAGCCTAAAAGCCACAGGGCAGTTTATTCTCATTTCTATCCATTCTCTTTTTTGCTTTCATATTTCATCTCTTTCATCTATAAAAATATCAGCCTTTCCTATCCATGAGCCTTATTCCCCACAAAAAAAAAAAGAAAAGAAAGAAAGAAAAGAAAAGAAAGAAAGGAATATAGGGAAGAAAAATCACAAAAGTAGAGAACCAGAAAAAATTTCCAGGAGGAAAAAAATAACTATTTTCTTCAATTCTGAAGATAAATTACAAATTTACTCTAAATACTTAGAAGTTATTTCAACTTAATTTCTTCCATTTTCTTTCTCTCTACCTTAATATGTATCTTCCCTTTAGCACCTGACCTATCTTTCTAGTGAAAGTTCATAATAACTGCTTTAGTGGAATTGTATTAGGTGCTTTCTAATTTTATCACTTTCTTTGATCACCACCATCTTCATGAATACAATCACGCAATTACAAGAAAAAAATGGAGTGTGTACATGCACACACGCACACACACACACACAACAGAGCTATTCTCAAAAGTTCAGTGGTTAAATCTGCAGTAAATTTAAGTTAGGAGCATATAGGATGTGGTATTAAGATATGAGCACATGCGCTATAAAAACACTGGACTGATGGGTGAATAGATAAAGGTAGATGTGGTATACACACATACGGAAGAATATTACACAACTATAAAAAAGGCTGAGATTGTGCCATAACCATGGATGGACCTAGAAGGTATTATACTAAGTGAAATAAATTAGACTGAGAAAGACAAATACCATATGATTTCACTCACATGGAATAAAAAAATGATAAGTGAATAAACAAAAAAGCAGAATCAGACCTATAAATGCACAGAACTGATGGTTGTCAGATATGTGGAGGATGGGCAAAACAGATAAAGGCAAGTGGGAGATACAGTCAGGGAATGAATAAATCATGGGAATAAAAGGCAAGCATAAGGAAAACAGTCAATGATATTGTAATAGCAGTGTAACAGGACAGATGGTAGCTGTATTTGTGACGAACACAGCATAATGTACAAAATTGGTGAATCACTATGTTGCACACATGAACTTATGTAACATTGTGTGTTAAATACATATATATGTATATGTGTGTTAAATATATATGTATATATATATATTTATATATATAAATATATATCCATTGGACCAGGGGTCAAGTAATATGCTCTTTTCTCCTGAATCTTAAACTATCTTGGCTGGGAGACATTAAGTAATCTCTAAGTACCTCTAGGCTCAAATTTATCCATCTATATAATCAAGGGACTAAATGAGATATTTGTAGGTTTCTGCCCAGTTCTAGTGATCTCACTTCATAATCCTCTTTCCAGCAGACAGAAATTTTGGTAGCATTTTTTCACACAGTGGTATTTCTGTATCCTCATTCCTATATATTTCTGTCATAGGTGATAACACAGTTTTGATTAAAACAATTTTTTTCTCTCTCTCTCTGAATTCATCAGTCATTCTCAGAATCTCCAAAATGTAACTGTTTTCATGGAAAAATTTTTCCCTCCTGAAAGAACTCAGAATGACAACTATACCACCTTGTGGCCAAATCTGGGAATTTAACACTTCACTGATAGAATAGCAGCTTGAAAGAAAATGCACCCCCATTCTAGAATGCTGAAATAAACCTCTTCATGATAAGTCATGGAAATGTATGTACTTTCCTACCAGTCACATTCTTTCTGAATGTTACATTTCCAGTGATGCATATACAAGCAGATCTCATTTCATTGCACTTCACTTTGTTGCACTTCATAGATGCTGTGCTTTTGGTGTTTTTATTTTGTTTTTTTTTTTTTTGCAAAATGGAAGGTCTGTGGCAACTCTGACCCAGGCAAGTCTATCAGCACCATTTTTCCAACAGCATATGCTCACTTAGTGTCACTTGTGTCACTCTGTATCACATCTTGGTAATTCTAAATATTTCAGATTTCTTCATTATCATTATTTGTTACAGAAATCTGGGATTTGGTGATCTTCAATGTTACTATTATAATTGTTTGGGAACACCATGAACCACATCCATATAAGATGGAAAACTTAACTTAAAAGCTGTGTGTGCTGACTGCTCCACTGGCCTACTATTCCCCATCTCTCTCCCTGTCCTTGAGCCTCCCTATTCCCTGAAACAAAACAAAACTGAAATTAGGCTAGTCAAAAACTACAACGGCTTCTATGTGTCCAAGTGAAAAAGAGAGTCACCCATCTCTCACTTTAAATCAAAAGCTAGAAATGACTGAGGTTAGAGAAAGGAAGTCATATTGAAAGCCGAGATAGACCGAAAGTTAAGCCTCTTGCACCAACCACTTAGCCAAATTCTGAATGCAAAGGAAAAGTTCCTGAAGGATACTAAAAGTGATACTTCCAGTGAGCACACAAATGATAAGAAAGTGAAACAGCCTTTATGTATATGGAGAAAGTTTTAGTGGTCTGGATAAAAGCTCAAACCAGTCAAAATACTACCTTAAGCCAAAACCTAATCCAGAGCAAGGCCCTAACTCATCAATTCTATGAAGGTGAAGAGAGGTGAGGAAGCTACAGAAGAAAAGTCTGAAACTAGCAGAGGTTCATTCATGAGATTTAAGGAAAGAAGCCATCTCCATAACAAAAAAGTGCAAGATAAGGGGTACCTGGGTGTTAGTCATTATCCCACGATCCTAGGATCCAGCCCCTAGTCAGGCACCCTGCTCAGAAAGGAGTCTCCCCCTCCCCTACGACTCATGCTCTCTCACTCACTCACTCTCTCTCTCTCTCAAATATATAAAGTCTTCAAAAAAAAAAAAACAAAAAACAAAAACAAAAACACAAAGCAGGGGCGCCTGGGTGGCTCAGTGGGTTAAGCCTCTGCTTTCAGCTCAGTTCATGATCTCAGGGTCCTGGGATCGAGCCCCACATCGGGCTCTTTGCTCAGCAGGGAGCCTGCTTCCCCTTCTCTCTCTGCCTGCCTCTCTGCCTACTTGTGATCTCTCTGTCAAATAAATAAATAAAAATCTTTAAAAAAAAAAAAAAGGTACAAGTTAAAAGCAGCAAGTGTTAATGTAGAAGATACTGAAGTTATCCAGAAGATTTAGCTAATTAAGTACTGAAGGTGTCTACACTAAACAAGAGAGTTTCAAGCTAGGGAAAATAGCCATATATTGGAAGATGATGCCATCTAGGACCTTCGTATGTACAGAGAAGTCAATGCTTGCCTAAAATGTTTCAAAGGACAGGCTCACTCCCTTATTAGGGATTAATGCAGTTGGTGACTTAAGTTGAAGCCAATGCTCATTAATGATTGTGAAATTCCTAGGGCCCTTTAAGAATTATGCTAAATCTACTTGCCTATGCTCTATAAATAGAAAAACAAAACCTGGATGATAGTATATCTGATTACAGTATGGTTTAACTAAATATTTTAAGCCTACCATTAAGACCTACTGCTCAGACAAGATTCCTTTCAAGATATTGCTCATCTGGTTACCAATAGTTCTGATGGAGACATACAGGTTTAACGTTTTGATACCTGCTAACACAACATCATTCTGCACCCCATGGATCAAGGAATCATTCTGACTTTCAAGTCTTATTATTTAAGAAATACATTTTATAAGACTATAGATGCCATAGATAGTGATTCTATTGATGGATATGGGAAAAGTAAATTGAAAACCTTCTGGAATAGAGTTACCAATCTAGATGCCATTAAGAATATTTGTGATTCAGGCACCTGGGGGGCTCAGTTGTTAAGCATCTGCCTTCGGCTGGTCATGATCCCAGGGTCCTGGGATCAAGCCCCACATCGGGCTCCTGCTTGGCAGGGAGCCTACTTCTCCCTCTCCCACTCTCCCTGCTTGTGTTCCCTCTCACTGTGTCTCTCTCTAAAAAAATAAATAAAATCTTTAAAAAAAAAAGAATATTTGTGATTCATAGGAAGAGGTTAAATATCAATACTAACAGGAATTTGGCAGAAGCTGATTTCAGCCCTCATAGATGACTATATATAAGGGGTTCAAGAATTCCTGACAGAAATAACTGCAGATGTGGTGGGAACAGCAAGAAAACTGGAATTAAAAGTGGAGCCTGAAGATGTGACTTAATGGCTGCAATCTCATGATAAAATAAGTGAGGAGTTGCTTCCTAGGGATCAGCAAAAAGAAGTGGTTTCTTGAAATGAAACCTACTCCTGGTAAAGATGCTGTGAAGATTGCTGAAATGGCAGCAGAGGATTTAGAATATTATATAAATTTAATTGATCAATCAACAGCAGCATTTGAGAGGATTTACTCTGATTTTGAAAGAAGTTCTACTGTAGGTAAAATGCTATCAAACAGCAACCCCTGCTACAGAGGAATCTTTCTTGAAAGGAACAGTCAATGAAGCAAACTTCATGTTGTCTTATTTTACAAAATTGTCAAGGTCATCCCAACTTTCAGTAACCATCACCCTTGATCAGTCAATAGCTATTAATACGAAGGCAAGATGTTCCACCAACAAAAAGATTTCAACTTATAGAAAGCTCACATTATGGTCAGCATTTTTAAGTAATACAGTATTTTTATTTTAAGATTTTATTTCTTTTTCCATTTTTTTACTATGTTCAGTTTAGCCAGCATGATACTTTATATGGAAAACCAAGACTCCACCTCTAAACTACTAGAACTCACACAGCAATTCAGTAATGTGGCAGGATACAAAAATCAGTATACAGATATCAGTTGCTTTCTTATACACTAACAATGAAAATACAGAAAGGGAAATTAGAGAATCGATTCCATTTACTAGAGCACCAAGAACCGTAAGATACCTGGGAATGAACTTTACCAAAGAGGTAAAGGATCCATACTCAAGGAACTACAGAAAACTCATGAAAAATACTGAAGAAGACACAAAAAGAAGGAAAAGCATTCCATGCTCATGGATCGGAAGAATAAAGATTGTTAAAATGTTTATACTGCCTAGAGCAATCTATACTTTCAATGCCATCCCAATCAAAATTCTACCGGCATTTTTCAAAGTGCTGGAACAAACAATCCTAAAGTTTGCATGGAACCAGAAGAGACCCCGAATTGCTAAGGAAATGCTGAAAAAGAAAAACAAAACTGGGGGCATAATGTTGCCTGATTTTAAGCTTTACTACAAAGCTGTGATCACCAAAACAGCATGGTACTGGCACAAAAACAGACTACATAGACCAATGGAACAGAATAGAGAGCCCAGATATGGGCCCACAACTCTATGGTCAACTAATCTTTGACAAAGCAGGAAAAAATATACCATGGAAAAGAGACAGTCTCTTTAATAAATGGTGCTGGGAAAATTGGACAGCTATGTATAGAAGAATGAAACTCTACCATTCTCTTACACCATACACAAAGATAAACTCGAAATGAATAAAAGATCTCACCGTGAGGCAGGAATCTATCAAAAGCCTAGAGGAGAACATAGGCAATAACCTCCAACATCGGCCACAGCAACTTCTTTCAAGACATGTCTCCAAAGGCAAAGGAAACAAAAGTGAAAACGAACTTTGGGGACTTCATCAAGATCAAAAGCTTCTGCACAGCAAAGGAAACAGTCAACAAAACAAAGAGGCAACCCACGGAATGGGATAAGATATTTTCAAACAACAGTACAGACAAAGAGCTCATATCCAAGATCTATAAAGAACTCCTCAAACTCAACAATCAAAAAACAGAAAATCACATCCAAAAAATGGGCAGAAGACATGAACAGACACTTCTCCAGAAGACATACAAATGGCTAGCAGACACATGAAAAAATGTTCATCATCATTAGCCATCAGAGAAATTCAAATCAAAACCACATTAAGGTACCACCTTACATGAGTCAGAACAGCAAAAACTGACAAGACAGCAAACAACAAATGTTGGAGAGGTTGTGGAGAAAGGGGAACCCTCTTACACTATTGGTGGGAATGCAAGTTGATGCAGCCACTTTGGAAAACAGTGTGGAGATTCCTCAAAAAATTAAAAATAGAGCTACCCTATGACCCTGCAATTTCACTACTGTGCATTTACACCAAAGAGCAAGCATAGTGAAAAGAAGGGCCATCTGTACCCCAATGTTCACAACAGCAATGGCCACAGTCGCCAAACTGTGGAAAGAACCAAGATGCCCTTCAACAGAAGGATGGCAAAGAAGATATGGTGTATACTATGGAGTATTATGCCTCCATCAGAAAGGATGAGTACCCAACTTTTGCGTCAACATGGATGGGACTGGAAGAGATTATGCTGGGTGAAATAAATCAAGCAGAGAGAGTCAATTATCATATGGTTTCACTTACTTGTGGAGCATAAGGAATAACACAGAGGACATTGGGTGAAGGAGAGGAGAAGTGAGTTGGGGGAAATTGGAGGAGGAGACAAACCATGAGAGACTGTGGACTCTGAGAAATAAACTGAAGGTTTTGGAGGGGAGTGGGATGGGTGGGTTGGGAAAGCCTGGTGGTGGGTATTAAGGAGGGCATGGAGAACTGGGTGTGGTGCATAAAAAATGAATCTTGGAACACTGAAAAAATAAAAATTTTTTAAAAATATAGTATTTTTAAATTAAGGTATGAACATTATTTTTTAGACATAATGCTATTGCACACTCAACAACTACAATACAGTATACATATAACTTTTATATGCACTGGGAAACCAAAAATTAATTTGGCTTGCTTTATTGTGATATTCACTTTGCTGCATTGATCTGAAACTGAACCCACAATATCAAGGTAAGACTGTATACATAATATTCATGATTTTCTGTTGTACTTTTATTTTTTTAATTGAGGTAAAGTTGACATATAGTATTATATTTGTTTCAGGTGTACAATATAATGATTCAATAATTCTATACATTATTTAGTGCACATCATTGTATTGTTTAAAAAGTTATATGGCATTTCCTATGTGCCAAGCACTATTTATATATAAATGCCTTACAAATATTAGTTCATTTAATCCTTTTAACAACTATAAAAAACAGATACTATTCATTACCCCTTTACAGATGAGCAAGCTAAGGCATAAAGAAGTAACTTGCCCAGGCACCTAGGTGGCTCAGTGGGTTAAGCCTCTGCCTTCAGCTCAGGTTATGATCCCAGGTCCTGGGATCGAGTCTCACACATCAGGCTCTCTGCTCAGTGGGAGCTTGCTTCCCCACCCCCACCCCGCCCTCTGTCTGTCTGCCTACTTGTGATCTCTCTGTCAAATAAATAAATAAATCTTAAAAAAAATAAAGAAGTAAATTGCCCAAATCAGAAACATTTGATAAACCTAATAATTATGACATATAAGGCTTATGGTATTATTTCAATACTGTTGGAATAAAGTATAGAAAATAGAAGCCTATTTAAATTTATTATTTCTTTTATTGTTCCCTCATTAATTTATATATCCATAACCTCAGATAAAATATGTCATTTACTAATCTACTTGAAAACAAATAAATAATGGGCATATTTTGTTGGAATTATACATGACTCAAAACAACTCCATAAGAATATGGGATATCTATTTTCATAATATGAACACATTCTATATTTGGAAATGAATATCAGATGCTCCTTACTTATTTATGAACCAAAAAATTTTCCAGGTAGATGTCAGAAAACAAGTTTGGTTATAAAGAAAAACCAGGAGAATTATATAAATCTCTTACCTTATCTTTTTTTTCAGGAGTAACAATGTTTTCTTTTGCCTCTCTTTTGAGTTTTTCCTATTAAAAATGAATACACACAATGTAGTTACTATTATCAAAAATTAATGCTATTATCAAAATACTTCTAAGAAGTATTAACAAAGAATACTAAACTCTAAATCTTATAAAATAATGAAAAGAAAAAAAAGAAAAACAAATTAGTTTCTTTCTACAGAGCTTGTTATTTAGTTTTGATTATCTTTTTTAAAAATTTTGATCCGGGGGCACCTGGGTAGCTCAGGGGGTTAAGGCCTCTGCCTTTGGCTCGGGTCATGATCTTAGGGTCCTGGGATGGAACCCCACATTGGGTTTCTGCTCAGCGGGGAGCCTTCTTCCTCCTCTCTTTCTCTGCCTGCCTCTCTGCCTGCTTGTGATCTCTGTTGAATAAATAAATAAAATCTTAAAGAAAAATAAAATAAAATGCTGATCTGGCCAGTATATATCTGTGGAATCTTGGGTAAGTCTTTTAAAACTCTGAATCAACTTTCTCATTTGTAAAATGAAGTAGATGGATCAGATTATAAACTAAGGAATACACACAAGTAATTAACTGTGAAGAACCATAAAGAGATCCAGAATATTATGGGCTTTTAGAGGCAGATATTAATTTTTCTGTGCATTGAGAAAAGGTACATTTCAGTTGGACTTTGAATAATGAACTTTTAACATGAAATAAATAAGGATGGGGGAAAGAAAGTACAATAAGTACAAAATACTTAGGAAAGAAAACATCACTTTTGCTGGAGATGAGGGCATATATATCTTTAGTAGAGAAAAAAGAAAAATTAACTCTGGCCTGTAGAAAAGAATATGTACTTTGCCTTTAATATGAGAGTCACCTAGAGAACAGAATTGTTAGGGCCCCTAGAAGCCTTAAAGGACTCAGAGAAGGGGAAGTTCCAATACACAGAACTTTAAGCAGACTTGCCTTTCCTGTCTATGATGCCTATGCCAATATCAATCTTCCTGAATGCTTTGTGTACACCATGCTATCTGTCCCAGTGTTGCTCCTAACCAGACAACTCCCTTCACCATGAAGTTTATATAGTAAGCTAATGTAACAGTAGTCACTATTCTTATTCTGTATCTTATCAAAGACTAATAGTCTTGGATATTGGGGTCTACAATAAAGGGCTAGAAAGCTCTCTTCTAGGATAAATTATATCCTCAATACTAGCAAAACTGCACTGCCTCTCAGAGGACTTCTAGAAGCTTTCAGAAGGCAGAAGGGAGAAAGCACCTCCCATGACTGCACTGTCTTTATAAAATTCTGGAAACTTGCTGGTCTGGAGATCTTACTTACAGTCTGTTCTAGTACAACATGTGTTTCCAACATGTAAATTATATTAGCTCATGCACAAACATGCATCTTTGGTAATGTTTAATTAATTGTGAGTTCCCTAAGACCAAAGAGATAGGCAGTCCACTTATGGACCCTATTTAAATTGAATAACTCAAATATGTCTATAATATGGTCTCACAGACAACTGATTTCAGCCACAAGAATAGAGAATGATGGCCCTGTACCCAAATTTCATTCTTGAATAAATTTATAAACCTAGAAACATCCAAATTAAAAGAAATCCTGGTATGTTGTAGAAGGATTTTTCAATAATATCACAAATACATAAGGTATCCTTTCTACTATCACATCTCACACCTAGGCAGAGATTTAGGCCCATCAAACCATGAAAGATGTAGAGAAGGTGATTTATCACAGTCCCACAAAGCCAACTTAATTGGAAAATTAAATTGACTGTTATCCAGTTTTGTCATACCAATGGGCAAGTAACATAATAGGTCAAAATAGGGACTGTGTATTGACAATGATCAAAATTGAGAACTAAGAAAAAAGTTTCATATAAAAGATATATATGTATAAAATATATGTTAAATATAAAATTCAAATTAAACAAATACCAGAATTATGGTTAGAGAACTAAATAAATATCAAAATTGTATATGTGGAGGAAGAGGCAGTATGAGAAAGCATTAGATACATTGTTTAAAAACATAAAGGTAACCAGTAAAATAATTCAAAGTACTACATACACCTTTTAAATCAACCAGACATACATATACACTTAAGAGAAAAATACAATAAATATTACTATATAACATAAAGATAACAAAAACATGATTCAATTACATGTCATATCAATAAGGGGCTAATACCCATAAGGAATTCCTATAAGTCAGCAACAGGAACAACAACTAAAAAATGGGAAAAAGATTTGAATAGACAATTCTCCTAACAAGATATACAAATGGCCAACAAGGGAAGGAAGTAACTAAGAACTTCAAAAACAATTCAACAACAAAAACTTATAATCTTATGCCATAATTTGTGATTCTAGTAAGGCTCAGCATGAGAGCCACAGAGTGTACTTGTGCTGATTTGACTCTAGTCAATATAGTTCTTAACTATAATCACCACTTGCACAATATTGGTGAAAGTAGACACTTAAAACAATGAGAATAACTGTCAATAATATACCTGAAATGATAAAAAGTATCTGAGGGGTAAGTGGGCAGTCTATTAAAAAAAGAGGCCTAGAAAATGGATACAGAGTGAAAGTTTCAGAAAAAATGACTAAATTTTTTCATTTTGGTCTCTCTAGTCTGGACAAAGAAAGCATACAGTGAGGCCCATAAAGAACTAATTATCCTTGCCAATATATAGAACATATTAACAACAAAGTCAAAAACGAGTTTCAAAAAACAAACAAACAAATAAAGAAAAAAAAAAAACAAGAAAGAAAAGATTCCCCTGAAGGAGCAGAAAACACAAAAAGATTCACTGAAAACAACAACAACAAAAACCACACATATGAATTTTGTCCTTTTCCTTTGTACCCTCTTATCACCCTGTAATTAGGATATACCAAATCATAATAGTTTTATCTTTTCCCTCATAAAATTGGGTAAGGAAATATAGCTTGAAGAGATATTGGTAAAATGGCAAAAAGCAAGTAACAGCACACATATATACATATACAAACACACACACATGCACTACGATATTACTCAGCCATGAAAAAGAGATCTTGCCATTTGCAACACCATGAAGAGACCTAGAGAATATTATCCTAAATGAAATAACTCAGAAAGAGAAAGACACATGCCATATGATTTCACTTATCTGTGGAATCTAAAAAAACAAATGAACAAACAAAGCAGAAACAGACCCATAAATACAGAGAACAAATTGATGGTTACCCGAGGGGAGATAGGTGGGGGGCTGGCAAAATTGGTGATGGAAAATAGGAGATACAGACTTCCAGTTATGGAATGAATAAGTCACAGGGTGAAAGGTAAAGAATAGAAAATATAGTCAGTAATACTATAATAGCATTTTATGATGACAGATGGTAACTACACTTAGGGTAAGCATAACATAAACAGTTGTCTGAATTTCTATGCTATACACCTGAAACTAATGTAACATTGCATGTCAACTATACTTCAATTTTAAGAATAACCCAACTTATCCTCTCAGATAAATATATGGGTTTAAGGCTTCACATTGAATTGGTGAAAAGACCCAAAGCCTGAGGATAAATATATCACAAGAAAACTACAGACCAATATCTCTATGAATACAGATGCAAAAAAAGCCTCAAAAAATACTAGCAAACTGAATCTAGCAAAATATAATTATTATATATCATAACCAGGTAAGATTTTTCCCAAGAATGTAAGATTGGTTTAACATCTGAAAATCATCTATTATTGTAATATTGTGTATTAATACAAAAAAAAACACACACAATCACCTCAATATACACAGAAAAAGCATTTTGCAAATTCCAACACCCTTTTATAATAAAAACACTCAACAAATTAGGAATTGAGAAGAACTTTCCCAACTTGATAGAGGGGATCTAGGTAAACTGAGTTTCATCAAGATTAAAAAGTCTCTGCTACAAATAATACCATCAAGAAATAAAAAGACAGGGGCGCCTGGGTGGCTCAGTGGGTTAAGCCGCTGCCTTCGGCTCAGGTCATGATCTCAGGGTCCTGGGATCGAGTCCCGCATCGGGCTCTCTGCTCAGCAGGGAGCCTGCTTCCTCCTCTCTCTCTCTCTGCCTGCCTCTCTGCCTACTTGTGATCTCTCTCTGTCAAATAAATAAATAAAATCTTTAAAAAAAAAAAAAAAAAAAAAGAAATAAAAAGACAATCCATAGAATGAAAGAAAACATTTGCAAATCTTAGATAAGGGACTTATCAAGAATATATAAAGAATTCTTAAAACTCAAAAAAAACCAACCTAATTTTTAAATGGGCAAAAAACATCTGGATATACATTTCTCCAAAACAGATATACAAGTGGGCAATACCACATGAAAAGATAATCAACAATCATTAGGCATTAAAGAAATACAAATCAAAATAATGATATACCATGTCACACTGACTAGAATGACTATAATTCAAAAAAGTGTTTCTGAGGATGTGGAAGTTGGGACTTTCATGCATTGATAGTAGGAACCCAAAATGGTAAAATTGGCTTGAAAAACAGTCCGGTAGCACCTTAAAATGTTAAGCACAGAAATATTATATTATCCAGCAATTCTATTTCTATATATATAACCAAGAGAAATGAAAACATACCCACACAAAATTTGTACACAAATATTCACAATAGTCAAATTGGAAACAATCCAAATTTCCATTAACTGATCAATGGATAAATAAAACCTAGTATATCGATTTCAGGCTGAAGGATGGGTCATGGGATCAAGACTAAGCTCTGAGTCAGTTTCTGTGTCTATGAAATTGAGAGGATAACGGTCCCTTCTCACAGGCCCTGGCTGTCATGGGATTAAAGGAGTCAAGACATGGGAAATACTAAGCAGGGTGCTTGGCACACACAGAGAAAGTGCTGGATAAACTTTGGCAGTTAACTTCTGTCTTCATTGGGTTTCCTCAGAAGCAGACTCAGAATTTTTTTTTTAAAGATTTTATTTATTTATTTGATGGAGAGAGAGAGAGAGAGAGAGAGAGAGAGAAAGAAAAAACATAAGTAGGGGGAGTGGGAGAGGGAGAAGCAGGCTTTCCAGCAGAGCAGGGAGCCCAATATAGGGCTCGATCCCAGGATCCTGGGATCATGACCTGAGTGGAAGACAGGCACTTTACTGAGCCACCCAGGCGCCCTACAGACTCAGAATTCAAATATGCAAGATATTCTTTCAAGAAATGACCCTGGGAAGGACGGGAGGGTGAGGGGGTGGTTGTAGTGAGACAAGTAAGAAAGGAAGCCTCTGGAGGGTATGTTAATGAGCAGGCCGTCCCTGCAAGCACTGAAGGGTTAGGGGCTAGGGGATGGGCCCTCGGTATTGGGGGGGGCAAGGCTGCTCAGCCGTGGCCTTCTGGCCTACCCTGTGTGCAGGTAGAATGTGGGATTGTTGGGACTAAATGTAGTCATGACTTCATTCATGGTAAGCACTCACCCTGTTACCAGGTGACTGGGGATCGACTGGGCAACAGAACTGGCTCAGGCTAAAGGGGTGCAGGTGGGCCCCGGTGTAGTACAGACATCACACAAGGTAAAAAAAAAAAAAAAAAAAGAAAGAAAAGAAAAAACAAAAAACCCTAGTATATCCATACAATCCATACAATAGTATACTATTTAGCAATAAAAAGGAATAAAGTATTGATCTATGCTAGGATGTGAATGGACCTTGAAAACATAATGTCACGTGAAAGAAGCCAGTCACAAGACCATATATTATATGATTCCATTTAAGTGAAATATCCAGAATAGGTGAATCAATAGAGACAAAAATAGATTAGTGGTAGCCTGGAGCTGTTGAATCTGGTGATGGAAAAAAAAAGGGAAGGGATAACTGCTGACACATATGGGACTTCTTTGAGCAGGTAACACATGTATTCTAAATTACACAGCCTTGATGGTTTGCACAACTATATTAGAAACTGTTAAATTGTACACTTCAAATGGGTGATTGAAAAGTATATAAATTATGTCAGTGAAACGTGTTTTTAAATGACAGAGTTGAGGAGTGCCTGGGTGGTTCAGCAGGTTAAGCAAATGACTCTTGATTTTGCCTCAGGTCATGATCTCAGGGTAGTGAGATTAAGCCCTGCATGGGACTCTGTACTGGGCATGGAGCCTGCTTAAGATTCTCTCTCTCCCTCTGCCCCCATCCCTCTCTAAAAAAAGAAAATGAAAGAGCTGAGCAGGGACATGGACAAAGTTGGGGACATTAACACCTCCATTTCAATAAGTGAAATACTCTCTCACCAGAAAAATCAGCAGAAAGTATATATAATCTAAACAATACAACCAACTAAGTGGTTGTAACTGACATTTATAGAACACTCCAACAAATACTATTCTATCTATAGTAGAATATAAAATTGTTCCAAGCACTCATGGATCATCCACCAAGACAGATAATATGCTAGGCCATAAAGCAAATCTCAACAAATTTAAAAGAATGGACCGACCGTTTCTGTTCCCCCAAAATTCATACACTGGAGCCTTAATTCCTATTATGATATGGTGTTTGGAGATGGCGTCTTTAGGAAGTAACTGGTTTTGAATGAGGTCAGGGAGGTGGAGTCTCCACAATGGGATTAGTGTCCCTGTGAGGAGAGGAAGAAACTAGAGCTCTCTCTCTCTCAGCCATGTGAGGTCACAGCCAAAAGGCAGCTGTCTAGAAGTCAGGAAATGAACTCTGACCAGAACATGACCATGATGGCATTCTGATCTCAGATTTCCAGCCTCCAGAAGTGTGAGAAATAAATATTTGTTTAACCTATTGAATCTATAGTACTTTTGTTATAGTAACCCAAGCAGACTAATACAAAAATCATACACATTGTGTTCTCTGATCATAATGGAATCAAACTAAAAATCAGTAACAAAAAGACTACAGGAAAATCTTAGAATATGTGAAAATTTAAAAACATATTTCTAAATAATCTATGGGTCAAAGAAGTCACAAAGAAATTTAAAATTTTAGAGAACTGAATGAAAACATATCAAAACATGTGGGATGTAGCTAAAGCAGTACTGAGAGAAAATTTTATAGTACTAAATGCTTTCATTAGGAAAAGGGGAAAAGTGATGTCAGCAAAATGGAAGGAGTTTTCTACCATCCTCCCTACCAAGAAAACAGATTTTGACCATCATCCTCAAATGAGAATACCTTTATGGAAGTTCTAGCACACCACTGGAACAAAAAAATCATAGATTGAACACACTGTAGAGGATAACAGGAACTGTTTCACTTTACCCTTGTTACCCCCTCTCCTAAGTTCGGTGCCAAGAAAGATCTCTCAGCTAGCAATTTTTCCTTTGGGAAAAAGTGAGAGCAAAAGAGAGATCCCCAGCTTCCCCAGTTGTGCAGGATGCTGCCAAAGAGGCCCATTTCTTTCCCACTCCATCCAGAATACTAGAGTGAATTACATGACTGAGAGGTGAGAAGGGGTTGGAAATACAGTAACAAAAGCTCAGAATGTATTTAAGGTACACATATCCTCATCACTTCATGGACTCCATGGGAAGACTGCCCAAGAGCTTCTGGGGATACCTTGCCTGAAGATCAACTGGCCCAAGGGCACTCCCTCAATGCTTCAAACAGCTCACCCACACACGTAATACCCCATTGCCAACCTGCACATGCCCTTAAGGTGGCAAGCATAAGCCTTTGAAGATGGTTAGTGAACATGTGAAGAAAGCTGGCCCAATGCTTCAGAACTGATATGAAGTATACAAACCTGATCATTCAACAAAGACCAAGGGAGAACAAAGAGGAGGCTGCCAGCACCACCTGCAGCATCAAGAGAAAGCATACGGTCTTAAGAATTCCTCTTAAAGAGCAAACAAATGTAGAGCAGGCAGACAGAGATACAGAAATAGACATAGACATAAATAAATATAGATAGATATAGAAAAGATCCAAGAAAACCTCAGAATCCCTAGCAGAGTTGACAGAAGATACTTCTTCTCCTGAAGGTAACCAATTAAAAACTGGAAGAGATTACCATCCTTCAAATGTGAAGACAGTGATGCCAGACATGAAAAATCAAAGCAACATGACACCATAGAGAAATACAATAATTTTCAGTAACCAACTCCAAAGAAATGGAAATCTGCAATTTGCCTGATAAAGAATTCAAAATAGTTGTTTTAAGAAAGTTCAATGAGCTATAATAAAACACAGAAAGACAGTCTATGTAATGTACAGCTGGTGAGCGTGAGGACCAGCCCGGCCTCGTGATGGGCGGGAGTTAGCCTGGGGCTTGGGAATGGAGGGGGTGCCTAGCGGAGGAAGGCAGAACCCAGAGGAATGGGCTTTTTGAACTTCTCCTGTCAAACAGAGCACAGGGAACTGGTACAGGTGACCCAGGTAGAGGAGGACAAGGTGATGGTGTTGATGGATGGGTCTCTGAAGTTGGTGACCCCAGTCCGGGGGCTTCGAACTCCAGAGATCCCCATGACTGAGGCAGTGGAAGCCGTGGCTATGGTCGGGGGTCACCTCCAGGCCTTTTGGAAGCATGGAGTGCAGGTGTAGGCTCCAGGCTCAGACCAGCTGTTGTAGGAGCTGAGAGACCCCACTCTCACCTTCCATCTACTTGGCTCCCCGAGGCCTGTGGTGGTGGAGACACGCCCAGCAGATGACCCCACTACCCCCAGAAACCTCTATATCCAGGAATGAGTCCCTGGGGGGGGGGTACTGGGAACCACGCCCTGTGCCCCCATCCACAATGGACATACTTAGTGGTTGTGACACCCACTTGTCTCCCAATAAACATGACTCCAGCCAAAAAAAAACAAAAAACAAACAAAAAAAAAAACCAAAACAAAGAAAAAACACAGAAAGACAATTTAATAAAATCAAGACAACATAAATGAACAAAAGAACGTTAACAGAGACAAAAATCATTAAAAAGAACTAGACAAATTCTAGAGATGAAAAGTAGAATGAATAATGAAAAAATGCAATGGAGAGCATTAAAATGAGACTTTATCAAGCTGAAAAATGAAATGACTTATTGTCAAGTTCATAGAAATTATCTAATTGGGACAACAAAGATAAAAGAATGAAAAATGGTGAGGGAAGACTACATAAATTATGAGATACCACTGAATGAAACAATTTACACACTTTAGAACCCCAGAGGAACTAAGATGGAAGAGGGGGGCAAAAAAGTAATCTAAAGAAATGATGGCTAAGAACTTCCCAAATCTGAAGAAAAAGATAAAGAAAATGGAGCATAAAGTTCATTTCAGTAAATCATAACTGAAAACTTCCCTAATCTGGGGAAGGAAACAAACATCAAAATCCAAGAAGCACAGAGAGGTCCCATTAATTTCAAACAAAAGTGGGCCATCACCAAGACATATTACAGTCAACTTCACAGAATAAACAGAAAAGGAAAGCAGCAAGGGGAAAAAAGTCCTTAACTCACAAGGGAAGACATATCAGGTTTACAGATCTGTCCACAGAAACCTAGCAGGTCAGAAGAGAATGGCATGATATAGTCAATCTGCTCAATGGGAAAAATATGCAGCCAAAAGTACTCTATCTAGCAAGGCTGTCATTGAGAATAGAAGGAGACATAGTTTCCCACCCAAAACCTATAGAGTTCATGACCCCTAAACCAGCCCTGCAAGAAATATTAAAGGGGACTCCTGAGTGGGAAAGAAAGACTAAAAGTAACAAAGACTAGAAAGGAACAGAGAAGGAATGCCTAGGTGGCTCAGTCAGTTGACTGTCTGATAAGATTTTGATTTCGGCTTAGATCTCATGGTTGTGGGATCAAACCCTGCATCATGGTCCATAATTAGCATGAAGTCTGCTTGAGATGGTCTCTCTCCCTCTCTCTCTGTCCCCTCACCGGACAATCTCTCCCTCTCTCTCTCTCAAAATAAATACAATCTTAAAAAATATGGAATAAAGAAAATCTCCAGAAACAATGACTTAACAAGTAATACAATGGCACTAAATTCATATCTATCAATAATCACCCTGAATGTAAAGGGACTAAAGGCTCCAATCAAAAGACACAGGATATCAGAATGGATTTTAAAAACAGAATGGATTTTAAAAACAACAACAAAAAAGTTCATCTACATGCTGCCTACAAGAGACTCATTTTAGACCTAAAGACACTGCTAAATGGAAAGCAAGCAGATAGAGAACCATTTATCATGTTAATAAAGGTCAAAAGAAAGCCAAAATAGTTATACTTGTACCAGACAAAGTAGATTTTTTTTTTTTTAGATTTTAAACCAAAGACTGTAACAAAAGATGAAGAGTGCCACTATATCATAAAAAAGGGACAATCCAACAAAAAATTTAATAGTATTTTAAAATATTTTTATTTTGGTTTTCTTAAAGAGTTTATTTATTTATTTGACAGAGAGAGAGAGATCACAAATAGGCAGAGAGGGAAGCAGAGAGAGAGGAGGAAGCAGGCTCCCCACTGAGCAGAAAGCCTGATGTGAGGCTTGATCCTAGGACCCCAAGATCATGACCTGAGCCAAAGGCAGAGGCTTAACCCAGCCATGTGCCCCAAAATTTAACAACTGTAAATATTTATGTCCCCAAATTGGGAGCACCCAAATATATAAATCAATTAATAACAAACAAACATTGATAATAACGCAATAATAGTAGGAGACTTTAACCTATAGCAATGGACAGATCATTTAAGCAGAAAATCAACAAGGAAACAATGGTTTTGAATGACATATTGAATCAGATGGACTAAACCGATATTTAAAGAGAGGATTTGATCCTAAAGTGGCAGAATACACATTCTTTTTGAGTGCACATGGGATATTCTCCAGAAGAGATCACATACCGGTCACAAATCAGCCCTAAACAAGAAAGAAAGACTGAGGTCACCCTATGCATATTTTCTGATTACAACTCTATGAAACTTGAAGTCAACCACAAGAAAAAGTTTGGAATGGGGCGCCTGGGTGGCTCAGTGGGTTAAAGCCTCTGCCTTTGGCTCAGATCATGATCCCAGAGTCCTGGGATCGAGTCCCACATCGGGGTCTCTGCTCGGCAGGGAGCCTGCTTCCTCCTCTCTCTGCCTGCCTCTCTGTCTGCCTCTGATCTCTGTCTGTCAAATAAATAAATAAAATCTTTAAAAAAAAAAATGTTTGGAAAGACCACAAATACATGGAGGTTGAAAAACAACCTACTAAAGAAGGAATGGGTTAACCAAGAAATTAAGAAAAAAATTTAAAAAAATACATGGAAACAAATGAAAATGAAAACACAATAGTCCAAATCCTTTGGGATGCAGCAGAGTCGTCTTAAGATAGAAGTATATAGCAATACAGTCTCACCTCAAGAAGCAAGAAAATCTCAAAACAGCCTAACCTTACACCTCAAGGAGCTAAAAAAAAAAAAAAGACAACAAATGAACAAATGAAGCCCACAACCAGCAGAAGAAGAGAAATAATAAAGATCAGAGCTGAAATAAATGATACAGAAACAACAACAACAAAAACCCAGTAGAACAGATAATGAAACTAGGTGCTCGCTGCATGAAAGAATTCATAAAATTAATAAACCCTTACCCAGATCTAGCAAAAAGAAAAGAGAAAGGACCCAAATAAATAAAATCACCAATGAAAGAGGGGAGATCAAAACCAGCACCACAGAAATACAATTATAAGAGAATATTTTGAAAAACTGTATGCCAACAGATTGAGCAATCTGGAAAAAAGTGGATAAATTCCTAGAAATATATAAACTACCAAACCTGAAATAGGAATAACTAGAAAATTTGAACAAACTGATAACTAGCCAAGAAACTGAATCAGTAATCAAAAATCTCCCCAAACACGAAACATCCAAGGCTAGATGGCTTCCTAGGGAAATTCTACCAAACATTTAAAGAAAAGTTAATACCTAGTCTTCTCAATTTTTTAATTCTCAAAAAATTAAAAAGGAAGGAAAACTGTGGGGAGCCATGCAGCAGGAGCTGGGAGTCACGTAGATGGATATGCCTGAGGAGGAGGGGCTGTGAATGTTTAACCCAAAGATAATGGGTGCGCTCATGGACGACGCACGTTCAATGCCTGGAGTCACAAGGAGGGTATAGGATTAACTTGTAGTTTTGGGAAGGGCACAAGATCTGTAGAACAATAGAAACCTATGGAGTCACGTAGGTGCTCACGAGCATCTCACATGCTCATGGATAAGGTCACTAGTAATCCTTCTGATTGGTGTTTAGGTGAATCGCGTGATATGGTGATTGGGCATTTGTAACTACTGATACTATAATAAGGGGCTTAATTTGAGGAGCGGGGTTCCCGGATCAAGATATGTAGAAGAGTGACAATAAAGAAGTTTGCCACTCAACCTCGTCTGCGGGTCGTTCTTGCGGGTCGAGAACGACATCTGGTGCCGAAGCCCGGGAACCCGACTCTGGACGTGGACCGAGGATTGGGGTAAGAGCAACGAGAAAGTTTGCCCTAAGGGCCCTAGGGCAACGAGCAAAAGTGCGCGCCTATTTCCTGTCTTTAGACGGGGGTGAATTCTCTGAGGACGAGTTTAAAGTTCCCCAGAAGGGAGAAAAGTCTCCGGGGACGAGCGTAAAAGTTAAAGTTCCCCAGAAGGGAGGAAAGTCTCCGGGGACGAGTTTAAAAGGGCTAAAATAAAGTTCCTCAGAGGGGAGAAAGCTTTCCGGTATGGGAAACGAGCTAGCCCGGTATAAAATGGAAGGTCCATTGAGAGACCTTTTGAAAGCCCATGGCACTCCATTAAAGACTAAAACTGCTCGCGCCTTCTTAAAAGAGGCCGGCGAAATTGCCCCTTGGTTCATAGAGGAAGGGCTCTTAAGTGTACCGCAATGGGAACATCTTGGAGAAGAGTTACGGCGCAGTACTACTGTTACTCCCGGAACTCTTGCGGTATGGTCTTTGGTAAAAGTGTGCTTACAATCGTCACGAGAACGTTTAAAGCAGGTGGTACAGCAAGGGGGGCAAATTTTGGAAAAATTAAAGGAAGAATCCCTTAGAGGCTCCTCGAGAACCTCTGGTGCAGAAAGCGGCAGTTCTACGGACTCCTCCGATAGTTCACCTCCAGGCACAAAACAAACTGAAAAACCTAAGGAGAGGGTGGTCTTGAAGCCTCCTAGCGGAAAAAAGCCTAATACTGCCCACTTATCAAAGAAGGCCACTGGCCCAACAGCCCCACCGAGTGAGTGGCCGCCGCCTTATCGGCCTGGCTGCGCGAAGGTGTGCCATTGCTCTGATTGTGTGATAGCTAATTGGAGGGAAGTCCTCGGCCCAGAAAAGGGTTTTTTCCCGGTGCTGGAGGACCAACAACGGCAAAGATATCATCAGCCTTTAGATTTTAAGTTGGTAAAGCAGCTTAAGGAAGCAGTTAGTGCATATGGGCCCCAAGCGGCTTTTACAGTGTCCATTGTGGAGTCGCTAGGAGCCCTATTTCTGGTTCCCGAAGATTGGGCTAACCTAGCTAAGGCAGTTTTGAGTGGGGGACAATATCTAGAATGGAAGATCCAAAATCAAGATAACTGCCAGGATACTGCACGCAGAAATGCTGCCGCTGGGTGCCTCAGTGGCCGCTAACAAAAGAAAAGTTACAGGCGGCTAAGAACTTGGTTATGGAACAATTAAAGGCAGGTCACATTCAAGAATCTACTTCGCCTTGGAATACTCCCATATTTGTTATTAAGAAGAAATCAGGTAAATGGCGATTGTTACATGATCTCCGTCAAATTAATGAGCAAATGCAAATTATGGGCCCTATTCAGTTAGGGCTGCCAATTGTTACTGCATTACCTAAGAATTGGCCTTCTATTGCTATTGATATTCAAGATTGTTTCTTTTCTATTCCACTACATCCTGCGGATACTAAACGGTTTGCTTTCACTCTGCCAGCAATTAATCATAGCGAACCTGATCAAAGGTTTGAATGGAAGGTGTTACCTCAGGGAATGGCCAATAGCCCCACTTTATGTCAGCTGTATGTAAGTAAAGCTTTAGAGCCGTTTCGAAAAGAATTTCCAGATCTCCTTTGCTATCATTATATGGATGATATCTTGATTTGTGGACCAAATGAGAAAGTTCTTCCTTCGGCTCTCACTTTTTTACAAACACAGTTGGCAGCATTGGGACTGTTTGTATCCCCTGAAAAAATTCAGACAAGCAACCTGCAAAAATATCTTGGTATGCAACTCTCTAAAACAACAGTAAAGCCTCAGCTGGCACAAATTCGTAGAGATTGTTTGCATACTCTAAATGATTTTCAAAAACTTCTGGGGGACATTAATTGGATTCGGCCATATATAAAAGTTACTACTACAGAATTAAAACCTTTGTTTGATATTCTGCCTGGAGACTCTAAATTAGATTCTCCACGAACTCTTACTTCAGCTGCCATTAAATCTTTGCAATTGGTAGAAAATAGATTAGCCTTAACAGCAGCAGATAGATGTGACCCTCAAAAGCCTATACAAGCCATAGTCATCCCATCCCCTGGATCTCCTACAGGAGTCTTATGGCAGGGGGGACCTTTATTTTGGACTTATTTGCCCCATACCCTTACTCGAGTTATCACTCCTTATCCTATAGCGGTGGCTATGGTAGCAAGTAAAGTCCTTAAATCCAGTGTACAAGTCCTTGGTAGATTGCCAGATGTCTGCATAGTTCCATATGATAAAGCCCAGATACTCACATTAACAAATGAAAATGATAGTTGGGCTGTCTTAGTGACCGCCTACCCTGTTACCTTTGATAATCATTACCCTTCTCATCCTCTGATTGGATTTCATAAAACTACAGCTCTTATTTGGCCTAAATTTTGTCGATTAGAGCCATTGCCCAATGCCCAAACAATCTTTACGGATGGCAGTAAATCAGGAACTGGTGCCTACGTAATGGGAAATGAAGTGGTTCCAGTTGTAGTGCCATCCACTTCAGCACAGCGAACAGAGCTCTTAGTTATCATGTGTGTCTTACAAAGATTCCAAAATCAACCTATTAACATCATTTCAGATAGTATCTATGCAGTAGCAGCTACCAGAGCTGTTGAAACTGCTATTATTTCAGTCAGCCAATCAGAGATTTCTTCCCTGCTAACTGACCTAAAGGATCTTATACTCTCCCGTGGAGCTCCCTTTTATATTGGACATCTGAGGGCACATTCTGATCTCCCTGGACCCTTGGTGAAAGGGAATCGCTTAGCTGATGCTGCTGCACAGTTCCATATTTACTCTGTTTTAGAGGATGCTAAACAGTACCATAAAAAATGGCATGTGAATGCTCAGACATTAAAAATGCGCTTCAATATTTCCCGAGCTGATGCGCGAGACATAGTAAAATCTTGTAACAGTTGTGTGACATATTTACCATCCTCATCTCATGGAGTAAATCCCAAAGGCCTGTTGCCTAACCATCTTTGGCAAATGGATGTAACACATATTCCTTCTTTTGGACAGCAAAAATATGTCCACTTGAGTGTGGACACCTGCTCGGGGGTTATTAGTGCCACCCCCTTGCGGGGGGAAAATGCTAAAAATGTCATATCCCATTGCCTGCGCAGTTTTGCTTGTTGGGGTGTACCTAAACAATTGAAAACAGATAATGCCCCTGCTTATACTTCAGTCAGTTTTGCTAACTTTTTAGCATGCTATAATATTCAACATGTTACCGGTATTCCTTATAATCCTCAAGGCCAAGGCGTTGTGGAACGCGCTCATCTAACCTTTAAAATCACTCTACAAAAAATACAAAAAGGGGGAATTGGAGAGGAGTATCGTACTCCCACTGACCTTACCAATTTGGTCACTTTTATTTTAAATTTTCTCACGGTAGACAAGCATGGTGTCTCGGCTGCGGAGCGCCATTGGGGCCCTCAGAGGACACAACAGATGATGGTGAAATGGAAAGATGTGCTTACAGGGTTATGGAAGGGCCCTGACCCGGTGCTGCGATGGCACCGAGGTTCTCTTTGTGTTTTTCCGCAGGACGCGCCTGCTCCAATCTGGGTACCGGAACGCCTCACCAGGCTGGTCGCGGTAGAACCTGTGGAAGATGCTGCTGCTGACGGTGAGAATAATGATGACTGTCCTGCTGCCTGTCCTCCGGAAGATGGAGCCAATTCCACTGAGGCCGGAACAAGAGATGAATCTTCAAGGATCAAAGAGCCGCTGCCTTCGGCATAGATTAGCGTCTTTCTTAATAGTCTTAGTTATGTTTATAGTCCCCGGAGAAGCGGCTCCCTATTGGGCTTATCTGCCTGACCCTCCGGTAGTACAGCCAGTCACCTGGAATGATCCTACGCCTAGGGTATTCACCAATCTTGCTGATTTGCTTGGGGGATTGGCGGATAACGGGGTAGGGTCTACTTTTTCCAAAACCTTTTCGTGGGAAGCTACGTCGTCTATGCCTCCTATATGTTTTCAGTTCTTCACTAATGATTTCCCTCAATATGGTTGTGTTTATACTAATTGGTTTTATAGATATCTTTCCACTTATGCGGGTACTGATGGATATCGGCCCCCTGTGACTGATGTTCATCCTTGGGGTCTCCTGGAAGTATTTCCTTCGCCTTCGTCTTCTATTAATAGCTCTGCCATTGGAATGCGACCACCAGGACGCCTACCCTGTGCAGAGATAATCGTCAGAAAAGCGGAGGGTCCTTTGTGGACTGAATGTTATTTGCCAAGACCATTGGTCATCTCCCCGACGGGTATTGATTTTCCTATCACGGACTGGTCTAAGAATGATACACGAAGTTCTTACCATTATCAATATATTCCAGGAAGTATACTTACTACACAACAAGAAATGTTTCATCCTGACCTGTGGAAAGTGGTAGCCGCTATGGGACCTATTAATAATTCTAGAGCTATATCGGAATCGGGAAGTCTTACTTTTCGTACTTGTGTACCTAAACCATTTTTGCTTGTAATAGGGAGGGGGCAAGTGGTTAAGGATTATAGTCTCTATCACATAAGTTGTATTAATTGTAAGCTTTCTAATTGTGTGCCCGTTGATACGTATAATCCCAATGTACCTATTCATGTGTTTTTAGTTATGCAACCACCTTTTTTCTTGTTACCTGTTGAGGTGGAGGGACCGTGGTATGCTAATTATGGTTATCAATTTGCCTTAGAACTAGAAAATGCGCTGTCTAGAAAAAGGCGATTTATTGGAATGCTAATAACTGGAATAGGCGCTCTTATTACTTTAATAGCTAGTGCTACGGTATCCTCTTTCGCATTGGCACAGACCATACATACTGCTGATCATGTTAACGCGTTATCTCAAAATATTTCATTAGCATTACATATACAACAAGATGTTGATCAGAAATTGTTAGCACGCCTTGATGGAATAGAAGAGGCTGTAGAATATCTAGGCACACAACTCTCTGCTCTAAAAGCGCAAATGTCTTTCATGTGCCATGGTGCCTATCAACATATTTGTGTGACGCCCTTGTCAGCCAATAATATTTCTTGGGAAAAAGTACACAACCATTTGCGGGGAATTTGGCATGATACTAATGTTAGTCTAGATCTTTTACAGTTACAACGAGAAATCACTACCATTGGGCATGCGCGATTAGATATATCTGATCCAGCAAAAATGGCTGGTCGTATTTTGACTACTTTAAAAGATGCTTTACAGGGATTTAACCCAGGAAATATTTTACATTATACCTTCTGGATTCTAGTAGGAATTTTGGGAATCATCTTATGTCTATTGCTTATAGGAGGAGGATTTCTAAAGGTCTGGTCCAACTTCAAAAAGAAAACTTGTGCTCAGTTACATATGATACAATCAAAGCATAAGAAGAAAAATAATATAAAAGGTGCAGCATGAAGTAAAAATTATTAGAAGTATTGGAATAACCATGCTGCGATCTGTGCCTTACCTTCTTTGATCATTAGTATATTAATATTGCTCTATTGCCCTCTGACTCCTGTTCCCTCCTCAGGCTATATGTCTACCACACGCGTGACAATTTTAACTCACGTATGTATGTGGGCTCTGGAGCTGGTACCTCCCCCCAAATATGGCTTAGTATGCTGGATCGGTAGCCAAA
The DNA here is from genome assembly GCF_009829155.1 of Mustela erminea. Lineage (NCBI taxonomy): Eukaryota > Metazoa > Chordata > Mammalia > Carnivora > Mustelidae > Mustela > Mustela erminea. The sequence continues at coordinate 11,330,330 of NC_045623.1, forward strand.
GACGGGTAAGACTGATCCCTCACCATAGCAACCTAAGACAGGGGCTCCTCGGCCAGGGGGAGTACCCGATGACGGGTAAGCATGCGTGTTGAGGATTGGCAACCTAAGACAGGCACGATCCCTGCCATATAAATAATAAAAAAGGGGGAGATGTGGGGAGCCATGCAGCAGGAGCTGGGAGTCACGTAGATGGATATGCCTGAGGAGGAGGGGCTGTGAATGTTTAACCCAAAGATAATGGGTGCGCTCATGGACGACGCACGTTCAATGCCTGGAGTCACAAGGAGGGTATAGGATTAACTTGTAGTTTTGGGAAGGGCACAAGATCTGTAGAACAATAGAAACCTATGGAGTCACGTAGGTGCTCACGAGCATCTCACATGCTCATGGATAAGGTCACTAGTAATCCTTCTGATTGGTGTTTAGGTGAATCGCGTGATATGGTGATTGGGCATTTGTAACTACTGATACTATAATAAGGGGCTTAATTTGAGGAGCGGGGTTCCCGGATCAAGATATGTAGAAGACTGACAATAAAGAAGTTTTCCACTCAACCTCGTCTGCGGGTCGTTCTTGCGGGTCGAGAACGACAGAAAACTTCCAAACTCATTCTATGAGGTCAGCATTACCTTGATTCCAAAACCAGACAAAAACTCCACTAAAAAATTACATGCCAATATGGACGAACATGGATGCAAAAATTCTCAACAAGATAGTATCAAATCAAATCCAACAGTATATTAAGAGAATCATTCACCATGATGAAATGGGATTTACTTCTGGGCTGCAAGGGTGGTTCCATATTTGCAAATCAATATGATACACCACATTAATAAAAGAAAGGGTAAGAATCATAGGATCCTCTCAATAGATGTAGAAAAAGCATTTGACAAAGTACAGCATCCATTCTTGATTTTAAAAACCCTCAAAAAAGTAGGAGTAGAGGGAATATACCTCAACATCATAAAGGCTATATATGAAAAAACTACAGCTAATATAATCCTCAACGGGGGAAAACATAGAGCACTTCCTCTACAGTCAGGAACAAGAAAGGAAGTCTACTCTCACCACTGTTATTTAACATGGTACTAGAACGCCACAGTAATGAGACAACAAAATGAAATAAAAGGCATCCAAATTGGAAGTCAAACTTACACTATTCACAGAGGACGTGATATTCTGTGTAGAAAACCCAAAAGACTCCACCAAAAAATTGCTGGAATTGATACATGAATTCAGTAAAATCAAAGGATACAAAATCAATGTACAGAAATATGTTGAATTTCTACATGCCAATAATAAAGCAGCAAAAAGAGAACTCAAGGAATTGATCCCATTTACAACTGCACCAAAACAAGAAGATACCTAGGAATAAACCCAACCAGAGAGGTAAAAGATCTATACTCTCAAAAATATAGAACACTTATGAAAGGACCTGAAGATGACACAAAGTAATGGAAATACATTCTCTGTTCATGAATTGGAAGAAAAAATACTGTTAAAATACCTATACTATCCAGAGCAATCTATACATTTAATGCAATCTCTAGAAAACACCATTAGCATTTGTCACAGAGCTAGAATTATGCTGAGTGAAATAAGTCAAGCAAAGACAGTTAATTATCATATGGTTTCACTGACTTGTGGAACATAAGGAATAACATGAAGGTCATTAGGAGATGGGAAGGAAAAGTGAAGGGGAGGAAATGGAAGGGGAGATGAACCTTGAGAAACTGTGGACTCCAAGAAACAAACTGAGGGTTTTAGAGGGGAGGTGAACGGGGGATGGGTAAGCCTGGTGGTGGACATCAAGGAGGGCATGGATTGCATGGAGCACTGACTGTTATATGTAAACAATGAATCTTGGAACACTACATCGAAAACTAATGACACATTGCATGGTGACTAACATAACACAATTTAAAAAAAAATAAAAAAACTGAAAAAAAAAGAATAAACAATCCTAAAATTTGTATGGAACCATAAGACCCCAATGGCGAAAGCAATCTTGAAAAAGAAAGGCAAAGCTGGACGCATCACAATTTCAGACTTCTAGTTATATTAAAAAGCTGTAGTCATCAAAACAGTATGGTACTGGCACAAAAACAGATACATAGATCAATGGAACAGAATAGAAAACCCAGAATTGGACCCACAACCATATCATCAACTAATCTTTGACAAAGCCGTTAAGAATATCCAATGGAAAAAAGGACAATCTCTTCAACAAATGGTGTTGGGAAAGCTGGACAGCAATATGCAGTAGAATCAAATTGGACCATTTTATTACACTCTACACATAAATAAATTCAAAATGAATGAAAGACCTAAATTTGAGACAGGAAACTATCGGACTCTTAGAGAAGAATACAGGCAGCAACCTCTTTGACCTCAGTCATAGCAAGTTCTTACTAGACATGTTGCTGGAGGCAAGAGAAACAAAAATGAATCTAAATTACTGGGATTTCAGATATAAAGCTTCTGCACAGTGAAGGAAACAATTAACAAAACTAAAAGGCAGCCTGTGGAATGGAAGAAGATATTTGCAATTGACATATCCAATAAAGGGTTAGTATCCACTATCTATAAAGAACTTAACAAATTCAACACCCCAAAAACAAATAATCCAGTTTAAAAAAGGGCAGAAGACATGAATAAACATTTTTCCAAAGACATCCAGATGTTTAACAGACACATGAAAAGATGCTCAACGTCACTCATCATTAAGGAAAGGCAAATCAAAACTACAATAAGATATCACCTCACACCTTTCAGGATAGCTAAAATTAACACAGGAAACCTCAGATGATGGTGAGGATGCAGAGAAAAGGGAACCCTCTTACACTGTTGATAGGAATGCAAACTGGTATAGCCACTCAGGAAAACAGTATGGAGGGTCCCTCAAAAATTTAAAAATAGAACTATCCTATAATCCAGCAATTGCACTACTATATATTTGCCCAAAGGAAACAAAAATACAGATTTGAAGAGACACATGCACCCTGATGTTTATATTAATGTTATCAACAATAGTCAAATTATGAAAACAGTCCTAGTGTCCATCAACTGATGAATGGATAAAGATGTGGTGTATATAAACAATGGAATATTACTCAGCCATCAAAAAGATTGAAATCTTGCCATTTGCAATGACGTAGATGGAGCTAGAGTGTATTGTGCTAAGCAAAATAAGTCACTCAGAGAAAGACAAATACCGTATGATTTCACTCATATGTAGAATTTAGGAAATAAAACAGATTAACATTTGGGGAAAAAGAGAGAGCATAAAACAGACTTTTAACTACAGAAAACAAAATGGCAGTTGCTGGAGGGGAGGTGGGTTGGGGATGGGCTAAATGAATGATATGTATTAAGAAGGGCACTTGTTGTGATGAGCCCTGGGTGTAATACGTAAGTGATGAATCCCTAAATTCTACTCCTGAAACCCATATTATACTATGTGTTGACTAGAATATAAAAACTTTAAAAAAAAAAAAGAAATGGAAAAAGAAAAAGAAAAAAGAAGCCTCCTGTGCACTGTTGGTGGGATTATAAACAGGTATAGCCACTATAAACTGTAAGAAATTCTTCAAAGAATTAATGAAACTACCATATGATTCAGTAATTCCACTTCTGGGTATATATCCAAAACAAACAAAAACATCGTGCTGAAGAGATATCTGCACCCACATGTTCACTGCAGCATTATTTCTAGTATCCAAGATATAGAAACAACCTAAGTGATACCAACAGATTAATGGATAAGGTAAGTACGATACGCACACACACACAGAAATATTATTTAGCCATAAAGAAAGGAAATCCTGCCATTTGCAATAACATGAATGGATCTGGAGAGCATTTTGCTAAATGATTTAAGTCCAACAGAGAAAGCAATATTTGTATGTTATTTATATGTTGTCTAAAATTAAAGAACTCATAGAAAAAGAGATCAGATTTGTGGTTACCAGGGGCAGAGATGTTGGGGTTCAGAAATTAGATAAAGGTGGTCAAAGGTTTGTACCTTTGTATGAGTTAAAAGATAAATAAGTACTAAGGATGTAGTTTATAACACAATGATTATAGTTAACACTGCTATATGGTATATTTGAGAGTTAAGGGAGTAAATGCTGAGCATTCTCATCATGAGGAAAAGAACATTTTTTTTCCTTTTTTTGCATCTATATGAAATGATGGATAGTAACTAAATGTATTGTGGTAATCATTTCACAATATATACAGATCAAATCATGCTGCGTAACTTAAATTTGTACAGGACTGTATGTTATGTGTATCTCAATACATATGGAAAACATTTGGGAAAAAAGAACATTAAGAGTAGTTAAAGTGAAGGAGTCCTCTTCTTCCACTGCAACAGTAGGATAAAGTTAAGTATATTACTAGTATAGGTGAAGAGAGAGACATTTAGTCATTCCTTTGACAACATTCATTAAAAACAGAAAATTTTCAAAGAACTGTTCTCAGGTAAAGGGAAAACAAAAATAAATAAGATAGAATCCTCACCTCTGAAGAGCTTGAAATATAATGGAAATACAGACTGATATAACTACTTTGATATAAAAACAAAGTGCTATGAGAATACTTATATACAGTAAGTTCACCTTTGATGAAATAAAATTCATCAAATTTTAATATGAAAAATGTGTCAGATTTTCCATAGTGGAGAAAGGAAGAAAGGAATTAAGTATAGGAAACAAAGTGAACAGAAAGGATCTTGAAATTGAAAGTGCATGTTACTTAGGCTGTTGCTGAGTGATTAAGAGAACAGGTTTTAGAAACATGCAAGATCTAGACTGAATTCTAAGCCATTCTACTTTTTTACTATGTGATCATGAATAAATAATCTAACCTCTATAAAAATGAAGGTAATAAGTATTGCTTTTAGCACCGTTGTAAGAATTAAATAGATGTAAGTAGGATAGTGGGCATGGTATCTGTCCTATAGAAAGTAAAAGATAAATGGTATTTGTCATTTTAAAGTAAGTCAATTCATTTTGTAAACTGCAAAACACTACACTAATATAAGGCATTATTTTTTTCTGAAATGTAATGAATAGTTTAAAAACACATCTAAATATGTAAGCATTTTATAATATGAGGTATTTCCCAAGTACTAATATCTAAAAGCACTTCTACTCTTAAAGCATGCTTATATTTATATTTGTTCAATATTTAAACAAAGGAATACACTACATACTTCTGAAAAAAACTAGATGTTTTAATCATAATTACCAAAATATATTTCCTAATATTTATAAAAAGTTGCAGTTAGGGGTGCCTGGGTGGCTCAGTCAGTTAAGTGTCTGCCTTCACCTCAGGTCATGATCCCAGGGTCCTGGGATCAAGCCCCACATCAGGTTCCCTGCTCGGTGGGGAGTCTGCTTCTCCTCTCCCTTGGCCTGCTGCTCCCCCTGCTTGTGCTCCCCTCTTTCTGCCAAATAAATAAATAAAATCTTAAAAAAAAAAAGTTGCAGTTATACTTCAGTTAAAAAAATTAAACTAAGAAAACCCAGAAAGTTGCACCTAAATATTATTAGTTACTTTACCTATAATGCCACAAAACCTACCTTTTCTTCTCTTTCTATTTCAAGTTGTTTCTTAACAGACAAAAGTTCATTTTTGAGATTAGACAATTCAGACTCCTAAAGGAAAAAAAAAAACCATGAAATTTATAGTGTATCCATATATTTCTCAAAACAGTGAAAATGCTAATGTTTCATATATATTTAGTTTTACAGAGAAATAAATTCACTCATAAAATATATATACTTTTTTACTATGTTCAGTTAGCTAACATATCATACCTCATCAGTTATTTATGTAGTGTTCAAAGTTTCATTAGTTGTGCATAACACCTAGTGCTTACTTTACTGACTGATATGAAGGCTGCTAGTTGAACATGACTAAAGATTTCACTTAGACAAATTTTTATAGTTCTCTAAAGAAATATTTAACACTACGTATCTCTCCTTCTCACCTTCTCCCAATCTATCCCATTCTTCCTCTCCCCAATCTCTATCAAACTCCAAATTTATTTGTAACTGGAGTTTGCAGTTATTCATTTGAAAAGAAGAGTTTATCTTACATTTCAGAAAATAAAACTGGAAAACCATTTAACTATAACACCTGTAAGATCTTTTTTAAATCTAAGATTCTTTGATTCTACAGATCAAAAATTATGGTTTTATTTAATATTATTCTTTACCATCAGTCATGCTGATATGAAAATTGGCCTTATTGCTATTTGTTCTGTATCTCACCAAAGATGCTTTCACTGATGACTGTTCTTGTTCTTTGCTTTTATAAAGTCCTAGTTCTGAGTCTCTTTCTTCAACTATTTTATCATATTGGTGCTATATTAAACAGAGAAAATATTTTAAGTATATTAGAACACAAATAAATTATGGTTTTTTAAAAAAGATGTTTATTTATTTATTTAACAGAGATCACAAGTAGGCAGAGAGGCAGGCAGAGGGAGGGGTGGGGAAGCAGGCTCCCCGCTGAGCAGAGAGCCTGATGCGGGGCTCAATCCCAGGACCCCGGGATCATGACCTGAGCCAAAGGCAGAGGCTTTAACCCACTGAGCTACCCAGGTGCCCCATAAATTATGTTTTAATAATACTAGTATCCTTATACATTTTATATTCACAGAAAATGTCAATAAATTCCATTATTTATATATATATTTGACCTTTTCTCTAATTTTTAAGTCATTTTTATTCAAATAAACAATGAAAACATAGAAAACAGTCTTGAAAATAGTCAAACACAAGAACAACAAAAAAATTATTTTTAATTGGAAATGTTGAGTTGCATAATTTAAAAAAGGCTATAAACACCAACCTCTTAGAAGAGTAACTGATTCCAGACCCAAATCTGGGGCAGGAAATACAAGATGAGTCTTGAACATGTTGTTATAATAGAAAGCAAAAAAGCGGTCAAGTCAAAAGGACTGGCCAGCTAGTTTGAAGAGTCTCCCACTGGCCAAAAAGGGAACAATTTGGGTGTTAAGGATTAGACTGGATTGAGACCAGTCCAAATATGTTTAAATCTCTGAGTTCACAGTATTTTTATGAATTTTTAAAATACTATTAAAATATGTTTAATCCTCATTGGCTACCTCATATGTTATATCCCACCAACAATTTTAAGGATGAATAGGTAGGTATAGCCCACCTCTTATTCCAGATCTTGAAGGGAATAAAGCTGAATTCAGTAACAGAATGATTACTTTTATAACAACAACAACAAAAAAGGACAAACACAACAAACATGAAGTCTTTCATCTATTTATACCATTGATAAAAATGTGTTTAGCCTAATGTGTGTTAGACATACATAATGGATATATTTATATCCTTTACCAGATACATATTCTGGGGATGTACTTAAATAAATAAAAGGTGTAAAGTGCTATAAGAAGAGTATTAGGAAAATTCAGAAGAAAAGTGATTACTTCCATGCATAACAGATGACAAGGAGAGGGATTCTCAAGGAAGGAACACTCAAACTCAGCTTTGTGTGGTTAAGATCTAAACTTAGAGAAATGGAAAATCAAGAGTATTCTAGCTGTAATCAGTCATTATTGCAAATTTTCTGACAAATCGGACTGCTATCTTGATTTCACCATCTTTATGCATAAATATGGCTGCAATTAATAGTTCTCATTACACACACACATTACCTTATGTTTTTCCATAAGTGCTACCATTTCAGCTATTTTATGTTGACATCGTATATCAATTTCTTTCTGTAATTTTACTGCTTCATTGGCTATTACTTTTGCTTTCTCTACCTATCAAATAAAGTATTTCTTAAAATTAATGCACAGAAAACAAATTTAACTTAAATGCGAAGAACATATATACTACTTACATAAAATGCAGAAATCAAACACCAGGAAATTAGGAAAGCCAAGTAAAAGATGCATTACTGTTTGGGTTTATTTTAGGGTGTCCTATCAAGTGCGATGATAGTATAACACTATAATGACCACTTAATCTTTTCAAAATAATACATTACTTAATACACAAATACTTAGAATAACAAAGATACTTTTTAACTGTCACATATAAACTTATTAAATCTTTTAAAAATCATAACTTCAGAATTGCTTTTCTCTTAAAATGCTAATAAACAAATAGTTTTAATAAAACAAATTTTCAAACATATTTAGTTTTTCCTACCTCTTCTAAAAGATTTTCTTCTGATATCTTTTTGTCCTCAATTTTTTTTTGATAGCTGTCAGTCATTTCCTTAAATTTCTCTTTGGCACCTTCTAGTTCTAATTCTAATTTACTGACCTTTGAGTAAAGAAAATAGCATTAACATTAATAAATGTGCACTACTTGAAAATATTCTTTTTTTTTTTTACTTGAAAATATTCTATATTCACTTTGTGGTTTTGTGACTCTTAAAACATTACTTATTCATTGAAATTATGGCTGAATCATTTTCCTTACAGTTTTCATAGGGTGAGATGTGATTTTTCACAAAACCCCTAAAATACATATTTAGTCTGACAAGTAATATTTTTAAAGTAGCCATATTTTCATTTATGATCTATTATCTCAGCAATATTTAAATTATTTGTTCTGAGGTTCAGGTTTTGTTACAGTGACTATTCCATTTGGATAGAACACCCATGTGATTCAAAGTAAAAGCATGTTCTGGGCGCCTGGGTGGCTCAGTGGTTTAAGTCTCTGCCTTCGGTCAGGTCATGATTTCAGGGTCTTGGGATTGAGCCCCACATCAGGCTCTCTGCTCAGCAGGGAGCCTGCTTCCCCCTCTCTCTGTCTACTTGAGATCTCTGTCAAATAATAAAATAAAATCTTTTTTTAAAAAAAGCATAGTCTTTTTTAAAAACAGCTTTGTTGAGGTATAATGGATTTACACACAAAAAACTATGCATATTTAATGTTCACAATTTGATTAGTTTAGACATATGCATACACCATGAAACCATGACAATTAATATACATAATGTATCACCTCCAAAAGTTTCCTTCTAGCCCTTTGTTTTCTACCATAAAAACAATTTAACATAGGATCTATCCTCTTCACAAGTTTATAAGTTCACAATATAATATTGTTAACTACAGGTACTGTGCTATACAGCAGACATCTAGAACTAATTTATCTTACTTAACTGGAAACGTTATACAACGTTTCCCCTCCATTTCCCCCTGCCTTTTACCTATTTTAATCTCCATTCTAATCTCTGCTTCGTTTAATCCTTGCTCTTCTTTATAGCTCTACTGAATAATTATATATATTTTTTTAACTATTTTTATTGTTTTACGTTACTCACCATACAGTAAATCATTCGTTTTTGATATACTGTTCCATGATTGTTTGTGTACAACACCCAATGCTCCATGCAATCCATGCCCTCCTTAACACACATCACTGGGTTCAACCACGCCCCACCCTCCTCCCTTCTAAAACCCTCCATTTGTTTCCTGGAGTCTATAGTCTCTCATGGTTCATTTCCCCTTCTGATTCCCCCCCTTCATTTTTCCCTTCCTTCTTGTAATGTCCTCCATGCCATTCCTAATATTCCACAAATAAATGAAACCGTATGATAATTTAGACTTTCTGTGTTTGACTTATTTCACTCAGCATAATCTCCTCCAGTCCCATCCATGTTGTTGCAAAAGTTGGGTATTCATCCTTTCTGATGGCTGAGTAATATTCCATTGTATATATGGACCACACCTTCTTTATACATTCGTCTGTTGAAGGACATCTTGGTTCTTTCCACAGTTTGGCTATTGTGGACATTGCTGGTATGAAACTGGGGTGCATATGGCCTTTCTTTTTACTACACCTGCTTCACTACACCTGTTCACTTACCTGTATCTGGTAAATACCCAGTAGTGCAATCATAGAGTCAAAGGGTAGCTCCATTTTTAATTTTTTGAGGAATCTCCACAGTTTTCCAGAGTGGATGCACCACCTTGCATTCCCACCAACTGTGTAAGAAGGTTCCCCTTTCTTCACATCCTCACTAACATTTGTTGTTTCCTGTCTTGTCAATTTTTGCCACTTTGACTGGTGTAAGGTGGTACCTCAATGTGGTTTTGATTTGAATCTCTCTGATGGCTAATGATGATGAACATTTTTTCATGTGTCTTTTAGACATTTTTATGTCTTCTTTGGAGAAGTGTCTGTTCATGTCTTCTGCCCATTTTTGATGTGCCCATTTTTGATATTTTTTGAGTGTTGAGTTTGAGGAGTCTTTATAGATCTTGGATATGAGCCCTTGATCTGCAGTGTCATTTCCAAATATCTTCTCCCATTCCGTGGGTTGCCTCTTTGTTTTTGACTATTTCCTTTGCCATGCAGAATCTTCTGATCTTGATGAAGTCCCAAAAGTTCATTTTCGCTTTTGTTTCCTTTGCCTTTGGAGACATGTTTTGAAAGAAGTTGCTGTGGCCAATGTCAAAGAGGTTATTGCCTATGTTCTCCTCTAGGCTTTTGATGGATTCCTGCCTCACACTGAGGTTTTTCATTCATTTGAGTTTATCTTTGTGTATGGTATAAGGGAATGGTCGAGTTTCATTTTTCTCTATATAGCTGTCTAATTTCCCCAGCACCATTTATTGAAGAGACTGTCTTTTTTCCATTAGATATTTTTCCCTGCTTTGACCATAGAGTTGTAGGTCCATATCTGAGCTCTCTATTCTGTTCCATTGGTCTATGTATCTGTTTTTGTGCCAGTACCATGCTGTCTTGGTGATCACAGCTTTAGAATATAACTTGAAATCAGGCAATGTGAGGCCCCCAGCTTTGTTTTTCAACATTTCCTTGGCATTTCTAGCTAAACTCAGGGGACTGGTTGAAATGGAGTCCCCCACTTCTTCGCCATCTTGGGAATCTCTCTGATGCTTTTTTAAAGTTTCTATTTCTTCACTGAGATTCTCCATTTATTCATTATAAACATACCCTCCTTTTCATCTTTGAATATACTAATAAAAACTACATAAATGCTCTTATCTCCTAATTCCAACATCTGGTTTACCTTAGAGTGATTTCCTATTGACTTATTTTTCATACTACTAATGGTTATCTGTGTCATCTTCATTTTAGGGCTACCACAACTAATGCTGCTATGAATATTTTGTGTATTTCTCTTGATTCTACCTATAGTAGGCTGAATTACAGGATATATGTTAGTTACTTTTCTGTATGATTCCAGAAGTTTGAGAATTCTTTTCATTTTTAATGCAATGTTTATATATTTTTAATCTCAAATAGTATTAAAGGAAGGTATAAGATTTTTGTTTTCCTAGAAAATGAACATCCTTCAAATACTGGAACTACTGTTTTCCATTCAAGACTCAAAAACTATTTGAGTACTTACTTTCAGTTGCTATTCAAGGACTTAGGAATATGATAATAAACAAATTAGGGCTCTTGACATCATGAGCTGACATTCCTTAACTTTAATTTTTTTCTGTAAAATCAATGTAGCAGGATAACCATATATAGACCTTCTATAATATGTAGATTCCAAGGCTCTACTCCAAACCTACTCAATCTCAAATTTGAAAGTATGGGTAAGGAATATGAATATACACATATACCACACATATTCATATATTTAAGCTGCTTAGATTGCTCTGATACAGCTAAGTCACAGACAAGCATTCTATTAAAAAGAATGATTCCTACAATCTCAAAAAAAATTTTGAAAATAACTGCTACAATATAAGAGTATGAAATTCCTAAGTTTTCATCTACTTACTAGTATTTTAGAAACAAAAATAAATATTCCAAATACCTTTATCTCATAAATATTCAGTTGCTTGCTTTCTGCTGTGCCCCTTTTTTTTAAGGCCTTATTCTGTAAAAAATTAAAGAATTATGCTTAGTAACAACATGATTCCATTTTTGCATTGCCACTGACTTAGACTGAAATTACTAAAGGAAAAGAAAGCATTATTCTCTAAAAATGTAGTGAAAAAATTAGTTTTCTAATAGTTTAATTTGGAGAATCAGTACCTACCTCCTGCTGGAGTTCTTCAATACATTTGCTTTTATTTTCAACTTGTTTCCTTAAATTGTTACACTAAAAAATTATGAGAAATTATGATTATTTTATTCAATATTCCAGTCAAAATAAGTAACTTTAAACTAATAAAAATATTGCATAAAATAACATAAAGGTCACTTCAAAAATTATGTAGTTTAGTAATTCCATTAGTGTCTAAAATTATGGGATCAAGTAAATTTTAATAAAGATTTTTCTCAATAGAAATTTGAAATTCTCCACATTTCTTAACCTACTTAAAGAACACATGAATTCAATTACTTTAAGGAAAATGTGCCTTTTGCTCAATCCTATATAGAAGGCTTAATTGTATTATGAATTAGATTTTGAAAAGCTATAGCCAGAGGTAAGATTAACTGTAATTTGCCTTCATCTTTACTCATTATTCCTCATTTCTCATTTCTGAGTCTCTTTTACTTTTATATTTGGGGAAGGGGAATAATGTGATACTCTATCTCCTCATAACTGCATTCTAACTCCTCTTATAGAAATACCATCTAACACTTTTTTACATCACACTTTGGAAGACTATTTCACCTCAGTACACATGCATGATTGGACTAAGAGGCATTAGGCTAAGAAATAACTGGACTACCGTAAAAGCAGAACAGATTCCTAAAACAATACAGATAATGTAAGTTGTACAAATTTCCAAAGTAGAAAAAAATTCTAATGGAAAAAAAAATTTAATCTTTCAGCACAAAATACTCTATTAAATATTTTTACTGCAAAACCCATGTGTAGTCATAATCAGCTATTATTCTAAAACTGAGTAATACATGGCACAGCTGCTTAATAATCTTATTTTTAATATGCCCAACCCCTAAAGTCTATTTCAGAAAACTCAAGAAAACAAAGGAAGAAAAGCTACAGAAAAATGAGAGACATTTTGGTGATTTTCATGCCAATTTTACTGGTATAAATACATTAGTACGTGCTATTATTTGTATATACAGCTTTAACTTTTTTTAAAAAATCAAGGATTTCCAATTCTGGCCAAAATGCCACCTGTATATTCTGAACAACCTTCCTGATAAAAAATAATTTAAAAGGAAATGGCTACAAAATGAGGAACCCGCTTACTTGAAATTATAACTTTAAAGTAATAATAGCAAGTTTGGGGTAGCACCAAAGCCAGTTATGGACATCTGCTGAAACTACCTAGTGTAAGGGAGATAGAAGATAAAACTTAGAGCTCACTAAAGGTAAGGAATTCAATAAGACAACCCTGCATAAAGTCACAAACTCAAAAGACTACCTATTCAATGAAAATATTTTTAAAAAATAAATCTGACACACAGAAGGGTCACAATAAAACTTGTCTGTCTTGATGCTAGCACTGAGTGAAAGTTCTCAAAATCTTCCCTGAGAATTTGTAGCCATGAGGTAGCCTTATATGAGTTTATAGCCTAAATTCATGCTATCTCTATGATTTGGAAAAACCTAAAATGGAGAATTTAATTTAAAATGGTTCCTGGTGAACAGTGATCCCAAGACAATCTTTTTGGGAAGATACAAACTCCAACACAAGCCTCAAAGAATTCCCATAGATAAAACTCCAAAGAATTATAACAACAACAACAACAACAAAAAAAACCAAAATAACAAAGAATTGAGACTCAATGAGTAAACATCAACAGAAAGAACAAAAAGCAGAATCAGACCTGAAAGGACTTCAGACACTGGTATTCCTATAAAGCCATCTTTATAACTGGCATTACTACAATCCAAAAATAAGTGTATACCTTACTAAAATAATGATACCAAAACTATCAACTTTGAATGTAATTTGACTGCCCATCTCACTCTCCCTTCTTTAAAATAACTTGTCACACCTTTTAAATTTAAACAATCTCCAAATTTAGGGCTAATGAAGGTAAATATATTTGGTAGAATGTCCAAAATTCTTGAAAAGGATTTAAACTACCATAGTTTTGTGGTTTTTTCCCCCAATCACAGTTCATTTCTAAGTAAAACAATTCACATGCATAGAAACAAGGAATTTTACTCACAAGAATTCTAGGAAGAAGAAAATGGCATTATCAGAGGTCAGAACTTCAGAGAGTGAACTAAACTTTTCCAGAGGACTACTTACTATAGGTAAGAAGGTCAAGTTTAGGATAAATATGTGGAGACAAGAGAAGTGAATTGTGATGGACAGCCAGACAGTAAAAACACTTCACAACTTCACATAAAGGGAGCAGAAAATTTTCTGTAGCTCCTTGGATTATATGAATGAGAAATATGTCTAACAATAATCTTTAAAAGCATCTTGCCACTCTAAAGATTCTGCCAACAAATGCAGCTGCTGAGAATGTAAAATTTGGGGAAAGGAAGAGATAACTAAAGAGGAATTTCATGAAACTTTTGCTCTTTGAAGCACTGTACAAAGCTCCTAAACCCAGAGCTTCTTCAAAGAAACCTGCAGTAAAAATCCAAAATTATTCCTTAAAGTCTTCAAAGAGATTTGATATCTCTTTGTACAGGACAGTGTAAAGACTGGTCTTAAAGAACGTAGTCATACTTTTGCTACAAAGTCTCTTTTCTCAAAAATGCTTTTTGCAATTTGATAATACCTTGTTTTCTAAGATCTTCATTTGTTTTTCTTTTTTTAAAACTTCACATTCAATGTTGCGTGCCTAAAAAACATTATTTGCCATCATATTTAAAATGTTAACAGAATTTCTATTTTCTTCTGAGTATCTTTCAGAAATAGAATTATAAAACTTCGTCTTATATTTCTATTAAATATACATACTTCCAGTTTATTTCTGTATCCTTTTTTAAAAAAGAAATTGTCTTTTAATGCTTTTATGTTAATGCTTATCACTTTTAATTTTAGCCCAATATTATTTTGTGATTTTTATCAACTTTCTCAGTCTACCTTGAATTTTTTAAAGTTGTCAAATGTCTATAATCTTCTTGTCTTTAACAAACACTTGTTAATCTGAACCTCAGAACAACCCAATGATAAAGTCAGGTATTATTATCTCCATTTTAGGGATGAGAAAATAAGCTCAGAGAAAGCAAGTATGAAATAATATAAATGTCTGAACTAAGATAGTGGGTTGCAGGGGGAAAGGTATAATGAATGTCAGGTAAATTTCTGAGACTTACTTGCAAACTGGATTCTTTCTAGGAAACTGTTTCAGTAAGTAAATTGAAATCCAACCACGGAAAAAGATTAAATGTGCCAACTTGTCTTGCATTTTGAGCTTTTTTCCTAACTCATCACTAATATCTTGTACATTGGTAAAATACATTTAAATTCTTGATAAATGATTTTTACTTTAAACACCAAATTCATGTTTTTTCCCCATCACAAAATGATTGGTGTCTTGAAGCAGCCTCTGATGCAAATCTTAAAGTAGTAAATTACATAGCAAATCTTCAGGAGATTAAATTCTTTTTATAAATATGAAACTGAAAGGAAAAATACCTTTTTGATAGGAAAAAATTGTGGTATAGTTTAAAGAATGCCAGAAAGCCAGCACTACTACTTCTTAGTTATGTAGCCTTTCAAACTTTTTTACCTTTTGGAGGCCCAATTTCTTAATTCATAAAATGAGGACAAAAATAACTTGCAGTTAACTAAGAGAACATATACAAAGAACTAGAATGCTCCTGATACACTGTAAGCCCTTAAAAATACTAGCTCATCTCGTCCTTAGAATCTTAGTTGTAAGATAGTCTTACAGCTTTCTAAAAATAAATATGACACTCCTCATGTCAAAACTCTTCAATAATGTCAAATTCCTAAATATAGTTTATGGGGCCTTAAATAATATGCCCTTATATCTCCCAACGTTCATTTCTCCTATCCTTCATCTCCCTGTGCTTATCTCTACCTTCAGCTTTCCCTACTCCCTCCACTATTACTACTATTTTAAACTCCACCTTTCAGTCAAGATGAACTTTCCATGGTTTTTTAAATATGACATTCTCCAGGTACCTGGCTGGCTCAGTTGTTAAGCATCTGCCTTTGGCTCAGGTCATGGTCCCAGTGTCCTGGGATGGAGTCCCACATCGGGCTCCCTGCTTGGCGGGAAGCCTGCTTCTCCCTCTCCCACTCCTCCAGCTTGTGTTCCCTCTCTCACTGGGTCCCTCTCTGACAAATAAATAAATAAAATCTTTAAAAAATAAAAATTAAAAATGAACAAATATGACACTCTCTCATACTCTGTATGCAGTGTGTGTGTGCTTATAATTTATAATATTCCCTGATATATTTGAGTCCATCCCTCTGCCTTCCAGTAATTTCTATTAATCTTAGGTTTCAAAGTAAATGTCACTTCTTCCAGGAAGGTATCCTGACTCAACTTTTGATTAGATGCTCCTTGTATAGGCTCCAGGAGGAGCTACTTTGGTCTGGCCACCATTCTTTCCTGAGAAGACTCTGTTAGTGTAAATCCCATAGTAATCCTGTTAAATCCATGTAGTTTGATGGAAGCTGATCTGTCTCCAGGAATAGACAGGTACACAGCTCAGGCTTCACCAAATTACTCTATCTCTTAACCACAATGACTAACTTAGGAATAAGTAAGTAAAATTAAACTAGAGCAAAGTCCTCTCCAAGATGTTTTTTGGAGCTTTCAAGACACTAAAAAGCTTTCCAACTAATTCCAGTGCCTTTCACATCTTTTCCATTCCATTCTTAGAAATTAAAATGTGACTTCCCTAGTAATAATTTAAAAAAAAAAAAAAACACCTTAACTGAATCATACAGTATCCACCAGAAAAAATGAAGTCTAAACTGGGCACTGAGAACAGTGCCTGCACGGGTAGATAGCTAATAATACGTGTGAGTGAATGAAAAAACACAGTCAAGGCCTTCACAATCTAGCTTCATCTATTTTGGCAAATCTTTTCCCCCCATGTATACTATATACTATAATCATGTCACATACTTTGTACCATTTCACTTTTGTGACATTCTTTCCTAAAAACTTTCTTATCTCAACTTGTTGAAAACATATCCACCAAAGCACAACACAAACTTATCAATTTATCAGTATGTTCTTTACTACTAAAATATGAATGCTTTTAGCCTAAAAATGTATATAATCATTAAATATTAAGCATTTATGAAAGAAATTTGTAATTATGCCACCATTTCTTCTACATATAAACCATATAAGCAAAATAAACTAACGTTGCCTATTGCTTTAAGGTCAACTGCATACAATAGTCCCTATATCGATAGCATACTTTATTTTTTTTTAGACATGTGGTGTTGATTTTATGATTTGAAATTGGTATACAATTTATTAATATAACATACATTTTCTTCACTCTTGTCCAATTTACATTTAACTTCATCTCCTTTCTGTTTTAATTCTTCTCTCACAGATTCCAGTTCATTTCTTAAAGGAAATGGAAGAATGACATTATAAAAAAAAAATGTAGTATTTTTGTTTTATTGATTTTCTGGGATTTCTTAAAATGGTTGATTATTATATTTTTTGTTGGTTTAAATTATTTTGTTTAGTAATTTTTCATGTATTATTGTCAACAGGCATACTTCCCCTCCTACACTTAATTACCTTATACATTAATGTATAATTATATACATAATATAATGTATAATTACCTTATACATTATACATTTAATTTGAAACTAATTATCTAGATCCTTTAATCCATTAAAAAAGAAATACTTATTTCTTATTTAACTCAAGATTTCACTTTACTCTTTTCTTTAAGAAGTCATAAATTAGTCATCATCTAAAATGTAGTCATAATTTTATACAAATAAATTAGGGACATAAATGCAAGTGATTTTAATGAAGGACTACATGACTGAGATATTTACATAGACAAATATCCTTACATAGAGAGAGGGTATCTCTGGAAACACACACAAGAAACAGTGATACCCCTGTAAGACAAAGAGAAGGTAGTTTCCTTTCCCGTGTTCCCCCTTGTTGCTTTGAATTTTGTGCCATATGCATATATTGTCTTTTCAAAATTTTTTAAATTAAAAATCTGCCTGCTGCACATGAATGCAATGATATTTTTGTCTCAGATACTTGAAGCTATTTCTAATTATAGTCGCTCTGGCTAGCATTAATATGTTGCTGGGTTTAGGCTGTATGCACAGAATACTATTCAATCATATGGAATAATTGGCTTTGTAAAAACTGAATCCACGATATTTACCCTTTAACTGAGTATTAAATTTTTAATTGACATATTCTTACTTTTCCTATATATTTATATTTAGAGTTCTATAAGTCTATATACAAAAAGATATAATCAAAATAATCTGAATTCTCTTAAATAAAAAGCAGCTTTTCCCCAAATTAAGTCTTCACTTTTTATCCTCAAAATGTACAGTGCCTTAGTCACTGAGATCCAACCTAAAAACAACTTCTCAGCTACTTCTCAATGAGAAAATTGAGCAAAAACAACTAAAGAAATCAATATAGAAATACAATAAAAGATGATTTTCCAAACCTATATAGCACTTCATTCACATTATCTCAATCCTAAATGTTAACAAAATATAAAAAAACAAAACTTAATACTTCAGACTATAAGTACAAACAAGAGCCCCCAAATATTTGAAAATCATCTAAATTAGTAATGGATTAAAAGGAAACAAAATACAAAAACATGTTACTTAGAAAATAAACATGAAAACACTATATATAAAAACCCAAGTCATAGATCCATAGTTGTGTTAAGAAGTAAGCTATCTTGAAATGTTTTTATTATTTGAAAAAGAGAAAGAAAAACTGAATATCAATTTGAAAAGAACTAAAGAAAAGATTAATATTCGATTTCAAGCAAATTTCTAAGTAGAAAAGCAATAGGAAAAATTACCCTCCCCAAGAAAGACAATTAGATCTTATACAAAATGAAAAAACTCATGCACAACAAAAAATTACCCAAAGTGAAAGGAAAACAAGTTGGGGGAAATATGTACTGTAAATAAAGCAAGGTAAGGGATTACTATGATTACTATATTTTTTAAAGCTTAAGTAAATCAGTAAGAAAACAATTTAGACCTCAAAATATTAATGGGGAACAGATATAAGCAATGTTAGAAAAAAGAAATTTGAGCAAGTAAGCATAAAAAATTCCAAAGCTTAGCCAAAAAATAAAAATTACAAATCATAAGAACAATGAGTTGTTTTTATCTGTTATATTATCAAATAAATTAATGCTAATTCCCAAAACAATTAAAAGATTTTGGAACCATCATTTTCACACAATAGTGGTTGTACTATATGGTTTACAACCAGTATAACCTATTAAAAACCATTCGGATATCAAAAGTCATTGAAACAATTATTCCAGTAACTCAGTAAATTCTATTCCTTGAAACATATCCTATCAAATTCAAAATAAGAAAAAAATCTGTATGCACCAGGTTGTTAACTATAGTATTGTCGATGATAGTGAAAAATAAGAAAATATAAGTATCTAAAAACAAAAAGGATTAAAATAAATACGGTTATATCCACTTGACTTGAAGTGGATATATTGAAGTGGATATTTAAAAGATGATTTAAAACATGGACAATGCTTAAAAATATTAATTTTTTAAAAATTTCTCTTCTACGAGACCTGGTGATTCACAGACCTGTACCCCTGGGGATAAAAACATATGTGTATAAAAAATAAAAAATTAAAAAAAAAATTTCTCTTCTAGGCTCCATAGCTCTGGGGTTACAGCACTAGTCTTATAAAAATTTCTCTTCTAAATTTTCTTGTATACAATTACTTTCTTAAATATTAAATATAAGAAAGTTCAGGATGCTTTAAAATTAATCTCAAAGTCCAATCTTACTATTTCAACACAAAGAACAAAAGACATTACAATTTAATTTTAAGCAGAACGCTAACATAGTAATTCTAATTTTTTACTTTATACCATACTTAACATTAAGTATTATCTAAATTGACTCTAACAAATTAACAGAAAAGAAGTACTAAAATCTTTTGCCAAAAAAGTCAATTCATTAGTCTTGCCTTAACTGTGTTTCCGTTTCCTCCAGTTTTTCTATTTGTTTCAACATCCTTTCTTCTTGCTTTTTGCTATTCTAAGGAAATAATCAATGTTGTTTATATTATTTTGTTTCAACAAAAATAAAATTAAAACTATTATTTAAAAACCTTTAACCATCAGCATAAAATTTAGTTGTATGTAAAACAAGACAATGGGCTATTTACCTTGCATAGTTTCATACTATTTTTCCAGCCTTATTTTAATTATTACCCTAACAATCTCTACATAGCAGCTAAAAAATAAAACAACAACAACAAAAAAACCTACAAGTTTTACTTGCTGTTTCCCAGTGATAATTTAAGCCTTTTATCCTCTATTCATATTGTTGTGGCTTAAAGGAATGTTTTTCCATTCACTGATATCTACTGATCTCACAGCTGCTCATCTTTTAAGGCCAAAATCAACACTAGACTCCCTCTGAAGCCTGCTCTTTCACGAAGGCAGAAGAGCAATTCTGTCAATTCCAGTAACACTTGGTCCCCAAACAACACATATAATGTAGTATTTTGTTTAAGTTACTTGAGTATTTTTCTATTGAGCCATAAGAACTTAAAGAGGAAGATAGTCTATTCACCATTGTATCCTTCACATTTTTACATGATTACTTAATAAATACTTGTTGAATAAATACTTCATAAAAATCTTGATGCTTAAAATTAGATTAACTATATCAACAGATATAGTCTCTAATATTCTGTTCCCCATTATTCACCACCAAAATCAATATGCATCTTTTTCTTTTGAAACAAAGTATCAGCTCTAACATAATCAGATTTGTGAAGGTGAAAGAATCTTGAAAGGTTATCTATTCTAATACCCTAATTGTACAGGTTAGAAAACTAAGTCACTGGTACTTTATCAACTCACATCAATATCTTCTTGCTGTTTCTTGATTTCTAGGACCATATCACTTGTTTCTTGTGCTAGTTCTTTGTTCTCCAGTGAAAGCCTGTTGCAGCTTGCATTTAGTTCAGTAGTCTTAAGCCTATTTTTTAAAAACATGTCAGACCTAAATATTTACCTATTAAATTATATGATGTGGAATTTAATTCAAGATAATCTTAGGGTAAAGAGAGAAAGGGCTGGGAGTATAATAAGATTGGCCATTAGTTAATTTTTGAAGCTGAGTGATAAGTACATGCTGCTTCATTACATTTTTTCCTCCACTTTGTACATGTTTAAAATTTTCTCTGTTTTATGAGATGTCATATTTTCTTTTACAAGATGTCATATTTTCTTGAATATTCCCTATATAACCCATACTCTATATTTTTCCACAAATTTTGAAGTATATATTATTTTCTTCATATAATTTTTTTCTCTATAGTATACTGTCTCTTAGAAACTGTTCCAAACTTCTGGTGATTTGATTAAAGTAGTCATGAGGCATGAACTATCTTTAATAAAATATTTTCATTAAAATAAATAAAACTTGGTTTAACTTCTGTACACAACACTTGAACTGCTCTTTCAAGGTCCCAAATATTCTATACTGGAAGAGAAATTACTGCTATTACTGGTGGCAGTCAGGATCAATTTTAAATGAAAGAAGGGGACTGTGTGGCTCTATGAAATGATTTCAGCAGCATCTATTATTTTCTCCTAATTACCAGTACTGGAAATTCATCAAAGAGTAGATTCAAAAATGAAAGTGTGAAAAAGCAAACATATCAAAGATTATATAAATTTATACTAAGTATAAATAACTAACCAGTCCATTTATTAAAAGGAATTTTGGTTAATACATGAATTTTACCCATAATTCAATGACCTGTATTTTAGTCACTTCAACAAAACAATCTATGAAATAATTTAACAAAACAAGCAAAATAACTAGGTAGAACTGCAAATGATTATTTTTATCAGGAACTATCTCCAAGAAAAGTAATATAGTGATCTTCTAAATAAGTTTTCCACTTTGTGATGTACTTTTTATGTTTATGATATATACATATCACTGCTAATTTAATTAGCAATGAAATTAATAAATTATTTTTATCTCTAATTAGGAATAAAACACAAATTTAACTCCAAATAAATAGTGAATATAACTTACTAATTTATTATTAACTATCAGAAAGCTAAGAAATTTAATACATAACTTATTTATAGAGAAAAAACTTACTTCTCAATTTCAAGCTCAGTTTTCAGCTCTTTAACCTGTTTGGAATAATGCTGTTCACTTGTCACAATGGCAGTTAACCGTATTTCCAAATCATGTACTTTTTCCTGGAAAATGTGTAAAATCACAGCAAACAGTTTTTTTTTTTTTTTACAATTTTCTTGTTTAAAATGTGGCCACTTGTAATCAAGTCAAATATTTGACAATATTTTGGTTTAAAATGTCAACTTTTAAAATATAATAGATTTAATGCCAAAACCATTCTAATTATAGAAAAAAAAGCAATGACAAATGTAATTTAAGTGAATTCCATCTTGATATTTTAATGCTCAACCAGTAAGATTATATTTATATATTATAAAATACTTTCATCAGTTTTACTCTAGCAGGTAATTAATCTCAATTAAAATGTTCTATTAAGTAAAAGTATATTAGTTAATAATATCAGGTAAAATCTTAAAAACTAATCTGTTCTGGGGGCACCTGGCTGACCCAGTCAGCTAAGTGACTTCACCTCAGGTCATGATCTCGGGGTCATGATCGAGCCCCACATGCAGCTCCATGCTCAGCAGGGAGTCTGCTTGTCCCTCTCCCTGCTTATGCTCCCTGCTTATTTCTCTCTCAAATAAATAAAATCTTAAAAAAACCTATATTGTTGTTATTATTATAAAAATATAATTACAATGTAATGCTATTACGTACTGAAAAAATACCTTTTTAAAATAAAAATATATTCTAAAATTATAGTATGAGAACTGTAAAAATTATAAACAAAGAACTTAATAAAAGTAAAATATTCAATCTATAAATACTAAAGACATCAAAAATGCGATTGTTATAAACTACAGCATTATGTATACTATTGATATCATAATGTCAATCTTTATCTCCATTATAATATGAAGATTCTCTAGATTTGTTTCAAACCAATCACTAGTATATTAAATGTAGAAGGAACGCTTCCTTCGAAGGAATTGTGAGAAGAAATCCTACACAAAGCAAATCCTTCACAATACCACAATCTATTCTGTAAATCTGTATTCTCTAACAAAATGTTGGAAAGAAAATATCTTTTTTAAACAAACCTCTCTGGTTTGGAGAAGACCAGTTAGTTCTTGTTCTGCTCCTTTTAATTCTTCAGCTATCTTCTCAAATTGTTTCTTTTCATCTAAAAGCTTTTGGTTTTCTGCCTATTTAAGAACATTAACAAATCATGACAGCCAAAGCACATATATATGTAAAATAATAAAAATGCCTAACTAGAGCAAAGACAATTATGGCTAAATAAAAAATTAAAAAGAGAGAGAGAGAGAGAAAACAAGTCATAATTAAGTAAATTCCAAAACTATATATGATGACAGAAGATTCAATGGACAAAGTCCTGAAGTTTTCATTGAAAAAAAAAATCATGCTGGTCACTGAATTCAAAATTCATCTAATACATAAATCATTCCAATTTATTAGCATTTATTAGACACTCACTAGTCCATCAATCCTGTTTCCTTACATTGTACTAAAATGTGTTTCCGTATAACTTTCATGCAATGGTCATTGTTCTGCTTTCCTTAGTCATATAGAAATCTAGTTAGCAAAACAAATATTTGAAGAAAGTTATCAACATTCCCTAACTTTTCTCTTATTATCATTCTTCTGATGAAATGGTTTTGCTTTATTCTCTCAGGATATACTCATTTTGTCAATACATAGTTTTAAATAAGGTAGCAAGAATTAAATTCAATGTTCTAGACAAACAAGGTGAACAACTTACAGTCCACAGGCAAAATCCAGCCACTGCTTGTTTTTAATAAGGGTTTACTATAACACAGCTAATATGTTTATGTATTATATATTCCCATTTGCCTTATAACAAAGTTGAATAGTCACAACAGGGATTAATATGGCCCACAAAGCCTAAAACTTTGCTACTGGATGTATAGATAAAAATTTTGTCAACCTCCACTTTAGATGAGTCTTATAAAATTAGACTTTCTGGCAAAATAGGAACATATGGTAGTAACTAAGCACTTCAAATGTGGCTATTGGAGCTGAGGTACTGACTTTTAAATCTGGTCTACTTTAATTTAAATTTGCAAGACAGGAAATAATGTGTGTTGGAGAGGATGTGGAGAAAGGGGAACCCTCTCACACTGCTGGTGGGAATGCAAGTTGGTGCAGCCACTTTGGAGAACAGAGTGGATATTCCTTAAGAAATTAAAAATAGAGCTTCCCAATGACCCTGCAATTGCACTACTGGGTATATACCCCAAAGATACAGATGTAGTGAAAAGAAGGGCCATCTGTACCCCAATGTTTATAGCAGCAATGGCCACGGTCACCAAACTGTGGAAAGAACCAAGATGCCCTTCAACGGATGAATGGATAAGGAAGATGTGGTCCATATACACTATGGAGTATCGTGCCTCCATCAGAAAGGATGAATACCCAACTTTTGTAGCAACATGGACGGGACTGGAAGAGATTATGCTGAGTGAAATAAGTCAAGCAGAGAGAGTCAATTATCATATGGTTTCACTTATTTGTGGAGCATAGCAAATAACATGGAGGACATAGGGAGATGGAGAGGAGAAGGGAGTTGAGGGAAATTGTAAGGGGAGATGAACCATGAGACACTATGGACTCTGAAAAACAATCTGAGGGTTTTGAAGGGGTGGGGGGTGGGAGGTTGGGTGAGCCTGGTGGTACGTATTATGGAGGGCAAGTATGGCATGGAGCACTGGGTGTGGTGCATAAACAATGAATTCTGTTACGCTGAAAAGAAATTAATAAAAAAAAAAAAGACAAGACCCATTCATATGCTGTCTACAAGAGATTCATTTTGAACCTAAAGATACGTCCAGCCTGGAAGGAAGGGATGGAGGACGATATTTCATGCCAAGAGTCTTTAAAAGAAAGCTGGGGTAATGATTCTCATAACGGACAAATTAGATTTTAAGTGAGAAACAGAGATACAGAAGGACACTACATCATTCTGAAAGGGTCTATCCAACAAGAAAACCTAACAATTGTAAATATCGATTCCCCCAACATGAGAGCAGCCAACTACATAAGCCAACTGTTAAGCAAAATAAAGAGACATATTGATAAGAACGGTTAATTGTAGGGGATCCTACATTCTACTCTCAGCAACAGATAGATCATCTAAGCAGAAAGTCAACAAAGAAACAATAGCTTTCAAGGACACATTGGACCAGATAGACCTCATCATGATATACAGAACATTCCACTCTAAAACACCAGAATACTCATTCTCTTTGACTGCACATGGAATTTTCTCTAGAATAGACCACATACTGAGTCACAAATCAGGTCTCAACCAATATCAAAAGACTAAGATTATTTCTTGCATGTTCTTGGACCACAATGCTTTGAAACTGGAACTCAATCACAAGAAAGAGTTTAAAAGAAATTCAAACACTTGGAAGCTAAAGACCATCCTGCTCAGACATGTTTGGGTCAACCAAGAAATCAAAGTAGAACTTAATCAATTCATGGAAAGCAATGAGAACAAAGACATATTGGTTCAATACCCATGGGATATGGCAAAGGTGATCCTAAAGGGGAAAAAATGTAAATTTAAATGTCACATTTGTTTAATAGTTATCATACTGGGTATCATAGCTCTAGAAACTAAGCAAGACCAAGTATAAAACTACCATTATTTCTTTAGTTATGGGTACTTAATTACTATCAATTCCTCCTATTATTGAACAGCGTATGTATGTGTGCGTGTGTGTGTGTGTGTGTGTGTGTGTGTGAACTCAGTTTTTATGTTCTTTATTCAAGCATAAGATCACAACAATTTCATTAAAGGTATGACAATAAATGTCCTACATTAATAAAAACTAATAACTGACACCAAACCCTGCCTCCCTATGCACTGGAGGTGCACTTCCACTAGGGCAAGTCTACCAGAGAATCAGCACAACAGGCCCCTCCCCTGGAAGACCAGCACCAACAACTCACACCAAGTTTACAGATTATAGAGGGCTGCAAAGCTTCAGCTCTTGGGGAAAACAGTACATAGCACTCTTTGTACTATCCTTCAACCCAGCAATTACACTACTAGGTATTTATCCAAAGGACATAAATATAGTGATTCAAAGGGGTACATGCACACCAATGTTTAGAGCAGCAATGTCCAAAATAGCCCACATGTACATCTACAGATGAGTAGATAAAGAAGATGGGGTGCATATGCAATGGAATATTACTCAGCCATCAAGAAGAATGAAATCTTGCCATCTGCAATGATGTGAATGGAACTAGAGGTTATTATGCTAAGCAAAATAAGTCAGTCAGAGAAAGACAAATACTATATGCTTTCACTCATATGTGGAATTTAAGAAACAAAACTGATAAACATGGGGAAGAGAAGGAAAAATACAAGAGGATAAAAACAGAGAGAGAGGGGGCACCTGGGTGGCTCAGTGGGTTAAAGCCTCTGCCTTCGGCTCAGGTCATGATCCCAGGGTCCTGGGATCGAGTCCCACATCAGGCTCTCTGCTCAGCAGGGAGCCTTCTTCCTCCTCTCTCTCTGCCTGCCTCTCTGCCTACTTGTGAGCTTTGTCTGTCAAATAAATAATAAATAAAATCTTAAAAAAAAAACAGAGAGAGAGGCAAACCATAAAAGACTCTTAAGTCTAGGAAAGAAACTGAGGGTTGCTGGAGAGGAGGTGGGTAAGGGGAATAGGGTAATTGGGTGACAGGCATCAAGGAGGGCACTGGGTATTATATGCAACTAACGAATCACTAAACTCTACCCTTGTAACTATTAATAATACACTATATGTTAACTAAACTGAATATAAAACTTTCTTTAAAGACCTACTTATTGTACTTAAAGAGTCTGAATTTTATCAATAGGAAATGTGGAGATATTTAAAATTTTGATACAGCATACAACATGATCATATTTGTGATCTAAAAGACCAACTCTAGCAATAGTGCATAGGCAGACTCATTTATATATAGGCTAAATATATCCATATATATAAGTATTTACAAATATAAAGACTAATACAGGTTGAAAGATACATCATGAAAATCAAACATTCATCAAGAAAAAAGGATACTACCAGAGACAAACAAAGATATTTAATAATGACCAAAGATCAATATGCCAGGAAGATCTAATAGTTATGTATGAATGTGAGGTTTATAACAGAAATTCAAAATATGTGAAGCAAGCACTGACATAATTAGAAAGAAACAATTACTAAATCAAAATAGGAGCTCTTAATACCTCTCTCTCAGTAAATAATAGAACAGGACAAAAAAAAAAATCAACAACACAGAAGATTTTCAAACACCATCAATCAACTGAATCTGTTATTTACAGGACAATATACCTAACAACAGCAGTGTACGTATTCTTTACAAGTACAGATGGAACATTTACTAAGATATTAAATTCTTAACAAATTTAAAGAAGAAAGTATATTCGCTGACCATATGGAATTAAACTAGAAATGAATAACAGAAATAAAACAGGAAAATCTCCAAACACAGGAAAATTAAATAACAGACTTCTAAATAACCCCAGGGTCAAAGAGGAAATCAAGAGAAATTAGAAAATATTTTAACCTAAATGAAAATGAATATACAATGTAACAAAATTTGTAGAATGCAGCTAAGAAGATGATTAAAGGAAATTTATAGCACTAAATGCTTATATTGGAAAAGCAAGTTCTCAAAACAGCAATCTGTTTCCATCTAATGAATCTAGAAAAAGATCAAAATAATCCCAAAGCAAGAAGAAGGAAGGAAATAATAAAGAGAAGAAATCAATGAAACTGGAAATAGAAAAACAGGAAACAATCAATAAAACAGAAATCCGGTTATTTGAAAAAAAATCAGTAAAATTAATAAACTTTGTATTGGAGCACTGGGTGTGGTGCATAAACAATGAATTCTGGAACACTGGAAAGAAATTTAAAAACGAAATAAAAATTTAAAAATTAAATTTAAAAAATTTTTAAAATTAATAAACCTCTATCAAGACAGTAAAGAAGAAAGAAGACACAAATCACCAATATTAGTAATGGAAGTAAAGGCAAACACTGTAAACTCCATAGACATAAAAAAAAATCCAAGTAATGCTACATATAACTCCATGCACAGAAAGTTGACAACTTTAATGAAATGGACTGATTGCTTAAAAATCACAAACTACCAAAATCATCTAAGATAAAATAGATAAACTGAATAGTTCCACAATAATGAAAGACATTAGAGTCATCATTTAAAATCTTGCCAAGGGGCACATGGGTGACTCAGTCAGTTAAGTGTCCGCCTTCAGCTCAAGTCATGATGCTGAAGTCCCGGGATCCAGCCCTGCATTGGGCTCCCTGCTCAGCACGGAGTCTGCTTCTCCCTCTACCCCTGCTGGTGTTCTCTCTCTCTCACTTTCTCTCTCTCAAATAAATAAATAAAATCTTTAATAAATAAATAAACAAATAAATAAATAAATAAATACAATCTGGCCAAAAAAGAGTCTCTAAGTTCAGATGATTTCACCCAGAAAATTCTACTAAATGTTTAAGGAAGAAATAATACTAACTCTACACAATCTCTTCCAGAACACAGGAATGAAAGAAATGTTTCCCAACTCATTTTCTGAGTTTAAGAATAGCCTAATTCTAAAACCAGACAAAGACAACTGAAGAAAACTATAGACTTCCCATGAACCTGAAATTAAAAATCAACAAAATATTAACAAAACAAATTCAACAATAAAGAAAAAGAAAAATATACCACACCAACTGGGATTTATCCCAAGAATGCAAGGCTAGTTCAATATTCGAAAATCAATGTACTACACCATATTAATATTCTAAAAAAGAAAACTACATGATCGTATCAGTAGACATAGAAAAAGCATTTGACAAAATTCAACAGATTCATAATCAAAAAAACGGTCAAACTAGGAATTCAAGGGCACTTCTACAAAAGAAACCCCTATAATTAACATACTTAATGGTGAAACACTGAATTTTTTTCCTTAAGATCAAAACAAAGATGTACATGTTCACTACTTCTATTCAAGAACATCATATTAGAAGTCTGATCCAGTTCAGTTAGACAAAAATAAAAGAACTACAATTGTCCTTATTCGCAGACAAAATGACTCTCTACATAGAAAATGATAAGAAATGTGCAAAAAACTCCTAAAACTAATAAATGATTTTAGTGAGACTGCAGGATACAAGGTCAGTGCATAAAGCAATCATATTCCTATCTACAGCAATAAACAACTGGAAAAAATACTTTTAAGTACATTTAAAACACCTTCAAGAAAGGAAATATTTAGGTACAAATATAACATGTACAGATCTATACACTGAAACCTACAAAATGCTAATTAAAGATTCAAGGAAGATCTATACATATGGACAAATTGATACCATGTTCATGTGTTAGAAGACTCAACATAAGTAATTACAGCAATTCAACTTAACTTGATCTATAGATTTCTCACAATTATATCTTAATTCTGGCAGGGTTTTCTCAGATACAGACAAGCTGAAATTCTAGATGATAAAGGAACTAGAATAGCTAAAAAACTGTTTAATAATAAAGCTGGAGGAATCAAACTACCCAAATCTAAGATCAATCATAAAGCTATAGTAATTAAGATGCTGATACATTGGTGAATTGATAACAAATAGATCAAGAAAACAAAAATAGTCCAGAAACAGATCCACACAAATATGACCAACTGATTTTTATAAATGTGCAAAAGCAACTCAATGGAAAAAGGAATCTTTTCAACAAATGGTAATATCCTCCTAGATCAATCCAAAGAATTTAAATCTTTAAATCTTAAGTATTTCTCAAAACCATCCATTTTTTTCTCACCACCACCTCCCAGCCTAAGCTATAATCATCTCTTCTTTGTCTGTATACTTAACTGTTCAATTAAGTACCTTAATATACTGTTCTCAATATTCCAAGCCAAATGAGCTTTTCAAAATGCAAACCAAGTCACTCCCTACTGAAATTCTTTAGAACTTCCCATTCCTCTTAAAATAAATATAAAATTATCTTTTTTTAAAAAAGATTTTATTTATCTGACAAAGAGAGAGAGCACAAGCAGAGGTAACAGCAGGCAGAGGGAGAGGGAGAAGCAGGCTCTGCCCTCACCAGGAAGTCCGATGTGGGACTCAATTCCAGGACTCTGGGATCATGACCTGAGCCAAAGGTAGCTGCTTAATCAACTGAGCCATTCAGGGATCCCTAAAATCATCTTGATAGGATTCAAAAGGCCATGAATTACCATGCTCCTACTACCTTAACTCTCTAGCCTCATTTTGTACCACTCTCCTTTCACTCCACATTACACACACCATACGCCTTCCTGTCAAAGGAACTTTTCACATATGTCCTCTACCTGATAAACTCTTCCTCCTTCCTAATCCGGATTTCAGTTCAAGCTTTACTTTAAAAAAAAAAAAAAAAAGGCTCTTCTGACCTAACCAACTAGTTCAAGTCCCTTTAAGGCCTCATACCTCATACCACTGCCTTTATTAGCACTTTCCTTTATTGCCTTTGTCACCACTCAGTATTACCTTTGAATGACTGCTTATATTTAAGTGTGATATTTCATGACATAGATACATGAAAGCAGCATATGCAACCATTCGCTCCCTACTGTACCCTCAGGGTACAGAACAGAAACTCAAAATATGTTTGTTAAATGGGAAAATATATTGTTTTATTTATTTCTTACAACTACCCCATTACATATATATAATTATTTTCCCTATTTCATAGATGGAAAACTAAGGCATAGAGAGTTTAGTTAATTTGCTCTCAGTCATATAGCTAAGAAGTAAAGAGTTGGATAGCAATTGAAACATGACAATTTTAAAGACCAAGATAATTGTGGGGTTTTTTTTTTTTATTTTTTTTTAACTTTATTTATTTGACAGAGATCACAAGTAGGCAGAGAGGTGGGCAGAGAGAGGGAGGGGGAAGCAGGCTCCCTGCTGAGCAGAGAGCCTGACACGGGGCTCAATCCCAGGACCCTGAGATCACAACCCGAGCAGAAGACAGGGGCTTAACTCACTGAGCCACGCAGGCACCCCGATAATTGTGTTCTATTGCTATCCAAATATAACAAAACCCTAAACCAATCCTTATCTGCATAGGAGTGAATCTTTTTAGTAAAAATAATGCTTAGTATTCATTCATTCAACAAATATTTATAAAGTGTCAGTCACTGTGCTAAGCAGGTACTAAAGTTACAAGGAAAACAGGACATGGGTTCTTAGCCCTTATGGGAGCATACCTTCATTCCACTATTTACTGAGGACCTACTATATACCACCTACTGTACTA
Organism: Mustela erminea; assembly: GCF_009829155.1. NCBI lineage: Eukaryota > Metazoa > Chordata > Mammalia > Carnivora > Mustelidae > Mustela > Mustela erminea. Next base: position 11,361,902 of record NC_045623.1, read on the forward strand.
AGTAAGGGGAATACAGAAAGGTGAATAAAGTTTTAAACAATTATACAAAAAAAAAATTAATTCCACTTGTGTTAAGTGCTATAAAGGAAAAGTTCAGGTGGCTATAGGAACAAGCCATACAGAGACCTAAACTAGATAAGAGAGGTTTATAGATAATATCTAAAGAGGTTACCTAAATTGATATTCAAGTTGAGACTTAAACTATAACAACAACAATGACAACAAATAAGTATGCATTATCAAATCTGAAAGCAGTGTAAACATTATTATTCACAAGAGTTGAAGCAAAGCAATTCAATGGAGAAAGAATTTGGAAATAATGATTCCCAAGAGATGGAAGAATTAGGAGTTGCAAAACCAGGCAGAGATACAATAGGTTAAACCCCAAATCAAATATCTGTAATTATAAACAAACTACAGCCTGCTAGGTAAAATCAACCTACAGTCTCTTTTTGGAGGCCCTTGATCTAAGAATAATTTTTATATTTTTGACATTTTTACAAGGTTGCTAAAAATAAATATAAGCAGAGGACAAGAAGGGGGAGGGAAGGTGTGGAAATAGGAGGAGGAGAAGAGAATTAACATTCTGTATATAGGCTACAAAGACTAAAATATTTACTCTCCAGTCCTTTAAAAAAGTTTGTTGTCCATGCTCCACATGTTGTAAACAATTAAAACATAATTAAGCCTATCCTAGGGACGCCTGGGTAGCTCAGTCGGTTAAGCGTTTGCCTTCTGCTCAGATCATTATCCCAGGGTCCTGGGATCAAGTCCTGCATCAGGCTCCTTGCTCAGCAGGGAGCCTGCTTCCCTCTTTGTTTGCCTTTCCCTGTACTTGTATTCTCTGTCTCTCTCTGACAAATACATAAATAAAATCTTAAAAAAATTAAAAAACTTATCCTAACAAATTCATTAAACATGATTCTATCTGAACACTAAACATAGTTACTGAATATATAACATATAAATCTTCCCCCAAACTGTAGCTTTTTGGCTCAAAGTTTTCACAAGCATACCAAATTTACTATCAATAAGTCAATAACATCACATACATACTTGATCTTACTTAAATGTACTGCCAACACACAAATAATAGAAACACCTTCATCAAGAAAATTTTCAAAATATATTAAATTTGGTATGATAAGAATGTGGTTTACTAAAACACAAATGTATTTTTTTATATTTTAGCTGAAAACACTAATATAAAACATTTATAGTGTGAGAGTCTAAGTCTGTGGATTCAATATTATTTTGAAAAGTGCTCTATACTAACAAAAGAAATTATGTACTTACCAAGATTTTTTTCAATTCTTCAAGTTCTAGTTCTTGGTTATTTTTAAGCTTAGTCATCTCTTCTAAAATAAACAAAAGAATAAAAAGGTATTAAAAATCAGATTAAAAGAATAGGAAAGAAGAGACAAGAAATAAGAATACCATCATTTTAAAGGGAAAAAACCAGAGATGGTTTAATGAAACTAAACCACCATAAAGCATAGAGGATGTCTAAATGGGACTATGCAAAAATGATAAATATTAATAGTAATGTTTGTAGAAAGTGGAATTCCACAACCAAAAGAACTCAAGTTCATTAACCAAAATAAGCAATGGAGCTATATAAAATATATTCGAAATGAGGTTACATAGCACGTGGCTTCACCTTTACTGCATCATTGTCTAAGTATCTCACTTTTTCATCTTTGCTCCAAACTAAAAAGGAGAAGTGATCCACTTTTCTCAAGCTAATTCTGACCATTGTACTCTGGACCTCAATATTCCTACCTCCTCTGAGATTTTAGTTGCTATGTTACCGATATACATGGACTCTCTTACAGGAAACTTTAATTCCCTTATAAACATCTATTTGAATACAAAACAATATCTGATTGACCTGTCTGTCCTTTCATACTACCGTCAAATTTCTTACTTTGCTTTGCAGACAAACTTGTGTTTGTTATGTATACATTTCTTTTGTAGCTCCACGCAAAACTAATGCCTATCTCATTACATTAATTACACCTCTTGTTACATCAACCAAACTATGATCTCAAAGATCACCAATAACCATTTTGTGGTAAAATTCTCAGTCTTCTTTATTCTGGAGCTTTCTGGCATTTGATGCTATTCAACTACTTTTCTCCCTTTGATTTTCAAGACTTTGCATTATTTGCATTTCCTGTCCTAACTCTTGTTCCTATTTTCATTGCTGACACCCTTCTTTTTTTCTATCCTAAATAACACTCTACAATGCTTTTCTTTTTATCTTCTATTAATTCAGTATTAGGCTAATTAATTTTAGAACATTTCCAATTCAAACCTCCTGTTTTTTTCTCCTTTCTTAGATTTTTTTTTTAACTGCCTACAAAATTCCCAAATGATGTCTAGCTGTCACCTAAAATTTTATTCTACCTGAAACACTGTCCTTCCTTACTGTTAAGGGTCTTTAATAATTGGAGATATAAGAGATTTGCTGAAAGTTTCCCAGACTCTGTACATTAAAAATAAACACAAAGTTTATAATAATTGCCCATAGTTTTTAAGAAAAAAAACAAGATATAAAATCCCACCACATACTCTCAAAGAAAAACCTGTCACAAGCAAAGCTTTAACCACAACATTTCATTTTAGGTAAAAAGAGTTTATTTTTTCAATCTCAAGGACTGATTAAAGACAGTAGACTGAGGGTGTCTCCACATTCTTTTACCCCCAATCCCTTTATAAAAGACAAAATATATATATATTTACAACATTAGTAAAACCAGGCTACCATGAACAAACCAAAAAGTCAAAGAATTTTGGCAGGGAGAGAGAGGGGAGACCAAAATTAATTCAAAGAAAGCTATGTGAAACACCTAGACCATACCTCCCACCACATAGTGCACCTCAATTTTAATCAAAGATTTAGGAATTGGAGGCAAAGTGATGCAGCAATGCCCCCAAATAGCTCATGATCTCTAAGCAAGATAGACATTTCCTAAACCCAAAAGATTAGCTACCAAGCCCACCTTTCTTTATAATACATTTTATCTCCCCCCACCCCACCCTATATAATCAGAAAAATCAGATTATAACATATGTGGGTGAAAAAATATTTTCAAATACTTCGATAAGTAAATAATCAAGAATCAACAATTACTGAAGAAAAGCAAAACCATAAGAGAGGCACCAAATTCAACTAAGAGAACTAAAATAAATCCAAGAAGGAATTAATAAAGCAAACAGAAGTAGGTATTTTGCTAAGTATAGTATCCAACAGAGTAAATATCCATGAAATAAATCACCTAGAGCGCTTAGAAATTCAAAATTTGACAACTAAAACTTTAAAAATAACAAAATAAAGCTGAATTAGCAGGGGGAAAAAAAATTGTTCCCCAAACCCCCCCAGAAGAATTAAAAGAGAAAAAAATTTTTTTGAGAAATTTTAAAATACAAAAGATAGAGCCAAAATTTCTAAAATCCACCTATCAGCACTTACAGAGAGAATAATGACACTAGAAAAGAAAAAATAAGAGGAGAAAAATTTTCAGAGCTGAAGACAGACAAAATGTCCTTAGATTCATGAGCTCACCAAATGTACTAGCATAAGTGTGATATGATTCCACTTTTAAAAGATATTCTCTCAAGCCTGTACCACTCAATAGCTTCCAATCTAATTTCTCCAATTCTACCTTTTTCCTCACTATAAGCAATCCTCACCCACCATCAAATTTATCTGCCATACAGAAGTGCAGTGATCCTTTAAAAACATAAACCAGAACATGTCATCTCAATAGCTTAAATTTTTTAATGGTTTTCCTTCAAGGTTAGCATAAAATCAAAATTCCTTTCCTTACTCCTACCTGATTTTGTCCTTACCAGCTCATACTTATTACCCTTTTCATATCACTTCTTACATTCAGTCACATAGGCTTTCATTCAGTCAGTTGAATTAACCAAGCTCCTTCACAACTCAGAGCATTTCTACATGTGTTTCCTTCTGACTGAAAAGCTCTCTCCAACTCATATCCTTTACCTCACCAAATCTCACTTATTTATGAGGTCAGCTAAAAGTCATGCCTTATCACCAAATCTACATTAGGCTCTATTATTTTCTTACATGGTTTTATTTTCATTGTCTTCATAACACTTATCCTCATTCTTAATTAAATATTTGTTATTTTATATGTCTTCCTAAATAAAGCACAGATCTCATCATCAGCACAAAGACCATGTCATTAATGTTCCTACTTAAATATCCAAAGCTAAACATCTAAGTCTAAATCTAATAATCAAATAAGAAGCAATACAAAACACTAGAGAGAGAATCTGTTATATAACAAAGTAAAAGCAAACATGGGTACAGATACAGAAAAATGACCACAGGAGTAAAACCTGTTTAGAGCAACATTAGATTAAACTGAAGAGAGGAGACATATGAAAAAGCAAAGCAAACTATACCAAGTCAAAAACTGAGAATAAATTGACAAAGACTTTGTGTTTACAGTTGATTTTAATTTGCTTTGCATGCACTACTTTACTCTTTAAATGAGCAATAAAACAACAGGTGATATTTAAAGAGTTCGAACTCAAGTGATAAGATGACTCTTAAATTTAGAACACAGAATAATCAGATTTGTATTTTTAAAGGAACACACTAGCATCAGTGCAGAGAATCAAAAAGAGACCAAACTAGAAACAAAAATACTGATTGTCAAACTAATACAATTAGTATTGGTCAGAGGTGTGTGGTTCAGACCTAATACCAAGATATAAGAGGTAGAACAGGCTTTTATCTGTGGAGGGAAAAAAGTGGTCTTAGTATGAGTCAATGACTGAGACTGCTGAGGGAATGATGGAGGCTGATGGAGGGCTATTCTAACCAAGATGTAAGCCTAAGAATGTGCCATCGAGGAAGAATGCAAAGTGTAGTAGGGAAATAAAACAATAAGTATAAGAACTATTGCAGTAAGAAAAAAGTTTATGAAAATAAGGCAAAGCTTCTGTTTGGATCCTACTAAATACAACAAGGGATGAACAAAGATGAAGACAAATGAGGGTGATCTGAAAGCATGGTTTGATGATTAATCTGCCAAATACAATTTGCGTTCCATTACATTACTCACGTGCATCCTTCTGGTAGACTAAGAGAATGTGCTGGAATCTTAAAACCAAAAAGGAGAAATAAGGGCTAAAACTGTTCTAGGTCTGTGGAGATGAAGAAAAAGGGAATGATTCAAAAGATAAAGTTACATTAGTTAGATTTTATGAGCTAGATATTAAAAGTTAGAAACAGCAGCACTGGATAACCAATTAGAAATGAAAGATAAGGAAGGAAAAAAGAGAAAAGAATATCAACCAAGATTCTAATTTTGAGAACTATACTTTCAACCAAGCTAATGCTGAGCACTTATGTCACTGTTATGCTGCTCTCCTACACATAATGCTTTCCACGTTCCACCACCATTCTCTACAACTACCCAAAGCCTCTTTATACCTTAAAGACTACTTTTAAAATCTACCTCTTCTATAAAGTCTTTTCCAGTTTTGCAGACCACACTGATACCTTTGGCTTCCTCTTGTCATCAGCATTAACACATCTCCAGCAGTAACAAATCTGTGAGCATTCACCCCAAATACACAAATATGTATGAAACACAAATATATTATTCATAAATCATATAAATTTTAAAATATAAATATGTCTTATGATATTCATTATAAAACATATGAAAAGCATAAAATTTAAAAAGTTACAATATTTCCTTCCCTTATCCTAATACAAGTCTTGCTCATCTCCACATTTTGGAAACACTGTTCTGGTGATTTTATGTGTTCAACATTTCTTCCACAATAACAAGAGATTTCTCAAGAGCATGATATTTTATATCTTGTATATGTTCCCACAACACCCTATGATAATGCTAAGAAACACACACAGAACTTCTTCACAGTTCTAGAAGAATTCCTTATCCAAACATCTCTTAATATATATTGCTCTGTTTTGAGAAAAATCACCTTATGCATCTGTTTATCTGATAATAAGAGCCATTTAATTTCAATATCAGGATGAATTATTATAAATAAATAATCCATTAAAGATATTTTAAGTTATTCCTTAATATACAACATTCAATTGAAGGAAGATTTAAAAGTTAGATGAAAAATACATTTATAATCTTCTAATATAAAATAATATCAAAGAAATTATTTATCATTGAATAGTACAATTGTGGATGCTCAAAGATTGGCCTCATCTATAGTAGGAAACTAGGCATTGCCAAAGGAAAAGCATAAATAAGTTTCAAAATTTCAGCCAAACATCCTACCAATACAAAATTTCTTGCAATTATTTTAATTACACAAGTATCCAAAGCTAATAATAAAGCTGACAGAAAGTTGTGTAGATAGTTTAGAAAAACACCTGCTAATTCATGAGTTATTTTAATTTATAAAGGTAATTCTTTTTGGGGTACCTAGGTGGCTCAGCCAGTTAAGCATCTAACTCTTGAGCTCAGCTCAGGTTATGATCTCAAGGTCATGGAATTAAGGCCCATGTCAGGCTCCATGTTCAGGGGCAGTCTGCTGAAGATTACCTACCTCTCCCTTTGCCTCCCACCCCCTCTTTTGCACATGCTCACTCACTCCCTCTCTCTAAAAATAAAATATAATAAATCTTCTAAAAATGATTTTCACCAAAATTAGAAAATAAAAAAAGAAAAATGTTTTTCTATCTTTATAATTCTCCACATCCGTACATATCTATAAATATAAAACATAGGAGTTATTAGGATTAGCTAATTAAAGTGTCATAAATTCACAAAATAACTACAGAGCTTCTCTTTTGGCCATGAAATCTGTTAAATATTAACAATACCGTATGACAAAATGGGATAGCATTTTCCTATAAATAGTTCATAATCCAACATGACAAATCAATAAAATTTCAAAATTCAATTAAAATAGAAGACATTTTCCACTAAGAATTATTAAGGCCTCTAAATCCTAAAATAAGAAATACAGACTACAAATATCTTTTAGCCTCCTTACACTAATAGGTATCTATGAACTGCATAATGGAACTTAAGTCTTTCTTAAGGTTTAAATTCTCTGTCTTTGAAAACTCAAATTAAAAATTACAAAATAATCATTACTGATAGATGACAGAGGAGAAACTATATTTTATTCTGAAATAGTTAATGTTTTTATAATTGGCTAATATTATCATGTACACATGTTATTCTCTAAATCTTACCCAGTTCACTGGATTTCTTCTGAAGCTCCACAGTAAGTATTCTCAATTGATCATCACTTTTTTCCAATCTTGTAAAATATATTAGTTTACAATGTAAAACATTCTTTTAATCAGAATTCATCTAGTAACTAAAATTTGTGCAGTTTAAAAATATATCTTGCATATTCACTCATTCAATTATGAAACTTTTTTTTGAGTACCTACCATGCCATATAGCATAACATTCAAAATTAGGTATTACTAATACACAACTGTATATTAATTACATCTGCACAAAAGTCTTAAAGCTTTGGTGACAATTTATCACTTAGCTATTGATGATAATCAAATGAATGTGTCTTAGAACTTTGAAAGAGATTGAATATGTAACTACTATTACATCAAATTCTGCCTTAGGAACAATATAAATGTGAGAATTGTGCAATTCACTTAATTCCTCTGGCTTTCTGCTTCCTTATCTATAAAACTAAGGTAATTGGAACAGATGATATTTAAGATCACTTACAGTTTCAAAATTTAAAAGTTGTTTGGATAAAGCAACCAAGAATATATAAGATGAGCTGAGCTTTTTAGAAGATCTAGCTTTTCTTCCTCCACCATACATAAGCAGTAAAGAAAAAATACTGGTCATGACTTCACAGAAAAGCTTCTTCCTCTCTTTCATCCTACCAGACTTAAATGACCCTAGTGCTAATGGGACTTAGGCCTCACTTAGGCCTCTTAACACAGCTTTATAAATACAAATATAAAAAAGTGATTACAGAAAACAAACTCAGTAAAACAAACTCACACCCTATGAAGTTATTTCTACGAAGCTAATAATAATCCACAGTTTAATTAAATATGTCCTATCACTGCATCAGCACTTAATGAGCTTGCCTACTTGAGTCTGTGACAAAGTATGCATGGAAACTATCCTAGAGAATACATGCTGTCTCTTCCCAGAATACCTGCTTACCTAATACAAACTTTTAAAATGTATTCCCACTTTTTACATTAAAAAAAAAAAAGACATGGGGGTTGCCTGGAGGGCTCAATGGGTTAGCATTTGCCTTTAGCTCAGGTCACAGGATGGAGCCCCACTTCAGGCACTCTGCTCTGCAGGGAGTCTGCTTCTCCCTCTCCCTCTGCCCCTTTCCCAACTCATGCTCTCTCTATCTCAAATAAATATATAAAATCTTTTTTAAAAGAGAGAGACTTGGTTACAGATGCTATAGCAAGTCAGTTGACAATGAAAATAAATGAATATTGCAAATAAGTTGTTTTTATTCAGCTAAATAAAAAAAATTTTTACCTTTGCTGTTCTGTTGTCAATAATTCTTTCAAGTTGCAGATAGAAGTTTTAAGTTCAGTAACCACAAATGAATGACCAGCTTTAGCTTTATTAAATTCTTCCATTTGAGCTTCTTTTTCAGCAGTGAGCTGATATATTTTTTTTGTTGCTACCTGTAAATCTTCCTCTAAAGCCTTTTGAGTACTCTAAATAAAACAAAAGTACAAAATAGATGCTATAATCCAAGGGCCTTCAGGAAAAAAAAAAAAACTGAAGTCATCTGCTTCTATGATTTTCTGCCTCTCCCTCCCTCCTTATTCAATTAACTCCCTCCACTACCCCACACTGGCCAATCTGAAATGCCCATTCAATACTCCTATTTCAATACACCATTCTTCCAAAGCCAATCTATAGTCCCAACCTCCCAATGGAGTCTTCCTTGCCTGCAGTGTTCTTTTAATTTTTAGAACTACTATAGCAATTTTTGCCTGAATCACCATTGACATCTAGCACGATCTTGTATTTTAATTATACTTCTGATGTGTTTTTATTCAATGTTTTCAATTAAACTATAAGCAGATTGTAAGCTGGGATTTTATCTTCTCTATTTGAAGTTCTGGGTCCTTGTCCATAGCATTAGCATTCAATAAATATCTGTTGATTCATACTGTGAGGCTTGTCACACACTAATCGGTTTTTATATCATACCACACTTCTTTGCAAAGACATTTTAATATCTTCTAGTTCTGATGTCAAATGATCCTGCTTCTCATTTGATTCTTTTAAGTTTTCATTCTGTAATTCTAAAAAAGAGAGTTGTGTATTGGTAGTACTTAGTAAAAAATATATAACAAGAAAGCAAATTATTTGTTATAATTTTCTTCCTCCATGAGATACTCTAAAATGAAGTATAATTATGCAAATATAAGTGCACTGATATTGGTCATCATCTATTTTTATGATTTTTCAAGATTATTATATCCCAAGCACTCAATGGTGAATATATGAGGATTTTTGGTCCTACATTTTTTAATAATAAACATTGGAAATAATCTAAATATTCAACAGGAGATAAAATTAAATTATGATGGTACATAAACATAATGGTATACCATGTAGCCACTAGTAATGATGACAGACTTTATTAATCACTAATTTGGATGTATATTCACAAAACATTACATAATAAAAAGGGCATGTTTAAGTAGTATCTATATAAATAGTGCATATGAAAGGAAACAATACACACAAAAATATTATAAGTAATTTATCTCCTACCGGTGAAATTATTCCATTATTTTATTTTCATCATTGCCCATCTTGAGTTTCAGATTTTTCTAAAATATTACACTCAGGGGCGCCTGGGTGGTACAGTTGGTTAGGCATCCGACTCTTGATTTCGGCTCAGGTTTGTGAGATGAAGCCCGGCACAGCTCCATGCTCAGCATAGAGTCTGCTTGAGATTCTTTCTTCTTCTCTGCCTCTCCTGCTCATTTTTTCTCTCTCTCTATCCCTCTTTCTCTCAAACAAATAAATCTTTTTTAAAAAAATAATTTATAGTTTGGCTATTGTGGACATTGCTGCTATAAACATTCGGCTGCACTGGGGAGGGTATGTGCTTTGGTGAGTGCTGTGAAGTGTGTAAACCTGGTGATTCACAGACCTGTACCCCTGGGGATAAAAACATATGTTTATAAAAAATAAAAAATTTTAAAAAAAAAATTTAAAAAAATAATTTAAATAAAATATTATATTCATATGCTGAAATATTATTTTAAAAAGCTTTTGAAGCTATAGCTAGTGTTTATTAAATACTAAGTGTTAGGTACTAGTCTATGTGCTTTATCTGTATATGTGCATTCACTTTTAAACATCATAAAAACAGCAGGACAAAAAAAGAAGTTCATGTTCTCTTCCCTGGGTTCAAATTATTCTATGTCCTCTTACTAGCTACCTAACCGTGGGTATGATACCTAACGAGTCTGTCTCCACTTTTCTCAACTGAAAAAAGAGAATAATGATAATTATTCATATCTTGAAAGGTTGCTATTAGGATTAAACAAAATAATGCAACCTAAAATGTTTAACAACAGTGTTTAGTATATAGTCAATAATTGTTATAGATTATTGTGACAATGGTAATGATGGTGTATACTAGAAACTGGACCTTAAAATTCATGGTATTTACAATGTAACTGGGCAAGCAGACAAATAATCAATGATATGTGCAGATGGGCACTCACTCAGAAATTCTGGAAATTAATATAGAGAGGGGGTACCCAAGCCAGAAGACAGAGGTAAGGGGAAACTGACATAGAGAAGGTAAGTTCAAGGAAGGCTTCCACACAGTGTCAGCACAGTTCAAACATTTTGAAAGCCAGTAAGATTTAACAAGAGTAAGTGGGAGCTGGGAGAGAAAAAGTATCACAGGTGAAAGAGCATGTACAAAGACAAAATTATGGAGACAAGATGACGCTTTCTGGGGTCTAAAGGAAATTTATTTCAATAGCATGAAATTTAAAGTATGAGGGAGGAATCAAAGCAGACATGATTGGAAAGATAATAAAGACAAGATCATAACAGGATTTACAGGACTTGTTCAAAGGCATATGGCTCCTAAGTCATAAAGACCATAAAAAATTATGAAGGATGTTAAGCAACAAAATGATGTTTTAGGTTTATATTTTTAAAAGTTCCATTCTGGGGGCGCCTGGGTGGCTCAGTGTGTTAAAGCCTTTGCCTTCAGCTCAGGTCATGATCCTGGGGTCCTGGTATCAAGCCCCACATCAGGCTCTCTGCTCAGCAGGGAGCCTGCCTCCTCCTCTCTCTCTCTCTCTCTGCCTGCCTTTCTGCCTACTTGTGATCTCTATCTGTCAAATAAATAAATAAAATCTTAAAAAAAAAAATAAAAGTTCTATTCTGAAAATCTGTGTAGAACTCAAAGTGTTAGTGGTCCACCTCTGCCGTCAAATGCTCTACCACTGAGCTATAGCCCCGGTGGTCCACCTCTGAAAACAAAATGGGAAAAGGAGATCTGGAGGGAAGAAAATGATAATCAAATCTGTGATGTCCACTATGTCCACTATGATACAGTTCTTATAGTCTGGTAATCAATGTCTCCTCTGAGAAATCGTAATTACAAACTAGACCATAGGCATGAACTAGAGCTGAATGTATGCTGTTTCAGTGTTTTAAAAAGCTCCAAACCAAAACTTAATTTGAAGTGCCCCTACATTTACCCAGGATCCCAGAGCTGCTAATGTAAATTTTCTCTGTAAAAATGTACTTCCAATCCAAGTCTTAAAGAATTTCCACAGATGAAGTTACATGACCTCACAATCACAAGAGGAAAGAAAGCATCACGAGCAGAATCAGGAGAATAACTGAAAGGCAGACTTGGATCTGCAAAGATTTCAGATATTACAATTACTGGCTATGGATTTAAAAACTGTATTATATCATTCTTTAAAAACTAAAAAATGAAGATATCCATAAACTAAATAAAACTCCTAGAAATGACATATATAAAACTAAAACTGAAAACTTCATTGGTGTAATGGGTAATGTACGTCATTCAAACATTCCTCTAAAAGGAATAAAAATCCAGGATCAAATATTAAGAATATTAACATCATTAAGCTCCTGACAGAATAAGAATTTCTTATTCTGTCAGGCCAAAAGGGAAAGGGAAAATGTAAATGGGGAGAAGATAAGTACAGAATCAGCTTTTGCCCTGAGGGCATTTGCAGATCCTGGCAAAGCTAAACTTTTGATTTGAAACAGTAAAAAGTTAAGAAAAATAAACATGAAAACCCAAAGACTATGTAAGACAGAGGGCCAAAGAATTAAACCTTTGTACAATAAACTGAAACACTCTATATGTAAGGGGGAAGCAAAAACAAACCAATCCTCAAGCATATATGCAACCTAGGTTCACATGATCTGAGGGGTCCAAGGAGCCCCAGGCCTTGAAACTGATTTAAGATTGTATCAGATACGTAGAGGCACCATGCACATGGGAAAAGTAAATGGGAATCCTTCCAGGAGGAAGATATGTTATGCATGTACTAGGCAGGTTTTAAATTATTTCTACAAATAATTTTTTCAAAAAAAAATATTAAGCATGGAGTCAAAGACAACAAGGCACCCAATAAAACAGGGCACTCTGACTAAAAACTATAGGACACAAAAAAGACAGAATGAGGCTCACAGACATTTAAGATAAAGATGATCAAAAACAAACTGTAACTTTAAAAATAATTTTAGGGGCGCCTGGGTGGCTCAGTGGGTTAAGCCGCTGTCTTCGGCTCAGGTCATGATCTCAGGGTCCTGGGATCGAGTCCCGCATCAGGCTCTCTGCTCAGCAGGGAGCCTGCTTCCCTTCCTCTCTCTCTGCCTGCCTCTCTGCCTACTTGTGATCTCTCTCTGTCAAATAAATAAATAAAATCTTTAAAAATAAATAAATAAATAAATAAATAAATAAAAATAATTTTAAAAACTACATAAAGTAGAATAGCAGATTTGAAACACAAGAATAACATCTTAATATAAACATCTTAGTTACTAAAAATAAAATGTAAAGGATGATAGTGGGTGAGAAACAAATGAAAAGAGAATTAGTGAACAACAAAACAGGTTAAAAGAAATCATCCAAGGTAAAGCATAGAGGGGCACCTGGGGGGCTCAGTCATTAAGCATCTGCCTCCAGCTCAGTTCATGATCCCAGTGTCCTGGGATTGAGTTCCACACTGGGCTCCCTGCTCAGTGGAGAGCCTGCTTCCCCCTCTCCCACCCCCCCCTGCTTATGTTCCCTCTCTCACTGCCTCTCTCTCGCTCTCTGTCGAAAAAAAAATTTTTTTTAATTAAATTAAAAAATAAAAACACAAAGCATAGAAAGGCAAAACTCTGAAAACATGGAAAATAGATTAAAGGCCACAGAAGACAGTTAGAAAATTAACATTTTTTACTCAAATTTCCAGAAAGAGAGAAAACAGAGAATAGGGCAAATACGTTTGAAGAAAAGCAATAATAAAGGAGACTAATTTGCAGAATTAAACTGCAAAATAAAACCCATGTTATATCATACTGAAAATGCTAAAAATCAAAGAAAAAAATCTAAAAAGGCACATAAGGGGGAAAAGACACCTTATCTTCATAGATTCAAAGTTACAGAAGAAGACAAGCAACTATTCTTAAAATCAAAAAAAAAAAAAAGAATGCAGGACGATCCCCTCAGTGTGCTAAAAGAAATTCCTAGAAATAACAATGTGCAACCAAGAAATATGTGTTATGCAAAAGTAGTCTTTGCAGATGAGAATAAACAAATGTTCAAACAAATAAAATGGAATACAAATTATTATAAGAATATCCACAGTAAAGGACATTATTCAAAACATGCCTTTTTAAGGCAGAAATAATATGATCCAAGTGAAAGATCTGACACATAAGAATTTAAGAGCATGGAGGACATGGGGACTTAGAGTGGAGAAGGGAGTTGGGGGAAATTGGAAGGGGAGGTGAACCATGAGAGACTATGGACTCTGAAAAACAATCTGAGGGTTTTGAAGGGACGGGGGGTGGGAGGTTGGGGTACCTGGTGGTGGGTATTATAGAGGGCACGGATTGCATGGAGCACGGGGTGTGGTGCAAAAATAATGAATACTGTTATGCTGGAAATAAAAAAAAAAAAAAAGAAAAAAAGAAAAAAAAAAAGAATTTAAGAGCAAAGAAAAACATATAGGTAAAACCAAATAAATACAGTCTACATAAAACAATAATAATGTCTCATTATAGAATTTAAACATACAACAAAAATAGAAGGGGCTAGAACCAAATGGAGTTAATGTTCTAAATTCCTTGAACAACCCAGAAAGAAGGTAAATACATTAACTTTACATTTAAAAATAATACATGTTGTAATTTCTCCAGTAACCAGCAAATAAAAAAATGGGAACAGATCCATAACTTTCAAAGTAGTCTAGGGGAAAACCTAGAACAATAACAAATAATGAAACTAGGGTTTCCACTTCCAGGAAGATGGAGTAGATACATTTTTCGTATTCCTTCCAAAACCCTTAACTTTATATGTAAAATAAACATGAGAGACTTTGAATGATGTACAAAATAAAGTAGACCAGTCACAAACCTCTAGATCTGAGAAACAACATAATAGTAAGACCCTGGGACAAAGTGGGTGTCATCTGGATGGTTTTTTTTTTTTTTTTGGTTTGGAATTTTGTTTTGCTTTGTGTTTGTTTGCCTTATATATCATAGTCTTAAAGCTGAAGAAGCCTAGAAACACCAATTGGCCCACATGAAAAAGCTCTGAAAAGTCTGCTCTCTTTAGCAAAAGGACGAGAGAGGGACACCCTAATAAGACTCAATACCAGACTGGGGTGCCTGGGTGGCTCAGTGGGTTAAGCCTCTGCCTTCGGCTCAGGTCATGATCCCAGGGTCCTGGGACCAAGCCCCGCATCGGGCTCTCTGCTCAGCAGGGAGCCTGCTTCCCCCTCTCTCTGCCTGCCTCTCTGCCTACTTGCGATCTATCTCTCTCTCTCTGTCAAATTAAAAAAAAAAAAAAATAGACTCAATACCAGACAAGCATGACAGAAAAAAACTGTGACCTCCACCCCACCTTTGGCCCCAGTAAAGGCCAAAAGGTGAGCCTAGACCTCCAACGTTAGTAAGGCTATGGTTAGGCACTAAAATACTCCCATTAAAGTGGTTCCAGATAAGATCTGTGGTGGTAGAAATTATATGGGGAACCTGGATGTCTACTGCCATCCAGTAATAAAAAAGCTTCTCCCACTCCCTGCTAAGGTGGTATCACAGGAGGCCCAGTAAAGAGCAACAAATTCCACCAAACCCACGAGGTAATGAGGCCATTACCACATGGTGTCACTGGGACCACAGAGGGAACCAGTACTCCCAAAACAAATAGTGCTAACAAGAACACCACCACCATTCAGGTGTCAACAAAGGCAAATTAAGAAACCTGGCTTTGACCTCCACTTAGCAAGAACAAGGCAGCAACCACACTTCCTGAGACAAAAAAGTGTAAAAGGAAGCTAGCTGATCTAGAATCTCATTAAATTTTACAAAACTATCCAGATTTCAATAACAATACCTTGTCATAAGAACCAGAACAATCTCAAACTGAATAAAAAGACCATCAATAGATGCCCACACCAAGAGAGAGAAATTATCTGACAAAGACCTTAAAGCAGCCATCACAGAAATGCTTCAATGAAAAACTGTAAACACACTTGAAACAAAAGAAAAATCAGAAGGCCTCAGCAACGAAATAGAAAGTCTAATTCAAGATATAAAGGAGAACCAAATGGAAATTTTAGAATTGAAAAAATAATAATAATCAAAATGAGAACCTCAGCATCTGGGCTCAGTGACAAAAGAGAGGGACCAGAGGAAAGAATAACTGAACTAAAAGATAGAAAAACAGAAATTAGCCAAGTGAACAACAGAGACAAAACAAATTGAAAAGTTAACAGATTTATGGTTTCTAGTTTCACATTTAAGGAGCTGGGAAGTGCCACTCACCTTAAGAACAAGTAAAAAGCTGAACAAACTTCAAAATCAACAACTCTTCTTAGATCCACAAAAGAAGCAAGATCACAGGGCAAACCACCACCCTCAAAATTGGAGACACTGACAGGAGAATACAGAGAAACAGAACTTACCTTGGAAAAATACTATAAGCTGACAACTCCTTGGGAACCAGTGCTACAGTAGACAAAACCAAACTCTAATAGATAAATTGCTGGAGTTAAAATCACCACAGGGACACAGTTATAGCAGGGACCTCCATTTTTATGAGTTTTACCACTACAGGCTTAACCAGTTCTCATAATAAACACTGTAGAAAATCCCCTCATGATTTCAGCAGGGTAATAGAAGGAATTATTTTGAAATACAGCAGAGCACTATATTCTTAAGATCTGCCCTCAGGAGAAACGATTTTACAAGAACCAAAACTACTGGGGTTTTATCAGAGTCTAACTGACCTGGAGGAACTCCAGGAATGTCTAGTCTCCATCTAAAAGAAGAGAATACTCACTCCAGAGTACTCAAGCCATCCTGTCCCACCAAAGGAGGGTGGAGACGCAGGCAAATAACTAAGAAATAATTGCAAAATTCGTGGGTCTGAGGCAAAGACTCACTAAGAGACTGAGACCTAATCAAAGGACTAGAGAACATTCCCTCTCCTTCAATGCATTACTAAAGGTTTATTTAGAGCCTTTCATTTTACCCACTACATCATGTCCAGCTATCAAAAAATTACAAAGACAAACAAAAGAGCAAAAACACAGTTTGAAGAAACAGAGCAAGAATCAAAACTACAGGGACATCTGGGTGGCTCAGTCAGTTGGGCGTCTGCCTCTAGCTCAGGTCATTATCCTGGGGTCTTGGGATCAAGCCCAGATCAGACTCCCTGCTCGATGGGGGGCCCGCTTCTCCCTCTCCCTCTGCTCCACTGCCAGCTTGTGCTTGCTCTCTCTCACAAATAAATAAAAAATATTTTTTTCAAATATTTTATTTGACAGAGATCACAAGTAGGCAGAGAGGCAGGCAGAGAGAGAGAGGAGGAAGCAGGCTCTCCGCTGAGCAGAGAGCCTGATGCAGGGCTCGATCCCAGAACCCTGGGATCACGACCTGAGCCGAAGGCAGAGGCTTAAACCACTGAGCCACCCAGGTGCCCCAAAAATATTTTTAAAAAAGAATCAAAACTACACATGACAGGTATATTGGAAATATTAGACATGGAATTTAAAACAATGGTGATTAATATGCTCCGGGCTCTAATGGATAAAGAAGATGGCAGTGCAATAGGAGGACTCTCATCTGGGCTCATCTCATGCCACAAACACGACTAGATAACTATCACATCATCCTAAATACTGCAGAAATTGACCAAAAGAGTGACAGAACAAACTTCACTACTAAAAGGAGAGAAGAGGCCACATCGAAGAAGGTAGGAAGTTTGGAAATGTGGTTTAGTGGAAAAAAGGATTATAGGAGCTGAGGAGGGGAAGGAGGCTGAAGAAGCAGCAGAATGAATTAATGACACAAGAAAAAAAAAATGGAAAATAATTCAGCTGAACAAAAGACAAAAAGAAGAATTACACAGCCCAAGAACAGGAGCACCTGGGTGGCGCAGTTGGTTAAACAACTGACTCTTGGTTTCAGTGCAGGTCATGATCTCATAGTCATGGGAGCAGAGCCCCACATCAGGCTCTGCACTCAGCAGGGAGTCTGCTTGAGATCCCCCCTTCCCATCCCCTGCTCTCCCCTCACTTATGCTCTAAGATAAAATCTTTTTTAAAAGATAAAAAAATTAAAAAACAAGACTTATCAATATGCTCCCTACAAGAAACTAACTTCAGACCTGAAGACACATACAGACTAAAAGTAAAAGGATGGAAGAATGTGCCATGCAAATGGAAGTGTCAGGGGTCAGGGGAGGCCTGGGTACCAATACATATATCAGCCAAAATAGACTTCAAAACAAAGACTATGGCAAAAAACAAAAAACAAAGAAGGACACTTGTGATGAGCACTGGGTATTGTATGTAAGTGATGAGTTACTAAATTCTACACCTGAAACTATTATTACGCTTTATGTTTACTAACTTAAATTTAAATAAAAATTTGGAGAATTCAAAACAAAAGGACAATACATAATAAAGGGATCAATCTAACATGATGATATAACAACTGAAAGTACCTACCCACCCAACAGAGAAGAACCTAAATACAAAAAAACAAATATTAACAGACATAAAGATAGAGATTGATAGTAATATAATATTAAGGGCTTTAACACTCCACTTAACATCAGTGGGGAGATCATCCAGACAGAAAAAAAATCAATGAGGAAACAGTGGTTTTGAATGAATATTCAAATGAATAGGTCAGATGTACCTAAAAGACATACACAGAATATTCCACCCAAAAACAGCAGAGTTCACATTTTTTTCAAGTGCACCTGGAACATTCTCCAGGACAGATCATACGGTAGGCCACAAAACAATTTTTAATAAATTTGAGAAGAGCAAAATCATATCAATCATCTTTTCTGATCACAATGCTATGAAACTAGCAATCAATTACAAGGAAAAACATCTGGAAAGAACACAAAAACAGTGAAACTAAACTACATGTTACCAAACAACAAATTGATTAATAAAGAAATCAAAGGAGTAAAAGTATTAAAAAAAATAAAGAAATCAAGAGCGAATTGAAAAAATACTTGAAGACAAATAAAAATGAAAACAACAGTCCAGGAAGTTGAGGGAAAATGCTGGAAGAGTAGGGGACCCTTGTTTCATCTAGTCCCTTGAGTTCAGCTGCATATCGATCAACTCATTCTGAACACCTATGAATTCAATCTAAGATCTAAGAAAAGAATCACTGCAATTTTACAAATAAAAAAGCAACCACTTTTTGCAAGGTAAGAGGTGCGGATAAGTGAATTTGAAGGGATATATTGGAAGATAAACCATGGGGATTAGAAGTCTTCATAATCTGACTACCAAAAAGTAATACAGCAGCTGGGCACAAAATCAGAACTTTCAGAATTCTGCTCCAGTAAGGGACATCCCTGTCTAAGTGTTCAGGTGCCAAAGCAGGGCAGAATCCCAGGTGGGACAGTGTGGTCTCAGGATCCACGGGGTCACAAAAAGAACAGAGATGACTGAGTGTAGTGAGTTCCCAAGCACTGGAGCAGAGAAGCCAGCTACAATCAGGGAGTCCAGGAGTGGGCCTCACCTCCATGCTGCCATAAACCACAAACCCCAGCACAATTGGGCAACTACTCTCCAAGCAGGGAGACCCAACAAGTGGCAGAACCACGGGAAGAATCTCCTCCTTCCCCCAGAAAGGAGCCATGTGGGTGCACATTGCAGGAGTCTGCAGAGTTTGGCCCCACACAAGAATGACTGACTGCTTTTCCCTGAGGGTGCACCTGAAGAGTTGGGGGGGGTCATAATTTTTCAGCTCTGGAGCTGGAAATCAGGACACCACCATTTTTACTTTCATCCTCTAAAGTGGCATGGGAAGCCTTCAGGGAACAAAACCACATATAGCAACCTGAAGCAGCTTACCCTGAGCTCAACTCCCTGTCAAGGTCAGTGCAACTCCTCCTAGGCAGACACACCTGAGAATCAGTGCAACAGACCCCTTCCCCAGAAACCAGCAGGAATATCAGGCTAATACCAAGTTTACAGATCACACAGAACTGAAAAACTTCAGCATAAGGTGAAAATAGTATAGCATTCAAGGTTTTTTCTCTTGATTCTTTAGTCTTTCAGTTTAGAATTATTTTTTCTTTTTTCCTTTCAACTAGTTTACTGTATGAACTTTTTAAAGTCTTTTTTAAATTTTAATTTTTACATTTATAAGTATATTCATTTTTGGCTTCTTTCACTGTATTCAATTTTATTTTTGTGTACTTATGTATGTATGTATGTATATATATATATATATATATATATATATATATATATATATACACACATAGAAACACACACACATAGAAGGTTTTCTTTCTTTACAGTTTTGGGATCTAGTGTCTTCTAACAGACCAAAATGCACCTGTAAGGATGCTGAGGAAAAGAGACAAAAACAATGACTGGATCATGAGGGAAGGCTTCTAGAAATCAGTGATACCATAAAGCAAAATGGTATTAGAATAATTGGAGTCCCAGAGGAAGAGGAAAGAGAAAGAGGGACAGAAGATACATGTAAGCAAATCATAGCTGAGAACTTCCCTAATGCAGAGAAGGAAACACACATTCAAGTCCAGGAGGCACAGAGAATCCCCATCAAAATCAATAAAAACAGATCAACACACAGAGTTATAATAGTGAAGCTTGCAAATTTCAGAACTTGAGAGAAAATCCTGAAACCAGCTAGAGACAGGAGGCCCTTAACCAGAGGTCCAACATTACACTGACAGGAGACCTAGTCACAGAGACCTGGTAAGCTGGAAAGGACTGGCATGATATATTCAAGGTACTAAATGAGAAAAACGTGTAGCCAAGAATGCTTTATCCAGCAAGACTGTCATTCAGAATGGAAGGAGAGAAAAAAGAGCTTCCAGGACAAACAAAAACTAAAAGAATTTGTGATCACTAAACCAGCCCCATGAGAATATATTTTTTTAAGATTTTATTTATTTATTTGACAGACAGAGATCACAGGTAGGCAGAGAAGCAGGCAGAGAGAGAGGAGAAAGCAGGCTCCCCGCTGAGCAGAGAGCCCAATGCGGGGCTCGATCCCAGGACCCTGAGATCATGACCTGAGCCGAAGGCAGAGGCTTTAACCCACTGAGCCACCCAGGCACCCCAGCCCTATAAGCATATTAAACAGAATTCTGTAAGCAAAGAGAGAGCCCAAAAGTAACATAGACCAGAAAGGAACAGAAATCATGAGAGACTCTGGACTCCAGGAAACAAACTGAGGATTACAGAAGGCGGTGGGAATGGGGTATGGGATAGCCAGGCCATGGGTATTAATTAAGGAGGGGATGTGTTGTGATGAGCACTGGGTATTATACACAACTAATAAATTCATTCTCACAATTCTTGTTCTTTTATTTTTTTTTAAATACTAACCAGCAGTTTAACTAGATGTTTAATACAACATATTCCAAAATAACTTTATAAGTTGAAATTTTTCATACTTACACCTTTATTTTTTTTTTAATTTGTTTTTAAGATTTTATTTTTTCATTTGACAGAGATCACAAGTAGGCAGAGAGACAGACAGACAGACAGAGAGGGAGAAGCAGGCTCCCTGCCAACTAGAGAGCCCGATGTGGGGCTCGATCCCAGGACCTCAGGATCATGATCTGAGCCGAAGGCAGAGGCTTGACCCACTGAGCCATCCAGGGGCCCCTACCTTTGTTTATTTTTTTTAATAGATAGATAGATAGATAGATAGATGATTCAAGTTAGTCCTTTTTTCCCATTCGATACTATATATATGTGTGTGTGTGTGTGTGTATATATATATATATATATATATATATATATGAACTTAGAACTGATATATATATATATATATCAGTTCTAATTTCTCTGTACCTCTAAAAAGTTGAGTCCTTTAACAAAGATAACAAGATACACCCAGGAAGACTGGAAATAATCTTCCTCACCCACATCGAGGGTTTTTAACCACCTTCCTGTCTTATTCTTTGTCAGTGTTTCTGTGTGTTTTTGTTTTTGTACTTTATAAATCTTATTCTTTTTGGCTGGGTTTTTCTTTTATCTCTCTCTCTCTCTTTTTCTCTTTTTTCTATTTTCTTTCTTTTTGATGGTGACATCCGATTCCTCCAAAAATATCCACGGTGCAGCTTGCCTGTATCATGGTTGATATTTTCAGCTATACATCCTTTCAACCACCTCTCACCAAAATGACTAGGAGAAGGAACACCCAACAGAGGAAAAATTCAGAGACTGTGACCTCTGCCACAGAACTATTGGATATGGACATAACAATATGTTGGAAATTGAATTCAGTGTAACAATTATCCAGACAGTGGCTAGGTTGGAGAAGACCATTAGTGGCAACATAGAATCTCTAAAGGCAGAAGTGAGAGTTGATCTGGCAGAACTTAAAAATGCTATCAATGAGATCCAATCTAATCTAAATACTCTTAACAACTAGAGTAAATGAAGTAGAAGATTGAATTAGTGATCTAGAAGACAAACAGATAGAAAAGAAGGATCAGGAGGAGGCCTGGAACAAATAGTTGACAAGCCATGAAAACAGAATTAGGGGTATAATTGATGCCATGAAACATTCCAGTGTCAGAATTATAGAGAATCCCTAAGGGGGTGGAGAGAGAGAGAGAGAATGAATGAACTAGAAAATATAGGTGAACAAATCTGGATGAAAATTTACCTAATCTGGGGAATGGAACAAGTGTTAGTGTCCTAGAGGCAGAGGACATCCCCCAAGATCAATGAGGGTAGAAAAACCTCCAGGCATGTGATTATGAAATTCATGAATTATAAATTCAGAGGAGATGTCTTAAGGGCAACTAGGGGGAAGAGATTCCTTTGTGTACAGGGTGAGGACCACCAGAATAAAGTCAGACTTGTCCACAGAAACCCAGCAAGCCAGAAAGGGCTAGCACGACATATTCAGGGCACTAAATGAGAAGAACTCATAGCCAAGAACACTTAATCCATAAAGGCTGACATTCAGAATGGATGGAGAGATAAACAGCTTCCAAGATCGGCAAAGTTTAAAAGATTATGTGACCACCAAACTGGCACTACAAAGGGGGGTGTATAAAAGCAGAAAGAACCCAAGAGTGACATAAACAGAAATTTACAGAGACAATCTACAGAAACAAGGACTTCACAGGCAACATGATGATAATAAAAACTTATCTTTCAAAAATCATTCTCAACATGAATGGCCTAAATGCTCCCATAAAATGGCACAGGATTGCAGACTGGATAAAACAACAGGACCCACCCATATGTTGTCTACAAGAGACACATTTTGAACCTAAAGATACATCCAGACTGAAAGTGAAGGGATGGAGAACCATATTTTGTGCCAACAGACCTCAAAAGAAAGCTAGCGTAGTGATTCTCATATCAGATAAATTAAATTTTAAGCTAAGACTATAGTCAAAGATACAGAAGGATACTACATCATTCATAAAAGGTTTATCCACCAAGAAGATCTAACAATTTTAAATATTTATGCCCTCAACATGGGAGCATAAGCCAACTGTTAATCAAAATAAAAAATCATATTGGTAAGAATACATTAGTTGTAGGGGATCTTAACACGCCACTCTCAGCAACGGACAGATCACCTAAGCAGAAAATCAACAACGAAACAAGAGCTTTGAATGTAACTTTGGACCAGATGGACCCTATAGATATATACAGAACAGTCCATCCTAAAATAACACAATATTCATTTTTCTTGAGCACACATGAAACTTTCTCCAGAATAGCCTACATACTGGGTCACAAATTGGGTCCAAACCAATACCAAAAGATTGAGATTTTTTTCCCTGCATATTCTCAGACCATAATGTTTTGAAACTGGAACTCAATCACAAGAAAAAGTTTGGACAGAATTCAAACACTTGGAAGACAAAGATCATCCTGCTCAAAAATGTTTGGATCAACCAGGAAATCGAAGAACTTAAGCAATTCATGGAAACCAATGAGAATCAAGACACATCAGTCCCAAACCTATGGGATACAACAAAGGCAGATCTAAGGGGGAAATACATACCCATCCAAGCCTCACTCAAAAAAGCTGAAAAACCCTGAATACACAAACTCTCTTTACACCTTAAAGAACTGGAGAATTAACAACAAATTAAACCAACCCCACACACAAGAAGGGAAATAATTAAGATCAGAGAAGAGATCAAGGAATTAGAAAAGAGATCCAATAAAACACATCAACAAAACTGATTCTTTGAAAGAATTAATAAGATCAATAAATCACTGGCCAAACTAATCCAAAAGAAAAGAGAAAGGACTCAAATTAATAAAATTATGAATGAAAGGGAAGAGGTCACAACTAATACCAAGGAAATAGAAACAATCATTAGAAATTATTATCAACAGTTATATGCCATTAAGCTAAACAACCTAGAAGGACTGGATGCATTCCTAGAAATATAAACTTCCAAGACTGAAACAGGAAGAAACTGACAAACTGAACAAACTGAACAGACCAATATCTAGTAACAACATTGAAGCATTGAACCTCCCCAAAACCAAGGCTCCAGGACATGATGGATTCCCTGAGGACTTCCACCGAACATTTAAAGAAGATAATACCTATTCTCCTGAAGTTGTTTCAAACAGTAGAAACATAAGGAAAACTTCCAGACTTTTTCTATGAAGCCAGCATTACCTTGATCCCCAAACAAGGCAAAGACCCCACCAAAAAAGAGAATTTCAGACCAATATCCGAGATGAATATGGATGCCAAGACTCTCAACAAAATCCTAGCTAATTGGATCCAATAGTACATTAAAAAGATTATCTACCATGACCAGGTGGGATTTATCCCTGGGACACATGGGTGGTTAAACATTCACAAATCAATCAATGGGATGTAACAAATCAGTAAGAGAAGAGAAAAGAACCACACGGTCCTCTCAATTGATGCAGAAAAAACATCTGACAAAATACAAAATCCTTTCCTGATTAAAACTCTTCAAAGTATAGGGATAGAGGGAACATTCCTCAACTTCATAAAATCCATCTATGAAAAACCCACAAAGAACATCATTCTCAATGGGGAAAAGCTGAGAGTCTTCCCATTGAGATCAGGAATACAACAAGATTGCCTACTCTCACTGTTGTTCAACATAGTAGTAGAAGTCCTAGCAACAGCAATCAGACAACAAATAGAAATAAAAGGTATTCAAATTAGCAAAGAAGTCAAACTCTCTCTCTCTTTGCAGATGACATGATACTTTATATGGAAAACCCAAAAGACTCCATCCCTGAATTACTAGAGCTCATACAACAATTCAGTAATGTGGCAGGATACAAAACAATGCACAGAAATTAATAGCTTTTTTACACACTAACAATGAAACTATAGAAAGGGAAATTAGAAAATCAATTCCATTTACTATAGCACCAAAAACCATAAGATACCTTGGAATAACCTAACCAAAGAGGTGAAGAATCTATACTCGAGGACCTACAGAACACTCATGGAAAAACTTGAAGACACAAAAAGATGGGAAAACATTCCATGTTCATGGATCAGAAGAATAAAAATGGTTAAAATGTCTCTACTGCCCAGAGCAATCTATACTTTCAAATGCCATCCCAATCAAAATGCTACCAGCATTTTTCAAAGTGCTAGTACAGACAATCCTTAGATTTGTATGGAACCACAAAAGTATCTGAATCACTAAGGAAATGCTGAAAAAGAAAAACAAAGCTGAGGACTCACACTGCCTGATTTCAAGCTATATTACAAAGCTGTGATCACCAAGACAGCATAGTACTGGCACAAAAACAGATGCATTGACAAATGGGACAGGATAGAGAGCCAAGATATGGACCCGCAACTCTATGGTCAAATAATCTTCAAAAAAGCAGGAAAAAAATAGCCAGTGGAAAAAAGTCTTTTCAATAAATGGTGCTGGGTAAGTTGGACAGCTATGTATAGAAGAATGAAACTTGACCATTCTCTTACACCATATGCAAAGATAAACTCAAAATGGATTAGGAGACTTCAATGTGAGACAGGAATCCATCAAAATCCTAGAGGGGAACATAGGCAATAAACTCTTCAACATCGGCCACAGCAACTTCTTTAAAGACATGTCTCCAAAGGCAAAGGAAACAAGAGCAAAAATGAACTTTTAGGACTTCATCAAGATCAAAAGCTTCTACACAGCAAAGGAAACAGTCAAGAAAACAAAGAGGCAACCCACGGAATGGGAGATGATATTTGCAAATGACACTACAGACAAAGGGTTCATATCCAAGATCTATAAAGAACTCCTCAAACTCAACATACACAAAACAGATAATCACATCAAAAAATGGGCAGAAGACATGAATAAAGACTTCTCCAGTGAAGACAAACAAATGGCTAGCAGACACATGAAAAAATATTCATCATCATTAGTCGAGAGATTCAAATCAAAATCACATTGAGATACGACCTTACACCAGACAGAAAGGCAAAAATTGACAAGACAGGGAACAACAAATGTTGGAGAGGTTGTGGAGAAAGGGGAACCCTTCCACACTGTTGGTAGGAATGCAAGTTGGTGCATCCACTTTGGAAAATAGTGTGGAGATTCCTCAAAAAATTAAAAATAGAGCTACCCTATGACCCTGCGATTGCACTACAGGGTATTTACTCCAAAGATACAGATGTAGTGAAAAGAAGGGCCATAGGTACCCCAATGGTCATAGCAGCAATGTCCACAATAGTCAAACTGTGGAAAATCCAAGACTTTAACAGATGAATGGATAAATAAGATGTGGTCCATACATACAATAAAATATTACTCAATCATCAGAAAGGATGAATACCCAACTTTTGTATCAACATGGACAGGACTGGAGGAAATTATGCTGAGTGAAATAAGAGAAAGTCAACTATCATACGGTTTCACTTACTTGGGGAACAAAAGAAATAACATGGCGGACATTAGGAGAAGGAAAGGAAAAGTAAATTGGGGGAAATCAGAGGGGGAGACGAACCATGAGAGACTATGAGAAATAAACTGAGGATTTCTGTGGGGGATGGGTGAGTCTGGTGGTGGGTATTAAGGAGGGCACATATTGCACAGAGCACTGGGTGTTGTACATAAACAGTGAACCTTGGAACACTGCATCAAAAACTAATGATGTATTTTATGGTGATAAAATACTAATGATGTATTTTATGGTGACTAACAACACAATTTAAAAAAGGGAAACAATCAAGAAACCTAAAAGGCAACCTACGTATGGGAGAAAATATTTTCAAATGACATATCCTATAAAGGGCTAGTAGCTAAGATCTACAAAGAACTTATCAAACTCAACACCCCCAAAAAACAAATAATCCAATAAAGAAATAGACAGAAGATAGAACAGATATTTATCCAAAGAAGACATACAAATGGCCAACAAACACATGAAAAAACACTCTATATCACTTGGAATCAGGGAAATACAAATTAAAACCACAATGAGATACCACTTCACAACATTCAGAACGACTAAAATTAACAAGTCAGGAAACAACAAATGTTTGCAAGTATGTGGAGAAAGGGAAACCCTCTTACAACTGTTGGTAGAAATACAAACTGGTACCACCATTCCAGAAAACAGTATGGAGGTTCCTCAAGAAGCTAAAAATAGAGCTACCTTACGACCCACAAATTGCACTAGTGGTATTTACCCCAAAGACACAAACGTAGTGATCTGAAGGAGCACCTGCACCCCAATGTTTATAGCAGCAATGGTGGAGAGAGCCAAGATGTCTGTGGATGGATCAATGTGCAAAGAAGATGTGGTATATACACACAATGGAATATTAGTAAGTCATCAGAAAGGATGAAATACTACCATTTACAGTGACATGGATGGAACTAAAGGGTATTATGCTACACGAAAAATATCAGAGAAAAACAATTATCATATGATTTCACTCATATGAAGAATATAAGAAAGAGCGCAGAGGATCATAAGGGAAGAATGGGAAAAATGGAATGGAAAGAAATCAGAGAAGGAGACAAACCATGAGACACTCATAACTAGGAGGAAGAATCTGAGGATTGCTGGAGGGGTGGTGGGTGGGAGGACGGGCTAACTGGGTGATGGGAATTAAGGAAGGCCTATGATGTGATGAGCACTGGCTGTTCTGTACAACTGATGAATTACTGAACTCCACATCTGAAATTAATGATGTACTATACTTTGATTAATTTGAGATAAATTAAAAAAAACACAACAGTCCAAAATCTTTGGGACAAAAGCAGTTCTATGAGGTAAGTTTATAGGTATAACTGGCCTACCTCAAGAAACAAACAAAAGAGAGTCCAAATCTTGGTTTCAGCTCAAGTCATGATCTCAGGGTCTGAGCCCAATGTTGGGGTCTACTCCTAGCATAGAGTCTGCTTGAGATTCTCTCTTTCCCTCTCCTCTGCCCTGCCCCCACTTGCATTCCCTCCTTCTAAAATAAATAAATTTTTTAAAAAATAAATCTCAAGTAAACAACCTAGGCTTAACACCTAAAGAAGTTGGAAAGAAAGTACAAAGCCAGTAGAAGGATATAATAAAAACTAAAGCAGAAATAATGAAACAGAATCTTAAAAAATATATATCCTGAAATGTCAATGGAACCAAAGCTAGTTATTTTAAAAAAGAAATGAGATTGACAAACTTTAGCCAGACTCCAAGAAAAAAAAAATAGAGGACTCAAATAAATAAAACCAGGAATAAAAGAATAGAAATAACAACGAACACCAGGAACTACAATAGATTGTAAGAGAATATTATGAAAAATTATATGCCAACAAATTGGACAACCTAAAAGATGCTGATAAATTATTTTTTTTAAATATTCACAAACTTAATCAGGAAGAAATAGAAATTTTGAACATACTGAATATTAGCGATGAAACTGAATCAGTAATCAAAAAACTCCCAACAAACAAAAGTCCAGGCTTCACAGGTTAATCTGCCAAATATTTAAAGATCAATAAATACCCATTCTCAAACCATTCCAAAAAAATAGAAAAGGAAAATTTCCAAATCTTTTCTATGAGATTAGCATTACCCTGATAATAAAACCTAATAAAGACACCACACACACAAAAAAGATAATTGCAGGCCAGTATCTCTGATGAACATAGATGTAAAAATCCTCAACAAAATATTAGCAAACCAAATCCAACAATACATTTAAAAAATCATTCACATTGATCAAGTGGGATTTATTCTTGGTATGCAGGGGTGGTTCAATATTTGCAAATCAATCAACGTGATCACACCACATCAACAAGAGAAAGCATAAAAACTGTATCACCACTTCTGTAGATGCAGAAAAAGCATTTGACAAAGTACACAAAGCCATTTGTGATAAAAACCCTCAACAAAGTAGGCTTAGAGGGAACATTATCTCAACATCATAAAGGCCATATATGAAAAATCCACAGCAAACATCATACTCAAAGGTGAAAACCTGAAAACTTTTCCTCTAAAATCAGAAACAAGACAAGTATGTCCACTCACTACTTTTATTCAACGTAGTCCTAGAAGCCCTAGCCACAGCAAGCAGACAATAAAAAGAAATACGAAGCATCCAAATTGGTTGGAAAGAAGTGAAACTTTCACTATTTGCAGATGACGTGATACCATAGACAGAAAATCCTGAAGACTTCACCAAAAAACTACTAGAATGGATATATTAATTCAGTAAGGACAGAGGATAAAAAATATACAGAAATCTGCTGCATTTCCATACACTAATAATAAAAATAGCAGAAAGAGAATTAAGAAAGCAAACCTATTTATAATTGCACCAAAAAGAATAAAATACAAAAGAATAACCAAGGAGAAGGAGGTGAAAGACCTGTACCCAAAAACTCTAAGACATTGATGAAAGAAACTGAAGAGGATACAACAAAAGACATTCCATGCTCCTGGACTAAAATAATTAATATTATTAAAACATCCATGCTACCCCAAGCTATCTATATATTCAAAGTAATCCCTATCAAAATACCAATAATATTTTTAACAGAACCAGAACAAGCAATTCTAAAATTTGAATGAAACTACAAAAGACCCTGAAGAGTCAAAGCAATCTTGAAAAAGAACAACAAAGCTGGAGGTATCACAATCCCAGATCTCAAGATACACTACAAAACTGTAGTAATCAAAATAGTATGGTACTGGCATAAAAACAGACACATAGATCAATGGGACATAATAGCCCAGAAATAAACCCACACACATATAATCAACCTACACCAAAGGAGATAAGAATATAATAATGGGAAAGTCTCTTCAATAAATGGTGCTGGGAAAACTGAACAGCAACATTTAAAAGAATGAAATTAGACAACTTTCTTACACCATACACAGAAATAGACTCAAATGGATTAAATACCTAAATGTGAGACTTGAAACCATAAACTTCCTAAGTGAAAACACAGGCAGTAACCTCTTGGACATTGTCCTCAGCAACAGTTTTTTTTTTTTACTTAGTTTCAAAGGTAAAATTTAGTGATCCATCAGTTGCATATAACACCCAGTGCTCAATACATCAAGTGATCTCCTTAATGCCCATGCCTTCCCCCATCCCACCCCTTCCCTCCAGGATCCCTCAGTTTGTTTCCTAGAGTTCAGCATCTTATGGTTTGCTTCCCTCTCAATTTTCATCTTATTTTTCCTTCCCTTCCCCTATGTTCATCTGTTTTATTTCTTAAATTCCATGTATGCATGAAATCATACGGTACTTGTCTTTCTCTGACTGACTTATTTCACTTGGCATAATACCCTCTAGTTCTATCCACATCATCTCAGCAACATATTTATGTATATATCTCCTTAGGCAAGGGAAGCAAAAGCAAAAATAAACTATTGGAACTACACCCAAATAAAAAGGTTTTGTACAACAAAGGAAACAATCAATAAAACAAAAAGGCAACCTATTGAATGGGAGATGATATCTGCCAATGACATGTCCAGTAAGGAGTTAATATCTAAAATATAAAAGAACTTACACAGCTCAACATGGAAAAAAATAATCCAATTAAATAATGAGTAGAGGATCTGGGGCACCTGGGTGGCTCAGTCAATGAAGCATCTGACTATTAGTTTCAGCTCAGGTCATGATCTCAGGATCCTGAGATTGAGATCCAAGTTGGGTTTACTTCTCAGTGTGGAGTCTCCTTGAGATTCTTTCCCTCTCCTCCTCCCTCCCCATCTGTTCCTCCTCCCCCTACTCATTCTCTCATATAAATAAAATCTTTTTTAAAAATGAGCACAAGACCTAAAAACACATTTTTCTGAAAAAGACATACAGATGACCAACAGACACTTGAAAAGATGCTCAACATCACTAATCATCAGGGAAATGCAAATCAAAACCACAACAAGGTTTCACCTCACACCTGTCAGAGAATGGCTAAAATCAAAAAGACAACAAATAACAAGTGTTGGCAAGGATGTGGAGAAAAGGGAACTCTCAAGCACTGTTGCCAAGAATGTAAATTGGTGCAACCACTGTGGAAAACAGTATAGATATTCCAACATAAATTAAAGATAGCATTACCATAAAATCCAGCAATTCCACTTCTGGATATATACTCAAAGAAAACAAAAAGACTAATTCAAAAAGATATATGTACCCCTATGTTTGTTGCAGCATTGTTTACAATAACCAAGATATGGAATGGGAGATATATATATGTATATATATATATACACACACATATACATACATATACATACATACATATACATATACATACATACATATATAATGGAATATTACTCAGCCATATAAAAAAGAATGAGATCTTGCCATATTTGACAACATGGATGAAACTAGAGGGTAGTATACTAAATGAAATAGAGTGAGACACAGAAAGACAAATACCATATGATTTCACATAAATCCAAAAAGCAAAACAAACAAAAAACAGACTGTTAAATACAGATAACAAACTCAATGGCTGCTAGAGAGAAGGTGGGTGAAGGGAGGTGGGTAAAAAAAAGGCGATTAAGAAGTACAAACTTCCATTTATAAAATAAGTAAATCATGGAGATAAAAATAATAGCAAAGAAAATATAGTCAATTATATTGTAGTAACGTTGTTTGGGGACCACACTTTGTTTGGGGACTACACTCATGGTGCACACTGAATACTGTATAGAATTATTGAATCATTACATTGTACATCTGAAATATAATACTGTATATTAATTATACTTTGATAAAAAAATAAAAATAGAAACATACAGTATGTACAGCAAGACAGACTTTAACCGGAGAACTGGAATTTGGAATAATAAAAAAATGGATATTTTAGAAGGAAAAAAATATGATTAATCCAAAATAAAAAACTCTGTAGGTAGGTTTAAAAGCAAATTAAACAAAGAAGATGTGGTACATATATACAAGGGAATATTATTCAGCTATCAGAAACAATGAACATCCACCATTTACATCAACATGGATGGAACAGGAGGGGATTATGTTAAGTGAGTTAAATCAAGTAGAGAAAGACAATTATCATGTGGTTTCACTCATATATGGAACATAAGCAGTAGCACAAGGGACCAAAGAGGAAGGGAGGGAAATCCAAATGAGGAGAAATCAGAGAGGGAGATGAACTATGAGAGACTATGGGACCCCAGAAAACAATCTGAGGGTTTCACTGGTTGGGGGAGGTGGGTAACAGGGTGATAGGTACTGAGAAGGGCACATGTTGTGACGAGCACTGGGTGTTTTACTTAACTAATGAATCACTGAACACAACATCAAAAACTAATTATGTACTATACAGTGGCTAACTGAACATAATACAAAAAACTAAATAAATAAAAGCAAATTAGACACAGAAGAAGGCAGGATTGTGAAACAGGTTGATAGATCTCCAAAATGAAACAGAAAAAAAGAGTAAGAGATACATATAGGACATAATAAATGAATACAACTTAAATGTTACATAAATGTAACTTAAATGAATACATTTCAGTGCTTATGAGTCTGCAGAATCTCACAGAATTGGTTACTTACTGCCAGTAAATTACTTCCAGTTTTATATGATAAGATTAAATATCCATTCATCCTAATATCTATTTGACTACTAGGTACATAGCAATATGCTAGACACTGAGTTACATAGATATTTAATGGACACAGTCCCTACCTGCAAGACACCCTTAGTCACAGATGACTAATGGTTAAGCCATTCTTAAGAATAAGAAGCTCATTGGAATTCAGGCAAAATATTTGGATTCGAAGTAAGAGGCTCCTCCTTCTGCGTAGAGGAAGTAGTGAAAGTATGATGGGGACATAGAAAGAATGGAAAATGTAGGGGAAGTTCATTTTGTGATGTCTAGAGCATAGGTTATATTAATAATTGTAAGATCAAATGAGCAGGCATAGTTTCACAGGAACTAGATAATTATTTGTCATATGCAAAAGAGGATTTTTTAAGAGAAAAGTTACAAATATCACAAAATCTGTATGATGCTCCGAAAGGTGCACAGTGTTTCATAAGTGTATTATGTCTTCCAAGTGCCTTAAACAAGTTTAAAAAATCTTCAGTAAGATAGTCCTAATTGACATTCAAGATTCTTCATAATTTGATCCATTCTTTTCCGGTCTCACCTACTGAGTTCTCTAACAAAGACATACCAACCAGTGTTTCAAATAGAAACTTTGACAGTTCTAGGGCTTGCACAAGGCATTTCTTCTGCCTACATTCTCCCTTCCAATTCACTGTCTAGTAAAGCTTTAATCAAAGATTTAGTTCAAAAGCAATTTTCTCTAATGCCTTTCCAAATGTCTTGCTCCAGGAACACTCACTTACTCTATAATGTTCCAGTGTATTCAGTCATTCATGAAACAGTTGAGTGTCCTGTGTGCCATGTACTGTTCTAGGCACCTGGAATGCATCAGTAAACAAAAAGAAAAACAAATCCTTGTTTTCTTGGAGTATTTTGTTGTAATTCTAAAGAAGTGGGGAATATGGAAAAGTGAAAAGAAGAGCACATGTACAATGAAAAAGTTCCCTAAGTGACTCTATTACACCCCTTCTCCAACTGATCCAAACCAGGTTGAGAATTACAGCACTGGAAAACTTTACAACAAAACTACAATGAAAGCCAAAATTTTAAATATAATAAGGGTAATACATAAGACACATTATTGTATTTTCTTATGTAAATTCTTACTTGTCTTTTCCTCTAATTGATTAACTTTATCTCTGGATTCCTCTAGCAGAAATATTAAATCTTTCATTTTATTTTCTTTCTCAGTATTTTGGAGCAATAGCAGTGATACCTAAAATGAAATATATAAGTAATATATTAGAGATATGAAAAATTACACATGACACCTTAGCAATTACCACCACCTATGATTATTTTATGTACTTGTTTCTGTGCTTTTTAGCTAATTGTGCAAGGGCATTTAGTATATGCTTGCACAATGTTCATTCAAAAAATGTTTAAACTAATATGATCTACCCAATATTATAAGGTTCATTTTAAGTTAGAACTTAGAAGATATATAATAAAATGTATTTTTTCATTTATTCCATAAATATTATGGAGCACCTCCTCTGTTCCACAAACCAAAGTATTGAATATACAGAGATGAGGGAACTTAAAGAAAAACAGAGCCTAGGGAATGTTCCAGAACATTAGGTGGGAAGCGGAGGAGCAGCAGCTGCCTGAGCTCTGCCCACCAATGCACTCCTTCCCACTCCTCCACACTGACCTCAACATGCTCACTAGCTTTAGAAAATGGTGACAGAAACAACTTACTATGATGCTTTGGGGGTCAAACCCAATGCCAACCAAGAACTAAAAAAGGCTTACAGGAAACTGGTCTTGAAGTACTACCATCCCGAGAAGAATCTAAAGGAAGGGGAAAAGTTTAAACAGATTTCTCAAGCTTATGAAGAACTCTCTGATGCAAAGAAAAGGGAAGTATATGACAAAGGAGGAGAGCATACAGTTAAAGAAGGTGGAGCTGGTGGTGGTTTTGGCTTCCCCATGGACATCTTTGATATGATTTTTGGAGGAAGAGGAAGACTGCAGAGAGAAAGAAGAGGTAAAAATGTTGTACATCTGCTCTCAGTAATCTTAGATTTACATAATGGTGCAACAAGAAAACTAGCTCTGCAAAAGAATGTGATTTGTAACAAATGTGAAGACTGAGGTGGTAAGAAAAGAGTAGAACGTTGTCCCAATTGTGGAGGTACTGGAAAGCAAATAATAATAACAATTTATCACATAGGACCTGGAATGGTTCAGCAAATTCAATCTGTATGCATGGAGTGCAAGGGCCATGGGTAACAGATCAGTCCTAAAGACAGATGTGAAAGCTGCAATGGAAGGAAGGTAGTTTGAGAAAGATTCTAGAAGTTCATACTGACAAATATTTGAAAGATGGCAAGATAACATTCCATGGTGAAGGACACCAAGAACCAGGACTGCAACAAGGAGAAACTATTATTCTTTAAGGTCAGAAGGACCACATCGCCTTTACTCAGCAAGAAGACCTTTTCATGTGCACAGACATATAGCTGATTGAAGCACCCTGTGGCTTTCCAAAGCCAGTATCTATTTTTGACAACCAAACCATCATCATCACCTCTCATCCAGGTCAGATTGTCAGGTATGGAGCTATCAAGTGTGTGCTAAATGAAGGCATGCCAATTTATCATAGACCATATGAGAAGAGTTGCCTAATCATCAAATTTAAGGTAAACTTTCCTGAGAATGCCTCTCTCTCTTTGCTGGAAAAACTCCTACTTGAGAAGAAGGAAGTAGAAGAGACTGATGAAACGGACTAGGTAGAACTGCTGCACTTAGATCCAAATCAGGAGAGACAGTGCCATTACAATGGGGATGCATAGGAGGATGGTGAACATCATCATAGGGGTGGTGTTCAGTATCAGACCTCTTAATGGGGCCAGTGAATAACACTGCTGGCATTTTACATGCTGTAGTGAATGAGTGATGGAGTATAATCATAGCTCACTACTTGCTATTGCTTTTGTTTTAATATTCAACCATAGTAGTGTTTTAAAAGTTAAATGAAGAATAAATTCAAATATAAAAGTTCTGACTTTGCCCTGTATATGAGGACTTCAATGTGCAAGAAAATTTAATACTTGTAAAAACTATTTTTTAAAAAATTCTCATTAACATTTGTTAGGCCATACCTTGTAACAGATTTCAGCTCTATCTATATTGAAACAGCTCAAACTGAAATGTTAGGTGTGTGTATTGACTTCAGTATATGACCCTTAATTGCTGAGCTATGAAGTTAAAATTTGTATTTAATTGACAATCAAAGAACATAATTTGTAGAGAAGTGTTGGTCTGTAGTTAAGTGGGATTCATCATGATGCCTCTGCATTTATTCTATGGTCTCAACTGTTACTTGAAGATGGTCTGCACTTGTACAACTGCATTCCCTTCTTCTGAGCCATCTTTTTTTTTAATACATAAATCAGTCCTGATTACACTTTTTTCCTTCTCTTTGGACTATGATAAGCTTCAGAGAAGTGACTTTAGGAGAAGGGTAACTTAGAGTGGAGAGACATTAATGTGGAGAAGTTAATTTGCATGTATGAGACAGGAAAGTGTTTTTTAAGTTATATTACAGGCTTACTTTAAACCATTTAACTTATGCTCTTAAGTAACTAATTTAATGTTATAGTATAGCAAATTATGATGAATAGCTTTAATTTTATTTTTAAAAGTCATGTTCATAAGCTTAAATAAAACAACAACAATAACAGCAAGCCCTCAGAACCTAGACCAGGGACAAACAACTATACTTGAATATTATTAGTTATAGGACAAAAATATATGAATCAGGAAAACAATTACCTCGGTCTTAGGGGATGTAATAAAAAATTAATCCTTCTCAGAGTACTGAATTGAGTCTTGATAGTCCAGTAGAAATTAATCAAGCAAACCCAGAAAAATGAATATTCTAACTTGTGTAAGACAAAAAAATCAAGAGATCATGCCGCATTTAGAGAAGCGAAAATATTCAGATGATTAGAATATACAGTCCAAGGGCACCTGGGTGGCTCAATTGTTAAGCATCTTCCTTCAGCTCAGGGCATGATACCGGGGTCCTAGGACAGAGCCCCGCCCCGCATCAGGCTCCCTGTTCAGCACGAAGCCATCTCCCTCTCCCACTCCCCCTGCTTGTGTTCCCTCTCTGTGTCTCCCTCTGTCAAATAAATAAATAAAATCTTTTTAAAAATAATAAGAATATAGAATCCATGTGAAGAAAAAAGTAAAAGACAAAAAGACAAGCTGAAGACTTCCAGATTCAAGATGACAGAAAAACCTCACTGCCCTATTTTCATCTGCCCATGCATCCAGAACCCAAAAAGTTTAGCACTTCCCTCTACTTATGTGTTCTTTATAATACACACAATTTTAACTTTTAAATACACCTTCTTTCAGAAACTAGTTTAAAATTTCAGCTAAAATAGAGAAAACTGTTAACTCATTCAAAAGATCCAAACGTAACATATAAATTTAACCAAACTTGAAGAAAACTCTATCTTCTCTGTACTTTGAGTTAACTTTTTAAGTAGACAATCTTGTTATCTATCATTACAAAGTATCCTGTGCCAAATCAAAGAAGAAAAACTCTGAAAAAATAGGGAGGAAATAGAAGAGGATTCCTTTCTATGAATCATTTTCCATTGGAAAGCACCGCACTTCAAACTGATAAATTTGTCACAGTAATAACCTGGTATTCTTGTGAATAACAAAGAACATAGTCTCGTTATTTTCCAATTTTCCACTATATGACAAATAGAAGTGAAAGAACATTTTAGTTCCCCATCAATGGTGTCATGAATAGTAAGTGCATTTCAAAATAGACTGCAAAGTGTGGATTAAGTGGTCAATGATCATCATCTTTACATTTTATAAGGTTTTTATTTGAACAAAAGTTAATTATTTTCGCAACAATGACCTATTTAAATACTGTAGAAAATTCATTGATTTTTTTTAAATGCTGGTATTCAGGGCATGTCTGTTTGAATCAGTGGAAATTAATTCTGCTAGGCAAAAGGCTGTATGCTTGATATGTAGAATACTAAAATTCTCTTATAGAAATTTATCATGCAGTCAGCAAGTAGACTTCTTTTGAAATTTTAAGTATTTTATGAGTTAGTAAATATAAAAAATACAAAGCTGATTTTTAAAAAATACCTGCTTTTCCTTGTCATTTACTTCCTTCTTGTATTCCTCTTCAAGGTGCTGGATTTTTTCATAATCTTCTTTCACTTTAAAAATAAAGCAGCTATACTTTAATAATTTAATATAATTAGATAACAACAAAATTTAAAGCTTCTGGTATTTTATTTCACCTCTTTATTTATCTAGATACTAAGCCTCAAAGGTTTCTAACAAGCTTAACTGCTATTTTCTTGCTACTAACTTTGAGTAAAGTAGTGAATTTTTAAAACATCAAAGTAGAATAAAATTCTATTCTTTTTACAATAGTACATATATAAGAGTTTATTCTTTATAACACGCTAATCTGAAACAACGCATTTTAAATGTATATATATAGTTGGCCCTTAAACATTAGGGGTGCTGACCCCTACCATAGCTGAAAATTCACATGCAACTTTTGACTCCCCAAAAACTAAACTAATAGCCTACTGTTAACCAGAAGTCTTACCTGTAACATAAAGTTGCTTAACACACATTTTGAACATCATACATATTATAAGCTATAATCTTACAATAAAGTTAGAAAAAAGGAAGTTTTTTGTAAGATTTTTATTTATTTATTTGACAGACAGAGATCACAGGTAGGCAGAGAGGCAGGCAGAGAGAGAGGAAGGGAAGCAGGCTCCCTGCCAAGCAGAGAGCCTGATGTGGGGCTTGATCCCAGGATCCTGGGATCATGACCTGAGCCGAAGTTAGAGGCTTTAACCCACTGAGTCACCCAGGAGCCCCAGAAAAAAAAAAAAGTATTAAGAAAATCATAAAGAAAACACATTTACAGTACTGTGATTTATTGAAAAAAATCCAAATATAAGTGGGCCTGCACTGTTCAAACCCATGTCGTTCAAGTGTCAACTTAAGACATGAAACTTCACAAAAAAAAAAAAGTAAAAATAAGACCAAATCACACTTCTAAAAAATAAAGTACAAATCATAGTAAGTTTAGTTTCAGGGAAAATGTAGCTTTGAAGCCAAAAGGCTATTTTCAATATGTATCAATTACTTTCCACATTCCACAAGATTTTGAGGGGCTTACAAAACCACAAAGAATACAAAATTTGAAAGAGTTGGGGCATCAAACTGAAGCTGTGAAAACATTAAAAGAATCTAATATGCCTCCATCAGAAAGGATGAATACCCAACTTTTGTAGCAACATGGACGGGACTGGAAGAGATTATGCTGAGTGAAATAAGTCAAGCAGAGAGAGTCAATTATCATATGGTTTCACTTATTTGTGGAGCATAACAAATAGCATGGAGGACATGGGGACTTAGAGTGGAGAAGGGAGTTGGGGGAAATTGGAAGGGGAGGTGAACCATGAGAGACTATGGACTCTGAAAAACAATCTGAGGGTTTTGAAGGGACGGGGGGGGGTGGGAGGTTGGGGTACCAGGTGGTGGGTATTGTAGAGGGCACGGATTGCATGGAGCACGGGGTGTGGTGCAAAAATAATGAATACTGTTATGCTGGAAATAAAAAAAAAATAAAAATAAAAAAAATAAAAAAATAAAAAAATAAAAAATAAATAAATGGGTAAACTATATAGAATATGAATAAATCTATTTTAAAAAGACAAAGAAAAAAAAAGAATCTAATAAATCTCCATCAACAGATGAATGGATAAAGATGTGGCATACATACACACACACACACACACACACACACACACACAGTGGAATACTATGCAGCCATCAAAAAACCAATCTTGTCATTTGTGATGACATGGATGGAACTAGAGGGTATTATGCTAAGTGAAATAAGTCAATCAGAGAAAGTTAATTATGATCTCACTGATATG
Organism: Mustela erminea; assembly: GCF_009829155.1. Lineage (NCBI taxonomy): Eukaryota > Metazoa > Chordata > Mammalia > Carnivora > Mustelidae > Mustela > Mustela erminea. The sequence goes on from NC_045623.1 coordinate 11,401,697, forward strand.
AGGACTGAGAAATAAGACAAAGGATCACAGGGGAAGGGAGGGAAAAACAAAACAAGATGAAATCAGAGAGGGAGACAAATCACAAGAAACTCTTAATCTCAGGAAACAAACTGAGGGTTGCTGGAGGGAAGGGGGATTGGAGGAATGGGATGGATGGGTGATGGACATTGGGCAAGGTCTTTGGTATGGTGAGTGCTGTGAAATGAGTAAGACTGTTGAAATCACAGACCTGTGCCCCTGAAACAAATAATACATTATATGCTAATTAAAAAAATAAAAGATAATATAAATTTTTTAAAAGAATCTAATTAAATATAAACATAAGTAGAGTAATATGAAAATTAAATAAGATCCATACATTTAAAATGCATTTCCAGTCTGGAATTCTCAGCTTGCACACGAAGTTCCTCAAAAGCTATTATCATTTTCTGAAACATAAAGTTTAACTTTTAAGAATCATACTTATATTTTTTAAATAGGTTCTTCCAACTATGAAAATATTAATAAATTTGTCTCATTATCATTAAATTTAAAACGATTCAACTTTGAATAATGAAATCCCTATAACTTGTAATAATTAAATATTTACTAAAAACCCACTGACTGCCTATTATATTTGCTTCCCAGAAGCTTAAATTATATAATACCAAACAACAGCAAAATGATTGTTGGTATTCTAGTTATTTACTTAATAGCTCTTAACAGAATCTGTAATTTTATTTTTTTTGCTTACTTATTTAATTTCTGTCTTCCTCCACTAAAGTGTAACCTCTCTAAGGTCCCTCCCCAGTAGAGTTCAAATTACACTTTCATCATCTGGCAGCATGAGTTCATTCAGTATTCAACAAATCTTGATTTGCAAAATTTTATGAATTCATTTATTTGTACAATAGTTACTGCTTATCTATTATGTGCCAACCACTGATTTAGACACTTGAGATTAAGACAAAGTCCTTACCCTACTGGAACTAACTAACATTCCAGGGTAAGAAAGAATACTTATACATATACATGTATATCAAATAAATGTCATGTAGTTTCAAGTGCTCTTCAGAAAAACTAAATGAGGTGAGGAGACAGAAAATAATTGAATGGAAAGGTATTTTAGATAAAGTAGTAAAGGAGATTTTTTAAAAAGAATTTGCTTTAAACCTTGACACAAAAGTGCTAAACGGAACAAAATCAAAGAACCAAGATCAGAAAGAGCCTAGAAAGTTTCAGAAACATAAAAAAGAACAACTATAGCAGAGAAGCAAAATGGAAAACAAAGATGATGGAATAAGAGAGGTAAGAAGGAACCAGGTATTTTCTATGTTTCAAATTAATGTGTATGTGTCAAAATATGCTAGTCTCTGACAAAGAGTTAATACTTGATAAATTGGTGTCACTAACATGTAAATTCAAAAGCTACTAAATAACAAAACATTAACATTCCTAGTATAGAACCTTAAGAATCTTACTGGATATAATCATATGTCAACAAATAAATAATAATCCCTTTATCAAGAAGAGTTATCATTCTACTCTGCTTAGAAATGACTCTATTATACACAACCAATGGATTGTTAAACACTGCTTGTGAAACTAATGATGTACTATATGTTGGCTAATTGCATTCAAATTTTAAAAAAGAAATGCCTCTGTTTAAAATATTTAACTTTTTACTAACACTTACCTCAATATTATTATTTAGATCCACATACACTTGCCTAGTTTCTTCTCGTTCATTTTCATCTATTATTAATAAAAAATATTTCAGATTTAAATTTTAAAGTGATTATAATGCCATCAAGATAATACTCAAAATGCCTCAGGAAAACATTAAAATACTTAAAATTCTGTGTTAATGAAGTGTATTAGTATATCCTGAGTCTCTTAAAGTAGCATCAAATGTATAGAATTGTTGCTATACATCTGAAACTAATATACCACTACATGTCAACTATACTTCAACAATAAATTTTTAAAATAAGCTGCTTCATAGTAGTTTCACAGTAAGACACAGTGAGACATGATTGTACTTCAACCTCAAAAGCTCTAATGTTTTATAGAACTACTATCTATGAATTTATTCAAACTTTGTAAAATAGATTTACAGTTTTAGCCTTTACATTGAGTGGGGATTTAACAATTATTTGCCCAAGTGTATTTTCCTTTGTATATTTATGACTCATAGGGTACACATGAAAAGCAAAGCCTACTCTTCTGATCTCTTGCTCTACCTCTGAGGAAGCAGAAAGGAAGATAAACTTCAAGACCCAAAGAACAAGGTTAAGAATAGGTGTGACCCAAAGAGAAATCCTCTATAAATCCTTTACAACATTTTAATTTTTCTGGTTTTTAACCTGAGCAATGATTCCCTCTAGCTATAATCTATACAATAAATTCCCTCTATTCTATCCTAGAATTAAAGCACATGACAGTAACAGACAATGTGGTTGTTCCTATATTATTTCTCCAAATGAAGCCAGCATCACATAATTCAGGTTAAATTTACTTTTTTTTTTTTAAAGTAGGCTCTGTGCCTAATGCAGAGCCTAAGAGATCAAGACCTGAGCTGAAATCAAGAGTTGGATGCTCAACTGACTGAGCCACCCAGGCCCCCCAAAGCACATTAAATTTAAAGAGGGTACTAGTCCCACATTCTCAATAACAAGCCATAAAGAAGAACAGAGCAGTTATGATAGATTCAACTGTAAATGAGAAGCCAGATAACCAAAAAGAGGGTACATGAGCTAACTTTAGAAGAATATAGGTATCTAAACCTCTCAAAAATAATGGAGAGCACTCTGAACTTATAGCATATGAAACAGGAACTGAACCATTTTTATCTGAATATTAAAGGGCTAGAAATTTAAGAAAATAAATGCAGAACATATCAGCATTTGAACAAAAAGATAGTTCATACTTCTCCCTCTATTTTGTTTCATTCATTACCTAACACATTTTGCAACACATCTCTATTCCTCAGAAACTATTTGTGCCAAAGAACTGCATTCTATTGCCAACATCTCCCATCTTCCCATTGCTAATAGCATCAGTACTTTTAAAATACCCTCCAGCCATTTTTCTAATAGGAAAGTCCTGGAAATTGGATAAGTAGAACTACAGAAAAGAAAATAAATGGGTATAGACATACTTTACAGTTGTCAGAAGCAAGGTCCTACGGGTAGCACAAAGGGCCTCCAATAGCTGAGTGTTTCAGTGTGGTGATGTGTAGTACTGTAAAAATATAACCCTACATTTTTCATTTTTCTTCTTGATATTTATCTATCCATTGATCTATTTACCTATCTCCCTACCCCCTACCTCACTACCTTCTCCCTACTACCTTCTTTCCCTCTCCTCCTTGCCTCCAGACTTCCCCCTCCCCATTTATTTTATTTGTTTTGCCCCGTCCAGGCAACTAGATCTTTCAGCACTTGCTGCCTTAAAGAAGAGATGATTTTACCAAAAACAAAGAAAAAAAAAAATCTTTGTGTTTCAAAAGAACAATGTTGGGGGTTAGGGGAAGGATTCAGAACATAAACTATAGATTTTTTTAAATATATGAGTCAGAATGAATGTTCTTAATGTCTACACCAAAGAAATATTTACTAATTTGTGGGAAGAGGCCTTTAAAAGGGGAAGCTAAGGTGCCTGGGTAGTGCTGCAGCTGGTTAAGCATCTGACTTTTGGTTTCAGCTCAGGTCACAAGCTCAGGGTACTGGAATCAAGCCCCAAGTCGGCCTCCAAACTTAGAGTCCGCTTGAGATTCTCTCTTCCTCTGCCCCTCCTACTCATGCGCACTCTCATTCTCTCTAATAAATAAATAAATCTTTTTTAAAAATAAAAAAATAAGAGAGCTTATCAGGTTCTGGGAGACACTTAAAAAGAGGTTCTAGAGCCCTCTACACTCATCAGACTAAGCCTCAGGGTTGAGGACCATGAAAACCCCAGACAGTTTGGGCAAACCAAGGGCAGAATGAGACTGTGCTGTTTTTTGCTGTTGTTGTTGTTGTTCATTTGTTTTTGTTTTTTTGTCTTCAGCAGGGCTCTAGGAAGAGGAAAAAACCTGAGAATAAATGACTGTAAAATATATCTAGACAGATAGGGCCTTGGATCATTTCAATTTCCCTTGTCCCAATACTCTGTGTGGCTGAGCATAGTGTGATAAAGAACTGAGAATCAGCAGACCTGAATGGGCCCCCAAGAACAGAAATGAGGGAAAACTCAGAAACAACCTAAGTGCACCAGTTACTGAATACTAATTGAAACAATGAAAACCTCAATGGAAGATGAGTGAAAAACAAATGTCCTTCTCTACTACATGGTATTATATAGGAACCCACAAATTTAGATACAATTCCAGGAGAAGGGGAAAAATTCTCAAATTTATTAAGTTTCTTCTAAAGAGAAAGGACCCAAATTTTAAAAATCATGAATGAAAGATAAGAGATCACAACCAACACCAAAGAAATACAAACACTTTCAAGAACATATTATGAGCAACTGTATGCCAGAAAATTTAACAATCTGGAAGAAATGGATGCATTCCTAGAGACCTATAAACTACCAAAACTGAACCAGAAAGATATAGAAAACCTGAACAGACCCATAACCAGTAAAGAGATTGAAAGAGTCATCAAAAATCTCCCAACAAGAACCCAGGACCACATGGCTTCCCAAGGGAATTCTACAAAACATTTAAAGAAGAATACATACTTATTCTCCTGAAACTGTTCCAAAAAATAGAAATGGAAGGAAAACTTCCAAACTCATTTTATGTGGCCAGCATCATGTTGATTCCAAAATCAAAGACCCACCAAAAAGTAGAATTACAAACCAATATCCTTGATGAACACAGAGGCAAAAATTCTCACCAAGATACTAGTCAATAGGATCCAACAGTCCATTAAAAGGATTATTCTCCACAACAAGTGGGATTTAGTCCTGGGATGCAAGTTTGGTTCAACATCCTCAAATCAATCAATGTGATACAATACTTTGATTTAAAAAAAAAAAAGAACAAGAACAATATGATGCTCTCAATAGATGCTGAAAAAGTATTTGACAAAATATAGCATCCTTTCTTGATCAAAACTCATCAAAATGTAGGGATAGAGGGTCCATACGTCAATATCATCAAAGCCATCTATGAAAAACCCACAGGAAATATCATTCTCAATGGGGAAAAAATGAGAGCTTTTCCCCTAAGGTCAGGAACACCACAGGATGTCCATTAGCACCACTGCTATTCAACATAGTACTAGAAGTCCTAGCCTCATCAATCAGACAACAAAAAGACATAAAAGGCATCTGAATTGGCAATCTCACTTTTGCAGATGATATGATACTTCATGTGGAAAACCCAAAAGACTCCACTCCAAAACTGCTAGAACTCAATACAGGAATTCAGTACAGTGTCAGGATACAAAAATCAATGCACAGAAACCAGTTGCATTTCTATACACCAACATCAAGACAGAAGAAAGAGAAATTAAGGAGTTGATCCCATTTACAATTCCTTCCCAAACCATAAGATCCCTAGGAATAAACCTAACCAAAGACACAAAGAATCTTTACCCAGAAAACTATAAAGTACTTAGTAAAGAAACTGAGGAAGACACAAAGAAATAGAAAAACGTTCCATGCTCACAGATTGGAAGAACAAGTACTGTGAAACTGTCTATGCTACCTAAAGCAATCTATATATTTAATGCAATCCTTATCAAAATACCATCAATTTTTTCAAATAAATGGAACAAATAATCCTAAAATTTATATGGAACCAGAAAAGACCCTGAATAGCCAGAGGAATGTTGAAAAAGAAACCCAAAGTTGGCGGCATCACAATTCAAGACTTCAAGCTCTATTACAAAGCTGTAACCATCAAGACCATATGGTACTGGAACAAAAACAGACACCTAGATTGATGGAACAGAATAGAGAGCCCAGAAATAGACTCTAAACTCTATGGTCAACTAATCTTTGACAAAACAGGAAAGACTGTCCAGTGAAAAAAAGATGGTCTCTTCAACAAATTGTGCTGGGAAAATTGGACAGCCACATGCAGAAGAATGAAATGGACCATTTCCTTACACCACACACAAAAATAGACTCAAAATGGATGAAAGACCTCAATGTGAGACAGGAATCCCATCAAAATCCTTAAGAAGAACACAGGTAGCAATCTCTTCAATCTCAGCCGCAGCAACTTCTTCCTCAAAACATAGCCAAAGGCAAGGGAAGCAAGGGCAAAAGTGAACTATTGGGATTTCATCAAGATCAAAAGCTTTTGCACAGCAAAGGAAACAGTCAACAAAACCAAGACAGCTGACAGAACGGGAGAAGATATTTGCAAATGACATACCAGATAAAGGGCTAGTATCCAAAGTCTATAACGAACTTATCAAACTCAACACACAAACAACAAAATAAACCAATCACGAAATGGGCAGAAGACATGAAACATTTCTGAAAAGAAGACCTCCAAATGGCTAATAGACACATGAAAAAGTTCTCCACATCACTCAGCATCAGGGAAATACAAATCAAAACCACAATGAGATACCACCTCATGCCAGTCAGTACGGCTAAAATTAATGAGTCAGGAAACACAGATGCTGGCGAGGATGCAGAGAAAGGGGAACCCTCCTACACTGTGGGTGGGAATGCATGCTGGTGTAACCACTCTGGAAAATAGCATGGAGATTCCTCAGAAAGTTGAAAATAGAGCTACCCTATGACCCAGCAGTTGCCCTACTGGGTATTTACCTTAAAAATATAAATGTAGTGATGCGAAGGGGCATGTGCACCTGAATGTTTATAGCAGCAATGTCCACTATAGCCAAACTATGGAAAGAACCTAGATGTCCATCAACAGATGAATTGATAAAGAAGAGGTGGTGTATATATATATATATATATATATATACACACACACACACACACACACACACATACATATAATGGAATACTATGCAGCCATCAAAAGAAACGAAATCTTGCCATTTCCAATGACACAGATGGAACTAGAGGGTATTAGGATGAGCAAAATAAGTCAATCAGAGAAAGACAATTATCATATGATCTCTCCGATATGAGGAATTCATACAGATCTGGACTCCATAACAAAGATGTTCAACAGATCAGCAAAAATAACAAAAGTACTGAAGAATCTTGAAATGTCTAGGTTAAAGAAGACAAGATTCAAAACGGACAAGAAGCCAGCTTTAAAAATCTAAAGAGATAGCACGTAAAAAAGTGGCCTAGATTTTCCATATGGTCTATGGAGAATTACAATAAAATAGGAGAAACTCTGTAGAGACTTCAGCTCAATATAAAAATAAGAACTATCCTTAAATGACAATCTTGAGGTTAGTGAGATTCCATCACTGAATATATTCAAACATAAAGAAGACTACCTCTTGGTCAGACATGCTACAAAAGAAAGTAAATCAATAGAAATGTAAGTAGATTACAAAAGCTTTTAAGTCCTTCCCAACACCAACTAATTTAGGTTACAAAGTCTACAAAAAAAGTTTATACAGTACTTCAAATGGCAGGCTGAAGAATTAAAAATAATTTTATATTGTGTACAGGATAGCACTCAAAGGATTTTTTTAAACAATCACCAAAAAATACACTAAAACAAAAGCGTTTTTATAGGTACCTCTAAGAACAGATTTATTCATTAACTCATTAATTTATTGCCTACTATCATAAAAGACATTGTCTAAAATGTTGACTATCCTGAATCAAGATATTATCCTTTGCACTTAAGCTGCAGGAGATGTCTAGCATGCACTAGGCACTCCATAAATATTTGCTGAAGGAATTCATAAATACATGGTAAAGGTACACTAAGGGTACTAAGTAAAAGAAGAAGCATTTAAATCAGACTGCAAAATTAGGGAATACTTCTCAAGTAGCAATATTTATTCTGAATTTTTTTAAAAGATTTTATTTATTTATTTATTGACAGAGAGAAATCACAAGTAGACGGAGAGGCAGGCAGAGAGAGAGAGAGAGAGAGGGAAGCAGGCTCTCTGCTGAGCAGAGAGCCCGATGCGGGACTCGATCCCAGGACCCTGAGATCATGACCTGAGCCAAAGGCAGCGGATTAACCCACTGAGCCACCCAGGCGCCCCTTTATTCTGAATTTTAAAGGACAAATAAAGGTAATGAGATGAATAAAGAAGATCAGCCAATAAAAAAATATGCAAAATCTCAGAAGCATAATCTGTTTAGGGAGTAACAAGCAGTTCTCCATGTGCCTGTGTATGTGGGGCATGTGGTGGAACATTTGGAAAGGTGGAGGGAAGTAGCAAATACCATGCTATCCATAAAATTATAGAAAGCCATTAAAAGAATTAGACAGTGACATGATTTGATCTATATTTTAGAAAAGCATCAAGGACTCTATTTTCTGGTAATGGCTAAGTAATTCAGACCAACCATCCTGCTGAAGACAAAAATCTGGACAATCTTTTTTATTTTTAAAAAGAATCAAAGATCTAAAAAGATAATGATGAATCATCAGGCCAAGAATAGATTGAGGATTATAATTCAAAAACACTAAGCCAAATTCCAGTGAGAGTCAAGACAAAGTAATCCCACTATAGCATTTCTCTCCCACTACTTACAACTAAAAACTCTGAATGAAATACATAAAACAACTACTTCAGGACTCTGAAAAGAAAGCAAAGGCAGGTAGATTAAGGGAAAAAAAGTAAAATCTTGAAGTGACTCATGCGAAGGTAAGTTTCCTGGTTAGTATTTTTCCATCTCCCCTCCTAGTATTAGCTAAAGTATAAGGCCCAAACAAAACTGTAACAGGAAACGTGAGCAGTAAAAGGAAATCCTGATTTTTTTTTTTATTCCTCTCATAGCCCTGTCCAGAATGGCCCTTGTAGTGGAGCTGCGGCAGGGACAAAACAAAAACCGCAAGAGAAACTCCATATTTCTAGCAAAAGGACAGGGGAAGTGAGACCCTGTAAGGTTGAACATGAGGGGGCAATCTTAGAGACAGCTCCAAAAGAGGATTACCTAATTATGTGCATGAATTGGCCCAAGTCCCATGGGATAAAGGGAGAATATACATATACAAGACAGATCCAAAACAAATACAGTAAGTCTTTGAAAACTGAACTCTAACATAAATTATTATTCATATCCCAGACTTAATCTTGAGTGGCGCATACAAGAAACAGAGCCAGAGCAACATAGCAAAGACTTTGAAAACTGAACTGATATTAGAACCCAGCACACAAAAGGCAAGATAAAATTTATGGTCTGAAAAAAAAATTTTGTGGTCTGAACCTGAGATGACTGCTAAAAAATAAACATTCTCCTGGGGATTTTAAAAGGACCCAGAATCTTACAACATAATAATTTCAAAGTCTCCAAGATAAAATCCACAATTGTTCAACATAAAAAGAACTAGGAAAATGTGACATCATTCTAGGTCTCAAGCAAATAACCAAAGGTAATGAAGTACACAAACCTCTAGAATCCATAGAACCAATCAGAAATAGACCTCTTAAATAAACCTTATTAAAATCTTAATAAAACATTAACTGGGTTCATGGAGATAAAAAGATGAACTTAAAAATTTCAGCAAGGAACACTAATGGTGAGCATAGCATTATATATAGACCTATCAAATCACTGTGTTATATACCTGAAACTAACATAACATTTGTCTATCAACTATATGTTGATTTTTTAAATTTCAGCAACAAACTGGAAAGTCTACGAAGTGACATTACAGGGGCACCTGGGTGGCCCAGTTTGTTAAGTATCTGCCTTCAGCTCAGGTCATGATCCCAGAGTCCTAGGACTGAATCCCATGTTGGGCTCCCTTTTCAGTGGGGAGTCTGCTTCTCCCTCTCCTCTGCTGCTGCCCCAACTGGTGCTTGCACTCTCTCCCTCTCTCAAATAAATAAATAAAATCTTTAAAAATATAATTAAATTTAAAAATTAAAAAAGTGACATTGCAGATATTTTAAAAACCAGCTAGTATTTACAGAACCAGAAAAATGCATTATCAGAAAATAAGACCTCAACTGACAAATTCAAAAATAGACTAGAAAAAAAGAGAGAGAGAGAGAAACAGACTAGAAATAGCTAAATAGAGAAATGATGTACTAGAAGACAGATTAAAAGACATTTTCCTGAATGGTGCACAAGAAAAAAGATTAAGAAATAAACACAATGCAGAAATATCAAAAGGTACAGCACAGTAGCCTCACTGACTTGAAAAGCTCAAACAGGCTTTCATCTAAGAGACTTTGCACTTACTATTTCCCAAAATAGCTACATGGCTCACTCCCTCACTTATTAGGGTGACTAAAATACTTCCTCATCCCAAAATACTTCCCTATCCCAAAATACTCTCTCTTTAAGCAGTTAATCATCACCATACATGTATTTTATTTATGTATGGTCTCTGTGCCTCCACGAGGATGCATACTCATTTAGAGCAGAAATTATTCACTACTATTTTCTTCAGCATTCAGAACATTTCATGACGCAAAGTAGGCACTTTAAAAACTGGTGAATGAGTGGCGCCTGGGTGGCTCAGTTGGTTAAGCATCTGCCTTTGGCTCAGGTCATGGTCTCAGGGTCCTAAGATCAAGCCCCACCTCAGGTTCCAGGCTCAGCGGAGAGTCTGCTTCTCCCTCTGCCTCTGCCTCTGCCTCAGCCCCTCTCCTAGCTCACACCCACACAAGTATGCTCTCCCTCTCTCTCTCTCTTGCACAAATAAATAAAATATTAGAAAATAAAGAAATAAAAATAAAAACTGGTGGGATGCCTGAGTGGCTCAGTAGCTCAAGTGTCTGCCTTCGGCTTGGGTCATGATCCCAGGATTCTGCGATCCAATCCAGCATTGGGTTCCCAGCTTAGTGGGGGGCCTCCTTCTCCCTCTGCCTCCTGCTCCCCCAGCTTGTGCACACACTCTCTCTCTCTCTCTCTCTCTCTGACAAATAAATAAAATCTTTATAAATAAAAAAAATAAAAACTGGTGAATGAGGGGTAATTGGGTGGCTCAGTCAGCTAAGCAAACTTCACCTCAGGTAGTGATCAAATGGATCACAGGATGAAGCCCCATGTTGGGCTCTGTGTTCAGCAAGGAATACACTTTAGGATCCTCTCTCTCTGCACTTCTCTCCCTCTTTCTCCCCTCCCCCAATAAATAAATAAATCTTTTTAAAAACTGATGAATAAATAAGACAGAAATCACAAGAGCAAAAGGAAAGACTTAAGGCAAGAATCTAGATGGAGTTTACATTAATAACTATAAAGACTTTTTTTGTTGAGAGAAAGAAGGGCAGGGGAGAGAAACTTAACTATGCTCCACACCCTGCACAAAGTCCAACATGGGGCTTGATCTCACAACCCTGAGATCATGACCTGAGCCAAAATCAAGAGTCAGATGTATAACTGACTAAGGCACCCAGGCACCCCTAAAGGCTTTAAGAAAAACTAACTATATTTCTCATGAAGTTATGGTCATTGGTTCATTTAAGAGAGTACCTAAAAATTATGTTAAGGTTCTTCAAATCTCTCCCACCATCTGATCTGACTTAGCATAAAACAGAGGAAAAAAACGAATAGCCTCGTCTCCATGGACTAGTTCATTTTCTGCAAAGTAGTCAATACATGATCCCTCCCATCCCGTCTGTATACTTTTTACGACTTTTTATACCTAGATGGGAAAAGCTAATATTGAAAGCTGAGTAAACAGGATGACTTAATGGAGGAGCTGGTAGTGGTACACTACATTCTGGTAAGTCTTTATAGTTCCAAAAATAAAGTACCATAAGCAGGGACCAAGAATAAAAAATGCTAGCAATTGTGCATACTAGAAATAATAATAAGAAGAAGAATAGTTAACATTGAGCACTTTGTACTGCTCTAGGCCATTTATATTAATTCTCAAAACAACACTAAGTCACTTCATTAATCAATAAACAGTAGATCAAAGAGATTATAAAACCTATTCAAGGTCAAGTAGATAGCAACTGAAAGTTTGAATTTGAGCATAAGCTGTCTACTCTTAAGCCCATGCATGCATGCAGTAAGCTATGTGATATTAAACTTGTAGCTAAGAAAAATACGAGCTATCCTGGAAAAGCAGGTAGACAGTATTTCTTAAAAGATTCTTGGCAGAAACAATGCAGAGCTAGTGTCAAATTAATGACAAAGATAAAACAGTTATTTTTAAAATAAGATTTTTAAGTTTTTCATCAAAATGAAAAAAATTCATACATCTAAAATAAAAATATGCCTAAAATGAAAATGTATACTTTCACACACACATACATACATACCACAACCTTTGTAAAATACTTTAAAAGCATATTTCTTTCTTTAGGAGAAAGTTGAGAATTCTATTTAGACTGGAAATAAATATTGTTTATTCTTAAGTACTATGCCTTCAGCATAGTCCTCTACCAGTATTTTTTTTCTACCAGTATTTTCTATTATAAACATAGCTATATATCGATTCAATTTGCTAGTTATTCCAGGAAGAAGAGAAAGTTAGTCTCAAGATCATGTTTTAACTGAAGTAAGAACTACAAATGTCATGTCTAGGTATATATCTTTTGAAATATATTATCTTTCAGAACACTGAGCTTTCAAAACTCAAAGAACTGAGAATCAAATTATTACTTATGCAAAGAAAACATATGAAGCACATATAACTTGTTCTAATCAAAATTGGTTCTAAAAAGTGAAAAAGCAATTTCTTCCCTTCTCCACCCCCACCATTACAAGAATAAATTGATTTTTTAAAAAATAACATAAAACAGTAAGTATATTTACATTTCTTTGTCTTTTCTGCAGATCTGGCACAGGTTTCCTTGAGCAAATTACACAAATGCCTTGTAGCATTATTCCTGAAAGAAAGCAAAAAGTCTTCCTAAGTGTAATCTGATTTCAAAGCAAATTCATATGTAAAGGTTATGAAACACTGTTTCAATTTTTAAGGAAATTCTTGTATTTTTATATATATATACACACACACATATATATATCACATCCCTCATAAATGATTATATGAAAAAAATGGGTTGACTATACTATAAGCAAAGATGATTTAGTAACTTCCTCCCTTCAAAAGTAAAAAGGCTAATTCCTTAAGAACTTTCTACCCAAGTAACTAACAATAACATTTCAGTAAATATTTCCAGATTTTGCCTAAGGGGAAATAAAGTAAGAATAAAAGGGTTGAGCTTTTCATTTATTAAATGCTTCAGAAATAATTTGTCTTGGGATGCCTGGGTGGCTCAGTGGGTGAATCCTCTGCCTTCGGCTCAGGTCATGATCTCAGGGTCTTGGGATTGAGCCCCACATCGGGCTCTCTGCTCAGCTGGGAGCCTGTTTCTCTCTCTCATTTTTCAATGCTGCTTTGCCTACTTGTGGTCTCTCTTGCTCTCTGTCAAAAAAATAAATAAAATTGGGGTGCCTGGGTGGCTCAGTGGGTTAAGCCGCTGCCTTCGGCTCAAGTCATGATCTCAGCGTCCTGGGATCGAGCCCCACATCGGGCTCTCTGCTCCGCAGGGAGCCTGCTTCCCTTTCTCTCTCTCTCTGCCTGCCTCTCTGCCTACTTGTGATCTCTGTCTGTCGAATAAATAAATAAAATCTTAAAAAAAAAATACATCTTTAAAAAAATAAAATAAAATAAAAAATAAATAAATAAAATCTTTAAAGAAAAAAAAAAGAAAGAAATAATCTGTCTTACCCTTAAAACATTAAACAGTAATTTTCTTTCTTTTTTATTTAATTTTCTTTTTTTTTTAGTTTATTTGACAGAGAGAAATCACAAGTAGACAAAAAGGCAGGCAGAGAGAGAGAGCGGGAAGCAGGCTCCCTGCTGAGCAGAGAGCCTGATGCGGGACTCGATCCCAGGACCCTGAGAGCATGACCTGAGCCGAAGGCAGCGGCTTAACCCACTGAGCCACCCAGGAGCCCCTAAACAGGTAATTTTCTGACTAGCCTTTCATTACATGAATAATAAGACCTCTGATCATCTCAATAGAGGCTGATAAAGCAATTAATAAAATTCAATATCCATTTATGATAAAAACTCTCAACAAAGTAGGTATAAAAGGAATGTACCTCAACATAATAAAGGCCCTATATGACAAGCCCACAGCTAACCTCATAATCAACAGTAAAAAATAAAAAGCTAGGGACGCCTGGGTGGCTCAGTGGGTTAAGCCGCTGCCTTCGGCTCAGGTCATGATTCCAGGGTCCTGGGATCGAGTCCCGCATCGGGCTCTCTGCTCAGCAGGGGGCCTGCTTCCCTTCCTCTCTCTCTGCCTGCCTCTCTGCCTACTTGTGATTTCTCTCTGTCAAATAAATAAATAAAATCTAAAAAAAAAAAATAAAAAAATAAAAAAAAAATAAAAAGCTAAAAGTTTTTCCTCTAAGATCAGGAACAAGATAAGAATGCCTATTTCTCACCACTTTTATTCAACATTGTGTTGAAAGGCTTAGTCAGAGCAATTAGGCAAGAAAATAAAGTAATCCAAATTGGAAAGGAAGAAGTGAAACTCACTATCTGCAGATGACATATCATATATGTAAAAACCTCAAGACTCCACAAAAAAACTATCAGAATAAAACAAATTCAGTAAAGTTTGCAGGATAAGAAATCAATACACAAAAATCAATTGCATTTCTGCACACTAATAATGAACCAGCTGAAGGAGAAATTAAGAAAACATACCCATTTACAATTGCACCAAAAAGAATCAAATACCTAGGATTAAATTTAACCAAAGAGGTGAAAGCCCTGTACATTAAAGCTGTAAGACATTAATGAAAGAAACTGAAGACATGAATAAATGGAAAGATATTCCATGCTCATGGATTAGAAGAATTCATTAAAATGTCCACACTACCTAAACAGGTCCTGATACCAATTTCATTGTGGGAAGGGAGGTTTCCTACACCAACAAGCAATTCTTGGGACACCAGCTGGATGTCCCATAATTCAATGCAATTATGATACTATCTACCTGGAGATAGTCTCAGATTCTACAGGTTAAGGGTTCAGTCCTACATAACTGCTGTACTCCTAAGATACCAGTTGCAAGCCCAGGTTTTACCTATATTTCTGTCCAACTAGCTATAATTCAAAAGATCCCATGACTCACTCCTTAGTTTTCAGACACAGGTACAAGTTCAGATTGTTACCTGAATCTCTGACAGACTATCTAGAAATCTAAGGTTCCTTAAATTTGATTAATTTGCTGGAGCAGTTCACTGAACTCAAACGATTTACTTGCTAGATTACTAGTTTATTATAAAAGAATATAACTCAGGAATAACCAGATAGAAGAGATGCATAGAGCAAAGCATGGGGAAAGGGTGTGGAGCTCCATGCTCTCTCAGCTCACCACTCTCCCCAAATCTCTTCACCAAGCTGGAAGTTTTCCAAACCTGGTCCTCTTGTGTTCTTACGGGAGGCTTAGTTACATAATTGTGACTGATTAAATCATTGGTCATTGATGACTGATTCAAACTCCAGACCCTCTCCTCTCCATAAGGGGGATGAAAATTCCGACCATCTAATATGAAGAAAGAGGATTACTCCTACACTATGGAAATTCAGATTGGTGCAGCCACTGTGGAATACAGTATGGAAGTTGCTCAAAAAATTAAAAGTAGAACTACCCTATGATCTGGTAATCACACTATTGGCTATTCACCCAAAGAATATGAAAGCACTAATTTGAAAGGATATATACACTCCTATTGCAGGATTATATACAATAGCCAAATTGTACATACAATAGCCAAAATGTAAGCAGCCCAAGTGCCCATTGATAGATGAATGAATAAAAAAGATGTTGTGTGTGATACACACACAAACACAATGGAATATTACTTGGCCACAAAAAAGAATGAAATTTTGCAATTTGCAACAACATGGATGGATCTAGAGGATATAATGTTAAGTGAAATAAGCCAGTCATAGAAAGGGTGGTTTGGTTTGGTTTTCAAAGCCTAGACTATTCTCCAGTACAGAGTAGTAGTTCCCAAAGTATGATCCTTGAACCAGCAACATCCATATCACTTGTTAAAAGCTCAAATTCTGAAGCCCTACTCCACTGAATCAGAAATTCTGGTAGGGGAGCAGAGGACAATAGCATATATTTTAATAAGCTTTGCAGTTAATTCTGATGTTTGCTAAAATTTAAGAACCACTGGTCTAGAGATGAACTCTTTTTTGGTAATTTTATTTTTTCTTCAGTGTTCCAAGATGCATTGTTTATGCACCACACTCAGTGCTCCATGCAATACATGCTCTCCTTAATACCTACCACCAGGCTCACCCAACCCCCCACACCCCTTCCTTCCAAAACCCTCAATTTAGAGAGGGACTTTTTTGTTATTGGTTTTGTAAAAATGAAAACAAGTGACCATAAATCTAATTCTTCAATTACAATTTGAAAAAAATTTCAGTCTTTTCCTGTTAATTTATGGTGAGGGGTAGAGTTACAAAAAGTACCTTTACCAAAAGTACCTTGTACCAAAAGGTACAAAAGTACCTTTACCAATATGTTCCCTAGACCACAAAGACTATTTGAACAGCACGGCCTGACAAAAAAACAGCCATATACTCCATAAACAAGCAATCATCCAATCAAAAAAGTATTTATTCAAGTCTACTATGTTCCTACAGTGTCTCAATTTTAGAATTCTTAAAACTCTTCACTGGCTTCCAAATGGCTATTTGCAGCAATTTTCAAACTTTTTTTTCCCCTAGAACTAAAATCCTTTTACTGGATACACAAGATTTTAAATGATACATAATGCTGTTCTTGTTGAAGGGAGCCATAACTATAACCACTTAGCCTTTCTTCAGCCGACCCTCTGCAAACCTTATCTTCCATCTCCACTCCAACATAAAAATCAAAACTCCTGGGCACCTGGGTGGCTCAGTGGGTTAAGCCGCTGCCTTCGGCTCAGGTCATGATCTCAGGGTCCTGGGATCGAGTCCCGCATCGGGCTCTCTGCTCAGCAGGGAGCCTGCTTCCCTCTCTCTCTGCCTGCCTCTCCATCTACTTGTGATTTCTCTCTGTCAAATAAATAAATAAAATCTTTAAAAAAAATAAAAATAAATAAATAAATTAAAAAAAAAAATCAAAACTCCTTACCATGTCATGAAATGCTAAAGTAGAAACCTCTAATTCTCCTCCTGGCTAACTCCTATTCATCCTTCTAACCTCCTCATCTTTAGAAAGCCTTCTCTGATGACAACCACCATCATATGCATGCAACAGGGCTTGACAGGTTTAATTCATCAAATTATTTAAACAAATCCTAGGTAGGAGTCCAACAAAAATCAAATGTTGCTTTTTTAAAGATTTTATTTATTTATTTGACAGAGATCACAAGTAGGCAGAAAGGCAGGCAGAGAGAGGAGGAAGGAGGCTCCCTACTGGGCAGAGAGCCCGATGTGGGGTTTGATCCCAGGACCCTGAAATCCTGACCTGAGCCGAAGGCAGAGACTTTAACCCACTGAGCCACCCAGGTGCCCCCAAATGTTGCTTTTTAAGTTTATTTCTGAAAATATGTAATTGTAGATGCTTCAGGTTTCACTAATGAATGAAATTTGAAAATTGAGACTATTACTACATCTAATGGTGGAAATCAGATCACATATAAGGTCCTGCTCCATTCCAAAAAAAGCCTCCAAAAATATCTAAATTATCTCAAAACTCTTTTCCTGCTCAAAAATGTCAATAAATCAAAGTGTTCATTCCCTCTCAAACTTCTATTACAGGCCAAGCATATGGTTTTGAAATACCAAATTCTCTTTCAAATCTACATCCCTTTTAGAAAATCCTCATCAGTGAAGGAGCTGGTCCTGAGCAACTTTATATTAAATCTGTCATTCAATAATCAAGTCGCTCTACCTTAAATGCAACTTTGTTTCTCACCTATATTTTGACAAAGCTCTTACTTAAATGTTAGTTTCCTTCAGATGACAATTGACAATTCAGTATTTGAGGTCTAAGTGGATATACAACTGAAACTGCTTAGAATAGAAGGAAATCATGCCCTCTCACCTCAAAAAAATGGCATAAATTCTATATTATGTCACATTACACTACCTTACACTATACTATGTAACTTAACAGTCACGGTATTAGCAAAAATTCAACTGTTCATCAATGGAGGCAGTAGCAATCTTAAGAAAGCTCATCAACTACCAAACACTGGTATTAGAGCTACGGTGGGCTTTAGATGTCCTATAAGATACTACGGAACTCAATCACATACCTATACGGAAGTGAGCATAAGTACCAAATATACAATAGGCATACAATGTTAGAAACTTTCTCTTCTCTCTCCCTTTTTCCTAATAACCAAACCTCAATTAGGCAGGAAAAAAATTAAGGTTTAGCATTTAATCTTTTATCTGGGAAATCATAGGTTGTCTTTTTTTAATTAAGTAATCTCTAACCCCAATATTGGGCTCAAACTCACCACCCCAAGATCTAGTCACAAGCTCTTCCAACTAAGCTAGCCAGGAAACCCCATAGGTTGTCTTTCAATTGGACTAAAACAATCTGTTTTAAGAGCCTTTCCGCTTTATCAGCAACTTCACTGACAAAGTGATAGGTCTTCTAAAGCCATGATGTTTAACTTAAAACATGTAGGAATAAATAAATTTTGTACTCTTCAGGGACCCACACATCACATTCTAACCAATATTTACTTGACAGATGAATAAAAACTATAGTTTTCTATTAAATTCTATATAATACAAAATGAAAGAGACAGTAAGTGTATAAAATAAGGCTTAGCTATTGCCTAGAACAAAGGAAAAGAAAAGCTAAAGTAGACACTAAGATTTTAAGCTGACATTAATGGAAGAATCATTAGATCACTGACAAAAACAGGAATTTGAGAGTAAGAATTAGCTTATAATGAAATTGAGCACTATTTTACAAATACTGCATCTAAAGTGTTGCAACAATCAGAAAGGTAGAAAATATACATAGGCAGTTGCAGATACAGTTATCACATAACTTTTGATAATAAATAATGGTTTCTCCTGATACTTTAATAAGTGAGAAATTGTCAGTGATCACTGTTTGCCAAATACAAAAATGTAAAATAAGTAGGTCTTCCTTCTTCCATTGTACCCAGGTAGAATTCTACAGATAAGTTAATATTACATAACAGAATATTAAGTTCAATAAATTTCTGGAAATCATTTTCATAAATCTGGAATAAATTTAGAAAGAAAAATTAAATTATTACTTACTCTTTTATTAAATCTTTATTTTCTTGAATTCCTTCTTCTAATTTCAAACTTACTTTTTCATTTTCAAACTAATTTATAAAACAAAAGAACAGTTCATCACATTTTGCTTATTTTTAGCAAAATAAACACGAGTACAATCATTAAGCAGCATTTCTTTGCTAACAACTAAGAACTTTAAGAATTCTTTGCAAACAAAAAGCTTTGTGTCACAGCTTATAGATTTTCCTATAAGAATATGTATCTCACTTTCACAGATCTAAAATTAAGTTTGCTGAATCATCTCCAAAAAGTATCCAACAATATTTTAATGCAATATTGTCTTCCCTAAACATTTTTAAATGTTTTATCTTTGTCCTAACCCAATGTTGCATTTTCAACATTCTTCTTTCACTGGACCACAAAGCTGAAGCTAAATAGTTCCAAATATAAAATCCACAAATGTCATTGTTGGGTCCCCCCAAAATTGGGTACCCCAATAATGGGTGCATGATTAAAGGAGCGAGACTCATACAAAGTGAAGGTCAAGCAAAGCTTTATTTCACGCCTAGCATCAGGAATCATACCGACGGTCAAACAGACCCGTCCCGGCCGCCTCTCCAGAGAGGGTGATCCCTCCCTGCTTTCCAGACTAACTTTTATAGAGTAAAGGCCATGTGACTGGGTCTGGCCACACACAGGTGGCCAATGAGATTGTAACACACACAGGAAACTCCACAGTGATGCTAGGTGACCAACTGAGTTACAGTTTACCCTAGTAGACATTTGAACCAGCCTATCACACCTTGGTTAGGATTGGCGCCAAAAGGCTCCCAAAGGGTGGGGGCCCATACTCCTTGGTAGCTAGGAGACAGTATGTGCCCCCACTGATTGAATACCTCCACCTGGCCTGACCCACCCTTGTACTTGGACTTTGTTACGTGGGACTGGTTTCCCGGACTTGGTTTTAAATAAATTGGGGGGGGGGGGCAAGGTCAATTTAAGCTTTCCAGCAAAATGGCAGTTCAACCGGGGTGGGGCTGCTCTGGCTGAATAGGCCCTTACAATCATATTCCAATAAAAGACATTCATATCAAACAAATCATCACTAGTAATAGGGTTAAAATTAAAAATTTATAATTAGAATCATTAAAGCAATCTTTATCTAAAATAATTTATTATTTCCCTAATCATTTGCATTAAGCTTTGTGCAACTGTAAGGACCTATGTTATATTTTATTTTAGCTAGAGGCTTCCATTGAGGTTAAACAATAACTTTGTTGTTTAACCCTTAATGTCCCTGCTCCCCTCAGGGATTTTATATTTTAAGTCCCCCAGGGGACTTAAAAACAAGTCCCAGCTCCAAGTGTGAAGGCCAAGAAAAACAAGGCTGTACCCACCTTGAGTCTAGCCCTGACAGAAGTACAGCCATCTTGGCAAAGCAAAAGCTGGCACCTTGCACTGTAAGAGTGGGTTAGCATAAGAATGGCCATCCTGAAGGCCAGGAAGCCATTTTACTGAGCGTCCCTAACAAACCCACACTGTGCACTTGAGATAAGAGAAAGTAGCTAAAACCTAAGAAACAACTTAATCATGTACTACCACGGCGGTTAGGCGTTGGCGCCACAGGGACCAGATGTTAAAGAAAAACAAATAGTTAACTTGCAGAGATCACAATCCTGCTAGACCAGAGTCTCCCTTGGTTTGCAAATGTGCTAGTGATTTACAACAAAAAGGCCATCTTTTCAATGGCTCAGTACCATGAGGCCAAAGGTCGCCCTCCCCACCATAAAACTGTAGGAGGCTTAAGCAGAAGGAAATGTAATTAAGGTGAAAATTCTTCTAAACCTAAATCTCACGTAACTGCCAGGGTGACACCGGGGCGGCAAAAAGTTAAACAAAGTTAAGCTGTCAAAGTGGGGCGTAAGAGATGTATGTAGCTATGAAAAAGTGCCTTGAAAATGCTATATAAACCCTTGGCTTTGAGTGCTCAGGGTCCTCTTTGAAACTCTAATTGAGGGGTGGTCGACTCCATACCCTAACACAACTTGTCCTCTGTGCTCATACTAAAGCTGAAACACAGCATCCGTTAAAATTCAAAAAACACTGTCCTTAAAATCCACATCACAGAAATACTCTATTTTAAAGTATTACAGAATTATTATAGAAGTATTATAAAATCTACTACACTACATTTTCAATTCCAAATCTCATTATACCTGTAGTTCCTGAATGGCTTTCCGCTGTGCTTCAATTATCTTTCTATTTTCTTGCAACTTATTTTCTTTTTGCTTCAATTCAGATTCTACATTCACTTTCCACTTCTTGATCTTTTCAGCCTCCTTATACAGTTTTGAATATAGTCTGCTCATTGGCTCTGAATTCTGATAAATAGATTTTCAGAGTGGTTACACTAAATTTTGAACAATTAACAAATTACTGCTGCCTATTGCAAATATCCGTGAGTAATATAATATCTTAATAGTTGAGAACAATTCTCTCTTCAATTTATGCCCTACTAGCATCTTGAAAACTACATTAACTCTTTAAAAGTTATTAGCTATATTAGCTATTTCACTAAAGTTACCGGTCACTTGACTAAGTTATACGCTACTGAATAAAATCCAATACCTCCAAAATATACTTAAGCCAGATATTGGAAATATTTTAGTCAATGAGAGAATCTGGCTGGTTAAAAGCTAAAATAAGTCATTCTACATGAGATCTATAAATTTTTACAATGGTCTTAAAACATTTTGGTTATATGGTTTGGAGATTACCTAGAGGACATGAATTTTCAAATACAATGACAAAAACATATTTAACACAAGAGCTAGCTTTCATTTATTCTAAGGTCTTATTTAGCTTATATCTGGATTTCCTGCATTACCCATTTCAACATTATAAGGTAAATGCCAGTTCATTTTTTTTTAAATCACAGATTTCTGCTTGCTGATCCCTCTTTGTTATCAAAATACATGAATAATTTCCATATTTTTAAATTCTGTGATACTATGATCCAGCAACAGACACACAGTACTTTATCAGGCCATGGAATTTCCTTAAGTAGACTCTATGCTCGAAATGGGGCTTGAACTCAAGTATCTTGTGTTCTATCAACTGAACCAGCCCAGGTGCCCCAGAATTTCTCTGTTTTCCTTTTTTTGGGGGGGAGAGGGTGGGGGGAGAGAGAGAGAACAAGCAAGTATAAGGCAGAGGAGGGGCAGAGGGAAAAACAGACTCACCACTGAGCAGGGAGCCTGATGCCATGCAAGTCTCCATCCCAGGACCCTGAGATCATGACCTGAGCCAAAGGCAGACCCTTAACTGACTGAGCCACCCAGACATTCCTCATAGACATCTATGTGGCATAAGTAAGAATATTTTTTATAACCAAAAAAAAAAAAAAAAAAAAAAAAGAGTACCGCACGTTCTATAAATTCCTTAGACAACAAAGGAGCCAAACAATCATACTCATTAAAGGATTCTTTGTAAAATAGTGGTTTGAGTCTTGGCCTTTTCACATATTGTAGCCATAGACCCTCTTCTATTCTTGCTCTTTGTGGTTCAAAGTTAAATTTCCCTGAAAGAGTGGATGCTTGCATAACCCAGGAAAATGCAGAAAACTAGTGTTTCAGCAACTTTAAAAGAAAAACAAAGCGGGGGTAATGGTATTAAAGAATAGAACTTGGGTGCCTGGGTGGCTCAGTCATTAAGTGATCCCAGGTCCTGGGATGGAGCCCTGATTTGGGTTCCCTACTCAGCAGGAAGTCTGCTTCTCCCTTCTCCCACTGCCTCCTGCTCCCCCTGCTGTGCTTTCTCTGTCAAATAATAAAAAAAAATAAATAAACTTAAAAAAATAAAATAAAATAAAAAAATAAAAGATAGAACTTAAAACATTAGCCAAATTTTAATCCTTTAGAAGCTTCAAAAAGAAAGGCATATACAAATAACAATAAATGATACTACAATTACAAGAAATTTAATATAGATAGGAAGAAATCTTCTGACCTCAAAATCAGAGTCTTTCAGGCCTTCCTGGTAGTGACAACTGTCAGAATTATCAACCTAAAAAAATGAGTAAGTGTTTCCTGTAAGAAAATTTTTTTTAATTTATTTTCAGTGTAACAGAATTCATTGTTTTTGCACCACACCCAGTGCTCCATGCAATATAAGAAAATATTTCAGATGAGAGTTTCAAAATAGTAGCAATTAAGTACCGACAACTAATTATCCAACAGCTAAAGAATTTTTTTCCTTTTTCAAATAAGCAAGTCAATACCTAAACAGATTATATCTATGTACCTTATATCTAACTTACCTGTTCAAGCATGGGCAAAAACTTAACTTTTTGTAAAGCTGGATCTGCAAGATAAAAAACAACTGGTATTAAATTCGCTAACCTCTTATTTTTTATATTATTATATCTAACTTTAATGTCAAGGCTCTCAAAATAATACTTATATTTTCAATATCTAGCAATGTGTATGTAAAAAATACTTTTAAATACAGTGATATATTGCTTTTCCAGTCTCTTACCTGAATCAATGTTTTCCCCATTTTTGGAGAGATTAGTCATTGGAAATGGAAAACTAAAATCATCTTCAATATATTTGCTGAAACTCTAGAAATACAAAGAAGTTCTTAAATATAGTGTTCCAAAACCACTGTGATAACTAGCAGTGTAATATGCAATTATATATGTAATATACATCTGCTTAAAGACGTGATTTCAACTGTAAATCCTTTAAGGTATATATAATATTTAAAATATCAAGTGGTTTTGCTATGTAAAAAAAATTCATCCTTTGTAAGTATTCAAGAAAAATAATATTAATTCTAATTAGTAGCTTAATATATTAGTTTTCTTCAATTTCACTATGATCTTTCCCTTGATAAAACTGAGAGTTGTCTTCACTGAATAGCATCTTAGTACTACACTATTAGCTATAGAGACCATAGGAATTTTCCTACAGCATATAAAATTGAAATATTGCTTCATTCCATCCCCAATATAAAGCTCCACAGAAAATTTTAAAAATAATTATGAGTAAAAGCTGTTTAACCTGAGAAATTTGGTATAATTCCTTCTTTCTGATAAGAACTCTATTATATAAGTGAATTTCTCTTTTTATCCTCACAACCAGGTGACTCAAAGCCAAATTTTAAGCTTAGTCAGACACTAATTTTTACCAGTATTTTGACATATTTGTCCAAATTTTCTTATTTTTTTCCCCGACCCTAATATTCTCTTAACATGTTTCTGTATCTTGCTATTTCATTGTATATGTCTTACAAATTGCCTCAAGTCATTTAAGGACAGAGGGAAGATTCAAAAAAAGCAGGATTTGTTATGTATCCAGAGTTCCAAAGACCCAGTGATTCTTTTTTTAAATGAAAGATGCTTACAAATATTACGTATGCTTATCATTCATTCCAGGCAATATTACTGAAAATTCTTGGGTAATAAAAATCCTGGAAGATAGCACAAGCAGTAATTTCTCTGACATTGGCCATAATCATATTTTTCTAGATAGGTCTCCTGAGTCAGGGAATCTTGAGTCAAGTCAGAAACAAAAATGAACCATTGGGACTTCAAGATAAAAATCTTCTGCGTAGTGAAGGAAACAATCAACAAAATTAAAAAACAACCTACTGAATGAGAACAGATACTTGCAAACAACATATCCAATAAAGGATTAGTATCCAAAATATATAAAGAATTTATAAAATTCAACACCCAAAAATAATTTAATTGAAAAATGGGCAGAAGACTTGAATAGATATTTCTCCAAAGAAGACATATATACAGATAGTCAACACACACACGAAAAGAGGCTTAACATCATTCATCACCACAGAAATGCAAATTAAAACCACAATGAGATATCACCTCACACCTTTCAGAATGGCTAAAATGAAAAAACACAAACAACAAGTATTGACAAGGTTGTGGAGAAAAAGGATCCCTCATGCACTGCTGGTAGGAATGCAAAGGGGTGCAGCCACTCTGGAAAACAGTATGGAGGTTCCTAAAAAAAATTTTTTTTTAAATAAAGAAAATTCAAAATACAACTCCCCTATGATCCAGCAACTCCCTTACTGGGTATTTACCCAAAGATTATGAAAACACTAATTTGAAAAGATGTATGACCCCTGTGTTTATTGTAGCATTACTTATAATAGCCAACCTATGGAAGAAGCTCAAGTGTCCACTGACTGATGAATGGTTATAGATGGAATATTACTCACCCATAAAAAAGAATGAAATCTTCCCATTTGCAATGACATGGAAGGAGCTAAAGTGTATTATCCTAAGTAAAATAAGTCAGGCAGAGAAAGAAAAATACCATGTGATTTCACTCATATGTGAAATCTAAGAAACAAAAAGATAATCATAGAAGGGGAAGAAAGAGACTAACCAAGAAACAGACTCTTAACTATAGACTACTAACTTATGGTAACCAAAGGGGAGGAGGGTGGGAGATGGGTAAAACAGGGCATGGGGATTAAGGAGGATCCTTCTTGTGGTAAGCACTATGTGATGTATGGAAGTGTTAAATCAGTATATTGTACACCTGTAGCTAACACGAGTAAATTGGATTTAACATTTTAAATAAATTTGTTTAAAATTCGTGGGTAAATCAGGCCACATTTTCTAGGAAAAAGAATTATAAAGTAACACCCGTAAGAAAGTACATGGTGTCTCCTTACCTGAAGTTAATAGTCAAATCAAGATTCATATGCAAATTTACCTTGAAGAAATTAGACTCTCCTCCCAAACTCTGAGGTTTCACTGCAGATACTTGACTGCTACTTAATCTTGGTGGTACAAACAATTTAAAAGGCTTTTGCTTTTCCATTTTCTCTCTTCCAGTTGTAATTATCTATTGCCCCAGAAGGCAGGGGGGGAAAAAGTGTTTTTACATTGTTTAATACACTCTTTATGCTTTATTTTTAAAAGCAAGGTCTGTACAACAAATGCCATGTAAAGGAGCGGGTGTAACCTTTGCTACACTGAGTCTGCGGCGTCACATCACTGGGCGAGTCAAAGTAAAAACACCCCACAGCTGTTCCTACCATCTACCACCACCAACGGCCAAGCTGGCGACCTAGATAAGCCAGAAAGTCCGAGGTACCATCACTGTGACAGCCCGAAAACAAAGCTCTACCTCCGCCAGCCCTGGTAAATTGCATCACTCCACCGCGAGAACTACGGTAGATTCTTAAGAGGGCTACCGGACACCCAGGAGGTGCTGGAGGGGCTGGGGGAGGGGAGCCCTCGCAGGCGGAGGGCCGCAGGAGCCGCAGGTGCCCACGGAATCAGATTATCGCCCAGCTCCTGGTTCCGTCGTCAAAAAAAGGAACTCCGGACCCCTGCCCTTACCTTTCAAGATTCAGGGGGAAACCGTGGACTCGGTGCCCACGCGAACTGCTACCTGCTGTCTATTAGCACAGCAAAAAGAATCAACGAGAGCTTCTGCCTTCGAACCTCAGAAAAGGCGGGAAATCGCTCCCCTTCGGCGGCCAGCCAGGAAAGGGCGCGGTACACGACTGTTTAACGGCTAAATAACGGTCAGCTGCGAGAGTTCGCCCGGCTCCCAATTCTCGCGAGATTTTCCTTTACCTTGGTAACGATTCTTCGCGGGATTCTATTTTTCCTTCGAGTAGACGTTCTTTAAGATTCTGCTATTGTCAGAGAATGCAAGGAAAACTAGCAAGGACTGTGATAGATTGGAGCAGAGAGTGAAAAATGCATTGCTGTCCTCCAAGAGTTGAGTCTTCGGGAAGAAACAGATGGGCAGATAATTACAGCCAGGTGTAATCATTTAAAGGTGGTAATTTAGAAAGGGTGGTTAAAACACAGAGAAAGCGGCACTTGGGGGGGCCTGGGGAGTCAGGAGAGGCTGCACGGAGGTGTTGGGCTGCTCTTACAGCCTCGCTCAAGAATAGGAGAGTGATTAGAGAGAGAGTGGGCCGACAGTTAATGGGGAAAGAGGACTCCTGACCGAGAGAACACAGGCGGAGGCCCTGTGGTTGTGAGCGAGATTAGTACAAGAGAGACTCCAAGAAGTTTCGCGTAGGTGTGTGAGGCCAGGTGGGAAAACGGCAAGAGATGAGGCTGCAGATTTGGCAGATAGGAGGCCTTCCAAAGGCTTTTGGATTTTAGCCTTCCTGGATGGGGATCTTGAAGAGTTCTGAGTAGAAAGGGAGGCAAGATCAAGGTCAGAAGAAAATGTGTCGTTATGAAAAATGGCATAGGTATGTCGGACTGGAGTTTGGGAGAGAGTTTAATAGGCAGGATAAGGTGTGAGGAGCTGAGCCGTGACAGTGAAGATGAAGAAGAGGCATCAAATGTATATTTAGGAAGTAAAATTAATAGGATTTGATGACTTTTTAAAATAGTAAGCAGGGAAAGAAGTCTGACTGCTTGGCTTCAAGCTGTGGCGAGGAAATACAATAAATATTGTGGTACTAAATACCTAGGTTTGAGCAATACAAGAATGAATTCCATTTTGAATACATTTGACTTTGTTTTCTAACTTCTTCCGGTACTATACTTGATGTTTTCCCAAAGGGCTTAAGTAATATTTTTAAATATCCAACTTTGTATAAATTTAATCTATGAGACATCATAGTTTCTGCTAAAATTTAAAAATTTTTGATCCAGGTTAAGTACTTTATTTTACATTTTAAGGAAACAGTCTAGATACCCTAAAAAAGACAAAATAGTCCCTCCAAGAGATGATTCCAGGTTTATGCCCAAGATGCCCTGTGGAGGCAATAATTAATAAATTTAAATAAGACGTTCTTAAAGTTGAGGATATAAATTCAATCCAGTTTTTTTAAGTTTTATAGCTTAAAAAAATTGGACTATGGTCTTTTTTTCTGTCTTGAAAAACCAAAATGTTACTATGCCTTGGATTAAATTAACTTAAATTCACAGTATTTTATTTACTTACAGTCTTTCAAAACAATACAGCCAGCATAGAATTTCTCAGTTTCATATACTTCACATAGAATTTATTTTTACTAAATAGCCTTTCTATCCATACAAGGATTAAAATATCTGTGGAAAGTTTTCAGTTTTTAAGAACTTCATTTTTTCTACAAAAGGTATTGGCAAAAATGTCAAAATATTGCCTACCAGAATGAGTAGTAATTTGTGCTAAATTTCCTAATATATGTTAAAACATTTTGATGATTTGTCATTTTAACTTTTTTTAATATCTTACCATTACCAATTTTTTAAATGTGGCCTTAAAAAGATTTTTTTTAAGCTAAGAAAAAGTAATAAGAGTTGAACAGTTTTGTTCCCCTTTAATAATTCATAAAATGCTATAACAGGAATAAGTTTAGAAAGTTAGTTCTTAATCCATCAATCTGGCCTAATTAATGAGTTTCACAAACTACCTTTATTCTGATTACAACTGTTTCCACTAGATAGCCTTTCTCATATCCATAATCTACATATTTTCGTTCAGTTTTTCTACTAAAAGAAAAAAGTAAAGTTTCTTCAGGTAAGAACTCTATTTAGCATTATTCCCTTTTGAAGGAACCATACGGCAACAAAATAGTCATTGCTTCTTTTGAGTAAAATCTTGAAAAGAGTCCTAGATGTCCCTCTAGTGGTTCGTCCTATATTCCACAAAATTTGATGAGCACTGATGACATCCATTTTATGGTGATATATTGGTTACCTAGCAAACCTATTTGTTTTTCAAATCAGTCATCCTATGATGATAGAGTCAAAAAATCTAGATTTAGAAAGTTTTAAGACAAACCACAACAACATTCTAAATTTCAACAATGTGAATACAAATTCCATTTCTCCAAGAGTGAACTAGCCAATTTGGGGTCATTTGCTTTCCAGGTGCTAAGTATTTCTGAGTAATTGTGATTCAGTGTTCTCAGTTCAGTGAGCCTCCCTATGAGACGAGCAAAATGCTGTAGGTCTTCTGGATGATAAATTTTTGAATATTTGTACAAAATTTGTAAAATGGGTTCTTGTATATTTTCCACATGCTTCTTATCTTTAAGGTATGGACGATCTGAAAAACATCATCGTATATATCTTAATGAATACTGGAAAGTTGTAGAAGATAATTAATTCAAAACAATACAGTTTGTAAATAATAAAAATAACAAATATTTAACAAACCCTAAATGTATGCAAGATATTATGCAAGTAACTTACTTCGTATAGTATCTTATTTTAATCTTCATAGTACACTATGAGGTAGAGAAATAAAGTCAAATAGGAAGAGAAGGGTCATCAGTAAGTGGTTGTAAGAGTACAAGAAAAATTTTAAGCTTACTTGAAATTTAAAAAGATTAATTTCCTCAAGATGAACAGTAAGCAAAAGGCAAGCTTCTTAAGTACCTAGTTATAAAATATAAGAACCAACCAAGAATTTCTGAATGGGTAGGCAACAATTATTCATCCAGTCATTGTGGTGGAGACACCATTTCCTGCCCTCTTTAAGCTTATATCCTGAGTTTGGGAGGAGTGGGCAAGAAAAGAGATATATACACATTTTAAATTTAAATTTAAAAAAAGGGGGGGGGGTTCCCTGGGTGGCTCAGTGGGTTAAAGCCTCTGCCTCTGGCTCAGGTCACGATCCCAGGGTCCTAGGATTGAGCCCCACATCAGGCTCTCTGTTCAGCAGGGAGCCTGCTTCCCCCTCTCTCTCTGCCTGCCTCTCTGCCTACTTCTAATCTCTCTCTGTCTAATAAATAAATAAAATCTTTTTTAAAATAAATAAATAATATGACAATGATAAGTGTTATAGAGAAAAATAAACAGGAGAAAGAATAAGAATTTAGGGTGGAAGGTCAGTTGCTATTTTTAAAAGGATAATCCGGAGGTAAGATGACATTTAACAGAGATCAGAGATAAAGGAAGAATGTAATTATCTGGGGAAAGAGATTTCCAAGCATATTTGTTAGATACAACACAACCTGTGGCAGGAGTCTGCTTGACATTTTCAAGTAACATGTGTATCAAAATTAATGTGGCTGTGGTGGTGTGAAAAAAAGGGATAGTAGTAGGCAATAATAGAAAGAACTTGGCTTTTACCTGTATAGAACAGGAAATCATGAAAGAGTTAGGAGCAGATGTGTAAACCTGGCAATTCACAGACCTGTACCCCTGGGGCTAATAATACATTATATGTTTATAAAATTTTTTTTAATTAAAAAAAAGTTATGAGCAGAGAAATGAAATGATCTAGCTTATGTTTTAAAAGAATAACTCTGGCTACTATATAGAGAATAGACTCTAGGGAGGCAAGGGCAGAAACAGGAAAGCAAGAGAAGATACTAGTTCGCATTAGGGTGGCCGGAACAGAGACAGTAAAAAGTGGTTGAGTTCTGGATATATTTTGAGGCTAAAGCCAAGAAGAGGTGTTGCATATTTGACAGGGTATAAAAGAAAGAAAGTACTGAAAGATGAATTCACAAATTTTGTCTTGTGTAACTTGAAGGATGGAGATGAACATTTAGTAAAGATTGGGGAAGGATCAGTGAAAAGATCAGGAGTTCACCTTGGGAGATGTTAAATTTGATATGTCTACTACAAGTTGAAATCTTGAGTAGACTATTTAGTGGGAGCTTAGGGGAGCAGTCCAAGTTGGTATATAACTTTGGGACTTAACATGTAGATGGTGTTTAAAGCTATGACATAGGATGAAATTTCAAAGGAAGTAAGTGTAGAAGAAAAGAGAACTGAGCTCTAGGACACTCAACATTTATTAGTGTGGGAGATAAGGAGAAATCAACAAAGGAGATGGGAAAATCAGCCACTGAGGAGGAAAATCAAGAGAGTATGATGTCCTGGAATTTAAGTGGAGGGAAAAATGTCTAGAAGGAAGGAATGATCAACAGAAGCCAAGTGATAAAAGTTTTCCAAGAGAGAAGGAGTGATCTGCTCTGCCAGATGAAGCGGATGGGTCAAATACAATGAGGACTAAGAATTGAAAACTGGAATCAGCAGTGCCAGATTACTGACAGTCTTTGACAAATTATGGTAGTATGGAGAGAAGGGGACAAAAATCTGACTGCAGTGGGTTCCAGAGTAAATGAGATAAGATGAATGAAGGCAGGAGTACACAGAAAAAAAATGTTTTTCTGTAGAGTAGAGCAGAGAAATGGGAAAATTGCTGAAAGCGATTAGAGGTCAAGAAGGCTTTTTTCTAAGATGCAAGAATTTATAGCATGTTCATAAGCTGAAGTGAATTCTCTCAAAGAGAAAATTTTGATGAAATAAAGTTAACATTTGGCATCAGTGAATAATAACCACAGACATCATGTTTTGATTGCCAAACTTAATCCAAATACATATTTCTGAATGGTTTTTACCTGAAAAAAACACAGTTGTTGCTGCAAGCAGAGCATATTCAGTATTAGTAATATTAAGTTCACTCATTCTTCTGTAGAAGCAAAATAATGTGGTAATAAATTCTTCAGCAATGCCTAAAAAGATTAATATCAAATATATTTTCTTCAGACAATAGTGCATAATCAAACATATTGCCATTACCATCTTTTCTCAAAGCAGAATAATAAAATGAAACATTGTATCTGATCAATTTTTCCCATCCAATATAATATTTTGTATTGTATGTAATATTACCAGTCAGTGTAGCAGGTGGACAGTCTTCATTGCAAAATGTTTCCATAGAATAAATAACACTTCTATTATCACTCTGACTGGGAAAACTCAATGAATGATCTGAATGATCTGATATTCTCATAGGACCTAGTAACAGGGAAAAATATAAAGTCTGATTTTTAAAAAGTCTTTATACAGATAATAAATCCAATCTCTCTAATCTGTTAGGAAATATTCCCAACAAATGGTAGTTTTATAATTTTTATTTCTGAAACATGAACTGAGATAAATAGTTCAGATTTTATACAAATTTCACATAGAAAACCCTGCAAAAATGTTTTCCATGATGACATATAATTGGGAAAAAAAAGGTTTTCTTTCAAAGAAAAGCAAAGGCTAGATCAATGAATTGGAAAAGCTATCATGAAGTACTTATACCAACTAGTCAAATTATAATATAATATTTATTATAAAAATATAATAAAAATGATGTTATGTAATTTCTTGCTGTGTTTAATAGTAACCGTTAACATTAAGATTGAGTTGATTGACATTTTTTACTTTCAGAAGCTGATGAAAGACATTCTTTCTGACTGTAAAGTTGGGCCCCATGAAGGAACATCACTTCAGTTTTTGATCCTTTGCATAATGCAGTCTGGTCCTCAGCTGTCAAATTTTCAAATCCTTGAAGAAAAGATCACATAATTGTTTGAAATGAGTAATGAAGAGGTAATTTTCAGGCATAAGATTTAATGTTTTTAATTATTAATTTAGTTATAATGTCAATCCTAAGTGTTTCCTTAGAATAATCAAGATCTGTAATTTCAAATATGAACAAAATTTTTGATTCTACATGGTAATATTTTGGAGCACTTTCACCAGAAATAGAGAATAATACTTTCTCATATGGCAAAAGCAAATTAAACATAGTCAGTTTAGCCTCAAAGAATTTATTTTTACAGTGAGTTATCTGTGCATATAATTTTTAGCCAACTGTAGCTTGATTTTTTTCATATTATACAATTTTATTTGATTTATTTTTATATTCAGAAACAACAATTTATTTCAAAACATTAAAAGACACAATCAATCATGTGTCTTGCACTAAGTCTTTGGAGTCATTTGAATGTTTTTAAATATGAATATTTTAATCATCTGATTGTTTTTTGTTTTATTTTGTTTTTAGAGAGAGAGAGAGAGAGCACACGAGAGGTCCAGAGGGGCAGAGGGAGAGAGAGAATATTAAGCAGTCTCCATGCTCAGCATAGAGCACAATGTGGGGCTAAAATTCATGACCCGGAGATTATGACTTGAGCAAAAATCAAGAGTGGGATGCTTAATCAACCACACCTGATTGTTTAAAGCATACAAAATGAACAGCTTTGGTGGAAAAACAGATGTTTTATTTTCCTAAAATGTCCCCTTCCTTTAAAACAGGTAACTTTTAAAAAATTAAGTATGAAACTGATTTTTTCACAAAGGTCATAAAGTGATTACCTGGGAGTCCCTTGGTAAAATCCATTAACCCCTGTAGGTGTAGGACCACTGTCTCCGAGAGTCTCAAAAAGCTCAGTTCAGGATTTACATACTTCTGCAGCTAGCCAACAAAAAGAAATAAGAGTAATGGATTTTATTTCTTTCAACTAACTTTAGATTTTTAACTTTTATGTTTATGCCCTTATTTTCTAATATAATTAGTTATAAATTATTTCTCCCCATTAATGAACACATACAAATTTCTTTGTTTCCTCTAAAGGAATTGTATATTTTTGATGAGCAGCCACAATGTTATTAATGAGCTGATGTTCCTCTTGAGTTAGTTCCATGCTCTCCTTAATCTATAAGAAAACATAGGGGGAAAACTATAATGAATTTGTATTAAGCAACACAAGTCATCATTAAAGAAACAAGAAATTTTATAAGAGTCTTACCATTTTTCCAGCTCTAGTGGTGGATGATACAAGCTTGTTGTCTAGTCCTTCCTCTTCCACTTTGATGCTAGAGTAAAAACTATTCTTCTGTTTAAAGTTCTTTCGAAGTCTCTTTGATTTGCATTGGATTTCTGTGAGCAAACCTGTGATATTATGAAATTCAAATAAGATGTTTTAGGTTTAGCAAATAACATCATAGGATTTAATGAAAATGTTCTTACACTGTACACATATATTATCATAGACTTGTCTTTTCACAAAGAACTTTCCTTTTTTTGGCAAGCATGTACACAGCAATTAAATTTACTACATTAATTTCCTCTTTTCCTTCCATAACTACCTCTACTTACAAGTACATAGTCATCCTACACATAGATTAAAAATCAATTTTGCATCTCCAAACCATAAATTTAGACCTTTTTTAATTTATTTGACAGAGAGAGCAAGAGATAACACGTAGAGAGAGAGGCAGGCAGAGAGAGAGGGGGAAGCAGGCTCCCTGCAGAAAGTCCGATGGAGGGCTCGATCTCAGGTCCCTGAGATCATGACCTGAGCCAAAGGCAGAGGCTTAACCCATTGAGCCACCCAGGCGCCCCTAGACCTTTTATGTTAGAGAAATTTCTACATTATATCATGGAAACAACATAGAATACCAATTTATAAAGAAGTTCAACTACTTTATCTATGAGCTTTTTTCTTTGATTTTTTTTTATATAAAGTCAAGGAAATATTTTGTGATTTTGTTAAATGAGCTAAGTCACTTTTTTTCTTAATAAAACAGGACAATAGTATTTTGTTATGGCAGTCTGAGCAGTCTCAGACAGAGATAAAGTAAAGGATTCGGCTGGTTGGACAAGACGACCTTAAGATCGACTCCAACCTGAATTTTTTTTTTTAAAGATTTTTAAGTAATCTCTATCCCCAACATGGGGCTCAACCTCACAACCCTGAGATCAGGAGTTACATGTTCTATCAACTAATCCAGCCATCCAGGTGCCCCCACCCCTGGAATTTTAAATAATAGGAATCCTTTTGGTCAAGCTATGAAGAGTTAAGATTTTATTAAAATAAGCAATGCAATATAAACAGATCATTGCATTGGTGTTTAGTGAACAGGAGTGTAATTTAATAAAAATTGGAGAATATTATCATAGCAGTTAAAGGAAAATAAAAAGAGATAATGAAGAAACAGCCATAAAATTAATATAATAGAAAGATTGCAAGATAAGAGTTTGAGCAAGGCTAGATTAAGCATGAAAACACTAATACTTTATTAAGAAAATGAACTTTGAAATCACAATGACATTTTGAGCCCTAGAAAATAGGAGGAGTTGTGAAAATAAGGCCAAAATCTTAGTACTACCCTGAAGATTACATGATATCATGTAATTTATAAGCTAAAAACACTGTGAACATAGAAGGAACTCAAACAGCCTAAGTACTCTTCCGCCTGTTCG
Source organism: Mustela erminea (assembly GCF_009829155.1). Taxonomy (NCBI): domain Eukaryota; kingdom Metazoa; phylum Chordata; class Mammalia; order Carnivora; family Mustelidae; genus Mustela; species Mustela erminea. The sequence continues at coordinate 11,436,953 of NC_045623.1, forward strand.
AGTTGGTTTTTGACACCTATGAGCTATTAGTAGGCTCTACATACCTACTTGTCATGTAGGCTTCTAAAGATACAAGCCCAAAGAAGGGGAACTACTAATTTAAAATTCTGCTCTTTGTAGATAAATTATATAACCTTAGGTTAAGTCATATGAAAATACAAGGATTTCCAATGAAGAAGAACATATGATTATTGCCAAAATTAGACCAATATAGTGTAGAACAGGGTTTATGGAAATAATTACCTAGATTGGTTACTAGTCATCCCAATCTATCAGTTGTTAGAGAAATAGCTTAAATCTAGACTAGTATGTTAATGTTCCAAATGATAATTTGAGTAATGCATTATGTTGTCAATAAGATAAGAAAAACTAAAATCACCCTCAAAAAAGAATCCCCAAAGTCCATAATAACACTTACATTCTGCCAGCATTCCTACTGCCTTACACTTTTTCAGTCTGCACTCTTGACATTTCCTACGCATGTACATGTCCATTTCACAGTGGCCACCATTCTTGCAGTGATATACTGCATTTTTGGTGATACTACGTCGGAAAAAACCTAATAACAAAAAAAGTACTTTTAAAATTTCACTATTAATGGGGCACCTGGGTGGCTCAGAGGGTTAAGCCTCTGCCTTCGGCTCAGGTCATGGTCCCAGGGTCCTGGGATTGAGCCCCGCATCAGGCTCTCTGCTCGGTGGGGAGTCTGCTTCCTCCTCTCTCTCTCTCTCTCTCTCTCTCTCCCTGCCTCTCCACCTACTTGAGATAAATAAATAAATAAAATTTCACTATTAAGTATTTTTAGGGTTTTGTTTGTTTAAGATTTTACTTATTTGACACAGAGAGAGCAAGAGAGCACAAGCAGGCAGGCAGAGGGAGAGGGAGAAGCAGACTCCCCACAGAGCAGGGAGCCTGATGTGGGGCTTGATATGGGATTCAATGTGAGGTTTGCTTTTGGGATCCTGAGATCATGACCTGAGCCAAAGACAGATGCTTAAATGACTAAACCACCCAGGAGACCCATTTTTTAAATATATATCTTCCTAGTAGAGCTAAGTAATCAAAATAACTAAATTATTTCAATAAAATGCTTTTTTCCATCAGTAAGATTCAATTTAATATATGTTTATATTCCCTCATGATTGATATCTTCTATTCCAAGGTTGTTTCTTTCAATAATCACAACTAGAAATTAAACAAAATAGTTCCATCAATTAAGATAACTTTCTATTTTAATACGGCTATAATATATCATCTAAAAGCATTTTTACAACTATGTTGTACAGAATATCAGGATTCCATGAAGCGTCTCTCAAGGTGCCCTTGAAAAAATATACGCTCCTCAAAATAAGTCAATCAGAGAAAGACAACTATCATATGATCTCCCTGATATGAGGAAGTGGAGATGCAATGCGGGGGGCTTGAGGGGTAGGAAAAGAATAAATGGAACAAGATGGGATCGGGAGGGAGACAAACCATAAGAGACTCTTAATGTCACAAAACAAACTGAGGGTTGCCGGTGGGGGGTGGGGAGGGCCTAGGGAGAGGGTGGTTGGGTTATGGACATTGGGGAGGGTATGTGCTATGGTGAGTACTGTGAAGTGTGTAAACCTGGCGATTCACAGACCTGTACCCTGGGGCTAATAATATATGTTTATTAAAAAATTTATAAATTATTTTTTAAAAATCACAGAGCTAAAGAGAAAAAAAAAGAATATATGCTCCTGTAAAACTATAAGGAAAATCTCTTTTCTTTTCTCCTCATATTACCACCTCAACCATACAAATAGGAAAAGTTATTCTTTGAAACTTACTTCTCTATCCTTCTTCCTTTTTTAGCACTCACCCAGGTTAGAAAACATTTTTAGGTTATTTGGTCTGAGACATTGAATAGGCTGTGGTTTGTGTGTGTATATGTGTGTATGTGTGTGTGTGTGTGTGTGTGTGTGTGTGTGTTTTGGTGGAGGTGTCCATATTATCCTTTTCACTTCCTAAATCCATGCATAGCAGCCCCCCTTCCCATTTCCTCTTTCATTCCCCATTCCTACGCAGTAACCTCTGCTATCTTCCTCTTAATCCATTCCAAGCAGTAAAGTTGACAATCTTTGTCAATGCCCCTCTTAGAGACCTGCCATACCCTTTTTTTCTGTAGACCACACTTGAGAGTTTTATTATTTAAATTCAGCAAAGGAAGTAGAAATATCAGCTTAAGTTCTAGAACCATGCCTCATCTTCCATCTAGCTTTTTTTTTTAAGATTTATTTATTTATTTAAAAGAGAGAGAAAGAGCAGTAGAGAGAGAGGACAAACATGAGTGAGGGTCAGGAGAGGGAGAAGCAGGTTCACCACTGAGCAGAGAGCTCAATGTGATGTGGGGGCTGGATCCCAGGATGCGGGGATCATGACCTGAGGTGAAGGCAGGCGCTTAACCCAGGGGCCCCTTCTTCCATCTAGTTTGAACAGCAAGGCCCTGCCTTTTAAGAATAAGCAAATACTTGCCCAGCTATTCTATTCATAAAGCTGGTACCTAATTTCCCACAGTCTTCATTTGGCTATTCTTTGTGAGGGATGAGTTGTGAGATTCTGACAGCAAATCTTCACCCTGATCTTCTAAACAGACATGCTTAACAAGATGCATTGCCTAATCATTTCCAGGTTCTGTCACAACATTGCAATTGTAAATAAAAACATTGCAGGAGTGTTTCAAAAACTTCATCAAGGACTCAAAACTTCATCAAGGACTATTTTCACTCTTTGAAAATTCCATTGTCAATTATGATCTTCACTTGCAAGCCTCCCGTTTGTTTTCAGAAAAGCATTCAAAGAAATTAAAATAGCATCATAGAAATCATTTAATTCAAATTCCCTTCTAATGCATGAATTATATCAACCACATGAGAAGATGGAGAAGTTAACATTCAGATATTTTTAAAAATCCTTTTTTTCTTACAGATTTAATTAATTAATTAATTAATTAATTTGACAAAGATAGAACGCGTATGTGCTGGAGCAAGAGGAGGGGTGAAGGGAAGGGGCAGAGAGGGGAAGGGAGAGGGACAAGCAGACTCTGAGCCAAGCGCAGAGCCTTGCACTCCAGCCTTGATCCCACCATCAGAGATCACAACCTGAGCCAAAACCAAGAGCCAGTCGCCCAGCCAATGGAGCCACCCAGGAGCCCCTAAAAATCATTTTCTATTCCAATATCCGATTCATCTAAAACCACAGAAACCTCCTGCAGCATAAATACTGAATTTTCTATTTAAATGTAAAAGTTTTCATCAAAAATGAAAACTAAATCAAAGCTATTCCATTTTCACGTCTTCTAGGCACGGATTGACCACTTTTAAATGTATCATTGGCTCTCTCTGGTTTTATTTTTCACACTCTGAAAAATAAGAGTATTCTTACATGCCTAAACTTCCATGACTCTTCAGTAAACACTAGGACTTTCAGTTTGATTTTAACTTTTTCCTTACCCTTGCAACCTTCGCAAGTAAGTGCATTATAATGATATCCTGATGCTTTATCACCACAAACTACACAGAGTTCTTCCTGTCGCTTAATCCGAATAGAAGAGTGAGTTAGTCTGGACCTTTTTATTCCAGAATAGCCATCTTCAGCATCATGGTCAACCACATAAGTGGGTTTATTTAGTTCATAGGAACCAAATACACACTCTCCACCACCAAACTGTGGATCCAAGCTGTAAGTGTTGAAATGACTTTGTAAAGATTGGGGCTGCAGAGCTGTTGGAAACTGGACCGTAGAATACTGGCAATAAGCTGATTCTTGAAAATCAGTGTCGTGCAGCTGATAGTTGATTTGCTCTGGCAGAATATCTAGTTGTTTTAATATAAAAAAAAAGAACAAACGGTAAAAAGTCAAAATTCCATAATTATTTTTAAATGTCAAAGAGCTGTATGCTCAACAATGAGTTCAACATGTCCACTGCGTCGCAAGGACTTGCTGGCCAGCACCAGGAGCGAGGAGCGGGCAGTAAACTGATTTATCCTGCTTCATAAGTGCTGCCATTCCAGGGGTAGGCGGAGGTTGCTCTGGGGATGGGAAAAAGGCCAGTCTGTTGCTAATGGCTTACATATCAATCCAGTCTCCCTTCTTAACTAGAAATGTGTATTTCCCCTTGTCTGGAAGGAAAGAAGGCTTTCCCAATCCTTTGCATTTCCCTTGTGTGGATAAAATGGTTTGCAGTACAGTCAGGTCAGTAAAGACATGAATTAATAAATTATCCCACCCCCCCAAAAAAAATCAAACTAAAATACAATTTTACTTGGTTATTTCAAGCAAATATATATATGTGTGTGTGTGTATATATATATATATATATATATATATATGTTTTTGTTTGAACTCCCATTAAATATACCTTAACACTGTCCTTTGCCATTTGTACACCTGATTTAAATTACTAGTTTCTTTTGCATTTTGTTGACTAACAATTCTAACTATCAATTATCTGGGGATAAATTTGCCTGCTTTACCAGGTTACTATAAGGATGAAACAAAATATGGTATGCAAAAGCATATATAAAATATAAACTAATGCTTAATGAATATCATTATTATAATTACCAGAAGCTTCCAAACACCAACTTACTTTCTTTTTTAAGATTTATCTATTTATTTCAGAGAGAGTGCGCACATGCGCGAGCTTGGGGAGGGGCAAAGGGAGAAGGAGAGAGAATCCTTGGGCAAACTCCCCACTTGATTCCTGGCCCCTGATGATGTGGGAAACAGGCAGAAGAAAAAATTATTAAATTTCCTTACCCACTGACAAGCCCTCGAAACAGGCAGAGTGACATTTCTCTAGGGACTCAACTACTCCACCTTAATGCTTTGCTAAGGGCAAAGGGCAATCCTAGCCTGAGGACCCCAACCCTCAACCAGGATCCTGAAGTCTACTTTAACAATTCCTTTGAAAACTTCCTTTATCTCAAAACTCTCCAAGCATATGACCACTGATACACACTAAAGGTTCTCACCAACAAAGGCTTTATTACTGGTTGAATAACCTTTTTCCCCAACAATATCTAGCCCCTCAATGTCCTGGAAACCTTGCTTACAAAATTCCTTGGAGACTTACGCCATCCCCGACCCCCTCCCAACTTGTAAGTCATATAATGGGCCGCTCCTCACAACCCCAGGTAGCAGCTCTTTCTGCCCATCGGTCCTGTCCCTCTGCTTTAATAAACCACCATTCTGAACCATAGATGTCTCAAGAATTCTTTCTTGGTCATTGGCTCTGGACCTGACCCCACTAAACCTCCCTTATATTCTAAAACTTCATCACTGAGATCATGGTCTGCACCAAAATCAAGAGCCAGCCTCCTAACCAAACTGAGCCACCCAGGTGCCAGGGATGGCGTAAGTCTCCAAGGAATTTTGTAAGCAAAATTCTGCTTTCAGGAAAATTTCTAAGTCTAAATCCAGAAAATTGGCTCCAAAAGGACCCAGGAATACTGAATATCTATATCTGTAACTAGTAATATTTGTACTTTTCCTGATGCTGAGTCAGGTGATTAAACTTACTTTTAACCTCAAAATTATACCACCAAGATTGGTAAACAGTATAATTTTTATTAACACACATAATTCACTTGCAATCTCATAGCATTCACTCTAATGCTAAGTGTTGAATAAATACTAATAATAACCTAATATAAAAAGAAAGGTTATCAGTAAAAACAATGTAACTTTTTTTATTAAAGAGGGCCTTTCTTGAATTAGTGTCAAAAGACTGCATAATACTAGCTGATATTCCATTAGCATGGAAATTAGAATTGAAGCCCTAACCTTTACCTTAACCCTAAAAGAAAACGGCATTTAAATTTATATAATGGGCATTAAGGAGGGCATGTGATGTAATGAGCACTGAGTATAAGACTGATGAATCATTGACCTCTACCTCTGAAACCAATAATACATTATATGTTAATTAATTAAATTTAAATTTTCAAAAACTTAATAAATAATATTGTAAGGGCCTATTTAGCCAGAACGATTCCATCTCAGTTAAACAGTGGTTTTGTTGTTTCTGCAGTAAAACTTAAACTGACCCTACCCCCCACCCCACCCCGATGCCAGGGGAACTTACTTAAAAGCAAGTCCAGGAAACAAGTAAAATATGGTCGACCAGTCCCTGATAACAGAGCCCAAATACAAGGGCGGGTCAGGCCAGGTGGAGACATCCTTAATCACTATCTCCCTAAAAAAATGTGGGCCCGGGCTGCCTGGGTCGTTCAGTGGGTTAAGCCTCTGCCTTCGGCTCAGGTCATGATCTCAGGGTCCTGGAATCGAGTCCTGCATCGGGCTCTCTGCTAGGCAGGGAGCCTGCTTCCTCCTCTCTCTCTCTATCTCTCTCTCTCTCTCTACTTGTGATCTCTCTCTGTCAAATAAATAAAATCTTAAAATAAAATAATGTGGGCCCCACCTTTTGGGCACCTTTTGGGTGCCAATTCTGACCAAGGTGATAGGCTAGTTCAAATAGCTGCTATAGGGTGAATTTAATTCAATTGGCCACCTGCGGGTGACCTAGCAAGACTATGCAACTTTCACTGTGTGTTACAATCTCATTGGCCACCTGTGTGTGGCCAGGCTCAACCACATGGCCATTGCCCTTTAAAAGTTAGTCTGTGAGGCTGGGAGGGGTTGCTCTCTCTGTAAGAGGCGGCCCCGATCGGTGGGCTTGATTCTCTGTGCTGGCGAAAAATAAAGCTTAGCTTGACCTTCGCTTTGTATCAGTCTCGCTCCTTTGATCATGGACCCTAACAATATAAATAATAATTAATAAATAATTTTTAAACCCACAAAAAACAAAAGATTAAAGATTAAAAAATTAAGTTTATCTTATAGCCTTAGTCTTTTTGGAGAAAATTCCTTTTGTATCCTGCATTGTTTCTATTTCTTTCCCTTTGATAAAAATCTTATATTAAGATGAAAATTTCAAGTATATGAAATAACTACTCTGAGCCACATTTACTGAATTGCATGTGAACTATCTTCAGCTAAACCCTAAAAATAAATTCTAATTTGCATGTTAATTCAAATTTTAAAAATCAAATACAATTTAGACTATCAGGCTTTTCTCTCTTTACATTTGATTCTTGCTTACAACATTTTAGAGTTACTGATTTTTTTGAAATTAATTACATTCCTTTGTAAGAGAATGATTTTTTTAAGTTTTTATTTTAATTTTTCTTGTAGGGAAAAACTTAAACTCTTTGGTTTGCTTGTTAATTTCTTTAAGAAAAAAAAAAAAACCTCTGCAATTAACCATAATGTCACACAAGAAGTGTTTTATCAACCATTATACCATAGCTTTTTGTTACATACCATAGTACTGCACTGGTTCAGCAAAACAGTAACCATCAGATGTAGTGACATAAGAATTTGCCATTCTCTGCTCCAAGTCTCACTTATTCATCAGTGAATGCTGAAATAGAACTGAAGGAAACAAAACTTTTGCAGACTCTTTGAAAGTATGCTCATCAAGTCAGCATGATTTTATAAAAGTACAATACTATTTTTGAAAAATAAAGAGTTTAGTAGAATTTTTACACTAGACATTTCTATTTACCCATTAACTGGAAGAATATTGAGTTCTCATATCTCTACACACCAAATTATTAATTCTGCCAATTTTTTATTGCTTGGCTTTTTACAAATAATTCAATAAATCTTGGTAATAATGAAAGTGGCTTTTGAAAGTTTACCAAGCTTTGATGTTAGGCTTCATATACTGCTTTTGCTACTTATTTATGGGTCATTCATTAAATCTCCTTAAACCTTAGTTTCCTCATTTGTAAAAGAAAAGTCATAAAACCTTCCTAGCAAAGTTGTTGGCGGAGTTGAATTAATGTATGTAAAATCTAGCACAGTTCTTAATAACTCATTCTTATCATCGCTATTCTAATATTTCCAAGACCTCAGTGTTCTAACTTTAGATGAATTGGGAAGAAAAATTAGACTTTTTCATGAAAGAAATTAAAGAATAGGAAAAAATGGCTTTCATAGCATTTGTTTTTATCTTCTAAATCTGCTCTATTTTCTTAGCCCTGTGATATGCTAAACATTAAAATAGTAATTTTGGTTCGCTTGACTAATTAAAATTTTCTCTTCCAAAAAAAATTTATGGATTACTGGAAAAAGTGTTATACTTTTTAATGGTAAAGTCTAAAACTAAAATGAACAACTCAGGAAACAACAGATGTTGGCAAGGATACAGAGAAAGGGGAACGCTCTTACACTGTTGGTGGGAATGCAAAGTGGACAGAGCCACTCTGGAAAATAGTATGAAGGTTCCTCAAAAAGCTAAAAATAGAGCTACCCTACAACCCAGCATTTGCACTACTAGATATTTATCCAAAGGGTACAAACATAGTGATTCTTGAAAGGCCACATGCACCTCAATGTTTATAGCAGCAATGTCCACAATAACCCACATGCCCATCAACAGATGAATGGATAAAGAAGATGTGGTATATGTATACACATACAATGGAATATTACTCAGGCACCCAAAAGAATGAAATCCTGCCATTTCCAATGACATGGGTGGAACTAGAGGGTATTACGCTAAGGGAAATAAGTCAGAGAAAGACAAATATATGATTTCACTCATATGTGGAATTTAAGAAACAAAACTGATGAACATAGGGGAAGGGAATAAAAAATAAGATGAAAACAGAGGGAGGCAAACCACAAGAGACTCTTTTAACTTTAGGAAACAAACTAAGGGTTACTGGAGGAGAAGTAGGTGGGAGGATGGGGTAAATGGGTGATGGGCATTAAGGGCCCTTGATGTAATAAGCACTGGGTGTTATATGAAACTGATGAATCATTAAGTTCTACCTGTAAAACTAATAATATCAAATATGTTAACTAAATGGAATTTTAAAAAATTTTAAATAGTAAAGTCTAAAAATCATAAGCTTTTATAAGAAAAATTATTCACAGGGGCGCCTGGGTGGCTCAGTCATTGGTGTCTGCCTTCAGCTTGGGTCATGATCCTGGGGACCTGGGATCCAGCCCCGCATCCAGCAAAAAAGGGATGAAGCCTGCTTCTCCTTCTCCCACTCCCCTTGCTTGTGTTCCTGCTCGCACTGTCTCTCTCTCTCTCAAATAAAATCTTTTTTAAAAAATTATTCACAATCTAAGATGAACCCTTAACAGGAAAAACTGTTTGTTTTTGTTATTACCTAGAAAGGAACTCCATTTCAATAAACTTCAACAGGAAATCACAGCTTAAGAAATTGAAAATTATTTGAAGAAAATAAAGGTCACTCTAAAGTCCATAGTCTTTTATAGCTTTATCCTCTCTATTAAAGATAAAGACAGTTTTCACCTTTAAAAAGAACAAAAAAAAAAAGAGAGAAAGGAAAAGAAAATGGGTTTTAAATCGTGCCAAAAAATTTATGTGACAAATTTCTTAGCCTCTGAGATTATATTGAAAAGTCTTTTCCTTTGATTTATTATTCATGTGTGAACTTCATGGCTAAGGTTTCTATATCCATGAAGATGAAGATGATTTAAATAGTAATATCTTTGAAATGTGTCCCCTTTATCATCTAATAGAATATATGTTCTTCTAAAAGCACTTGAAACTCCCAGTCTTCTGACAGCACAGCAGTAGTCCTTTAGAATAAGCACTGGATGAAAGGGATGAAGCAAAAACAGTGCCCCCAGGCCAAAAAAAAGTGAAATTTTAATACAAAGTTTCCCTTGAAAAGTCAGGACTAAAATCAGTAAGATCAGTCAGTCAACACTTCTGTGTTTCCATATTGCAACAAGTCAATTAGCTCGCCATATAAAAACAATTCTGAATGTTATCCATTTAATATGTGTGATACTTTGTAGCAATGGTTCTGTTCAGTTCTTTCCAAGCTTCTCTTTTGAGCCTCAGTTAACATTTAGAAAATTAAAAATGAATCTGAAAACTTGAAGTTGTTACTCACTCTTCTTTAAAAATTGCTGCACTTACTATTAGGCTTCATATAATATTGGACATCTGAAGAAGATTGAAAATTAAAATTGGTACTACTTAGATGCAGACTTCACTGAATGAGAGTTTGAGAAATAATATAGAATGAACCAGAGGTAGCTCGTTAAAACAAAACTGGTGCTATCCTAACAAAGACACACAAAAGTACTTTACAGTGATCCCACTATCAGGGTTCAAATTGTAAATAATAGTGTTCTGAAACCAAATCCTTCCAATACTGTAGATAAACACTCAAAAATATTATCTAAAGTAGACCTGTTTGGTTTTTAAATTTTTTTTTAAGATTTTATTTCTTCATTTGACAGAGATCACAAGTAGGCAGAAAGGCAGGCAGAGAGAGAGAGGGGGGGAGAGAGAGAGAGAGGAGGAAGCAGGCTCCCTGCTGAGCAGAGAGCCTAATGTGGGGCTCTATCCCAGGACCCCAAGATCATGACCTGAGCAGAAGGCAGAGGCTTTAACCGATTGAGCCACCCAGGCACCCCTGTTTGGTTTTTGTTTTGTTTTGTTTTGTTTTGCTCTTTTCTGTTAGACTTCTTTTAAAGTTTATTTATTTATTTAAGTAATCTCCACATCGAAAGTGGGATTTGAACCCATGACCCCAAGATCAAGGGTGACATGGCTCTTGCCTAAGCCAACTAGGCATCCCAATGCAGACCTATTTTTATTTACTAGTTATATTCAGGGCATTTATGGGACATATACATAAAAAGACTTTGATTAAAAATATGCCTTTTAAAATATAAAATATTTATGTTTTATATGCTCATAGTAATATTGATTATTTTCTACAGAAAATTTTTCACTATGTGTTCTTCAGCCTTTTAGATGTTTAATAGAAGTATTATAATATGTATGCATAATAAATACATTCAGAAATAAAGTATTCATAAAATTAGTTTAAGAACATTTAAGTAGATTATTAATAGCATAGAGGGAAGTATGTAATCAAAAACTTCCAATCTTATTAAAAAGAAAAGTTACAGTAATCCTGGAGTGATTCTGTTTTGTTATCTTTCCTAGTAAATATTTATTTAAAAACAAAATAACTCAGTTAAGAGAGGAGCTTTTATCAAGAGGATCAATTTAGCATGGGCCAAAGTCTATATTTTTTTTCATTAACAAATACTTTAAAAAGCTGTATTTTTCATAGATTATAATAGCTATTTTACTGAAAAGATACTTAATTGCAGAAATGAATTTGCATTTCCTCTGCCTTAACTAGGTATTGTGCTAAGTAAATCTTCATATGGCTAGAACTTTACCAGGAAAAACATATTGACTCCAGAGAACTATATCCTCCACATGTTAAAGAACTTTACAGTTTTTATATTTTTACTCTTGCAATATATGTCATCTGAATCATGAATAATACATTGAATAAAATTAATATAACTGAAAAGTAGATGGCTTCATAAGAAAAACTGAAAATTTCAGTTTTCACAGTAGTCTCTACCAAAAAAAATGAATGATAGTGCTCTACGATACATAATTATAAAAAATTTTTTACAGCAGAGCCTCTTTGAGCCAAAGTTCTCTGAACTTATTGGAACCAAGAAAAATGAAAATGAAATGGATATATTTGAATAACAGCACAAATGAAGGCTTCTTGATTTTTTTTTATAAGAATCTGTCCTTTAACCTTAGAATACTGGGAAGATTTTACATGCTGAAGTTTTCACATAGTTTTATTATAGAGCTTCACTGAGATGTAATTTACATAATATAAAATTCACTCTTTTAAATTGTACAATTCTTCGTTTTTAGAATATTCACAGAGTGTGTAACTATCACTACCATTTAATTCCAGAGCATTCTTATTACTGCAAAGTAAAATTCCCTACCCATAAGCGATCACTTCCCATTCTTTCCTCCCCCAATCCCTAGCACAGTTCCTATGTATTTGCCTATTCTAGACATTTCATATAAATGGAATCATGCAATTCCATATACATTTTTAAATGAAAACAGTATTTAATTAATATTATGTCAAGTAATTTTCACAGCTTAAGAGAGAAATCAGACTATACATTTAGAAAATTTGTGACTATGAAATAAATATATACTTCAGAGATCTAGAAATATATTTTGTGTCCATAAAAATTTTTATACTTTGTATAACCGTAGCATTTTGAGTAGAAGTTTAATTCCCAGAATACACCTTTATCAATATATTTCAATATATTACATATATTGAATATATATAAAATATATAACTTGATATATTTCAAGTTGCCTTGAGTTCACATATAACCTGTTGTTTCAAAAAATAAAATGTATTTTAAGAAGTTCTTGATTAAAAACAAGTTTCATTTTAAAATGTAAGAGTAAATATCACCGTGAACCAACTTACATTATTACATCAAATGTCACCTGGAGTCCAACCACAGTCCAAAATTGCCTTGTCATTCTTCAGGAGAAGACCAATCACTGTATAATCTACTTAAATTTCTCATCTTCAAGGAGCAAATGCTTTTTATAGTTTGACTATCATAGTAACAACAATTGGCTTATTCATTTCGCAAAAGCTAAATGAATGATGGTAGAAACGAAATAGAGTTCCAAAAATACCCTCAACCGCTTACAGTTTAACAATAGTTTCAATTGCCCACAAAATTAACATTCATATTTAATTGAGACAGCATAAAACTATAAAATTTGGGATTTTGAGGGCAGACAAAATACTCACAGTTAAACAATATGACTAGAGATTGTCCTTTTCCTCGCAGAACAAGTATAAATGGATTTAACAACAACTTCAACTTTCCAGCTGGAGCAAACTGGACCTTTTCCCTATTTATCAAGAAGCCAAGAGGGGGGGCACTCTGCATACACTTAGGCTCCAGACACTCTGCAGAGCAAAGCTTCAGCTCTATCTCAGAGACAAACTTCCCACACAATCCTCTCTTAGGTCAAAACAAGGGCAGTTATTATTTGACATAAATCAAATAATAACCAGATCATCAGGGATAGAGGTCTTTGGGACCTTCAGGTCACACTCTCCCAGAGTTCTTTATTGTTTACTTAATAAATATTTTGTTTTCTTGATTAAATTTGACATTCTCCCATTTTGGTTACAAAACACTGGGTCTCTAGAAACAACTAAGCAATATGCACAGGAAAGGAAAACCCCTCATTAATTCAAACTCCACTAATACAGGTGTTACAACAATTCAACTTGAAGTTGATCTCTGCATTCCCTACCCAAAAAAAGGTGTTAGCCCAATTATAAATGTGAATAATAATTAAGATGGGTACAAGTCATCTAATCCAACCCTCTCCAATTTTTGGCTTAGAAAAACTGCCACACAGATAGATACTACTCTTTTTTCAGGGGCTCATCGCTAGTTAGTGGCAGAGGTTAAACTCAGTGCAAATGCAAACAGTTGAACAAGATATATAGGTAAATTCACCATGATTTTTTAATGTCATCTACATGAACAAAGCTTGTTGGATACCAGGTTCATGGTCTCACCTCTGCAAGGCATTTCTAAATATATTCCACAGCTACACTACCATTCTCCTGGTCCCCTCTCTGCTGACTCATTTATTTTATAGGACTGTAGGCTGTAGTCTCTGTCCTCCCTGGTTCTAGTGTCACATTCATGTGGCCTGGGATACAATGTTCTATCTTTCTTGGCACTTGATCTCAGTCCACATTCAGTTTCTGACTTCACAACTACTAAGTTGATGCTGACTTCTTCAAGGGCCCTTATCTATTACTGGGAAGAATTCATAATAAAATCTCCAAGTCATGTCACATGAGTTTTGTTTCTCTTTTAAAATAATAGGCCCTGGATCTATAAATTTTAATCAGTGAATCAAAGAATAATAGTCTCAGCATTATAATTCATTTATTTGATTCTAGAATATTCCAAAAACAGGCTCCAAATTATGTCTTAAAAGAAGTGAAACTCTACTAAAAACCTTACAATGAAAGACAGCAAAACAAACAGACAGTACTTGATGTGTTTTAAAAGCAATGCTTAACTTCTAAATATTTATCAGGGACATTTGTTTCTTAAAAAAACATATTTTTAAAAGAACTTTAGCCCTTTTCATTATTGTATACAAGTATCAGGGATAATTTATAAATTCTTTTATCATTGTTTTTTATTTTTTAATTGAGTATAATTGATATACAACAGTATATTAGTTTCATATTTAAAACAAAATTATTCAATATTTGTATATATGTGAAAATACCAACATAATTAAGTCTGATAAACCTCTGTTACCATACATAGTTAAAACATTTTTTCTTGTGATGAGGATTTTTAAGATCTGCTCTCTTAGCAATTAGCAAGTATGCAGTATAGTATTATTAAGTATAGTCCAATATCTTCTACATTACATCCCCATGACTGATTTATTTTACAGCTGGAAATTTGTGCCTTTGATCCCTTCACCCATTTTGCCCACCTCCACCCTCCAAACCCCAGCAACCGCCAATCTGTTTTCTGTATCCATGAGGCTGATTGTTGTATTTTGCATTTTAATATTTGCCCTTATCTGACTTACTCATTTGGCATAATGCCCTTGAGGTCCATCCATGTTATTGTAAATGTAAACTGTATATATATGGTATATGTATGTATTATATTGGTGTCTATAGAGTATAGATAGTATATTTTCTTTATCCATTCATCCATCAATGGACACTTACATTGTTGCCATATGTTAGCTATTGCAAATAATGCTGTAATGAACATGTGGGGCAGACACCTTCTTTAGTTAGTGTTTTCATTATTTTCAGGTAAATACCTAGAAGTGTTATTTCTGGATCATATAATAGTTCTATTTTTTTTTTAAGATTTTACTTATTTATTTGACAGACAGAGATCACAAGTAAGCAGAGAGGCAGGAGGAGGAAGCAGGAGCCCAGCTAGGCAGAGAGCCTGATGTGGGGCTCAATTCCAGGACCCTGGGATCATGACCTGAGCTGAAGGGAGGGGCTTTAACCCACTGAACCACCCAAGTGCCCCTAGTAGTCTATTTTAATTTTTTAAAAGATTGTGGAGTTGTTGTTGTTTTTTTAAGATTTTATTTATTTATTTGATAGACAGAGATCACAAGTAGGCAGAGAGGCAGGCAGAGAGAGAGAGAGGAGGAAGAAGACTCTCACTGAGCAGAGAGCCCAATGCAGGGCTTGATCCCAGGACCCTGAGATCATGACCTGCGCTGAAAGCAGAGGCTTAACCCTCTGAGCCACCCAGGCACCCCCCAATTGTTGGAGTTTTTTAAAAGATTTATTTATTCATTTGAGAGAGAGAGAGAGAGAGAGCACACATGACAAGGGGAGGGGCAGAGGCAGAGGAAGAGAGAAAGAATCCCCAAGCAGACTCCCTGCTGAGTGGGAGCCCACACAGGGCTCCATCCCAGGAGCCTGAAATCACAACCTGAAGTGAAATCAAGAGTCAGCCACTTAACCAACTGAGCCACCCAGGCACCCCTTTTAAAAGATCCATTTTTAACTCTTTGAGGAACCCCCATACTGTCTTCTGCAGTGGCTGCACCAATTTACATTCCCACCAACAGTACACAAGCATTCCCTTTTCTCCACATCCTAGGCAACACCTGTTATTTCTCTTTTATTTTGTATTATTATAGTCATTCTAACAGGTGTGAGATGATATCTCATCATGGTTTTGACATGCATTTCCCTAATAATTAGTGATGTTGAGCACCTTTTCATGTACCTGTTGGCCATTTCTAGATCTTCTTTTAAAAAACGTCTATACATACACTCTGCTCACTTTTTTTAAAGACTTTATTTTCAAGTAATGTCTACTCCCAACATGGGCCTTGAACCCACAACTCTGAGACCAAGAGCCACACACTCGACACATTAAGCCAGCCAGGTGCCCCTCCTCTGCCCACAACAGATTGGTTGTGGCTTTTTGCTATTGAGTTATGACTCTATATATTTTGGGTATTAAACCCCTTATCAGATATATGATTTCCAAATGTTTTTTTCCCATTCAGTAGATTGCCTTTTCATTTTGTTGATTTTGATGATTTCCTTTGTTGTGTAGAAGCTTTGATGTAGTTTGATGTAGTTCCACTTATTTATTTTTGCTATTGTTGCCTTTGTTTTTGGTGTCAGAGCCAAAAAATCATCACTAAGACCAATGTAATGAGTTTACAGTCTGTGTTTTCTTCTAAGAGTTTTATAAATAACTTTTATTATTTGGATAATTACCAGTTTTAACCTCTAACTTATAACTATAATTATTAGCTTCTATATACAAATGATATATCTCAAATGTTCAAAGATTCAAACTCTTCATTAATTCATAGCACTTACACCCTCAATCCACCTTTATCATATGTGATATTACAATTCATTGGCAACAATCTTCCTTATTTAGTTTTGCAAAGAATAATTCATTCAGGACTTTACTGTTTAAAATTTTACATGTACTTCCATGGTTTTTAATAATACCCTATACTTACTGTGATGTTAACATAGTACTTATTCCAAAGTACTTGAAAATATATGCAAATATATGTTAATATTTTTAGATAGGGAGTGCAGAACATATTTTTAATTTTATACAGGCTACTGTCACCTACACACTCTATTTATAACTATATAAGTTATATAACTATATAAGTCACTTAATAAGCATAAATGGGGAAGTCTCCTAAAGTTTATTCTTTTTTTACAGTCACTTAATAGGCAGCTAGCCCAGATAGATAGATACATGCCATTTAAAATAAATATTAACATAGTTACTTTATCAGTAACAAACAATCTAAAGGATTATAAATCTAACCAAGTAGTTTGCTATAAAGTTGCTAGTGTCATTAGGGAAGGTTCTTGAGTGGATGACATCCACGCCAAGACCTAAAGCCATAAGAAGAGCAGAGAGAAATGAGTGTCTTAGTGGGAACAAGACACTGTTGTCTGCTGGCTTGTGTAACGTCTAAAGAAGTCCAGTGTGGTGAGTGAGGAGAGAAGACAAAATTAGCATAAGAGAATACTGGAGAGAAAATATAAACCAAATTTTTCCCCTATTTTTCTTTTTCCTTTTTTTTTTTGAGTTTTTATTTAAATTCCAGTTAGCTAACATAAAAACCTTAGAGGGAAGACTGAATTTTATTCCAGGTATAATATGAAATCATTGAAGGATTCTATGCAGAAAAGGCACATAATCTTAAGTATATGCTTTGTTTTGTTTACCTTTTTCTTTAAGCTTTTTATTTTTAAGTAATCTCTACACCCAATATGGGGTGCCTTAGAATTTTCTATGTAGATAATCATGTTATCTACAAATAGAAATAGTTTTATTTCTTCTTTGCCATTCTGTATGCCTTTTCTTTCATTTTAAAAAAGATTTATTTATTTATGTGTCATAGAGAGAGAGAGAGAACACAAGCAGGGTGAGCAGCAGGAAGAAGGAGAAGCAGACATCCCACTGAGCAAGGAGACTGCCTCAGAACTCATCCCCAGGAACCCAGGATCATGACCTGAGCTGAAGGCAGACGCTTACTGGACTGAGTCACCCAGACATCCCTGCCTTTTGTTTCTTTTCTTGGCTTTTTCTAAGGGTAGAACTTCAAGTATATGCTCAGTAACAGTGGTGAAAACAGACATCCTTACCTGTTCTCAATCTTAGGGAGAAAGCATTTAGATTTTCAGCATTAAGAGTGATGTTAATCGTAACATTTTTTTAAAAAGACTATTTATTTGAGAGAAAGAGAACATGAACTGGATTAGGGACAGAGGGAGAAGCAGATTCCCTGCTATGCAGGGAGCCTGATGCAGGGCTCTATTCCAGGTCTCCAGGATCATGACCTGATCTGAAGGCAAACCCTCAACCAACTGAGCCCCCAGGAGCCCCAATTGTAATATTGTTTTTTAAAGATATATTTATTTTAAAGAAAGAGAGTGAGTGGTGGGGAGGAGCAAATGGAGAGGGAGAGACAGTCTCAAGCAGACTCTGTGCTGAGCACAGAGCCCCATACAGGGCTCTATCTCAAAACCCCAAGATCATGACCTGAGCCAAAACCAAGAGTCTGATGCTTAACTGACTGTACCACACAGGAACCCCTAACTGTAATATTTTTATACTCTCAAGTTGAGGTAATTCCCCTATATTCCTCATTCCCTGAGTGAATATTGTTTTTAAATAACTTTGGATGCTATATGAGGAATACATTGGAGAAAAGTAAAAGAAGTAGTAAGGTAAACGGTTGGGTGACTATCACACTGTAGCAGGTGAAAGATGATAGGAGCCTAGACTTAGATAATGGCAGTGATCTGACCCAGCAGATAGGTGAGTAGATTCAAGATACATTTTTCTGTAGACCTTGTAGGATTTGTGGATGGACAGAGTGTTACAGTTAGAAATGGTGTTTGGATTTAATTAATAGACTGTCTACTACAAGGATTTTAAGGGCTAAGTAGAGGGTTTTTCTCCTCCATATAATAAGTCTGAATGTAACAAGTCTTAACAGTTTAATAGTGGTTCTATTGATGTCATCAATGTCTCGAGATACTTCTATTCCTTGCTTTTTCATCACTAGCATGTGGCTTTGAACCATATGGTCACAAGAATGATGCTGTATCTCCAGGTACCACAAATGAGTTCCAGTAAGGAAGACAGAGGGAGATTTGCAAAGAGTTTATTTCAGTAAAACTTTATTTAGAAAGTTAAGTACTTCCTAAAAGATCTATCCCGAGTTCCTTGATCAAGATGATGTCACTGGTCACTCAGCTGCAACAGAGGCTAAGAAATGCGTATTTCATTTTCCAATCTTTAAAGCAGAGGAAAGCAGGGAGAAGTTTATTGCAGTGGGTGTGAGGTGAGCCAGCCCACAGTATCTGCCATATTAAGGGTGATGGAGAGTAAAGAATCATGGTTGGCTTCCAGGTTTCTGATTGATGGATTATATTACAGTTTACTAAGGTACATAAGAGTAGAAGATGAATACATTTTTACTAGAAAAGCAATAGTTCAACTTTGACATGTTGAGACTAAAATGTTCATGAAACATCTGGAATGTCAAGCAGAGAATTAGACAGTATGAAGCTGGAATTTAGAGAAGCCAGTGCTGGAGGTGATATAATCTGGAAGCTTTCAGGATATTGATTTAAAGCTGTAAAATACATATGATCTCCAAGGAAGAAAAAAGTAGTAGGACACAGCCTTGAGGGACTTCAATACTTAATAGTGGTTTGAGAAGAGTGAACTTCTAAAAGAGAGTGAGTAGCTAAAAAGGTAAAAGAAGGGGTGTCTGGGTGGCTCAATCATTAAGCATCTGCTTTCAGCTCAAGTCAGGATCCCAAGCTCCTGGGATTGAGACCGGCATCGGGCTCCCTGTGCAGCTAAAAGCCTGCTTCTTCCTCTCCCACTCCCCCTGCTTGTATTCCCTCTCTCACTGTCTCTCTCTCTCTCTCTCTCTCAAGTAAATAAATAAAATCTCTTAAAAAATAAAAGAAAAAGAGAAAATTAAGAAAGAGGCACCAAAGAAATTTAAAAGACATGTTTCATGGAGAAAGTGCTCAACAGTGTGGAATGCTACTGGGACTCTAAATAGATGAGGAAAGAAAAGTTTCTATTGAATTTAGCAGTATGAAAGTTGGTGGTGACTATATTAATAAGAACTAATTTCAGAATCAAGAAACAACAAGAGATTAAGTTAAACCCAAATAAGATCCTTGCTCCCCTCCCCACACACACACAACAAAAAGCCTGGAGATGAGCAGCTCCAGACCCTAACTGGCATCTATCTGTGTATTGGAGCTGCTGTGATTCCCCTGAATTTGCCCTGATGGTTGCATGATGGGTGTCATTACTCTGGACTCGTGTACGAGGCAGGGTGGAAAAGCAAGTGTGTGGAGCCCATGGAATGTGTCCCTTTGTTAAGAACAGAAAAGCTTGGGGCACCTGGGTGGCTCAGTTTATTGAGCATCTGCCTTTGGCTAGGGTCACGATCCTCACCTCTGCTCAAAATGGACCCTAACTGATCCTTGCCTCCCCAGGAGCTCCTGCACCTGAACCGGCTCCTGCAAAAGCAAAGAGAGCAAATGCACCTTCTGAAGAAGAGCTGCTGCTCCTGCTGCCCCATGGGCGGTGCCAAGTGTGCCCAGGGCTACATCTGCAAGGAGGCATGGGACAAGTGCTGCTGCTGTGCCTGTTCCAGATGTAAATAGAGCAACACATACAAACCTGCAGTTTTATTTTGTTGTTCTTTAGTTTTTGTTTCATAATCATAAACTTAACTCTGCAATCCAGCTAGACTTGGAGGAGAGTAAGGAAAATATGGAACCCACAAAACTGCAGTCAGAGCACAAAGATTATGGGATATTTCCAGCAGATGCGGATGAAGGGGTGCTCTCCTGAGTTACACAAGGAATGGTCTGGTAGTTAAGATAAAACACAAGTCAAATGTAATAGAGTGGTCCACAGTCAACAGTGGTGATCTTCTGGTTGGCCTTCCCATTCTTGGACCCAAAGTGTTCCATGGCTTCCACATGCCCTCTTTCACCTTGCCAAAGACCACACACTTGCCATCCAAGCACTCAGCTTTGACAGTGCAGATGAGGAACTGGGAACCATTTGTGTTGGGTCCTGCATTTGCCATGGACAAGATGCCAGAACCCATGCACTTTAGGATGACATTCTCATCATGGAATTTCTCCCCATAGACAGACTTGTTGTCAGTGCCATTTTGGCTGTGAAGTCACCTCCCTGACACATAAATCCTGCACTAATCTGAAGAAAGCAGGAAACTTTATAATCAAATCCTTTCTTCCCAGTGCTCAGAGAACAAAAGTTCTCAACTGTCTTTGGAACTTTGCTTGCAAGCAGCTCAAAGGAGATTCAGCCCAAAGGCTCAGAGTCTTCCTCAATGCAGAAGAACACAGTGGGGTTGACCATGGCTAGGCCATGGAGGCGGGTAATGGGGCAAGTGGAGGGCCACAGTGTCAAGTTTAAAACTTGATGTTCTTTTTTTTTTTTTAAGATTTTATTTATTTATTTGACAGAAAGAGAGATCACAAGTAGGCAGAGAGTCAGACGGGGGCGGGGGGGAGCAGGCTCCCTGCTGAGCAGAGAGCCCGATGCGGGGCTCGATCCCACGACACAGATCATGACCTGAGCCGAAGGCAGCGGCTTAATCCACTGAGCCACCCAGGCGCCCCTAAAACTTTAAATTTTAAAACATTTTTTTTTATATTACCCTGGCCTGTTTGATACATTCCTGTTTCTATAAAATATATCATTTACAATAAAAGGTATTGACTTTTTAAAAAAGTGAATTGGAGGCAAGTTAGCAAAACACAACAGATAGAAACATTCTCTGTTCATTCGGCTAGAAGTTTAGCTGCATGGAGGAGCAAAAAAGTGGAATGGACTCTAGACTGGGATTTAAGGTCCAGATTTAAGGTTGCTTTTAACATGAAGCAGACTATGTTTGTAAGATGGCAGGTAGTGAAGAGGGGAGAGACTAACGATGCAGGGAGCCAAAGGAATGATGAAGACAACTCCAAACAGCTCATTCCATGGGTTCCAACCTACTTGTGGTCTTTTCTCTGTGACTTTCTATCTACCTATGGTCTTTGGACTTATTCAGCCACCCTCCACAACAGTGTCAGCTAATTCCTTGCAATAAAACCCTTCAAATCCCTGGTTCTCCTTCTTTGGTTAAACCCTGACATTGAATTTGATCCTTAAAAAGTCATTGAAGAGGCAATAAAATTATGCACTGGTTTCTATGAAAGCAGAGAGGAGTCACGTACTTCCAAAGTGAGATTTCACTGAAACTGTATTTTAAAGAATTATGAAAAATCGGGGCACCTGGGTGCCTCAGTGGGTTAAAGTCTCTGCCTTCGACCCAAGCCATGATTCCAGGGTCCTGGGATTGTGCCCCACATCAGGCTCTCTGCTCAGTGGGGAGCCTGCTTCCCACCCCGTGCCTGACTCTCTGTCTACTTGTGATCTTTGTCAAGTAAATAAATAAAATCTTTAAAAAAGAATTATTAAAAATTAATAAGATAGGAGTGGGAGCAGTGGTAAGCTCAAGAGCAAGCTCACTGGAAAAAACAAACTTGATTTATAGTGTCTAATTATTTCCCAGGTATACATACTCCCACCACAGCCGATAGCAAGCTACCAACATGATGTTACAGAGTACAGAATTAGAAAGAAATGGACACAGTTGGCTTTTGTGAGTCCACACCACTAAGTGAAAGGTGGAGGGAAAACAGAATATACAATGGAAAAGTAAACACCAAACTTCTTTCTTCTACACCGCACTATCATGGAGAAAAGATCCAGTGGACATGCTTTCCCACAGAGTTGTCATTGCAGTAAAAGAACAAAATTCAGAAACATGACTGCAGGGTTTGGCAGCTTACCAATAATAAACACCATAATAATAGATTCAACTGAGAAACTTCTAGAGATTGTCCTAAAGAAGCAGATATTATTTGCCTAAGATCAATGAAGGCTGAATGCAGAGATGTGATTCAAACCCTAGGCAGTGTACAGAGAATGTTCTTTCCACTATAAAATGCTTCCTCACTACCGTATCCTATTGTAAGAACTAAACCAAGAGACCAGAATGTTTAACACCAGGAAAATCTTTATACACTCCCATTAGTACAGGATCAAATTTTTCAGAATTTTTGTAGTAAGATAAAAATATCCATTTGGTTTTGCAGTAATTTAAAAGCCAGTCCCTGACCTATCTATGTATGGATAATTGATTTGTTACAAAGATGCCAATACCATTCAATGGGAAAAGAATAGACCTTTCAACAAAGGGTGCTGGGACAACTGGATGTCCACAATCAAAAGTATGAAATTGGACCCCTGCTTCATATCATATAAAAAATTAACTCAAAGTGAGTTAATGACCAAATATAAGAGCAAAAACCATAAAACTCTTACAAGAAAACCAAGTATAAACTGACAAGATCCTGGATTCAGGAATGGTTTCTCAGATTTGGCATCAAAACCTTGAATAACAAAAGAAAATATAGATAAATTGGACTTTATCAAAATCAAATACTTCTATGCATCAAAGAACAGTCTCAAAAAAGTGAAAAGAATTAAAACCACATTGAGATATATCACCTTACACCAGTTAGAATGGCTAAAATTGGCAAGACAGGAAACAACATGTGTTGGAGGGGATGTGGAGAAAGGGGAACCCTCTTACACTGTTGGTGGGAATGCAAGTTGGTGCAGCCTCTTTGGAGAACAGTGTGGAGATTCCTCAAGAAATTAAAAATAGAGCTTCCCTATGACCCTGAAATTGCACTACTGGGTATTTACCTCAAAGATACAGATGTAATGAAAAGAAGGGCCATCTGTATCCCCAATGTTTATAGCAGCAATGGTCGCCAAACTGTGGAAAGAACCAAGATGCCCTTCAATGGATGAATGGATAAGGAAGATGTGGTCCATATACACTATGGAGTATTATGCCTCCATCAGAAAGGATGAATACCCAACTTTTGTAGCAACATGGACAGGACTGGAAGAGATTATGCTAAGTGAAATAAGTCAAGCAGAGAGAGTCAATTATCATATGGCTTCACTTATTTGTGGAGCATAACAAATAGCATGGAGGACAAGTGGAGATGGAGAGGAGAAGGGAGTTGAGGGAAATTGGAAGGGGAGGTGAACCATGAGAGACTATGGACTCTGAAAAACAATCTGAGGGGTTTGAAGCAGCGGGAGGTGGGAGGTTGCGGGAACCAGGTGGTGGGTATTACAGAGGGCACAGATTGCATGGAGCACTGGATGTGGTGCAAAAATAATGAATACTGTTATGCTGAAAATAAATTTTTTAAAAAGTGAAAAGAAAATCTACAGAATGGGAGAAAATATTTGCAAGTCATATATGTATCTAGACTATCAAGAATTTTCACAACTCAAGAGACAAAAAAATTTTGATTTTAAAAAATGCACAAAGGCCAATCAAGAAAATGGGCAGAGGACATGAACAGACATTTCTGCAAAGAAGACACCCAGATGGCCAACAGACACATGAAAAAGTGCCCCACATCACTTGGGATCAGGGAAATATATATCAAATCCACAATGAGATACCACCTCATGCCAGTCAGAATGGCTAAAATTAATGAGTCAGGAAATGCAGATGCTGGCGAGGATGTGGAGAAAGGGAACCCTCCCACACTGTTGATGGGAATGCAAGCTGGTGCAGCCACTCTGGAAAAGAGCATAGAGGTTCCTCAAAAGTTGAAAATAGAGCTACCCTATGACCCAGCAGTTGCCCTACTGGGTATTTACCTTAAAAATATAAATGTAGTGATCCGAAGGGGCACGTGCACCTGAATGTTTATAGCAGCAATGTCCACAATAGCCAAACTATGGAAAGAACCTAGATGTCCATCAACAGATGAATGGGTAAAGAAGATGTGAGACACACACACACACACACACACACACACACACACACACACACACAGGAATACTATGCAGCCATCAAAAGAAATGAAATCTTGCCATTTGCAACAACATGGATGGAACTAGAGGGTATTATGCTGAGTGAAATAAGTAAAGAGAAAGACAATTATCATATGATCTCTCTGATATGAGGAATTTGAGAGGCAACCGTGGGGGGGTTGGGGGGGTAGAGAAGGAAAAAAGGAAACAAGATGGGATCGGGAGGGAGATAGACCATAAGAGACTCTTAATCTCACAAAACCAACTGAGGGTTTTGGGGGTAGAGGGGAGGGGAGAGGGTGTTGGGTTATGGACATAGGGGAGGGTATGTACTATGGTGAGTGCTGTGGAGTGTGTAAACCTGGAGATTCACAGACCTGTACCCCTGGGCTAGTAATACATTATATGTTAATGAAAAATAAAAAAAATTTAAATACAATAAAGGACTTGACTTACACATTTCTCTAGAGAAGATACACAGATAACCAACAAAAACATGAAAAAATCAACATCATTAACCACTAGGTAAATGCAAATCAAAACCATAATAAAGTACCACTTCAGAGGCCCTAGGATATAGATGTAATTTTTTAAATAGTAACTAAGGGAAGCCTGGGTGGATTCAGTCATTAAGTGTCTGCCTTCAGCTCAGGTCATGATCCCAGGGTCATAGGATCAAGCCCCATGTCGGGCTCCCTGCTCAGTGGGGCATCTGCTTCTCCCTGTCCCTCTGCTGCTCCCCCTGCTTGTGCTTTCTCAGTCACTCTCTCTCTCTCTCTCATGAATAAAAGCTTTTAAAGTTGTTTTTAAGTAGTTACTAAGTGTTGGTGAATGTGTGGAGAAACTGGAACTTTAGTACATTGCTTTAGTACGTTGCTGATGGGAATGTAAAATAGTTCAGTATTATGGAAAATAGTTTAGTGATTCCTCAAAAATTTAGACATAGAATTGCCATACGACCAAGCAATTCTACTCCTAAATACATACCCAAAAGAATTGAAAACAGATACTCAAATACATGTTCACATCAGCACTATTCACTTTAGCCAAAAGATGGAAACAGTACAAATGCCCATCAATAAATGACTAGATGAGCAAAGGGTAGTATAAACAAACAATAAAATAGTAATCAAGCCATAAAAAGAAATGAGTACTGGGCACCTGGGTGGCTCAGCTGGTTGGGCGTCTGCCTTCAGTTCAGGTCATGATCCTGGGGTCCTGGGATCAAGTCCAGTGTTGGGTTCCCTGCTCCACAGGGAATCCGCTTCTCCCTCTGCCCCTCCTCCCACTCACTCTCTCAATCTCTCTTTCTTCTCAAATAATAAATAAATAAAATATTAAAAATTTTTTAAAAAAAGAAATGAGTACAACCTATGGTGGCATGTAGGTGAACCTCAAAAACACTATTAAGTAGGAGAAGGTAGATGCAAAAGGTCATATATTGTATGATTCCACTTATATGAAATATCCAGAATAGGTAAATCCATAAAGACAGGATGCACATTGGTGGTTGCCAGGAGCTGGACTGGGCTAAACTGGGAGTAATAGCTTAATGAGTATGGGTCTTTCCTTTTGAGGCGATGAGTATGTTTTGAAACTAGATAGAGGTGGTAAGTGCAGGACACTGTGAATGTCCTAAATACCATTGAAATGTTCTCTTTTTAAGTGGTTAATTTTAACTTTCATCAATTAAACAAGAAAAGCTAGGTCCCAAATTTGGTTCTATTAGTTGTAGTTCATATTAAGCAATCAAAAAGAATGTCTTCTTAAGTTTGTACTGATTTTCATTTTATGTTAAGATTTTCATTTTAAGTGTTCTGCTGAATTTGAAAAACTAAACTAAACGTGCTTTCACTTCTAAACAAAACAATAAAAAAATAAAGTTACAAGATAGGTGGTTTGGTTGGGGTTTTTTTCCTCAAGGATTTTAAAATATTTCTGATATTTTAATAGTAAAAGGAAATCATATTTAGTACAGCTGGATCATTTCTACATAATTGGCTTTTCATTCTTGATCTGGTGTTTGAACTGTTTACTCCACTTTAGTAATTAACCATTATCAGCTTCATTAATGAAACAGAAACCACCTCCTATAATCATTTATAAAATACTTGTCAAACAAAATTTAAACAAAGAATAGGATCTGGGCAAAGTAACAGCTCTTTCAAATCTACTGCAACTAATTATAAAATATTCTAGTTATTTTGTTGTTGTTTTCCATTTATTATGAAAGAATCCTTCAGGACCCACAGCATTTCTCTTAGCCTAGTTATCTGTGTTCTGTGTTCTTTTATTACACAAGTGATTATTTTAACAATACTTTTATCCACTGATGTTGAAAGCTGTGTTTTCAGCTGCTTATTTATATCTATAAATTATAAAAATTGAAACTATTTAATCATGCTACCTTTAGAGACATTATTTTTCTATTCTACTTAATTTTTAGTTGACTGAGTAAAAAAGATCATAGGAGATAGTTTAAGACATATTTCTTAGTTTAAGATATATTTATGAGATTGCACAAGCAAAATTACAGCTTGTATATACAAAAACAAAATTAGATTTAAGTATTCTAAAAGATTGCTCTACTGGCATTTACTAAGAATACCACAAAGTTTTAAATGATTTATCGGAAAACATGCTCTATTTTGTAATCCTTTTCCCCCCAAGACTTCATATTTTATAGATTTTAGAATATTATTAATTTAGAAAAATAGAGCAAAAAATTAAAATGTTAACTCAGAATATAAGGGATAATGATGAAATGCAAACATCGTATATATAAATGATGCTAGTGGCAGATCTTCAGTTGAGCATGTTCTTCGAGCTTCTTTTCTAGTTCACAATTGCATTTTGCTAGCTAAAAGTCAACAGTAACAATGGAGCAGGAAGGTTCAATAGGTGATTTAATCTGTGATCTCTTTTTCATTACTATTCCATTAGAATCTTGGTCTGTGGCTTTCTGTGTTCCCAATGCCCATCACAGGACCTGGCTCATAATGGGGTGTTCAATAAGTATTTCTTGTATGAATGAATAAATGAATAAATGAATGAAGGATGAATGACTGCTACGCTAACCAGCTTAGCTAACCATCCAGAAACTAAAAGTGAAGATGTAATAAAGTAATGCCTCTAGCATTCAAGAAAGTCAAATACTCAATTAAGGAGCTCATTATCTTACACCTTTTGAATTCAAGAGTTCTTTATTCTCATTTTGTAGAAGGAAAACTGAGCACTAGTAGTTGACACTTTGTTTATGCATCTGTTAGTGCTTTATCTTCCTGGCCTTTAGTTGTTTTCATTCATTATTTATCCAACCAATTAATCATGGATGCTTTATAAGCAAAAACCCTGTTCAGTTGTATTTCCCTGGTGCTTAATACAGTGATTTTGCATGTAAGAGATACTAATAAATGCTTGCTGAACCCAAAGTTTATACTTTTTCTAAAATATTTTCTTCTTCATTTTTATGTCATTTCTATAGCATTAATATAGTACAGACCTTTCAGAATACAGAAATATGTAGATAATGACATGGGCATTTCTACTTATTTATGACAATATATTTTCAAAATCTTATTGATTATCTCTGGTTTATGAGGAAATGGTTCCAAATATTTATGTCTTCTAGGCCT
The DNA here is from genome assembly GCF_009829155.1 of Mustela erminea. NCBI lineage: Eukaryota > Metazoa > Chordata > Mammalia > Carnivora > Mustelidae > Mustela > Mustela erminea. Next base: position 11,465,029 of record NC_045623.1, read on the forward strand.
CCTAATTAGTGTTAAATAACTTTATGAAGTTTCTTCATTTGGCTTTTGCAGAATATTATTTATTTTAAAAATCATATTAATACAACAACCAATAAAGAAATTAAATTTTATAACAACCCCAATTTCAAAAGCAGAAAATTTCTCTAATGTTCCAGTTACAATTCTCCTACTTGGGAATTTGGAAGATAAAACTACCCAGTATTTTTTCCATAATACCAGTGAAAATCTATATGAAAAAATATTATTTCCTCTCCAAAGTGACAAAGGTAAACAAGCACCCTGTTAAGGGTCCTAATTCTGAGACCAAAAAAAAAAAAAAAAAATACACACACACACACACACACACACACACACACACACACCCCATCTGATTTAAATAGGCAGGTGAATCTCCTTTGTACAAATTAAAGAATTAAATGATATCAGGAAGAATTTCAGTCACCATTTATGACACTAGCACTTTTTACCTGGAAAATTTCCCCCATGGCTTTAGACTGTCAGATATTTTATAGAAATACACATTAAAATACAGAATTAATACCCTAAATGTTTCTATTTTATTTCCTCTTTTCTTTAATCAATATTACGTTTGGCATAATATTATAGAAAATGCACATGATTTGCACAGACTTTTTTTGGCATTGCCAGTCTGTTTTTGTGTGATGTGCCATTGACAGATCAGCTCCAGGCTCTAATTGTAAGGGCAAAAAGTATTCACATTTTTAATGTAGTGTTTATGATTACTTGGCACTTCTTGTTACATTAATGCCAGAGTTAGAAGGGGTCTTTTTTTTTAATTATGGAGGAGGATCATTGCGCTTTCTTGTTACTTAACTAAATCAAGTAATTCTTTGTTAACGGCTCTTCTGAGTCCTTCCAGAATGAACTTGTCTCATTTTGACAAGATGCAGAAGGGCACTAATAGTTATTAAAAGCATTAAAACATTAACCTTTAGCAACCTCATTTTTCTCTTGTACCCACATTTCAGTATTTTATCAAACTGAAGTTAAACACTAAAAATTAGGAAGAAACTGATCTTTTCTCTTCAACCTGAAAGAACAAATGTGATAGAAATAAAGGCACTAGAAGGGACAGTAGAAAATAGTTGTTTTAGTGTTAACATAATTCTAGTCCTTATCACTGTGGAATTAGTGTCAGAGAGGGGATTATTCTAGAAACATCCACTACAATTATCTTCAGAATTTCAAGATTATAGAACTAATAGTATCAGGACTTGATTTGTTAAACATTATACAAGACATTCCAGATTGAAAAATTTTGAGATCAGGTTATTTTAGATAGTAGCCCCTGAAATCAGAAATTTAATTCAGTTCAATTTTCAGTCATTCACAGCACACCTCAATAGTAGACTCACAACAAATACTACTGCTACCCCAAATCTCTTGCCACCTGACATAACCAAAGCACGTTCCTTGGCTACTAGAGAATGCCAAGATAAATGCAACATAATTCCTTTCTAGTGGGGCACTAGGACATGGATAGAAGTAACACTACACAGAGTAGAATGTCATAAGTCCTATGCAAACAAAGAATTATGAGGATATAGCAAAGGAAGAAACAAATAATCAGCACAGGCCACAATAAGCATCTGTAGTTGACATTTATCACTCTTTCTAGCCACCTGGTATCTGAAATTTTTCATTAATATAAAATTCCTCTCCTTATGATTCTCAGTAAGGCAGAGCCCAACTTCACTACGGAACTAAAAATGTGACTTTTCTATCTTCCCTTGCACCTAGAATATGGGCCTATGCCTTAGGCTCGACTGATCAGACATTGTCCCCCACTAATTATGCCGATAGCAACAACAGAACAGAATTCCCTGTGGTAGTCACTGCAATTGTAAATGAAGTTCTTGGAGCAGCTGCAGCAAAAGATATTCAAAACTGTATGTAGAACAAGTCCAGCCACCTACTGATGAGGACCATGGTTTTAATGTCTCCACTAGACAAGTTCTGCAACATGATCTGGAACATTGTTACTGGTTGCACAACTGTGAACCTGATTTTCCAGTCTTCCTAGTGTTTCCACAGGCAACACAATATCCTGAAAATAAACGATCCTCCATTCATACTAACCAGAATTTCTTCCTATAGTTCATAGCTAATAACCTTGGTGGACACAGAAGTTAGAAAAAATGGTAGCTGGCTTTTGTTTAGTCATTGTAAGGGCCCATTTAGCCAGAGCAATTCCATCTCAGTTAAACAGTGATTTTGTTGTTTATGCAGTAAAACTTAAACTGACCCTGCTGCCCCCCACAAGGGAACTTACTTAAAAGCAAGTCCAGGAAACCAGTAAAATATGGCCAACCAGTCCCTGATAACAGAGCCCAGGATACAAGGACAAGTCAGGCCAGGTGGAGACATCCAATCATTAAAGCTCACATACTATTTCCCTAACTACCAAAGAATGTGGGTCCCACCTTTTGGGTGCCTTTTGGGCACCAATTCTGACCAAGGGGATAGGCTAGCTCAAATAGCTACTATGGGTGAATTGTAATTCGATTGGCCACTCGTGTGTGACCTAGCATGACTATGCAACTTTCTCTGTGTGTTATAATCTCATTGGCCACCTGTGTGTGGCCAGCCTCGACCACATGGCCTTTGCTCTATAAAAGTTAGTCTGTGGGACGCCTGGGTGGCTCAGTTGGTTAAGCAGCTGCCTTCGGCTCAGGTCATGATCCCAGCATCCTGGGATCGAGTCCCACATCAGGCTCCTTGCTCGGCAGGGAGCCTGCTTCTCCCACTGCTTCTGCCTGCCATTCTGTCTGTGCTCGCTCTCTCTCCCTCTCTCTCTCTGACAAATAAATAAAATCTTTAAAAAAAAATTAGTCTGTGAGGCTGGGAGGGGTTGCTCTCTCTTTAAGAGGCAGCCTGACCGGTAGGTTTGATTCTCTGTGCTGGCTCGAAATAAAGCTTTGCTTGACCTTTGCTTTGTATCAGTCTCGCTCCCTTGATCACGGACCCTAACAGTCATATTTTTACCTGCTGACCAAGCCCAGGATATAAAGCCAACCCTCTGTCACATATAATATAGAGCAACAGTCCCTAAGTCTAGCTAATTATCAGACTCAAAATGAGGAGCTTTTGAATTCAAGCAATGGAATTTGATCAGGAGAACCAAAGGGCATCATTCATCTATTCCCCAATATTTATCCAGTAGTTACTATTTTTTCAGGCACTCTGCAGTTGCTAGGGATCAATAGGGGCAAAGCAAACATTCTCTCTATTCATAGAGGTGACTGTCTTGTGAGGAAATAGAAAGTAATCTCATAATCATCCTGATGAATACATCATTATAAATGAAATAAATGCTCCGAGATGTAATAAAGGAATCTAACCAAAACTAAGATTTTAAAAGGTTTCCTGATGCAAGATGTTTGAGCTGAGATCTAAAAGATGAAAAACGTTTCTCTTGGGCCTTGAAGGATCTCAAGCAGAGATGAAAGTGTCAGGTGAGTACAAAAACATTAATTAAGGGGCACCTGGGTGGCTCAGTGGGTTAAGCCTCTGCCTTTGGCTTAGGTCATGATCTCTGGGTCCTGTGATCAAACCCTGCATCGAGCTCTCTGCTCTGCAGGGAGCCTGCTTCCCCCTTTTTCTCTGCCTACCTCTCTGCCTTCTTGTGCTCTCTCTCTCTTTCTGTAAAATAAATAAATAAAATCTTTTTAAAACATTAATCCAAAAAGATACATGCACACCTCTATGTTTATTACAACATTATTTATAATAGCCGAGATATGGAAGCAACCTATGTGTCCATCAGTAGACAAATGGACAAGGAAGATGTGAGACACACACACAATGTGATATTGAACAGCAATGAAGAAGGATGAGACTATGCTATTTCAGACAACATGGATGGATCTGGAGGGTGTTATGCTAAGTGAAATAAGATAAATTGAGAAAGACAAATACCATATAATTCCATTTATAAGGTGAATCTAGGGGTGTCTGGCTGACTCAGTCGGGAGAGTATGCAACTTTTGATCTTGGGGTCATGAGTTTGAACCCCACACTGGGTGTAGAGATTACAAAGAAAAATGAACTTTGAAAAAATAAACTAGCATAAAACATTTTAAAAACATTTTAAAAAACAAGACAAAGGTAATTAAAATTTTAAAGACAAATGAATAAACAAAGAAAAATCAGAATCAGACCTATAAACACAGAGAACAAACTAATACCAGGGTGAAGGGGAATTGGGGGTTGGGCAAAATGGGTGAAGCAGGTTGGGAGATACAGGCTTCCTGTTATGGAATTAATAAATAATGGAATGAAAGGCACAGCATGATATTGCAATACTCTTGTAAGTGACAGATGGTAGCTAACATGTGATAAACATAGCGTAATGTATAAACTTGTCAAATCACTATGTTATACACCTGAAACTAATGTAACATTGTGTATCAACTACACTCAAGTTTATTGAATACATCACAAGGGAGCAGCAGGCACAATGGCTGAGGAGAGCTGTCTGCCCCGAGGTAGTTTGTGGGAGTGGTTTTTAAAGGGGGAAGTTGAAGAGGCCTTATGACATATGGAATTCTCCCTTTTTCAGTAACTGTGCCTGATTGCAAGTAGCCCATTGGTCCCTGTGGGGCTATGGATAGGTTGAGATGGGGCCCCTGACAGGCTGTTCTGTATCCAGCTAGGGGCTCTTTGTAGACCCTTTGTAGACCCACACTCTATTGCTCAAGTCTGTTTGCCAAAAAGAGGACTCCATACTTTCCAGGATGTTTTTAAGAAGTCAATTTCTTTATAAGAAGAAGAAGAAGGAGGAGGAGGAGGAAGAGGAGGAGGAGGAGGAGGAGGATGAGGAGGAGGAGGAGAAGAAGAAGTCAATTTCTAGATCCTCAAGAAGCCTTTTTTAAAATAATTGATATGTCTTAGAATGAGCATATGTTCATAATAATAATTCTACTCTACAAAAGAAATACATAACACTCATCCAACCCAAAACTTACCATGGTATTCTCCTTGGGTTATACTTCCAGAGCAGCAAACAAAAGCATAAGTGAAAATGCTAGTTTGGGGAAAATCTTCCTTAACAATGAATCAAAGCACATTAACCCATAGGGACTCTTATCTTTCTTAGTATGGGCTGGCGTTAGAGATTGGGTATTTTGGACCACATTGGGGTATTCTGAATTTGGAACAAATGAAACAGTATAAAAGTAAGTGTTATTCTTTTAAATATAAATTGAATGTATATTTAATATCTATTTTACATATACTTATATATAATATAGAGAGAATATTAGTGGTACACACAAGGTTTTTTTTAGATACACTGGCTAAACCTAGGGATAAATACTGTATTTTATTCAATTAACTATTAAAGCCAAATTTATCAAATCATATGATTAAATATTTATTCCAGTCAATTCTTATCTTATAAAATGTTTACTATTTCCTACCTGACTTTCTGAAAAAATAAAAGTATTTATGTTTTTGGTGAAAAATCATAGAAGACAACTTGAAAATGATTAAGTAGGTCAACATTTTTTCAACTATTTTATAGAGAGCTCACAAACACAAATGTGTAAGAAAAGAGTTGCGTTCATCTTTGGGTGTGAACAGTGACCATAGTTTTATTTGGCAAGCACTGTATTTTTTCAATGTTCTAACCTGAATGCCTTTAGGAGGTAGGGCTGGGGGAAGGAGGCAGACTACCTTGAATTCACCTTTACCATAGGACCCTCCACTCCCTATTATTGGCACCCAGCTCAATTAACTCATTCACAGTTCCTGTCTGGTCCCTCTTGGTCTTTAAGTTTACAACTCCTAAAATAGTATGTATTTGAAATAATACATAGAATTATTCCAAGTTGTTGAGAGACAATTCCCCAGGGATGGCTTACACATCCACACATCTTGTAATCGATACACTTACTCGCTTTGTTCATACTATCTTTTCTAAGACGTTTGAATGGCAAACAGCCTTCAAAGAGAAGATAGCGCCTCCCTCCAGGCCAAAAGGGGGGCATACTTACTACTCACTTGCTTGCTACTCATTATAAAAGATACATTTCCCTAAACTCCAGATTCTGCTCATATGACCTCTCTCTAGAGGTGCAGGTGTCTTCTAGTCCTCTATGTCATCTTGGGAATTGAGGATTGGGGAAAAGCACAAAAGTGTTGATATTCTGGATACTGTGACTGCAGAGTGTGAAAAACAGCCCTTCATCTCTGACCCACGAGTTTCCAGCACAGTTCCCTCTAATCTTTTAGGTGGTTATTTCTCAAGCCTCAGGCAATTTCCTCACAGTCTGTGCTGATCAGAACTCGGCTGAAGAATCTAAGGGGATATTTTGCAGGATCTAGGGACAGGACTAGAGTAAGGCAAGCAAGGTGCGCAGGACCAAAAATCTGAGAAGGTCCTAACTCTCAGGTTCAAACAGGAAGCTAGGAATGAGTACCTACCTCCTTGAAGTCTGTGGTCTGGGCATCTCTCTCGCCTCACCCTAGTCCTGCCTCACCCTAGTCCCAGCTCTGTCCCCAGATCCAGAGTGCTCTCATTGCTCTTGTGTCCCTCTCTCTCTCTTCCTCCCTCATCTCTCTCCCCCCTCCTCCCTCCCTCAATTACCTACCCTCTCCTTCTTCCTCTGTCTCAGTTTCTCTGTCTCTTGAAAGTTTCTCCTCTCCCATACTCAGCCCATTTAACTCTGGGATAACTTGACCTCCCTAGACTCCCTGCACTTTCTCTTCAGCTCAGGGTGCCTGGGTAGCTTCTGCAATCTCTCTGCAGATGGTTAAGTGGGGCAATCATAAGGCTCTCCTTGCTGATTTCCTTTCGCTCAGGATCACTCTATGTTGGCTGATATCAAATGTCTTGAAAATCATTGTTGCATATATTTCATGCAATTTTTTAGTTGATTCAAAACAGGCAGGAGGGTGAATCTGGTCCTCATTACTACATCTCAGCTGAAGGCCAAAGTCTTGGGTTCTGTTTTGATTGCTTGGCCTTTTACTGTCCATGCTGTGCAACAAAACATGTTCAGTGGATTTTGGTACTTGGGCTGTCCGAAGCATCAGACACCAGCAGTCTTCAACTGATGAGCTGTCTTAAAGAGGCAGAATTGCTATGTGGCCCCTTTGGAAAGGAATTTTCCCAGGAATCTGGATAGATAACTGTTCAGGGTAAGCTGATATCTGCAGTAATGATTGAAGAGTATCATGGCAGGACGTATGTTTCCAGCCCTATGGTCAGTTTTTCTACTTCTGCCTCATCTTAGAACTGTTTTCTTTGTGAGTCATTTCTCAATAAGCTGACTAGTTCTACAGCTCAATTTCTTGTGCTGTTGAACCCAGAAATTATCCCAGACGGGCACAGTCTACTTATGGGCCAGGCACTATACTTGGTTCTTTGCATATATCGTCTCTTGAATTTCCACAACCATCATGTTACATAGGTACTAATGTAATATTGATTTTACAGATGAGGGACATAAGGTTCAGAAAATTTAAATGACTTACTTTCTCAGGATTACACAGCTGATAGGTGTTTATCCAAATAAAATTTTGGTATATTCAACTCCAAGGCCCATATAGTAGTTCAGGAAGGAATAGGTTAACACAGTAGATAAACTGGACTATCCTCCTCAAAACACTGATCACAGTAGGGTGCCTGGCTGGCTCAGTCAGTGGAGCATGCCACTCTTGCTCTCCAGGTTGTGAGTTCAAACCCCATGTTAGATGTAGAGATTACTTAAAAATAAAAGCTTAAAATGCAAAAACAAAACAAAAAGCACTGATCACAGCATAGCATAGCATAGAGATGTTTAATCACTGTGTTGTGCACCAGAAACTAATGTAACATTGTGTGTCAACTATACTCAAATCTTTAATTAAAAAAAAGGGGGGCACCTGGGTGGCTTAGTCATTAAGTGGCTGCCTTTGGCTCCAGTCATGATCCCAGGGTCCTGGAATTGAGCCCCCGCATTGGACTCCCTGCTCAGTAGGAAGCCTGCTTCTACCTCTGTCACTCCCCCTGCTTGTATTTCCTCTCTCTGTCAAAATAAATAAATAGATAAATAATCTTTAAAAAAAGAAAAAAACACTGACCACCATACGTATAGCCTTATGACCACAGAGAAGACAGAGGCCTGAAATAAAAACCATAAACCTCACTTCCTAGGAGCAACCTGTTAGAACTTCTTGGCTTATTCTTGAACATGGCCTGTCTCATACAAGACCAACAAAAGAATAGACAGACTAAGCTGAGTGGTCCACCTGGGGAGTGTTAAGGCATAAATGTAAGACTACTGTTTAGTTCTCATCTACAGGGACATACAACCATCCGTCAGGGAGAAAATCATGGAAATGGGCAAAAGGGAGTAGCTAGAAATAGAAGTCCATGGGTATCTCGCAAACCCCAAATGGCCAAGGACACAGCCCTCTAATTTTTAGCTAGAGCAATAAAGTCAAATACAATAAAGGCATTTAAGACTATGGAGAGAATCACAGGGAGTTGAATCTAAAATGAATTCTTGTTCTATGAGATGATAGAGCTTCAGAGGAGACTCAATTATCCAAGATACATGGCAGGAATGTTTCTTCAATAACTGAAACATAGGATAATAAAATACCTTCAGGATAATCTTTAAATGAGAGATTAGACTGAAGTCTCAGAAGGAAACTAACATAAGTATTTTAAGTGTTTACAGGCTCAATCATTTACTGGCAACCTCAATACACACTGCATTCTCTTTTTCTTAGATGATTAAGAATAACTGTTAAATAAGATTTGGAAAATTGAACTTCCCCTATGCTTCAATGGATAATATTTTATATTACTTCTTAAACCAATGTAAAATGCCTAAGAAAATAAGGGCACCTGGGTGATTCTGTCAGGTAAACATCAGACACTTGGTTTTGACTTAAGTCATGATCGTGAGATTGAGCTCTGTCTGCATGGGGCTCGGCACTCAGAGGGGAGTCTGCTTGAAATTCTTTTCCTCTCCCTCCCCTCCCCCACCCTACTCCTCCCCACCCTCTTGTCCTACATGCACTCTCTCTCTCACTAAAATAAAATAAATAAAATCTTTAAAACATAAAATAAAGTAAAATGCCTCAGAAAAATCCACTTAAATATTTTCCTATTTAGCTCCCTGCCAGCCAAACAGTCACAAACCAGAATCAACCCAGCCTGACCCAGACCACAAGCACTACCCTGCGGACTCAAGGACAAAAGAAATAGTTACCATTTTAAGCCATTGAGTTTGGGGGTAGTTTATTACGTAGAAATCGATAAACGATACACCTGGTTCACTTCAGTATTTGATCCCAACCATTCAATGACCACCCCCACTACCATTCTCAGGAACTAAATTTACCTCCTTTTTTGAATGAGAAAAACAGACATACTTAACTCCCCACCCTGAACAAATACCATGCTATAGCTATAGCGTAGTGGTGAAGACTACTGATACTGAAGCCAGACTTCTAATTCTTATCTTGGCTCTGGCACAGATAAGCTGTAAGGTTGAGAGAAAATTACATGTTCTTTCTCTGTAAAAGTAAGGACGGTGATAATACCTACCTCATATAGTTGTGGTGAGAATTATGTACAGACCATTTAGTTACCCATAGTCAGTACTATGGGCAAGCTCCTATTATTTTTATTGTGCACTGGCCAGTAATCCAGACCTTGATTTTTTAACAGCCTTATTCACATACCCTATTTATTACTCATATACCATGAAATACACACATTTGAAGTGTACATGTCAGTGGTTTTTAGTATGTTCACAGAGTTGGCCACCCAACACCACAATCTAATTTTAGAGCATTTTCATCACTCCAAAACAAAGCTGGATTCTGAGACTCAAAATACTGAAGTGGCTGTCAGCCACATCCTTGAGGAAAGGCCAAAAGTCCAACAGGGAATACCAAATACTGATGCCAGTCTAATGAGCAGGAGCAGAACTGTAAACAAGAACTGAAGCCAGGAATTAGAGTCAGATGGTGACAGAATTGGAGAGGAAATGAAGTTTAATACATAGCCACAAACAGTACCAGCCTGTCTACAGCTAACATTTTCACATTTGCCAGACAGGTTTAAAGGTGTAGCACCTGGGGAAGCTTCTCACTTCCCACGTTCAGACCTACCCTGCCAAGGCTTTGAAACCCAAGGCTTGCCCCAGACCCCTGACCTTTAAAAGGTTCTAACATATCCTGATATGCCTTAGTCAAGGTTCTTTGGGTTATAAATACAACATTCATCTATCCTCCAAATTTCACAGAACTGAGCGGATCACCTTTCTCTTTTATGTCTAGCTAACATAGCCTAAGCCTCCATTCTATGTTACTTCAGAGCATTTTGTCCACTCCCCAAGTATTTCTAAGATTTCTTAGGAAACACTTAACGTGTTCCTACAAATGTATCGTTAACATTTCTTGCCATCTCTTCCTCCAGCCTACTACTCTGTTTCTCACAAGATCTCTTCCTACTATCTCAAAATCTTTTCTCCATCCTTTCCAGGCTATCCACTTAACACTTTGCACCAAGTGTAGACATACACACTTCCCTAAAATTCCAAAGCACAGCTAGCCTATGTTTTTAAAGTTCATCAGTGTGACTGCTGACTGAAAGATAAAAGAAATTACAACACAGGAAAAGGTGATTCTTTAAAGAAAATTTTAGTCATCATTGACCTAGTATCTCCTGGAAATACTTTACCACAGAGTTTCCCTGCCAGTGATCTCCAGTTAGCCAAAGTGTTGTAGAATGATAGCTCTCCTCCCAAAGTTAGGATTCCTTTCAACAGTTTTTATCTTTTCCTTCCCAGACCGTGGGGTTTTCCTTTCTTCCCCAAACCAGCCAGAGAAAAAGTCTGGCCTTCTGTACTTAAGGTCCACATTTCCTCCCTGAGGATGACTGAAGGTGGGAACAAGCATGATATTCAGGAATGATCTCCTGTTTCCCACCATTCAAAATACGATATGGACCCTGGCTGCAGGAAGCTAATCTATAATAGTTGACAGTAGAATTTCCAAAGTCTGACTTATCCAACCTTAACTAGGGTCACATGTGGCTCACTGACTGTCCCACTCAGATGCCCCCATGTCAGATCCAGCCCAGTGCTTTTTCACACACTTTTCTCCAAGTTACAATGAAAAGTTTCAAATCCTCATGTTCCTATTATGGTCTGCTTTCCCAATTTCTTATAAACAAACATTTATATGACAGACACAGTTCTCCAAAAAAATAATAATTATATTCTGTCATAAAGCAGCCCAATTCTGGAATTATAAAGAAAACAATAGCAAGCAGCCAGTTCTATAAAAAAAATTTACACAATGTAGAAGATGCACATAATTCATACTACTAAACCAAACATTTATTATCTCAAAATTAAACATATTAATTTGTTTTGTTTCACTGGGTCAGGACCCTCCCTAACACAGTAAGTAGAATTACTCATTACTCAATATCTCCAAGATTGAAAGGGATCACTAAAATGCTTTCAGAATAATTCCAAGCTTCATCACACAATACAGAGACTGGCTATTGTCCTAAAAATGACATTCTTTCCAGCTCAGGTGATTTGTCTTTGTCTAGTATGATCACCTCGGTCAGGGGGCAAGATCATTAGAGCCTCCATACCTTAAGTATTCTTCCCAAATCCATAAATCTCTGAAATATGAAAGCTTGTTTTCATAACTCATTTGGCAGCAAACCTGGCTACCTCCCATAATATACAAATATTAACTCAAAATGGACAAAAGACTTATATGTAAGAACTTAAAATAAAATATAAAATATGTAAGAACTTAAAAAACAAAAGCCTTACCAAAAAAGTAAAATTTTCACAACTTTGGATTATGCAATAGTTTCTTTTTTAAAAGATTTTATTTATTTATTTATTTATTTATTTGTCTGTTTGTTTGTTTGACACACAGATAGAGCAAGCATAAGGGGCATGGGGGAGAGTGGCAGGCAGACGGAGAGGTAGAAGCAGACTCCCTGCTGAGCAGGGAGGCCAGTCTGGGACTTGATCAGAACCCTGGGATCATGACTGGAGTTGAAGGCAACCACTTAACCGACTGAGCCACCCAGGCGCCCCTATGCAATAGTTTCTTAGATATTACATCTACAACATAAGAAATAAAATTAAACATAGCTAATTTGGACTTCATCAAAATTGAAAACATTTGTGCTTCAAAATACCATAAAGAAAGTAAAAAGACAAACATAAAATAGAGGAAAATATTTCCAAATCATATATTTGATAAGGGACTTGAATCCAGAATACAGAAAGAATTCTTACAACTTAGCAAAAAGATAAATAATCCAATTTAAAAACGATCAATATATTTGTACAGACACTTCTCCAAAGATGATATACCATTGCCCATTAAGCATGAGAAGATGCTCAACAGCATTAGTCGTTAGGAAAAAGCAAGTGAAAAACACACTGAGATACCATTTCATATCCACTAGGATGGCTCCAACTAAAAAACAAAAACAAAAACAAAACGTAATAAGTTTTGTCAAGGATGAAAGGGAACTGGAACTCTCATCCATTGCTGTTGACAATGTAAAATGATGCAGCTGCTTTGGAAAACAGTTTGGCAGTACTTCAAAAAATTAAACGTAGAGTTTCCTCACGACCAAGCAATTCCACTCCAGGGTAGTTACCCATAAAAATCAAAAGCATGTGTTCACACAAAACATATACACAAGTGTTCATAGCAGCATTTTTCATAATAGCCAAGAAGAGGAAACAACCCAAATATCCATCAGCTGATGAAGAGATCAATAAAATGTGGTACATCCATACAATGGAATGTTATTCGGTCATAAAAAGGAAGGAGGTACTGATACAGGCTACAACTTGGATGGAACTTTGAAAACATTATGCTACGTGAAAGAAGCCAGACAGAAAAGGAACATATTCTATGATTCCATTTATATGAAATATTCAGAATAGACACATCATCAGGGACAGAAAGTTGATTAGAGGTTGCTAAGAACTAGGGTGAGAGAAAAATGGGGAGTGTCTGCTAATGGTTATGGAATTTCTTTTTGGGTAATGAATGTACTAGAGTTAGATAGTGGAGATCAATACACAACTTTCAAAATATACTAAAAACCACTGAATCATATGCTTTTAGGAGGTAAAATTCATTGTACTTGAATAACTCACTAAAGCTAGTATTCAAAAATAACAAAACAAAAAAACAGGACTCGAGTTTTTCTGGCAGCCTAAATTGAGTGAGGTTATATATAATTTTAATATCCATATTAAATGAATATGCATTTATTTGCTGCAGAAATCTGTGTTTAATTACAAGTACTTCCCCAGATCCTGCTGGAGGTGTTATATAATGTACAATACACAGAGCTTGGTGTCTTTCTGAAATCTTAAATTTTCTGAATCTCAGAACACGTGGTGCCCAAGGTTTTGAATAAGAAATTATGGCCTTGCAGCGCCTGGGTGGCTCAGTTAGTTAAGCCTCTGCCTTCAGCTCAAGTCATGATCTCAGGGCTCTGGGATTGAGTCCCGCATCGGGCCCCTCTGCTCAGCAGGGAGCCTGCTTCCCCCTCTCTCTCTGCCTGCCTCTCTGCCTACTTGTGATCTCTTACTGTGCGTCAGATAAATAAATAAAATCATTTTAAAAAAAGAAATTATGGTCTCGTTTAATAAAAAGCTGACAGGATATGCAGTCTATCAGAAAAGAAAAGTTTGAACTTGACAGAGAATACTAAAGTTCTCTAATGCATAAGGCATCACTTGGAGGAAATAAAAGAATCTGATACATAGGATAATCATGAGGATTAAATAAGTTAATTAATATAAAGTCCTTAGAACTGTGACTGACACATAGTAAGCACTTATTAAACATCATATTACTGTTATTCTTGTTGAAGTGGGAATTTGGTTCCAGTGACAGCTCTTCTGGATCTAATCCTTTCCAGCAAACCAGGGGTTAGAGATGTTTATGATTCCAGAAAACCAGTATTGTCTTCTACTGTAAACTTTGGCTTCCCATAACAGAGAAGGCCTCCTGAAGCACAGCACAGAATGTTAGTAAGGGAAAATATCACAGAATAGCATAAGGAAGGGTCGAATTCAATGGAGTTGGTTACTTCTGTGGTTTTGAATGGACCCAAAAAGTCATCTTCCAGATTTTGATAGGAACAGACATAGCAAGAAGAGAATTATACAGGGAATTCCACTAGATTGCCCCTCCTGTGGGCCACTGTTGGTTGTGCATACTTAGCACCTCTGCTTTGTGTAAGTAAGGTAGATGTCCTATAGGGTTATGGTTCAATGGTGTAGGAAATCGCAGCAGAGCACTCATTGCATAGAATTGTGGGTTTTAATAAAAGACATATTAAGATATTGTTTGCAAATTCTGCAGTGGTGAGGTAGGTGGGTCAGCAATGTTATCTATAGAAGATACGGTAGCGGAAATTTTCTTCAAGAATTTTGTTGCTATAATCTGTTTGGCAAATTGGTCTTTAAGTGATTGGCAATAGATGTCTGAACATACAAAAGGAATTTGACATGATTACCAGAGTCATAATAAGTCTGAGGGCCACAAGTAAGTTGTTAGGATACCTCTGGAGATAACTCTTTAAAAAACAGGGGAATTGACTACATTAATCAGGAATCTAGAATATGGATCTTTTGATAAGAACCATTTCTACTATCAAAACTCAGGGGGCAAACAAAAATAGTCTATTATATATTTCGGGTAGGGCTGAACAGCTACAGAGTTTTAAAGAAGGTACTTTCTCAAGGAACCTGTGCTGCCTTTGTCAAAGCATATAGAAAAATTTACATTTACCAATTCTGGCTACATTCATAGCATGAAAGTTGAAACTTTGATAAAATTGCCCATCGTATCTGGTACAGGCTAAGCATTCTCATTTTTTTTCTGAGTTGATCCAAACCAAGATGGCTAGACTTCATCAACTCGGATGCCAGACTCTTTCTAAGTAGTCTTGAAGGTGACTTGACTTTCTCATTCCCAACTTCACAGCTTGTCTCAACCAAGACTATCTTCCTTATGAAGGCATGAAAGCGACTTTGTAGACTTTTAACCTTCCTGAGTGATAAATCCTGAGACCTTTACAATATTTCAAATTTGAAAAGATGACTGTAGCATATACTTTTCCCCACAAAATTAATACAAAACCACACAGGCAACAATAAAATGCTGCCAGTGCAGATGTTAAGTTGTTGCTTAAGCCAACAGACTAGCTAAGCAAAGATCCTACACACTAGCTTGGAGCAGAAAAATTACCATACTTCATGAACTGTCACAATCACTTGAGAATACACAAAGGTTGTGAATGCTAAATATTCATATTCCAAGAATCTGTTGTAACATGGGTCTCCATATGATGGAAAGGGATCTGTCACTGTTGGTTATATGTTTTCATAATTTAGGGACACACTGAATCAGCTAGGATGAGGGTAAAGGTGATGAATGTTTCGAATTAGAATATGGTGCCCACCCATTTAGGTGGGCCCATGTTACAAAATGAACCATTTATAATCTTACTCAAGTTTTATTAAGTATTCTGTAGACTTTGGAGCCAGCTCTGCCACTTAACTCAAGTTGATACTCGATACTAAACAGGAATTCGGGGAGCTCCTAAACAGGAGTGGGTGGCTCAGTGGGTTAAGCCGCTGCCTTTGGCTCAGGTCATGATCTCAGGGTCTTGGGACTGAGTCCCGCATCTGGCTCGCTGCTCAGCAGGGAGTCTGCTTCCCTCTCTCTCTCTCTCTACCTGCCTCTCTGTCTGCTTGTGATCTCTGTCTGTCAAATAAATAAAATCTTTAAAGAAAAAAAAAAAAAAGGAGTTCGTAGCTCCCTTAACCCAACGTTTCTGCTGACAAATAACTCCATAACTTTATAATACACATCACATTTAGAAATATCTCCTTCTTCAATCAACTGGCCTTTCTTTCCTTTCACTTTACAGTTCCAGAAAAGAAGGAAGAGAATACTTTGGGAGTGTCCAGTCCTGAGAGGAAAAAGAGAGCTTGCTCTTTCTGAGGGGGTGCATTGTGGGAAAACTCGAGGGACTGTGGAAAGACACAGACACATACAGTCCTGGGTTAAAGTCCAAAATAAAAGAAAGTTTTGTCCTGTTTCCCACTTGAAATCCTATGCAGATGTAGACCATTCCATTCCATACCCCACTGTTATTTTTTCTAAATTTCTAAAATTTGAACTCCTCAGGTCTGCTGTCTCTCATAATGCTAACAAAGGAATTCTAGAACATAGTCTTCTAACTGCACGTTTTCTTTTTTTTTTTTCCAAGTTTTTATTTAAATTCCAGTTAGTTAACATAGAGTGTAAAATCAGTTTCAGGTGTAGAATTTTGTGATTCCTCACTTACATGGAACACCTGGTGCTCATCACAAGTACCCTCCTTAATAACCATCACCTATTTAACCATCCTCCCAACTTGGCTAGATTTCTTTTTAAACAAAGAGTTTGCTAATCTGTATCTCATTAATGAAAGAGGAAGACTGCTGGCTGCCCCTACAACAGTCACTGCTGATGCAGCCACATAAAAAGAGAAATAGTGATTACAGCATGGACTTCACCCAGAAGTTCCCACTGGCCTCCGAGGAAACAAGAGTAGTAGCTGAGAATGTGGCTAGGAAACTTACCAGAGAATTTGACTGCAAATTCAGGAGGGACCAAGGTGGTCTGTAACTCAGGACTCTAAGGATTACTGCCTCAGCCATGAACCTATTGGTAGGTATGCCTTAAGGAGATGTTAGATCTGTAAACCCCTCTCCACCACCCACTGTGGTCAGGGAGGACTACCAGGCCCTGAGTCTAGAGAGGATAGAGGAAGCTTGTGGAGGGATGGAACCAGACCAACCAACCACACCTCCGCAAGGCTGGGGTTTGGGGGTGGGGGGACACTCTTTGTCCCAACACCCCAAATGCCCATATTCCATCATGGATCAAAGTGGGGAAAGGGGGAGGAAATCTGAAAAACTGCATCACACATAAGAATCTGATTTACCTAAAGAAACTGTTCAATTACTTAGACTAAGTTTATAGACTCAACTAAAAGCTAGAGTTATTCTTTTTTTCCCATTTCGCCTAAAGGGATGGATAAGGAGTTCACAAGAAATGGCAAATTATAGAAAAGTAAGCTCGAGTTTCTGTGCACATCTGTGTAATGGAAGTAAGTTTGTACCCACTGCATACAGTTTTACATATTGATCACAACTGGTCAGCATATTTGTGAAAAAGGTGGAGCACATTAGATAATGACATTAAAGAAATATTTTAAAAAACAAATAGCCAATTCCATTAAAATAAAAGCACAGTTACCCACCCTCTGGTCCCACGCAGACTCCACCATTATTAATAGGACTTTGGGGCTGCATTGCTCAGTCCTCCCACTCTGCCAGACAAGCAGCTTCAGTAACCAGAGACTAATCCAATAAGAGGTAATCTGGGTTTCACAATGAGGACCATCCATCTTGCTCGTCCCCCGACATTCTGATAATACCCAAATGCCTGTTTTTTGAACTCCCTCATTAATTTGAATAAGAGACTTTTTGTTTACTTAAGAAAGATACCAGTCATAGTTTTCGTTTCTTTGTTTTTAATTTCCTTTGTTTTTAATTCTTCCATGCATGAAGGATAAGAGGTCAGTGCCAATGATGTTCTGATTTCATTAAAAACAAAACAACAACAAAAACGATGTGTGTGTATCAGTTTCCTAAGGCTATCCTAACAAATCACCACTGGGTGGCTTACTCAAAACAACAGAAATTTATTCTCTCACAGTTGTGGAAGCCAGAAGTCTGAAATCAAGGTGTTAACAGTGCAGATACCCTTTGGAGGCTCTGAGGGAATTCATTCTATGCCTCTCTCCTAACTTCTGGTGGCTGTAGGCAAACCTTGGCTTGTAAACACACCACTCCAATCTCTGCTTCCTTCATATGACATTCTCCCCTGTGTGACTCTGTGTGTCTTTTTCTTTTCTGTTACAGTTTTAAAAAAAGATTTTATTTTTAATCTCTAGGGGCGCCTGGGTGGCTCAGTTGGTTAAATGGCTGCCTTCAGTTCAGGTCACAATCCCAGGGTCCTCAGATCGAGCACTGCATTCGGCTCCCTGCTCAGCAGGAAGCCTGCTTCTCCCTCTCCCACTCCCACTGATTGCATTCCCTCTCCTGCTGTGTGTCTCTCTCTGTCAAAGAAATAAATAAAATCTTTAAAAAAAATGTAATCTCTACACCCAAAGTGGGGCTGGAGCTGAGATCAAGAGTCGCACACTCTACCAACTAAACCAGCCAGGCACCCCCTTTCTGTCACTTCTAAGGATAACTGTCTTTGGATTGGGGGTTCATCCTAATCCAGGATGATCTCATCTTGAGATCTTTTCCGATTACAAATGCAAAGATCCCTTTCCAAGTAAGGTTACATTCATAAGCAGAGGGAGTTAAAGCTTGGACTTATCTTTTGGGGAGACGCAATTCAACCTACTACAAAGCATTTTTAAACCTTTTAGGAAATAGGGATGTCAGTTTAAATATTAAGACCAGGACAGTAAATTATTAAGTAAAGCAGCCAATCAGAATTACAGACTTTTTAGATGTTAAAGGTTATTTTCAAAAGCCACAGCAACAATCTCTGAAGTCAGGGTGTCTCATAATTAGAATTAACATTTACGAGGAGTTTTGTGATACAAACTAGTATCTGCTTTTCTGGCTTTCTAGAAGACTAAACATCTTTCCTTATCTTATTGAGATTTCTTTTACATAATGATGAGGGTCTGTGGTTTTTCAAGACCAAGTCCTAGAAAGCCATTAGTTAGCAGCAACAGGAAAAAATTAGGTATGAGAGTTCAAAACTTACCCTATGGAGGACAAAGGAGCAAAATAAAACAGACACATTTTTCTAATCTTAAACACCAACGATTTCATTCCAAATGTCTCCTGAGAGGCATACACCATATACAGGAAACCATTTTCATGCTTCTTACTTTTGCATACTTCAGAAATTGGCATGGATACACTCACCGTGCTGTATCCATTCTTTACCAGGAAGAAGGCTTGATTGACATTGAACTGTAAGAGTCTTCTAATTATTTGGATGAGTTCATTCATATTGACGTGATCAGGTGCAAGAAACTCAGCTTTATCCTGAGTTTTATTTCTTATCTCCTATTTTATCTCCTCTCTCAGGATAGGAGACTGCTTCTCACCTTTGTATGGTTCTTCCCCACCCCCACCCCCCGCCGACCCCCAACACTTGTATGGTACTATTATACTGGGACTTTCTATAGGACTTTCTAGTCTTTCTATACGATACATTATATGGTACTGGGATTTTGGTGGGAGTTGCTTTTGGGTACTTCTGGCATCTTTTATTCTTTGTTCGAAGGTGCAGCACCACTTGAAGTTTTCTCCAAGGTCTTGGCATGGTGGGTTGAGGTGGTGTGGCAGCAGTGGTGGCTCCGACTGCTTTGCAGCAACTTCTGCAAGACTTAGTAAATAGCTACTATGTCCCTTTCTTCTCCTGGTTTTTCCTCCTTCAAATGTCCTTCTACTCTCTTTTAACTTTTCCTTTATTAGATCCTTCCCATATGAAGGCTACAAATGTACTTAAGACTCATTCATAAAAATAAAAGCAAAAAACAGAAACAAAAACCCTCCTTTGTTTCCATATCTCCTTTTAGCCACTACTAGAATCATAGGATTGGTCAAGGGTTGGAGTTTCCTGCTTGCATTTGGCTTTTTTAAAAAGTGCACCAGAGCCCCTGGGGGCACTGTTAGTTAAGTGTCCAACTCTTGATTTAGACTCCGTGGTCATGATCTCAGGGTAGTGGGATCGAACCCTCCACTCTCATTGAGCTCCAAGCTCAGCACCGAGTCGGTTTGTCTCTCTCTCGGCTACTCCCCACCCACTGCTTGATGTGCGCATGCTCTCTCTTTTTCTCTCTCTCAAGTAAATAAATAAAATCTTAAAAAAAATGTGCATTGAAATTAGGGGTACTAGAGAGACTCTGGTCCAGATTGCCTATTGTAAGAACCCTGTCTGGTCAGGGAAAGAAAATTAAATGACACAGAAATAATCTGTAGGTAGAGAGAATGTGGACATATTCAAAAATAGAAGAGCTGGATGAAGTCAAAGAGACAGTAATGGGAGAAAATGTTGCAAGAACTAGATAGATTGAAAGAAAGGTTGTAGTCAAACAATTAGATGAAAGCTTAAAACTTCTGATGATGAACAATTCTTGGTGAATGATCGAGGGTATGACCAAATGATCAAGGGATGACCAAAACAAATTCAATGTCTCTAGAAATGAGGAGGCCAAGGAAGACCATTAGCTAAATTGTCCATACAGACATGAATGCCATGGAAAGCATGAAGTAATCAAAAAGACTGTAAGTCAGTTCCTCAAATCTAGGAATAAAGAATACTCAAGGTAGAAGTCAGCAATAAGGAAAAATAGAAGATTTTTCAGCTGGATGACACAAACTCCAAATAAAGTGGAGGTTTTACATAGCAGGTATGAGTAATTACTTGGCAGTGTCATTGGGGAATTAGAACAACCAGTCTAGTTCTCAGCCCTAATGTGGGTGGGGCATAGAAGAATAACTACCACCATTGAAAGGGCAGCAGGCCTTGTGGTATCCTTGAGGAAGAGCTATTAGAGGAAAAGGCGACTTGAGGGTAGGGAGAAGACCAGTTAGGAGACCCCTGCTTCATAGGGTTGAGAAAGGATGATGGCCTAACCTATGATAGCAGTGAGAATACAAAGAAGGAACTATGGAAGGAACTATGTCCTACAGATATAAAGGACATATATTGCTTTGATAACTAATTAAATGTGAAGAATAACTAGGAAGAATAAAGCACAAATATCAGGATTCTGTTTTGGGCAAATGGGTATGAATGCACTCTTTACTGAAGCAGAGGGAGAAGCAGGTTTAAAAAAATAATAATGAGATCAGGTTTTGACCTCCTTGTCCCTCTGGAAATACCCTATAAGTAACCCAAATATATATTCTAGGCTCATGAATGAGATTAGGCTACAAAGCTGCATTTGAGAACCATCATCCCTGAAGGAAGTCAAGGACAAATAAGGGAAAGAGATCACTTAGGGAGAGTGTTTTGTTTTGTTTTGTTTTAAAGAATGAATGAATGAATGAATGAAAACTCTTTATATTTGTGGCTGTGTGTTAATCTTTTTCCTCTTGGTCAGGAGTCCTGATTCATTATTTTTGTTAAACTTGTTCCGCATATCCCTCTTACAATTACTGAATGTCTCCATTGTGCGATTTTGTATTGTGAATACAAAAGTAAAAAGCATTGCTCTTTCCCTGCTGCTTCTCTAACCTCTCACCACTGCTCTGAGGCTCTTGCCCTTTTACCAACCTCCTAATTCTTTCATTACCTTCAATTATTTATGAGTATAAACTCCTTTTCCCACTAGAATACTCCCTAAGGGCAGAGACCCTGTGTTATTCTCTGCTGTATTCTAGACACTAAACAGTACCTGAAACAGAGCAGACTCTCCAAAAATATTTACTAAGGTAATGAATGAAAAAGAACAAAGTTTAACATACAAGCTTGACAAAGTAAACTCTTATAAACCAATAAAACAACTAATACAAAAGTCATTACCATTCTGGTTAATTTATTTTTAATTTGTTAATTGAATTAATAAAGAAAAAATAGGCAAGCAGAAAATAATAGTTACTACATCTCACACCCATTAAAATGGCTATCAACAACAGCAATGACAACAAAACAGAAAACAGCAAGTGTGAGCACGGATGTGGAGAAATTGAGACCCTTATGCACTGTTGCTAAAACGTAAAATGGTGCAGCCACTGTGAAAAACAGTGTGATCCTTCCTCAAAAAAATCTAAGCTACAATTACTACCTGACCCAGCAATTCCACTTCTGGGTACATAGCTAAAAGAATTGAAAGCTGGGACTCAAACTGATAAGCAACAACCCTATTCATGGCAATATTATTCACAACAGCCAAAAGGTGGAAACAACCCAAGTGTACATAATGGATGAATGAACAAAGAAAATATAGCATATACATACAATAGGATATAATTCAGCCCTAAACTGGAAGGAAATTCTGATGTGCATGAATAAAACTGGAGGACATGTTATGTGAAATAATCTAGTCACAAAACAAATATGAATTACACTGATTCCATTCACTGTACATAAAGTATCTCAAGTATTTAAATTCCTAAAGACAGAAAGTAGAACAGTGGTTGCCAGCAGCTGGGAGGGCTGCGGTGGGATAAGGAGTTAATATTTAATGGGCACAGAGATTCCATTTTGCAAGACGAAGAGTTCTGGAGATGGATGGGGTCATAGTTACACAACAAAGGGAATGCATTAATATTACTGGAGTGTACTTTCTAATACGGTTGAGATGGTACATTTTGTTGTATTTTACCACAATTTTTAAAAAATTAATTTCAGAGAGAAATCAGTCAGAGACTAAGCGCCAAAAAAAAAAAAAAAAAAAAAAATTAAAAAGCCTATGACTGAGTAACAACCGACATCAATCAAAACGCGTATAAGGAAGGAAGAAACTCAGTCTGCCCAGCCGCAAACCATTTTGACCACCAGGCACTGGGAGCCAGACACCAAAAGCGGGGAAGTGCCAGGCCTGGGGCTCTGCGCAGGTGAAGCTCCGGGAGGCCGCTCCTTAAAGTAAGTCACCCGCGGCCTGGGCAGCCACTGCGCAGGCGCGTATGGCTGCTGCCGGGGAGCCTTTGGAACGTACCGGAAGTGACGTTTGTAACGCTGGGCCGGGTTCAGGGAAGATTCGGGTCCGTGATCAAGGCTGGGCCTGTGGTCCTGGGCCACTATGAGCTGCACCATCGAGAAGATCCTGACAGACGCCAAGACGCTGCTGGAGCGGCTGCGGGAACACGACGCGGCCGCAGAGTCGCTGGTGGATCAGTCCGCCGCGCTGCACCGGCGGGTGGCCGCTATGCGGGAGGCGGGGACGGCGCTTCCGGACCAGGTCGGGCAAAGGGTAGGGGTCCGTGCCCGCAGGATCTGTGCACCCGAGGGGTGGAGGGCGAAGCAATGTGGGAACTCGGGTTTAAGTCTATGCCTAGTCTCAGAGGGTGGCGGTGAGACCTTTTTGCGGGGTCGAGGTTGAGAATGCTGCCATGGAGCTCCGATTCCTGCTTCTTCGGTTGCATCCGCGGCTGTTTCCCTGTTAATGGCGCGCTTAGTCTGTCTCTGTTTGTTCAGTATCAGGGAGATGCATCCGATATAAAGGACATGTCCAAATTCAAACCTCACATTCTGCTGTCCCAAGAGAATACACAGATTAGAGACTTGCAGCAGGAAAACAGAGGTTAGTCAGGCCTTTTTGCGTAGTACGATTTTCTCATATCCAGTAATATTTCAAAAGTTTTTGCCTAACTATTCATCCTGTATGTATCTTAAGATTAGGACTTTTAAAAGCGTTATTCTGTGATGATCCCTAACAATAAAGTGTTACGTTACCCATTTTAAGCTCATCTGACTGATTTTGTATCTGTAGGCCGCTTTTCAAAGGGGTGCTTAGTAGAGTTGAATTATTGCATGGCTTATTTATGTATCCCCTTATGGATATTTGCACAATAAAAGTGTTAATATACTCAAGGGCTTGAACTTTTTATGTTTAAATATTAAATGAATGGGGCGCCTGGGTGGCTCAGCGGGTTAAGCTGCTGCCTTCGGCTCAGGTCATGAACTCGGAGTCCTGGGATCGAGCCCCGTATCAGGCTCTCTGCTCAGCAGGGATCCTGCTTCTTCCTCTCTCTCTGCCTGCCTCTCTGCCTGCTTGTGATCTCTCTCAATAAATCTCTCTCAAATAAATAAATAAAATCTTTTAAAAAAAAAAAAATAAATATTAAATGAAATACACACTGACGTTAAGATTGAAGAGATTTTTTTTTTTTAATGTTTTTGTGCAAGGTGGAAGAACTGAATTTTAGCTTCAGGGTGTATATTCTTAGGCTTGATGAGTACATTATTAATGATAGCAGTATGAAGTTATTTGTATATCACTTGACAGAGAACTTTCACATATATCATCCCATTATATTCTTATGTCTTCATTTTGACGTAGATAAGTCTTAGGTACTTAATATGACAGTGCAGTTAAGAAATAGGCTCAGAGAGGGTAATGATTTTCGTAAGAATAGTAGTAAGCTTGTAACTCACTGAACTGAACTGAAACCCATGTCTTCTTATTGTACATCCCATGTTGTTTCTACCAGACTGTGCTGCCTCTGCCTGGAAAGTTATTTTTATCATAGACCTTAACCGTTGAGTTTTGTGGACTTAAACACTGAGTATAACTTTGCATTCACACTATCTCATGGAGTGTCATAAAATTCCAACTGTTAAGAGTTTTGGCTTTGGGAGCTCTCTCTCAGACGTCACTGCCAAGTGATTTTATTTTTTTGATAGAGCTATGGGTTTCCTTGGAGGAACACCAGGATGCTTTGGAACTCATCATGAGCAAGTACCGGAAACAGATGTTACAATTAATGGTTGCCAAAAAGGCTGTGGATGCTGAACCAGTCCTGAAAGCTCACCAGTCTCACTCTGCAGTAAGAAACTTTGATGAATAACTTCTGAATGAATGGGATTAAAATCTTGAATTGTTTTAAATTGCTTGTTTTTGAAGGAAAGTAAGCTTGTTTATCACATTCACTGTTGATTTTGCAGCAGCTTTGGAAGGATATGAATAGAAAGAAGGGAGTAATGGGCAGCTCAGAAGCTTTTTTCTTTTAGTGGGACTAAGGTTCCTTACTCCTGTCTGCCCCAAGATCTCTTCTCACAAGATGAATGGATGCTTATGCAAACATAAGGCAAGGTAGTGCTGATGGTGCTCAGTAAATACTTGGTTGGTTACAACTGTACTTCCACTAAACTATAAGCTCCTTGATTAAGGAGCATGGATTCTTCTCTTATCCCTAGCACAGTACCTGGCACATAGCAGGCGGTCAGTAAACCTTTATTAAAGTAAACTACATAGCATCACACTATGTTGTTAGAGAGAAATTATATTTAATATTTAAACAACAAAATATTAAAATAATAAAATAATATATAAAATACATAATATAAAATATAATGTATATAATATATGAAATAATAAATAATAAAAATATTAAATATTAAATAATATTTAAATTATATTTTTAAAAATACATGGCATAGTTTCTGTACTTCGGTTGCTTACGTTGTAATTTGGGAGACCCAATAATTGTGCTTATGTTTGTAGAGTGTTCAATAGGTATCATTGTACATTCATATATATTATATCATTGAAACCAGGGTTGATAGATTGGCACCTCACTATTTGTTCTATGGAATTTATGAAAGATAAGTTTCATCTTAGACTCCTTTGAAGGCATTTTGTGGACTTAACAAAAGTCTTGGTGAGCAGGAATATTTTAAATATGTGACTAGCTCTCAAAGTAAATAAATAAATAAATAGCTCTCATCTGGAAGAGAAAAATAAACTATTTTCCGTAATGTGGAGAAAAGAACTTAAAAGATACAGTTTAGCTCACATGAGAAAGTTGGGAAGAGATATAACCAAGGATAAAGTAAGGTACCTTGGGATGTGGTAGGCTTCCTGCCAATTAAACTATTCAGTAGGTGGTTAGACTAGAATCAGTCTTTAAAACAAAGTGTGAATACCACAAGATAACTTTGTTATGGCTTTGCCTCTAAGGACTCAGATTATAGTGAAACTTCTACATAACTTCTATAGCATAGATTAAATGAACTTCTAACATTGTAATGCATGTATCCTCATGAACTTCATATCTGCAGAAAAAATAACTTTTTCACTTTTTTTTTCTTAATATCTTCACAGGAAATTGAGAGTCAGATTGACAGAATCTGTGAAATGGGAGAAGTGATGAGGAAAGCAGTTCAGATGGATGATGACCAATTTTGTAAGATTCAGGAAAAACTGGCCCAATTAGAGGTAAGATTGTTGCTATTATAGGTTCGCAATACTTAGGACGTTTTCTCAGAGTCTGGAAGGTAGGCCATCACTATCCTAGGCAGTGTATTGATGTTTTCTTTGTGTTCATGATTTAAAATGAAAACTTCTTCCAGGAGTATCCAGGTGTCTCAGTTGCTTGAGTGTCTGACTCTTGAGTTCAGCTCAGGTCATGATCCCAGGGTTGTGAAATGATCCCCGTGTTGGGCTCACTCAACTTCTTTCTGCTTGAGATCCTCTCCCTCTTCCTCTGCCCCTGCTGCTCCCCATTCTCTCTTTTTCTAAAAAATAAAATCTTAAAAGAAAATAAATCTTAAAAGAAAACAACTCCTTCTCCATAACCTTTTCAGGAACATAAATATAATCAGCAGCAAACAATGAAAATGCCTACTATGTCTTGGCTAGAAATTGAAATAATTGTCATATTAAGAGGGTAGAGACAGTGGAAGAAACAAATTACATGTGAGCTAAAATCCCTCCAGGGAACGCCTGGGTGGTTCAGTTAAGCGTCTGCCTCCAGTTCAGATCATGATCCCAGGGTCCTGGGAGCAGGTACTGCGTCGGGCTCCTTGCTCAGCAGGGAACCTAGTGCTCCCCCTGCTTGTGCACGCTCACTCTCTCCCCCTGTCTGACAAATTAATCTTCAAAAAATTAAAATACAAAAAAATTTTTAAAAATTAAAAATAAATCCCTCCTGTCGTAAAAGGAAGTCGAAATTGATGATCAAAAAATAGCAATACAGCCATATTAATAATTATTGATCATTCCTCTATGAATCATAGAAGTACCAAAAGAAAGAGATAAAAATATTAAAAGTGGTTACCTTTGGGGAACAAGGCCTGCCACTTATTTTATAAACCTTATGGTCTTGATTTTTTAAAAGTTATTTTCATGTAATTTTTTTCATTATCATAGCAGTATTTTACAAAAAAAAAAAAAAAAGCATGGGGGTATTAGTATGCTCATAAAATTATTAAGAAAACACATTAAAATAGGTGGTTTGAATGTTGCTTAATTACCAGGTACTATCATGGACCCTTTGAGAAATACCAGAGGAAAAAAGATAGGATATCCCTGAGTATTGTGAAAGGAATAAGACTGAAATGATATGAAATGCTTCATACATGCTAGGGGAGATGCACAGTACTAAGGAAAGCACTTTATATGGTAGGTGATTTAATGACCATGGGCCCAGACTCTTGGTGAAACGTGAAGATGCTGTGGTTTATCAGAATTTCCTACAGAGAGAATAAAGATGAAAAGTGCATGTTGCCCTACCTGGAAATCAAAGGGAGTGACAAAGGTCTCAAATAGGAATTAAGAGTTAGTTAAAATGATAGGATGACTTTATCTGCACTATCCCTGATTTACTCAGATATAGAAACAGCCCTGAGGAAATATGGGACAAATTTTATTAAATATTTTAAGTGGAAAGGACACAAGCATCAGATTGAAACCCCAGGAATACCACATCCAAGTTGTCTGAGTTTGGACAAGTTTTTGGACTTTTGTGGGCCACAGTGTCCTCATCTTAAAGAGAACATGGATGTGAGCAATGGTACCTGCCCTATGGGTTGTTCTGAGGTGTACATATGTACATCTTACATATGTAAGACACCCAGTGGTACCTGATCTCCCCAGTGAGTAGTTTCTTTCCCCTTTCTTTCCTTTCTCCAAAACATCCAGGAGAGAAGACTGAGCAGAGTCAAGATATTTTTAGGAATTTAAAAGGCACAGGGCATATTCAATTACTCAGGAAATGTATGTTAAATGATGAATAATTAGTGTTTTAGGAAATTCTCAATTACTTTCTTTCCATAAAACGTTTAAAATTAAAACACTTTCTGTTCCTGGTCTAAAACAGTGTATTCTGATGTAGTTTGACAGTCAAAATACTTGATATAAACAAACCTTTTTTTTTTTCCAGCTTGAAAATAAAGAACTTCGAGAATTATTGTCCATCAGCAGTGAGTCTCTTCAGGTCAGGAAGGAAAACTCAGTGGACACTGCTTCCCAAGCCATCAAATAACTCAACTTCTGAATGACAGCTGGAGATTGTTTATCAAGGAAGGAAATTATCTTTCTATTTGAGTATTGTCCATTTAGTGTCTTGCCTCAGACTTGATTTAATGTTTATTAAAGGTATCAGGTGGCAGTTTAGAATTCGCAGTCAAATTGGCTGTCCACAAAATGGTTTTTGGGTGTGTTCGTGAAATACACACTGAGTTTCACCATTCCTTTCTCTAAGAGACGTACTTTTACTTTTCAGTTCTGGGACCTCAATTTATTATCGGTTCCTTTTTGTTTCTTCACATCTGTCAGACTTGGAGCCTTTTATTATAAGCCAGCAATCTTTATTTTATATAGGATTATAAATTACACTTCTAAAAAAATTTTAAGAGATTAGCTTTTTAAATTATTTGGCCCAAATCTAGATTTTTTTTCCCCATTTGTGAAAAGTAATACAATTCCACACAACTAGATTGGCAGATTGTCTGATTTGTGATGTCATTCACCTCCTATGAAGTTTTAAGTCTCTCTGGTGCTAAGAGTTGGCACTTTATGACCTGGTGTCTTTACTCTTAATTTGAGAGAACCTACTGCTAGTTCCCAAGAAGCATACTTGAAAATAGGTAACTGGAGAGTCATCATATTGTTCAAAGAACCCTGGGAAATTTGTCCTTTGTGTGACATACACATGTACTCTTCGTTCAGATGCTGAAGGAGCTGTTATTTATTCTGTTAGATATTAATAGTCAACTTTTCAATATTGTCCTCCTAGGTAATCTTCAACTTGGATGGTTTACTCAGTTGAAGAGCATAAAATGGGTCTTCTCACATTGTAGTTTTTAGGTACTACATTCTATTTAATTTATATATAACTTTTGTTTCATAGTTAAAAACCATCACTCACTTAGATGTCTTTCATTACTAGTATCCATTTATCATGAGGAAGCAAAATTTTATCACTCAATGAGAGTTACTACATTTGTTGTGCTGTGAGGACAACAAAGCAGTGTTGAGATTCAACTGCTGAGCGGTCAGCCAGACTTATTCATCAACTCACTCGCCTATCTCAGTTTAGTTACATGCCAAATTTACAAATTGCTTCATGTTACACTATCAACTCGGGTTTGCCCAAAAATAATTGAAATAATGAATCCCAAACCTGTCCATATTTTCCAGTAGCACTGAGCACCATACTGACAGGAGACACAGTATTTAAGAGTTTTTTGTTAGTACTTTGCGTGATGTAAAATTTCTTTTGTACTTCCATAAAGACTTAACTCCAGTTAAAACAATAAAACATCACGAAGATACCCTAAAAGCATCTGACCCCACTAACTTGGCCTATTGTGGTCTTTAATGATAGGGTGTATGTCATTTAGAAACTCAAATTTCTATTCAAAGTCCTTCATAGAATTTGAAAAATACTTTCACCCTCAATGTAGGCATTTTAATCTTATTTCCCAACAGGAAGTAAAACTTTAGTCCAGTCATTTGGCTTGAAGTATATGCCCTAAGTGCCACTTTGTGTCCCATGGTTCCACTCAGGAAGCAGGTACCCCTACGTGATATATCAGCTGCCATGGCCAATTTTCAGTAAAAATGATAAAGTCATCAAATGGCCCATTAAAGTATGAGATGGTGTCTCTTTATCTGCCTTATGTTCCTTTAAAGTTGTTTACATCTTGGATATCAGGATAAATCTATGTTAACTTTTCCCCCTGCCAAATCAAAAGCTTGAAGTTTGAGTGAAAGAGCTCTCAGTGCCCTACAAAATGTATATTTTGGCTGGTATTAATACAAATACAGCATTTCTAATAAAAATATTTTAAGAATAATAGTTAAATTTTACTCAGTAATGAGTCTAATTATTAGGAAATACAAAGGTTTCTTTTTTACATATATAGCAACCTGTTAAATAAACAGGGCTTTTCATAAGTATTTTGTAATTAGCATAATGTAGTCGGCAGTATAACTCTACAAATAGCTGTTTCTAAAATGGTTTTAGAGATTTCTTCATGATTAAAAATCCAAAATTATACAATTAGAAATCATATAAAGTTAAAACAGAGTTTGGAAGTACCTTGAAAAATGCTTAAGTAGTACCCATTTTTACCTTAATAATACCGTATTTCGGTGTTCCTCAAAATGGTTGGCTGACTACTGGAACAGAAATCTGGGAATGGGATCCAGAAATTTGTGCTTTAATAATTGTCCCTGATAACTTCTAAGGATACTATTTTGAAAATCTAGTCTACTATGTACCAGACACTTCATTTGGAGTTATGAATGGAAAAAAGGTAGGGGAAAAACCTTGACACTTTCAGAAGAAAAATTCGGTAGAAAAGACCTATAATTACAGTGCAGTGATACATCTAATATGAGGGTGTACAGGACACGGAGGAGAAAGCTTGGTGCTTTCTAGTTATCATATAATCTCCATTTCAACTGTACCTCGTTTTACACATACTCAGGCACAAGGAGGTTATGCTACATATCTAAAGATTCCAACCCGCAGAGACTGTAAAACATAATTTAACCACTAAGTTAAGATTCTTAACCACTAAGTTAAATGCCAAATACTGGTGGGAATTCAAGTGGTTCTTGATTAGTAAAAACTACTTTTAGTAATAGTGCAAAGGAAACACCACAGCCCATATATTAGGAAATAGGAATTCAATAAATGGAGTCATAATGAGCCATATTTGTCATCTCTTTTCTAGAATGAGGTAGCTGAAAGCTTGTATGCGTGCAACTGACACAATGTTTCATCAGTGGTCTTACCTATGTATGGAAAAGTGCAGTTCTGTCTTTGAAATCTGCTTCCTTAGCATGTATGGCTTTTCATCTTTCATGTTCTTGTGGTTGCAAGAGGTTGGTGCTGTGCCAGGTGTCTTGGCCATATTGAAGGCAGAAAGAAAGAGAGAAATGGCCTATGTCAATGTGTGTATCCTCTTTTATGAAGAAACGCAAATCTTTCCCAGAAATTCCAGACAGATTTACCTGTCTCACTTGCCTGCCTCTTTAAATGGTTACTTCTGTCTGCAAGGACTGGGTACATAGTTGCCTCAAATAAAATCAGTATTCTACTATCTAGGAGGAAAGAGTATTGAGAAAGCAATTAACGATGTCTGACAAGTCCTTTTACATTGAATAGTTTTAACAAGTGAAAACATTAGCTGAAGGTGTTGGTGTTAGGTAGCCAAGAGAATGAGCTGGAATGGCAGAAAACTGTCATTTCTTTTTTGGCTGCCCAGTATCCTTATTCCTATCCTTTTAGGGAATCCCTCACCTAATGAGGCAAAGCCTTCCTCCCTCCTAAGAAATTTGAAAGTGTCAGATAAAGGTTTTCCCAGTCTCTTTTGCAGCTAAGGAAGATGCATCTGTCTTAAAACTCTAAAGTTAGGCAAAAAAGCAGGAAACTATAGAATTTGAGTAAAGGCCTACAACACTGGTTACCATATGCAGTTCCCCAGAGGAGCTGCAAAAGTGGCTTGAATAACAGTAACCAGTGTCAGCAAAGTCAGGGGTGTAAGCTGCCGTGTCCCTGCCACACAGTGGGATCTTCACTGAAGCAATTATCTGAAGTGATTAGAGGCTCTGTAGCCTCTAATTCTAGTTTTTCTGGCTGTCTTAGTGATCCTGAAGATTGCTTATTAGCGTTTCAGTAAAATCACTTTTTGTTAAAGTTAACCTGAATTGCCTATAATTAAGAATGCTAATTGATAAAATAAGCAGTTTTAAAAATAACCATGCCAGGGGCACCTGGGTGGCTCAGTTAAGTGCCCAACTCTTGATCTCAGCTCCTGTCTTGATTTCAGGGTTATGAGTTAATCCCTGTGTTTGGTTCCAGACTGGGTGGGGAGACTACTTAAAAACAAATAAACAAAAAAAAAAACATGCAAATACAAATTTTGCAACACTGTATACATAGTGTTGTACTTACATTTTAATGTTTGACACATAAAAGGATGTGTAACATGCAATAGATTTTCAAACATAATCACTTGTTACCTCAGAATTAGAACATTACCCACAATTTGCATTTATCTATTTGAGCTCCTCTCCTGTCTCTCCCCACCCCACTACTCCCTCTTCTTGATAGTTCTCTCACATGGGAAACGACCTAAAATACGTATGTATCCCTAAAGTGCCATTTTTTAGTTTTGTTCCTTTTTGAGCTTCACAACAATGGTATATTTTACAAAGACTATGGAGATCTGGCTTTTCTCACTCAACATTGTTTCTAAGATCCTTTTGTACATAGCTGTCATTTATTTGCACTGATGTACAATATTTCATTGTGTAACTATGTAATAGATTGTGAAAATACATATATAATAGTGTAGTTATGCATTTTTAAATCCTAGTATCTGACTTCCTTATTTCTAATTCTCCATCTACCTCATTTAGCTTAAATATATTTCACAATAAGCGGTCAT
Organism: Mustela erminea; assembly: GCF_009829155.1. Lineage (NCBI taxonomy): Eukaryota > Metazoa > Chordata > Mammalia > Carnivora > Mustelidae > Mustela > Mustela erminea. Next base: position 11,497,504 of record NC_045623.1, read on the forward strand.
ATTGCACATTTTTCAGTTGTTTCACTTGCAATTGTCTCAGCAACCTTCAGAGGGAATTAAGGACTATTATCTGCTAATATGATGGAAAGCAGATCATGTTTTTTCTTTTGTTACAAAGAATCCTAAAGAGGCAGAACCTTCAGAGCTTCTGAATGAACTACAATTCACTCAAAATTTGATCTAGCCTCCTAAAAATACACAAAAAATTGATGGAAGTGGTCTTCTGTATGTTATTGATCCTAAGATTCATTTTTATTTCCTATTTTAACATCTCTAAAATTGGGATAGGTCTAATACATGTAGGGGTTTGTAGTGTAGTTGATTCTAAGCATAAACAAAATTAGCCATGTTCCTGATGGCATGGACTGGCCAAAGGTAAGTTCTTGGTATTCTGATCAAGAAACCATTTTAAGGGGTGCCTGGGTGGCTCAGTTGGTTAAGTGTCTGCCTTTGACTCAAGTCATGATCCCAGGGTCTGGAATGGAGCCCCACATCAGGCTCCTTGCTCAGCAGGGAGCCTGCTTCTCTTTTTCCCTCTGCTGCTCCCCTTGCTTGTACTCTTTCCTCTCAATCTCTGTCAAATAAGTAAATAAAATCTTTTAAAAACTTTTTTTAAGCACTATTCAAAAAGGGAATAGGGGTTTAGCTGTTGTTTATGAACTTTGCATTCATGTGAACCTTTCTGTAGGATCAGGAGAGTGCCAGCACAAGAACTTGGAGTATGGCTGTATTAATTCTCTATTATAGCCATATAACAGATGACCGCAAATTTACTACTTTAAAGCAATGCTCATTTATTCTCTTACGATTCTGTAGGTTAGAATTCCATGCAGGGTTTAACAAGGTTCCCATCTAATGATCTCACAAGGCTGAAATCAAGCTGTCAGCATAGGCTAGCATCTCATTTGAGGCTCTGGGCCCTCTCCCAAGTTCACATGGTTGTTGGCAAAATTCCTTTCTGTGCAGGTGTACAACTCCTAGGACTTCAAGGCCAATAGAAGTTCTGACTCCCTTTATAGATTCCACTTATAAATGCTCACCTGAGGAGTGCCTGGGTGGCTCAGTCCATTAAGCAACTGACTCAATTTTGGGTCAGGTCATGATCTCAGGGTCCTGAGATTGAACCCTGTGTTGGGTTCCACGCTCAGCTCGGGCTGTTTGAAGGTCCCTCCCCTTCTGTCCCTCCCCTCACACCCTCTCACTCCTCTAAGAATAAATAAATAAAAATCTTGAAAATAAAAAAATAAAAGCTCACCAGGCCTAACCAAAAGAATCTTCAGCTTGATTAGCCCAACTAATTAGAGAGCTTAATTACAACTGCAGTAATCTCTTCTCCACAAAGGAGATATGACTATCTTATAATATCCACAGGTTCAGCCCATGCTCAAGGGCAGGTGATTATACACAGCATGTACACAGGTGGTGGTATTCTTGGCAGCCATCTTAGAATTCCGCTGACCACAAGGCTTTTAGCAGCTTGGAATAAAATCCTAGACAACAACGACACACTCTTATGAAATTCTGCATTACCAGTATTCTTGATGACCCAAGAATGATTCTGTGAGGAAAACCTGCACATCTATGAGCCAAAAAGAGATTTAGCAAGATCTATCAATGTATGTCAAAATCAGTGAACCAAAGTTTAGCAGAAAAAGGTATTTTCCTAGTCCTTGTTAGTTTCCTAGAGTTACCATAATAGATTAATACAAATGGATGGCTTAAAACAATAGAAATTTATTCTCACAGTTCTGATGGCTAAAAGTCTGAAATTAAGGTGTTAACAAGGTTGGTTCCTTCAGTTTCTGCCAATCCTTGGCATTCCTTGGCTTCTAGATATAGTACGGCAATTTCTGCTTCAGTCTTTCTGTGGTATTCTCCCTGTATGTTTGTGTCTGTGTCCAAATTCCCCTCTTTGAAGAATACCAGTCATTGGATTAGTGTTTACTGTAATTCATTATGACTTTATCTTAATTTGATTATATCTGCAAAGACCCTATTCCCAAAAAGGCCACATTCTGAGCTTCTGAATAGACTTCAATTTTGAGAGGAAAAATTAAGTATAGTCCCAAAGCATCTTCTCCCGCTCCCCCACAAAAAAACATTTAGTAATTATAAAGGAAAAATTAAAATTTTACTATGAATAATCCTGGCCGACTCCACTTTAACTGACTGATTAAGGTAAACATCACTAATAATACATTTCAACATTTTATGCCCCCTGGTATGATGCAGTGAGAAGGGTACATAATCTAAACAATGTTTCAAGGAAAACATCCGATAAAAACAAGTAGAACGATGTTTACAAAATAACTGATCAATGTTCTAAAGTATCCAGGTCATGAAAGATAAGAAACTTTCATAGAATGGAAGAGAGTAAGGAGACATAACGGCTAAATGCAGGGTGGGATTCTGGATTTGATTCTGGAAATGAAAATGGATATTAGGGGAAAAACTGACAAAACCTGAATAAATTTTGTAGTTTAGTTAATATTGTGTCAAGGTTAATTTCCTAGTTCAGAAAATTGTTCTATGGTTAGGTAACCTTAACATAATGGGAAACTGGATGAAGGGTTTGTGAGAACTTTCTACATAATTTTTCTAATTCTTTTGTAAGTCTACAGTTAACTCAACCGAGACATCTGGGTGGCTCAGTTTGTTAAGTGTCAATTCCGTTCAGGTCATGATCTCAAGGTCCTGGGATTGAGCCATAGGTTGGGCTCCCTGCTCAGCAGGGAGCCTCCTTCAGCCTCTGCCTACTGCTCCCCCTGCTTGTGCTTGCTTACTCTCTCTCTCTGCCAAATAAATAAAATCTTTAGAGAATAAAATGAAATAATCTCAAAAAATTCATATTCCCCTGATTACTAATGAGGCTAAGCATAATTTCAAATGCTTATTTGCCTACACATTTTTTAAATTTTTTAAAATTTTACTTTTTTAAAATTAAAAATTTTTTTTTTATTTATTTGAGAGAGAGAGCATGAGGAGGGGATGGGGCGTAAGGAGAGGGAGAAGTAAGCTCCCTACTGAGCAGGGAGCCCAATACAGGGCTCAATCCCAGGGCCCCAGGACCGTGACCTAAGCTGAAGGCAAACGCTTAACAGTAAGCCACCCAGGCACTGCTATATAGTTTTTTTTTAATGAGGACATTCAAGTGATTCCCCCATTTCTTTTCCTTGACTTTTTCTTATTTATATGTATTAATATATACTCATGATACTAATACATGGTCAGTTTTACATGTTGCAAACATATATTCTCCTAATTTGTTGATTTTAAATTTTTTAAAAATTCTAAATTTTTTTAAATTTAAAAAATTTAAATTTGTTGATCAATGACTATATAATCAAATTTATTACTACAAAGAAAGAGACTCAAAAGAGTTAGGCTTTGTGAAGAAGTTTTAGGAATACCTTCACCAATTTACTTTGCTTATTTTTTTACTTTATATACACATAAGAGTGATACATGATAAAAATATTTTTAAACTTTGATTAGACTTAAAGTACATCTAAATAAGTTTTAAACAGATCCAAAAATAAATATAAAAATTCTAAGTAATAACAATGTTATGTCAGGGTGAAAATAGCAACATATTTTCTTCTTGCTGGTGTACAAATAATGATGTATCATACAATCAATACTGTCTTAGATTTAATGAAATATATAACTCATTCATTCGATGACTATTTACTTAAATATTAAGTACTTACTGTTATATTAGTCCCTGTCCTAGGGTTAGGGGATGCAATGATGAACCAGAGAACTGACGCTTGGACTATTGTTGAGGAAGAAGAGGAATAAACAAATTCATAAATGTGCTAATTTTGGATAACAACACATTATGAAAACAATAAAACAAGTTAATGTTATAGAGAGTGATGGCAATAGTGCATATTTTTACTTTAGAGAAGATCTTTGTAAGGCCATAACATTTTGAGCTAAAATCTGAATGATGAGAAACTGTCAAAAAGTGATGGTTGGGGTTGGTGGTGGGGCACCTGGTTGGTTCGGTTGGTTGAACATTAATCAGGCTCTTGGTTTCTGCTCAGGTCATGATCTCGGGGCCTGGAATTGAGCTCCATGTTGGCCTCCATGCTCAGCAGGGCATCTGCTTCAGGATTATCTCCCCCTTCCTCTGCCCCTCCCACCCTGAGTGTGCACATGTGTGCGTGCGCTCTCTCGCTCTCTCTCTCTCTCAAATGAATAAAATAAATCTTTAAAAAGCGTGATGATTTGGGGAAAGAGAATTCCAGATGGAGGCAACAGTAAATGCAAGAGTTCTGAGTAGGAACAAATCTACAATGTTGGAAGAACCAAAACAGCAATGGAATTGAATCGCGGTGAACTAGATGTTAGAGATTTAGTGGGAACTAGGTCATTTAGGGCTCTGTAGGCCATGGTAAAATAGTTTGGATTTTAGTTTAAGTGCAGTTGGTTTTCATTTGGCTCTAATTTAAGTTTGGTTAACAATATGCTTTTGCTCCACCTTTCCCTTTGGTTAACTGATTCCCAAAGCTAAAGTGTTATGGTGACTACCTTTATAATGCAGCAGCTTAGTGAGTCCACATAATTCTTGCCTTCAGTGCAACATTGACACTTTAAAGGAAAGCATAGAGTTTTTGCACTATTCTTATTTAGATTCTAACATTTTATTACATATTTCTTATTTTTATTTACATAATGCATTTGAACTGTTGGGGGCTTGTTAATGAATAAAAAATTTTGGAATGCAGGATTCTAGGATTAAATCTTAATTGTTTCTTAATAATAAGAAATGATGAGGGGTGCCTGGGTGATTCAGCCATTAAGTGTCTGCCTTTGGCTAGGATCCTGATCCCAGGACCCTGGGATAGAGCCCTGCATTGGGCTTCCTGCTCTGCAGGGAGCCTGCTTCTCCCTCTCCCACACCCCCTGCTTGTGTTCCCTGTCTCGCTGTGTCTCTCTCTGTCCAATAAATAAATAAAATCTTAAAGAAGAAGGAGGAGGAGGAGGAGGAGGAGGAGGAGGAGGAGAAGGAGGAGGAGAAGGAGAAGAAGAAATGATTATTCTTTATGAAAGTTGCTGCTCTAAATGGTGTTTTCTTGTTCTGAAATCTTGAATATGGATCCCCTTACAATCCACTATAACCAAAATTTTATAAAAGAAGTTCCCTTTACCTTCCCTAAATAGGAAGGACATAATGTCAGAATAAAGAGTCCAAATCTTGAATAAATTTAGCCTTATTTTATTTAAAAATCTCCACACTGACCTAATTTTTCTCATTTCATAGAGAACTTAGAAAAGTCTCATCCTATACAGTTCCCATCACTGCTCAAGAAAACTTTACAAATGTGTAAAGGATGGTTACTTTTGTTTGTCAAATATACAAGAGATAAGTGCTTATTGATATTCGTAGAGAGATTAAGAAAAACAATCATAATCGATTTCATTGCCTCTATGTTTCTCAGAGAAGAAAAACTAATATGATAAATACCAAAAATAATATATACTTTTTTTTGCTTCATGTTATTCCTTAATACACTTGATCTTAGCCAAAAGGCCAAGAAGCAATCACATTACTCCTTAATAGACTATCTCCTCAAAATCCATGACTACCCCATTATATAGGAAAAGGTTTACCAAGTGATTTCACAAGTTTCTGCTTTAACTTCTGTTTTAAAAAATAAACCTAGGGGTGCCTAGGTGGCTCAATGGGTTAAGCCTCTGCCTTTGGTTCAGGTCATGATCCCAGGGTCCTGGGATGGAGGCCTGCATCCAGCTCTCTGCTCAGCAGAGAGCCTGCTTCCCCCTCTATCTCTGCCTGCTGCTCTGCCTACTTGTGATCTGTCTCTCTGTGTCAAATAAATTAATAAAATCTTTTATTTAAAAAAGTGATCACACTACATTTTTTCAGCTTTTTGACTTCAAAATTAACCTGAAAAAAAAAATTATTGCCGTAAAATGTAGTGATCTTCTAAAACTGAAATCAACCTCTAGTTATGGGTAGTACTTGTAGAAAGAATAAATCACTTAAACTGTGATTTAAATCAAATGACTCCATCTTTTGTTTTCTTGACTGCATTGGGGAGCTAAAATGTAAGCCTCTGGATGTAAGCATATTTGCATTTTTGGTTAAATGTAAATGATACTAATTATGGACTGAGGAGGAATTTAAAGGCAACTGAGACACTCAGAATGATGAGGATGAAATGGTTATATGATTTAAGAAGGTATTTAGAAATTATGTGTAATGGTAGAAATCAAGACTCACTCATTCTTATTCTTTCTTATTAATTGGAATTACATATATAGAATTTGAGACTATTACTCTTTACATTTCCCATTACTGTGATATTTGAGAATGTGCGCTCTTAGACCTAATTCTACTTTTAGCCCAGCTTCACATGACCTTGTTTCTAGTGCAAGAGCCCAGGGCAGTTTCTCTGTAACATTAGATTGGATTATCCAGACTAGATCTATTGCTAAGAAAAGATCTCAATTTAAGAAATGGACAAAGGAAACAAAACAGCTGGTTTGATATATAAAATGATTTGTACTGCCCCAAAAGAACATTCCAATTTCTGCCAACTTTTTACACTGTTGTTCAGTGTTATTCATTCAACAAGCCTTTGACAGTTGTCTATGCCAAGCATTGTCAGGACCAAGTATGCAAAGATGAATGTCATAGGCTCTGTCTTAAAGTATCACTAGCTAGTATAAACTAATAATTACTTACAGTAAGTGATGAAAAGTATTGAAAGCAAATACATAGCAAATATCTTGTGCCTACGAAAGCATGGGAAGGCATCAAAGAGAACAAAGAGGCTGCTAGGAGGTGGAATGTAATTGGACCAATAGCAACAGAGGTAAGAGGAAAATCTTTTAAAAAATCTTAAGTAGGATACTGCCTCCTCTTAGAATTCGATAATTTGCTCAGCATTGGAGGCTACTTACTCTCTTAACACTGCATCTTTCCTTCATTGCACTTATTTCACTGAGTACCTTAAATTTGTTTTTGTGATTACTGAATGATGCTAGACTGAAAGTTCCTTGAGGGCAGAACCATATCCATTTGTCTTGAAAACGGTATACACCCCAACGGTGACACATAAGAGACGCAGGATAATTATGTGTTGAAAGCGAAAATAAAGTGGCTATCAGAGTTCTCAGGAGCATGACTGGTCATTGCTTATCCAATACTGTCGAGAGAGAGAGAGAGAGAGAGAGAGAGACAGCGAGTGCGCGAGCCCGAGCGCTACAGAATCTGGGAAAAGCATTCCTCTCACCGGAGGGTACTGCTCTCTTGTTTGACAAGGGAAAAGTCATTGAACTTTTCTGTGGTCACAATTAACTGCTTTCCTCACTCCTCTTACCCTGTTGGATTAATCATCCATTTGCCCTGATTTCAAATTTTAGTTACTGATTCAGCCTCTTTGATTACCGGATAAACCACGAATATCTTGTGGTAATTACAAAGGTCAGATGAAGGTTTTGGGGGGGGGGGGTTGGCTGTTTTTTTAATGATTATGCGCCTTGCTCACTCTTGTCCGTCGTTGCAAGCAATATAGTTTCTGGGAGACAACGGTCTCACGTAAAACTTCCCAATTACCTTACTAAAAACCTACTCTATACTAATGAAAATGTCAATATATTATAGCAAACAATAGGTGGAAAAGACTTGCATTATGAGGAGAAACTAGGGTTTGGGGCTTCTGGATTATCTGAGAAAAAGCGAAATCCTTTATATGACATTCCTGGAAATGCCCTCTAAATCGTTCGCCCTCAAGTTTACCCTGGTCTCGAGGCTTAAGATTTATTCAGGATTGCTAAGACCAGAGACGCCGAAAGTTACCCGCCACCCCTCCCCATGCGTCCCAGCGGAGTCAGTAAACACAGATTGCTTCCCGCAGCTCACGGGTAAGGGAATGTAGGGTAACGCGGGCAACCATATTGGTTGTGGTTAAGCGCAGCGCTCTGCTTGGCGTCACTCAGCCCTCGTACGCAGGCGTATTAGGAGCACCACCCCCCCACCCCGCGCTTCCCGTGCACGCGCTCGGAGCCCGCAACTCTCGCGAGAGAAGCGAGATTTATTCCTACGTACCGGGCCGTGCTGCTTATGGCGGCGCTGGAGAGGGGGCGCTGAGCTGTTGGGGTGAGTACGACCTCGGGGTCCAACTGGGGGTAGCAAGAAGCCGGGTTAGGGGCAGATAAGAAGACCAAGATTAACGGGAGAGGCTTCTGAGCCAAGGTGGCCACTCCTAGGGCTCCGGGCAGGGAAGATCTCACCCTGAGTCTTTACCCCGGGCTTTCCCACCTGGGCCTCGTTTAACTGTCTAAGCCTCACGTCAGGCCGCAGAGCTGAAACGAAGAGTCGAACCCAGGCAGCCGCGCGTGGTAGTGGTGGTAGTGACTACAGTGGGGGGAGGGAGCGAAAATGGAGGCTCCGACCGCAGCCAAGATGGAGGCAGGGGTGCGGGGCTCGGGCGCGGAGGCTGCTGGGAATTGTAGTCTAGTCACTTCCTCCTTTGCGGTTTGGCAGGGGAAACGGGAACTACAAGTCCCGGCGGGCGGGGCGAGGGGGTGGTGGCGCGGTCCTTTGTGTGAAGCTGGAGGAGCCGGAGGCAGAGAGAGAGGGGCCTACTCTCACTTCGGACTCTGTAGTTTACTGTCCGTCACCTGCTTGGGGGTCTGACTACGAGTGCCAGAGCGCAGTGCGGTAGAGGAGCCTCCTTTGTGTTTGGACTGACCCTGCTCCATCTAAATGCTTAGAGGCATCTCCTTTCCCCGACCACGTCTGGCACAGTAGCTTAGCCGAAGTGTCATCTTTACTTCCACTCACCTGGAGCTGTCTGTCTTCAGTCTCTGCACCCAGCCTTCCTTTCTTGCTTCCTCTTCGGGTTTTTGAGAAAGGAAACCAGTCCCTGATCTTAGGCACGTGGCTCTTACTCCTTTATCCTGGGATTAGGGCGTGCTGTTAGAACCACCATCTCTGGCTCTTACGGTGCAAAAGCCCGGTCTACGTTGAGCAATGAACGGCGTGGCTTCGTCATACTGTGTAGGGTTAGTTTTTTAGAGCCCTGGTTGGAGACACTTGTGGTTTTTAACCATTTTATCAGTACGAAATTTCAGTGCCACGGTTCTTTTGCTTTAAGGTTTTCCTTTAGAAACACCTAGACGGCTTCTTTCTTGCTTGACTCACAAGTGAGGTGGGGAACGCTGCCTAAAAACAGCTTTCAATTCTGCAAACACAAATCTGAACATTGTAGGAGGAGGTAATTGATTTGCACCTAAAATGAGTGAAAGAATGTGGTCCTCTTTAAAGGGCGTGGAGACAGGGTTGGAGAGGGAGGGGAAGACTCTCAAAGGCACTGTGGTGGTTAAATTCGGCAGATACATGAACTGACAGCTCTTGGCCAGAGCAACTGGTCTATAAAATGTAGGTACAAAGTTGTAGCTCATAAGTTATTCTGTATCAAAATGCTGAGTAATTTGCATTTTGAGTTTCTAGAAGATTAGCATTCTCAATACTACATTGAGGGGCAGTATAATACCTTGGTCCTTTTGGGGTACTAATGAATAATAGGTGTTCTGGGTGTGGATAGATGGGTTAATATGCCTGAACAGGCATATGCCTGAGTCATAATATTTAGATAAAAATTCAGTCTTGTTTCTTTTTTTTCCTTTTAACCTTAGGCCTGAAATAAGAGAGATGGTAGTGGTTTGAGTGATTTTGCAGCTGCTCTGGATGTTTACCATTGAGATGAGTATTTATAGCAGCTGAGTTGAAAAGTAAAGTATTTGAGGCGCAGAAGATAGGTTTTCTTTTTTTGTAATTAAGTTCTGACTTATAAAGTACGGCCTTTAGAGTGTTGTTGAAAATTCTAGTAAATTCCTGCAAATCAAAATTTTGAGAGCATGAAAGCTGACATACAGTCCTGCTTTTTCCCCCGCCATCCATGTAAAGACCCACTCTGAAGGGCCATCCAACATTTTAAAAAAATTAGTTTCTTTTAAAATGTGCTAAAATATACTAACATAAAATTTATCAGTTTTAATCTTTTTTTTTTTTTAAGTGTATGGTTCAGAGTTACTAAGTTCATTCATGTTGTGAGGGCCATATTTTTGACAAGGTAGTTGAAACATGATAATGCTGTTTGGAAAGATTTTTTTTTTTTTTTTTAAGGAGCTGAACTTCGGGGTGGTATCATGAAATATGACAAAAATCCTGATTTTGTTAAATAAACACAGGATTGATGTGCCTTCTTAGCTTTGTCTTTTAAAAAAGCAAAAGGGAACTTTCTTTGAGATCTTTAACTCAAACTATCTCATGGAGAGGTGTCTGTAAATCTTGTAGGATTTTTCATAATAGAGAATTACAGCCACAAAAATTATAACTTTCTTTCTCTCTCTCTCTCTCTCTCTTTTTTTTTTTTTTTAAAGACTTCATAGCTAGAATGTCTCCAGGGGTGAAACTGCTTTGGTAGGACTGACTTTTTTCCCATCATTTCTTGATGTTAAATTCTTTTTGCCGAGTCAGGATTTAAAAATTCCTTTGTCTATAGATACTGGAATGTTTTCCACTTCCACGTATGAGTACCAAGTTAAAAACAATGGAGAACTTTTTTTTCAGTTCATACTGCCAAGCTTGAGGAATTGTGCTACATTTTTCATTAGGGTTATTAAACTGGAATATGATATTTTAGGCAGTATTCTGTTCAGAAGTATTGAATAGTAATTTTATTTTTGGAGTGTTTTTTATACTTAGTATGTCCTTTAATGCTGAGGCAAAACTGTGTAGTTGAAAATAAACTAATAAGCAGTTTCTTCATAGTTAACATGTAGGCTATCCATTGGTTTGTACCTATAGCCAGTAGATAACCACAGCTAGTTATTTGGATTTCTGCTTCTCAAATGTAGTAGGTACCAAGCTCCGGCTATGGTTTGCTAGATAACTGCCTCCTTTTAACTCTGAAAATCTTCTTCCAGGAGTTTTTTGTTTACTATTTATTGGGTATGCCAGTGCCTTTTGCCCTCATGAGCCTATACTTACTGTGACCAGTATTGTAGCCAGTAGCCATGTGTGGCTGTTGGGCATTTAAACTGGGTACATTCTGAATTGAACTGTTGTAATTGTAAAATAGACGTTGGATTTCAGAGAAAACATTTTTAAGATTGATTATATATGGGAAATAACATTTTGGATATATTTGATTAAACAGATGTAATTAAAATTAGTTTCACCTGTTTTGGCTTTTTAAAAGATTTTATTTATTTGATAGCATGTGCATGCACGATCAGGGATAGCAGCAAGGAGAGGGAGAAGCGGAGCCTGATGTGATGGGGGGCTTGATCTCAGCACCCTGAGATCATGACCTGAGCCGAAGGCAGACACTTAACCGGCTGAGCCAGCCACCCAGGTGCCCGATTTCACTCAATTTTAATATGATTACCGGAAAATTTTAAATTACATATATGGGTTGCACTGTGTTTTTTTTGGGACAGTGCTGGTCTGCACTATTTTCTGATTTTGTGTCTGGAACATTTAGCTTCCTATACTGGCATCTGTCCTATTTCAGAGTGTCAGTGTATTGTAAAAACAGTTAAGTGATAAATGAATACATAACTTTAAATGTCCTAGCAGCTGTTCAGGTAACAACTCATCATAATTGCTGTTACTAAACATACACAAAAAAATAATTGTAACAATTTGATTTTCTCTCATTTCTGCCTGACATGTTACTGACTTAAATTGGTTAATTATCTGAACTCTGTCATTTTCCATAGATTCTAAAGTGAAAGTGAATTAAAACCTGTTAAGCTCTTCAGTTTTACAGGTTATTGAAAAATCTGACATACTTAAACTTGTCTTGAGTTATAATCAAGAAATATGAAGGAGGAAGTTAGGGTAAGAATATTATTCATATAAAGCAACAATAGAGAGCTTTCTCAGTCCCATGCTGTGTAATTGGATCTTCACTTCTCTCAAAAAAGGGCGGGGGTTGGGGGGGCTCAGTGGGTTAAAGCCTCTGCCTCCCAGGGTCCTGGGATCCGGCCCCTCCTCCTGCTCTCTGCTCAGCAGGAAGCCTGCTTCTGCCTCTCTCTCTGCCTGCCTCTTGGCCTACTTGTAAGATCTGTCAAATAAATAAATAAAATTTTTAAAAGTTACTTAAGAAAGTGGGTTGGGGGGGAGACTTTTAGACTGGTTTAGCCTTTCATTAACATTCTCCCCCAAGTGAGTGCTGTACAAACTCTGAGAATAATGTCAAAATGAAGTGAGTTATGGGATAGATTTTAGGTGGGTTGCTGGCCACATAAGTTTATTAATTCAGCGTGTAGTAGTTTCTAGTAGTCCTTTTGAGCTAAAGCAGTGAACTGGAGAAGGCTATGAATAAAACAGGTGATGATAATTTTAAGACAGGTGAAATAGGGAATAACTATTTGGGTTATCAGTTTAAGTAAAGGAATTCGCTTTAACTCCTAACTAAAACAATGACATAATAGTTAGGGTTGTTTCTGTTTCCAAACTGAGCAGAAAGAAAGGAAGTAGATTACTTAATAATCAGGGAGACTTTCAGATCCAACTATCAATTAGTATTATAGTTGTTACTCTGTATTTCATGTGACTTAAGTATCTAGCCTTTGGGGGATAGAGGGATTGCACTGTGTTCAGAGGTTTAAGTCAGAAGAGTTTATCAGTACCACCCATGAATGTTAATAATCTTGGCATGAGTGCATAACTAATTTTATTAAAATACCCAGTGGGTACTTTCTAAGTGTTTCATTAAGTGTTAATTTGACTGGAAAGTGTTTAGTTAGCCATAGAAATCTCTTAGCTATGAAGGTAATAATGAAGTGAAATTCCACCACTTTGGGTTTTTCATGGTAGTTGGTGGGTTTGTTTGAGCTTTAATGGATCCTGATAGGCTTCATTAGTGCCCAAGGCTGGGTCTGCAGTGCTCCCAAGTATTAGATTCTGGAAGTCTCATTTCTCTGTTACTGTGTGTCAAATTAGACAGTTCTTAACGTAATACAACACCCTAGACTGGGTTAATCCAATTCAAGTTTTTCAAGGTAGGTTGTTTTTCTTAATTCCCCCCACTGTGAGATACACAAGCTTGTCCTTAGCAGTTTGATGAAATTCGTATCTGTTTTATGATATAGCAATTTTGAGGTCTTTGGGTTCATAAATCGATGTAAAAAATATTAAGATTCAACCAGTGTTTTGAGTCTGTATTTTTTTTTAAGATTTTATTTATTTATTTGACAGAGATCACAAGTAGGCAGAGAGGCAGGTGTGGGGGAGAAGGAAGCAGGCTCCCTGCTGAGCCGACAGTCCAACATGGACAGGGGACTTCATCTGAGGACCTTGAGATCATGACCTGAGCGGAAGGCAAAGGCTTAACCCACTGAGCCACCCAGGCACCCTTCGAGTCTGTATTTTTAAAAGAAGACCTTATTTCTTGGTGGGATAAGTAAGACTATACAGCTAACTAAAACAAAATTTTTTAGAAGTTGGTAGAACTGTCTGCCCTTAAATTGTGATGTCGTTTCCTATTATGGATTAACTACCTCTTTGCTATTGTAGTTTTGCTATGGTAAAGTTTGTCAGTGATGTATGCTGCATTAGATGCTGAAGGGGGCTGTGGTAAATATACTTGAGTTTGTTTCATAATTGGAGGAACAAGATACATAAAAATGTGAATTAAAGCAAAGTGCGGAAACGATTTGGTATCAGAAAGAATGTTGCCTACAATGGGAGTTAGTGCCTCACATAGTGGAAATTAACATAACTCTACTGGAATGGTCAAGAAAAACTTCTTTATTTCTTTGAAGATGGCAAAAATTACTTTCTTTGTGAGAAGAAGACCCATATATATGCATGAAGAAGACTAGAATTCAGGCATCTCCCAGGGATTATACTTAAGGATTAGGCAGGAAAATACACCTATCTAGGAGAAGATCTGGAGAGAGGGAAAAGGTAAAAATGGAAAGGTAGAATAGAGAACATCGTAAATGGTGATTCTTAAATCCTGGCTGTAAATCAGAAACACAGGGGCAGGGGTAGAGGAGGATAAAATGTACCAACTCCCGGGACCTAATGCTAGTGAAATTAAATTAGAATCTCAAGGTAGGATCCAGGCTTTATTTATAAGTTACCCAGGTGGTTGGGTTGGATGTGTGGCCAGCATTAAGAACTTCCCATCTAGAATGCTGGAAAAATCACTGAAGATTTTGGACAATGAAATGAGTGAAATTGGAATTTAGATCCATCAGTCTGGCAGTGTTATGTGACAAAATGGAAAAGGTTGACAAAAGAAGTTAGCAGATGTGTTAGATATTTGGACTAAAATGTGATGTCATTTAAGACAAAAGATCTCAGTAAGGAGGTATTGATAAGACTTGGCAACATTTAGTGTGAAGGTGGAGTGGGAAGAATCAAAGATCATAACAGAAGTGGCCCTACTTCAGGCCACTTAAATTATTCATTGAGTGGGGACTGGGCGTAAATATTTTTTAAAACTTAACAAGTGATTTGCAACGATTGCTCTAAGAAGTATCTATGTGGGAAATAGAATGATCCAAATAAAATCTGAAAGATGGGACAAGTGTAATATTTGAAGAGGTAATATAAAGTCAGGAACTGTTAGGTATAGGCCCCCCCACCAGAAACAGCGCCATAAGTCAGCCGTTGATAGGTTTTCATTTTGCATATGTGAAACTGAAATTTAGAGAGATGAAGTGACTTGTTCATGGCATTTTACTAGGAAGTGTCAGTGAATGAACTTGAGCTCTCCTAGTCTAAACTATTTCACAATCTCCGGCCTCTCACCATATAGTCATTCTTATTTCTGATGTTTTTTAAAATAAATACAACATTATGGGTGCCTGGGTGGCTCAGTGAGTTAAACCTCTGTCTTTGGCTTAGGTCATGATCTCAGGGTCCTGGGATCAAGCCCTGCATGGCATCAGACTCTGTGCTCAGCGGGGATCCTGCTTCCCCCCTCTCTCTCCACCTGCCTCTCTGCCTACTTGTGATCTCTGTCAGATAAATAAATAAAATCTTTTAATAAATAAATAAATAAGTAAACATACCATTCATTTTTTCAGCATTTCTAAAACCAAATCTACTTTTTCTTCTCCCCATACAAGTTTAGCTAACAGAACCAGTTTAGTTAATATCCCAGTCAGTGCAAAAGAATCACTTTTATGGCCAATATAAAGCACAATTCTGTGGCTTTACTTATAAATATATATATATATATATATTTTAAAGATTTTGTTTATTTATTTGACAGAGAGAAATCACAAGTAGACGGAGAGGCAGGCAGAGAGAGAGAGAGAGGGAAGCAGGCTCCCTGCTGAGCAGAGAGCCCGATGTGGGACTCGATCCCAGGACCCTGAGATCATGACCTGAGCTGAAGGCAGCGGCTTAACCCACTGAGCCACCCAGGTGCCCCTACTTATAAATATATTTTTTTTGCTTCCCATCTCCTCTCATCTTAATTGTTTCTTTTTTATAGGCATTTCTCATCTATTTCTGGCAACAGCTCAAATGAGATTTCTGTTTCCTTCACTAAGTCATCTCTCATAGGATTTCAAGACTTAATACCCTTTCATCAAGAGCTAAGGCTTTCTGTTTCCTGTTATATCAAGTTGAAATACTTCATAATCTGGCTCCACTACACCTGTCATACCACATATCCCATTTCACTTTAAGCTAGCCCTCTGTTCTGGCCGGACTAGCCTATTGATTTCTCTGAAACGAGCCGCGCTATTGCCATGGTCCTTCATGTCATAAATCTCCCTTGATGTCAGGCATAGAAAATCATATATGTGGTCCCTGCTTTCAGGGAACTTAGAAGTTAGTGGCACACCCTGTCTTGGCTTGCTTGACGTGCCTAGAATACTTGGCTGTTTTATTTCTCTTAAAATTTTCCTGATTTCTCCAAATTAAGCCTTCAACTCTGATTAAAAGCCTGCTGTTGGGACGCCTGGGTGGCTCAGTGGGTTAAAGCCTCTGCCTTCGGCTCAGGTCATGATCCCAGGGTCCTGGGATCGAGCCCCGCATCGGGCTCTCTGCTCAGCAGGGAGCCTGCTTTCTCCTCTCTCTCTCTCTCTCTGCCTGCCTCTCTGCCTACTTGTCATCTCTGTCTGTCACAAAAAAAAAAAAAAAAAGCCTGCTATGACTGCACACCATGTTGCTTCAATGTACATGCAGTGGTGAATAAATAATAAGTAGTAGTTCTGATATATAGTATATGACAGCCAGTACTCAGATATTAGTTGAGCAAATTAATTTTTGGCATTTTGTTCTATATTTGGTTCTATATCTGGTTTTTCTCTACATATAATTCTTGTCTTTTCAGAAAGCGTGTAAATTACCTGATGGAAGGAACTTCTTTTATATTTTCCACAATACCTGCCACAGTGCTAGATACCTATAAAACACTTGTGTTAAATTGAATGTTATGCTCTGTAAATTAGAACTTACAGTGTGGGGGCATCACCAGGAAGTGTGAAATAATTTCCCATTTTGAGTGTGAGGTCAAAGGAGGTGGTATCCATTAGCACTTGAGAGGTTGCTCAGGTAACATCAAATGAGTGTGCTTCCAGGTTTCCCGCATTACTTGTTAACCAGTGGTTCTAAGTTTATGAAATGAGTCTGTCCCTCTACCCACCCTCTGTCCTGGTTCTTTTCTGTAAATTAAACTTAACTGTCTTCATTTTTTATCTCTAGTATGAAGTGTAACAGAACAGACTTTACCACCTGAAACTGCTGCTTCAAGTTCAGATCAGGCAAGGAACAAACCTCGAAACAACCAACAAGACCAAAGAAGAGTACACTTAAGTTGAAGACACAACACTTGATCTGAAACAAGAAGTTTGTGCCTACTCAACAGCTTTGAAAGAGCACTTCCCAACGCTGCTAGTAGTCTTTGTTTTCTTCAGTGCTGCACTGTGAGATTGCCCGGTGCAGCAGCAGTTGTATTCTTTATTAGCTTGATAGATCATTTTCTCTCGCTCTTTTTTTTAATACTAGCAACTTTCATCCTTTGAAACGTGTGCTGAAAAAGAAGAATCAGCAAATACTACTGAAAGTGCAATATTTGATTATCACTGCGAGGTAGGTTTGTAGTTTTCTTTCGGCAAGAATCAGTTTATAATTTCCTAGTTATTTTGGTCAAACAACAAATCTTAATCTGTTCTAAAGATACTTTGAAAACAATTTATAGTCTCAACTAGTATGAAAATATCAACACTGGATTGTTGTATTGAATTTATTGTCTCTTATTAAACAAGGACAATATTTATGGTCACACTATGGGGGGTTTTTTTTCACACGGGATTACATTTGTTAATACATGTGGATCTCTCTTAACTTACTAGTCTCTTAGAAAGAAAAACTCCCATCTGTACTGTTTAAAAGTTAAGGTTTCAGTTATGGATGCCCTTTGCAATCTATGTTCAGAGGTCTCTCTAAAGGGGTAAAGAAAGAGAGAAGGGACATTAAAGGTGAGTAGTGCTTTGAGAGAGAGAAGAGTCTTCTGATAGCAGCAACAGAATGAGCAGATTCAGGGAGGTCTGAAAGCACATGGTATAATATGGTAAGTTCATTATGAACGAACTAGAAAATACAGCTTTGTAGGTAGAATAATTAGAGTAGGAAATAAGTTTTGTGGGTTAAGAGAGTAATTAGAAAGGGATGCTTGCTGAAGGCAGGTTTTGAAGGCCCGCTGTATTGACTTTGTTCTGTGGAGAAGTCATTAGGTGTTTATAAGCAAGGGCTTAATGGGTTTTTTATTTCAAAACTGAGATAGTTTTATTGCTTCAAATTTTAAAGAAACACTAAAAGTTACATATTCAGAAGTGTATCTTATAAAACAAATGGTGTGACTTTAAGAGATGGGCTGAAGATGGGAACACCTTTAAAGAGCAATGGATAGACTATAAGGAAGATAAAAGCCAGGGTATAGGCAGAGAAGGAGGCAGTAGGGGTTTTAGTGGTAGAGGTCATAGGACGTGATAACAAATTGAATGTGAAGATGAGCCTGCAGGGATTTGACCCAATCTATCCAGTTTTAGAAGTTCAAAATCTTTGTTTTTCATAGGAATAGGGACGTTTATGTGGGGACTTGCTGAAAGCAAAATACACTGTGGAAATCTATTGCATTCATTAGATAGTAATCTGAAAATTGAGAAAGTATGCTAGCATGGAATGTCAAACTTTTTTGGGGGAGGGAGGATGAGAAAAGGTGGTTTTCCTTTTTAATCTTTAGTTTTGGTTTTCTAAATTGGATAGAAATTAAAGCTTGAAATTCAGAAAGGAGTCCTCACTTTATACATAATAAATGAAGAAGGGAATGTTCAGAGAAATGAGGTAGCCAGGAAGGAATAACAAGGAAGATAATTTCAAGGAGGGTTTACTTTGTGGTAAATCTTTTTAAAAATGCTGCAACAGTCAAATAGAATGATAGGTTGTTGTCTTACAAAAGGTTCATCACCATTTCAGGAGGCACTCTGACCTTTAATCTGTAGTTTCTTTAAAGGTTGATGAGCCTACTATGGTAATGACCTTACTGTGGACCAAAATTACTCCTTAACTGAAAACTACCAACAGTACCAATTAATTTAAATTATCTCTGTTCTATCAACAGACAGTTACTCAATTTTAAGGCTGTTGTACCATTTGCTTTTTCTGTTTGTTTCTTCATATATCCTCATCTGATTAAAAAATAATTTTAAGCTGTAATAAATTGTGCTGGGTTACTTAAGATAGTACAGATTGAAACTGTACAGTTTTTTTTTGTTGTTGTTTGTTTTTTTGTTTTTAAGATTTTATTTATTTATTTGTCAGAGACAGAGAGGGAGAGAGACCGAGCACAGGCAGACAGAATGGCAAGCAGAGGCAGAGGGAGAAGCAGGCTCCCTGCCGAGCAAGGGGCCCGATATGGGACTCGATCCCAGGATGCTGGGACCATGACCTGAGCCAAAGGCAGCTGCTTAACCAACTGAACCACCCAGGCGTCCCGAAATCTTGACTGTATAGTTTTATCTTGACTGTTGAAAGAGTAAAAGACTAGAACTAAAGCTTTCATTTCGTTTTATTGAAATGAATTGTAGAAATGGATTTAAAGTAGCAGTGCTTTTTTTAGTCTAATGTTTGTATTCTGAATATTAGTTTAGTACATGAACATTTTTACAAATTTTATTTTATTTTTTAAAGATTTTATTTATTTGAGAGAGAGCACAAGCTAAGAGGCATTGGGAGAGGGAGAAGTGGACTCCAAGCTGAGCAGGGAGCCCAACGTGGGGCTGGATCCCGGGACCCCAGGATCATGACCTGAGCCGAAGGCAAATGTTTAAGCAGCTGAGCCACCCAGATACCCCTAAATTTTATTTTCCTCTACTCCCAGCATTGGGTTCAAACTCAAGAGTTTCATGCTCCATTCACTGAGCCAGCCAGGCACTCCAATGTGAACATTTTTAATATATAAATATATGCACTCACAGCTCTCAAAATAGAAGTTCACAAATTTTACAAAAGATAAAAAACAATTGGGGTTTTTTTGGATATGTAATTGTAAAGTATTCCACTTAAAAGGGGTATAGCAAAGGAAATATATCTGATAATGCAGTAGAACCCTAGATTTTATTTTATTTTATTTTAAAGATTTTATTTATTTATTTGATAGAGATCACAAGTAGGCAGAGAGGCAGGCAGAGAGAGAGAGAGGAGGAAGCAGACTCTCACTGAGCAGAGAGCCCGATGCGGGGCTCGATGCGGGGGTCGATCCCAGGACCCTGAGACCATAACCTGCGCCGAAAGCAGAGGCTTAACCCTCTGAGCCACCCAGGCACCCCCAGAACCCTAGATTTTAAAAGGGACTTTTTTGTAACATGGTAACGGTATTACATAATTAAGAAGGAATAAATACGGAAGACATTGGCCTGAAAAAATGTCAAGGAAGAATAAAACTTCTGAGAAATTTGTTTTGTATATGAAATGGATTGATTCGTTTTTTGCTCAAGGCACTCTAAAGGTGACAAAAGGAAAACAAAGGTGGGAACATTAAAAGAAAACTAAAGCCCCAGATTGAATGAGAATATAACACTGTTAACTTGCTAGGAGTGTGGTAGTAGTTAACGGAGACCTGTGACCAGGAACTGTACAGATCTTGACTGATTTTTAAAGACAGGTGTGGGAACTTTGAAGCTTGTTTTCCATCCCTAGCAAAATCCAAGAGCAAATGAATTTAAAAAAAAAAAGTTTTCAGTGATGGTATTTGATTGGGTATCTCCTGATATTCTGATATGGTCACTCTGGAGAAATGTAGGTTGGATGATAATCATTAAAAGTTATTAACTAATGGACTGATTTTCAGAGAGGTTTCCAAGTGTGTTGCCAGATTATCTCCTTGCCCTGCTTTTGAAAAGGACCTGATAATAAGTAGTTATGTGAGCATTTATGTGCTAAGTACTACTATAGGCTTTTTATTAGAGCAGCTCATCTAACCCTCCCAGCAACCCTGTGAGGTAGGAATTAAGGAAGGGCATAGAAGAACGCTTAAAAAATTGATTACAAAGCCTAATTTAAAATTACCTCTAAACTGGAATTGGAATTCCAGGTTAACCAACAAAGGAAATGTAGCGTTCAGTTAGCTTTTTCTTTAGGAACAAGAGCAGTTACAGAGCACTAAATGGAGAAAACCTGATTTTACTGATTTGTTAAGAAATGATGTGGAGAATATTTTTACTGTACGGAGTTACTGAAACTTAGGGCTATAGAATCAAACATAATCACTCCATGCTCTCTAAATGTTTGTCAGGGTACACTAAGAGTAGTAGTAAACTGCACATTAACGAGTAATTACTTGGAACATCTCCAAAACTGAATCGTTCAGAAAAACAGTTGCATTCAGAAAACTGAAAGGAGCAGTGGGAGTGAAGGGTAGATATGTTTAGATAAAGAATACCAAGTCATTTTCTAAAACTGTCTTCAAGTGAAATAGGCTACCTCTTCTAAACTAACTCCTTGTCAGTTAGCAGCCAAGCAGACTAGGTTAGGAAAAAGGCAGAAGAAACAACTCAGGTTTTGGATGAAGAGATTTCAGAACACAGAATTTTGATTCCTCCCCGCAGGAGAATTTGGAGACCCCTTAGGCTTCCACTTTACATTTGAGGAAACAATCCTAGAGAAGTTAATGTGTGAGAAGCAGGACTAAAAGCCAGTCTTTTGATTCTAGTTCTGTTTCTTGGATCAAGTTTAAATTTGACCTCTGATTCTAATTCTTTTTTTAAAGGGTTGGGTTAACACTGTTAATGACTTGACTTTCCAATTTTAAAAATTAATACGTAGAAAAGAGTAGAAAGTTTAAACTTTGTAAAGTTGGGGATTTTTGTCTGTTGTGCTCTCTATGTGCGCAGATCCTAGAACAGTGTTGATGTATTATAGGTACTAAGTGGTTACGAATGTGAAACACAGGGGTTTCTGGGAGACTCAGTCAAGGGGTTAACTCTTGATTTTGGCTCAGGTCATGATCTCAGGGTCCTGGAATCCAGCCCTGCATTGGGCTCTGAGCTCTGCGTGGAGTGTGTCCTTGTTCTTGCCTCTCTGCTTCCCCCCACGCTCGCTCTTGTGCTTGCTCTCACTCTCTCAAATAAGTCTTAAAAAGAATGTGAGTCATGGAATGAGTACTGGATTCTATCCGCATTTACCATTTTAAGACACCTTCCACGTGTTTTTTTGAGAAGTCTGAGCATTAAATTAGATTTTTCTGGTCTTTCTTTTTTAAGTACATTTGAAATCACACTTGTATAGGTATCTCTCTCTCTCGTTTTCATATTATAGCATAAGCTTATTCATACATCCTTTCTAATGACTGCAGAGCATTTATATAAATTACTGTGACTTCTTGAACTAGCTTTAGACTAGATTCTTTCTAGGCACTTGTTACTAAAATATTTCTATGAATGCGTTTTTGCAAAGTGTTCACGTTTCAGACTGCTCCAGGATAGGTTTCCTGCATTGAAATTATTAAGGAAAACAACTCCACATCTTGATACATGTTGCTAAACTGCATTTCAGAAAGGTTATAACCAGTTTACCACCATAAAAATATTTGAGCATATTATTCTTAACCTACCTTCTCACAGTTTTTAAATCTTTTATCTCTGGTAGTTTGATAATGACTAATTTGCTTTTTCAAAATTTTTTATTGACAGAGCTAAAGTTCTTGTGTTTTGTGTCTAATGTTTAATTATGGTCTTTAAGACTAACTTATTTGTCTTAATACTTTTAGTGTTAAGACAAATGAGTGCCTAATATGGGGCAGCAACTGTTTGTCTAGACTCTCAGGATTTAGCTTTGAACAAAAAGTCCTTGCCCATATAGACGATGTTTTCCCTATACTTCCATACCTGTGATTAAGTTTAACTTCTAAATTAGGTGCAGTAAGATACTAATATATAGCAGTTATAACAGTATTGTGAACATGTCTCTGGAAATAATCTTATTTATTTATTTATTTATTTATTTATTTATTTGACAGAGACATAGCGAGAGAGGAAACACAAGCAGGGGGAGTGGGAGAGGGAGAAAGCTTCCTGACGGTGGGGCTCTATCCCAGGACCCTGGGATAGTGACCCGAACCAAAGGCAGACACTTAACAACTGAGCCACCCAGGCGCCCCTGGAAATACCTTACAGTACTTGGCCTTGTTTTAATGATGTGGGGTGATAAAATGCTTACATGAGGGGATGAAGTGATGAATGACATAAGGATAGTGACGCAGTGTGACGCTACTATTGACCTTCTGAGGATGTCAGGAGATAGCACCTGCTTCCAGACTGCTGTTGTGGGGAGGTGGGGGTTTAAAATTGCAGAAGGCAAAATTAGGAAAAGGGGTGACTATTACAGAGCTTACTGATTTCAGTTTCCTTAATAGTACACTGAGATATTTGCATTTGTTTTCCTTAAGTTTGAGTATAAAACTTGTCCTTTTCATTTAATCAAATATTGATCCTTTCCTTTGCAGTTTTTTTCTATTTCAAATCTAGAAAGTCTTCCTTCCAAAAAAATTTTTAATAGTATGTTTTTATTTGATGTTTGTTAGAGTATTTAACTCAGTCTGTCTTCAGTATATTTTTGTATGCTATAAGGTGAGCAAATAAATTGAATTTTCCCACTATTTAAAAAAAGCCAAGTAACATTTATGCATTGGTCCTTTCCTTCCATCTTTTTGTGGGGGGGTCTTTATCTTAATTTATTATTAGGTTTCTGTTCTTGAGCCATGAACTTTTTTCATTGGACTTACACTTTTATGTAATTGGCAGTGTTTTTTTAATGAACTTTTATTTTGTTTAATGGTGAAGTGTAGTGCTGGTTAAGAAAATTTTACAATGCAATAGAATTGTAGTTTAATTTGAATTGTGAGGATTCTTTGAAGGGAAGGGTGTTAACATATTGTTTTATCTAAAATTGAGTAATACGTTTTTCCTTAGAAAAAGAAGACACACCCCCCCCCCCATGGATGAAAGCTAGAGAAGGAAACTTCAGTCAGGAAAGATGCTAAGAGAAAGGAAAAGCCTTTTTCAGTTGTGTTTTGATGTTCATTTAGAGGTGAGGTGAGACTTAAAGAGCAATACAGCTTAAATTCCAGAACCTTCCTTGTAATTCTGTTTCATTTTCTCTTAGAAAAACAAGTGTCTTACCTCGTTCCTATAGGAATGTGTGGTAGGACTGGAGACTTGAGGTTTCTGTGATTTCATGACCTGTGTGTTACAAATGCCCGTGTAGTGTTCTTACCTGTATGTAATAAGAACTGTCATCCAAAGATGAGAGAAGCTCAGCTTGAAAGTCATGATCCAAGATAAATCTTGGGCTCAGAGTAGTCTTCTTCAGATTAATTTGATGAAATGGTTAGTGTAATAGCATGTACAGTCGGTGTGTACGTGTGTATATACTTAGAGATCATGTGATTATGCTATATTTGTGTTGTAAAGTCTAGTGCTACAAATAAGATAAAGATGAAATAAGCAATATTATAAAAATATTTTACTGTTAACAGTGCAGAAACTTTCCACTCTTACTAAAAATATTATGTCTAAATGCTTTTTAGGTGTTTAAAAACTTTATGCCATCATAAATTATTATGTGGGGAACAATGTACATGTAGTGTGTCTTATTGCTCCTAGTATGTCTGTACATAGTCTTGATATTAATGTTTTGGCAGACTTGTCAGATATTATTAAATGGTCATTTTATGTTCTGATTTGGAGGTCAAAGAACTAGTACTAGGATGAGAAGTGTCGGATCCCATTTACTTTGCCTATGTTTTGCCTTGTTTAGCATGGCCTACCTAAGATTATTCTGCAGCAATCTTTTTCAACCATTTGTCTGTTTTTGAAGGCAGTTTAGTTAATCTAGATAGCTAAGTTTGTCCACTTAATTGGGCAAATATAAACTAATATGCTGAAAGTAAATGAGTGGGGGTTTCACTTACCACCCTCTTGTGTTCCTCACCCTTCCCTCAGAACACCTAATTAATGTGTATATATGTGATGTGATCTAACATACCAACTCATTCCTCTCCTGCAAGTACATGATAAATATTTACAAAGCTTAATTTTATCTTTGGACAAAATAAATACGTAGTTGTAATATTTTCTTCCCATATCCCATTGGATTATCTTATGTGTACTCTGGGGAGACAAGTTGATTAATAATTTTAGATTATTTGTAAAGTTGTGAGATGTTGAGAAGAAATTGGGCTGAACTGTGTCATTATAGCAACCACCAGAGAATCCTGATGGCATTTTAAAAATTGTAAATGTTGTGGATTAGGGATTGTAAAAATACAAAGTTTTAAAAATACATTTCAGCTTGATCTTTTAATATTAACGCCATAATTTCTTTCGTCAATAGAAATCTGATTGAATTATATTTTGCTGAAGTAACCTGGTGAATCTGAAAAGATGAAGAAGTTGACTGTCATGTGTGTGTTAAATTGTTCTTGATCCATAGTTACAAACATTGTGCTATGTTATCACAGCTGTTTGAGATGGAGAATGCTTTTACTGTGTCATCATCAGATCCTCATCCCCCTCCTGCAGCCCCTCCTTCACATTCTTTACCTTTATCTTCATCTTCTACCTCATCTGGGACTAAAAAACAAAAGAGGACCCCCACGTATCAGAGATCTGTAAGTCAGGAAAACTGTCATCTTAGCCTATTTTGCTTTGTGTTAAGAGCATGACTTAGGGCCACTCACTTCTGTTGAAATAACCTGCAAACTCACTTTCTAACCCCTAGGCCTTTCCTTTATCTTTTAGTTTAGGGTCTTGCTACTCAGAGTGAGTCCAGAAGTCTAAAGTGTTGCTGTCACCTTGGGAGCTTGGAGAATCTCAAACTCCTGCCCCCAATATCGTCAGTATTTTGTATTTTAACCAGATTGCCAGGTAGTTAAAGTTTGAGAAGCCCAGATCATAGAGGTAGGCCTTCTTAGTTTGAATCCTCTGCCGTTTGACTTTGACAAGTCATTTAACCTTTCTGGGTCTGTTACCTCATTAGTAAGGGGGTGATAATACTACTTTCTAATGGGCTTTGTAAAAATTAAATAAGTTAGTAAGTGGTAAACACAGCAATGTCTAGCACGAAAGAACTAGAACTTCAGCACCTACTTGTTGGGTGACTTTGATTTGCATGATTTGGCCATCTTATGCACTGTTTCACTACTCATTCTTGGGTTTAGTGTTCTCCAATTTGTCATTTTTTTTTTCCCTAATGAAAGATATTTTTATTAATAATGCCAACATCACACTTAGGATGCTTTTTAATAAGTCAAATTTTCAGTGAAAGGGTCTAAAACTAGTAAAGATGTGGATATGTTGCTGTTACAGACCTGACCTTTGCTAGGGATTTAGTCCTCTTTAATTCATCACTTATATTAATAAAATAATTTGTTTTTATAGTGTCTCTCAAGGCAAAATGTGATAGACAGTATTTGACGATGTAAACAGGTTCCATTGCATTGTACTTAAATAGCTCTTTTCACTAAAGATGTTTTCTTTTGCTTTATGTGATCATAGAAGCAAATGGCAGTATTTAGAGATTTCATCGGCACCTGAAATGGATGAAAAGATTTCTTTAAATATACCTGTGAAATGATTAAAAATTTTTAGATTTGAAGAGCTTTTGTTTTCTTGGAGTTTTGTTTTAGAAAAATCCTGTTTTCCAACTCACTGTTTGGCTCGTTTTCCATTGGAGAATCGAAGTATGCATTTATTTTCTGATATTTTCTAGTTTGAAATAAGTATTTCATACCAGGTTTCTTTTGTTTTCATCTCTACTAATTTAAATAATTGCTTTTGGATGCATGGCTTAACAAATAGTATTCAGGTTTCTATTTAAGTTTCAAAGTCGATTTTAATTTCTTAAGGAAGTGTTCTGGTAGTTTGGGTTTCCATCCCTTGGATATCCATTACCCTGCTTCTGAAATTACTGTTTTAGTCATTTAAAGTTAACATAAAAGAAGCTTTTACTTAATGTAGCTGCTCTGCCTTAACACTGAACTCCAGAAATCCTATTTGCTGGTAAGTGAAAATTCTACCATAAATTAGGGAAATTCCCTAAAATAAATGAGATTATTTCTTCTGAAATGTTTTATAGCTGAACTAATATTTCAGTAATAAAAGTCCATAAATTTCCCTTTACCTACTTTATTTTCTTTACCTTTTTCCATTAAAAATTTAGTGGTTTGTTCATCAGACTTCGTATGCTATGAAGATAATGTACAGATCTGAGTATATTCTTTTTCTTTTTAAAACAGATGAGCTTTGATCCAAACCTTCTCCATAACAATGGACACAATGGGTACCCTAATGGTACTTCAGCAGCACTGCGTGAAACTGGGGTTATTGAAAAACTGCTAACCTCTTACGGATTTATTCAGTGTTCAGAACGTCAAGCTAGACTTTTCTTCCACTGTTCACAGTATAATGGCAACCTGCAGGACTTAAAAGTAGGAGGTAATCTGTCACTGATTATCCTTTTTAAAATAACTCATCACACATTTCTGTTGCATAATCAACTTGCTTATGACAGTATTACAGTTTTGGCCTTTTAATTGTCCCAATTACAGATGTGTGTCTCTGTAAACCAGCAGAATCTTGATTTCTGTTGTGGTGTCTTTGAGGGGGATGAAAGACTCATTGACTTAAAGATACCTTTGAAATTTTTTTTTAATAGATACTTGGAAGATCTAATTATTTTTCTCCACGTTTATGACTAGAGTTATATATTGGATTTTAAGCCAATGGAAATACTAAACTTACAATGTTAGTTTTAACTATTTTATTGGGTCATATATTTGGTAGTACCTGAAAAAAAAAAAAAACAGAATGTTACCACTTGGACTGTTCATCTTGGTTTACACAATAAAAATCACTTTTACATATGAAAATATATGACTTAGTAGAAGACTGAAATTATAAGATCTCAGTGTGTGTTTTTTAAAATATCTTTGGGGGAAAGTCAGAACAATAGTTAACATGAGTATTTGCATACTGAATACTTTAACCCTACAAGAGCATTATTTTGGTTAATCCTTATTTTGTGTATGAGGAAACCTGAGAAGCTTAAGAAAAAAGAAAACTTGCCAAAAGTTATGATTTGCAGTATACGTAAATACTGTGAAGATTAAGACTAAGATATTCCTATCTTAGTCTAAAGCAGTAGTTCTGGAGCATTAGTATGTATGAAAATAAACTGGAAGGCTTGTTTAAACATAAATTGCTGTACTTGGTGCCTAGAGTTTGTCTTTGAGTAGATCTGGAGTGGGGCCCAGGAATTTGCATTTCTTCTAAGCTCCCAGGTAATGCTGCTGTTACTGGTCCAAGAAGCACACTTTGAGAAGTCACCAGTGTACAGCAACTCAAATGCAAAGTTTGGCTTGAAAGTGAGATACCATTTTGTCAAAGTTAGTCCAACAAATACAATACTTACTTTATTTTAGATGATGTTGAATTTGAAGTATCATCTGACCGGCGGACTGGGAAACCCATTGCTGTTAAACTGGTGAAGATAAAACCAGAAATCCTCCCTGAAGAACGAATGAATGGACAAGTTAGTGGCTTTGATGCTTTGTGTTTTCTTAGGGCCCTGCATTTGGATATCTTTCACATTAGAAAAGGAAGATTCTCCCCATCTCCTCAGTTTGCACGCAAGAGAGCTATAGTATATAAAGATTATTATTTTAAAATTCTATCAGAAGCACTGGCATTTCTTGACCTGAAATATAAAATATGGTCAAGATTCAATTTGGGTTTTTACATATAACCCTAAGTCTATACTTACAGTCAGTTTGTGTACTGTAAGTTTGAAACTTGGCAGCATGACATCCTCTTGTGGATCATATTAAAATGCATCCCTATGTATAGTATAGAGGATATTAAAATTCAGTTAATATTGCACAGTGCTGCTCCTGAAATGATTAGCAATGGAAATTTTTTTTTTTTTGACTGGTAGGTTGTGTGCGCTGTTCCTCACAACTTAGAGAGTAAATCTCCAGCTGCCCCGGGTCAGAGTCCAACAGGGAGTGTATGCTACGAACGTAATGGGGTAAACTTGTGTATTTTTCTTAAACCTTTGCCTGATCCACCATGTGATCTATAAGCGTACTTTAAAATTCAAAATAGAAAACGTAAGCTGCAGTTGATAAATTCAGTTTTAAATTTGGTTTCTAAGAGACTTCGAGTGCAGCATAATCAAAAATTTTAAAAAGAAAAAATCCTTAGGACTTCCAAGTGTCTTAGCTTGCCCAAGTGTGACCTTAGTTAGAATATTAAGGTAAAATGTTCCTTTTACTTGCTTTTTTGGGGGTTGTGGGAGGGGATCTTTTTTCTGGTTCTTTTTAAGCACTAACTCCATCTTTTTGTTTGGAATGCCTTATATAAAAATTGTTTTTTTTGAAATGTAACTACAGTCTCTGGGCAAATGCTTCCACGTGTGTAAGCTTTTTGAAGTTGGATTGCTGCTCAGCTGTGGACTCGCAGAAGTCATCAGCATCATGGAGGGGAAGTGTGTGTTTATATGACTAAAACGATGTACTTGTTATAAAGCATTTTTAAGAAATTTGGCTTAAAATGCCAGCTTAAGAGGTATTTAACGAAGTAAATCGCAGTATACAGAGAACATGCATCCTGCCAATATAGTAATAATAACTTATTAATTCACAGGAAGTGTTTTATCTGACTTACACCCCTGAAGATGTCGAAGGGAATGTTCAGCTGGAAACTGGAGATAAAATAAACTTTGTAATTGATAACAATAAACAGTAAGTTCTTTTATTCCACCTAAGTTGGGGTTTTTTGTTTTGTTTCTTTTGTCTACCCCCTCCAATAAGAAGAAAAAATCTGAAATGAGTTAAAAACCGAACATGTAAATGTGGATAATTTTAATGATTTTCATGATCTTTTAAACTTCATTAAGAATTTTAGGGTCTGTTCTATGATGGGCACTGTGTGGATGTCAAAAATAGGAATATAATTAAAATATGGTCGAGTTTTTAAGGAGCTGTTTGAGAAGTCAGTGAAAGTTTTGCAAAAGCAGTAGTGTGGGAGAGAAGTTTTAAGGGAAGGGTGAGGGTGTAAAAGTCACTAGGGAGATTGCGGGGGTGTGGGAGCATTCTGTGTAGAAGTATAATTTTGAGGAAATGGCCAAAAATTTGAGTTGATTGAACTGACTGGATCATGGGAAGATGAAGTTTGAGATTTATCGTGTAGTCCTAGGACTCGTTGAAGGATTTTAAGTTGGGTGGGAGCCAGAATGGAGGTGTGATCAATTTAGGTCATTGTAAGTCATGGAGGTGGTAGACATGGAGAGTAGTGGTACTGTAGAGGCAGTGACATAAGAGTTAATATGCAAGATGAGGATCTAATACACTAACAAGGATAGGCCAGTGGTGATCAGGTGGAGAAGTCAGGCCACACTGCGAAGATAAAACCACGTTTTGTGATTGATTAGGTGGAGGTGTATATGGGAATTACTGAGAGGGGAATCCCAAATGACACTTGTCTGGCTACTGGGCAGATGATGATATTATTAACCAGACTAAGAAGATACAAAAAAAACTATTAGTGTGGGAGAAAAATTCTGCTTATTTTGGCATTTTGAATTTGAGGTGTCTGGGTATATCTAGGTGAAGCTACTGAACATGTGTTGTATGTGTAAGTCTAAAACGAGCTAGTACTAGGATATACAGCTGTGAAATTCATCAGCATAAGCAGTTTAAGGGAAGTGTAGTTAAGAAAGCCTAGGGATAGTTATTTTTAAAAGAGTACAGAAGGAAGTTAAAAGAAGTAGGAAGTTGAAAAAAATGCTAGGAATGCACTTTCCAACAGCACAGAGAAAGCAAAGACCCAAGAGCATGTGCAGAATTAACTATCCCTGAACCTTATTTCTTATAAGACTTTAGTCTTCATTTTTAAGGAATCAGATTGAGGGGCTTCTGGATGGCTCAGTTGGTTAAGTGTTGGACTCTTGATTTCCACTCAGGTCATGATCTCCAGGTCGTGGGATATGGGCCCATATTGGGCTCTGTGTGGCTCAGCGGGGAGCCTACTCCCCTCTCTTTCCTCTTCCCCCACCTTGCATGTGCTCTTCTTCTGTGCTCTGTCTCTAAAATAAATCTTTAAAAAATAGAAGGAATCAAATTGAGTTGGTGTTATATTAATAGTTCTAGTCTAAGGGCCTCGATGTGATCTCGCGAAGTACGGGGATAGGGCTTGAGTTTAAGGTGGAGCCAGGGAAAGGGTTTTATTTAACCTTTATTAAATTTCTATGTGTGCCAAGCACTTGCACTGAATACTTTTAAGTGTAGTTGTTAATCCTGAGAACAGCTTTACCTGATGTGTTCCATCTGTAAAATTGAGGTATGTTCTCACTTGCCTGAAGTCATAACAGTCTTGAAATAGCAGATATTTGAACCCCAGTGTGGTTCTAAACAAATTTTTCCAGTGCCTTCATTATTTTGTTGATTTTTGAAATAAAAAGCACAGTTGGGTTATAGTTTGTCCATGAAAAATTAAGGGAAGTACCTGCTTAATCTGCAGCTTTTCTTAAAACAACTCTACCAACAGTTTGTACCATCTTTGAGAAGAAGTCAGATTCATACTGCTGCTGCTCAAAGATGGGGACAGAATAATATGTGGTCCTTAATTTGTTTTCAGTGAAGGTGAATGTCATTTTTAAAAGTGTAGCAGATTTCTTCCTTAATCACTGCATTTACTCAGCTTTCTTTTATGGCTTTTAATCAGAAATGATTGATGGGATAGCTAAATTCAGCACGTCGGAAATAGGGACCATCTCTTACTCATCTCTGTATCTATCCCAGTACCTTTGTTTGTAGCATGTATAATACCTACTCAAATGTTTATCCAAGAAATGATCTTCCTAAAATTTCAGATTCTCCATCTTTTGTTGCGTTCAACTTGTGACTTCATTTCTTTTGTTGGAATAGGAAAGCATTGAGTGTCCATGATATTCTTTTAAGAATCTAAGAGAAAAATGATTCATATGTGTGTGTGTCTAATTTAGAAGGATAGGGAGTTTGAACAAAAATCCTTTGCATATGAAGCCATATGAAAAGGATCATGTGCTGTAAACTATATTTGCTCTTCATGTTGACATAAAAATTCTTGAGACCTCAGAAAATTAGTTTGTCTGAACTTATGTCTAACCAAACCAATGCATTTTTCACCCCCTCTTTGATTCCCGCCCCCCCAACCCCACCCAATTACTCCCTTTCTAGTACTGGTGCTGTAAGTGCTCGTAACATTATGCTGTTGAAAAAGAAACAAGCCCGCTGTCAGGGAGTAGTTTGTGCCATGAAGGTAAGTGTCATCAAGTACAAGAAACTTGAGGGTTTTTTCTTTTACTACTTTTAGTCTGTACTTCATACCCAAGCAAGCCTTTTGTTTTTGTTTTTTTCTCTTAATCTTCCCTTTAAAAATATTTTCACTGTTAATATCAGAAGTACTCTCTTAAAATTCCTTGGTTACTAATTCATTATGTTTTTTAAAATTGATACTGTTAATAGTAGACCTAACGAAATATATTGTTTCTGATACAGTATAATTTTATGAAAAGATTGCTTATTGAATGCAAATTATAATCATAAATACGGCACTTAATAGTACCTAATGTTCCTATTATTTTTTTGGGTTTTGCTTGTTTGTCTTTAGGAGGCGTTTGGCTTTATTGAAAGAGGTGATATTGTAAAAGAGATATTCTTTCACTATAGTGAATTTAAGGGTGACTTAGAAACCTTACAGCCTGGAGATGACGTGGAATTCACAATCAAGGACAGAAATGTAAGATAGTTGACTGGCTTGATCTTTGGCCTTTTAAGATCGAAAATGAATTACATTTTTAGGAAACACTTAAAATTATATGACCCCCCCCCTTTTGTGATTTAGGGTAAAGAAGTCGCAACTGATGTCAGACTATTGCCTCAAGGAACAGTCATTTTTGAAGATATCAGCATTGAACATTTTGAAGGAACTGTAACCAAAGTAATCCCAAAAGTACCCAGTAAAAACCAGGTAAGGAGTCTTTTTCAAGAGAGTTTTCTTTTATCTCATGAGTAGTAGAATAATTTGGTATACAGAAATTTTAATTAATGTAATTTTATGATGTTGAACAATTGACTATTTCTTGATATATATAATTAAGCTAAATGAGAAACCAGTGATTATATATGAATATGTTTTAGTTTTTACTGGTTTATAAGGAGAAAGGGACAAAACTGTTGGTTAAATTGGGGGAAAACCAGTTTGGGTGTGCATTTATTGGGGTTCTCTCCGAGGGCACACCCCCCTCCCCCCATTTGTTTCATTTGTGTGGGAGGTAAGGTGAGGAGAGGACACTGGTGGTGTCATTGCTGAAGAAATGTGAAACATTAAAGACTTGAAATTTTTTTTCTTAAATATCTCTGTGTCATTTTATGATTTTATGATTGTATTATGTGACCGTAGAACACAGAGCTTTCAAATTGGACTTGTTATCAACATCGTTTTTCCCTGTAGGGAACTGTTTATTATAAATAACATGGGTTTGCTGTGTGTTCTTCTTGTTTGACTTAGAACTAGGAAGGATGAGAAATCTCCAGCTAAAATAGTTTTTCCTTCTCATCAGAATGACCCATTGCCAGGACGCATCAAAGTTGATTTTGTGATTCCTAAAGAACTTCCCTTTGGAGACAAAGATACAAAATCCAAGGTGACTCTGCTGGAAGGCGACCATGTTAGGTTTAATATTTCAACAGACCGACGTGACAAGTTAGAACGAGCAACCAACATAGAAGTTCTTTCAAACACATTTCAGTTCACTAATGAAGCCAGAGAGATGGTACGTGTTGGATATTGTTTGATACTTGTATTCAGTATGGGGCCAATATTATATTTGAATTTGTAATGCTGTATTGAGAAGTTTTTAAGGTAATGATAACATTGGGCAGTTACCTTAGTGATTAAGAACACAGATCTTTGAGTCAGTCTAGGTTTGATACCTAACCCTGCCAGTTATCTTGGAGTAGATGTGAAAAAGTTTTAGAAAGTGTGTACAGGATGATTTCTTAGATCTTTAGAGAGTCACTGATTCTCTGGACCTTAAACAGAAAGATTGAGAAAAATCAGATCAATTGTAGAAAGTAAATTTTCCCAAACTGTTCCATAAAATGTTTAGTAAACACTAAATAAAGTTAAATAGGTTTTGGGTTTTTTTGGGCTTTGCAGATTCTTTTTAGTGGATATAAATCCAGGAATGACATGTACCAGAATTGTTTCCCAAACATATTTTATGGGCTTGCTTTTCATAAATTAACTTTCTCAGATGTAATACATTGTTTCGTTGAGGGTTATAACGTGTGGTATATCTCATGCTGTTAGTAGAACTGGGTACATTTACTGGAAATTTAAATTCCTTGGGACTTCTAACCTTTAACTTTGGAGATCTGATCTTATTTGACATTTGCAGTGTGCTTTTAACTTTAAAAATTTTGAGAACCAAAGGAATGTGTTTTTAAGAACTTCGCAGGTAGCATCTATTTTGCCTGACAGTGTGAACTGCACTGTAGAGTACTGTGGCTGCCATTAAGATTTAGCAAGGATTAAATGTCAGAATATTGTTTATGCTACATTCAGAACTGGTTATAGAATAGTCATCAGTAATAATGTAAATAAACATGCAATATATAAGTCATTGGTAGGTTAATAATAATTGTATCAATAAACATTTGAATACCTGCCATGTGCCAGGTAACTCTGGATATAATGCTACCACAGAGCTGGTAATTTAGTAAGATGGGGGGAAAAATAAGGAAAGGATTTCCTGTATTTTATTTATTCTTCAGACCTAAATTTTAAGCCTTTCTTGTGCCTAAACCCAAATAAAATTTTTTAAGGTAGAGACTAAAAAATTGCTTTTAATTGACTTTGGAAGTTCTTGAAATATTAGTGTATAGATTTTTGTAAATTCCCAGATGTCATCATAAAGCTTGGGACTTATTTGGAGTCTTTGATTCTGTCACTTAATTAGCTGGGTGCTTTGGACAAACTGCTTAACCTCCCTCAGCCTCAATTTCCTCATCTTGCAAAACGGGGTAATAATACCAAGTTCACAGATTTTTGAGAATTAAAAGGAATACATTGTGTGCATGTTCACATTCAAATGTTGATAATTTTTCCTATGCATACTGGCCAAGGATTAGCATCTCACACATTGCTTAAAGGTTAATTTACTAAAAGACTGAAAAGCAGTGAGTTTTTATTTAAATGGAGAAATTAAAATGTAGATACAGAATTTGAGTCATTAATACAGATAATTCCTAATGAATTCAACTTGATGCTTCCAAAGTTGAATATTGTTTTCTTGGCAAGCTTCACAGCCAGTGAAAATATTATTGTCTGGATTTCAGGGTGTAATTGCTGCCATGAGAGACGGTTTTGGTTTCATCAAGTGTGTGGATCGTGATGCTCGTATGTTCTTCCACTTCAGTGAAATTCTGGATGGGAACCAGCTCCATATTGCAGATGAAGTAGAGTTTACTGTGGTTCCTGTGAGTAGTTTTTGAGCAAAGAATGGAATGGTTTCTTGGTGCTTCATTTTTCAGTTTAAAGTTACTTTTATTTTTCACTTGTAGGATATGCTCTCTGCCCAAAGAAATCATGCTATTAGGATTAAAAAGCTTCCCAAGGGCACGGTTTCATTCCACTCCCATTCAGATCATCGTTTTCTGGGCACTGTAGAAAAAGAAGCCACTTTCTCCAACCCTAAAACCACTAGCCCAAATAAAGGCAAAGAAAAGGTAAGTTTTACATAATCAAAATGATTTGTGTAGCTTTTTTATTTTTTAAAGATTTATTTATTTTAGAGAGAAGGGCATAGTGGGGTGAAAGGGGCTGAGGGAGAAGGAAAAAGCAGACTCTAAATTGAGCATGGAACCCGATTCAGGGCTTGATCTCACGACCCTGAGATCATGACCTGAGCTGAAATCAGGTGTCGGATGCTTGACTGACAGCCCCCCGGCCCCCCCATGTATGTAGATCTGTATTAGTCTTCGGCTTCAAGGAAACCACTGTCCACACAATAATGGAGTTAAGTATTATCTCTTTTGGAATTCTCTAATATTAATGGTGGTGAACTAATCTAAAAGTTTTCTGATCTCAGCACTATTGACTTTTGTGTGGGAGTGGGTTGCTCTTGAGTACAGTGTTGGATACTTTGCAGCATCCCTGGCCTTTTCCAGTAGAGACCAGTATCTTCCCTCTCTCCCTCTGTGACAGCCAAAAGTGTTTCCAGATACTGCCAGACGTCCCAGAATCACCCCTGGTTGAGAAACACTCATGTAAAATGACAGTACTTGTCTTCCAAGGCAGTTTAAAACTTTGACATTTGGGTAGACTCCGTTCACACATTTGAACTCCCATTTATTGACTAGTTCACTGAATAGAAATATAAAGCTGTCTAGTCTAACATGGCTTTTGCTCTCAAGTAAGTAATAAATTGAGAGTGTACAGAAGCAGGTAATTCATGCAAAATATAAAATGTTGCCCAGAAATGTCAGTAAGAGTGCTATGGTTAAAATGAATTCTAAACTCAGGGGGAGAGGGGAGGCGGGGGTTGCTGGGATGGTTTCACTAAGGCACTGGCATTTAATAGGTAGAGATAACTGAGGAAAGGACATTCCTTACAGAATAGAGGCCAGATGAGAAAAATTCCGTTTCTTAAGAAAGCACTAAGTATTAAATAGGAAGACAGGGTTTTTCTTTGATGGGGCCAAATAGGGGAAATAAGAGTGAAAAATCAGAATACAGAAAGATTGAGAAGGTTTGATTGCTACTCTGAAGAATTTAGACATTGTTCTGTACTCAGTAGATTTCTTTTGGAAAGTGTCATTTCAGGAAGAAATGGCAATAGTATGAACCCTAGATGGGGGTATGGAGAAAGGCAAAAGATCAAGAGGCTTGATAGGAAATTTAGATAGTTGTTGAACCAGGGGACAGAGATCATGGATGTAGAGAAGAGAGAAGGAACATGAGAGAGAAGGTGATACAATTTAAAAAAAAAACTAGGAGCCTGTAAGAGTGGAATAGCATCTTCCCTTTTTTTTTTTTTTTTTGGAAAGAGCACAGGGGAGGAGTAGGGAAGAGGAGTATCTAGACTCCCTGCTCAGCAGGGAGCCCAGTGTTCTGCTTGATCCAAGGACTCTGGGATCTTGACCTGAGCTGAAAGCAGATGCTTAACTGACTTAGCCATCCAGGCACCCCAAGACTAGATTAGCATCTTGTTTTGCCTTTTTTTTTTTTTTTTTTTTTTTTTTTGTAGTTTAGGAAATCACTTCACCTCTGAGCTTAAGTTTTTAAACAAAAAAAAAAGTCAGTCTCCTGTTTCGCTGAAAAAGCTCTCACAGGGCCTAGCCCATAGTAGGAATTTCACAAGTGCTTCTGTTAAAAATAATAAAAACAAAAGAAAACCAATGGGGCTTATTTTTAATGGTTTTTAGGTCTTAGAATGTCCAGCTTCCCAGATGGCTCTGGCAAAGCTGACTTGATCAAGACAGCCTTTGTATGAGAAATTTCCTGCCCTTCTATTATTCTTTTCTTCTTGGCCAATACTGGACCCTAGTGAGTCCTTCTGTCATTGGGCTTATTTATAACAGTGTATTACACTTGTTTATGAATCTGTGTTCTCTACTAAACTGGGTTCTTTGAGAGCAGGGATTGTCTTATCTCTATTTCCTATACTTGGTGTAGAGTATGGTGTCAGGTGATGGCTAGATATCGAGGTTAATGGACTATATTTGAGAGCAAAATCAAATGCTGAGATTTTGAGTGTGGTTGACTTCAGAAGAATCAGTGTAAGACCTGATTTCGCTGACCACCTCCTTCATTTAACCAAAGTCAGATACTTAGCATCATTTTGTGCTGGCTATATAACCTTGGTCAAGTTTATTTTAACTTCCTAAAACTTTCCTAATAGAGGTCAGAGTAACTTTTGAAGATGGTTTTATCATAACATTAAATTTGGTAATAAAAGTGCCTAACATAATATCTGATATAATTTAAATGTTCAATATGATTACATAGTAGTTGTACAAGGAATATGAATGGTAAAAGAGTAGAAATTAACTGGTTTTGAATATTAATAGTTGGTAATGTATTCTGGAGCTTAGGAAAGGAGAGATGTGGGCAGTAATCCCCATAGGAATGATATTTGAAACCATAGGAGCAGTATAACTTATGTAGTTGCTCTACAGTGTTGTTTACTGTGTGATTCTATGTCACATATCCGAAATTTCTTAAGACTTTTGAAGAGCGAATCTTTCTAGTATTCATTTAAGTGTTACTGTGGAAACATTGGTATAATTGCCTGAATATCACATGCTCTGAACTGCGCTAGATCCTATATCAATTTAAATTCTAGTTCATTAGTTAAATTAATTTCATACAAAACACTACAGGGTACTATGGGAGATTCAAAGTAGGTGATAGAAAAGCTTCTTTACCCTACAGAATTTCCACTTTGCTAAAAAGTCATGCTTAGTTTAATTTTTGACGGTCTATGAGAAGTATGAAGTAAGCATGTGGTAAATTTTCAATAAGCTTTTCCTCCTCAACAAAAAAATCAGGTTCTTGAGACTAAAAAGATAGCAGATTGAGTTGGTCTTAGGTTAAGGTAAGACCCCCTTTTATTCATGAAAAATCTATTACTGTTAAGGAACCCTAGAATAGGGTATTTCTATAGTTGTGCCAATTCTGTAGCTCAAAGGTCTGTAAAAACTAGCTGCTTATTGCCTTTTTGTTCTTGATACTTTTCTTTTTTTTTTTTTTTTTTTTTTAGGAGGCTGAGGATGGTGTTATTGCTTATGATGATTGTGGGGTGAAATTGACTATTGCTTTTCAAGCCAAGGATGTGGAAGGATCTACTTCTCCTCAAATAGGAGATAAGGCAAGATAATTCTGCTGATTTGAGAGCAGGGTTAAAAATTGTCATCTTAATCATAAGTCTTGTACAATGGTTTCTTTTGAATTTTATCAAGTTTTGCTAAAACTGCTTTGTGCTTATGAGGTTAATATAGGAACATCTTCCCATTTAAAAGCGGCTTACTCAATTAAAACAGGGTCTGGAAAGCCCTTGTTAAAGCTTTTTGAGGAGTATTTAAAACACTAGCTAAGATATGCCTAAATCAATTAACTTAGATAAAAGTAATAATATTACAAGCTAAAACAGCCACCAAAATACTAGCAAAGTAAAATCACACTAAAGATTTTTTATTGCTTTGCATTTTTCTTGTACTTACAATGTCTGGTTTTCTGATAGCCCTGCTTTAGAGAAATTGAGACTCTATAAGGAATAAATATACACTGGAGAACAAAACTTGATCCCTTATGAAAAATGGAATGAGACATAGAAGTGTTAGTTTTGGTGAAAATGTATTTAACACAAAGGATATTTAGAGTGGAAAGCGTGGTCTAGGGGAAGTTACAGAACCTGAGGTAAAGAGCTTGATGTGGAAAAGACATGGTATTGATGAGTGTCCTTATTTTTCACAGGTTGAATTTAGTATTAGTGACAAACAGAGACCTGGACAACAGATTGCAACTTGTGTGCGACTTTTAGGTCGTAATTCCAACTCCAAGAGGCTCTTGGGTTATGTGGCAACTCTGAAGGATAATTTTGGATTTATTGAAACAGCCAATCATGATAAGGAAATCTTTTTCCATTATAGGTGAGGAATGCCTTATAGAACTTAGAGCCTACTATCCATTCTTTGGGAGTCCAAAATACTTAGTATTGGGTAGTTATATATTTTTTTAATTCCAAATCTCATATTGGTAAAATTATGGCAATATATAAACAAAAGTTACATATTGTATAGAGAATATGTGGCCAAGAGATAAAGGCCTGTACCTGCTTTGAACATTGGATAGGAACTTTCCTGCATCAGTGAAAGAATACTGTTTCATATGTTGTTACCAGATTAATTATACGTTTGATTTGGCGTTCTAATACAGCATAGTGTTAGTTAAGGGTGTGGACTCTTAGCCGGTTCAGATTTAAACCCAGACTCTGCCACCTAATTAACCTCCTGGTATCTTAGTTTCATTGCCTTAAAACTGGGGATAATGGTGACCTCTTAATGGGTTGTTTCTGAGGATTAAATGAGTCAGTGCCTATAATGCGCTTAATACAGTATCCAGCATAAGTAAGCACACCATGAATGTTGTTATATAAGAAATAAAATGTATTTGCTACTGTTGATATTTGTGGTGATTGTTTATTCACATGTTTCCTTTCTTCCCAGTGAGTTCTCTGGTGATGTTGATAGCTTGGAACTGGGGGACATGGTCGAGTACAGCTTGTCCAAAGGCAAAGGCAACAAAGTCAGTGCAGAAAAAGTGAACAAAACACACTCAGGTAATGAACTATGATTTCTACTTGTTCAGTCTGCTTTTGGTGTGAAAACAGGAGTAGGTAGGATGTGAGAGAGAGCAAAAACCCATTCATTCTAGATTAGTGGTGTCCCAGGTATGATCCAGCCGCATCACCTGGCTACTTACTTACTAGAAATCATAAGTTCTCAACCCTACCCCATAAGTACTAAAGTCAGGATGGACAATCTGTTCTAACAAAGCCTTTAGATAATTCCGATGTATACTCGAATTTGAGAACCACTAGATAGATGGTTTAGGTCATTTGCTATATGCTTATTTTCAATTTAATATCTGTTTCTTAAAAAATAATTCTAAGATAAAAAAAACTCAGGGATGGGGAGAGAGGCCTTCCTCTAGGAGACTGTTTTGGAAAAGAATGAGTCAATTAGGTAAAATAATGGGAATTTAAGGAAATTGTTGCTATTTGGATCTCTAACTTTTAAAAACCTGTACTTTTTGGCTTTCATCTCAGTTTCCCAAGTAACACTTCTTGGTAAGACCTAGAGAAAGGTCAGCTGTAAATGTTCATTTCAATTTAGTAAATATCTAAGTGCATGCTGTGTTTTAGGTACTGGGGATATAGCAGTGAAGAAATCAGACAAGTCCTTGCCTTTGTTGAGTTTATTTTTTAATTTGTCTGTAGTCACAGCAAACAAGATGAGTATTGTATATAGTATATTCAGAAATATAGTAATATATGTTAATTAAGATTAAAGTAAAGAGGGGCGGGCCTGGGTGGCTCAGTTGGTGAAGCCTCTGCCTTCAGCTCAGGTCATTATTCCAGGGTCCTCGGATTGAGTCCTGTACCAGGCTCCTCCCTCTGCCCACCCTCTTCTCTCTCTCTCATTAAAAAAAATAATAAAAAATAAAGATTAAAATAAAGGGAAATGTGTAAGTGTTAGGGTTGCCATTTTAGAGACAGGGGAAGGCACCCCCTAAAAGTAATACTTGGTCACCTAGAAAAGATGAAGAAAATAAGACATGGTTTAAATATAAGTACTTGTTAATTTCTTAAATTAACTTTCTCTGTTTTATGGTAGTTTAGAAATATTTCAAGAATAGCAGACAGTCAACCCACTGTTAACATTTGTTGCAATGATTTTAGCTTCTTTTAATCTAGAATGAGTTGAAATTGTTGAGTAAGAAGTAGAACATGCTTTTGTTTTGTAGTGAATGGCATTACTGAGGAAGCTGATCCCACCATCTACTCTGGTAAAGTCATTCGCCCCTTGAGGAGTGTTGATCCAACACAGACTGAGTACCAAGGAATGATTGAGATTGTGGAGGAAGGTAAGAGCATTCCTGTCAGATACGTTGGTGGTGGTGCAGTTCTTTTTGGATTCCTTAAAAACTGAAACTAAGGAAAAGGGATTCTTGTCTCTTGGCCAAAGCTCTGCATTTTCATTTTTGGCTTTTTTCTCCACACCTTCAGTAATTCTCTCAGTTCTGGTACCATTCCTTATCCCTAGGAATTAGCACCAAAAAGACAACTTTGGGGGTACCTAGGTGGCTCTGGTCATGAGTTCAAGCCCCGAGTCGGGCTCCACTCTCAGTGTGGAGTCTGCTTGAGCTTCTCTCTCCTCCCAGTCCCACTCATGTGCATGTACACGCACATGTGCGATCAAATACATCTTTAAAAAAAAAAAAAAGACTACTTTGTACATAAAATAAGTTTGCAATAGGGGTGGTAGTAGGAACCAATGGATGATTAGTATAGCTAAATTACATAATGATGGGGTTGGTGAGAGGGTTTGAATTTTCAACCAAAGATAATAGCTTGGTTCACAAAGAGAATAAATATTGTGTCATATAAGTGTCAAAGAGCCCGAAGTGGGGAAGAACAGGTCGTTTGAGAGAAAGAAATGAACCTTGATAACATGTTCCTTTTACCATATGAGGTCATTAGGAGTTTGTTTTACACAGAACCTCAGAACACCCATTTCCCACCTACCCACCTCAAAAACCCTCCAAATAGGAATAGATTTTATAGCAAATCACTCTTACTTTAATCACTCCTTTTGTTAATTTGGGTCTAATTCATATTAATTTAAAATAAACTTTGTTCTGCTTTCCCACCTTTACTTGTGGTTAAATACACTGTTTAAAAAAAAAAAAAATCACTCAGTATAGATCTGGCCTTTTACAAATCAGTATTTTAAACCAATGCCATGATACCATACTCCTTAAAAGGGCTGTGGGGGCTAGGCAACTTATTAAATTGTCCTTCTTCCTCCTCTGTAAATGCCACTTATTTTGTGTTCCAGTCCCCAATCCATTTATTCTTCACCACTGGCTCTAGGATACAGTCCAAAGCAAGGATTTTATGGAAGAGGAAACTTTCTGAAATCTCTAAGCCTAGAGGTTTTTGAGACTAGACCGGTCACATTTTCCCACTTGTTGATGAGAACAGTTCTTTTGTTCAGGAATAAAAAAAAACTTTGTATAAGACCGTGGACTTTGAAGTAGGGCAAGCCTGGATCTGAAAACCAGCTCTTGTACTTCCTAGCTATAGAATCTTAGACACATTACTTAAATCTTTCCTAGCTCAGTTTCTTCATCTTTGAAATGAAGATAACTTCAATCTAAGGTTCTGGAAATACTAAATATGAATCTATAAGTGTTTAA
Source organism: Mustela erminea (assembly GCF_009829155.1). Taxonomy (NCBI): domain Eukaryota; kingdom Metazoa; phylum Chordata; class Mammalia; order Carnivora; family Mustelidae; genus Mustela; species Mustela erminea. Next base: position 11,540,101 of record NC_045623.1, read on the forward strand.
TAAATGGTAGTTAGTATTAACACAGCTACATCACACCAGCTATCTCTAATCCTACATGACCTGTTGGATGTGTATCCAAAAATTTGTGGTTCCTGTATGTTGTGTTTTTTTTTTAATTATTTTATAACTTTTTTTTTAAGATTTTATTTATTTATTTGACAGAGATCACAAGAAGGCAGAGAGGCAGGCAGAGAAGGTGGGGGGGAAGCAGGGTTGCTGCTGAGCAGAGAGCCCAGTGTGGGGCTCGATCCCAAGTCCCCAGGATCATGACCTGAGCTAAAAGGCAGAGGCTTAACCCGCTGAGCCACCCAGACGCCCCAGGGTTCCTATATGTTTGAGAAGACAACCTTCATTTACCCTATAATCATCAAGAGAATTATTAAAAACATTTCCAATTCTGAAGCTTCCTCTTCCACCTGATGGTTTTCTTCTCTTCGTTTTTGTTGATTCATTGGCTTTACCATCCTGGTGAACTGATAAGCAGCTGAACCTTTGGCATGGTTTTTATTCAGCCTGCACTGACCTACGGCCAACATTTTTTATTTACTCTTTTAAATTTTATTATTTATTTATTTGTTCGTTTATTTTTAAGTAGGCTCTGTAAGTACCATGGGGCACAATGCAGGGCTTGAACTCAAGTCGCTGAGATCAAGAGTCAAACGCTTAATCAACTTAACCCCCAGGGCACCCCAGCCAACTTTTTCCTCTAAGGAAGAGCTCTACAAAACTATGGTGGCTTGTTTCTGTAAAGAAAGGTGTCTTGAAACGCATTAATTTATATATTGTCTTTGGTTGCTTTCTCACGGCAGCAGCAAAGTTGTGTAGTTATGACAGGCGCAGGATGACCTGCAACCCTAAAATGTTTACTGTTTTTTAAGAAAAAGTGTGCTGACCTCTGAACTGGGAGAAAAGTACCAATTGGTTTGAGGGAGCCACAGTCAGAACAAAGAAAAGATGTAGAATGCCAAAGAAATTTATCCACATTGTTTTTGCCTGTTTCTGACTTGTTTAATGCCCTGTTAAGTGTGGGCCAGAAGTATTTTCAGCTGGTTGGCTAATAGTGTGGAGTGGGGAAGAAGATAATCCAGTGGATCATGTTAGCAACCCATTGTGCTTAAAACACCCAGATATTTAGGTAACGAGATTGTGAGTGATAGTGTTAAGTGTAGTTTAAAACTGTTATTAGGGGTACTTGGCTAGCTCAGTGTAAAGAGCATGTAACTCTTGAACTCAGGGTAGTGAATTCAAGCCCTACATTGGATGTAGAGATTACTAAAAAAAAAAAGAAACTTCAAACTATTCATTAGCTGGTGAAGTACTGCAAGTTCTTACTTTTTTCATGATAGTATTTCATTGAAGCTTTATGGTAAAAATTTCTCAGGTATGAAAATCTTTTTAGGAACATGCATTTTTAGCAATTTACTTATTAATTTATGAGGAACATCAGCATAGGACCGTTGTGAAATACTAGTTTTTAGACTTTGTATCTATTTCTCCTTACAGGGGATATGAAAGGTGAGGTCTATCCATTTGGCATAGTTGGGATGGCCAACAAAGGGGATTGCCTGCAGAAAGGGGAGAGTGTCAAGTTCCAGTTGTGTGTCTTGGGCCAAAATGCACAGACTATGGCCTACAACATCACACCCCTGCGTAGGGCCACAGTGGAGTGTGTAAAGGATCAGGTAAGTGGTAGTATCTCTGGATCTGAACTTGATCCTTTTATTAGTTGGTAAACAAGTGTTAACCAAAACCTTGAAATTTTTTCAGCCAAGGGAAAACTGCCAATATTCACTTGGTTTTTATTTCTGTTCCACCCCTTTTTCAATGATTTGAGGTAGTTTGTAAAAAATATGAAAAAAAACACGTGAAGAAAATGGCGATACGAGCAAAAAGAATGTAAAGAGTATTATTTATATTACATGACTGGAAAATAAATTTGGAGTGAGATATTTCAGAATAGAACAAGATTTTGTATACTTTAGCTTAGAGCTGCTTTTGCAGACCACACAAGAAAGAAAGCTGTGTAAAAATGTTCATAAAATACATTTAGGGCAAACAAAACTATTCCTAATATTAAGATCTCAGTATGATTTTTTTTTTCTTTTTTTTTTTTTGCCTAATTCAAAAACTCCATATACTATATGAAGACACAAGCCAACATTTGTCTCAGTCATGCTATGATAGATTAAATGGCAGTGATTTCAAAGATTTCTTCCCTGACAAGTTTTTTGGACCCATATCTTACATTCTAGCACAGACAAGTCAACATTAATATACCATGTTTTATAAATCCCATTCTAGTTAGGTTCAGGCAGTGTACTTCATCCAGAGTGATGTACTTTTCCCCCTTGTAATATGTCTCCCCCCTTTTTTTTTAAAGCTATCATTGTCTTTCCTTTTTTTTTTTTTTTTTTAAGCTTTTTTTTTCCCCCCCTCTTCCCCCAGTTTGGCTTCATTAACTATGAAGTAGGAGATAGCAAGAAGCTCTTTTTCCATGTGAAAGAAGTTCAAGATGGCATTGAGCTACAGGCTGGAGATGAGGTGGAATTCTCAGTGATTCTTAATCAGCGCACTGGCAAGTGCAGTGCTTGTAATGTTTGGCGAGTCTGGTGAGTTTGTTGTTGTTGGGCTGATGAATTCCCTGGACTGCCTTTAAACTTTCGTAAACTCTGGTTTATCATGCTTCCTCACCTTTCATCACAGCTTTTTTTTATCCTGCCACTTTCTGGTTATTTCTTGATCTTTTCTGTGTCTTTTTTTTTTTAACCTCTAGTCTTCATTGTCTAAATTTTATAGTCTTACACATCTGGCCCAATGAAACATTAATTGGGTACATCCTATGTATTAGAACTTAGATACAGTAATATTATGTAATCTTTGTTCTTAAAGGTTCTGTTTAACTTTTTCTTTTCATTAAGCCATTTATATGCTGCTTAAAATTCTAACTTTGTAGTCTCTATTTTTTTAAGTGTTTTAAATCTGTAATATTACCATGAGAGGAGCTGGGAGTCTCTTGAAATATTTCTTCATATTTAACTTTTCTAAGGCTTTTCATATTCACTGCCTCATTTTGTGGAACTGGTTTTTCTAGTTGTAGATTAGATGGAATGAGGGATGACCCTCACCCAAATGATTCTTCCAGTTCCTCTGTAGTAATAAACCTTGAGTTCAGAATAAAAACATAAACAAACTTGTCTGTCCTGTCTTGCTAGCTAGCTGGCTAGGTGAGGCAAGAGTCCCTTATTATAACTGAGTCATTTGGGGGTAGTTAGTTAGAAAACATACTCCTCTGCAAGTGCTTGCTTTCTTCCCACCAAGAGTTGTTTGTTCTCACCTCTTGACTTCATTGCAGTGAGGGCCCCAAGGCTGTTGCAGCTCCACGACCTGATAGGTTGGTCAATCGCTTAAAGAACATCACCCTGGATGATGCCAGTGCTCCTCGCCTAATGGTTCTTCGTCAGCCTAGGGGACCAGATAACTCAATGGTATGAGGGTGTACAAGGTTTTGGGGTGGGTAGGGGCAACTGACCTGTATGCTACTCAGGGTCTTGTTTCGGCATAGCACAGAGCTTAATGAAGCAGGAAAACTTAAGGATTCTCTTTCACTACTCAGTATGCTTTTAACTAGTTAAAACTCCCTACTCATTTGTTCAGCCCCTAACAATAACAGATTGCTCACAATGAGCACATTTCTTGATCTTTCGAACAGATTTTAGGTAATAGATCAGGAGGGCTTACTATGGATTTCCTCCTCTGAGAAAGAAATGGTGGTGGTTACAAAGATTACAAGTAATGCTTTATAGTAATTAACTGCAATTTTACTTTTTCACAGGGATTTGGTGCAGAAAGAAAGATCCGTCAAGCTGGTGTCATTGACTAACCACATCCACAAAGCACATCATTAATCCACTATGATCAAGTTGGGGGGATTCTGGTGAAGGGTTCTGAATATCTCCCTCTTCATCCCTCCCAAAATCTGGAATACTTATTCTATTGAGCTATTACACCAGTTTTAACACCTTCCTCGTGTTATGTTTAAAAAAATAAATAAATTTAAGAAAACCATTTTAAAATTATGCACAGTTGCAGCCTGGAAAACTTAAGGTGGCGCCTTATAGTATCAATTTTAGGAGCTTTATTTGGTGCATTTAACGCAACTGGTAATTGCAAAATCCACTTCGCCTGTGTAAGTGAAAAATATAGACTGTTATCTCGTTGGCCCTATGAAATTCTGCACTTGGTATTTAGTATATACTCTACCTTCATTACTATCTGGCAAGATGTTCTGCCTTAGCACTCAGTTGCGTTCTTTTCCTTTTCTTTCCTGTTCATTATGCTTTAATCCTGAGGACCATATGAAGGTAGAATATATTAAAAATTACAAAAATTATAAAAATTTGTATAGGCAAACCATTTCCTTAAGTTGATGGCCAAATGTTAAAATGTTATTTTTCATATCATTTATAATCTTGTCACAGTCCACTTAACGAAGTTTGGTTAGATTTCAGTGAAAATTATCTTCCAGAGTAGTTTCTTTTTTCCTGGGATTGGGGAGGGGGGGTAATTTTACTACAATTAGTATGTATGGTGCAGAATTTCATGCAAATGAGGTGTGCCAGCAGTGTGGTAATTTAATCGTATTTAAACAAAAACAAAACAACAAAAAAAAAGACGAATGCACAAACTTGCTGCTGCTTAGATCACTGCAGCTTCTAGGACCCAGTTTCTTTTACTGATTTAAAAACAAAACAAAAAAAAAAATAAAAAAGTTGTGCCTGAAATGAATCTTGTTTTTTTTATAAGTAGCCGCCTGGTTCCTGTGTACTGTGAAATACAGGCACTTGACCCCTGGTGTAGCTTCTGTTCGACTTTATATCACGGGAACGGATTGATCTGATTTCTTGGCCCTCATCTTGAATTGGCCACATCCAGGGTCCCTGGCCAGTGGACTGAAGGCTTTGTCTAAGATGACTAGGGCAGCTCAGGGGATGTGGGGGAGGGCGCTTTTATCTTCCCCGTTGTCATTTGAGGTTTTGATCTTCTCTGGGTAAAGAGGCCGTTTATCTTTGTAAACACAAAACATTTTTGCTTTCTCCAGTTTTCTGTTAATGGCGAAAGAATGGAAGCGAATAAAGTTTTACTGATTTTTGAGACTCTAGCACCTAGCGCTTTCATTTTTGAAACGTCCTGTGTGGGAGGGGCGGGTCTGGGTGCGGCCCGCCGCGTGACTCCTGGGTCGGTGGCCCACGTGGCCGGGGCGGGGACTCTGGCGCCCCGGGCGCCGTCTGATTACGTAGCGGGCGGGGCCGGAAGTGCCGCTCCCTAGTGGGGGCTGTTCATGGCGGTTCCGGGGTCTCCAACATTTTTCCCAGTTGTGGTCCTAAATCCGTCGGAAGCGGAGGCAACGAAGCTTGAGGTAAGGTTGTGTGGTGTGTAGCGCTCCGTCTTTGGAGCATACAGGCGCCTCGTTGTTGCCAGGAATCGAACGGAGTCTGCAGGCTGGAGACAAAGGCCCTTGGGCGGGGGTCTTTAGTTTTGAGCCCTCCGGGGGAGATCTTTGGAGACTGGCGGGGGTGTAAGACTAGGGGACGGCCTGGAGGTTGCCCCGCCGTAGCTGAGAAGTGCGGGAGGAGTAGGAAGAGGGTATTCATTTACCTTGGGCTGAGGGCGGGGCCCGCGGTCTTGAAAATAGAGCTAGGTGGGGGTAGCTCGGCGACTCCCCAGAATTCTGAGGCCTGCGGTAACCTGCGACTGTTTTTGCACTCCTGAATCACTTTGAGAACCAAGTGGAGGGTCACGTGTCTGGAACCGATAGATTTCAAACTCGGGCTTTAGATACTATTGATTATGGAAGGCTTTGAAGTACTGTAGTTGTGGCTCGCCCATTAAACCTAATTGCTGCTTTCCCACAGGTTCTTGCTGGTGTGAAATGACTGAGTACAAACTGGTGGTGGTTGGAGCAGGTGGTGTCGGGAAAAGCGCACTGACAATCCAGCTAATCCAGAACCACTTTGTAGATGAATATGATCCCACCATAGAGGTGAGGCCCAGTGGTAGTGCGCTGACCCTACCTCTGACTTTTGGTTCACCCGTACACCCACCTTTTGCTGTTCGTTATCTAAAGGAATAATCAAGAGAGAAAGTAAAAGTTATTTGGAGTAGTGCCTTCAGTAATACAATAAGGAAGCTTTCCGTGTTTGTGGAGAAGAGTTCAGGAGTTCAAGAGTTCTTCATGGCTGCTAAAGATTTTCTTTAAAAAAAACCTGATAATGTAATAGTTTAGTAAACTCTCATACTCATTGTTGAACTCATGACATCTCTGTTAAACACAGGCCATAGGAATAATAGGATGAAGATAAAAGTTTCAAGGATCAGGTGATCCTTCACTAACTAAAATTCTCCAATTTTAGTTAGCTGGCTGAAGCAGCTGAGACTGGGCTGGAGTAGAAAGAATAAGAGATTTTGAGTCACTGCCTAGATTTCTTTTGGTCCCTGTTTGCAGTTTATTTAGTTATGTTATATTGAGCAAATCACTTAAACTCTGAGCCTCATTTTCTCATCTACTAAATTACCATAAACATGTTCTGCCTGTCACACACAGGGATGTTCAGTAAAATCAGTATGTTTTTTGTATGAGTTCATGTTATAGATTGGCTTGAATAATGGCATCTAAGTTCCTTTAAATAAAAGGTTTTGTTTATTCAGGTTAGAAATGTCTGATTAGAGATTATTTTATTTTAACCCACATCCTGGTCTTCCTAACCCCCAGCTATTTAATGTTTAATGGAAGCTAACTAACATAGCCATTATTAAAAATCAGTCTTCAGTCTTTGAAAGAAATTTCATTTTAAGTGTAAGTACTCATTTAAGCTGTAGTGTTAATAGTTAGAACCTTTTTATATTTTTCTGGGTTTTATTTATTGAAGGGGAATGTACATACAGTAAAATACACAAATGGTAAAATACACACAGTGACTTAAATATTTGTATATACTTACATAACCACCACTCAGGAATATAGACAGTTTCCAGTGCCCCAGAGAGTTCTCCCATGCCACTTTCCAGTCAATAAACCCCCAGCCTGCCAGGAAATAACCACTTCTCTGACTTCTGTTACTGTAAATTAGTTAAAATTGTGCTCATTTCTTCGGCATATTCGTACACTTAGCCATATTTCATGCTTTGAACAAGTTTTGTCAATGCGAATGCTGTGTTAATTTCAAAGTACATTACAGTCCCACTGTGAAGATGCGTTACAGAGGCACTGATCAATGAACTGGGAAACTAGGTCACATTCTGTTTCTGGAGCCAGATCTTTACCAAGAGTGATGGGTTATTTTCTTTGAACTGAATTCCCAAAACATGAGTATTAAGATACAAATAAAATTTTGGCCTCAGAACCAAATTGTGAACTTTTAAAATGTAAATATATGTGATCTATGCGTGTTTTTCCTTCTTAGGAAATATAGCTGTAAATCTTGTTTGGCACACTTAGGAACTTGATTCAGGAATATTTCCCAAAGGTAAAAATTCACCATGATGAGAAAAGTATTTTTATTTTATAATCTTGTCTGAAATAAAAAAATTTGTGTGTTTAGTCATAAAAACAAATGACACCGTGTCTAGGGCCAGGTATAATTGGTGGAGGTATATTTAGAACTTTGAATATACAGTAAATAAGTAAGAAAAGTCCACTTTGTACCTTAATGAAACACTGTGAAACTGAATCTCTAGTCTAACTGCAATAGAGCTGTCTTTTGAATTACCACACTTTTGCATCTTTTCCAGGAAGAGAATGACCACATTTTTCTTTTTACAGGCAAATAGGATTTGGGGCTTTTTTCCCTAGGGTGACATTAAGTACTTTCTGATTGTGATTATATATGAGGAGTTTGAGGGATAACCAGAGAGATGGAAATAAACTTAGGTAGGAGCTTATCTTACCTTGGCAATAGCATTGCGTTCCCTATGGTTTCTAATAAAAATGAAATCTTCCTCTCTCCTTGCCGTCTCCCACCCTCCATACCCCCAGGATTCTTACCGAAAACAGGTGGTTATAGATGGTGAAACCTGTCTGTTGGACATACTGGATACAGCTGGTCAAGAGGAGTACAGTGCCATGAGAGACCAATACATGAGGACAGGCGAAGGCTTCCTCTGTGTATTTGCCATCAATAATAGCAAATCATTTGCAGATATTAACCTCTACAGGTACTAGGAACATTATTTTTTCTGAAAGGATGATCTGTAAGTGTATTCTGAAGCTTTGTGGGGTGGGGGTGGGGGGATGAGGATACCACACTAGGGAAGATAGTGTTTTTTAATTATGAGAAGAGTTGGTTTCAGTTTGTCTAACATTGAGGTTCTGGGTTATAACTGAAAGTTAATATTGGAGTTTATGTAATAACGTGGCTAGAATGTGTGATAACACTTAAATGAAGTGCTAATTGGATTATTCGGATTATTCAGATCATTGGATTATCCAATTGCTAATTGGATGATTCAGAACCAGAGGTGATGGTATAAAGATCACACAGGAATTTCAGAAAGGAAAACATGTCTGAGAGTCCTCAGTCATGGAAGAGAGAAGATGATAGGAAGAAATGAGTGGGAAGTAAATAAAGAGGAAAGATGGTCTTTCTCAGTAAAACCATTTCAAAGATCACTCAGACCATAAAAAATTCTAGTACAACATCCTTGTTTTACGGAATCAGAGGTAGAGTTGCAGGAAGTGGTTTGTTAGGTTTTTGGAGTCATGGCTGTTACCAGTAGCAGAGCCAGGACCAAAAACCCAGGACTCCTTTCTCTTAGCTCCGTATTCTTTGAGCAGAGTAATATAACAGGTAGAAACTTGGCTCCGTCATCTATTATCCATGGGACTTTGGGGCAAACTACCAAATGTCTTTGCCTCAGTTTCCTTATCAATAGTATGGAGAGAATACCAAGAGTTGTTTTAAAAATTAAACAAGTAATAAACATGTTAATCACCCAGAAAAGCGTGTGGCACGTAGTCAGTTCTATGCAAGTGTTCTTCCTATGGCCTGCAATGCTGGCTTGTGCTCGATCCGTGTGATGTCTGCTCAGAGAAACAGGCTAGCCCAAAACTGACTTCAGTGGGGTTTTTTTCCACCTAAACCTGTTCTATTTTCCATCTGGTCTCTGGAAGTAATAGCAGTATGTAGTAAGATTTCCAACACTTGGCAAGCATCTAATATTTGTTGAATTTCTAAAAGTCATTTTTCCTCTTTGGCTGTCTTGACTTATATTATGCTTTAAACACTGCCTTTACAGGAAAGGTCAGTTTTAGAGCTAACCAGTGTGACACCAGTTCAGCACATGACCATGTCTGTAATCCAGGGGTAGGATCTGGAGCGGTACTGTGCTGTATGGTGGCCACAATTTTATGTGCTTATTTCATTTAATTAAAGTTAAAGAAATTGGAAAATCAGTTCCTTGGCCACATAGCAACTGATTCCTCAAGTGTCCAACAGCTGCATGTGACTAGTGGATGTAGTTGGGACAGCCTGGATAGAGAACCTTCCCACCATCGTGAGAAGTTCTTTTAGACGGTATTGGTCAGGAGAATCTAGAGCAGTTGTTTCCAAACTGCTGTGTGCTATGTCGTCTTTGTCATTGAAGGGAGTGCTGTAAGTTGGGAGTTGCAGATCTTTCCCCTTTTAGTAAGAGCAGTTCTGGTGTTTTCTGTTTTGTATCTTGGACTTCCAGCTAATACTGTTTGAAGAAAATGTCTGAATACTACCCAACTAGAGAAGTGCATAGACTGTCTTTCATTAAATACTGTTACTTTGAAGAAAACCTCAGAAACTTATTTTGAGACAGTAAGCTTTACTTTCTATACTTCAGATCTTAATCTAGAGTGTGATTTCAAGTTGCCAGTTAAATCCAGAGCCAAATTCTTTGGAAAATGAAGGGGCCTAACAAGGGTATGTGTCAAAAGGTAGAATTGCCATCCATTTCCACTAGAAGGTGAACCAGTATTTGGCTTCCCTCTCTCTACATCAAGTCTAAACCAGTTAACGTAGTATGCTTGGTCTTTTATAATTAGTGGGGAGGGGAGGAGTAAAAAGTAAAACTCCATACTAGAAGCTAATAGGGCTAGCTAAAATTCATTAGAACCTTTGTTGTTCTAGCTGCTCATTCCTTCCTAAAAACCTATTGTTAGTTTAGGATAACATATTCTTTTTTTTTTTTTAGGGAGCAGATTAAGCGAGTAAAAGATTCAGATGATGTACCTATGGTGCTAGTAGGAAATAAGTGTGATTTGCCTACAAGGACAGTGGACACAAAACAAGCCCACGAACTGGCCAAGAGTTATGGGATTCCATTCATTGAAACCTCAGCCAAGACCAGACAGGTATAGCAAAGCTTTGAGCATCTGGCAAGCGTTTGTTGAGTGCAGAAAAGTTTGACTGCTAGAGATAGGAGCCGCGTTCTTTGTTGTTAATTTTCAGTATTCTGTTTTTTTAATCTTCAGTTTAACCCAAAATGAACTGATGAATATTCTGGTGTGGTATTTTACTCCCACCTTAACATGCTAATATTACTTAACATTACTAAAATGAGGACCCTTGATTAAAATAAGTACAAACATTAGACCTTTCTCCATCAACCCCAGCTACAGTTTAGGGCTTTTGCTCTCCTGAATGGAATCTTTAGATCTGGTAGTTCTATATGTCCCACATTACCCATTTTCCTGTGCTTGAATGTTATTTTTGCAAAATACTGCCATTTGTATATCAGGCTGTTGAGGTGTTCGGTAGAATGCTAAGTTTGCTGTCCTCTTCCTAAATCACCCTATTTCATCAGCTAATTGGAATTTTAAATCCACTAAAGAAGTACAAATGAGAGAGCTTACAACTTGGATTGTGTCTATGAAGCCATCCTTACCATATTCTTTTATAGGGTGTCGAAGATGCCTTTTACACACTGGTAAGAGAAATACGTCAGTACCGAATGAAGAAACTCAATAGCAGTGATGATGGAACTCAAGGTTGTATGGGGTTACCTTGTGTGGTGATGTAACAAGGTGAGCATTTTGTGGTCTCCTGACATTATTATCAATTTTATTAATTTAGCATCAGGAAATTTGGAGGAAATTGCTATTATTTTTTTCCAGTGGTGCTATTTAACTGAGAGTTTCTGCTCACTTACAGTTATAAAACATTTTCCTTATGACACCTTTTCTGAGAGTACTGAAGTCTAAACTGTTTTTAAAGCATTTAAGTAGGCTACACCTGGGTGGCTCAGTTGGTTAAGTGTCTGCCTTCAATTCAGGTCATGATCCCAGGGTCCTGGGATCAAGTACCACATCAGGCTCCCTGCTCAGCGGGAAACCTGCTTCTCCCTCTACCTGCTGCTCCCCTTGCTTGTGCATGTTCTCTCTCTCTCCCTGACAAATAAATAAATAAATAAATAGAATCTTAAAAAAAATAAATAAAGCATTTAAGTAATTTTATAGACATTATTACACTTTCAATAATACTAGAAACTAGAAGGCATTATTATGAAAAGTACATACTTTACCATATTCTTGGCACTGATTAGGAGTTTGAAGAACCGCTACATGAAACCTGATTATAATGACCTGGTATGTGTGCTTTTCTTATAGATACTTTTAAAGTTCTAGCATCAGAAAAGAGCCACTGTCAAGGTAGGACAGGTTTGGAAATGAGTATGTTATCGTTTGTGTTAATTTCTTAAGCTTGTTTTTCTTACTTTCTTTGTATGTCACTTATACAGATTCTGTCTTTATTTTAGCTGCACTGACACCCTGGTCCTGACTTCCCTGGAGGAGAAGTATTCCTGTAGCTATCTTCAGTCTCACAGAGAAGCGCCTGTTACTTCCCCAACTCTCCGTAGATCAGTACAATATTCTCTATTTGAGAAGTTCTCTGAATAACTACCTCCTCACTTGGTTGTCTGACCAGAGAAATGAACCTCTTGTTACTTCCCACTGTTTTCCACCCTGGGTTCTCCCCCAACATAAACAAACCTCCGCCATCCCAGGTTTTTCATCTGAAAAGTAATTCATGCTCTGAAACAGAGAACCAAACTATAGACATGAAATTCTGTAGGAAACAATGTCTTGAGCTCTAAAGTAGCAACTGCTGGTGACTTTTTTTTTTTCCCTTTTTACTGTTGAACTTGGAATTATGTTGGTTTTTGGAGAAATGTCATAAATTACTGTTTTGCTGAGAATATAGTTAAGTTGCCATTTGGTTTGTTTGTGATGTCTTTGGCTATAGTCTATAACTTGGCATCTGCTTTGCATTCATAAATAGGCAAGTGAATACTGACTTTTGAGTCTATCCTAGTGTTCTTGACTTTCACATAATTAAATCTTAACTCTTGCAGCAAAGTGCCTTTTTTCTTAGGAGTGGTTTGTAGACTTGCTTTATAATATTTCAGTGGATAGATGTCTCAAAAATCATTATACTTGGAAATGAATTTCTGAGATACATCTATGACCTGTCTATGTTTGAGGGAAAGACATACCGATGTGATAGTAGATGCCATTTCTTCATTGTATGAGGTTGGATTTCCAGAGACCGGATTTGGGTCTCTTCCAAGAGAAAGGTGAAACTGGAAAAAATTATGAATAATTTCACTTAATTTTTACCTAATTTCTACTTTTTGGGGGGGGATGGGGCAGGGAGTTGGTTACCACTTACAAAATGTATGCAATTTGTTTCTTCCAGCTTACTGATAATGAACTTCCATTCATATTTAAATTTAGGTCATATCTGAAAGCTCCACATTTGCAGGTGTTCTAAATTGTAATAGTTTAATGCAGTTTTAATAGCTTTTATTAATGATTTTTAAGCCTCAGATGTATTAACAGACACTTTTACTTTATATCATGGTATTTTAATGATGTATATAACTGCCCTCGTTCCCCTTCTCACTCCACCCTCTCCCTCATCCCACCACAATGGCAGCATGGTTATTTCCGTTGAGTAAAGCATGGTGCTGACAGACCAGGGTCACAGTTTCCAAACTTGAGCAAGCCAGTTAGCCTCACAGAGAGAGAAATTCTTCCATGTTTGCTCATTGCACCAGTAACTTCAGCTAGTAGTTTTGCCAGATGCACACTGTTAGTCCTGCAAGGAAGGAAGAGGTCAGTTAGCACAAATCCTTCACCATGGCTGGAAAAACTTGCCATCTTGTGGATGGTCAGCCTAGAGGTTTTTATAAATAAAATATTTAGACCTTTTTAGCCATGTGGAAAGTCTGAATTAAACCCTTTTTTCTTTTCATTATTTTGAGAATGAGGATGCCTCAGATCAAAATTTTTTAAAGTTTTCTCTATTGATAAGTGTTCTTTGAAGGATGCAAAACAGTATGTTAATGAATTAGTCTGTGCATACCAGATATATAAGCTGATGAGTTTGTTCAGAACAAGAAGTCGCCTTTCTGTTGAAATCGTCATTTGAGAAGAGAATCGAAAATAGAATGAATTGTTTGTTATGAGGATTTGGAGGTAGGGCTTTTCCATTTGCAGATAATTTCATGGTAATTCTAATGAAAAATAGACTCGATACTTCTGATAAATGACTAGTTACAAAATGGCCACTTTCTGTTCTGGTCTTAGATGTGTAAATTCTTACTGAGGGCCTCCATCTTCTAAAATGAATTTTCCTTTAAGTAAACTCCACATTACCTTGAAATGAATTCCAAAGATGGGAAGAAACGTCAACTGTGCCCAGAGTGGAATAAATCCAGAGAATTGTGTTCCTTTGCGTTAATTTTGAGACCTTTCACATACTGTCAACATCTGTAAACAAAAACTGCTGCTGTGTTTCTGCTCCTTGGGGAACACTGCTGTGTAATTTTCTCAAGGATGGATCGAGGCCTGTCGCCTCCATCCTTGTCATTGTCTTCCACCTCTTCCTCCTCGTCCTCTGGTCTGCTCTGTGTGACTCACAGCAGGACTTTTCTTTTTTTTTTTTTTTAAATATCAAATTTAGGGGAAAAGATACTCATTTTAGCCCTTACATGGATGAACCTTATAGTTTTTTCAAGTATGTTCTAAGCACAGATGTATAAAAATGGGCCCAAAATTCAGACTTCAAACTTTTCTTTTAATAGCTTCTTAAGAAGTTACATGTAGGTGTGAATTTTGGCACAATAGAGTGACAAACTTAGGGTTAAATGCTGAATGACTTCAGTTGGTGTGAAGTAAAGTGTGGTTTTTTGAATATGTTTGTAATTGCTGAAAACAGTTCTAGTTTACCTCAAAGTCTGAAAGTCTCTTTCCCCGAGTTAAGTGCCTGGCCAGCTGTTAGAAATTACATACTACTTTATGTGTGTTTGTGTTTTAAAGGTTGCACCTTCAAGAGTGTGAAAATGTTCTGTCTAAAGGCTACCATGCCTAATCTGTAAATGAAACTGTTAAGTGCTGTATTCGCTCCAGCAGCATACTCTAGAATGTTACTTGGTAATATATCATCATACTTATTACAGTTTTCACTTTAGTGTAATAGGTAAAATTATCCTCAGTATGTATTTTAGTTGGCCCATGTTTAGTCTTTCATCATCATTTAAACTGCTGTGAATTTTTTGTCTGACTTGAATTGAAAGCAAGGATAGAGAAACACTTTTAAAGAGATATTTTGTTTTTTTCCCATTCCAGAATTTGTGAGCATAATCATTGCTTTACATTTACAGTCATGAACTCTCAAGCTGGCAGCTACAACCAAGAACCAAAAAATGGTGCATTCTGCTTCTTGTAATTCATCTCTGCTAATAAATTATAAGAAGTGAGGATAATTAGGGAAAATATTTTATTTAGGTGGTTTCTATAAGCAGGGGACTATAATTCTTGTACATTATTTTTCATCTTTGCTGTTTCTTTAAGCAGTCCAATGTGCCACAAAATTAATCTTTAAGGTTTTTTCCTGTAAGAATTGTTTTAAAAGTGTTCTCATTATCAGAGTAGTTGTAGATATGTTTCAGAATGTAACTGGTGATTCTTAAAGGCCCAAGAACTGACCTAAGAAGCAACTGTATGAATTCTACTCTGGAGGGAATGGAGGATCTCAATGGAAATTGTATGACTTTCATATTTCTGTGCCATCGAGTATAGGTAAAAATACCAGTTGTGCAATTCTGCTGTTAAACAGGAATTATTGGCCTCCTCGGCCCTAAATAAAAAGGGCTGATATTTTAAGTTGACTATTTTATTGTAAATTAATCCATCCTAATTTTTAAAAATTTGGTTGAATGTTTTTCTTGTTAAATGTTTAAAAAATAAAAACTGGAAGTTCTTTGCTTAGTCATAATTCTTTTTTCCACGTAAGTGCCATTATTGAAAGTTAATATCAATTTTAGACATTTGGATATGACATTTGGACAATATTTGGAAGATGAAAATTCCTTATTTTATACCAACATAAAATATGTCAAAGCCTGCTTTTAAACTCTTGCGTTGGGCGTGATTCATAGCCCTGATCCACAGCTTCATGTCAGATTCTAACATTAATATGAAGTGCTTGAAACTATCTTTGGAAATCTTTTGTCCTATTTTTGCATTACTGCAGTCTACCAATCTCAGTTATCATTAGAAGAACATCTTTGTAGGAGCCAAAGAACATGGGTTCCAACTATAATTTTACTACTCTGAACTATAGTTCACTCATTTGCAAAATAGGAAAGTTGAATTGGTGTATCTCAGATTCCCAGCCCTAATCAAGGAAATGTAGTTACTAAGAAATAAACACAAAACAAACTTTACACCTAGGACTTTCCACCTAACGCTGGCATACTGTGATTATGAGGACCTTGATTTGTTCTACCACAGATAGCTTTTTAACTTTCACTTTAATTTCAAAAGAGGACAAGGATGGATACATTAATATTTGGCTGAATTAAGCTTGAGGAAAACCAAGGTAAATTACAAAATACTGTTTCCAGTTAGGACTATTAGGAAATATAAACATTTTAAATTATAAAATGTAAATGTAAAACAGAATTACCTGCTTTGTATATTTAAGACATTTTCCCCCAAGTCAATCATCTGTGCCTACTGTCATTTATTTTTTGCTAGTATTTGATAACCGTAGTAACAGAAAGAGGAGAGGAGAAAAGGATGTTTTCTGGCTTCTGCTGATGGGTGCTATTCTGTTTGGCAAAGTGAAGCTATAAAGAGACAAATGATGAAAAAGTAGCCTAGGAAGCTTGTTTATTTGGAATATGTGGGACCTCTCATGCATCTCTATGCAATGAAGATTTCTGTTCTCAGAACAAGCAATACTCAAGGTCGTTAAAGGGCCAACGTAATTAGATGAGTTATTTGATAATCCATGAATATGGGTCAAGGGCCAAAAGGCCATGCTAGTGATCATTTTGCAAAACTGCTTAACAGATGTTTCAGAGAGTGTCCATCTTCGTGTCTTCAGAGCACAGGATCGATGTCCAGTATCCAAGTGGGAAAATGTGTGCTTTGTATTGCTTTAAAAATAACTTGGCAATGAAATGTGGTCAATAAAAGCAAACAGAACTCTAGGAACATACAAAATACAGGACGCAAGTATCCTTTGCAGCGTCAAAAGGAGCAACAAAAGGTTCAGATTCATGAACTGGAAGTAAACTTCATAAATCGATCATTCTTATTTGGAGATTTTGTATTCCTGATTTACTTCACACTTGGCACCAAAACAGTTTATTAACCTACTGCATGTTCCTTTTTTTTTTTTTTTTAAGATTTTATTTATTTGACAGATCACAAGTAGGCAGAGAGGCAGGCAGAGAGAAAGGAAGCAGGCTCCCCGCTGACGAGAGAGCCCGACGTGGGACTCGATCCAGGACCCCAAGATCATGACCTGAACTGAAGGCAGGGCTTAACGCACTGAGCCACCCAGGTGCCCCTGCATGTTATTTTTCAACTTAAAAGAATGAACTTAGTCTCTTAAAATAGTATAAATATTCCAGTATAAACATACAACCGACTTGTAGGACTGTAAAAAGAGGTAGCAGTCACCCAATGTTGGGAGTTAAAGTGATATTAAATGTTTCTGAAATGTTTGTAAAGATAGAGGCAACTTACAGCCGAACTACTACGGGGGGGAGGACCGGGGAGGATGTGGTTGGAAGGGAGCCTTGCCTCCTAGAGCTTTTTAAGCACAGGAGCCTGAAACATCCAAGTTAGGAGAAGTCTAGAACGGCTGCTGTGAAATGATTCAAATGGCACTATTGACCCTTTCTTTAGGAGCTATGAATGTGCGAGGTAAATACAAGATTAAAGGCTGACAGAAAACTTAAACATTATTTTAAAACATCTTACCATAAATTGATTGTCCACATTTACAACTGAGACCCAACATCCCTGATATTTTTTTTAATCAATGGAATTAAGTTTAAAGACCTCTTTGAAGTTAGATCAAGAACTCTCATAAATTTATGCTTGTTTTGCCTGTGAATTTGAGGAGTTTGACATTTAATAATTAAAGTCCAAAATGAAACTCTAGCATACGAACTAAAATTACCAAGACCTGTGCCTGTGTCACCCCATCATTCTGTATGTGGTGTTGACATTTCCTCTTAGAGAACCATATTTGGAGCCCGCTGTGAAGCAGAGCCACATGCCCTAACAAAATGTATTTGGTTCATTGGCTCACTAAATTTTCCTTATGACTTACTTTCCTAATTCATTCAGCAAGTTTTTATTGAATACCTGCTATGTACTTGTGTGCCATGCTCTGGACATTGAGTAGGGAACCAGAGAGACATTGGTTCCTTATTGATCTTTTAAAATAATCTGTTGAGGAGAGATCATTAAAACAAAATTTCTTAGTTGGAATTTGATGATTGTCTCCAAGACTCTACCCAGTTTTTCTGATTCCTCTCACTCCTTCCCTGTCTTTCTGAGAATGCTCAAGTCTACCCAAGATGCTCCAGAAACTGCCTTGTGCCTCATTGCCACTTGGGTCTCTCCTTTTCCAAGTTGAGCCTCTATAGAAATGGAGACTTTATATTGCTTCACAAGTTCAAAGTGCTCTTATGAACCTCATCTTATGTAATCCTCAACAACAAGGTAATACATGAATGGCCTCCATTTTACTGGTGAAAAAAACTAAATCTTAAAAATGGATTTTGGACAGCTGGGTAGCTCAGTTGGTTAAGTGTCTGCCTTCAGCTCAGGTGATGATACCAGGGTTGTGGGATTGAGTCCCACATCAAGCTCCTTGCTCATCAGGGAGCATTTTCTGTCTCTGCCTACTGTTCTCCCTGCTTGTGCACTCTTGCTCTCTCTCTCTCTCTCTCTCTCTGACAAATAAGGTCTTTAAAAAAAAAAAAAAAGGATGGATTTATTTAGATTTGAGCCCAGGTCTCCTGATTCCAGATCCTGTGCTTTTTGTTTCACTTAGTAGTTTTGAAACCATGCTTCTCAAAGCTCTTCGAGTCCTTACAAAGAAGTCTTCTGAGAAAGCCTGAGTGGTTGGCGCTCTGCCCTTCCTTGTCCCCCTACTTAAGCCAAAGCAGTCCACTTTCATCCACTTTTCATTTTAGGCTTTCAGTCAAGATTTGGTTTGAAGATTCCTTAAGAAAAAGGTCAAAAACCACTCGACTTCACCAATCTACTTCCACAACCATCTATCAATGGGGAATCACTAGGTCACATCCTCATGACTAGTCCAGAACCCAGTACACTCTAGGCACAGTCATGGTCATTGCACAACTAAGAAATAGTGAGGCAGGATTCAACACAGTGGTTCAAAATCCCCACTCTGGAACCAGAATCCCTGGGCTAGTAACTTGCCACTAAGCTTTGGGTACATCAACTTTTATGTATCTAAATTTCTTCAACTGTAAAATGGAGGTAATAACAGTTCCTCAAAAGACTATCGTGAAGGGGCGCCTGGGTGGCTCAGTCAGGTAAGTGTCCAACTCTCGATTTCAGGTAAAGTCATAATCTCGGGATTGTGAGATTGATCCCCACCCACAGTAGGCCCCATGCTGGGTGTGGAGACTGCTTAAGATTCTCTCGCCCCTCCTCCTCCTGCACATGCACACCCTTCCCCCCTTCAAAAAGACTATTGTGAAAATTAAATGAATTAATATATTTTTGAGTTAATATATGTTTACAAAAACAACAACCACCAAAAAGCTTGAAACAGTCCTCAGCACAATTACCATTGCACAGACCCCATAGCACACCTCCCTCTTACTTCCAACAGAATGCAGCACCCTGTTAAGTTTAGATTGTTTTGTTAAAAGCAAATTGCTGAATTTCAATTCCATTCAAGAGACAGGAAATAATGTCAGCTTGTCTCATGGAAAAGGATGAGTTTTAAAATCTGACTTCTTTATTTTTAGGCATGTATGGGAAATTATTATCCACAGGAAAATGAAGCTGAATCCAGTAAAATTCCACAGGTCTCATTATACTCCAAACAAAAACTGATTACTTAGGTATAAAGTAACTTTTCCATACCTGTAACAGGGTGACAGAAACAGTGCATAGATGCTGCTGGCAAAAGGATTGTGTTCCCCAACCAGAAGTTGTAATCCACCCATTTGCTCCCACGAGGAAACGAGGCATGTAACAGAAGACGAAGCTGATCCTAAAAGTGTACTTAGAGCCACCCTGAGCCCCATAGGTGGCTTTGGATCTCTGGATGGCATGCATGGGGGGCGGGGGAGGGGGTGGGATGAAAGGCAGGTTGGAAAGGGGTGGGACCTCCCAGTGGGTTTCACAGCAGAGAGGGAGACCTGCTAGAGCAGAACAGAAGGGCTTTGCAGACCAAAAAAGGGCAGGCAGCAGTGAGCTGCGAACAGCTGATTCCCTGTCATCCTCCCCTACAGTCTCAGGTTACAGATCTCTCTAACTCAATGAAATACAAGTGATCTCACCCTTTTAAAAATACTTGTAGGGGTGCCTGGGTGGCTCATTTGGTTAAGTGTCTGCCTTCAGCTCACGTCATGATCTCAGGGTTCTCTGATCAGTCCCTACATCAGGCTCCCTGCTCAGCCAGGAGTCAACTTCTCCCTCTCCCTCTTCCCCCTGCTCTTGCTCGCTCTCATTCTCTCTCTCTCTCAAATAAAATTTTTTAAAAATTTAAATCTTAAAAAAAATACTTGTAAATTTGTTATTCAGAACTCTGGACATTTTCCATTGGAATAATGTTCTAAAGGATTTTTTCCTAGGTTAGCTCCAACCAATGTAGTCCTTAATATAGCTGAAATAGTCACGTTAATAGTTTTTAAAAGAAAACAAAATAATACTTTTTTTGTGTGTGTGTGTGAAAAACTAAAGCAAAAAATATATAGAGAGAGAGTTGAGTAAGACTAGTTTATCTTATATACTGATGCTCGAAGAAAAGCAAGCTTGGGACCCCTGGGTGGCTCAGTTGTTCAGCATCCAACTCTTGATTTCAGTTCAGGTCCGATCTCAGGGCAGTGAGATTGAGTCCCAACTGGGGACTCCATGCTGGGCATGCAGCCTACTTAAGATTCTCTCTCTTCCTCTGCCCCTTGCCCCCCACCCTAGCTCTCTCTCCTTCTCTCTTTCAAAAAAAAAAAAAAATGATTTAAAAAAAAGAAAATGGAAATAAGCCAATAGAAAAAGTAAAAAATCTCCATCATCCCACTCCCAGACAGAACACTCATGTAAGTTCCCCAGGTTGCTTTTCAATGTCTATAGTGATATTTAAATTAAATGCCTTTCTCTCTTTTTATTTTTCACAGAAACAAGACTATACTATGTATACATCTTTGCACTATGTTTTCTCACTTTATCAACATTTTTTAATGATTCCTATGTTACTATATATTCATTCACATCATCATGTTAATAACTAAGTGGAATTTTATGTGATGGTTGTACTATACTTTAATCAATCTTCTTTTACAGATAAATCCATTGTTCCCACATTTTTGGCTCTTATAACGGTTTTGCTATAATTAACATTTCTTTTTTTTTTCCCCCCCACGGAAAGTGGTTTATTGCTTTTAGAACAAGAACTTTTGTTAGTGAACAACAATGGTTAGAACTTGAGCACTTTCCTCTAACAGTATCTTGTCAGCTGACGAAGTAGGCACTTCAACAGAGAGAAGTCCCGGCGTGCGACAAGGCGTGCGACAAGGCGTGCGACAAGGCACGCGACAACGGGCACAGCCGGGCCGTCCCAACACGCCCCGCTCGCCGCTCAGAAGCGGGGCTTGCGCCTGCGGCCGGTGTACGGGGTGTCCGGTCTGACCTCCCTGCCCTGCCGCCTGCGGCGCGCCTTCTTCTCCAGCACCCACTGGCGGCTCTTCCTCACCAACCCGCGCCTGGCCATCCTGTACGGGATCCTGCTTCGGTGTGTTTACTGGTCAGGCGCTGCCCGTGGGGCAGGCACGGAGGAGCCCCGCTACTTTTGGGGCAACACAGGCCCGGGTCAGCTCCCGAGAGCCTGGCACCATCCAAGGAGAGCCAGAGGCCCCGTCCCCGGTGCGGCCACTTGAGCCCCTCACGTGGCCGTGGGGTCGGCAGGCCTGGGACAGAGCACGCGCGGGCTCCCGGCAGCTACGGTGTCGGAGGCCGGAAAACGCGGCTGCCAGCTCGCTGCAGCCCCGACAATGCTCCTCCAGGGCTGACCTTGGCCTCTGGCCCTGGCTGAGGAGAAAAGAGACCCCTCATACAGCCCCGTGGGAGAGAGGCCCTTTAACATTTCTGAAATACATTTTTGAGTACTTGTATAACAATTTCCTTAAAGTCATAAAAATAAAGTTTTTTTATCAATAGATAAGCAGATTTTTTAAGGGTTTCTGATAAATGTCTGTCAAATTCCCGTCCATAAAGACTAAAATCTTATACTTCCACACCAACCCCATATGAGAATCTGTTTTTCCCATTTATTAAACATTGAGTATTATCAAAGAACTGGTTCTTTTTTTTAAAGATTTTATTTATTTATTTGACAGAGAGAAAGAGAGAGATCACAAGCAGGCAGAGAGGCAGGCAGAGAGAGAGGAAGGGAAGCAGGCTCCCCGCTGAGCAGAGAGCCCGATGTGGGCCTTGATCCCAGGATCCTGAGATCATGACCTGAGCTGAAGGCAGAGGCTTACCCCACTGAGCCACCCAGGTGCTCCGGAACTGGTTCTTTTTTTATAGAAAATTCACTTCAAGTTGTATGGAATAATAGAAACAAATTATAAATTATTTTTTAAAAAAACAATAAATGTTAGGGAGTCCCTGGGTGGCCCAGTTGGTTAAGGGACAGACTCTAGATTTTAGCTGGGTTCATGATCTCAGGGTTGAGAGATTGGGCCCCACCCCCTCAACCCCCCCTCCCAATTTGGGCTCCATACCGGGTGTGGAGCCTGCTTAGGATTCTGTCTCTCCCTCTCCTCCTCTCCGCCCCTGCTCATTCTCTCTCTCTCTCTCTCTCTTTTTTTTTTCTCTCTCTCTCACAACAACAACAAAAACAAACCCACTAAGGGGCACCTGGGTGGCTCAGTTGTTAAGCATTTGCCTTCAGCTCAGGTCACAATCCTGGGGTCCTGGGATTGAGCCCGCATCAGGCTCAATCCTTACTCAGTAGAGTCTGCTTCTCCTTCTCCCATTCCCCCTGCTTGTGTTCTCTCTCTCTCACTATGTCTCTCTCTGTAATAAATAAATAAAACCCTTTAAAAAAAACCACCAAGTATTAGAATACATGCAGTTTTAGAAATTCCTCATAGTATAATGAATCATATTTTTCAAACTTGCATCAGGTGGAATTCTCCAAAAGATAAGTCTTTTGAGATATTTTCATTAAAAAAAAATTTTTTTTTATTTATTTGTGATGCCAGAGTGGCTCCGTTGGTTAAGCATCTGCCTTCGGCTCAGGTCACAATCCCAGAGCCCTGGGATCGAGCCCTGCATTGGGCTCCTTCCTCAGCAGGAAGCCTGTTTCTCCCTCTCCCC
Organism: Mustela erminea; assembly: GCF_009829155.1. Taxonomy (NCBI): domain Eukaryota; kingdom Metazoa; phylum Chordata; class Mammalia; order Carnivora; family Mustelidae; genus Mustela; species Mustela erminea. Next base: position 11,563,010 of record NC_045623.1, read on the forward strand.
TCAACTTGGGCTCTCTCTCTCTTCTCTCTGACAAATAAATAAAATTAAAGATTTTATTTAAAAAAATGTTTTTTACTTATTTATTTTGAGAGAGAGAGAGTGCATGCACACACAAGCATAGAAAATGGCAGAGAGGAAGGGAGAGGGAGAGAGACTCCACACTGAGCTTTAAGTCCATGGGGCTTGACCCCACAACCCTAAGATCTTGACCAGAGATGAAATCAAGAGTCAGCCACTCAACTGACTGAGCCGCCAAAGTGCCCCAAGTTCTTTTCATTTTTTTAAGGTTTTATTTATTCATTTAACAGAGAGGGAGAGTACAAGCAGAGAGAGCAGCAGGCAGAGTGGAAAGGAGAAGCAGGCTCCCTGCTGAGTCAGGAGCCGGGTGTGGGACTTGATCCCAGGACCCTGGGATCGCGACCTGAGCCGAAGGCAGCTGCTTAACAAACTGAGCCACCCAGGCGTCCTGATCTTTTCATTTTTAACTTGATGGTAAATACTTAAAATTCTTCTCTTTTCCCCGTTACTTAGACCTACCAACTTTGGACATCTCTATGTGCTAACAACGTTAGATTCACTAATCTATTTATCCAGTGAATTGGAAATATAAACATAATACAGGGCTTAGTGCCCCTAATACTACCCCCACGTCTCAAAATGTCTCTCTCTGCATTCTTCTTTCTTCCTCTACTCCGGATTGAGAGGAAAAATTCCTCTCCTCTTTCGAGGTTCTTCCTCCACCTGGGCCTTCCTTCCACCTCCCCCCACATCCTTCAGGACTGGAAACTTGTTCCGTCCTTTACTGCCCACTCTCTATTTGTGTTTCTATTCCTCCATCGATAAATATGCGCCCTTGACCCGAGTTCCCTCTCCCTATCATTCTGTGTTTTCTCCTTCCACTCTCTGACATGATTAGGAAAGAAAGGTCTCCACCTCTTCACCTCCCATCCACTCTCCAACTCACAACCATCAAGCCTCCTCTAAAACCTTCCTAACAGTGTGACATTGCAGAGCTGGGACAAGAAGTCCTTGAACTTGCTTTGAGGAGCTTGCTGACAGCTTCTAGCTGCCACACCTTTTTGTCTGCAACCCTGAAGCCATGCTCAGGACCCACCTTCCCTAACTCACAGTCAGTGACTGAATGTGGTAGGGGTGCTAGAGTTGGGCCAGTTCTGCTCCCTATAGGACTCCTCGAATGGGCAATCCTCGTGCGGAGCTCCCTATTTGCCAGACCATGACTTTCCCATACTACAGCCTGAGTCTCTTTCTACTCATCCTCCTTCCTCCCCTCTCTCCTCTGACACCTTCCTCTTGCATCGCACAATGGTCCAAAGACTTCCCCTGCTAACTACTGCTCCCTCTTCTTTTATCCTTCACAGGCATTACCCCAATAAATCTCTTGTATGTCTTATTCTGCCTGGGCATCTTTTGGAAGGACCTGAATTGACGCCAACTTTCCTAATTGCCAAACCTATGAGCTGTTTTCTGTCCCCTTGTGAAGTCTCACTGCATTAAACCTGTGACTCGGTTTCAGATTGCTTGTCTCTCATAGCCTCCACGATACAGTATGTTCTACTTCTCCTCCTTTCCCCCCCATCATTTCAACTCTTTCTATGGTCTTTTCTTTCTTTTCTTTTTCTAAGATTTTATTTATTTATTTGACAGACAAAGATCACAAGTAGGCAGAGAGGCAGGCAGGAGAGGGGAAGGGAAGCAGGCTCCCCACCGAGCAGAGAGCCTGATGCGGGGCTCAATCCCAGGACCCTGGGATCATGACCTGAGCCAAAAGCAGAGGCTTTAACCCACTGAGCCACCCAGGTGCCCCTGGTCTTTTCTTTCTATAACCAATCCTTAAATATTGGTTTTCCCTAAGAACCTGTCTGTGGCCCTCCACTCTTTCTCTGTGCAGGTCCTGTCTCAGTGATGTAACTGATTATCAGAATTTTAACCACAATCATTGCCAATGACTCACAAATCTATCTCCCACTCACGATTCTCTTCTGAGCTTCAAAGCCAAACATCCAACTGCTGACTGGACATGTCCACTCTGATGAGTTAAGCCAGATATATTGGTTTGGGCCTTATTCCTATCTATCCCCTTGTGTTATCTTCCCACCAATCACTCACAAGGAAACTTGAGACTTATTCTCAACAACTCCTCTTCCATCACCCCCCATATCCAATTTGTGGTTTGATTGTCTTGTCCTTGAAATAGGTCACATCTATCACTACCCCCTGCAGTTCTGTAGCGATTGTATCATTTTAAGCCTTCGTGATCTTTAACCAAGATTTTCAAAAATGACCTTTTAGTGATTTTCCTTCTGCCAGCCTTTCTCTCTTTCTAACTACACTGTGGACAAAGGGATTTCCTGAAATGCAAATAGATCATATAAGAGACAGTAAAATGCAGAAGTAAAGCACAAAAGCTTCAGCTTAGGATGAATCTAAGTTCAAATCCTGACTCTGCCTCTTATTAACTGTATAACTATGGATAATCCCTTAATATTTCTAAGTCTCAGTTACTTCATTTGAAAAATGAAGCTTGATAATAGTATCTACCACAAAGAAACATTGTGAAGATTAAATGAAATAATAAACACAGGTTAGTTGGTAGAAGATATATGGTCAAAATATGTTTTCTGACTCTTTTTTTTATTGATTGTTGTTATTTTTCAAGTAAGCTCATACCCAGCATGGAGCCCAATGTGGGGCTTGAACTCACAACCCTGAGATCAAGACCTGAGCTAAAATCAAGAGTCAGACACTTAACTGACTGAGCCACCCAGGTGCCCCTTTTATTATTTCACATTGTTCCTGAAAATTTTCAGTGGTTCTCCAGTGTTATAATGATTACATTCAAAACCCTTAACATTGTATACTTGTGCCTCGGTTTCCTCCCTGTCCCTTGGCAGGCACCATATCCAATTCTATCCTTCCATCTCAACCATACTGAAGTAACTGCAATTCCACAAGTGGGTCATGAATTCTTGAAAATAGTACATTTATGAAAAAGGGCCTGGGCTCTGAAATGGATTGGTATATAAACCTTTGAATTTGAAGGATGGGGGATACCAGTGGAATAAGAGTATGAAGTAACTAGGGTGATCCCATAAATTTGAGGAAATTTGTTTTCTCTGCAGTGTTCCACAGTCATATGGAAATCTATTCAAGAAGTCCTCAAATTAATTCTTTTGGTGGGGAGAGTGGACAATTTTCTAAAAGTGCATTACACCATTTGTGTGGATACTCTTGATGACCCACTAGAGACTTATGTGAGTTATCTAAAAATCTATACAAGTAGTCTAAACAGTTCTTTAGGGACACCTGGGTGGCTCAGTTGGCTGAGCGTCTGCCTATAGATCAGGTCATGTTCCCAGGGTCATGGGATCAAGGCCCGAATTGGGAATCCTTGCTCTGTGGGGAGCCTGCTTCTCCCTCCGCCTGCCACTCTCCCTGCTTCGGGCTCCCTCTCTCTCACAAATAAGTAAATAAAATGTTTAAAAAAAAACAACACCCAAAAACAGTTCTGAGAAGAGATCTGCTTCTGTCCTCAGTTATAGAATTGCCTGAAAACCATCCTCATCATTAGAAAATGTCTCATTTTATTTTCTTCATAGCCCCCATTACTATATGAAATTACCTTATTGCCCATTAGAATATAAACAGAGACCTTGTCTTTCTTGTTCACTATACATATGCCACTGCCCACTACAATATCAGGTTAGGCTTTCAAAAACTGAAGCCACACAACTAGTAAGAAGAGATATAACTAGAACCGAGGTCTGTCTGAACTTACCCACTAACCTTGGTGTCCTTGAGTACCCAAGAAATATTTGTTGAAACAATAAATGAAGAATCAATGAATTTTTTAAAGATTTATTTATTTATTTATTTATTTATTATTTATTTATTTGAGTGAGAGAGAGAATCTCAAGCAGACTCCGTGCTGTGCATAGAGCCTGGCATGGGGCTTGATCCCATGACCCTGAGATCATTACCTGAGCCGAAAACAAAAGTCAGACATGCAACTGACTGAGCTACTCTCAATGAATGTTTTTAAATGGAGAATATAGGGATCAAAGTGGTGTTTTAAAAAGATTTAATCTGGCAGTATTTTGCAATATGGTTTGGAGGCAGGAAAAATATTTAAGAATCTATTGCAGTCATCTGAATGGGAAGAGACTAATAACTTACCAGAATTACATTAGTTGCTAGTAGCCAAAATACCTGACTGATCAGTAACTAAAGTAAATTCTTCTTATATACAGTTAACCCTTGAACAACATGAATTTGAACTGCCCATGTCCACTTACACACATATTTTTTTGATAGATTCTGTACCATAGTTGTATTTTCTCTTCTTTATTATTTTCTCTCCTCTAGCTTACTCTATTGTAAAAATACAATAAATATACATATACAATATATGTATAATACATATAATATACAAAATATTTTTTAATCTACTGTTTATGTCATCAGTAAGTCTTCCAGTCAGCAGTGGGCAATTAGTAGTTAAGTTCTGGGGAAGTCAAAAGTTCATGTGTCTTTTTGACCATGCAAAGGGGTGGGAAGAATTGTATCAGTGCCCCTAACTCCAGAGCTGTCTGGGGGTCAACTGTATTCGGAAGTCTGCAGGTGGGCAGTCCAGAGCTAATATGGTGACTTCAGGGGTCATCAGGGACCCTGACTCTCTCTTTCTGCTCAGGCATTCTTCATATGTGGCTTTTGTCCTGCTTGTCACTTGAATCACAGCAATGACTGATTTGCACCCACTCAGAATTTTTTAATTCCAGACAAGAAGAAAAACATGGGAGAAAGGCAAAACATAGGCCAGCTAAGTTGACCTCCTTAAAATTTTTTTTTAAGATTTTATTTACTTATTTGACAAAGAGAGACACAGCGAGAGAAGGAACACAAGCAGGGGGAGCTGGAGAAGCAGGCTTCCCGCTGAGCAGGGAGCCCCATGCAGGGCTCAATCCCAGGACCCTGGAATCATGACCTGAGCCAAAGGCAGACACTTAACCACTGAGTCACCCAGGGCCCCTAAATTGACTTTCTTTAAAAGAGCTTTTATAGGGGCACCTGGGTGGCTCAGTGGGTTAAAGCCTCTGCCTTCAGCTCAGGTCATGATCCCAGGGTCCTGGGATTGAGCCCCACATCGGGCTCTCTGCTCAGCAGGGAGCCTGCTTCCCCCTCTCTCTCTGCCTGCCTCTCTGCGTACTTGTGATCTCTCTCTGTCAAATAAATAAATAAAATCTTTTTAGAAAAAAAAAAAGAGCTTTTATAGACAGGCTATCCAGCAATCCTATCTATATCCCATTGGCCAGATTGTGCTGCCTGAAGTTTAGCAAATGCAGTTTTCCGTTGAGTACATTAGTGTCCAAAGGAAAAAAGACTTTATTAATAAGAAAAAAAGGGGAAATGACTTTGGAGTAGAAAACCACAAAGGGAATGGGAAAATTGGAGGATAATATGTAAAGATAAGAATCACTGAAGGAGAAGCAGGATTGGGGAAGGAAATGTTTGGTTTGGATGTATCAGTTTGTAGATACCACTGGGAAATCCAGGTAGCAATGTCATCCAAAAATTTGGAAAAGAATGAAAAACTATTTCGGTTCAGTCACGGTGTTGTGATATGTTCTGATGTCGTTGATTAAAAGGAGGTGATGACCATAAAGCTGGGCAGCAAAATATTCGGTTTTGCCAACAAAGAGGCTTGTCCCAATTTTTAACAGGAAATGGTGGTAAAAAGATCATTCAGTCTAGGTCCATTCAATTTATTCCAAATCTGAAGTTCCAACCTCTGCTACTGTCTTTTTTTTTTTTTTTTCTTTAGATTTTATTGATTTGTTTGTCAGAGAGAGAGAGCTCAAGCAGGGTAGCGGCAGGCAGAGGGAGAAGCAGGCTCCCCGCTCAGCAAGGATCCCAGTGCAGGATTCAAGCCAAGGGCAGACGACTGAGTCAACCAGGCATCCCTCTGCTACTGTCTTTAATAACAACTGTTACAGCAATGCCTCGGTGGTACAGTCAGTTGAACATCGAACTCTTCGATTGGGCTGGGGTGGTGAGATGAAGCCTTTCATCTCTGCGCTCAGCAGGGAGTCTGTTTGGGTTTTTCTCCCTCTGCTCCAATCCTTCTCAAATAAACAAATAAATCTTTTCTAAAAATTAAAAAATAAAAACTAGTACAATCGATACATTCTGCTGAATCCAGGAAAAAACTTTCTTTGCCTAGAAGTTATTAGCACATAATTAGCCATAACAAAGATTCACAATAACATTGTGGAAAGATCACAATATTTTGGTCCAGAGAGCCTCAGCTTTGCCATTTATGAGCAGAATGGCTCTGGGTAGGACATTTCACTTCTCAGAGCCTCAGTTTTCTCACTTGGGAAGCAGGAATAAAGTACTTCTAAGATTGTAGTTAGGATCAAATAGATAAAGTCTGGAAAATGCTCTGTGTACTATAAAATATTATGTAAAAGAAAGATACTATTCCTTTTGTAACAATTTACAGAGTAGCGGTAACTGAGCACTCTGATGGCAGCTGACTTTTCTCTAAGATTGGAAGTAAGTTTACCACCTCATTTATTACATAAGTTCCGTCGGGTGAGTTTCTGTTCAATCTAGGGTATTTCTAAAGAAAATGTGTGAGTGCACGCACATGTGTGTGTCTGTGTGTGTATTGCAAACTCAGTGAATACACCAGTATATTCATCAACTACAGAAAGCTTTTCTCATGACTGAAATCCTGAGACCTTGGACATTCGAGCCTGGAAGATTCCCATGGTAAAAAAAAAAAAAAAAAAAAAAAAATCATCACCGGTGGTCAGGTCATGTGAGAAAGCTACACTTGAGGAGAATCCAATCCGTTGGAAGATTTAGAAAGTAATGAAATGCGGTTCCTGACCTAGCACGTATCATCTCTGAAATCCCTGAGTAAAGACCAGAGGCTTCACCTGTTTTGCACCATCAATTGCCTCAACCTATAAATAGGTCTAAACTCATCTCTCTCTTTTTAGCAGAGAAGGGTCGGATTACAGGTGCAAAGCAAAATCACAAAATGAGTGTCAGGGTATTCTACTGTCAGACAGTCATCCCCACAGCCTCTCTCCTCGCTCCTCCTTCCTCCTGTGCTATCCTAGAATCCAGGACCCCGGCAACAATGCCTCTGTTGAAACTTGCAGGTAGGTGTGCAAAAGCGTTTGGAGAGCTCGATTCTTTTAAATGCAACCTGTTCCTCTAGGTATCTTGTCAGCTTTGACTATCCTTTCTTTAGGGTCAGAGTAGCTTTGATAATACTTTTCAGGAAGAAGCAAGACATGATTTTCAAGGATTTTTTTTTTCTTGTTAGTTTTGGAAGGGAGGTGATTTCCTAGAGCTGTGTCATGTGGTAGCATCTTGGATGATCCCAGTTTGAAAACTGTGGGAGATATTTAAAATCCCCTCTGCTCGTCCAGACAAAACCGGTGCTGTCACCATTGTGAAAAGGGTCCCCTACGACATCTTTAGCTAGAGGATTTAGCTGACAACCATGAGCATAGGGAAATATTAACCCAATCACAATCTAGGTTTGTACACATAGTAATTTTTAGAATAATAATGTCTTTTTCTTTGTGAAAGAAATACATGTCTCCTATGAAATAAGAAAAAGAAATGACACTGAAAATAAAAGTAGTAACACTCAGGTAGAGAATGCAGAACTTTCAAGTAAAGGTGTTGCTAAGTGCAGAAGCAAGTAGTAGCAAGAAAAAAAACAATCACCGGCCCATCATCCAAAGATACACTTCACATGTCAATTTATTTTCTATGCAAATTTAAAGAATTTTTAAAAGCATTGTTATGATTATTCCATACATGTCACTTTATAGCCTGCCTTTTTTTTTTGGCTTAATATTATGACCTAATCATTTACCATGGTTTTTAAAACTCTCCCTAACATCATTTTGAACGGCAGTGTAATATTCTAATTTCCTTAACTAATCCTCCAGGTTCTCTACAGTTGGGGTAAGTATGATTATACTCTGAGCACATTATTTGCACCTAAAGCTTTTTCCATTTTTAAGTATGAAAATCAGTAGGATAGATTCTCAGTAATGGCTGTTTGGTAGGTGTTACTAAAGTGTTGACCAGATGAGGTGCATGGTTTACACGCAACCAATATCGTAAGAGAGTTTCCATTTCTCTAGATCAAATTTCTTTAAAATCACATTTTACAAAGAGTATCTCTTTAAGATTATAAACATAAATTTAAAGAGCCATATTAGAAATAAAAAAGAGAGGAAAAAAGGTTGTATACTGGCCATATTCCTAGGGGCTTCTGATGGCAGCAAATTGTAGGTAAATCAAGTTCCATCACACCCCCTTCTTGTACAAGTCTACGCATTTCTTTTCCAAAGCACTGAGTAACAGCCACTATCATTTCTGAAAGTTGTTTATATCTTTTATCTTGTTTTATTTTTCTTCATACAGCTGAAGAAAAACGTGAGTATTTTGGACTACTTTTCCTGCTATTTGCCAAAGAATCAGTTAAAAAATGACACTATTCATTAATTCAGAAACAAGAGTATTTTTCAGCAGTGTTTATTAAATATCATTGGAAGCCAACAAAGATTAATAATCACCAGGGGTGCCTGGCGGGGCTCAGTCAGTTAAGCGTCTGCCTCTAGCTCAGGTCATGATCCCCGGGTCCTGGGATCCAGTCCCACCTAGAGCTCCCTGCTCAGTGGGGAGTCTGCTTCTCCCTCCCCCTGCTTGTGCTCTCTCTCTCTCTCTCAAATAAATAAATAAAATCTTTTCTTTTTTTAAAGATTAGTAATGACCATAGATATTCCATAGCATTACAAATGAACTCATGGATTTTCTGGACTCCCAAGAAAAACCACATTTAAAAAAAAAAAAAGTCTCTCATGGGGCATTCATTTGATGTTTTAAAATAAAATATGTTCTTCTTTAGATATAGATTAGCCAAAGGGGTCTATTGAGTCTTGCCTTAGGAAATCCTCAGCTCGAAAGCAAAACATTTCATGGTCAATTTTGGTGACCAGATAAAATAAAATCTTGCTTTACGTAAAACCGTAACTCTATGTTTCCCTCCATCACAAATGAGGTTTGTCTTTTAGCTGATGAATAGTAGGTCTGCCTTGGAGTTCCTCCATGAAAAGAGATGTGGCAGATGAAACCCCTAAGACCTGTCTTTCCTACACACCCCTAAAGCACTGCTGGGAAATAAGCATGCTTTTCCGGATTTGTTGAGTGAAGAGGCAAGCATGATATTCCTTTTCTCAAGAATCTTGCACTTCCCATGTTAATAATAATAATTCCCAACTTCTTTATAGTACTGTGTAGTTTTTAAAGTATGTTTGTTTAATCTTTATAACAGTTCTCTGAAGTTGACATCGTTATTATTAACATTCCCCTGTTATGATGATGAGCACTGAGGCTCCCTGTGATTATGGAGTTTGCCCAAGGCCATCCAGCTGCCACAGACACTTTTCCTCTCCCCTAGTTCAGTGTCTTGGCTTTGTCATTCTACTACTTGTTTCTATTCTCTGTCGATTCTATATGTAAATGTAGATGTGATGCTGCATTATCACGAGCATAATATGCTCAAAAAAGAACTCAACAATGATCTGTACAACCCACGGAAGTCATCTGTCCTTTATGCCAGGAATTCCACCTGTCACCAGATCTTATCTACTCATCTTTGGAAATACCAGTTTCACTCTTTCCTTCCCACAATCATCACCACTCCCTGAAATATTTTTGAAAGGCAGAGTTCTTGAATTCAGAGTCAAATTGCAGCTGTGGTTGCATGAAGTCAAAGCAACTGGTTGATTCAGTGGAAGGAAACATCAACCATATAATTTGGGGGCATAATGTAAACCACTTCTTGACAGTAGAGTTTCTACTTGACAACTGTCTATAGTGGCTTAGGGAGATGCAACCTTAGGAAAAACAATAACGTTTGAACATATGAAACAAATGGATATGTGCAGTCCTAGATAAAGACTGCTTGTCCTGGAAGAGCTAGATATCCAGCGAGTAAGATTTGGTTTCTGGGGATCCATTTCCCTGCCGTCCTTCCTGAGGCCTCTGACAGCATTGCCACAGGCCCACCATGACAAGCCAGGTGCATTCTCATCGCCAGCCCTATGCTCATTCTCATCTCCATCCTCATCTTCCTCCTCCTCATCATAACCAACCAGCCTATTTTTATTTGCCTTTCATGGTGCATGAAGCCTCCTCTAACTTCTGCCTGCCATTCATCCTTGAGGTGCATGGGCTTGCTTGTGATTCTCATGCAGGAATGATACTAATTTCTGGGAATCTGTTGGTAGTGGGGTGGTGAGGTATTCTCAGGCTATCAAATGTACCTACTTAGAGTTCCATTTGGTCCTTTTTGGATTGTGGTACTTGTCAAAAAAACCACTCCAGAGCATCCAAAGATGGTTTCCAGTTTCAGGCTTTGCTTGAGTCTAATGAAGCAAATAGATAATAAAGTTCAGCCAGTAGAGTGGGTTGCTAATATTCTCCTGGAAAAAGCCAGATTTTGAAAGGAGGATGACCTGACAGTGTTGGCAAAGTTAGGAAACAATCACTATCATTTCCAATGTATGCTTCAGCCTAAATTAAGTCATATCTCTGATCTTTTCCTTAATAGCCAGCCCAAAGCTAGCCTCAAATGCCACATAGCTGTCTGACCAATGCTACCAAGTTGAATTATTCAGTCTGAGCTACTGCTTTATTCTCTGTAAAGCATTTCCATGTACATTATCATGATAGCCTATGAGTGAGGTTTTGTAGGTATTAGTCTTACCACTTTACAGATAAGGAAACTAAGACAGAGGAAGGTAAATGTGTTACTAAGTGCAGAACAGGGACTTGAGCATATGACACTTCCTTAGGTTAAACTTGAAAACGTGGCATTTTGGATACCTGTATAGATACTGATGGGACAGAAGTGAGGGGTACTTTCTCTTTGCATGCAGTTTGCTCTGTCATCATGTGAAGAATGTTCCATCTTCTGTTGCTTCAAGTAGCTACTTGTTTGTCATTCTCATTATTTGCTACCTGCTCTTTTCTGGAAATACCAAGAGATTTTGGAAGTATTAGAAGTAATGCTAAAACAACTGGGTATGTGGAAAATGCAATGGAACTTAACAGAAGAACAGATCTTTAATGGCCATCACTCCCCTATATGATGAAATTAGTTCTCTTACATCCTGAGAGTTTTGGAGTTAGTCATTGCCAAGCAAAAGGTCACCCCTCCACCCATTCTAAGGATGGGAATACTAAGGGGTACCTCAGTTGAAAGAGCATGCAATTCAATCTCAGGGTTGTGAGTTCGAGCCCCACCACTGAGTGTAGAGATCACTTAAAATTAATTAATTAATTAACAAACTTTTTTTAAAAAGATGGACCTATTAAAGCATGCAAAGTGAAATTTGCTTTCTATGGGTCATTCATTATGGAAGGCCACGTGTCCACAAGAAATGGGACTCCCAACACTGGGTAGTAAATTTCAGTGGCTCCCTTCCTCAGTGTATCATCAAGTTGTTAGGATTTGAAATAATGTCTAAGAGAAACACAATATCTGCTCCATGAGGAGAGAAGACCCAAAAGACATACTCATTTCTCAGAACTACCTACATCCCTGGTTCTCTTTAGGAAGAAAAACTCCAAGGACTAGCAATCCTATTCACTCCTTCACAAGCATCAGAAAAACTCCACCAATCTAATGAGAAGGACTATGTTGCATGGTTACTATGAAGTCAGATTTAGCCTTGCCAGAAACAGGTGATTTTAGATTAAGTGCTAGTCCTACAAGAAGCCAGTCCCATCTTCAGGACCTCCTGGGATGGGCTGTAGGAATCTGACCTATGTCTCTGTGAATGGATTTCCAATCTACCCACCGAGAAACCTCTAAAGAGAGAGCAGACATTGAACTCTGACATGTTTCTGGGACACTGGTTAGAGTATAGGAGAGTCACACACCACCCCCCCAAGGCAGTCTTTAGCACTGTGCCTTACACATGGCAGGAATTCTCTAATGACCTCTGACAAAGGGTTCTTAAATACTAACCCATGAAAACCTGTTTCAGAAATTGATGATGCATTACGTAGCTTTGCTGAAAAAGTATTCGCCTCTGAAGTCAAAGATGAGGGAGGCCGTCATGAGATTTCCCCCTTTGATGTGGATGAAATCTGCCCAATTTCTCATCAGGAGATGCAAGCACACATATTCCACCTGGAGGCCATGGCCACCTCTGTAGAAGGCAGGAGGTAAGCGGTGTAAAGGGAATGCTGGGACATTGAGACACAGGAAGCAGAAATGTCAGTCTGTCTGAATGATGGTTCAACATGGAGGAAGAACTGTGCCAGAGATAAAAACTCCTCCCTCTCCCCAATACCCTCACCCCAGCACCTTATAAGCTAGGGCAAGTTTACCAATGACTCAGAAGGAGAAAATGGTAGACATCCTGTGCTCATCGCATCTTCCTTTAGTTCAAGCCTCCCTATCTATCCAAGTAAGAGGATGTGAGCTCCTGGGCAACTGTTCCAAACCACAGTGGGCTGATGGCTGCTAGGCACACACTCAGCTTCCATACCAGGGGTATAGAAACCAGAACTCGAGAGCCTCATTTTTAGGTCGGTTTGAGCCAACCTTAGCACTGTGCTCTCTGATGTGAATATTGCCCTCTGGCCAGTCTGACCTTCTCCAGGCCTCAGGGACACAACCCTCCATTTCTGTCCTCCTGCCCTGGTCATCCTTTTCATTTTATGTTTTTAAGGAAAGAGCAACAGTCCACCTTCTTGGGCATGCCCCATAGGACCTATCATAAGTGTCAGGTCAGAGCAGAAACTCAATACTTGTTGATTTGAGGAAGTAATACTAATTAAGCAACTTACAAGTTCCATACACTAAATCTCACCGAATTCCTATAAGGTAGGCATTTTCATATGGGGCAACACGAGCTCAAAAGTTTAAAAACAAACATAAAACGACACACGTAGTGACTGACAAAGCCTATGCTTATTATGATACCCAGACCCCTATCTGCTAGGAGCCCACTGCCTGTGAAGAACAAGGTCATGCTGAAAGCCTTCTAGCGTGTTCCCAAAGGCCCACTGTTCCAAGGGCTACCAGGAAGAAAGGAATACAGTCACGTGATACCTCTTCCTATATGCTTGAATCCTGTTTCTGACACGCCGCTGACATTTTAAATTTCACTTTTTGTCCTCAAAATGAAATTGGACGGTGAAACATCATTCTATCACAATGAAACTCCCAATGAGGCCAACATTAAATCCTCTTATTTTTGCATTTCAAATCCAGAAAAAAACGTTTCCGTGGACGGAAGACAGTTAATTTGTCCATTCCCCAATGTGAAACATCGTCCACCAAACTGTCCCACATCGACGAATACATTTCTTCATCTCCAACCTACCAGACCGTGCCTGATTTCCAGAGAGTGCAGATCACCGGCGATTATGCCTCAGGGGTGAGTCGCTCCCTGTCCCTCAGATGCAGCTGCTGCGAAGACACAGCTTCATTATTTCAGCTTCCTTGCCTTCCTCCCTTCCTTCTGAGAAAGGTGTTAGCTAGCTTGTCCTTGTTCTACTTCCTTATTGCCTCTCAACACCAATATGCTATACCTTCTATTTCTGTTTTATCATCCCATATAACTCATCCTCCTTCATCTCATTTGCTTGCACATGGAGAACATGTGACAGGAAACACTGTGTGTTATGGAATACGTTAGACAAATTTGGGCACAGGAGATGAGAACAGCTGGTGGGCTAGTCTCGCCGAGGATACCACGAAGCAGGACAGGGAGCCTTGAGAGGCACAGGGGACTTTTGGGAAAAGATGGTGCCAGGGCAGCCCTAGACCTAGAGAGAGGGCAGCATAAACCAGTCAAAACAACAAAAACAAAAACAGGTGGGAAGAAAGAGAGGGAGATGAGAGGAGCAGAGAGCCCAGAGAAAAGAAGGAAGATGAGAGACAGGCTAGAAAATTCTAATGGGGCTATTGTTTTGTTTTGTTTTGTTTTTGACCAGCGGTCATCTCTGATTTCATTACAGATGCTTACACAGTAGATTATTGCCTGGAATAGACTCTAGTTATGCCACAGGGATCGTAGACTTATGTCACAAACAACTTGACCTGCCTGTCCTATCCAGAACAGTTGGGCAATTAATAAATCTCTGCCACATGGACTTGCAGAATCAGCATCATATTGGTGAAACCGATGGTTAGCTATCAGTCTGTGCTCCAAATATAGTTTTAATGACCCATCCTAAGCCCTCTTCTCATGTAACTGACCCACTTGGGGTCAATCCCAAGATACTAAAAGTGACAGAGCAAGGAAACAAACATGATTCTTGTCTGTTCACTTTCTGTACGATAACACGAGTGCTCTGCAAATGGTTGGCGTTTTAGATGGTCAATAACTGAAAGGAGATGTTTACTAGAGACAGGGAAAACAAGGTTTGGAGACACACACACACACCCGCCCTGGAAGTTAAAAAAAAAAAAAAGCCATAAAAATTGGGATACAAACTTGATACCTCTGTGCTTGGTAGAAACAAAAATAAAAAGAAGAAAGATGGGAGGGACGATGAGTTCACAGAAATCAGGGAGCAGTAGCTAGCTGCTTCTTCTCTGAAAGCTGGAGGGCACATGGAACCATGGCTGGGAGTCTTCGAAGAACTAGGTGTGTTGCTGTGCCTGTTGGCTGAATGTGGCTGGGTGATGAGCAAAACCCTACTGAGCTGGAATCTGTGCCCCATTGGTCTTCACCCTTGTAATTGAACAGAGAGGTAGGGGGATCAGGACTAATTTTCCAAGGCCATTAATCCCTGCTAATCAATTGATGCCATTTAATCAGGTCTTACCCAGCACTGTACTGTATGAGGAATGGTGTGCTAAGTGCAGAAGACACCAAGGTGAATATCTTTTCCAGCTCTTATCCTGGAGAAGATAGACTGGTGGCCCACCATGTGGCAAAGGCACAAGCATGCCGTGTTGGAAGCAGACCCTTAGCTCCACCACCTGAGCCAGACTCTCTTGGCCAATGTCAGCAGACTTTAAGAAGAGTTCAGCATATTAGGATCAACATCAGGACCTCAAACCCTGGAAACATGCTCGCACTGGTCCCACAAAGTCTTTGGGCTCTGATGATGAGCCTTCAGTGATTTCAAGTTATGACTCCCTGGGTGTGCCAGGCCCAACCAGGGGTCGGGGATGGTGTATGGGAGTGGCCAGTTTAGGAAATTTCCAGCAATTCTAAGAAAATGTTACTCTAGAATCTTGCTATTTTTAGCCACGGCCAAAATTCTCTTTAAAGCCATCCAAAAGAGGCTGCCTGGGTGGCGAAGTTGGTTAAGTGTCTGACTGTTGGTTTTGGCTCAGGTCCTGATATCAGGGTCCTAGGATCAAGCCCTGTGTCAGGCTCTGTGTTAAGCATGAAGTCTGCTTGAAGATTTTCTCTTCTTCTCCCTCTGCCCCTTCCCACCACCACCCCCACACTCTCTCTTTCTAAAATAAATAGTTAAATCCTTTTTTAAAAGTTAAAAACTATCCAAAAGAATGGATGATGTTCTGATTCATGTATAGCTAAAGAAGGCCATGCATGTGTGGTGGGGTTGGAGGGATGTGACACTTTATTCATTCCCAAATATTTCCCTTAGTGACCAAAAAGTAGTTTGAATTCTCAGATTAGAGTCATGTGGCCTTTCTGTTGAGATATTGTCTTCAGAAGCCTCTACGTAAAACATCCTTAACTGGAAGAAAGAAAGTATTCTCCACGTTAGAGAGAATGCGATCTTTTCATCACATTTGCTAGATAATCACTGCTTTCTGGCAAACACGGCAAACACACACCAGCCTGTATAAGCCAAGACCTGTAGAATAGGTGAGTTTTAGTAGAAATGGGAGAGTTGGGAAAACTTCAAGACCTGCTCCTGGAGGAGGACGGAGGGCCCAAGTCAAGCAGGAAGCAGCCATGTGGGCAGGCCAGGCTCAGTGTGGGCAGAAACAGCCCGGAAGGCAGGCTCGTACCAAAGACAAACTTAACCTGCTCCCTGGATTTTCACAGGAACGACTCTGATATTCTGATGTTTTCTTGGCAGGTTACAGTTGAAGACTTCGAAATGGTCTGCAAAGGTCTATACAGGGCATTGTGTATACGGGAGAAGTATATGCAGAAGTCATTTCAGAGGTTCCCTAAAACCCCTTCCAAGTACCTGAGGAACATTGAGGGTGAGGCTTGGGTAGCAAATGAGAGCTTCTACCCAGGTAAGAAGTTTTCTCATGCAGAGTATAAAATAGATCTTTAGGTTTAATTACTAGATACCAAATATGCCCCTAGATTACAGTAGTTTCCCACCCCCCGCCCCACCCTCCCCTCCCTACCCTGTTCCACCCACGGTTTGGCTCTCTGCGGTTTCAGTTACCTGTGGTCAGCTGAGGTCCATAAGCAGATGATCCTCCTGATTTATTGTCACGTCAGGAGTGGCCCAGTGCTACGTCACAATGCCTACATCATGCCCCTCTCTCCATCTCATGTAGGCATTTTATCATCTCATATCATCATAACAGGAAAGGTGAGTATAGGTCAATAAGTATTTTGAGAGGGGTGCCCAGGTGGCTGTCAGTTAAGCATCCTACTCTTGATTTTAGCTCAGGTCATGAGATCGAGCCCAGTGTCAGGTTCTGTGCTCAGCGGGGAGTCTGCCCGAGATTATCTCACTCCTTCTGCTCATGTTCATTCTCTCTCTCTCTCTCAAAATAAACAAATAAATAAACAAATAAAATCTAAAAAAAGGTATTTTGAGAGAGACCACATCACCTAACTTTTATTATACTAAATTGTTATAATAGTTCTATTTTATTATTCATTGTTGTTATTAATCTCTTACTGTGCCCAATTTATACAAATACGAGTAAGGTGGTAGACCAGTAGCCCATCAGCAGGCATGTAAGTATAGGAAAAGACATGGTACACACAGGGTTCAGTTCTAGTCACAGTTCCAGGCATCCCCTGAGGGTCTGGGAACATATCCCCCATGGATAAGGAAACACTCTCGAATAAGTAATCCAGTCTAAAAATATAGTCATCTTTGACTCCATTGTCTCTCCTGCCCACATACACAATCGTAATTGACTCTGCACAATATCTCTCAAAAATCTCCCCTCTTTGCTATTCCCTAAACCCTAAGTTAGGCCTATAGTTCTTCTTGTCCAGATTGCCAGTTTCTGACCTACTCTGTTAAATTCTAGTATCACTCCCTTTTGGTTCATATTCACTTTAGTGCCAATTATTAAAACACAAATCTGAGCATGTCCTTCTCTTAGCAAAAACCTTTCATTGCTGCCCGTTACCTACAAACTTAAGTCCAGTCTTCAGCCTGGCATTCAAGGTCTACCATCAGCTGGCTCCTAACTACGTTTTATTTATTGATTTTTTAGATGTGTGCCCTCAACGTATTTATATATTTACCTTATCTACTCCACTCTGTTCTGGTGGGAAGTTCTGGTGGGAAGTGGTCTAGCACTTTCCGTCCCTTGCCATGCTGTGCCCCGTGCCTGAACAGGGGAACAGTTCACTTTTTCTCTGAATGTCCAAATGTCTAGATCCAACCACATCCTTCAACGTGCAGCCCAGATACTATCATTTCCTGACTTGCTTTTACCCCTGGATAAATCTAAACTACGTATTTTGACTTTCCATAGTCCTTTATTTACATATCTCACTGGTTTATTTTCTCCCTTACATAAAGTTCAATATCTATTTTTCAATAGTCAGATTTTAATAATTTCCCAGATTTCTATTATATAACTGTATCATAATTTATTTAACCAACTCTTATTTTTAGGCATTTAGATTTCTGACTTTTAAACTTTATTTCCAGTAAGGCTATCATAAATGGCTTTATGTAAACATCTTTGTGTAGCTGCTTTACCTAGTTCAGATTATAATTCTAGGATTGAAATTTCAAGGGAGGCAAATATTAAAGTGTTTCTGAACTTTAAGATCGCTGTATCATTAAAAGATTTCCAGTTCTACAACTTCTTCTCTATAATGCCTTTTAATATTAAAATCATTTTAAACATGTATCCAGTTTGGTAATACATCAAATTGGTTTACCTATTTTTCTATAATATCGACATTTAGGATATCTGTTTTGTCTTTGTTTCTTCTAAATTATGCTTTATCTCTCAGGATGTTTAAGTGTAAAGATTGGAAAATTAAGATTTCACACAGAAACATATTGTTTTATGTTTCTTGTGTTCCTTAGCTCCCAGTTTTGAATAGATAATGTATGACCTTTTCTTTCTATATTCTTTTCCCCACTCTGGCCATCAGTCATCACTTGCAAACTGGAGCCTTCCTGCTGCCTTGGGCACACACTTGTTGAAAGTAAAAGGCTGAGGGGCACCTGGGTGGCTCAGTGGGTTAAAGCCTCTGCTTTCAGCTCAGGTCATGATCTCAGGGTCCTGGCATCAGGCTCTCTGCTCAG
Source organism: Mustela erminea (assembly GCF_009829155.1). NCBI lineage: Eukaryota > Metazoa > Chordata > Mammalia > Carnivora > Mustelidae > Mustela > Mustela erminea. Next base: position 11,581,541 of record NC_045623.1, read on the forward strand.
CGGGGAGCCTGCTTCCTCCTCTCTCTGCCTGCCTTTCTGCCTACTTGTGATCTTTGTCTGTTAAGTAAATAAAGTCTTAAAACAAACAAACAAACAGAAAAGAAAGTAAATGGCTAAGTGCATTACAGGCCATGACCACATAGAATTTGTTCACAGCTTTCTTAGGCTGAAATCATTAACATGGGAAAGAAGGGGACATTTACCCACAAAAATCCCTTCTCTATTCCTTTAGCAGACATTGTAAAATTATAGGTGCTTTAAAAGGTGGGTAATACATTATAACAAGAACTATGGTTCTTAGAGTAAGAATTTATTTTATATTTCCATTTCTATTAAAACCACTGTAGGTGGAGCACAAGGGGCCTTTAGGGCAGTGAGACTATTCTGTCTGATACTGTAAGCGTGGATACGTGTCATTATACATTTGTCAAAACCCATAGAACGTACAACCCCAAGAGTGAGCTCTAAATAAACTATGGACTTTGAGTGATTATGACCTCCAGTGTACGTTCATACATTTTAACAAACATACCCCTCTGGTGGAGGGTGTAGGTAGTGGGGAAAGCAGTGCCTGTGTGGGGGTACGAGTATATGGGAACTGTGTACTTGGCCCTCAATTTTGTTATGAACCTGAAGCTGCTCTAAAATATAAAGTCTATTAAAAAATAACCGCTCTAAATGAAGACTTATAGAGAAAGTTGATTTTATCAAGGAAAAGATCCAAATTCTACTTTTTAACTGTAGTTTGACTTTTATTTCTATGTAATTATCTCATAAGCTCATAAAATGTTCTAACCAGAAAGGCTTTGATAACCTACTGCAGTAAATAAAATTCTTTGTAAGTAGTATATCAATTATGTGAACAGTTCTTCTTAAGAGCTTGAAAATCATTCTTATACTAGAAACAATCTTATAGTTACTTTACACTACTAATTTAGTCACCTTTGGAAAATAATACAAAAATAAACTTTAGCTCAGCATGGATAATTATAACTAAGATGTACAGGATTCCAAACGAATGAGATCTTACAACGTTTCATGTTTTGGTTATTTTTATGCAGCCATTTATCGTATTTCTTGATCTATTGCTCTGTGTTTTATTGAGAAAGTCTTTACCCCTCCTGTGAAGAAAGGAGAAGACCCCTTCCGAACAGATGACCTCCCGGAAAACCTTGGTTATCACCTCAAAATGAAGGATGGCATAGTTTACGTCTATCCTGATGAGGTGGCCGCCAGCAAAGATGAGCCCAAGCCACTTCCTTATCTAAATATGGACAGCTTCTTAGATGATATGAATTTTTTACTTGCTTTAATTGCCCAAGGACCTGTGTAAGTGTTTGATGGTGACTGAACTACTATTCCCATCACTACTACCGCCACCCCACTGCTACTACTGCCACCCCCATGACTACCACCCCCACCCCCACTACTATGGCCACCACCCGTACTACTAGGACTACTACTACTCAGAGTAAGAATGAGTATTTATTAAGTGCTTACTATGTTCAAACATTGTGTGAAACCCTTCGTGTATATTTTTCCTCCCTCCTCGCCATCATTCTCTGAGGTGGGTATATTTATAATTGCAATTTTATAAGCTGAGACTTTGATGAGTTAAGTAATGTGCCCAAAGTTACACAGCTGGCTGAGCCAGGATTCAAGCCCTAATGTGCTATCTCCAAAGCCAGGGCGCTTAACCTTGAGCAATATTGTCTTACATGGCTTTATTATTCTTATTCTTATTAATTTAAATAATCCCTACACCCAATGTGGTGCTCAAACTCACAGTCCCAAGATCAAGAGTCTCATGCTCTTCCAACTGAGCCAGCCAGGTGCCCCTCGCCCCACCCCGGCCTTTAACTGCCTTCCCAAATTCTCCCTCATTATCCTTTCCAGCTTTGATGAAAAGAATGAGCCCAGGGAGCCCCATATTTTTCAAGTGAGATTAACTGCAAACTGAATGTTCATTCCAGTAATTGTTTCCAATACGCAATAAGGGTCCTGATGATTTTGAAATTGAGTCTATTTTCTTTAAGTGTCTGAATGTTTCAGAACGATGCTATTTAATTTTTCACAGTAAGACCTATACCCATCGACGCCTGAAGTTCCTCTCCTCCAAGTTCCAGGTGCATGAGATGCTCAACGAGATGGATGAGTTAAAGGAGCTGAAGAACAACCCCCACCGAGATTTTTATAATTGCAGGAAGGTAAATATTGTCACAGGTCACTGCTGGGCAAGAACATTAACCCAATGTGTTCTTGAGGGGGACAAGAAAGATAGTGTTTCTCTGATTACTGTAAGATTCCTGCAGGTTCAGTGGGTTTAATGAATGCAGATGAATTACTCTAAAAGGTTAAAATGCCATTTCTATGGTTTTTCCAAACAGAAAGGTTTACCACATCCTTACCATAAAAGTTAAAATGATCGTGAACAACAAAAATAACAAAAACAAATGAAATCTCAAAAACCGCTACCCGAGGATTTGGAAGATCTTTATTCTAGTCCTTTTTCTTCTACTTCCTATCATAGAGATATTGAGGGAGGTACTTAAATATTTCTGAGTTTCACTTTCCTCATTTGTAAAATTGGGAAATACACCTGCCCAGTGTAGCTCACAAGAGGACTGTGAACATCAAATGCACTAAGGACTGTGGATAACTAATCAACTTAGAAACATTTCTGAGATGTGTTCTGACCCTTTAAGTGACTGTAAGAGGTAGGGATAGACAATAAACGAGCAGATATTTGGGACCAAATCCTGGCTCAGCCGCCTGTTTAACCATGGATAAATTAATCTATCATTAATTAATTTAATTAATTAAACATAAATCTAACAAATTTATTATTTTATTAATAGTTAATGAATTAATAATAAATCGATATATTTATAATATAAATCTAGAACAATTATTTATTAATAATTAAGGTTAAATATTAAACTTAATGAATTTATTATTAAATTAATTGAATCTCCAGCTTATAAAATTGTAATCATAAAAATACCCAACTCAGAAATGCTATCACTGGGCCATGGCGTCGTAATTTTGATCCTTTCTCTCTTTGGGGTGAAGGCTAGGCCAGCTACTTCATTTTGGGGATGCAGAATGCCCCCCAAGAATTTTATGTGGATCAAATATAGGGAGTAAATTGGATGTACAGATATCCAAGAGAAATGCGCATTATTATTATATCCACCTAACCTGTGACATTCTTGCAAGGGTACAAAGAGGTGCCATGGGTTCTTTTCTGCTGGGCACCATAGCCTCCAAAAGAGCAGCACAATTAAGGTTGACTGTTGTTTTTCTTTTTCTGAACAAACACACAGGTGGACACCCACATCCATGCGGCTGCTTGCATGAATCAGAAACATCTGCTCCGCTTTATTAAGAAATCTTACCAGACTGATGCTGACAGAGTGGTCCATAGCACCAAGGAGAAAAATCTGACCTTAAAGGAACTTTTTGGCAAATTAAAAATGCATCCCTATGACCTGACTGTTGATTCTCTGGATGTTCACGCTGTAGGTTGAAAAAGATGGTGTCAGTTTCCTGATCCTACTCAGAACCCTGCGTGCCTTTCTCCTACAAAATATCCCCTTCTCAGAACCCTCTTAACCTGACCACGCTGGCTGAAAGCACCCACAGACAATTTTGAGGCTCACTCATTGTCGACTCTCCCAGAGTCCATTCTTGGAGACCGACCCTTGCCCCTGTTCCCAGGCCCCCGTTCCTGGGGGCCATTCCCTAGCTCTCTATGTCCCATATGTCCTATGTATAATGATACACTTGTGCTCCTGTTTCCTGATTCAGGGACGCCAGACCTTCCAGCGTTTTGATAAGTTCAATGACAAATACAATCCTGTAGGAGCAAGTGAGCTTCGAGACCTCTACCTAAAGACAGACAATTATATTGATGGAGAATATTTTGCTACTATCATCAAGGTGAGGAGGAACCAACCAGATCTGTGGTACCTGGTCTGGTTCTTAAAGAGGGGGAGGAAGGAGGAAGAGGAGGAGGAAAGGCAGGAAGGAGAGAAGAGCCAAGGAAGCTAGGAGGGAGGGAGGGAGAGGAAGGAGGAGGAAGAAGCTTGGCCCCTATCCCTGGGGCCGAGCACCCCAGAAATGAATACAAGAATTTCTTTGGAAACGTCCCCTGTCGGAATTCCCCCTCATCTTCATGGTCTGAGCACTAGGACAGGGAACGACATGGAGGACTTGGGAGATGTGTGCTTTGAAAAGTAGGAGGTATAAGAGAAACTGAATGTCTTTTGCAGGTGCCTTGGATAGATGACTCATCATCCTTTGACTTCTTCACTCTCTAGACTCCTTTATGTCTTATCTGTTTCTTATCTACTGATTAGATTCCCCTCATCTCTCAATTTCCTTAGATCTTTTTTTAAAGATTTTAATTTATCTATGAGAGAGAGAGCATGCACAGGAGAGAGAGAAAGGAGAGAGCAGGAACAGGGCCAGAGGGAGAGGGAGAAGCAGGCTCCCCACAGAGCATGGAGCCCAGCACTGGCAGGGCTCTATCCCAGGACCCCGGGATCATGACCTGAGGCAAAGGCAGGCACTGAACTGACTGAGCCACCCAGACACCCCTCAATTTCCTTAGATCTTAACGTGGAACAGTTTCCCTCGGGCTTCCTTTCACATGGGCTTTGTTTTTCGTAGTACCCAAGTCCACTCCCAGACCCCACAGGTTTAGACCCCTGATGGACTTGAGGGAATTCCTGGCTTTGAACTCCTCTCTTGGCTTCGCAGGAGGTAGGCGCGGACCTGGTGGAGGCCAAGTACCAGCACGCCGAACCTCGCCTGTCAATCTATGGCCGCAGCCTTGATGAGTGGAGCAAACTGTCCAGCTGGTTCGTCCGTAACCGTATCTACTGCCCCAACATGACGTGGATGATCCAGGTCCCCAGGATCTAGTATGTACCTCCCCATCGGAGCCCCTCCCACCTGTCTGACCTCCTCCACATGAACAAGGAATATGCAGTCACAATAAGCTTTATTATAGCACCACTCAGAACCCGGTCCTGGGGGCCTGGTTTTGTCCACTCTGGGTTCAGCATTCTTGACCAGAGACAGGAGTTAGGAAGATCATTTCACTTCAGTTCTCTAGCCAGAAGGTTTTTTGATTTTTTTTTTTTTTTAAAACACAGGACATTATGTGATCACAAAATAACTCATTGAGAATATTTAAAACTTAGCTAGGCTAAGAACTATGTCCACTTTATTCTATCTTTTTCTTTCTCTTGTCCAGCTCATTCTTCCCCATGCTTATCTGGACTGGGATGTAGCTTTCTTGTATCAGAACCTTTACTACCATCTGCTGATTGTCTCATCTACATGTGCTCAAGTTCCCCATAATCAATGAGTATTTACTGATGATATTACCACCTGCTAATTACTCATTGGCCTCAGAGATGCTCAGTATCATTGATCTTTTGTCAAACTTATATTTATTTTCTGGCCACTTGCCCCTGTGTTCTGTGTGCTCTGGTAACACAGGAGTCTTTTCCTTTCTTTTTAGCCAAAAAACTAACCTTGTTGACTGGGGTAGAACTTCCTGTATTATATCTTTATAGCAAGGAGGTGGTAGCTGTGGTAGTTAGGAGCATGGACTCTGGACCTAGACTGGCAATACTTGACTCCTGGTTCTGTTACTTATTAGCTGTGTGATCTTAGGCAAGTTTCATGAGCTCTCTGTGCCTTTGTTTCATCATCTTTAAAATGGGGGCACCTGACTGTCTCAATGAGTGGAACATAAGCCACTTGATCTCTGGGTGGTGAGTTCAAGTCTCACATTAGGCATAGAGCTTGCTTAAAATTTTTTTTTTAAAAATAGGGTCATAAAGGTACTTAACATAGTGAGTTGTTATGATTAAATTCACTAATCTTTCTGGCCACTTAAAAGAGTGAATTACATATACTGAGTGGTATATTAGAGTTTGTGAGAATGTCCAGAAGTGTTCTTTTAAAAAATATTTTATTTATTTATTTTTCAGAGGGGGAGAGAGAGAGTGTGTGTGTGGCAGGCAGAGGGAGAAGCAGGTTCCCCGCTAAGCAGGGAGCACAATGTGGGACTTGATCCCAGGACCCCAGAATCATGACCTGAGCCGGAGGCAGATGCTTAACAGACTAAGCCACCCAGGTGTCCCCAGAAGTGTTTTTTTTTTTTTTTTTAAAGATTTTATTTATTTGTTTGACAGAGAGAAATCACAAGTAGACGGAGAGGCAGGCAGAGAGAGAGAGAGAGGGAAGCAGGCTTCCTGCTGAGCAGAGAGCCCAATGCGGGACTCGATCCCAGGACCCTGAGATCATGACCTGAGCCGAAGGCAGCGGCTTAACCCACTGAGCCACCCAGGTGTCCCCAGAAGTGTTTTTAATAACTATTTCATGCTCCGTATTTTATACGCCACAAATAAATGACTGAATCTTTTGTGGCACAGTTCCTATACGCTTCACTTTCCACCTGGACTTCGATGTGAAGGTTAATATTTTTGCCACAGAGGGTTTGTAGAAGAGGTAGGGACAACCGGTCCAGCAAGACATTTGTATCTCTTTGCCAGTTCTGAACTGAATCCCTCTTTATGGTAACCAAGAAGAATGTATCTAGAATGGGCCCAGTCTTTTCCTTAACATAGCATGTTGGTCCTTTGATTCCTTCACTCAGGGGCTACCAATCCTAAAAATACTTTCTTCCTGAATTCTCTTCATTCTTGCCTCTAGTGATGTGTTTCGATCTAAGAATTTCCTCCCACACTTCGGAAAGATGCTGGAGAATGTTTTCATGCCAGTGTTTGAGGCCACCATCAACCCCCAGGCTCACCCAGACCTCAGTGTCTTCCTCAAGCATGTAAGTGTGACCCGTTAGGCCTTCCTGTTGCTGTGCATGAACCAGGACTCCCACATAGCTGTGACTCATTTTTGCTGCTTATCTCTGACGTTTGGTCCTGGGCTTTGGGAGCTGAAAGTCTGTCTGAGGACCAGGATCCTGCAGTCAGACTGACCCCATTGCATGGCTCACTTTTCCGGACAGATTACTGGCTTCGACAGTGTGGACGATGAGTCCAAACACAGTGGCCACATGTTCTCTTCCAAGAGCCCCAAGCCCCAGGAGTGGACAATGGAAAAGAATCCCTCTTACACCTACTATGCCTACTACATGTATGCGAACATCGCGGTGCTCAACAGTCTGAGAAAGTGAGTAGACGAGAACTGGAGCTAGGAGAGTCTTTTTTTTTTTAATATTTAATTTATTTATTTGAGAGAGAGGGTGAGCGAGCACAAGAGCAGGGTGAGGGGCAGAGGAAGAAGCAAGCTTCCTACCAAGCCAGAAGCCCAATGCGGGTCTCGATTCCTGGGACCCTGGGATCATGACCTGAGCCAAAGGCAGACACTTAACCGACTGAGCCATCCAGGTGCCTTGAAGGAGAGGATTCTATCTGACACACCTCTGCTGAGACATTGGTGCCCTGTGTGGTTATCCCACTGCACTGCTGGGATGCCTCCGACCGGCCCCAACCAGACCCTTCTTTCCCTTGTCTTTTTGTTTGGTTTCTTTATTTAGCAGGATGAATAGACGTTTTGGAACCTTCAGTAACTTTCACAGTTCCTTTTCGTTGGAAGTTTAGGAATTGATACTAATCTCTGTGTGATGTATTATAGACCTCCATACATGTTGCCCTTCTTGATATACATGGGTAAGGAGTAGAGGACTATTATAACAGGGTTTTCTGGAAATGTTTTCCCCTCAAAAGCATGAGCAGGAGAAATGAGAACTTGGTGATACTGGTAAACTTCCTGTTGAAACTGCAGGTAATCAGATCATGACTAGGTTCCTCCATACCCCAATACTCTTGGCTGCCTCTTTTTTCAGAAGTCTGCGTTCGGGAAGAATTAAGATTGTGATTTGGAATTGCCAGTTTCACTGAATCTTTTAGATGCCCCCACTCCCTTTCAGAGTGTTAATTTTTTTTTCTACCAGATTTTCTTGTAAATCCCTCCATGCCCAGAATTGCTGCCAGGTCATAGTCAGCGGCCTGTGACTACCGTGGCTGTTCTCTTTCCCTAGGGAACGAGGCATGAATACGTTCCTCTTCCGACCCCACTGCGGGGAGGCTGGGGCTCTCACCCATCTCTTGACAGCATTCATGACAGCAGATAATATCTCCCATGGCCTGAATTTAAAAAAGGTGAGTTGGAGGCTCTCTTCCGAATATGTTTTATATTGGAGCTAGAGGAGTAATTTTTTTTCCTTATCATTTTGTCATAAGTCATTATCAACACTGGAATCAAATGAAAGCAGAGCAAAAAAAGATTTTTAGGTTATGAAGTGCAGTACATTTTACAGAGGCCCAGAGAAGTCAAAGGAGCTGCTCAAAATTACCTAACCAGTTCGTGGCAGAGATGAATTAATGCAGGTCTTTGGGCTTCCATTTTAGAACTCTGACAAGGGATAATTCAGAGGCACTTGGCTTACCTTAAGCTGGTTTTTGCCAGATTTCTTGTTATAGCATGTTTCCAAATGCCTCCGACAAGAGTCAGAACTTTCTCGTAGAGAAAGAAAAAGTGTTTCAAGATGAAGTTTCTTCCCTGAGAGAGACCATCTAACTTAGGGAACTAAAACTCAAACATATGATTTGACCAAATGTTTCTGAAAATTGATTATCCCAAATAAATTTATTCTAAATAGTATTTACATTTCAACACTAGTATTCTTTTTTACTAAGGGATTTAAAGAACATGCGATCATTTTGTGGAAAGCTGAAACTTGAGGTAGACCACGGGGTTTTAACATTTCTAGTTTGTATCTCTTTTTCAACATCCTTAAATATTGTTTTTCACTATTCCTTTTCAGACTCCTGTGTTACAGTACTTGTTTTTCTTAGCCCAGATTCCCATCGCTATGTCGCCATTAAGTAACAACAGCTTATTTCTAGAATATGCCAAAAATCCTTTTTTAGATTTCCTCCAGAAGGGACTAATGGTCTCGCTGTCGACAGATGACCCAATGCAATTCCACTTCACCAAGGTATGCCTGTGGACTCTTAAGCAACACCAGCATATTTAGGACAACAGCATGGGATTGTTGTTGCCCACCCAGAATTTTATTTATTTATTTGTTTATTTATTTATTTATTTGAGAAAGACTGAGTGAGTGAGAGAGAGAGAACACGAGCGGGAAAAGATCGGAGGGAGAAGGAGAAACAGAGGGAAGAGGGAGAGGGAGAAGCAGACTCCCTGCTGAGCAGGGAGCCCCTCATGGGCTGATCCAAAGGCAGACGCTTAACCAACTGAGGCACCCCAGGGTCCCTGTTGGCCATCTAGAATTTTAGAGTCTACTCAAGATTTCACTGTACTTTTTCTGCTGGGTGTGTGTTATTTTTTTTAATACATTATTTCCTTTTTTTTTTTTTTTGGCCTCATTTAAATAAATAATCCAAGGAGCCCCTAATGGAAGAATATGCCATTGCTGCACAAGTGTTCAAGCTGAGTACCTGTGATATGTGTGAAGTGGCAAGAAACAGTGTTCTGCAATGTGGAATTTCTCATGAGGTAGACCTATTATTGACTGGTTGCCCTTCTGTATATGGGATCTGGTAACTGAGTACTGAAAAGATAGCTAGGGAAACACATGTGGAAAAATTATCCCACAAATCATATGCTGTTACTATGGACAGGGACTAGAAAGAAGTCTTCTATCTCTCTGGCTCTGCCTTTGGCAAGGCAAATAAAATACACTTGCCTTCTCAGCAGACCATGAGCATTGAGGCCCTGGATGAGTGCTTTGAACGGTCTGTTTTTTCCTTTTGTCAGTAAGTAATGCAAGGAAGGAATCTTTGTGGGAGATGTAATTATAGTCTATATCAGGATAAAAAGACAATAATCATTCTGCTTCCTTTCCTCTTACAGGAGAAAGCAAGGTTTCTGGGCAACAATTACCTTGAGGATGGTCCTATTGGAAATGACATCCGGAGGACAAATGTTGCCCAAATCCGCATGGCCTATCGCTATGAAACCTGGTGTTATGAACTCAATTTAATTGCTGAAGGCCTTAAATCAGGAGACTAAATTAAATAAACCAAATAATAATATGGGTGAGATTTTCATTGAAGAATATGAATCATAATAGTTACCAGTTATTGAATCTCTGCTATAAACCAATGATTGCTCTAGATATTCCTCCACTGACATTATTCACTTAATCATTTTCACTTTATGAAGTAGATAATAATATCTTCATTTGGGGGAGATGAATAAACTGAGGCTAGTGAAGTTAATAACCTGCACAAGGACACATCTGTTGAGTGGTAGCAGTGGGCACATGGGTTTGTCTGACTCCAGAGTCTCCATGACTTTCAGGCAAAACATTTGCTCACAGTTGCTTGTATTTTTGCCCCACCTTAAAAACTATTAATTACTCATAATAACTTGAAACAGGGCAAAAATTTGAGCAAATGACTTGTGGTTGGGAGGATGTAGGCTTTTGGTTTATAGAATGAAATTTGCTTGAAACACGTAGACCATTAAAATATCCTTTTGATAGGATGTGACAGAAGTCTGGCATTCTTAGACAAAAACATATGATGCCCAATATAGAAAATCCATAGTTATGAGCTATTTCACTTCAGGAGAACTTACCTTACAAAAGGATTCTTAGTTGTAAGGACATACTTGGCAATAAAGTTATAGTCAGCTGTCCTTGTACATTTTAAATAATTTCACTTACCAAAATAAGATACACATGTAACTGTTTAGAAACCTGCCTGTTACTCAAGGCCAGCCAGGTAGAATTCCAATTAGCTAGACCATACCACTACACATACAACTATGTTGCCACCTAGTGGCTGGGCTGATAGTTCATTTGATTTATTAATAAACAGCTACTGATCAAACAGCTCAAATATCAGGCTCTATTTAGGCAGCAAAGTTATAAAGAACAAGATTTCATTCCTACTCTCAAGTTGTTCACAGTGTGAAATGATGTGTGTGGATACAAATGTGAAAAAGAACATTTTGTGAAACATCTCAGAAAGTAATGACTTTTCAAATGGAAAAAAAAAATTAAATAAAGGCAAATTCCTGCATGTTTCCACATTCTGTACTGGTCGCTGTAAGCATGGGTGTGATCCTGACAGCGTGTTTATACTAGCCCTAGTGTAAGAATCCTCTCCTTGATTTCTGAGGTTGAATTTCTGTTTGCTGAGTATTTGTAAGTCCCTTAGAGAACTTGATTTTATTTTACTTTGTTCTCCATGTCATCAAAATAATACAGATTGCTAAACTAAACATTCTATTCTCGAACTTAAAAGGCATTAACTAGCATTAGTTATATTTCCATCTTACCCATGAGAGGGCAGTAGAATACATACATGTTAATTCCTTTATTACAGCCACAGAACCCTTGCCAGGTTTGGTTTCCTATCTGGTACTTGGAATTCAGTCGGCGTCATTTTGCCAAATAATCTTCTTGAATGCAAAGTTTGGACTCTGAAATCAATTTGAATTTGAAATAAGTTGTAAAATCATGCTGTTCTAGCTTAAAATTTCGTCTTAGACAACTGCTTGGGAAGTTTTCTAAATAAATACAGACTTGGGGGAAGGTGAGAGGGGTAATCCATGAAGATCGCCATTTAAAATTTATGCAAACAATATTGACATTTATTTCCTCACCAAGACACGATTTTTTAAAATGTCTTGTCGTTATTTTTTTTTCCCCACCATAAAGGTAATTCCTGTTTGTCCACAGCTCGCGGTTTCACAACGGTGTGGGATATGCAGCTTTCACTGTCTTGGCTAAATTGGCTTGTGACAGTCATCTGTGATGTGTAACCAAACACTTCTCTTTCTGGCAGTCTTCTATTTTGGTACCTCTCTGCGAACAGATGTGGGAAGATTTTGGTCATCAGACCCAAGAGGCTGGGGCGGGTTGGGGTGGGGTAGGGTGGGGCGGAATGGGGAGGGACGAGGTGGGTTGGGGTGTTTAGCGAGTGCTGGGAAACAGGCTCAACTCATCCCGACTCTCAGCCTTAGTGAAACTGGGCTGCCGCTCACAGTAGGCACAGCGCCACGCACATACCTGAGTACGAGCGTGTTGCAGGCGTAGGGCTTAGGCAAGTGTGTCACAACAGGGCGTGGGGGCCGACCTCAGGCACTGGGAGTATCAAAGGCACCCTGCTCTGGGACTTCAAACCTCAGGTGTTCCGAGCGTTATTTGCATCTGTCTACGTTTCAAGTTGGCACCGGACTGCAAATGCAGTGGCAAGGGAGAATTTCATGCTTTCCTTGAGGGAGATGCCATCTGGATTCCTCGCTTAAACTAGGAAGAGTCAACCTTCATGTAAAATTCAGGCCCATCACCGTGGGGCCAGTAGGACCGCAGGCACGGCAACTGCAATGGGACTTCGGCTACAGGCCTTGGCCGGAATCCGGGCCACCAACTTCTGGGGCAAGGTTCTCACCCAGACTCCAACAGGAGCTATTCCCTTCTCGACGGTTTTCGGGCGGTGCCGGGGGCGGGCCCTAGCGTGAAGGGTGGGAAGAGGAGCCAATAAGAACCGAGATTTGCCGGGCGGGGGTGGGGCCGCTGCCGGCCGGGGGCGGGCCTTCGTAGGGCCTGCGGGGGCGGGACGGAGCCAACCCGGAGTGAGAGCGCCGAGACCTGGCGCGTCCGCGGAGAGCCGGACAGCTTCGCAGCCCGGCTGCGGGGGCGGCGTGGAGACCCAGGGCAGGTAGGCGCGGGGCGATCCGGGGCGGGCTGGGAGGAGGGGGCCTCGGTTCCTCGTGGCAGTGGACGTCGCATGCTGGGCGTCCGAAGCCCGGCTGGCAGTGCGGGAGCGGGCCGGCGGAGGTGTCGGCTCCGTAGTCTGAGATCCTCCCCGGCCCCGAGGGACGCGCGAGTTGTCGGGACCCTGCGCCCCGCGACGCGACGATGAGCCCTGGGAGCCCAGCTCGTAAGCCCCGCGGCTGTGGAGGGGCCGGGCGGGGCATGTCCCCGCCACTCACCTCGGGGACCCGGAGCATTGGGCGCTGGACAGCCTTAGGGCAGGGAGAGGGAGCGCCCCGTCGCGGAGGAAGCGCTGGGCTATCGCCCTCGGGGGCTGGCCAGGGAACTTGAACGTCGACAGGCTCAGAAGATGGACTTTTAAACATTCTTGCTTTTTGTGTGTTTTGATTCATAACAGAATCTAATGAGCACAGCATTGAAAGTTGTCCAGTAGGATTTTGATGTTAAAATTGGACAACGCAACATCTAAGAACTTCTGAGTAACGAGTATAGCAGATGATGATTAGATAATGAGTCAAGGGCTGGAGTCTCGGCCAGGACCCACAGAACAGATGTGATACCTCGGTCAAATCGACTTTTCTGGGCCTCTGTTTCCTTAGCTGTAAATCTGGGATGTTCATGCTTAGGGGTAGTCTGAAGGTCAAAGGAGATGAGTGAGAGTAGTCTGTAAATGTTAGGTATTGTAATTTGCGCACCAGCGTTAAGCATATTCTGTAAAGCAACTACTAAATGCCAGGCACATAGTAGGCACTCTGTAAACCTTTATCCCGAAGCTAGTGATTCACCTCCAGTGTTGTAGATAAAGTCCTAAATCTCTGTTTACTTAGTAAATAAATTGTTTAAGCTCCCCCTACCCCAACAAAATCAGTATTGTTTGAAGTGTGGTCCATTTTTTAACTGATCAATAAATTTTTCTAGAATAGAACATATTATCTACATATTGTTACTGCATTATCATGAAGTTCAGTACCAATCAAATAATCTACTTTTTTGCTTTAAGTAAATAGAGTTTAAGTTACCTGGTAAAGTAAGCTGGGAGTATTGCTTCAGATCTAGACTTTCATCTGCTTTTAGTAAAAACTTAGTAAATTTTCAGTCCTTCAAAACAAAATTAATATGTAGCTGTATTTTTTTGTACGACCTTTATTATAGACATGTGCATTCTTTTCTATTGGTATATGAATGTATGTGGGGTTTTAGAGGGGGAATGGAAATAAAAAAGAATAGCAGTTTGTAACCAGCAGACTTTTTTACTGGGGATACTTGTAGGCGTGTTCTGAAGTAGTTTCCCAGGCAGAAACCAGGAAATGTAGTAATTGTGTCTCTTGGCCTTTCGTTGTTGTTGTTGTTGTTGTTGTTTTTAATATTAACTGTGGCAATAGATTTTTTAAAATACAGATATAAAGGAAGAATGTTAGTTTTTTTGATGTGAAAAGAGAGTTTTCTAAACCTGGAAATTGAGTTTCGTTTTTTTTTTTTTAAAGATTTTATTTATTTATTTGACAGAGATCACAAGTAGGCAGAGAGAAAGAGGAAGGGAAGCAGGCACCCTGCTGAGCAGAGAGCCCAATGCAGGCCTCAATCCCAGGACCCTGCAATCATGATCTGAGCCAAAGGCAAAGGCCCTAACCCACTAAGCCACCGAGGCGCCCCTGGAAATTGTATTTTAAATGATCTGTCTTATACACAAGAATTTTAGACCACTGGATACTAAGAGCAAGTCAAATGGAGTAGAGGTAAACTTCCTAATGAATACAATTTTTGTATTGCTTTAAAAGTTTTTTTTTTTTAAAGATTTTATTTTATTTATTTGACAGACAGAGATCCCAAGTAGGCAGAGAGGCAGGCAGAGAGAGAGAGAGAAGCAGGCTCTCTGCTGAGCAGAGAGCCCAACGTGGGGCTCAATCCCAGGACCCTGGGATCATGACCTGAGCTGAAGGCAGAGGCTTTAACCCACTGAGCCACCCAGGCGCCCCAAAAGTTTTTTTTTTTAAGATTTTACTTATTTATTTGACAGAGATCACAAGTAGGCAGAGAAGCAGGCAGAGAGAGGGGAAGGGAAGCAGGTCCCCTGTTGAGCAGAGAGCCTGATGTGGGACTCGATCCGAGGACCCTGAGATCAGGACCAGAGCCGAAGGCAGTGGCCCAACCCACTGAGCCACCCAGGCGCCCTTGCTTTAAAAGTTTTACGTTTAAGCAGTTCAGTGGAAGATAGGTGTTTTGAAAATACTTAAAGTATTATTTTAAATGCATTCTCTATGTATAAATTTTGCTGTAACTTATAGTTTGTTCCTCTTGGAGGTCTGAAGCCTTACAGGCACATTATTTATTGAGCACCTGTTATATTCCATGGCACAGTTTTAGTACTTCCATCGAATTTGTGTATGAGTAGAATACAATTCCTTCCTTCTGGGAGGTTAACACTACCGAGTTGGCTAAAATAAGTAGCAAGAAAACTGTTTTTAAAACTGGTCATAACATCAGTCAGCATTTATTGGGACCTCTTCTCAACCAGGCAGTGTTCCAAATTTTTTACGTGCATGAGTTTATTGAGTCCTTACCACAGCACCATGAGGGTTGTCGTTATTTCTGGGTCCTCATTAAGAGATACAGAGGTGGAATAATCCCCTATCAAAGAGCCTAGGCAGGAAGGCTAGCATTCAGACCAGGCAAACTCCAAAAATCCTAATCCTAACTTTTGCATTGTATGGAGTTTCATATTCTGTGAGTGAAATACCGATAAAACCCAAGGTGTGTTTAGGAGAGTTCTGTAAAGAACTTCTTCAAAAAGAAGGAAAGAAAGAGACATAAAGAAAAAGAAACTGCTATTGCAAGATGTGGATGGAGGTTTGTCCAAGCTACAATTTAATTATACTTTGTATATAAGAGCACCCCCCCATGAATGATGGGATTCTTCTTGTTTCTAAACTCTCCGTCACTCAGTTACTGCAATTATGGCATTATCTTCATAATAGAAGAGGTGGTTATTTTTCAATAAGAAGTTTAAAATGTCTGTTCTCAGACGGTAAGTTAAATGTTTGCTTTAAGAAAAGAAAATGCTCTCCTGGTGGCAAGAAGCTAATGACCAGACATGTAAATAAGTCCCTACAATTTCAGTGTGATAAGAGTTGTAACAGAGATAGAGATAGAATTCAGCGGGGACAATGATGAGGGGAAGGAGGAAGATTAGAGAGAAGATATCATATTTGAATCTGGCTTTGAGAAAAGGATAGGAGTTAACTGAGTTGGGGAAGGAAACAGAAGATGTGGATGAAAACAGAAATATTACGTATTAATATATGGTATTTGTGAGGAATATGTTGTAGTTTATTGACTAAAGGTCAGAGTGTGGGCCCCTCAGTAGCTCAGTTGGTTAAGTGTCTGCCCTTGGCCCAGGTCATGATCCCAGGCTCCTGGGATCCAGTCCCATGTTGGGCTCCCTGCTCAGGAGGGAGTCTGCTTCTCTCTCTCTCTCTCTCTCTCTCTCTCTACCCCACCCCCCCACTCCTGCTCTCTTACTCTGTCTCTCTCTCTCTCTCTCTCAAAAATTAACCAATCAATTAATTTTTAAAAATCTTAATGTCGGGACGCCTGGGTGGCTCGGTTGGTTAAGCAGCTGCCTTCGGCTCGGGTCATGATCCCAGCGTCCTGGGATCGAGTCTCCCACATCGGGCTCCTTGCTCGGCAGGGAGCCTGCTTCTCCCTCTGCCTCTGCCTGCCATTCTGTCTGCCTGTGCTTGCTCTCTCCCCCTCTCTCTCTCTGATAAATAAATAAAATCTTTAAAAAAAAATCTTAATGTCTATTTAAAAAGAAATAAAGGTTAGAGTGTATGGAGATAAGAGGCTGGGCTAAAGGGGATGGTGCTTGGAAATAAACTGGCAAAAGAACATTTCTGAACTTGACTGCTAACCAGGTTAGGATCACTGAAATTGCTAGAAATGAGGTAAGCATGGGGTTTCAGTCCTCTCATTTGGATTAATGAAGGTTTATCCAATTTGGCAAAATTGTTCACTATAGAATGTGGTATTAAAGGTAGTTTTAATACTTTGAAATGCAGGATGTGTTACAGAAGAACGTATGGAGGTAGGTAAGTAAAAAGTTATGACTCAGAAAGAGAAAAAAGAAGTCTGCTGGTGCCACACAGTGAAGAGCTTGTGGATCATGCTAGAACTTTGGACTCAATTCTAAAGACAATGGAGAAGCCAGTGGGGGATTTTAGGTAGTGAAGACAGATAACGTAGCCGCATGGGACAGAGGCTCGATTGGACGGAGAGAGGTAAAACGTAGAGAGATAAGTTAGAAGGCTAACAGTATTGAAAATAGTCCAGATAAGAGAGGGTAAGGGCCTGGAGTGGGAAAAACGTAACAGAGGTGAAGAGGAGAGGACAGGATAATGAAGATGTAGAATTTACAGGGCTTAAAACGTGATTGGCTTTGAAGGTGAACAGAAAAGTAAATGACTTCATTTTTTAGCTTGGAAACTGGATAGAGGAGCTTGTTCTGTTGTTGGTGGTTTTCGTTTTTTGTTTTCTTTTTGTTTTTGTTTTTTGTTTTTGTTTTTGTTTTTTAATGTGGGAGGAAGAGCATTGTTTCATTTAGAGCATGTTGAGTTTGAAGTGTCTTGGACACTTCAGGTGGAGTTGCCAGAGGAGGGTCCAGAGCCACCAGTCTCAGGAGGGAGGCTGAGATTGGTGATTCAGATTGCAGAGTTAGCAAGTAAGTGGTAATTGAAGGCTTAAGAGCAGACGGAATTGCTCAGGAAGAGCATATGGAACTAGAAGAGAAGAGGGCCGGGGATAAATGGTTTGCTTTGTATGAGTGGAAGGGATTACTGATTGATTGATTGATTGATTGATGCTAATTTTGTCTTATAATTTGTGATTATAAATCAATAAGATGGGATTTAACTGAAGGTTAAGCAACTTTTACAACCCAGTGAATCCTGTTCTTTTCAACCTTTTTTGAGGGTGGGGGTGCCTGGCTGGTTCAGTTGGTGGAGCACGCAACTCTTAATCTCAGGGTTGTGAGTTCAGGCCCCATGTTGGGTGTAGAAATTACTTCAAAATAAATTATAAAAATAAATAAAAAGTGAATAAAATAAAATTTTATTTGGGAGTCACTCATTTGTTCCAAAAGTATATTGCCCGAAATACTATTGGAGTTGCTCTTTGTAAAAAAAAAAAAAAAAACAAAACAAAACTATAGCATATTCCCAGCCACACAAGAAAGTAGATCTTCTAGTTTTATTTTTCCTCCTCTGTACTTACTTTTTTTGTTGTTGGACTCAGGACTGAGATCAAGACCTGAGCTGAGATGAAGGGTCCGACACTAAACTGACTGAGCTGCCAGGTGTCCCCCACCTCTGTACTTTCAATTTCCATGCATATACAGCCTATTTATCTTGAATCAGAGCTATGAAAACAAATTACTATACCCTCACATGATTGGTAGTCAGAGAATGCTTTTTTCCAGAAGAGATCTTCGCTTCTGGTAAATATATAGATTATTAATACATGTTTGTTGATTGATTCATCTTGATAACCAGTCTTACTCAACTTTGTCTCCAGGTGGCTTAACCATCTCCAGAATTCATACTCATAATCAAAGAGTGAAGGTTTGCCACCATTGAGAAGAGTCAAAAGAATATGTTATAGCTATGAAAGCATTTTCAAAAATGGACTTTCAAAAATGTTTTCCTAATTTGTAGTATTATTCAAATAAATGTATGGTCTCCTAAGGCAGGGAGTGCAAACGTTCTGTAAAGGGCTAGCGAGTAAATATTTTAGACTCTGTGGACCATCCATCTCTATCAGCCCTCAGTCCTGCCGGAAGAGACTTGTCATACTTCAATGAAAGAGCATGGGCTGTGTTCCAGTTAAAGTTTATTTGTGGACACTGAAATTTGAATTTCATATTATTTTCACATGTCACAGAATATTATACTTTTTGATTATTTTCTCAACCATTTAAAAAATAAAAACCAGTCTGCTCAGGGGCTATATAAAAACAGATGGTGGGCCACATTTGCTTGATTCTATCATATGGGATGTTTTTTGAAGTATTTAGATCTGTAAGTTTAGTTTAAAAAAAAAAAAAAGTTCCTGGGGCACGTGGGTGGCTCAGTTGGTTAAGCTGCTGCCTTTGGCTCAGGTCATGATCCCAGAGTCCAGGGATCAAGTCCCACATCCAGGGTTCTTGCTCAGCAGGGAGCCTGCTTCTCTCTCTGCCTCTGCCTGCCACTCTGCCTGCTTGTGATCTCTCTCTCAATGAAAAATAAATAAATAAATAAATAAATAAATATGAAAAATTTTTAAAAGTTCTTTACTACATCTGAGACTAATGATGTACTATATGTTGGCTAACTGAATTTAAATAAAAGTAAAAATAAAAGTTCTTCGAAGTTGCACCTCCTGCTGAAAACGTATGAAAATTTTCAAATTCATCCTCCCATTTCTCATATAAAATAGGTGGAAAATACTCCCTTTATTGTTTTGGAAACTGAGAAATAGATTAACTTGTACAATGTCAGGATCAAAAATATGTTTGAGGTTAGGGAGAGGGTGGTCGGGTTATGGACATTGGGGAGGGTATGTGCTATGGTGAGTGCTGTGACTTGTGTAAGCCTAATGATTCACAGACCTGTACCCCTGGGGCTAATAATACAATATATGTTAATAAAAATAATTAATAAAAAATGTTTGGCAAACAGTGATCTGTTTGCCTCAGTGAAAGTGGGGACATTGAAAACTAAATGAAAAAAAAAAAAGACTAAAACTTGAAGGAGTGTCCTGCACTGGTTCCCAGAGGATTAGACAGGATGGAATCTTTTTTGTCTTTTTCCTCTCTGACTTCAATGAGTAATTTTTATCCTAAGGAAAAGAAAACATGAAGTTTTTCTTCACTTTATCGGCATTATAGGAGGTTGTAAGATTGAAGGATTAAGTAAATGTTGGTGATACAAGAGAAGGAAATGGAAAGGACTGACTTCACATCTGGCTGTTCCAGATGTTTCTCTTGTACCCCCTGTTTTTGAGAAGGAAATTCAATATTTTTTTCCTTAGAAGTCTTAGACTCCTGAGTAGCAGCCTGAAAACAGACTTTTTAGCATTCAGTTTAGGCAATATTAAGCCACTTATATTAGTTAAAGGTTATTATTTATGCTGTTTTTTTTTTAAGTTAGATTTCTGACTTTCAAGGTTTTTATCACAGTGATAAATGTTTACAACAGAGAACATGGAAGAAAACTACTAGTCTTCCTTCAAAGTTTAAATTGATAGAAATGGCATATGTATGGGGTTTTTTGCATGGATATTAAAATTAAGAGAGATGGGTGAGTGTGTGTTATTCTTACAGCAACTTAAAAGAGATGTGGTTTGTTGTTGTTTTTGTCTTTCTTTTTTCCACTGGAGTGAAAAAAACAAAAATCTCCAGCTATCTAAGATATGTTTGAATTGGTTACTTGGCAGTATGAAGCATAATTTTATATTTAAATATTTATCTGTATTCTTTGATACTCTATAGAGCCTA
The DNA here is from genome assembly GCF_009829155.1 of Mustela erminea. NCBI lineage: Eukaryota > Metazoa > Chordata > Mammalia > Carnivora > Mustelidae > Mustela > Mustela erminea. Next base: position 11,601,862 of record NC_045623.1, read on the forward strand.
TTGAAGCCAGTGATAATAGGACCTGCTGGGAGGAAAGGCCACAGCCTGCTCTGCAACAGTGTTTACTGCAAACTCCCCTTTCCCTGGCCCCTACCTCCATGGTAAGGGCTAGCAAGGAACAAAAGAGCAACATTATGTGAATTAAAGTGATGGTCCATTTGCACAGGATCACGATGCAGTGGTTATCATTGCATAGTTCAATCCAATTAGCATAATTCAAGGTCAGGCAAAATGTCTCAAAATCGTCTTGGCTGTGTGTGAAAGTGGTGACCTGCTGTCTAATCGAGAGAGAGAGAGAGTGCACGAGCAGGGCAGAAGGGCAGAGGAAGGAGAAGCGGGCTCCCTGCTCCCAGACTTGATTCCAGGACCTCGGGGTCATGACCTGACTCCAAGGCAGACGTTTAACGGAATGAGCCACCCAGGTGCCCCTAATAATTGTAATTTAAAAGTAAATTAGATCAGTTTGCCTGTAAAATTTATTGTTTAGCTATTAGAAGAAAGCATGAAGTAAGGATCCAGAAACATGTTCAATAGCTGCATTTGGAAGTATAAAAATGTTGAGAAAATAGTGAATTGAGAAAGAGCCTAAGACTTTTAATGAAGATTATTTAAAATACAGGTTTATCAAATGTGCAAAACCTGACTATAATGACAGGTTTTTGTATTAATGTCTTTGTATTTGTATTAATGTTGCAGATGAAAGCTAAAACTCTTTAAAAAGACTTTTAGAAACACAGTATACTGGGTTTTTCAGTAAGCCTTTTCAAATATTTTCAAAGACAAAAAAAGTAAAATTATCTCAGGTTCCTTTTTATTCAAGGACCATTCCTGGTAAAGATTCATTGTTTTAATTTCAAAACAGAAATGGCTACATGCCTCTTGGGAAAAAATATTCATCTAGAATGCATGGATGGGGGGCCCCTGGGTGGCTCAGTTGGTTAGGTGCCTGCCTTCAGCTCAGGTCATGATCTCAGGGTCCTGGGATCGATTCCCTGCTCAGCAGAGAGCCCGCTTCTCCCTTTTTTGTCTGCCCCTCCCCACCCCATGCTCACGCTCTCTGTCTCAATAAATAAAACACTAAAAAAGTAGAATGCATGGATGTTATGTTTATGACTTTTTGAAGATAAATCAGCTGAAAATTATAATTTCATCTCTTAGTGATGACATACCTCATTCCATACCATTATGGGATGTTTCATTAATGCTGATAAGGTGGCTGTAGTCTGGTACAGATATCACAGTCCAAAGTGATGGGATCACTGATATTATAAGTTGTACCATGCTTTTAATTTGCCAAGAAAATAGATTTTTGTGGTTTAGTTCTTCATTTACTGTGAAGAATGATTATATGACATTGCTTATCATTTTGTATTAAGACCAGAGACTTTCCATTGCAAAGTAGAAAGAATGTAGTACTATTTTTGCCATTCACACCAACTTATTGTTTCAACTAGGATTTTCCACCCTGACCCAATTTAAAACAAAAGAATAAAAGACTCTATAGTGAACCTGATAAGTACGTAGCATTGTCTGTGTTTTTCAGAACTGGAATTAATTTATGAACAAGAAAGGTCACCTATTGCATTACACTGAATCTCTTCTAATTTTAATTTTTATATTGTTTATTTTAGAATTTTAAGTGTATTTACATCATGGGAACATAATATTTGATGTTAACTTTATGTTTTATCATATGTAGTAAGGGTAATTATTTTGTGCAACTTCTGTTTCAGATGTGTGTATTTTTTTTTTAAAGATTTTATTTATTTATTTGACAGAGAGAGATCACAAGTAGGCAGAGAGGCAGGCAGAGAGAGAGGAGGAAGCAGACTCCCTGTTGAGCAGAGAGCCCGATGCGGGACTCGATCCCAGGACCCTGAGATCATGACCTGAGCCGAAGGCAGCGGCTTAACCCACTGAGCCACCAGGCGCCCCTCAGATGTGTGTATTTTGACAACAAATGTATTTCTTGCCATGGGTTTGGTTAGGACAGTTCATGAAACACTGGCCTGTAATGCAGGAGGAAGGACTTGACTCGCTGGGCAGTCCTCACTCACTAAGCCGGCTCAAGAATCTTGGTGATGGTGTGTGCATGTTTTATAAAACCAGACCAATGTATACTTCTGCTGTTCCTGCCCTTTGATGATCCCTTTTTGCCTCCCCAGAAAAATTATGATTGCCCGCTCTATCCCCTCCTCTGTGGATATTACATGTTCCTACTTTCCTTGTGTTTTTTGATTCCCTCAAGCCCAGTTTCTCCCCACAAACAGGCCTCTCCTTCACCCAGTGCCTGAGACTTCAGTTTTGCCCTCATCATATCACCAGGTTGCTTTCTCCACTGATCTTCCATTATGCACCCCAAGAAGCAAGGCATTCCCCTGAGTGGAGTGAATCACTAGTTTTCCTCTTTCTGGCCCCAGCTTATTTTGTTCATTCTTATGCCCAGCTTCACAGGGAGGTGAAGAATCAGATAAGCCGGACCCTCTAGGAATCATGCCATCCAACTCCAATCAGCTATCCAGCCACTTATCTCTGAACTGTGCATCTTGTTGAGTAGCTTGAGTAGATTTTTTTCAAGATTTTAACCTCAAGTAGCCAGGTCTTTTCTCTAAAATAGTCAGGCATTTTCTTTTCATAGATTGAGACCTAGTACACCATGAGCAAGCTTCACTGACTTGGTGTGAGAAACTTTTCCTGACTTGGTCTGAGTCTTCATTATACACACCTTCTCGTGTTTCTCCCACTTCTGTGAGAGCTGCCATCCTTCTTGGACTCCTAAGCTTTTTTCTTCCATAAGACTTAACTTTCCCCAAACCGTTTTCCATGTATTTATCCTTCTTCTTTTTTTTTTTTTTTTTTGGCCACAATTTTTAAAGATGTATAGGTTTTTTTCCCAGCTTTAAAACATTGTGTTTGAAATGACTTGCCCCTTGTGTTTTTATTCGTCTCACTGGCTTTACGATAGCTGTTGTGTTCATCACTGCTCCATTTGCTCACTGATTGTCATCTAGCTAGCTGTCATCTGTCCTTACTGTCCTTTTGACACCATTCGTTAATGCCCTCTCATCAAGAATGAGGACCCCGGGGCGCCTGGGTGGCTCAGTGGTTAATGCCTCTGCCTTCAGCTCAGGTCATGATCTCAGGGTCCTGGGATCGAGCCCCACATCGGGCTCTCTGCTCTGCAGGGAGCCTGCTTCCCCCTCTCTCTCTCTCTGCCTGCCTCTCTGCTTCCTTGTGATTTGTCTGTCAAATAAAACAAAAAAAAAAAAAAAAAAAGAATGAGGACCCCTCTCAGTCTTCAGGCTCCCTACTCCTAAGATACTGATGCGCCTCTTCCTTTTCTTTCTAGGACATTTTCCCTCCCATGATCACCTGTGATCCACATTATCCTGATCCTGTCAGCCCTCACTAGTCTTTTGGCCACTCATTGCCTGATTTTGTCATTTCTGCTCGTTTACAGATCCTAATCATGTTTCATGTTCTTAAAGGTTTAGTTCCTGACTCTGCTTTTTAAAAAACTCTCTGCTTAGGGAACCTGTAGATTCTTGCTTCTTTTTTCTGCACCGAGCCTATCTTAAAACCTCTGCGCTGGGGTTTTCCCTCTCTCACTTGACTCTTACCAGATAATCTCACCTGTTACTTCAGAGGGGAGACGGCAGCCTTCAGGGTGGGGGAAGTTCATCCGTGCACGGCCCTTCCACCTTCTATAAGTACACCTGCGTCCTTACTTTCTTTCCTCATTCCCTTCTGTCCCAGTGGGAGAGCTGTCCCTCTTCCTGTCAGCTGCTAACCCCTGCAGCTCCAGGTGGGTGCCACACCATCTCTCCCTTTAGGGGTTTGCTCTCACACCTTTGTTTCTTCTCTACTGACTCCTTTCCACCAGTGTTTAAATAATCTTAGTTCTTTTCTATTAAAAAAAAAAAAGGCTTTACTGAAACCTGTGTTCCTGGTTAGCTACTACTCTGTTGTCCACTTGCCTGCCTGGATGAGCTCCTTGAAGGATTGTCTCCAGTTGCTGGTTCCATTCTTTTTGTCCTATTCACCTGTCAGTTCACTGTGACCTCCTTAGCTTCCTCCATGCCACCGAACCTGCTCTTGCCTAGGTCCTAATGACTAATACACATTCAGGTCTTTATTTGATCTCACCTTTGTTTTTTAAACTTTTTTTTGAAACTTGTTTTATTTATTTATTTATTTATCTCAGAACACCCTAGGGCAAACCTAAGTGGAGGCGGGTAGGGGGATGGGTAGAGGGAAAGGGAGAGAGAAACACCTTAAGCTGACTCCCAGCTGAGTGCGGAGCCTGATACAGGGGCTTGATCCCAGGACTCTGCGATCGTGACCTGAGCCAAAACCAAGAGTCAGATGCTCAAACAACTGAGCCACCCAGGCATCCTTACCTTAGTTGACCGTCTGGTGGTGTATCTGTTGACCATTCTTTTCTGTTTGGAAGATTCTCTTCCTTTGGCTTCCATAATTCCACACACTCTTGGCATTTTCTCCCATCTTTTATCTAAATTTATGACAGAAATTACCATCTATGATAGAAAAGAACTGACCTAGAATGTCCCCAAACTGACCTGTTTCGGGTTAGTACTGTTTTTGGAATTTATAATGCTTCATTCCAGCAGAGTATGATAACCTGTAAAAAAAAATCATTTGAAGAAATAAAGTATGATTCTGTGGTAATAAAGGATGTGTGGCATGGTATGGTAAGAAATAAATGAGTGTAAAGTTTACATGGAAACCACAGCGAGATGCCACTGCATAACAGAATGGCTAAAATGTAACAGACTAACAGTGTAAGTGCTGGTGAGGCTGAGGAGTGACCAGAACTAATAGACTGCTGGGGAGAGTGTAAATTGTAAGTTGTGTAAGTTGGTACAAACCCTTCTGAAAAGCCTTTGGCAGCGTCTATTAAAGTGAAGCATCTGTCTGTCCTATAACCCAGCAATTCTACTCCTAGTTAATACCCAAGAGAAATAAGTAATTGTGTATATTAAAGACACGTAGAAGAATATTTATAAGAGCTTTCCTCATAATAGTCAAAACCTGGAACAAATGTGTGTATCTGTCAAAAGTAGAATGGATTCGGGGCACCTGGGTGGCTCAGTGGGTTAAAGCCTCTGCCTTTGGCTCAGGTCATGATCCCAGGGTCCCGGATCAAGACCCGTATTGGGCTCTCTGTTCAGTGGGGAGCCTGCTTCCTCCCCTCTCTCTCTGCCTGCCTCTCTGTGTACTTGTGATCTCTGTCTATCATATAAATAAATAAAATCTTAAAAAAACAAAAACAAAAACAAAAGGAGAATGGATTAATAAATGCTGGTGTTTCCATTGGATGGAATAATACTCAGCAATGAAAAAGGGAAAACTACTGCTATATACAACAACATGAATGAATCATACAGACATTATTTTGCATGAAAGAAAACATACACAGAATACTACGCCTGTGGGGCACCTGGGGGGCTCAGTTGGTTAAGCGTCTGCCTTCAGCTCAAGTCATGATCCCAGGGTCCTGGAATCGAGTCCCACATCGGGCTCCCTGTTTGGTGGCAAGTCTGCTTCTCCCTTTCCTGCTGCCCTTCCCCCATGCTTGTTCTTTCTCTCTCTTTCTCAAATAAATATTAAAAAATTTAAAAAGGAATAATACTATTGTATAAATTATGTTAAAATGAATTCAAGAAAAGGCAAAAACAAGAGAAATACTTGTTACTGTTGTTCTGTTTGTCCGGTATGCCTCTTAGTTCTGTTCTTCTGGTAGATACTTTCTCATCTGTCAAATCCCATTTAATAATAAACTTCCCGTAATTATATATAAATTTCCTGTGAGCGTGTTTGTATTTTATTTTCATGTATTAATTTTCTAATGGGATGTAATATGAAATGAAAGGTACATAGACTGATGACGTTCTCTGCCACTCAGCTATGTGACTCTACACCTCTGTTTTCTGTCTACAAATGAGGACAGAAGTAACCTGCCTGCAGCAGAGATTTTTTGCTTACTTTAATATGCATTCTCCAAAGAAACAGAAATCAGTTTTTTGCTGGGCACATTGCAGGATGAAAAGATGAATGATTATATTCCAGCCTCCATTCATACAGTACATGTGATTTAAGTCCTGGTCAGTGGGCCATAAGCAAAAGTGTTACATGGAACTTCCAGGAATGAAGCTTTAATAGAGCTCCCTTTTTTCCTTTTTATTTCCTGGAATGTGGATATAATAGTTGGAGCTCTGACAGCTAATTTGAGCCTGAAGTGATCATGACAACAGAAGCTATATGATAAGTATGGTGTAGCAGAAACACTGGAGCCTGAGGACCTGGGGGCACCTTGGGCTGCCTACTCTCTCTTAAGTGGCAGAGAAACAGACATCTCTTTGTTTAACAAACATTGGTTAAGCCACTGCTCTTTTCAGTTTTTAAGTAATCTGTACACAAACTTAATCCTAACTGATCTACTACCGCAGAGAGGTGCTCCGAAAATTAACTGAGATAAAGTGACTGAAGTGATTGGCGCATAATAGTTACTTAATAAGGCTCAATACTGGGGCGCCTGAATGGCTCAGTGGGTTAAAGCCTCTGCCTTCAACTCAGGTCATGATCCCCGGAGTCCTGGGATCGAGCCCCACATCGAGCTCTCTACTCACTGGGGAGCCTGCTTCTCCCTCTCTCTCTGCCTGCATCTCTGCCTGCATGTGATCTCTGTCTGTCAAATGAATAAATGAAATCTTTAAAAAAAAAAAAATATGGCTCAACTACTGTTACTGCTATTGTAATTCCCAAGTGCCTTTATATGAAGTGGGTGCTCAGGACATATTTGATGAATCTTCTAAAAAGCAAGTTACCTTTATTGGTAACAAATGCTATACAAGTGATTTATGTTTATTTTTATTTAAAAATTAGAAAATACAAGTGTTCCTGGGTGTCTCAGTCAGTTAAGCATCTGCCTTCAGCTGAGGTCATGATCCCAGGGTCCTGAGATCAAGCCCTGTGTCTGGCTTCTTGCTCAGTGGGGAGTCTGCTTCTTCTGCCTCTGCCTGCCACTCCCCCTGCTTGTGCTCTCTCTCTTTCTTTCAAATAAATAAATCTTTAAAATAAAATAAAATATAGGGTACCTGGGTGTCTCGGTTGTTAAGCATATGCTTTTGACTCAGGTCATGGTCCCAGGGTCCCTGTATCAGGCTCCCTGCTTGGTGGAAAGCCTGCTTCTCCCTCTCCCACTCCCCCTGCTTGTATTCCTTCTCTCATTGTGTGTCTCTCTCTGTCAAATAAATAAATAAAATCTTAAAAAAAGTAAAACACTAAAAATTAGAAAATACAGATTAACTAAAAGAAAACCATAGTTCTATTATTAGAGATAATCACTGTCAATGTTTCAGTATATATTTACTTTTAAATTTTATTTATTCATCTAGATTTTTTAATTAATTCTTATAATATTTTTCTTTTTCTTAATAGATTTTGAACATGGTATAACTTATTAGTATTTCAGTGTATGAATTTACCGTAATACTGTACATTTAATGATAGTCCCCTGTTGGAAATTTATTTTCAGCTTTACAGTAATCTCAATTTACTCTTGGGGTACCTGGCTGGCTCATTTAGGAGAGCATCTGACTCGATCTTGGAGTCATGAGTTCAAGCCCCACACTGGGTATAGCGTTTACTAAAAAAGAAAAAAGAAAAAAGGAAAACCTCAAAAAAATAAAAAAGCCTACTCTTGTGTACATATTCGTGAATTTATCCAGTTACACCCCTAGGATAAATTATTGGAAGTGCTATTTCTGCAATATCTGTGTATTCATTTTTTTTAAATTAAGATTTTATTTAATATAGAAAAATATAAAGGATACAACTTAAAAGATCCATTATTCTACCACCCGAATAGATCCTGTTTTAATATTAAAAACAAGAAAAAATATATAACCATCGTTAAAAAAAAAAAAAAGATTCAAGCCTTGTAAAAAGTTATAAAATAAAGAGTAAAAAAACTTGTTCCAGGGCCTTATCACTGGTCCCATCACTGGTGATTTCTTGCTTATCCAGCACAATCCAACACACAGTGTCCATAAAATTTAATCTTATAGAATATTGAGTCATGTTACTACAAAGACTATAAAAATTTTCTTAAAGTATGGTCTGATTATATAAAAAGTATCAATGTGAAGATAATGTAACTTTTACTGACAGAACCAACCACATACTGAACTGAGAAAGTCCAAATGATTGTAAGATGATCACTTTCTAAGCAATCCCTTGGTCCACTTTGAGGAAGAGAAGAAGTCTCGTCCATCCCCTCCCATTTCAGAGAAGGAGGCTGAATGCAGGAGAATCAGCTGTGGTAATGTCAGTTTACATCATGGCAAGGGGTGTGTGTGTGTGTATGAGTATGTATTATACATATCCGTATATCCTTTTTAAAAGTCTGTATAGAGATGTAATCATACTAGAGAGATTGTTTCCCCCACTTTTATTTTGGACATTTTTCCATATGTGCCCACAGATCTCTACCTCATTCTTTTTTTTTGCTTTTTAATTTTTTAAAAAGATTTTATTTATTTATTGGACAGAGAGAGATCACAAGTTGGCAGAGAGGCAGGCGGGGGCGGGGTGGGGAGCAGGCTCCCTGCTGAGCAGAGAGCCCGATGTGGGGCTTGATCCCAGAACCTTGAGATCGTGACCTGAGCTGACGGCAGAGGCTTAACCCACTGAGCCACCCAGGCACCCTCTACCTCATTCTTTTAAATATTTGCATGTTACAGGTATCCCCCATTTTTTGAGAGTTCACATTAGGCTGCTTTGCTTTTATGGGCAATCTGCAATTTTACAAAGAAAGGCAAAAAGTGAAAATAGCATTCAGCATTTGTTTTGCATCACACTGAGCTGTTATAGACGCAGCTCCCCCACCCTCTGCACAATGACCCCCTACCCCGCCCTGCCACACACACAGAGCTAGCCTGTCTCTGAGGAGCTCCTTCCCCTGAAACTACTCTCAGTATCTCAGCATCCAGCCACCATGGCTTTGAACTGCATCTGTGAGCATCTGTGCTTTAGCTCAATTTATTTTGTGCATCCATTAGCAAAATGTGTCCTAAGGTAACAGAAAACCCTAAGAGAGGTTATTTTGGAGGGAGTCTAGGAAAGCTCAAACAGTTTTCCATATAAATTAACGGTGATCGCTTCTTCACTTTACACCAGTTTGGGTTAGGAAAGGTTTCCTAGAAATGCTCTGCTTATAGATGGGGGGAAGCCTGTAGTCAATCAAGGTGTTCTGTTTGTGCAGGTTGTCTGTTACACACTGACACCCCGCTGACAGCCTGAAATCCAGCCAGAGTTTCACTTGTCAATACTGTGGGCCAGTTTGCCCCGGCTCCTCGCCCCACGCTGGTTCTGAAAGTCCACCCAGACCACCCATCAGCCTTGTACCCCCTCATTTTGCTCAGCCACTGACATCCTCGGCAGGGCTGCACCTGTGTAGGGCCTGCGCACTTGACCTTGTTCAGGCCCCACAGGCCACACCATGTGACCTCTTACACAGATGCTATCCTGATCCCTCCAGCTCCAGTGCTCTGATCCCCTGCTCTGGTCCCTTGCAGCTCTGCCTTACTCTGGATGCCTGCCTTACTCTGTTCCACCTAATGGCTTTAGGACTGGATTGTCCAGGAAAGAGGAGGGGAAGGAGAGTAACTTGGATGCTTTAAAGAGATAATTGTTGGGCCCGAAGGTTAGTATACTACAGATCTAATACTTCGTGTGTTTCTATGGTAATTTGAGGAATAGGGGACATGTTTAATAATTATGTGAATACGGGGCGACTGGGTGGCTCAGTGGGTTAAGCCTCTGCCTTTGGCTCAGGTCATGATCCCAGGGTCCTGGGATTGAGCCCCACATTGGGCTCTCTGCGCAGCAGAGAGTCTGCTTCCCCCTCTCTCTCTGCCTGTCTCTCTGCCTACTTTCGATCTCTGTCAAATAAATAAATAAAATCTTAAAAAAATAATAATAATTATGTGAATACAGTTTTACTTTCTGTTGTTTTTATATTGTCAAGTGAGAGAAAATATCCATTGAATGTATAATTTGGGGATTTGAGAACTTGAGAAATCCGGTCTTCTGACTTTTTGGCTTTAGAATAACATTGGAAGTTATGTTCAGTGGATATAAATGTATGTTTTTAGGAGTGCTTGTTATGTCTATAGTTTTAAATCCTTGAAAGTGCATTTTTTTTTTACATAACACTAAAAAAAAGCAGGATGTGAATACATATATACTATAATTGCTACTATATAAAAATATGCTTATGAAAAAAGGCAGGGAAGAAATATACCAAAATATACCAGCGATTATGCTGGAGGTGGTAGGCTTAGAGGTGTTTTCCCTCATTTTCTCTATTTTTCAAAATTTCTAAAAAGTAGTAGTTTATGATATTTAAAACTTATTTTTTTTAACTTTCTAGAATTTTTTTTCAACCTTTGAACACTATAGGAAGTAAGAATTTTGGTGCTAAGAAGAGCTCAGCAAAGTTTGAATTTGTGATTTAAAAACTATGTTACTGGGGCATCTCAGTGGCTCAGTTGGTTAAGCATCTGCCTTTGGCTCAGGTCATGATCTGGTCCTGAGCCTACTTCTCTCTCTCTCTCTCTCTCTCTCTATGTCCCCCGGGCACCCTCCCCATGCACGTGTGCACGCCCTCTCTCTCTCTCTATCTCTCCTGCATACGTGTGCTATCTCAAATAAAGAAAATCTTAAAAAAGAATAATAACTGTTGCTTTAAAGTTATTTTGAAGTTATTTGTAAAGTTTAAAAGTTCTGATTTCTTATAGTTATTTCTTAATACAGAGGAGGTTTTAAAAAGGATAATTAGATAAAAAAATTAAGATAAACTTCATTAATTGTATGGACAGTTACTAACATTACATTAATTTAATGAAATTGTAAAGTTTCATGTAATTAAAGTTACTTTTCTATATGTTTTCACATTGTGGCATTTCATAAAACTTCCTCTTCTGCTGAAACATTTATTCCGACTACTGTACCTAAGTGGTCTTTTTTTTTTTTTTAAGATTTTATCTATGGGGTGCCTGGGTGGCTCAGTGGGTTAATGCCTCTGCCTTCAGCTCAGGTCATGATCTCAGGGTCCTGGGATCGAGCCCCGCATCGGGTTCTCTGCTCAGTGGGGAGCCTGCTTCCTCCTCTCTCTCTGCCTACTTGGATCTCAGTCTGTCAAATAAATAAATAAAATCTTAAAAAAAAAAAAGATTTTATCTATTCATTTGACAGACAGAGATCACAACTAGGCAGAGGCAGGCAGAGAGCCCGACGCAGGGCTCAATCCCAGGACCCTGAGATCATGACCTGAGCCGAAGGCAGAGGCTTAACCCACTGAGCCACCCAGGTGCCCCTGTACCTAAGTGGTCTTTAAAATTTAGCTATGAACCGGGGCGCCTGGGTGGCTCAGTGGGTTAAAGCCTCTGCCTTCGGCTCAGGTCATGATCCCAGGGTCCTGGGATCGAGCCCCGCATCAGGCTCTCTGCTCAGCAGGGAGCCTGCTTCCTCCTCTCTCTCTGCTTGCCTCTCTGCCTACCTGTGATCTCTGTCTGTCAAATAAATAAATAAAATCTTTAAAAAAAAAAAAATTTAGCTATGAACCAGCACTTTTTATCCCCTTGGGTGGGAGTGGTTAACAGTCCCTGTGTCTCTCTTATTCTGGGTACAAGTTAAGCACTTGGAGTGATTATCTTGAGCTTCCAGTCCCTTGGCTTGAGGTAACCAGGAAGTACCTCCTCCTTTTCCTTTAGGAGGCAAGAAAATACACACTGTCTAATTTCTTTAAAGTTCTTCACACACACACACACACACAAAGATTAAAAAAAGAAGTTCTTTACATTGTCCCTTGTAATCCTTACAACTAACTAATTATAATTCTTTTTACATAGTTGCGATAAGAGGGTAATGAACTGATGTTAGCAGGGCTGGTTTTTGGCTGCCCCACTTTATAAGCTTTGCACTTCTCTTTAGAATATGGAAGTATTTGACTCCTATTGTTTTGATCTTGGCCTCTGAGGCCCCTGCTGAAATTCCGAGAGGACAGGAAAAGTTGCATTTGACATCCTGTTATATTAGCTGATATTATTGTTATGTCTACCCACAAACAAGTAATGCATACTGGTTAAATGCAGAAGCTTGGGAGCAAAGCGGAACTAAGTTTGTGTTACCTGGGTAACTTACCGAACCAGTTCAGTCTCGGCTTCCTCCTCTGCAGAAGGGAGGGAATAATAACTGTCTGTCAGAGCTGTGAGAATTAAATGTAATAATGTCTGTAGGTACTAAGCACAATGCTTGGCACCTGGAGCACTTCATAAATGATGATGATTATCAGTTAAAATATCCCGTTACTCTGCAGACAGACCTGTGCTACCTGGAATTTTTTCTCTTTACCTTTTATTTGCTAAACATATTTGGGTAGTGGAAATTAGGTTCTGCTGATGAGAAATATAAGAACTGACTTAGAGAAGACTCTTCTGACCTTAGTTATGCTATTACATGACATTAAATACTCTCCTGTTAACTTATAGCCTTCTTTATAAGACAGGAACAGTGGTGAGGATAACCAACCATACCATTAGTTGATTTGGAAGATAGGTTGTAAAACTTAGGGATTATATTACGTGGCTATTTTTTCCCCAAAGTATCTTTCAAAACTTATTTTTCTAGATAAATTTAGTTGGATGTCTTCGAAGTGTATTTGGTAAAACATTAATTTATAGGTTAACTGCATTATAGTACTCTTTCATTTAGTATTCTGTTTCAGTCCAAGGATATGGTTTCAACAGTGTACTGATTAACATATGTGTTTTAGCAGGGGTCCTACTGTAAGAAAATTAGTTTGCATTCTTTTCACAAACATTACCTAGTAGCAGGAAGAAGTGATGTAAAGCCAATGAAATTGCTTGACAAAGTGGGGCAAATATTAGAGATTTGAACAGAATGTTGTCATACTGTGAATCAGCGACACAGTCATCATCTGGTTTTGATTGTTAGCGTGCCCACTGTACAAATCAAACTATTGTCACCCCCCCTTGTCCAGAACAATAATATTATAAGTCCTGTTTTTCTGTCTATATCATCTAAATCTGTTTTGCTATATCAATGTTTCATCCACGAGTGAAACGTTTTTACACCTTTCACATCAAAAATTGAAGATACATTTTTACAAAGGAGGAAAAAGCATAATTCTCCAGGAAAATAAAATAATTTTAAACTTGGATATACCTAACAACATAATCTTAAAAAGAAAGGAAGGAAGGAAGGAGAAAAAGAAAAGAAAGAAATGAAAGCCGCATCCCAAAGAAATTTCAAATTTTATAAAGGAGACATTTAGGACAAGGCAAGAGTTGCTAAGAGCTTGGTCTCTGGATTCCTGATACAGGGATCAGATAAGGATTTTTAATGCACACAGCACTCCCGGTGCTTGTGAATCTAATTTCCAGCTTCATTTCGGGATCTGTGCTCCAGAGTAACTCTTTGGAAATCAGAATTATCTCCTAAGTTCTAAGAGGTATGGTTAGCTGAAGAGCCTGCTTTCACACTCCTAGGGATCTGGAATTTTTTACAAGATGCTGGTTTGGGAAGTTAGTACTTCTACTTTATGTAAGGCCTGTTTTACCAGGAGCCCACACAGCCTTCTAGGACCGGTACACTTCCGGATATAGTACATTGCACAGTTAACCATACTTAGTTTGCTTTAAACTAGATTAGCTGGAACCCTGGATTCAAGTCTGGCTGCAACAGAAGCACAGTGTGATGGCCAGCCAGCCTCCTGGGTATTTAGACTGAGGAACACTTTTCCCAAATCCCATTCTTCTTTCCTCCTGCCTCTAGTGCCTATCTCCCCTGTCCCCGAGGCTGCTTTTGTGTTTCCCTGTCATTCAAGAAAGGCTAAGGATGGTTGGCTCAGTGGGTTAAAGCCTCTGCCTTCAGCTCAGGTCGTGATCCCAGGGTCCTATTTCGAGCTGCATCGGGCTCTCTGCTCAGCGGCGAGCCTGCTTCCCTTGCTCTCTCTCTGCCTGCCTCCATACTTACTTGTGATTCTCTGTCTGTCAAATAAATAAATATTTAAATATCTTTTTTAAAAAGGAAAGAAAGAAAGGCTAAGCACTGTGCAGATGTAAATGACCTCTGTATTTCCCACCTTTCAAAAAATAGTTCTTGGTGACTGGTTAACATTACTGTTGCTAAGGGAGTAGATCTTAAATATTCTTGCTACAAAACAAAATTGTAGAGAGGTGATAAGTGTGTTAACTAACCTTATTGTGGTAATCATTTCACAATATATACACTTATCCAGTCACATTGTGCTTCTGACTTACACAGTGTGTTATGTCCGTTATATCTCAGTAAAGCTTTGGGGGAGAATACTTCTTCCATCTTCTGAGTACTCCTCCTGAGCTTCAAAGGAAAAGGTTGTTTACATTTTAGACTTATAAAACATTTTGCTACCTGTCCCCCGAATTTTCTCAATTTATCTTTGTAAAGTGGGATTAAAGTTAATGCATGTGTAAACTGGAACGCTTTACTCTGTCTCCTGGGGGTGTGCAAGATGATACACTATGAAGCGAAAAGAGCATTTGAATTGTTACTTATATTAGTTTTCATTGAAAAAAAACAAGAAATTAGGCTTTACGGGATATTTACTATACAGATTGACATTGGTGCCTTCACTCCTTGTCAAGAGTTTATCTACGGGATTAATCCCAATGGGAAAAATGGTCATTCCCCAACAAAAAGGAGTTGACACTGACATCCTCACTTTGTGTTCCCTTTTAGCTGTTACAGCACATAATAGTTTTTATGTGTCCAGCTTATATGTGTCTGAGTAGGTAGATTTACAGATTTGTTGTTGTTGTTGCCGGATCCCTGGATATTTACAAATTATATTATATTTTTTAAGATTTTTATTTCTTTTTCGACAGAGAGAGAGAGAGAACACACACAAGCAGTGGGGAGTGGCAGGCAGAGGGAGAGGGAGAAGCAGACTCCCCACAAAGCAGGGAGCCCAGTGGGGACTCGATCCCAAGACCCTGGGATCTTGACCTGAGCCTACGGCAGATGCTTAACCCACTGAGCCACCCAGGTGCCCTTTCAAATTATATTTTAAATTGTAGAATCGGGGCACCTGGGTGGCTCAGTGGGTTAAAGCCTCTGCCTTCGGCTCAGGTCATGATCCCAGGGTCCAGGGATTGAGGCCCGCATCGGGTTCTCTGCTCGGTGGGGAGCCTGCTTCCTCCTCTCTCTCTCTGCCTGCCTCTCTGCCTACTTGGGATCTCTGTCTGTCAAATAAATAAATAAAATCTTTAAAAAAATAAAATAAATTGTAGAATCATCGCAGTCCTTTGAAAAATAAGATGAGTAATAGCCTTGGAAATAATTGGTATCTTATAATAGGTTCTTAGTCTGTTACCAAGAACTATTTTTAAGAGTCTCCAGAGTTAAAATAAGCCAAACAACTTTCTTTTTCCAGTAGAAAAGTTCCATAATTGTTGGTTTTATGTAATTATAATTGGTTATCAGCAGAAAATTTTAAAAATACAAACACCGGCTGCCTTCGGCTCGGGTCATGATCCCGGCGTTCTGGGATCGAGTCCCACATCGGGCTTCTTGCTCGGCAGGGAGCCTGCTTCTCCCTCTGCCTCTAGCCTGCCACTCTGTCTGCCTGTGCTTGCGCTCTGTATCTCTCTCTCTAACAAAAAAATAAAATCTTTAAAAAAAAAAAAAAACAAACACCTTCAGTATATGCATTCAAAGCAAAAGTGATGTATTAATAAATGAGAAATCTGTTGTTTTTCTGAAGAATCTCATGACTTGAAGAGAGAATTTGATATTTGGAATGTTTTCATTGCTATTTGTTGCCCAAATACAGAGGATGTGTCATCTATAAAACTCTGATATCTGCACCATTAGGACCCTTGGAAACAATTTTCTAGTCTGTTTTAAAATCTTTTAAAGTAGTTTCAGTGGATTTTTAATCACTTTGTTAAAAATTTAAATAATATAAGAATGACCAAATAATATGCAGATATGGTCCATAGACACTGAAGGAGATGGAAATATACTAGTCACAATTCAAAAAACTTTTGCTTCGTTGGTGAATGGCATCCTCAGATTTTTTTTTTTAATTCAGTCCATGAAGCTTTTCTTTCATTGGCTCTGTGTTACTGTGGAGAGTTATCTTTTTCAATTACTATGGCCCTTTGTATTAGTCAGCTCAGCTGCTATAAGAAAAGTACCACAGACTGAATCGCTTAAACAAAAGAATTTATTTTCTCACACTTTTGGAGGCTAGAAGTCTAAAATTGAGCTGTTGGCAGGGTTGGTTTCTTCTGGGCCCTCTTCTTGGCTTTATAGATGGCTGACTTCTTCCTGTGTTTTTACATGTCTTCTCTTTGGGTTTGTGTACAATTTTCCTTTCCTTTCCTTTTTTTTTTTTAAGATTTTATTTATTTATTTGAGAGAGAAAGAGAGCATGAGCAGGGGGAGAGGCAGAGGGAGAAGTAGACACCCTGATGAGCAGGGAGCTGAGTGTGGGGCTCCATCCTGGGACCCCAGGACCATAACCTGAGCCAAAGGCAGATGCTTAACCCACTGAGCCACCCAGGTACCCCACAAATGTCCTTTACTTATGGAGATACCAGTCATGTTGGGTTAGGGCCCACTCTGGTCAACTTATTTTAACTTGATTACTTTTTTTTTTAAAGATCTTGTTTCCAAATACAGTCATATTCTGAGATACTAGGGTTTGGGACTTCAACATATGAATGGGTAGGGGGGGCAAATTTCAACCCATAACACCCTTAGGACCAAGCATGAAATAAAGTGAATTTATATCTTTGAATCACAGTTTCAAGAAAAGAACATAATGGGGACACCTGGGTGGCACAGTCAGTTGGGCCTCCAACTCTTAATCTCCTCTCAGTCATGGTCTTGTGGTCTTGGGATTAAACACTAGGCTCCCTCCCCACCAACCCCTCAGCTCAGTATGGAGTCTGCTTGAGAGTCTCTCTCTCTCTCTCCCTCTGCCTCTCCCCCTCCCTGTTCACACGCTTTCTCTCTCAAATAAATAAATAAATAAATAAATAAAATCTTCTTCTTCTTTTTTTTTTTTTTTAATTGTGTTTAGGGTGCCTGGGTGGGTTAGCTGGTTAAGCATCTGCCTTCGGCTCAGGTCATGATCCCAGGGTTCTGGGATCAAGTCCCACGTCAGGCTCCCTGCTTGGTGGGGAGCCTGCTTCTCCCTCTATCCTTACCCCCTACTTGTGATCTCTCTTTCAAATAATTAATAAATAAATAAAATATTTTAAAAAGTAAAATTAAAAAAACAAAAAAATCATGTTTGATTACATTAGTCTTATCCAAAATATTTATTATTTGTGAGACTTGAGTGAGAGAGAAATGGTTATTTTATCATCCATTTACATATTTAATTCTTTTCTTTTTTAAGATTTTATTTATTTGACAGAGAGGGATCACAAGTAGGCAGAGAGAGGGGGAAGCAGGCTCCCTGCCGAGCGGAGAGCCCGATGTGGGGCTCGATCCCAGGACCCTGAGATTATGGCCTGAGTTGAAGGCAGAGGCTTAACCCACTGAGCCACCCAGGCGCCCCTATATATTTAATTCTTAACAAAGACAATAAAATGAAATTTTTGAAAAATCTTGTGCTCTAAAATTTTTCATTTTATAGTATGTATGATGTTATTGTAGTTGTTACATCTGTAATTTATAAATATACACAAATCAATTTTCTTTTTTAGGCATTTCAAGGCAAAGTTTGGTGACCTCTGACTTAGATATGTCCTTTATCAAAATGTCTTTTTATCTTGAAGGTAGTATGTTATGTGCTAATAAGAACAAGAGTTTTAGAGTTCAAATTCTGTTTTTTCCACTTAATGTAATGTATATGATCTTAAAAAGTAATCTAACCCTGCTAAGCCTCAATTTCCTCAACTAGAAAATGAAAATATCTTCCTCCAAGAGACTGTTAAAAGGATTAAATGAGAATATGCATGTAGTACTGGGCAAACAGTAAATATACAAAAAGCTCTTATTACTGTGGTGCTTATTATCATTTAAGTAAGTTGTTTTGGTGTTATTTCCCCTTAAATTATTCTAAGATGTTTTCCCCTCCTACAAATGGGGCAACTTCACATCATCAGAAACACTTAAAGTAATAGACATTGCTAATTGTCATAAACCTTTCCTTGCTCTTTATACATTCTTATATTCAGGATTTAGTCATTCAGCAAATACTTATTGGGGCATTACTGTATGGTGCATAGTCTTCTGGGTGCTCGGAATATAGTAGTGGAAAGTCTTTTGTTCCAACAAGGGAGACAAATAATGCGTAAACAAACAAATAACGGAATTTTAGGTAAATGATAAGCACTGTGGAGAAAATATAGAAGAGTAAAGACATAGAGCACTATGTGGGGAAAGAAGCCTTATTTTAGTTTTTTTTAATTTTATTTTTTAAGATTTTACTTATTGAGAGAGAGAGAGAGAGCATGCGCATGAGCAGGAGGAGGGGCAGAGGGAGTGGGAGAGAGAGAATCTGAAGCAGACTCTACGTGGAGCATGGAGCCCACTGAGAGACTTGATCTCACGACCCTGAGATCGTGACCTGAGCCGAACCAACTGAGCCACCCAGGCACCCCAAGAAGACTAATTTTAGATGGGCAGGAAAGGTGAATATTGAGTAGAAATAAAAAATCAAGAAGGGGAAAATGATGGTGGTGTTGATTACTGTGGTAGCAGTGAAGATGGTAAGTGGTCAGAGTTAGGGATATGTTTTGAAGATGAAATTACTGCTTGTCTAGTCAGCTCAGGCTGCTATAACAAAACTACTGTAGACTGGGTGGCTTAACAAAAATTTATTTCTTACAGTTCTAGAGACTGAGAAGTCCAAGATCAAAGTACTGTCTAATGTTATTCCTCACGAGGGACCTCTTCCTGGTTTGCAGAGGGCGGTCTTGTATCCTCCCATGGGGGTGGGGAGAGATCTCATCTGTCTTATGTCTCTTCTTATAAATAAAGGCACTAATTCCATTCATAAGTACTTCATGCTCCTGACCTCTCAAAGGTCTCACCTCCAATAACATCACATTGAGGCTGTGGCTTCAACATGGGAATTTTGGGGGGACACAAGCATTCAGCCCATAACCTTGGGTTAGTTATGAGGATTGCTCCTAGGGTCACACAGTTTTGTTAAATAAAATCTCCAGCACCCATTAGAATCAGTGAACAGCAAAGAAGAATCATAGTCATATGGAAGCTTTTTTAATAACGTGGATAAACAACCCTGTAAACACAATCACAAAATTAATGTTATTCTAGTTCTTTGACTTGTGCCTCAAAATTCTGAATATAATCTAAATTAAGTCAACTATCATTTTTCATTCTTTCATTCAAAACAAAACAGGTAATGCCTGGGTGGCTTAGCTGGTTAAGTATCTGCCTTCAGCTCAGGGTCCAGGGATTGAGTCCCCCACCAGGCTCCTTGCTCAGCAGGGAGCCTGCTTCTCCCTCTGCCTGCCATTACCCCTGCTTTTGCAATCTCTCTGACAAATGAAATCTTTAAAAATAAATAAATCAATTAAAATTTTTTTAAAACTCAGAAATTTTCCATGACATATGTCTTAAGAGAGTTGTTAGAATTGGTAAGGAATTAAATTTATTTTTTGAAGAATCCTATTGCTTGCTTTGTGGTTAGGCACAATAGCTACTGAGAAATTTATATTGTCTATTATTAGTAGTATTAGGGTTTTTTTTTTTTTTAAAGCGTCTTTGCTATTTTGGGAATCATTTTTAGTTACCTATAAGGCTGTTTCCTCTGATAGAAATGAGATAAAAGGCTGATATCCTGTATGTGCTTGCTTTGAAGATTTGTTGTTCAAGGAAAAGTTAACAAGATGGTAATAGTTTGAAAGGTAGAAACCAGTTTGACATTATTTTTTTCTCTTTTGCTTTAAAATATTTTGAGCAAATTCAGTGAAGAATTTTATGCAAGATTTATTTTTGTGGGTTTTCTCAAAAATTTAACCAGAGGCAGGGAATCTGGGCAGCTAAGTCAGTTGAGCGTCTGACTCTTCATTTTGGCTCAGTATTAAATACTATATTAATATTTTATTAAATATACCTACTAGGAATTTCCAAAATGCAGATAATTTGAGCAGTTCAAATTCCTACCCATCTTCCTGAGCAGATTTAATTGCATCCAATATTTCTTAAAAAAAAAAAAAAAGATTTTATTTACTTATTTGAAAGAGAGAGCAAGCGCATGAGTTGGGGACTTGTGGGGGAGGGGAAGAGGGCGAGGAAGACTCGGGGCTGAGCAGGAAGCCTGATGTGGGCTTGATTCCAGGACCCTGAGATGATGACCCAGGCCAAAGGCAGATGCTTAACCCCAAGCCGAAGGCAGACACTTAACAACTGAGCCACCCAGGCGCCCCTGCATCTGGTATTTCTATAACACATGTCTTAGCATCCTCTGCTATAGCAAGTGGGGGCGTCCTCTTCTGACATTTAGGTTCGCTTTAGGGCTTTCAAAACAGCATTACAGAGACATGTATTCTTCTCTGGCTATCAGTGTTGCCTCTCCATTTTCACCCTTAAGTGATTTTCTTTTTCTAAGTATCCCCAGCAAGAACGACTCCAGAACATTAAGATTATTGAGGTTATGGAAAATGTATGCAGAAGTTTTTTGTTCTTAGAGGAATTTAACTTTGGAAGAGGATTACAGAATACTAAGGGGTGTAATGGGAGCACTCGGGAGTGATTAACTCCAGGTCAAGGTCTAAGGAAGGTTTCACAGTAAAACTTTGAAAGGGTCTTGAAAGTATATTGTGTGTTCAGGAAGTAATTAGTAGCTATCATGTTTCTGTTAAGTAGGCTCCACACCCAGTGTGAAGCCCAAGGCAGCAGGGCTTGAACTCACGACCCTGAGATCAAGACCTGAGCTGAGATCAAGAGTCAGACGCTTAATTGACAGAGCCATCCAGACAACCGGATAGCTGTCATTTACTGAGCAGTTACTATATGCCAGCAATTGTCTTAGTTTTTTTTTTACATCATTTCATATTTAATCCTTACAACAGCCTTATAGAATGAATACCCGTGTCTTTTGTGGCAGAGAGTACCAAAACCTGTATCAGTTATACTTAACCTCTTTGTGCTCTGTTTTCTCTTCTTCAAAATGAGGATAATGACAGTATTTATATCTCATGGATTATTACAAGCATGAGATGAGGTAATATTGGTAAAGTGAGTAAAATTATGCCTGATTTATAGATTTATAGTAACACTCAATAAGTGTTATCTGTAATAATATGATCATTCTATAGATAAGGAAGCAGGCTTAGGAGGATTACATAATTTGAGGTTACACAGCCAAGAACCAAGTCTGGCGATATTTGAACTCTAGCTCTAAACCACTGGCGGATGTAAATTATTTGATGTTCTTGGAGTGTTCTTGATGTTCTTAGCATGTAAGCAAGGCAAATGGCAGGAATCAAGCTGGAAAGAGAGCGTGAAAGATCATCTATATCATAGAGAGGAGTATGGACTTTATCTTGTCTCTGGACACCATGAAATATTTACGTGTTTACTTTTATCCTTAAACCAAAAACCATTCGAGCAGCAAATTTATGACCATATTTTATGTAGCACTATAAGAGCGCACATATATGTATCTATGACATTTTTAAAAAGCTTTAAAACTTCATGACTGGCTTATCCCAATTTTTTTTCATTAATTTATGTTGACCATGTGTTTATTTTGCCATTTTGTTGGTATTGACTAGCAAACACCACAAACAGTAGTAGGGGTCAAATGCTGAAAGATAGGCTTGTGGAGGAGAAAACCTAATATTGAGTAAATAATACCTACTAATATAACTTATTTCTGCAAACTCGTGTGGGGGGGTATTGTCCAATTTTTATGTTCTATCTCAGTTCAGTTCTTGGAAGTCCCTTGTCCTTTGGAGTAAGTTTTGATAACCACTTTGGTAGATTATGAAGCACCAGAACCCACCAAAAGTTTTAACTGGCTTGTGATTTGATCATATCTAACTTTTAGAAATATCACTTTGGCAACAGTATTGGAAGGGGGTTGATAGTAGAGGCAGGTAGGTCAGGTCATAGAGGAGGCTATATTATGGTAGTTCTAGAAGAAGAATGGTAAGTACATAAGTTGAGGTTGTTGTACTAGGGATATTACATATACATATTACATATAAAATATACATATAATATTTAAATAAGTTGTGGCAATAATGTCATAACTATTCTTGGTCACTTACGTTATACGAGAGACTTTATATATTATTTCATTTGATCCTTCTAATAACTCTATTGTTGTGTGTTATCACCTTGTTATGGAGTAAGGCTTGGATTGGTTAAGAGTACAAGGCCCACTAACAAGTAAGTTGCAGAAGATTTGAATCCAGGTGTCTGGCCCCAAAGCCTACACTGTTTGTATCCTGTACCATAATGCCTCCCTTATAAATACTGTGGTCTGTACCTACGTTTTATAACATGCTTTTTAAAAATTTTTTTATTTTTTATTTTTTTTTAGATTTTTAAAAATTTATTTGACACAGAGAGAGAAGTCACAAGTAAGCAGAGAGGAAGGCAGAGAGACAGGGTGAAGCAGGCTCCCTGCTGAGCAGAGAGTCCAACGCAGGGCTCAATCCCAGGACCCTGAGATCATGACCTGAGCCGAAGGTAGAGGCTTTAACCCACTGAGCCACCCAGATGCCCCATGTCTTTTTTTTAAAGATTGTGTTTATTTATTTGAGATAGAGCAAGAGTGAGCATGAGTCGGGGGAGGGAGAGAGGGAGAAACAAGCTCCCCACTGAGCAGGGAGCCCAACGTGAGGCTCGATCCCAGGACCCTGGGATCATGACCTGAACCAAAGGCAGACACTTAACCAACTGAGCAACTCCTAAACATGCCTTTTCTATGGCTTGTTTCATTGATGCTGAGTTAAAGATGATTTATTCTGTTTACTTAGGAATAACCTTCTTACATTCAGAGAATCTTCTTATCTCTTTCCCTTCCAAAAAAAGAAATTTTAAAATATTTTTATTAAAGAAGCCAAATATAAACGGAGCACATTGTGTCTCCAGAATATTTCTTTGCATTCTTAATCTAACAATAGCAGTCAGTAAGCAGCACATTGAACTGGCTTTAATAAAAACCAAAGATTGTTTGTTATTAAAATATTTTGATGTATTTCATTCTTCTCTCATAGTTGCCTATTGTGACACTTTATGCTTCATGTATTTTTCCAAGGACATACTTAGTTCTGTGTTCATATGCAAAAGGCTGTATTTTTCTGTGTTTCAGTGCCTGAAATTCAACTAGCAGTAGACAATTATCTTTAAAGATCCATGTCCTGATATCCTTTCTCTGAACTCTTTGCCTTGCATTGACGTGGATTCCCAGGGCTCTAGACAGACTTTCCGAGTTTTTTGACCACACTGCACCATAATAAATACATGTACAATCCATTACACACACACACACACACACACACACAACCGTGAAACCAACATTCTGAAGCAATACTTACCCTTACCTTCATGCAGGGTATTCTGATTAATACTGTTGTTCACTGTTCTATTTCATTAAAAACATTTTAAGATTCTTCCTCTTCCAGTTAGGATGTAGGACTTGAAAAACATTTGTTCCCATAGTAACGAGAAAATCCTGGACAAAATAAAAATCATGCATTTCTCTGGGGCTAGTGAATAGTGGGGCGGGGGGGAATTTTGGTGAACTGAATTCCAAAGTGAATTCCTTTATAAGTGAGCAAAGAGCCATAACAACTTCCATACCTGAGGATAAGAATATAGTCTGGATACAAGTAGCCCTGGCATAGCTGGTGAGGCTTCCCAGAGGAAAGGGAAAAATCTGCCAAGTCTTAGTTCACAGTGTGGACTGTTGGAATTAGAATGTGGTGCTGCTTCGGCAGCACACATACTAAAATTGGAATTGGAGAGTAGATTGGAATCTGGAAGAATCCCACATGCAAAAACAAACCACTTGGCCCAATAATTATCTGCTGTTTCAGTTTTTACTAAGACAGCAGCATTGCAGGGGGTATGAGAGGCACAAAGAAGTTTTATAGTCCCACATATTTGTGCAGTGATATCCTGCCAGGGCTGAATCCAGAATTGAACCAAAAATAATTGAAACTGTACCCATCCTTAGTCCATCTCAAATACTAACAGTATTTAAAAGGTAGCAGCCACTCAGGAGGTTAGAGATGGGGCTAAAACCAGGTGAATTCCATGTAGTAAGACCTGCTACCCAGCTTCAGCTCAACTTGACTCGATGAGGAATCTGAATGATCAGCCTCTCAATCTAATTACCAGAGAGAGGAATGTTTATAATCTCAGAAATATATAAAGAAAAACAAACACAAAGTGTATCTAGTTTATCTTTTCTTCTACTCTTCTTTTATAGGCAGTGTCACGAATATGATTAAAAATTACAAGGTAGTAGGGGTGATTGGCTGGCTCAGTGGGAAGAGCATGTAATTCTTGATTTTGGGATTGTGAGTTTGACCCCACAGTGGGGGTAGAGATTACTTAAATACATACATACATAAATTAAAATTGCAAGACACTAGAAGAAAATAAAATGTGAGCCATAATGAAGAGAAAAAAGAGTCAATAAAAGGAAACCTAAAGGTGACACAGTTGTTGGCATAGCCAACAAGGGCTTTAAGATTATTATAAATAAATTAAATAATATGCAGGAAAAAAATAAATGGGTGAAAATATGGAGTATTTCAGAAGAGGAATGGAAGTGTTAGAAGAACTGGATAGAAAATTTGAAGCTGAAAAATACAATATCTGAAATAAGAATTATTAGATGGACTTAAAATCAGATTGGACTTTGACCTGTAGAATGTTTAATGAACTTGAAAACAGGTCAGTAGAATTTATCTAAACTGAAACAGAGAAAGAAAAAAAAAAAGTTGTGGGGCGCCTGGGTGGCTCAGTGGTTTGGGCTGCTGCCTTCGGCTCGGGTCATGATCTCAGGGTCCTGGGATCAAGCCCCGCATCGGGCTCTCTCTCTCTCTCTCTGCCTGCCTCTCTGCCTGCTTGTGGTCTCTGTCTGTCGGATAAATAAATAAAATCTTTAAAAAAATTAAAAAAAAAAAAAGAAAAAAAAAGTTGAAAGAAAATAAATGAACAGAGCACAAGTAACCTGTGAAATAATATTAAATCATCTAACATATGTGTAGTTAAAGTTTTAAAAGGAAAAGAGAAAGAATGGGGCTTAAACTCACGACCCCAAGATCTAGAGTTGGATGCTCTACCGACTGAGCTGGCCTGGTGCCCCAGGATATAACTTTGTTCAATAAAATCCACCCATTTTAAGTGTATGGTCGGTTAGTTTTGACAAATGTATACGCCCTTGTAACTGCCATCCCAGTCAAGATATATTTTCATCACCCCCAAAAGTTCCCTCATACTCTTTTGAGGTTAGTTCTCACCCTCCTGGCCCTAGACAGCTACAGATCTGCTTTCTTTCATTATAGATTAATTTTGGCTGTTCTTTAATTTCATATAAATGGAATCATACTTTATGTACTTTTTTGTTTATGGATGTTTTGGGGAGATGTCTGCATTGTGCATATGGTGGGTTTTGTTCCTTTTCATTGCTGAGGAATATCCTGTTGCATGAATATATTACATTTGGTTTATGTATTCGCTTGTCGATGGCCTTTAGGCTGTTTCTAATTTGGGCTGTTCTGAATAAAGATGCTGTGAATATATTTATGTAGAAGTATGTGTGTGAACATAGCATTTTTCTTTCACATGAAATACCTACAAGTGAAATTGCTCCTTCATACGGCAATCATATGTTTAATTTTATAGGAAACTGCCAAACTGTTTTCCAAAGTGTGTACCATGTTACAAGGGCACAGTGTTTGAGAGTTCCAGGTACTCCCATACTTAGTATCCTTTCACATTTTAACCATTCTAGTGGGTATGTAGTGGTATCTTGGGTTTTAATTTGCATGTCTTTAATGACTAATGATAGTGTACCACTTCTCAGGTACTTTATTTTACTAACTGGCTACTAATAAAATCTTTTGTAAAAAGATCACATCTGATGCATATTTTAATTATATTGTTTGCCTTATTCATTTGTGATAGTTATTTATATGTTGTGGATTTAAATGCTTGTCAGATATATGTAGTTTGAATATTCTCTGCCTCTGTGGCTTGCTGTTTCATTTTTAAAACATACTTAGAAGAATGCAAGATCTTAATTTCTTCCTTCTGTGGGTTTGTGCTTTTTATGTCCTAAGAAATCTTTTCCTTAGGGTACCTGGGTGGCTCAGTGGGTTAAGCCTCTTCCTTCAGCTCAGGTCATGATCTCAGGGTCCTGGGATCGAGCCTCACATCAGGCATCTTGCTCAGCGGGGTGCCTGCTTCTCCCTCTCCTGCTGCCTTCCTCTTCGCCGACTTGTGATTTTCTCTCTGTCAAATAAATAAATAAAATCTTAAAAAAAAAAAAAGAAAGAAAGAAAAGAAAAAAATCTTTCAAAAATCTTTTCCTTCTCTAAAGATTTTTTTTGTCTATGTTTTCTTCTAGGAGGTTTATAGTTTTATTTGTTGGGTTTAGGCTTATGATATATTTCAAGTTAACTTTTGTAAATGCTGTGTAATGGTCAAGGCTAATTTTTTTCCCCTGGAAATATCCATTTGTTCCAAAGCAATCTATTAGAAAGATTATTTTTCCCCAGCTTTGTGGAAGTCTATTGACTATATTAAGTGTCGGTCTCTTTCTAGACTCTGTACTGATCTATTGATCCATTTGCTTCTGCTTTCACTAATACACATTGTCTTGATTACTGTAGCTTTACAGTGTCGAAATCAATAGTATATGTTCTTCAACTTTCTTATTTTTAAAAAGGTTTTAGGCTATTTGAGGTCCTTTGCATTTCCAGATAAATTTAAGAATCAGCTTGTCAATTTCTGCAACAAAGCCTACTGTGATTTTGATTAGGACTGCGTTGAATCTACAGCTCAATTTTGAGAGAATTTGATGTTTTAACAAAATTTAATCTTCTTGTTCATTAATGTGATGGATCTCTATTTAGTAGCTCTTTAATTTTTTTTCTTAGCAATATCTTGTATTTTCAGTGTACAAGTTTTGTACCCCTAAGCATTTCATGATTTTTATGCAACTTTTTATGTTATTTTACATTTCACATTCCAATTATTTATTCCGTGTATGTATAAGTACAATTTCTCTCTTACATATTGATCATGTATCCTGAGACCTTGCTAAATTCCCTGATGAATTTTAGTAGCTTGTTACTGTAAATTTCTTAGGAATTTCTGTTTTTTTTTTAAGATTTTATTTATTTGACAGACAGAGATCACAAGTAGGCAGAGAGGCAGGCAGAGGGAGACGGTGGAAGCAGGCTCCCTGTGGGTCTCCATCCCAGGACCCTGGGATCATGATCTGAGCCAAAGGCAGAGGCTTTAAACCACTGAGTCACCCAGGCGCCCCTCTTAGGACTTTCTACATATACAATCATGTTTAATTTCTTTTCCGTTTTCTTTCTTTTCCCTTTTTTATGCCATAAGTTTATTTACAAACATATTATGCTGAATTCAAGAGTTTGACTCATTTTTCAAAGAGATTGAACCTCTTAAATGTTCCTTTTCACATCTGTTTAATGGATTAATTAAAACATCCTTATTTCTTAAGCAGCTGGTGTCTTACTATTTAAAAAAAAAAAAAAAGGTGCTGCAAATCCAAATCCAGAGTACACAGTTATCATAATCAGTAACTACTACTTGTTTTCCACTGAAAATGACAAATTCTTCCCTAAGCCCTTTTCATAGTGGCTACTACAGACCACAGAGGTTGTGAACCACTAGATGGTCTGTCCCAATGTAGCACTGTAGGGAGTTCTGTAAAAGGTGTAGGGACCCAAGATCAATGGCAGCACCACACCAAGTCCTCCTCTTTTTCATGACCTTGTTCCTCAGTGTGTCAGAGCCGAAAGGGCACTTTCCCTATAAATGAAATAAGAGTATTGAATAAAAGCAGTGAAAGAAGATATCCTTGCCTTTTCCCAATCTTAAGGGAAAGGTGTCAAATCTTTTACCACTTAGTATAATATTACCTTGGTTTTTTCATAGTTGCCATTTATCAGATTGTGGAAATTCAATTTCTGATTTGCTAGAAGGTTTTTTCCCCCAATTATGAATAAGTGTGAAATTTTTTCAAATGCTTTATTGCATCTACTAAGATAATTACAAGGGGACTTTTTTCTTTATCTCATAAATATAAAGATTTTTTTATTTTAAAGCAACTTTGCATTCTCTTATAACTCTACTTAGTCATGACTCAGTATTTTTTGTGTTTATGACTTACATTCGCTGATGTTTTGAAAGGACCTTCACATGAGTTCATGAGTTCTGTTCTATATTTTTCTTCCCTTGTAGTGTCTTTGGTTTTCCAACAGGGTAATGTTGGTCTTACAAAATGAGTTAAAAATGTTTCCTCTTCTGTTCTCTGGAAGAGTTTGTATAAGATTAGTATTATGTCTTTGAATGTTTAATAAAATTAACAAGTGAATGTTTAATAAAATTAACAAGTGAAGCTGTGTGGACCTGGAGTTTTTTTAATGTAAGGCTTTCAATTAAAATTTTAATTAAAAAAAATAGAGACACTCAGAATTCCTGTATCTTCTTGTGTCTGTTTTGGCAATTTATATCTTTCAAGGAATTTGTCCATCTCATTTAAGTTGTCGAGTTTACTACAACAAATTTATTCATAATCATTCTTTATATCCTTTTATGAAAGATCTGTAGGTAATGACCCCTTTTTCATTCCTCATACTTTTAATTTGTGCCTTTTCTTCTTTTTTTCTTTGTTCAGCCCACTTAGATGTTTATCAATTTATTGACATCTCAGATAACTTTTTATGTTTCATTGATTTCTCTGTTGTTCGGTGGTTGTTATTTCATGAATATTTACATCTTACTATTTTCTTCTACTTGCTTTGAGTTTAATTTACTTTTTATTCCTTCTTAAGAAACAACCTTAAATCTTTGGGATTTTTTTTTTCAGATATAAGTGGAATAATGACATTCAAATTTCACTATAGGATTTAGAAGCATGTAATACTGAAACGGATGGTACATTGCAGGATGGGCAGTAGGATAATTTAGACAGATGTTAATGTAGAGCATTAATCTGGAGAATAATTTAAAATGATGACTTGAGGGGCGCCTGGGTGGCTCAGTGGGTTAAAGCCTCTGCCTTCGGCTCAGGTCATAATCCCAGGGGGATTATGAAGTGAGGCCCATTTAGGGCTCTCTGCTCAGCAGGGAGCCTGCTTCCTCCTCTCTCTCTCTCTCTCTCTCTCTCTCTCTCTCTCTCTGCCTGCTTCTCTGTGTACTTGTGATCTCTGTCTGTCAAATAAATAAAAAAATTTTTAAAACTTTAAAAAAATAAAGTGATGACTTGAAACTTAATGGAATAAAATGTGTTTTAACTTGAAACAGCAAGATACAGTGTTTCCAAACTTTTTTCTTTTTATAACATAAGCATTTCCAAATATCTTGGCATTTTCCAGATATCTCTTGATTGTTTATTTTTCTTTTTTTTTTTTTTTTTTTTAAAGATTTTATTTATTTATTTGACAGAGAGAAATCACAAGCAGATGGAGAGGCAGGCAGAGAGAGAGAGAGAGGGAAGCAGGCTCCCTGCCAAGCAGAGAGCCCGATGTGGGACTCGATCCCAGGACCCTGAGATCATGACCTGAGCCGAAGGCAGCGGCTTAACCCACTGAGCCACCCAGGCGCCCCTGATTATTTATTTTTAATTAAGTTCCATTGTGTGTTAGAGAATCATTCTCAGGATGACTTCAGTCATTTAAAATTTATTAAGTTTTATTTTATTGTCCAACATATGGTTTACTGGTTAATATTCCATGTATGCTTGAATATATGTTCTATTGTTGTTGGGTGTAGTGTTCTAAAATGTCACTTAGGTCAAGTTGATTAATGGTGGTATTCAAGTCTTTTATCTATTTCCTGATTTTCTGTCAATGGGGCTATTACTCATGAAGAGTAATGAAATCCTCAATAAAATTACAGATATGTCCATTTGTCCTTTTGGCTCTACATTTTTTGCTTCTTACATTTTGAAACTGTGTTATGATGTACATTAACATTTAGGATTATTCAATCTTGGGGGCACTTGGGTGGCTCAGTCATTAAGTGTTTGTCTTCAGCTCAGGTCATGATCCCAGGGGATTGAGCCCGCATTGGGCTTCTTGCTAGTCAGAAAGCCTGCTTTTCCCTCTGCCACTCCCCATGCTTGTGTTCCCTCTCTTGCTGTGTCTCTCTGTCAAATAAACAAATAAAATCTAAAAAATAAGGGGGGGGGATTATTCAATCTTCTTGACGAATTGTCTCCATTTTTGTTTGAAATGTCTTTATCTCTTTATCTCTGCTAGTATTTCTTGGCCTAACCTCTTTATTTTAACAGAAGTGTCTTGAAATTCAAAATGCAGTTCTTAAAGAAGTGCAGAGTTAGGTCTTGTTTTTTTGTTTTTTAATCAAGTATGATCATCTTTGCCTTTTATTTAGAATTTAGCTCATTTTCAGTTAACATAATTATTAGTATGGTTAGATTTAAGTGTACAGTCTTGCTATTCATTTTCTGTTTCTGTTTGGGTTGGTTTTTTTTTTTTGATTTTTTGGTTTTTTGGGGTTTTTTGGTGGTGGTGGTGGTGATTCTTGCGGTTTTTCTTCCTCCCTGCCACCCCTGTCTTTTTCTGCACTGAGTATTTTTTTAGAATTCGATTCTAAAGTGATTGCTTTAGAGTTCACAGCATACAACTTTAATCTTTCCCCTTGAGATAATGTACTACATGGGGCTCCTGGCTGCCTCAGTCAGAGGAACATGCAACTCTTTTTTTTTTTTTTTTTTAAGATTTTACTTATTTATTTGTCAGAGAGAGAGAGAGAGAGAGCGAGCACAAGCAGACAGAGTGGCAGAGGGAGAAGCAGGCTCCCTGCGGAGCAAGGAGCCCGATGTGGGACTCGATTCCAGGACGCTGGGATCATGACCTGAGCCGAAGGCAGCCGCTTAACCAACTGAGCCACCCAGGTGTCCCAGGAACATGCAACTCTTGATCTACACGTTGTGTGTTTGAGTCTCATGTTGGATATAGAGATTACTTAAAAATAAAATCTTAAAAAAAATGTACTACTTCATGTATAAAGTAAGAAATTTATATATTTCTTTCCATTTTCCTTTCCCTCCTTTGTACTCTTCTTACATTTTATTCCCACATTGCTATAAATTCCACAATATAGTGTAGACAGTGCCAGCTTCATGGGCAGACAATCAGTGTAGCTATACAGGGTCCTGCACTCAAAAGGGCCCTTGTGGGGCTTTATGCTCTGTTGTAGACATCTTGAAATTCTGATAACTTAATCTTTGAATTTGTGGGTTTGTTTGTTTGCTTTTTAAAGATTATTTATTTATTTGACACAGAGATAGAGAGCACAAGTAGGCAGAGCAGCAGGCAGAAGGAAAGGGAGAAGCAGGGTCTCTGCTGAGCAGGGAGCCCACTGTAGGATTTGATCCCAGGACCCTGGGATCATGACCTGAGCTAAAGGTGGATGCCTAACTGTCTGAGCCTCCTGCTTTTAAGACCTTTCAAAAGCTTTGTTAGGGGGGCGCCTGAGTGGCTCAGTGGGTTAAAGCCTCTGCTTTCAGCTCAGGTCATGATCCCAGGGTTCTGGGATCGAGCCCCGTGTCGGGCTCTCTGCTCAGCGGGAAGCCTGCTTCCTTCCCTCTCTGCCTGCCTCTCTGCCTGCTTGTGATCTCTGTCAAATAAATTAAAAAAAAAAAAAAAAAAAAAAAAAAAAAAGCTTTGTTAGGGTAGTTCTAAAGTAGTCTTTATTGTAGGGCTAATTTAGCCCTGCTGACAAGCCATGCCCTCCTAACGTCCTTACTGAATTGCCTGGGTGTTCGATAAGTCTGCTCCTCTATAGATCATTGGAAGTTGGACATTTCCCAGCCCTTTGTGAACTCTGGGTATTAATCAGCTTCCAGGTCCCCTATAGTTGTTCTTTCCCCAGTAATTTGTTTCCAGCAGTGTTACCCTGTGCCTTAGCAGCTTAGTATTTAAACCAAGACTCCAAGGATCCTACATAGATTTCTGGAGCTTTTTCTGTGTTGCTCCCTCCTATCTGATACGGGGCCCCGAAAATGCCATCTTTCCTAGCCCCTCCAAACTCTGATCCATTTATCTGTAACTCAGCAAGCGTATCATGTTCTGTGCTATTTTCTGGACAGAGCCTCCAAGGTGAAAACTGAGCCAACACAGTGCCTGCCTCATTTGTTTTTCTTCATTGAGAGGTTACAGTCCTGTGTTGTCTGTTATCCAATATCAAAAGCATTTATTTTATTTAATCTATAAGTCTGGTTTTGTAGTTATGCTGGGAAAGCAAGTCTAGTTCAATGACTTTTGTGGCCGGTGGTAAGAGTATTTCTTGTCCCTTTCATCATTTTTCTTTCTTTTTTTTCTTTCTTTCTTTTTTTTCTTTCTTTCTTTTTTTTTTTCATTTTATTCATTGATTTGACAGACAGAGATTACAAGTACACAGAGAGGCAGGCAGAGAGAGAGGAAGGGAAGCAGGCTCCCTACTGAGCAGAGAGCCCGATGTGTGGCTTGATCCCAGGACCCTGGGATCATGATCTGAGCCAAAAGCAGAGGCTTTAACCCACTGAGCCACCTAGGCGCCCCGGAATATGAACTTTTTAATTCATTTAAATTTCTCACAAATTCAGGACACCTGGGTTGCTCAGTCAGTTAAGCAGCTACTTTCGGCTTAGGTCATGATCCCAGGTTCCTAGGATCGAGTCCCACATTGGGCTCTTTGCTCAGCAAGGCATTTGCTTCTCCCTCTGCCTTCCTCTCCACCTGCTTGTACTCTCTCTCTCTTTCTGACAAATAAATAAAATCTTAATATTTGTTTATTTATTTGACAGACAGAGATCACAAGTAGGCAGAGAAGCAGGCAGAGAGAGAGGAAGAAGCATGCTCCCTGCTGAGCAGAGGGCTTAATGTGCAACTCGATCCCAGGACCCTGGGATCATGATCTGAGCGGAAGGCAGAGGCTTTAACCCGCTGAGACACCCAGGCGCCCTTTTCATCATTTTCTAATTGAGGTAAAATTCACATAAAACTATTAATAATTTAAGAGCATATCCTCAGGGCGCCTGGGTGGCTCATTTGGTTGAGCTTAGACTTGGTTTCAGCTCAGGTCTTGAACTCATGGGTTGTGAGACTGAGCCTTCACCCCTACCCCACATTCCCTAACCCTCCCCATTGCACCCTCTGTTGGGCTCTGTGCTCAGCGGGAGTCTGGTGGAAGAGTTTCTCCTTCTGTCCCCCCCCCCACACTCACACAGCTGCCCTCTCTCTTTGTCTGTCTAAAGTAGATCAGTCGTTAAAAGTATACTCTTACATCAGTTTTTAAATCAACTTTCAGAATGATCCAGATTCTTCCTATTTTGTCAGATATTTATGTTTGATCAAATAAAATGTTTTAAAGGATTTGGAGTGAGAAGCTTTCCCATGTAAGGCTTGAGTTAGTAAAACAGAACATCAGTATTCTCTTTTCCAGAGAATTTCACTTACCTGAATGGACTCAAATTGGTTTCTTTTTAATATGTTAAGAACACAGAATCCTGTATATGATAAGTTATATTATACATTACATTTTAAGCTGATAAAGTATAGCTGATGGGTTTCTTGGATGAAAGTAAATCCTCAAGGAGCTACCTGGGTAGCTCAGTGGGTTAAGCCTCTGCCTTCAGCTCAGGTCATGATCTCAGGGTCCTGGGATCGAGTCCCACATCGGGCTCTCTGCTCAGCAGGGAGCCTGCTTCCTCCTCTCTCTCTCTCCTCTCTCTCTCTCTCTCTCTCTCTTTGGCTGCCTCTCTGCCTACTAGTGATCTCTCTCTGTCAAATAAATAAAATCTTAAAAAAAAATAGAAAGAAAGTAAATCCTCTAAATAAATAAATAAATAAAAACAAGGAGACCTAGGGGTGCCTGGGTGGCTCAGTGGGTTAAAGCCTCTGCCTTCAGCTCAGGTCATGATCCCAGGATCCTGGGCTTGAGCCCCACATCGGGCTCTCTGCTCAGTAGGGAACCTGCTTCCCACCCTCCCACCCCACTTGCCTCTCTGCCTACTTGTGATCTCTGTCAAATAAATGGATAAAATCTTAAAAGAAAAAAAAAAGGCGGGGGGTGGGTATGGGACTTGATGAAGGATCACCTCTTTGGGAGCAAAGAATAAGGGAAAAAAAAGTTTGATTAGTACCCTTTATTCCAAGCATGGTATTTTATTATGCTTCTAAAACCATGCTTGATTTTTCATATTTGTACATCTTTTGTTCTGTCGCTGTTTCTTCTGTTGAGATACCCATTATGGTGATTGAGTGCTCTCCCTCCTCTTGAAGTTGTGAGTCCTGCCTGCTGTCTTAGTCATCTTTACTGGGAGGGAAGTCTGACTCATTTCGTGGTAATAAGAAAAAAAATCCTAAAAATTGTTGAAGTTGTCATATTTTCTCAGTCTCTGTTTTTGTTAGAACCATTGCAGCGAACTTGAGGAAGTAATCTCTAGGGATAAATGTGTGAGTTGGCCTGAGGGAGTTTTCCAAAAGATGAAGCTGTGGAGAGATCTAGGACTTGAAAACTGGGCCGGCACTTGGGGCTTGGAGTGTTTCTGGTAGTGGAGGTCAGCGCAAGGAACTGGGGATGTGAGGGGGGAGGGGTATAAAGGAGCGCACGGAGCAGGAGAGCCACGCAGAGGGGGTGCTGGGGAGGAAGCTGACTCCGAATTCAATTCGGTTTAAGTCAGACATGAGATGCCTCTTGGTTTGGGGAGTGATTCTTATTTTTTGGAGGGGACAGAATCAGAGAACTTGTATATGAGAATAGACAAGCCACATTATAAAGAGTTTAATCTGTCAAAAATTGGAACTGTGAAGTCAGATACAAAGGTAAATTCTCTGTACTGTCTAGGTAGATACCTGTCTAGTTAGAATGCATTAAAACTTTTTTGTTTTTGAAATCATTTGTCCATATTTTGAAAGTTGCCGTGTATCAGTACGTATGTTTAGGAGCAAGTAGCATTTGTTTATAATGCCCGCGTCTGTTAGGAGTGTCTTAGGTTCCTCTGCTACCTGATTGCCACTGAAACACCATCAATACACATCATTCATAATTGTGTGTGAAGTCCATAAATCTAGCGTTTGTTGCTCGTGATCTTCAAGTTAAAAATTTCTTTGTTCCTGCGGTCTCTGGGCGGCTCAGTCAGTTAAGCCACTGCCTTCAGCTCAGGTCATGATCCCAGAGTCCTGAGATCCAACCCTGCATCGAGTTCCCTGCTCAGGGTCTGCTTCTCTCTTTCCCTCTGCCTGCTGCTCTACTTGTGCTCTCTCTGTATCTCTCTGTCAAATAAATAAATAAAAATCTTAAAAAAAAAAAAATTCTTTGGCCCTTAAATTTTTTTAACCCTAGCAAATTTGATCTTTCTTCCCAGTTTGATCCATTCGTACCTTCCAGTCATTCATACATTACATACATTCACATATTAACAAAGGAAAGGTAAAGAAAACATTGACAAAGACTGATGAAAACCTCTACTAGGCTCCTAGGAGAGAGAAAAATACAGTTGACCCGTGAATGACACAGGTTTGAATTGTGCAGGTTCACTTCTAGGTAGATATTTTGCGATAAGTACAGGACAGCACTGTAAATATATTTTCTCTTCCTTAAGATTTTCCTTAATATTTTCCCTGGTTTTTTTTTATAAGAATACAGTATATTTAAAAAAGAATACAGCATATAATATGTATAACATACAAAATATGTGTTAATCAGCTGTTAATGTTATGGGTAAGGCTTCTTCCTGCCATCTGTAGGCTGTTGGTAATTAAATTTTGGAGAAGTCAAAAGTTATATGCAGATTTTCACAATAGACCATGTCTGTTGTGAGGAAAACGTGAGTCTCAAGCACACCCTAAAATCCTTAGGACTACTCTATAAACATCAGAAGTGACAAAATGATTTTCAGTTTAATAGTGAGCGGTGGCTGATTGGGCCTTCACATTGTACGCATTAGTCTTTATGGACAGTTCTGGGCCTGGGCCCCAGATGGTGTGGGCAGGTCACGCACAGCAAGGGCTGGGGACTGTGGTGGCAGTGGCAGCAGCCAAAAAAAGAAAGAGTTCTGCAACAACAGCTTTGGTATTTCGGGGCTTAGGGTTTGTTTTTTTCCACCCACATTAGTTTAATATCTTAAGGTTATTTATTTATTTATTTATTTATTTTTAAAGATTTTATTTATTTATTTGACACACAGAGATCACAAGTAGGCAGAGAGGCAGGCAGAGAGAGAGAGAGAGAGAGAGAGAGGGAAGCAGGCTTCCTGCGGAGCAGGGAGCCCGATGCGGGGCTCGATCCCAGGACCCTGAGATCATGACCCGAGCCGAAGGCAGCAGCCCAAACCACTGAGCCACCCAGGCGCCCCTCTTAAGGTTATTTAGAATGATTTTTTTTTTTCATTCAATCCTCATCAGAGTCTATTTGCAGGCCAAGCTGATTTTCCTACAAGCTTGTAGGAATGTTTGAAAGGAAAGTTGATGGAAGCCCTGATTAGCAATTGTCCCGCCTAGAATAAATTTTGCGTGTGAATTGTGTATCAGTTTTGGTCAGCTGCCCTGACAGAGCTGGGCCAAGATATTTTCCTGCCTGTTAATCAAGGCCCCACAGACAAAGCTCAAGGAAGGATGACCCCTGCCTCAGGAAGTTTTGAATCAGTTGCTATTTATAACCAGTATACAGTAGAACTTGAGATCAGGTCTTTACTCAGTTGATAAGAAAAGTTCTATGCCAAGTTTTACATTTGAGGAAACATTTATGGGCCTAAATGAGTGAAGCCTGTCTGTGAAAGGAAGGACTGTGACAGTGCCTGCAAGTATTTTTGCCGATTTGGGTCAAGGGTGTGGTGGCTGCAGTGTGCAAAAGTTCAGTGGGTGACAAAATAAAGTTATGATATTTTAAAGCAAAGCAACTGATAGTTAATGGCACATTGACTTGTCGTTAGCACTGTGCGTATGGAGTCCTGTGCTGCAAAATGGGAAAGTTGAAATAAGGGTATGTTGAAATAAGGGATAGTATTATCTCCCAACACAGAAGAGGTGGAAGAAATTAGGTATTGATGTGTTTCCAGACTAACTGGATCTTTCTCTGGGTGTATGCATAAACTTATTAGTTATTTGGGAGGTATTTCTATATATGTATGCTTTTTATAATACTCTGATGGTTCTTGTTTTGTTAAGAGAAGTTTTCATAAGGAATTGATTTTACAAAGTAATATTGTATACTACTATATGTAATCTCTTATAAAACCTCCTTCTATGTAACTTAAGGAAATTAAATAGGGCAGAACATTAAAGCTGACAATTTGAGAAATATCACAAGGTAGTTATTTTCTCTGTGTTCTAGCACCATCTTAGGAATGCCTTTATGGAGTTGAATGATTTAGTGGATGATAAGTATATTTTTACATATGCAGTGTAAATGAATTGTTTAGGGAGAGATAGGCAGTGTTTTAGTGGACTTTAGGAAATTATAAAACTGTGTTAACATATGATTGTCTCTTTTTAATAGGAATATTCAACATAAAGTTGCAGCCATTTTCCACAGGATCAGTAATCAAGATTTTTCTTTTTAAAAAGAGATTTCCAGGTTAAAGATGAAAGGAAAATGCTGGAATTGTTTGGATACTAAGTGACAGGATAAAGAGTGCGGTATTTCACAGTTACTTACAATGGAGCCTCAGTAAAATCCGTACTTTGTCATGCACCCAACTGGGAACATGGATGCCGGTTTTTCTCGTTCTGCTGTTCAGACACTGTCAAGAAGCCACTGCAAAAATATCAAACAAAAAATTTCTCAGTGGGAAGGAAGAGCTAACGGTATATCTAATCCAGAGAAGTGGCATCCGAAGGACTTTGGAGTGAGATATACTAACTGCCATCAAGAGATTCTTCTTAAGAAAAGTCCTGTTGCTGAGGCAAAGAGCAAAAAGTTGGATATAACCAACTCTCGAAGTGTTGGTCTAGACGTTAATGAAGATGCTAACAGCCCCGATCAAACTGAGGACGAAAGTGGGCAGTGTGGATGTGATGACCCACACCTCTTTAGAAATGAATCGGAATCCAGCTGGGTATGTTCTAGAGTCAAACAGATTGAAAGCTGGAAAGGGGTTGTTCTGGATCCAGAGACTTCCTTACCTCTGGGAAACTTCTATACCTCCCAGATACTGTGGAAGAAAATAGAAGCACTCCCCCCGGATAAAGTCTTAAATTTGGCTTTAGAACGCTGTGACTCTTCAGAAAAAGAAAATTTCAGAGTTCTGGATAGTTCATGTGGAATAACCAAGAGCTTAGAAAATATTTACTCTGAACCCGAGGGACAAGAATGCGGACCTTCTATAAATCCTTTACCCAAACCTCGCAGGACATTCAGATATTTATCTGAATCCGGTGTTATGCCATCTAAGGAAAGAAACTGTGACAGAAAATACTGTGAAAGTAATTCCTGCACAGAGGCTTCTTTGGCCTCTTCTCAGGAACCTGAACCAAAGAAATACAGCAGAAAAATCAGAGGGAGATCTAAAAGGTGTGTTTTTATTTGCTCCGTAATGATTTCTAAGTATTGCCCTTACAGAGCTGCTGAGCTGCTTTTCTCTTTTCAAAGCCATTTTCATTTCCCTGCCTGGGTTACATGCCTAGTTTGATTTTACAGATGTTGATTAACCCAAGGGAAAAGTACCTACAAAAGGAAATAATACCTAAGACAATTTGCGGACATAAGAACAACGGGAAAACTTGCATTTTGTATCATGTAAGAATGTGTAGGGAAGTAAGTACGTTCTTCTGCTTCATTTAGGACATGCTCGTCTTGGCTTCACTTTTCATCAGAGTGAATTTTATAAAGTTATGCAATAAAGAATGTGAATGTAGTTGGCCAAAGGCCTCCAGTTTTCTCATGGCGTATATAAGGTATCAGCCTAGTTTATTATTCTTAGGTATATGATAAAACACCTTTGTAATTTTGCATGCAAGTCCTTTACTTACTGATTTCTAGCATACCAATTTAAAGAACACTAGCGTTTCATTTATTTTTTTTTTAAAGATTTTTTTTATTTATTTGACAGATCACAAGCAGGCAGAGAGGCAGGCAGAGAGAGAGGAAGGGAAGCAGGCTCCCCGCTGAGCAGAGAGCCCTATGCCGGCTTGATCCCAGGACCCTGAGACCATGACCTGAGCCGAAGGCAGAGGCTTTAACCCACTAAGCCACCCAGGCTCCCCATTTTTTAAAGATTTTTTTAAATTTATGTATTTAACAGACAGAGATTGCAAGTAGACAGAGAGGCAGGCAGAGATAGAGGAGGAAGCAGGCTCCCGGCTGAACAGAGAGCCCAGTGTAGGGCTCGATCCCAGGACCCTGGGATCATGACCTGAGCCGAAGGCAGAGGCTTAACCAACTGAGCCACCCAGACGCCCCAAGAACACTAGAGTTTTAAAACAATATAACTTTAAAACATATCTCCTTTCTTAAGGAAATCCTTTGAATTTGAGGATATTCAGCACTTTCGAAATCGGAGCTCACAGAAGATTCATGAAGAACTTGGAAGAAATTCCGGCTCAGCACTTTATTACACACAGTCGGAGGACAATATCTATGAGGATATAATATGTACGTGTCCACAAACTTTGCAGTTAAATTTAATGAGTATGTACTTGGTGGGGCCCTTAACTGTAGGATGGTATTTTCTTTTATAATCAAGCGTATGTTGCTGTAGCTGTTTCTTTTATTTTTTTTTAAGATTTTATGTATTTATTTGACAGAGAGAGACACAGGGAGAGAGGGAACACAAGCAGAGAGAGTGGGAGAGGGAGAAGCAGGCTTCCCGCCACAGAGCAGAGAACCTGATGCAGGGCTCGATCCCATGACCTGGGATCATGACCTGAGCCAAAGGCAGACAAGCTTAACAACTGAGCCACCCAGGCGTCCCACTGTTTCTTTTAAATATGGAAACTTTTGTCATATAAATTCTTTTATTTTTGAATGGTTTTTGTAGCCAGTTTAGTGGACTGCTGAGTTCAGAAGTAGATGTTTATAATATATAGTATTTTGAGAATTCTTTTAGCTTGGTGGGATGCCTGAGTGGTTTTCAAGCTTAAAGGGCCAGCAATATAGACTAGGGAGCCGAACATAGTTCTTTATTTCTCCTCCTAGCTGTAGTCCCTTTGTTTCCATGTAACTGTGTTTCTCTAAACTTTGTTTTCCCATTATTTTTCAAGATCCCGCCAAAGAAAATCCCTATGAAGACATTCCAGTGCACCCTTTACCCATGTGGAGATCCCCTTCAGCTTGGAAGCTACCACCCCCAAAAAGTGCTTTCAGAACACCAAAGGTAAAACCAAAGGATCAGTATGAGAAAACATTATATGTAATTAACCTAAGAAAACCCAAGATTCTTGTTTGTGATCCCCAAAAAATGTTAAAGTGGTTTAACTAAGGCCAAGATGAAGAGGCACTGAAATATGGGTCTTGTTGGTAGCGGTGGTTTTTGTGTTCTTTGTGGGGTTGTGGGGGGCAGCACACAACTTTTTATTTTCTTTCGTTTTGGGGTTTCTGTTCACTTACTAGCACTTCAAAAATATGAGATTATGCACACCTTTAGACAAGCTACTAGCTTTTCGTTTCACTGTAGTTACCACAGCTCCCTATTAGTCCCACAACACTCTGTGCCCTAAATTACCTGACTTTTCCCTGAAAGCATTCGTCAGCCTGGCAGGCAAAGACTGCCTTGAGGTTAATGAGGACTCTGAGTTGTTGTTTTCTGGAAATGTGATGACATCTTTGTAGAACATTGGATTAGAAACCTGATAAATGACTTTACAAATGGGGAAAAAGAAATTCTGATATCCTCAACTGAGGTGACTTTAAAGACAAGAGACGTGGTTTTCTGAGATAACTTGACTTTGACACATTGTCATTCCCTACACGATCTTACCCTTACCAATACATCTTCTCCTGTTTTAGCTTCCTCCCAAACCACATTTCCTCAACCGGAAGACTATGGAACTGAAGAGCTCCCAAGCTTATTTACGGTCAAAGCTCACAAAGGATACCACTTTGCCTGTCACTTTAACTGAATGGAAGCTTTTCCGAGCTGGAGAAGTTGCAAACAGGAAGAGGAAAAATCTTCCAAGAGTAAGGACTCTAGTACTTTCATTCTTTGACTCTTACTTCATTTCCATAAATGAGAATAAATACACTTTAGACTGAAATGAATAATAGGTTAGAACTGATCTACTGGAGGGGCAGCTGGGTGGCTCAGTGGGTTAAGCCTCTGCCTTCAGCTCAGGTCATGGTCTTGGGGTCTTGGGATTGAGCCCTACATTGGGCTCTGCTCAGCCAGGAGCCTGCTTCCCCCTCTCTCTCTGCCTATCTCTCTGCCTACTTGTGATCGCTCTCTCTGTGTTAAATAAATAAATAAAATCTTAATTAAAAAAAAAAAAGGACTCATCTACTGGAATGAGAAGATTTGGAAAGCAGCCTTAAAGTTTAGGTTTTTGCTCATGCAAGAAGAATGCATGAGTGCCTTTTGCCAGGGCTTTTTTATGGATTTGGAAAATTGATTTTAGATGGAAGGTTTCACTTCAGTTACCTTAGTTCTCATTAAAATCAGCTGCCTGTTTCAAGGAAGCACTAGAATCTCATGTAAGAGGACATTCTGTTAAGCTGGCTTCAGTGTTGTTCTTTTCTTTCTTTTTTTTTTTTTAAGATTTTATTTATTTATTTGAGAGAGAGAGAGTGCACAAGCCGGAAAGAGGCAGAGGAGAGAGAGAAACAGACTCCCTGCAGAGCAGGGAGCCGGGCATGGGGCTCCATCCCAAGACCCTGGGATCATAACCTGAACCAAAGGCAAACGCTTAACTGACTGAGCCACCCAGTCGCCCCAGTGCTGTTATTTTCACTCACTCATTTAGTTGCTGAAGTGAACACTTTTATGCCTGAGTTTACAGATTTTCAGTAATCACAAAGTATATGCCTTTAATTTTGGACAAAAATTTCCATTTGGGGGAAGAAGAAAGAAATCTGACTCTTGCTTGGGAATAGAAATTATCAACAATTACATTAAATAAATTATTTTTCTCTCAAGGGAGAAAAGGCAGTAAATCTAAACCATCTCAGACAGAGCTATTAGGACCAAAATGAAGAAATTGGGATTATTTGTAAACAGATATATATTTTTTTAAGGAGAGACCCTTAAGAAAGTGCATGAAAATATTTTTAAATTCTTTGTTACTTTGTTCTTCTATAATTTAGAACGTCTTCAGGATAACTCTGCAGAAATGAAAAAAAAATCAGATCACTTAAATAGTATTCCTTCCCTTAATCCCATCTGAATGAACTGCATGTATTCATTTGGCACGCAGTTTTTGTACCTGATTTTAACATTAAACAAAAGTCCCAGCTGTTTTTTGGTTTAGTAACTGCTGATCGGTTCCTTGGGAAATATTCTGTTCCACAATACTTTAATTCTTCTGATCTATTTCCTGCCCCTCCCTCTTTATTATGTGAACAGTTAAAGACACACGGTTCTAAAAAAGCACCAAACACATCTCTCTCAGTGAAAGAAAAAAAAAAGCAAACCTCTTCAGCTGTTTACTCTCCTGCATATGGTGAGGAATATGTAAGAATCTGACGTTTAAAGAATGGCTAGGCTTTCTAGAGTAGTTCTGTCCTCTGATCTGTCATGCCGGCACAACAAAGCAGCCTCCTGCATGGCCCAGAGACAACAGATAATGTGTTCACAGGGTCGAGAGTACAAACACAGAAGGGACTGCATTTAAGACGTGATTCTCGGGGGCACCTGGGTGGCTTAGTCGTAAAGCGTCTGCCTTCAGCTCAGGTCATGATCCCAGGGTCCTGGGATAGAGCCCCGCATTGGGGTGCCTACTCAGCGAGGCACCTGCTTCTCCCTCTCTCACTCCCCCTGCTTGTGTTCCCTCTCTCTCTGTGTCAAATAAATAAATAAAATCATTAAAAAAAAAAGAGAGACATGATTCTCGGAATGACATTAACAAATATTGGGGAGTAATGGATTGTAGATTTCAGTGAGACTGATGGAAATTTGCAGTGCTTTTAGTATCATGCCTCGGTGTTT
This sequence comes from Mustela erminea, assembly GCF_009829155.1. Classification (NCBI taxonomy): domain Eukaryota; kingdom Metazoa; phylum Chordata; class Mammalia; order Carnivora; family Mustelidae; genus Mustela; species Mustela erminea. The sequence continues at coordinate 11,645,240 of NC_045623.1, forward strand.
TAGGTACTGTGGATCCCCGAGTACTCAAAGCTCTTTCTCTTCCTAACTTGGGTGATGTGATCCAGCTTTTCCTTTTCTGGTTATTTCCTCAAAGGCCTTTGGAGAAGTGAGTGGGGGGAATGTGGTGATGAATCCTTGATGACCAGGCAGGAATAAACTATTAGTGACCCTCCTTGGATTAAATCCTTTTAGGATGTTCTGTTTGCAATACAAAATTTTGACTTTTGAGTATCTTCAGCCACAGCATTCCATGAGGAAAGCAGTTTTAATTTACTTCCCCTTTGATGACTAGAACTATCCAGGAAGGAAAACCGGTTTCATGGTTTGAAAATCACTGATCTAGTCCATATGCCTCTTCCCCACCCTTCCTTTCTTTCCCTACTGTGAAAGCCTGTGTGGGATTGTTTCCTAGAGTAGATTTCCCAAGGTCTCATATTAGTTGTGTCAACTGTATATAGCAGTATGGTTTCTATCATTTCGTTGGAAGAATATAATAATTCCTGCTGTACCCTACAGTATTTACTGGAAGATAAACGTAGGCTCCTCTTCCTAACTCATAAGCAAAATTACAATTTTATTACTTTATCTCATGTTTCGAGAACAGACAGTTCCCTTTCCTTTATAATATTTGAGGCTCCTTTTGAGTATACTTTTCAAATACTGATTACTAATTACACTATTTTTAGGGGTGCCTGGGTGGCACAGTCAGTTAAGTGTCTGACTCTTGGTTTCAGCTTCGGTCATGCTCTCAGGGTCATAAGATTGAGCCACATGTCAGGCTCTGCGCTCAGCATGGCATCAGTTTAAGATTCTCTCTCCCTCTCCCTCCCATTCCACCCCTAGAGAACATGCTTTTTCTCTCTAATATAAGTACATAAGTCAATCTTTAAAAAAAGAAATAATTACACTATTTGGGTATGTCTCCAAAATACATGTTTGCTCTCATATGTCTTTCCTATAGCCCCTAACAATATCTTTTTATGTTGAATTCCCTTATTTTTTTAATAATGGTAATATTTAAGAACACTGGTAATTTTTCACTTGAATGGCAGCTATAAAATCTTTAAAAGAATAAACTCATCCAGAAATGTGGGAATAATCTGCATATTGGAAGCACATGTTTCTCACATGTTATTTTTCTTGCTCTGGGCTGATTCACTGCCTGTGGATTGCCAGGATTGCTAGAGAAACAAGGACAAAAAAGAAAACAGAAAATTTTCTCAAGCAAATTTGTTGGTTCTTATGTTGCTAACAGTTGTAATTCTGGGCGTTAAATATGTTAAATCAGGATTAATGATTAAAGAAAAGCTTGGAATTTTAAGAAAGAAAGAGAAATATGCATGGAAAACTAATGAATTCCTTCTTTCATTTCTTTTTTAAGTGTATTTACCTAAGCAATCTCTACACCCACGGTGGGGCTCAAACACAGGCTCTACCGACTGAGCCAGCCAGATACCCCAAATTCCTCCTTTTAAAAGTGACTGTTCATCAGCTTGATTTTTTTCTCTCTTTTAGAAAAGATTTTTTTATTTGAGTTTTGTTGACACATCTTTCCTTTTTTTTTTTTAAAACCTACTCTGTGTGCATGTCTGTCTTTCTCTTACACGGCAGCAAAGAAAAAAAATTCCAAGTAATTCTTACTAAGTGGAACCTGCTTTTTATACTAAAGTATATTTGAGAGCCTCCTATTTTTAGGATGTTTCTAAAATAAATTATAATATTAGTGCTCCCAGTAGCAAAGAGAGTATTTGCTTTGACAAAAACTTTGTCAACATGATTATTTTCTTTTGCAAAGAATTCCAGGGAACAGAAATAACTGAGCCTTACCCTGACTTCCAAGTGGAATGAGTATTCTTCTTCCTACTCTGGGCAATAGGGAAGGCTTGGTCAACAAGTAGAATGCAATAGGCAGATTTCTTGCATATTGTGACATAGAGTGACAAGGAATGTCTCTAAGAGCCTGTGCTGGATTCTGCTGGAAATGACATACCCTTTCCTTCTCCTCTTACCCATGTTGTATGGACTTTGTGTTAGAACAACATATCTTAATAAAGATCACTTTAGTTTCAAAATTTTTAAAATGTGAAGGGTTTTATGTATAAAAATGGATCTTTCTCTGAATGAGAATCACTAATTAATATCATCAGAACTTTGTATTGAATCTTTAAAAAGAAAAAGTAGGGGCACTGACTGGTTCAGTCAGTGGAATGTACAATTCTTGATCTGGGGTTGTGAGTACCAGCCCCAAGGTAAGTGTAGAGATCACTTAAAAATGAAATCTTTAAAAACAACAACAACAACAACAACAAAACAAAGAACAAGTTGGTGTTGGTTTTAACTTGTACTTTTTTAATCTTTTTTCAGCTTGTATTGAAAATCGCTGACATATTTGAATCTAAGAGAGGGAAAAAGAGGGTAAAGTTACAGCCATATACTGGAAAAGATGTACCTCCCTCAAAAGGTAAGAATTGTTCCCGATGTCCAGAGCTGTCAGGATTTGAGGGGAAAATCACATAACTTAATGTCTATGTGATTATAATTTTTGGTGTAGTTTCCTACCCTACTTCAATATAACTTTTTTTTAAAGATTTTGTTTATTTATTTGACAGAGAGAGAGAGACAGCAAACAGGGGGAGTGGGAGAGGGAGAAGCAGGCTTCCCACAGAGCAGGGAGTCCAATGCAGGGTTCGATCCCAGGACCCCGGGACCACAACCCAAGCCGAAGGCAGGTGTCCAGCCAACTGAGCCACCCAAGTGGCCCTCAATATAACTTCTTTAGGATAAGGGATTATTTCTATTCTTCCTCAAATCTCTTTTATTTAGTTCTGTGGCAAGTAATAACAACATAAACAAATTAAATAAGTTTAAAAATATTAGAAGCCAGTAAGACTGATTTTCTCTTTTTTTAAAAAAAAAAAAAAAGACTAATCTTCATAGGCAGAATGTATCATTATTTTGTAATCCTACTTTGATTTATAGTCATTTATCAGTATTAACCCTTTAGTGGAGAAATGAGCATATTAGATATATACAGACTACAGGTGTGTGGTGCTCAACTGATAATCATCTACTCAGCTCAGTAGTTTTATCCGTCAGATGCCTAGAGAAAATTTACATTGTCTTTTTTTTTTTTTTAAGATTTTTTAAAATTATTTATTTATTTATTTGACAGCGAGCGAGCAAGAGAGAGCGAGAGATCGCAAGTAGGCAGAAAAGCAGGCGGAGAGAGAGGGGGAAGCAGGCTTCCCGCTGAGCAGAGAGTCTGATGTGGGGCTCGATCCTAGGACCTTGAGACCAAGACCTGAGCTGAGGGCAGAGGCTCAACCCACTGAGCCACCCAGGCACCCCTAAAGATTTAATTTTTTATTTTAGGGAGAGCATGAGTGGGAGGGACAGAGGAACAGGGAAAGAGAATCTCAAGCAGGCTCAGCGCTGAACGCAGAGCCTGACATGGGGCTTTATCTCAGCCGCCTGAGATCACAACCTGAGCAGAAACCAGCAGTGGGATGCATAACCGACTGTGCCACCCAGGCACCCCAAAACTCATCTTACTTAATCAAGAAACTTTCAGCATCCGTAGTAAGTTATTAGAATTTCATATGGATTCATGCAAGATTCTCAACTTGGCTGTCTGGCAAAGAATATGTAGAATTTAGCAATTTTTGTCAAGTGGGAAACAACAGCCAAGTCATACCACAGAAGAAAGTTTCCTATTTTTGCAGACATCCAAAGACAGCAATTTTTTAATTTCCCTTGAAAACCTATCCTGCATTCCAACAATTACTATCTGAAAATAAAATCCTCTATGCTGCAATTTAAGACTCTTTTCTTCTTACTCTAAAATCAGCTAGTCACCATTTTAGATACAAGTGTTCATATTTTTTTCCAGTTTTCATATTTTCAAAAGCAGTTATCAAAACATGTTCCAGTCGTCTCTTCTGCAGAAAAAATAATTTTGGTTATTGTGACTCATAGGTACCTTTTACAGAATGCAGTATTAGTTTTTCTACACCCTTTATCTCATGGACAACGTCCGACAACACTAGGAGGCAGGGACTACCCTAATTTTATAGAGGAGGGAGCGGAGCCAGAGGAGGAAATGTCCGTTTGAAGGAAGGAGCATGGGACCATGAAATCTTATCCTTTATTATCACTAACAGCTACTCTCAATTTTTCTCATAACCCTTGATTTTTAGCAGTTTATTTCTTCTCCATGTGTATCTTTTATCCTCAACAAGGATATTGTCAAAGGCTTTGTGTTTGTGTTAGATACAGAAGATGAAAACTGATGCCAGTTACCATGCTGGACCCTTTCAGACACATTCTCATTAATTTTCTCAACAGCTCTATGTGGCAGATGTTATGTCACTGTTTCTAGATAAGGAAATACATTATAAATTTTAGGTTATGTAAAATTTCAGGATACTGGGGCCCGGACAAATTCTTAGAGAACTTTACCATTTTCTCAGATTAATAGCAGTCTTCTAACAGGTGTACTGTCAAGTACAAGAGTCAATAAGACTCTCACTGAGCTCTTATTCTGTTTGTATGCCTTATTTATGCCTTAAGGATTAGGAATATTTTAGTAGACTTGACTCTAAGATAAGTTTTTGAAGAGCCAAAACCCCCTTTTTTTTTTTTTGCTGTATCATTATTGAAAAAAAAAAATTCAACAGCATGAATGGCGAACTTCTAATAAGCACAAAAACAAAAAAGAAAGGAGCAATCTTCCCCACAACTGCATTTTTCTTTTGCATGGCTCAAAGAAAATACACATTTACCCAGTCTCTGGGAGCAGGTCCTCTAGTGGGTCTGAGGAATTTCTCTCATGCCTGAGGATCTCCTGGTTCCCTATTCACATTCTCACATTTTTTGTTTTCCTCCCTAAGCTTTTGTCTGTAGATCAACAATGACTAGTAGAACCAGATAATTATATTTACCTACTTTGTCAGTACATGCTAAGTTTTACTGAATCTGTTCCAACCTAAACGTTTCTTAACTTTTAGTTATCAGCTCTTACAAAATGGTTTATTGTCCTTCTTCAATTCTGTCATTATAATTTTGGTGTTGAAGTCACATATAAAAAAAGGGACAACCTCTTTCTTTTTTGATCCCTACAGATTCTCAGTAGATTTTCCTATTTGCTTTATAAACCCCTTCACCCTCATTCAGTGTCTTGGAAAGCAGATCATCAAAACCTACAGATGTGAATGTATTAAAGCTATCTAAATGAGCTTTGGTAGCGTCTTTTTCCATTGTATAACCTTTCCTTCCTTTCCCCTTTCTTTTTCTCTCTCTCCAGACCCTTAATAGGCCCCTAAGAAGTGTCTGATGCTAAGGACACAAACAAGACTCAGGAGCTCACAGTGTTTGTTCCTTCATACTAAGTAATGCTTCCTAGCTCCATTATGCTTTCTATCACGGATAATTTGAAGTTATAAAGCCTGTGAGATAGTAGCTATGCTTGCACGTCATCAGAGCATAATGTATGCACTTGTCAAATCACTGTATTGTACACCTGAAACTAATGTAACACTGTGTGTCAACTATACCCAAATCAAAAAAAATTGGGGATGTCTAACTGGCTCAGTCTGTAGAGGGTGTGACCCTTGTTCTCAGGGTCATGAGTTCAAGCCCCACACTGGGTGTGGAGCTTACTTTAAATAAATTAATTAATTTAAAGATTTTTTTTTAAAACAACAACAAAAAAAAAGGTGCCTGACTGGCTCAGTCAGTTCCTGGCTCTTGATCTCCGGGTCATGAGTTCAAGTGCCATGTTCGGGCATAGTTCCTACTTAAGAAAAAAAAAAATCGAACCTGCCAAAACCCATACAACATTTAAATAGTTCCTTTTTCTGTTATATCTCTTACGAAGAAGCTGAAGAAGCAGCATTTTTTAACATTCTCTTATTCCTTATTATTAAATTTAAATGAATATAGCAAGAAATTATAATAATAAACCCCCCCAAGCATCTTAATTGCTCCCAGAAGATTTTATGCACATGTAGATGTTTTTCTACCAAATAATTTTTTATACCATTCAGACTTTGTATATCTTGCTTAAAACAGAAAGTGATATATTTCAGAACTCTTTCAGTACCAACATATGGAGATCCATGTAGCTGTACTACAGTTCATTGTATGGATGGTAGACATTTTGATTGTTTCATATTTTTTTAAAAGATTATTTATTTGAGAGAGAGAGAAGTGGGTGTGGGAGAGGGAGAGGGAGAAACAGACTTCCCTCTGAGCCGAGAGCCCAATTCGGGACCTAGTCCTGGGACCCTGGGATCATGACCTGAACTGAAGGCAGACACCCAACAACTGAGCCACCCAGGTGCCCTGATTGTTTCACGTTTTATTTAACCTATGGATTTGAAGGTATATATATATATATATATATATATATATGTATATATATACACACACACACACACACACACACCCCCCATACACACACACACACATAGACACACACACACTTTTTTTTGCCCTTCAAACAATGCTATGTTATACATCTTTTTGTATATATATTTGTATATTGGTAAGAATACATCTGTAGAGGGGCGCGTGGGTGGCTCAGTGGGTTAAGCTTCTGTCTTCGGCTCTGGTTATGATCTCAGGGTCCTGGGATCAAGCCCCACATCAGGCTCTCTGCTCAGTGGGGAGCCTGCTCCCCACCCCCACCTCTGCCTGCCTCGCTGCCTACTTGTGATCTCTTTCTCTCTCTCTCTCTGTCAAATAAATAAAATCTTAAAGAAAAAATACATCTGTAGAATAAGTTCTAGCAGTGGACTTAACCAGAAAACATGTACACCTAATATTTTTATAACTGCTGTCAAATTGTCCCACACATCATAACTGCTTACATTTCTATGAACAGCATTGGAAAATGACATTCTTCTCATAGTTTTCACTAATACTGTGTTGTATAAAGCTCTTTTATTTTTGCCAATACCATGGTTGAATATTGGAGCTTATTTATTATTTTAGCTTGCTTTTCTTTAATTATAAATTTGGACAGTTACCATGTTAACCAACAGTTCTAAATCTTTTTCTATGTATTGCTTATTCCTGCCCTTTTTTCATTTTTCTGTTGTGCTGTAATTTTTCTTAATCATTCATAACAGCTGTTTGGATATGAAGAAATTTATCCTTGTGTCGGCAGTGTGTATTATAAATATCTTCCCAGTTCATTGTTTACTTTTCGAATTTAGTGATTTTTTTATAAGGTAGATACTTCACATTTTTATATAAATAAACTTATATGCATTTTTCATTTATAACTCCTAGCCTTGTTTTTCTTGATACAGAAAGTCCTGCCTTAGCACCAGGTACCTCTTAGGAAACTATGGAAGTGTCTGGAAAGAAAGAAAAGGTGAAAGGGAGGAAAGTTACAGAAAGATTTTCCCTTTCTGTGCCTTTTTAAATTTTGCTTTAACTTTTCCAACTTAATCTAGAAATTTTTCATTTACTTGTTCAGAAAGCTCTGAGTACTATAAGCAGTCTGAGTACTGTAAGAATTCAGAGTAAAGAACACTTGAGTTTGGTCTAGAGGTAGCTTAGAAGTATCATAAAAGGAGTATGGTACTTCGTAAATATATATGATTATCCCTCTGAGCCCCACATTTTCCTATGACTCTAAATTCATAGTTGGTTCTGTGTTGAGATTTTGATTCAGCCTGGTTGGTGTGTCTACCTTTGATACCTTATTTGGGAATATAAAGACAAGGCAAGGAAGGTAGAAATAGAATCTACTCTGAACCAGACTCCATAGAATTAGGGAGGACCTGGGACCTGGGGAGGAAGGACGGGGAGAGTGTGGAATGAAGCCAGGGTGGACAAGTGGCTTCTTGGAGTCGTCTGTTCTCTTTCGTGACTGCCCGACCCTGTTGTAACTAAGTGTCTGGAGAAAGGCTCAGCATCCTTAATACTCCCCATTCCCAAGTCTCCAGGTCCATGAAGGCCTTATGCTGTCCCCACCCCCAAGGACTTACTACTGTTGGACAGTACAATAGGAACTCTCTCTCTTTTCAGGTGAAGCCAGTGGGAACGAAAGTGATGCTGAGTATCTGCCAAAGAGTGAGTGAGTCAACGGGGCTGCTCCCTTTCTCGAGATGATCACCGTCATGGGTGGAGTGGCACCTTCCTTTGGGATTGAGCACATTTTCCCCACATTAAACTCTATTTTGTAGGCTATTTCTTCATTACAAGAACCTGTTGAGATTTGGGGAACTAAACAGTATGCCATCAGATGTTTGACAGCGTTAAAAATCTGCCATGTTGCAATGAGGCAGACAGGCTGGTTCTTAAGATGGAATGTTCTTAGGGGAGCGGTGGGGCTGCGTGTTCAGACATATGTGCGGTAGTTTCCCAGCAGCCAAAACAGAGTGTGTGAATCATCCTCTGAGACAAATACATACCATTAAATATCTGATTTTTCATAGTCATTCACATGTACTTATTTAAGTAACTTCATTATCTCTGACATCAAGACAGGAGACATTGATCTCTTTCTTCTCACAGGCATTTATTTATATTTCAAATTATTGTGCCATTTAATTTCTGTTAGGATATAGAATCTGCCATATGCAATTTTGGCTGTATTTCAAGTACTTCATGGTGCTCTGTATCCTTCATCTAATAGGTTTTCACAGCAAATTATAAGTTCCTGTTTAACTGATTGATCGACATACTGAGGCATGGGAAAAGTCAGAGACATGAATTATCCAAGCTGAGGACTGGGCAGTTCCAAGTCTGATACTCTGATCTTATGATTAATAGTCACGTGCTCTCTCTGTTGGCCTGAATCTCTTCAGGTGTTTGATTCAGTAGCCTGACTGAAGGTGAAACTTAAGTCATCATCAGGCTCAGCTTGCATGTGTAAAAATGACGAATTTAGCGCTGTCACTACTGAGAAACAGGACCTAAAATTGTCTTGACTTGAACTGAGACCTTTAGAGTTAAGTAAAGCTTTGCCTAGAGCCTAAATATACTGGATAATTCCAGGGAGCCGTTCTGAGGTGAATTTTTTTTTAAAGATTTTATTTATTTATTTGACAGAGAGAGAGATCATAAGTAGGCAGAGAGGCAGGCAGAGAGAGAGGAGGAAGCAGGCTCCCTGCTGAGCGGAGAGCCCGAAGTGGGGCTCGATCCCAGGACCCTGAGATCATGACCTGAGCCGAAGGAAGAGGCTTAACCCACTGAGCCACCCAGGCGCCCCCTGAGGTGAATTTTTAAGTGTTCTTAATATCTGATCCATAGTATAATTTTTGGGGGGACAGAATGCATCCTATCTCAAAAGAAAAGCGAACAGTTAAGAGACTGGGTCTTTTAATCGTGGCTCAGAATGACACATAATCAAATCTCTGGGATGCTTAGACTATTTCTTCTGCAAGTATTGCATTTCCCCTAGAGGAGACTACCCCAGATTGTTCACAGTTTAGAGATAAAGGAGAAGAATGGCTAAATGCTCTCCAATTTTGAGTGGAATTGCTCATACTATTTAAATATTTAGTATGCTTCCATAATCTCATTCTTTTGAAAACTAGTCCATTAATAGATGTCTTCTTTTTTTTTAAGATTTTATTTATTTATTTGACAGACAGAGATCACAAGTAGGCAGAGAGGCAAGCAGAGAGAGAGGAAGGGAAGCAGGCTCCCTGCTGAGCAGAGAGCCCGATGCGGGGCTCTATCCCAGGACCCTGAGATCATGACCCGAGCCGAAGGCAGTGGCCTAACCCACTGAGCCACCCAGGCGCCCCTAATTGATGTCTTCTGTTGCTTCATTTTTTTTCCCTCTTCATTTAGCACCATATGTCGATATAAGCCTATGTCCATTATTAGCAAATGTTTGCCAAGGAGAGAAGGGAAAAGGAAAGTTCTGTTAATGTGAGGATTATTTTTGTTTGAATTTTATCAGACTCATCTCTTCTGTACCTAGCCTCTGTAGGACTCAGTTCTTCTATCAGATATCTCTCTCACACACACGCACGAGCGTGTGATTTCATGGTCCTGACAACGGCATCTATTGTCAGGCTGGTGCTTTCACCTGACGTTTTCCACGTATCCCGTTGTTGTGTCATGAAAGATGGGACAGCACAGGAATATGTATTGGGTTACACATAGAGTATGGTTGGGGACGGGGAATGTCAGAGCCCTCCCAGGTCTGTCTGTGCGGCTGGCACTGGGTAGGCAGTCCGCATTTGGCAGTGACTGAGTGAAGAGTAGTCCATAGGGTTCATGAACCGAGGATAAGCCACGCTCCCTGGTTTCATTGCAGATCGCCACAAACGCTTAGCGCAGTTGCAGCAGTCTTCCAAGAGGAATCCTCACTACCAGACCTTGGAGAGGGATCTCATTGAACTACAGGAGCAGCAGCTCTTTGAACTTTTTGTGGTGGTGTCTCTCCAGAAGAAACCATCAGAAATAAGCTACATCCCCCAGGTCATACAGCAGTTCCCTAGCAAGGTAGGTGCAAGGAGACCCAAGAGGCATTCGGAAATGTTCTTGCATCTCTGCGTGTATTGTATTTCCTCTCTTCTTTTGATTGTGGTCTGAAGCAGCTTTTACTACTACTGTACCTCTTGTGGGATCTGGTAGGTGACTCTAAGGACATCTCCTGTCAGGCCTGAGCTACAAATGAGGGCCATAAAAGCTCATTATCCAAGTTGGTTTTCTAGTTTTTGCTCTGCTGTTTACTAAGTATCCTTTAGCAAGTTGCAAAGCCTCAGTTTTCTTGTTCTTAATGGGGGAAATGATAAATATGGCAGAATAGGGTTGCAGTTTAGAGCTAACTCTGCACCTGCCACTTATTAGCTCCATGACCTTGAGCCATTACTAACTGCTCTGTGCCTTGGTTTCTTCATTGGTAAAATGGAAGTAATCATAATAGTGTCTATCACACTGAGTTGTACTGAGGATTAAATGAGCCATATAAGGCACTTAGAAGAGTGTCTAGCATATAGTCAGCAGTATAGAATGTTATCCTTTATTAGTGAGTGTTTAATGAGATAATATATGTGAAGTGCTTAACACAGTTCCTGGCACGTAGTAAGCACTTGATAAATGGTATTTATTATTAACAATATTCTTTGGGTTTTTTCCCTACCTTATGCCTGAGGGAGCATAAGATTAAAAAACAAATAGAAATCCCACTAGAGGTTGAAAGACTCTAGAAGAAAGGAAAAAGTTTTATATTTTATTTTCTATTTAATTTTTCCTGCTTTTTGAACAAGGGGCCCACAGTATGATCTTGCTCTCTGCTCTGCAGATGATGTAGCTGGCCTCGGTAAGGAGAAGTCCTTTCACAAAAGGACACTGACTCACGCGCCTTCTTACCTTGGACCCCTCCTCTCATTTATGTTATCTGCTCGGCTGCTTTAGGACCTCAGGTTTAAACCCTGAGTTAACATGGTTCACCAAAAAAGCTAGTGAAGCCCGATTGTATTGCCATGGAATCAGAGACATTTCTTGCGTGACTTTTCATTTAAAAAAAAAAAAAGTGTTTGACAACATTCCTACTGTAAATAAGTCTGTGTTTAATTTCTTATAAAATTCTTCAGTGTAGCCTGAGAGCACAGTGTCACAACACTGAGCCATAGAAGTCATAACAATGTAATCCATAGAGTCTTGAGGAATCTGATTTCCCATAAGAGAAGCTCAATTTTTTCTCTGTTTTTCCATCAGTCTTACATTTGCTGAGAAAGCTTGGGGTTGAACATGTTTTCAACAAAGCTGGAATTAAGGGACTCCAAACCAGCTAAAGACCCAGTGTGACTCTGGCAGTGATTCAGGGTTGTTTCTAAGTCAAGTTTCTTAGCATCTTTGTGCATGAGGCTCCTCTGAGTTAAGGTGGGAAAGAGCCGATGAAGTCTCTCCTGATGGTGTTGTGAAGAACCTTAGATGAAGATGATTGTGTGTCATTTAACAATATAAAAATAACAGAGTATGAGATGACCAAAATTTTGTGAGAGTGGTTTTCCAGGGGCACCTGGGTGGCTCAGTAGGTTAAGTGTCTGCCTTCGGCTCTGGTCATGAGCCCAGGGTCCTGGAATCGAGCCCTGATTCGGGCTCCTTGCTCATCCGGGAAGCCTGCTTCTCCCTCTCTCTCTGCTGCTGCTCCCTTTACTTGTGCTCTCTCTCTCTCTGTCAAATAAATAAAAATAAAATCTTTTTAAAAAATAAATGCTTTTCTGGGGCGCCTGGGTGGCTCAGTGGGTTAAGCCTCTGCCTTTGGCTCGGGTCATGATCTCAGGGTCCTGGGATCGAGCCCCGCATCGGGCTCTCTGCTCAGCAGGGAGCCTGCTTCCCCCTCTCTATGCCTGCCTCTCTGCCTACTTGTGATCTCTGTCTGTCAAATAAAATCTTTTTAAAAAAAATGAATGCTTTTTTTCTGATGAGCTTATATTGCAGTGACTCAGAATGGCTGCCTCTTCTGTTTAGTAATTAAATTAAAGGATCTGCTGTAGTATGTTTATTAGGCTTATTATCTGCTTGTTTTAGTACTACTTTTTAAACATCTCTTGGTATAACTAATTTTAGATAGTTCTTTGACATACAATATCAGACTTGCACAGAAGGGTCTTTCTTGCTAGAATTTTACAGGAAGTTGCAAACCAGTAATTAGTTAGAAGAGATTATATGCTAAGGGAAATGATTATATATGGGATAGATTCTAAAAGTAGTGTCTTTTCTAAGTAACATTCACCTGCCTTTTCGAAACATCTCTGATTATTGATCAGAGAGTATCTGGAGCTAACTGGGTTTTTGCTCTCAGCATATTATACCATCAATTTTTATTTGATGTCCTGTGATTCATAAAAATATTGTTTCCACTAGTATGTGAATCCTGAATTAAGATTCTATCTCTAGACTAGAAACTATTTTCAGTCACCTCTCTTGCATCAGATTATAGGATCTTCACAAGTAAACATTTCTATGTAAAAATAAGATTCTTTATTCTTAACTCTGTTCTCCATGTGTCTTCAGTGATTATAGGTCTTGGCCTTCTGGTCTTGTTAAACAATATAAAACTGTGCTGAGATAACTACTTAGGCTTATCAGAGACTTCTTTTCCCGAGACGAGGCTTTTTGTATTTCTAGTCTCCACTTACATAGAATATTACTCACTTAAGACATTACCTTTTTCAGGGTGATCATGGCTTTAAACAGTCCAAAGACACTGAAGAGAGGCTCAAAGTTATCCCCAAATTTTGTTTTCCCGACTCAAAGGACTGGGTGCCAACCTCAGAACTCAAGAGGTAAATATGCTCCTTTATCTGATTTCTGTTTGTTGGAACTGCAAAAGTAGAATCAGAATGTTTGCAAAAAGGGTAGAGCCAGCAGTTAAAGCTACGTGGACACTGTGGCAGGTCAAGGATGCTGTGGGAGGAAAGGAAGAAACAGAATTAGAACATTTCCTATGTGAGTTCAGAAAAGAAAAACACGGAATAGTTTCAGTGTCAAAGGGAAAATGAGTTTGAGAATCTCTGTAGCTTGCCAGTTCTGCAGGGGGGTGGGCAGGGAATGTTCCATTTCACATACAGTCAGAAATGCCACCAAGTGGACAGAAAAAGGAAAGAAGACTTGAGCTTTGGGACTCTGCTTAGAAGGAGCTAGAACAGAGCAATGTCTGCACCTTGTTTGTCCTTCAGGTGGACAGAAGCCCCAGTGCAGGTTGTACATTCCCCTGTGAATTTTGTACGAAGGGAAGCTCCAGACTGGGAGGTGTGAGTGTATTGAGAAGGGAAGAGCATAAGGGAACCGTGTTCAATCAATAAACAGTCATCATCTCAGAATCTCAATCTCACTTTGTTCGGAACTATGATTATTGACCATGCTACTGGGGCTGAAAAGCGTGACTCTGGGAAGCATGTCACATGCAGATAACCTGCTGGTGGACAGCCTCCCCTGTGGCCTGAGCAGCTGCTCTGCCCTTCCGTGTCACATCACCTCCTGTCTGAGCTGCTGTGCCTCCTGACCAGTTTGGCCTGATGTCTGCTGTCCTCTCTGAGCCATCGGTCCCAGTGCTCTCATGCTGCCACGTGCACTGCAGCTTCTTTCACACCGGCCTGGCTGCTCTGTACCTGGCTTTCCTCCCCAGCCAGTTATATGGGTTTTTTTTTTTTTTTTTCCCTAGACCATTTGGAAGACACAGAGGAGTAAATAAAAAAGCAGAAATTATATGTCACTGGCATTCTGGTACTCAGAGATAATAACTATATATTCTGGCGTACTTCGTTTCCATCTTTATTTTTTGGCCATATGTAAACATACGTATTCACTGTTCAGATTTAGATTCCTTTATTAATGAGTTTCTGTCTCGGTCTTCTTTCTGAAAATTACCTATGCAGATCTTTTGCCCGTGTTTCCAGGGAGGATTGGGTAGTCTCCTATTAACTTTTTTACACCAAGGATCTAATCCTTGGCCTCTCACTGTTCCGTAGGACCTCTTGGGCCTAAATGGAAGAATTTGGAAGGACAAAAGAGCGTATCCAAGTCCTTCACAGCTTACCTAAATGTTAGACTAAGTTGGATAGTCACTAAAAGGAAAAGTAGGCTTGATTCCTAGCTAGAGCGGATGAAGAAGAACAGAAAAGCAGACAGTGGTGTCAGCGCGTCTCCTGCGCACACATGCTCACTCCAGTGCCAGGCAAGACATTTGCAGGCCTGGACATTCTCCCTCAGGAGGAAGGTGACTTGCGATTAATACAGTATTAATGCCTCCTCTCACATCCCAAAATGACTGTTGGACAGTCCTTTCCAGTCGTCTTTTGCATGAAGAATGCCCTAAGCGATTGTTTGGATCTCAAACTATTACCTGTTTTTCCAGTGAAACATTCTCCTTTGTCTTAACTGGTGAAGATGGGAGCCGGTGGTTCGGTTACTGTAAGAAGCTCTTGGTAAGTACCAGACTTGGGCTATAGGTGGGGTTGGTCAAGTCAGACTAGAAACTTCGAAAACCTTATTACTAGATGAGTTTGAGGGCTACTTAATGATCTGTGTATTAAAGAGGCTATGTTGGGGCACCTGGGTGGCTCAGTCAGTCAAGTGTCAGCCTTCAGCTCAGGTCATGATCCCAGGGTCCTGAGATCGAACCCCACATCAGGCTGCCTGCTTAGCGGGGAGCCTGCTTCTCCCTGTCCCTCTGCCTGCCCACTCCCACTCATGTTCCTGCTCTGTCTCTCTCTCTCTCAAATAAATAAAATCTTTTAAAAAGGAAAAAAAGGTACTTTAACTTTAAATAGTAACAGCAAGATTGGAGTTAGCCAGTGTTCAGAATAAGAGGGTTACGGACTTTTATTTATGTGTTTGTTTGCTTGTTTTTTATCTGTTCGTAGTAGATGAAACCAATGACAGAGTGGCTAGAGATCAGTCTGGGTCTGTCTGCGGGTGGACTGCTGCGAGCCAGTCGTCGGAGCTCTGAGCTACTTTTTTCTTGCTTAGGTGCCCCCACTAAAGCTGGAATAAGTTGTGCTGTCACATTTTAGCATTTTCCCATCCATCTTTCAGTGTTCAGTGAGCATGAGATCTTTGGTTCCTGCTCGGTACTGAAGACCACCAAGAGCGTGTTAATAATTTCCATGAACAGGCTTGTGAGGCTTCATGGTTGCTTTGATGTTCTTTTCTTCTAGCCGGAAGGCAGAGGGAAGCGACTTCCTGAGGTCTACTGCATGGTTAGTCGCCTTGGCTGCTTTAACCTTTTTTCCAAGGTGAGTGCAGCTTGAGCCCTGGGAAAGGTGCTGTTTTTTTCTAGGCTCTAAAGAAATTTTTATCTCTGATGTTGTCACAAGGCAATGTCCAGTGATGTGGCCTCTAACGTACGAGTTTAGGAAGGGTTCCTAGTAGGAGATTAGAGCCACAGGTTTACATTCAGGTCTCTAATCCAGGCGCTGTTGTCTTGTCATCCTGTTTGGTTTGCTAAACCTCCCAGCTTCAAGGAGAGCATAGCCTGAAGCTCCTCTTGTCTCCTGCCT
The DNA here is from genome assembly GCF_009829155.1 of Mustela erminea. Lineage (NCBI taxonomy): Eukaryota > Metazoa > Chordata > Mammalia > Carnivora > Mustelidae > Mustela > Mustela erminea. The sequence continues at coordinate 11,661,217 of NC_045623.1, forward strand.
CTCCCAGACCCCACACGGCAAGATATGATTGTCAGGGTCAACAAAAGTAGCTCCTCTTCTACAAACGAGTTGATTTATTTGAGTAACTTTTCTTGGGGATGTCAAAATACCGCGAAGACATATGATGGCTTTAATGGACGTGTATTCATTGCAGAAGCTTATCAGTCTGAAGATCTTCTGGTGTGATTTTCAAGTTTGTGCATCACGTCTGGCAATTCCTTATGTTTTTGAGTCCCTCAAACACTAACATATGTTGCGTGTGTAGATTCTGGATGAAGTAGAGAAGAGAAGAGAGATGTGTCCAGCCCTGGTTTACCCGTTCATGCGAAGTGTCATGGAAGCTCCTTTCCCAGCTCCTGGACGTACCATCACAGTTAAGAGCTACCTCCCCGGGGCTGGCGATGGGGTAAGTTAGCTCGTTTTGAAAAGGTTTGATAGGCACCAAAAAGCAGGCCTTACACTAACAGGCGAAGTTTCCAGAGGCCTCACAGCATAATTTTCCCTTTTCCATAAACTATACAAAATAGAAATGTCCGATTGATCTATGAGATAGTGGACCCTAGACCTAGGAGCCAGAGATTTCAGTCACTCCTAGAATGAGCCCCTTCCTAATAATTTCACCATGATAAATGAAGATGATACATGCTATGGTCAGGTGGGATAAAAGATTTTTTTAAGATTTTACTTATTTATTTGAGAGAGCACAAACAGGGGGAGCAGCAGGCAGAGGGAGAGAAGCAGGCTCTCTGCTGAGCAGGGAGCCTGACATGGGGCTCGATCCCAGGATCCCGGGATCATGACCTGAGCCAAAGGCGGACGCTCAACCGACTGAGCCACCCAGGCACCCTGGGATAAAAGATTTTATCAGAAATTTACAGCACAAAAGCAAGGTATTGGGGGGCACCTGGCTCACTCAGTCGGTAGAGAATACCATTCTTGATCTTGCAGTGAGGAGTGTAAGCCCCATGGTGGGTGTAGAGATTACTTAAAGAAATAAAAATTAAAAAAAAATCATATTCATGATAAGGTATTAGGTCTTGGAATTAGTGGAGGCAGTTCACAAGCTCTGTAGCAAAACCTGTATCCTGAATTTAACCTGTGAAAGAATGACAGGATCCATTGATGTTGTCAGGGATCCGTTTCTAGTCTGAACTCCCCTGATTCAGATTCTTTCATTTCAGTCCATTGAACTCTGCCGACCACTGGATTCCCGACTGGAGCATGTTGACTTTGAATGTCTCTTTAAGTGCCTGAGTGTGTGCCATCTCATCCGGGTCTGTGCCTCCCTCCTGCTGGAACGGAGGGTAATCTTTGTCGCTAACAGCCTAAGGTAAGAAATGCATAAAATGTCACTTCCTACTGGTATTTTACTTGTTCTCAGTGTTTTAAAATTTTGACATATTCGGGGCACCTGGGTGGCCAGTGGGTTAAAGCCTCTGCCTTCAGCTCAGGTCATGATCCCAGGGTCCTGGCATTGCGCCCCGCATTGGGCTCTCTGCTCAGTGGGGAGCCTGCTTTCCCCCACCCTCTGCCTATCTGCCTACTTGTGATCTCTGTAAATAAATAAATAAAATCTTAAAAAAAAAAATTGGGGCATATTCAAAAACTGAAGATGTCAGTTACCTAATGCCATATGGACATAGATAATTCCAAATGGTAAATAATCCTAAAGCTGTTTGCATTAGGCTATAGCAGTGACTTTGGGATTGCAAGTAATTTATCTTTATAAACGTGTTTTACTTAACTGTTGTTAAAAATTCAGCATAGGGAATATAATCAATGGCATCGTAATAGAGTTATAAGGTGACAGTAGCTATCCTTGTAAGCACAGCATAATGTATGGAGACTTTGAATCTCGATGTTTACACCTGAAAATAATGTAATGTGGGTCAGTTATACTCAGAATTTTTTTTAATAATTGTTATTGCTTTTCTAAGTACACACGAAATTTTAGCAACATAAATTATGGCAAAAAGCTGGTTAAGACTAAAATCTTTCAGGGTGCCTGGGTGGCTCAGTGGGTTAAAGCCTCTTCCTTTGGCACGGGTAGTAATCCCAGGCTCTCTGCTCAGCGGGGAGCCTGCTTCCCCCTCTCTCTCTGCCTGCCTCTCTTCCTACTTGTGATCTCTGTCTGTCAAATAAATAAATAAAATCTTTAAAAAAAAAAAAAAGACAAATTTTTCAGCAAGTTAAGTTAAAAATTTTAATAAAATTTTAAAAATGGGTAATCACAGCATCATTAATCTGTGATCAGTGATCACTAAGTGTTGTCAGTATATAATTCTGTAACATAACATCTGAACCATTCTCCATGCATTGCTCAGTATGTGACACCATTTGCTTTCTTCTCTGGCTAGCACCCTGTCCAAATGTGGCCATGCTGTGGTTGCCACACTGTATCCATTCACCTGGCAGCATACCTACATTCCAGTCCTCCCAGCGTCTATGATTGACATCGTGTGCTCACCCACCCCATTCCTTATTGGAATCCTGTCTTGCTCCTTACCACAGCTCCAGGACCTACCCATTGAAGAGGTGAGATGGGAGAAATAGTACGTATGGAAAAGACAGGGCACTGACAAATGAAAATGAATCACCTTTGAGAATGATGGAGCTGGGGGCGCCTAGGTGGCTCAGTGGGTTAAGCTTCTGCCTTCAGCTCAGGTCATGATCTCAGGGTCCTGGGATGGAGCCCTACATAGAGCTTTCTACTCAGTGGGGAGCCTGCTTCCCCCTATATCTCTGCCTACTTGTGATTTCTCTCTCTCTGTGTCAAATAAATAAATAAAAGTCTAAAAAAAAAAAAAAAAAGGAAAGATGGAGCTGGGGACACCTGGGTGGCTCAGTCGGTTAAGTGTCTGCCTTCGGCTCAGGTCATGATCCCAGGGTCCTGGGATCAAGTCCCACCTCAGGCTCCCTGTTCAGCGGGGAGTCTGCTTCTCCCTCCTCCTCTCCCTCTCTGATCTCTCTCACTCAAACTCTCTCTCAAATAAATAAAAATCTTTTTAAAAAAAGAATTATAGAACTGTCATTAATATTAATACATAATTATTATCTATATTATGCTATCATGTTTTTTATTGTTTTATTGAGAAAAATTCTGTAGTACACATGAATCTGAAGTTGTATCTTATTTACAGTAGTGTGCCTTGGGCTCATTCTTGTGTTACTCTGAAGGGTAGGTCTTTTTGTTTGTTTTAAGACAAACAAAAGAACAACTCTGGGTAAACTTAAAAAATTGTTTCAGGGGCACCTGGGTGGTTCATTAGGTTAAGCGTCCAGGTCATATCAGGGTTGTGAGATCGAGTCCCAAGTTGGGGGCTTAAGATTCTCTCTCTCTCCCTCTCCCTCTGTCCCTGCCCCCCACCAATTTTTTCAAATATAATACACATATAGAGAAGTGGCCAAAACAAAGTGTACAGCTCAGAAAATTCACAAAGTGAATGCTTATGTAACCCATGTTGGAAAAGAATGGAAGCATCACAGCCACGGAAACAGTGCCAGCACCTTGAGAAGTCTGCATCATGCCACCTTCTTCACTGTTCTTTCCTCACACCCCATGATAGGTAACCACTGTTTTGACTTTATGGTGTTCATTTACCTGTTTTTCTTTAAAGTTTTACACCCTAGGCATTTATTCCTAAACAATGGAGTTCAGCTTTGCCTGGCTTTATGCTTGTTATGAATGGACTCATATATATTTTGTCTGGCATCTTTTATTACCATGATGTCCGTAAGATTCATCCATGTTGATGAGTTTAAGAGTCATTCGATCATTCTAATTCTAGGTGGTATTCCATTGTGTGAAAGTACCACAACTTTTTATCCATTCTACAGATGATAGACATTTGAGTTGTTTCCAGCTTAGGGTTATGACGAGTAATGCTGTTAAAAATATTCTTGTGTACAACCCTTAGCACATATATGTTTGCAGTTCTAAAGTATATCCTTGGGCTTGCTGGGTCATAGGGTAAGTGTATCTTCAGCCTCAGTAAATAAAGTCAAACTGTTTTCCAAAGTAGTTCTGCCAAGTTAAACTCCTCTCCACCGATGTACAAGCATTCCTGTTTTCCCACACCCTTGCCGACACTTGTTATCATCAGTTTGTGTAACATAACCTATCTGGTGAATGTGTAGTAGTAGTCTCTTTTTGGTTTAATTTGCATTCCTGATTACTCTTGGGGGTGAGCATCTTTCTGTGTTTATTGGCCATTCAAATATCATCATCTCTTAAAAATTCATTATCTATCTTTCTCCTGGTTGGTTTACCCTCATTGATTTGTAAGAGCTATTTTATATTCTGGATATCAGCCTCTTTGTGGCATGTCTTTTTATTCTCCAAAATGGTGTTTTTTTTCATGCATAGAAGTTCTTCATTTTAACATAGTCAAAATTATCAATCTTTTCCTTTATTGTTAGTGTGTGGTTTTATTTTATTTTATTTTAGTGAGCTGTTTATGTTTTTCTTTATATTAACTTCATGGAGATATCCTCCTATATTATCTCCTGGATACATTGGTTGCTTTATTACTGTGCCTTTAATTTTTTATTCTGAATCCTGGGAGTTGTTTTTTTTTTTTTTTTTTATGTGTACGATCGGAGGTAGGGTTATTATTTTTTCTTAATAGGGATAGCTAACTATCCTAGGACCATTTATTGGAAAGATTGTTCTTCCCTATTACCCACCTTTTTTATATTGAGCTATAATTGACATTTAACATTGTTTTAAGGTTTAGGTGTACAACATAATGGTTTTATAGATGTAAATGTTGTGAAATGATTACCCCAAAAAGCAACACCTTACATAATTACAATTTTTTGTTCTTGTGATGAGAACTTTTAAGATCTGCTCTCTAAGCAACTTTCAGATAGACAGCACAGTATTGTTCATTGTAGTCACTATGCTATACACTGCAATAAATACACTTATTTATCTTAAATAAGATAAAAATTTTATCTTATTTATAAGATAAATAGCTTATTTATCTTATAACTGTTAAATAGCTTATTTATCTTATAACTGACAGTTCATGCTTTTCCACGACCTTCACTCACTTCACCCATCACCCACCCACCCCCACCTCTGACAGCCACCAATCTGTTCTTTGTATCTATGCGTTCAGGTTTTTAGATTCCACATATAAGTGAGATCAGACATAATTTCTTTTACTCTGCCTGACTTACTTCACTTAGCATAGTGCCCTCTAGGTCTATCCATGTTGTCATAAAGGGCAGAATTTTTTACATTTTTATGACTGAATAATATTGATATTATGCATATAACATGAATATTATATATTATATATATCATATCTTCTTTATCTGTTCAGCTACCAGTGAATACTGAGGTTTTGTCTTTATTTTAGCTTTTGTAAATAATGCTGTAGGTAACATGGGGGTGGAGATATCTTTTCAAGATAGTAATTTCTTTCTTCTTCTTCTTCTTCTCCTCCTCCTCCTCCTCCTCCTCCTCCTCCTCCCCTTCTCCTCCTCCTTTCTTCTTCTTCTCCTTCTTCTTCTGATAAATGCCCAGAAGAGGGATTGCTGGATCGCATCCACATAGCAGTTCTATTTTTAATTTTTTGAGGACCTCCATACTGGTTTCCATAGCAGCTGTACCAGTTTGCATTCCCACCAGCAGTGTGTGAGGGTTCCTTCGTCTCTACATCCTCATCAACACTTGTTATTTCTTGTCTTTTTGGATAATAGCCATTCTGACAGATTGAGGTGATATTTCATTGTGGTTTTGATTTGTATTTCCCCGATGATCAGTGGTGTTGAGCATCTGTTCATGTGCCTCTTGGTTGATTTGCCTGTTTTTGGAAAATTGTCTGTTCAGTTCCTCTGCTCATTTTTTAAAGTAAACCCTACTCCCAATGTGGGGCTCGAACTCATGATCCCGAGATCAAGAGTCATACACTGCACTGACTGAGCTAGCCAGGAGCCCCTGCTGTGCTCATTCTTAATAGAATTGCTTGGCATTTTGTTTGTTTTGTTTTGCTGTTGAGTTCTATGAGTTCTTTGTATATTTTAAATATTAACCCTTTATCAGACATGTAATTTACAATATTTTCTCCCATTTTATAGGTTTCCTTATTATTTTTTTGATGGTTTTGATAGGGATTACTATTGAACCTCTAAATTACTTGGAATAGTGTGAGAATTTTAACAATATTCTTCTCATCTGCAAGCACAGAATATCTTTCCCCTTGTGTTTTTCAGTTTCTCTCATCAGTGCTTACTGTTTTCAGTGTACAGATGTTTTGCTTCCCTGGTTAAATTTATTCCTAGGTATTTTATTCTTTTTGATGGAGTTGGAAATGGGATTGTTTTCTTAATATCTTTTTCAGATAGTTCATTGTTAGTGAACACAGCTGATTTTGTGTTAATCTGAGCCATCCAGGAGTCCCTGAAGTTAATTTTGTTTAACACTATTTCCATTGCCCGAGAGAATCAGTAGTAGTGTGATCTAGTAGTGCCTAATGTATGTGTCTGTGAATGTCTCTGGTTTAACCAACCTGGCTGCTTCATCCCATAGGTGCTGATAGTTGATCTCTGTGCAGACAAGTTCTTACAGGAGGTAAGTGACAAATGAGCTGATTACATAATGGATGAGGATAATAGGACAGAAAATATGTGAAAGTACTTAGAGAAGATGACTCAGGCCAGACTTTTAGTTCCTACACATGCTTGACACTGTGGCCAATCATACAGGATTGACCTGAAAATTGGGTTAGGTTTATAGCTATCTCTCCCAAAGAAGGAAGGAGGAAAGAGATTAAATGTCATTAGCAAAAGAGGTAACTCTCCTTTGATGTCCAGATGGGTTGGTGTATATACCTCTAATTTAATTGAATTTAACAAGCATTCAGCGCTGATTATTTCCAGTTACTCTGTTAGAATCTAAAAGTAAGACATACTTTGAACCCTCAGACCTTATAATCTAATGATGGGAAGGGGGAGCAGATATAGTTGTAAAGTTTTAGAAACAGTGTCATAGAAATGTCTACAGGGTAAAGTAGGGACAAAAAAAAAGTCATTTGGTGGGTATTGAAAGTGGAAGGGAGAGTTAGCAAAGCCTTCTTAGAGCAAGCACCCTGTGTGGAACCTGTATATAAGTTTGTGAGCACTGAACACAGGGTGAAAAGAACATTTCCCAAGACTTTGTCTCCTTTCAAAATCAATTAGCTCATAACTTACTTCTGGATGATCCTTGTAGTACAGTGTAAGACTTGCAGATGAGAGATGCTTGGTGGAAAGGTGCCAGAAAATGTCATAAGACATATTTATTTTCTTAATGTAGTTTAGACAATTAATATATGTGTACCATCACCATACTGAATTGTGCTCAATGTAGGGAAGGAAGGTTCAGACTGAGTCTTTAGCCAGAATCTATACAAAGTCACCTGTGGAATTTTGGGGACCTAATTAGCGTACGTTGGAGACTTTCTCTCACAGCTCAATTTCTTCTCTTAAGGTATCTGATGAGGACGAAATTCTACCTCCTAAACTCCAAGCTGCCTTGATGCAGATTTTGGAAGAACGGAATGAAATCTTGGCTCAGGAGCAGAATTTTTCACCAGGTAGGAGACAGATGGTCTGAGGACTCAAGGTCAACACAGTAGATACTGACTGGACTCCCAGCACCTTGCTGAAAGATGTACAGGAGTAAGCCATTGCTTAGGATGTGGGGAGCTTAGAATCAGCTTCCTCGCCGCCTCTCCGATGTGCTAGTCCCCATCTATTTCAGTACTTGGACACTTGCTGTGTTCCAGTTCTGGAATGCTGTTCCCTGGGATGGCCACGTGGCTCCTGCTCTTTTTTCCTGCAGGTCCATGCTCACATGTGACTCAGTGAGGCCTTTCCTGCTGTCCTTTTAAAATTGTACCCATTCTTAGGGCGTCTGGATGGCTCGGTCATTGGGCATCTGCCTTTGGTTTGGGTCATGGTCCCAGGGTCCTGGGATCCAGCCCCGCATCAGGCTTCCAGCTTGGTGGGATGCCTACTTCTTCCTCTCCCACTCCCCATGCTTGTGTTCCCTCTTTTGTTGTCTCTCTCTGTCAAATAAATAAATAAAACCTTTAAATAAAATAAAATTGTACCCATTCCCTTAATGCTGCCACTCCACTTCCCTGCCCTTAATTTCCTCCAGGGCTTTTATTATTGTCTGATTTGCTAGCAACATCAGGCCCATGAGAGCAGCGACAGTCTGTTTTGCTTTATCTCCAACACTTTAAACAATAGTCAGTAAGTAGGTATGAGATACGTATTTGTTGAGTAAGGGTGAAAAATATTTACTGAGCTACTTACTCTGTACCAGGCCTTGTGCTCAACACCTAGCATACATCTTACTTCATCCTTGTAATAGCCTTACGACGCAGGTCTCATTATTTAATCCCCCTTTTTTACAAATGAGAAAAGTAAGGCTGTTTACTGGTGGGGAACATTAAGGGACGAGTAGGTTCAGAGAAATAATTAAAAGTTCAGTTCCAAATATTGAGATACCTATTGGATGTCCAATACATAGCAGACATTCAGTTAGAGATAACAAGTAGGCATTCATATACTTGAATTTGGGATTCAGGGGAGAGATTTGAACTAAAGACATACCTTGAGAAGGTGCTAGGGTTTTTTTAAATGTATTTTTATTTATGTATAATGTATTTTATTATTACATATATATATTTAAAGATTATTTAATTATTTATTTGAGAGAAAGTGAGAACAAGTGGGGGAAGGGGCCCAGGGAGAAGGAGAAGGAGCAGCAGACTCCCTGCTGAGGAGTCTGGGGCTCGATCCCAGGACCCCGAGATCATGACCTGAGCCTACAGCAGATGCTTAACTGACTGAGCCACCCAGGCGCCCCTAGAAGTTGCTGTTTTAAAGCTGTGGAACCAGATGAAGTCACCCTATAGAGTGAGTATAGATAGAAAATGACAGATTTAAGGGTTGAACCCTGAGTCGGCTGGTAATAGTGTGGTCAGATTTCCAATGTTTGGTAGTAGGGAAAAGGCAGAGGATCCAGCAAAAAGTGATTACAAGAACAGCTAGTGAAGGGGGAGAAAAAAAACCAGGGGAAGTAATACTAGAGAAGTTGAGTGAAGAACGTATTTCACAAAAGAAAGTAAACAGTTATTTCTAATGCTACAGAGAGGGCAAGCGAGATGAAGACTGAGGATTGGTGGATTTGACAATGGGAAGAGCTTAGAGACCTTGGTAGCAGCAGATTCAGTGAGATGGTGGGAAGAAAGCAAGATCGGGGAAAGTTCAAGAGAGAATTGGAAGGGCATTCAGCTTTTTGTAAAATTTTAATGGAATTAGAAAGGGCCAAGAATAGTTAAGTAAAAGAACAACATTGAAGGGACTTCCCTCTGAAACATCAAATTAATCATGAAGTCATAGTAATTAAGACTGTTTGGTTTTGGTTCAGAAATAAATAGAGCAAGGGAAGGAATGGAGTACACAGGCATAAGGAAACTTAATTTGTGTCAGCACCAGCATTGCCTATCATCAGGAGAAGAATGAACCATTCAGTGACCAATAGTAAGGCAGTTGGTGTTCCATATGAAAAGAAGTGGATAGGATCTATACCTCACCCTACACACAAAACTAATTCTAAGGAATTCAAGTTTTAAATGTTAAGAGTAAGGACTCCCAGCTGGTAAAAAAGAAAGGATTAATTTGACACTTAAATTTTTAAAATTTTTAATCCTTGAGGAACACCATGAAAAAGAAAAAAACAAGCTACAAACTAGGTGAAGATTTCAACAAATACAACCACAAAGGAGTAGTATCCAGAATTTATTTTTAAAAATTCTTAAAATGCGGGGTGCCTGGGTGGCTCAGTGGGTTAAGCTTCTGCCTTCGGCTCAGGTCATGATCTCAGGGTCCTGGGATCGAGCCCCGCGTCAAGCTCTCTGCTCAGCAGGGAGCCTGCTTTCCTCCCTCTCTCTCTGCCTGCCTCTCTGCCTACTTGTGATCTCTGTCTGTCAAATAAATAAATAAAATCTTTAAAAAAATCTTAAAATGCAATTTCAATAATAAAAAGATGAACAACCCAATAGAAAAATGGGGAAAAGATACAAACAATCATTTCACCAAAGAGGAAAGATGAAAGGCCAGTAAGTATATGGAGAGATGTACAGCCTCGTCAAAATCTGGGAAATGTAAATTAAAACCACAGTGAGATACCATTTTATACCCACCATACTGGCAAAAGTTAAAAAGTCTGACAGTGTCAGGAGTTGGTGAGAATGTGTAAGTTATTTCAGCTGATTTGGAAAAATAATTGGGCATCATCTAGTCAACTTAAAGGTGTATATATCCTACAACCTGACAATTCAGGTTTTAGATATATACCCCAGAGAAACTCTGGCACATTATAATTAGGAAACAGGTAAATAATTTTCAAAGTAGCAGCATTTTACGTGATAGCAGAACCTAAAAACAACCGAACTGTTCATTGGCAGGAGAATATAGCATTTAAAAAAGCATCTTAAAAACATAAGTTATAGAACAGTAAGTTATAGAAGAATATGTTTCTTACTAAAACAGTAAGTTATAGAAGAATATGTTTTATGTAATGTTCAAAGATGTACAAAATCTAATAGTTTGTTATGGGAGTTGGCTATGTATATATGCACTGGAACTGTAACCTAAAGCAAGGAAAGGACAAACCCAGTATCACTGATAATGGTCGCCCTCTATTGGAGAGTAGGGGGAAGAACACCTCCGAGAGGGCATTCCCCCCCCCCCCCTCGCCCCCACCCAGGGCATTCTTGAGGGAGCATGTGAGATACACTTGATGTTCTTTTTCAAGCTTTGTGGTAGGTACTGATGTGTTCATTTCACGGGTGACCTTATGGAATATTTATATATGTAAAAGAATATATACGACATTTACGTTAAAACAGAAACAAATAATTAAAGATAAGTTATAGAAGTGCATAATTTTTTTTTAAAAGGGAATTAGATTAAGAAAAGGTACAGCAGGGGCGCCTGGGCGGCTCAGTGGTTTAAAGCCTCTGCCTTCGGCTTGGGTCATGGTCTCAGGGTCCTGGGATCGAGCCCCGCATCAGGCTCTTCGCTCAGCGGGGAGCTTGCCCCCCCCCACCCCGCTCTCTCTGCCTGCCTCTCTGCCTACCTGTGATCTCTGTCTGTCAAATAAATAAATAAAATCTTTAAAAAGAAAAGAAAAGAAAGGGTACAGCAGATATAAACAACTCTTCCAAGAAATTTGGATGTAAAGTGGGAGAGAAATGGGAAAGTAACTGGAAGGGGATGGGAGACTGGGGCAAAAGTGTTCATGATAAAAGTATTGGACCGTGGATCCTCAGCTGCAGAAGGAGAGACGAGAAGGATATCTGTTGAACAAAATATAGCAAAAATCTAGGATTTTTGCTTCATGATAGAACTCTTAACTACACCTAGGTCCCTGATTCCCAGGCCAGTATGGAACCCATGGAAAGAGTAAATGACATGACATGGAGAAGCGGGGGAATACTATTAGGAATGGGAGAAAAAAGAGGAGTCTAAGTTGAATTTGAAGTCTGAGCCTGGAACATGAAAGGCAATGTATTTCATGTTACAGTGGTTAAGAAGCACCTGACTAAGCACCTGACATGGGAGTCTGGCAGCTTCTGTACCCTGTACCAGATGAGCTGACCCTGGAGAATGTCTTTGTTTTGAGTGTCAGTTTCCTCAGCTGTAAAAAGGAAATAATACTTACTTCACTGGATTATTTTATTTATAAAAGCTCTAAATGCAGTGGCTGACAATATCTTAAGCACTAAATAAATTATTATGGAATAATCATTGCTTATGAAATGAGAAAGTTGAGAGAGAACTGATTTGGTGGAGAAATAGAATGAATTTGGTTTCACACATGTATTGTTTATTTATTTGATTCATATTTTACTAATCTCCAAAGGCCCTGATTTGAATTTTAGACAAATGGAATTTAAGTGCTGATGGGACAACCAAATGATGATTACCCATAGGTAGCCTGAAAATGTAGAAGGTGAGTTCTGGTGACTTATATAAGGGCTAGAGACATAGGTTGAGAATTATCAACATGGAAAGCCAGCTCCCCTTCTCTATACTAGTAAGCTCTTTAGGGAGGGAATGCTAAAGAGAGGTGGTCTGAGAACCATGCTTAGGAAGAGGAAGAAGAGGCAAGAGAAATACAAATGTTTGGTCATAAAAGCAGGAGAGGAATCCAGAAATCAGGAGAGTATAAAGTTGTGGGAGACGAGGAATGAGAAGAAAGTTAACACAAATGCAGCATAGAGTTCAAAGGCGAGACAGATAGAAAAGCAGATTAAGGGCGCCTGGGTGGCTCAGTGGGTTAAGCCACTGCCTTCGGCTCAGGTCATGATCTCAGGGTCCTGGGATCGAGTCCCGCATCGGGCTCTCTGCTCAGCAGGGAGCCTGCTTCCTTCTCTCTCTCTCTGCCTGCCTCTCAGTGTACTTGTAATTTCTCTCTGTCAAATAAATAAATAAAAATCTTTAAAAAAAAAAAAAAAAGAAAAGCAGATTAAATTTGGCTGGCACTCCCTGGTGGCCTTTGAAAGAGCAGTTACAGCGAGATCACCGATGTGCAGGCCAGGCTGAAAGATGGAACGGGAGTATATGTGGGTAGAAAATCAAAGTAAAAATATGAGCTAATAGTGTTTTGTTGGTTGTGGAGTGTGCAAGGAAGCTAAGAATGAGGATTCTCAGTCCTTCAGTCTGTGATTTCTTATGCATCACTTTCATAACAATTTCCCATAAATATGAACTTAAGGTTTTTTTTTTCTTCTTTTTCTTATTTTGCAACAGATGTGACACTCAACTCTCTGGTGTCTGAGGCATTTGTGAGGTTTTTTGTGGAGCTAGTGGGACATTATTCTTTGAGCATGACTGTCACTGAGCATGGGGAGCGTGTATTCCAAAGGGAACCATTCCGTAAATCCCACACCTCGCGAAGTGTACGCCACTTCCTGGATCTCTTCATGGAAACACAGATGTTTGCCGGCTTCATACAGGACCGAGAGCTTCGGAAAAGTGGGGTGAAAGGTCAGTTTCATCATAAGTTCTCCCCCTGTATTTAGTAAGCCCTTTGAGGGTTTGAAAATAATATAAACAAAAAAAAAATGGTATAAAGCTACAAGGGCTCAAAATCTGAGTTATTATGGGAAATAATTCTTTTTAAAATTTTGTTTTAGCTATGGGAGCACATTGGTAGTAAGCTGCAGAATTTTATTTAAGTGATTTTTAGTAAGTATTGGACAGTTTCACCAGCGTGAGTTTTCCTTGTAGGTTTGTTTGAGGTCCGGGCCCTCCAGTATTTGGAAACAATTCCAGAGTCTGAGCCCAGTGGGATGAATAAAATTTTGCGGAGTCTTGGTGAGTTGTTACGTTTTCTTGTTAAATAATGTGACTAAAAAACCTTTTGCAGAAACTGTGCCTTATCACAAAAGCTTTATAATCAAATCAATAATATAACTTCAAATAGGCTGACCTGAAACCATGACTGTACTTCCGAATTGTTTTGAAGAAAAAGAAGTCTTTCTCAGAGGTGGGGATTCTTTCATCAGAGTTGTCCTTGGGTCTGTTTTCCTCAGATAACATGCGAATTTGCATATCATAATTATTAATCTTTTCTAGGTCACATCACTTTGAAAATCTCATAAAAACTGGATCTTTGTCTCAGAAAAGTATGCTAGAACATACAAATTTGCATATAATTATAGAGTATTCATGGACCCTCCTGAAACCCATCCATGGACTCCAGATTAACACCTTTTAGGGGGGCGCCTGGGTGGCTCAGTGGGTTAAGCCGCTGCCTTCGGCTCAGGTCATGATCTCAGGGTCCTGGGATGGAGTCCCACATCGGGCTCTCTGCTCAGCAGGGAGCCTGCTTCCCTCTCTCTCTCTCTGCCTGCCTCTCCGTCTACTTGTGATTTCTCTCTGTCGAATAAATAAATAAAAATCTTTTAAAAAAATAAATAAAAACACCTTTTAGGGGTGCCTGGGTGACTCAGTTGGTTAAGCAACTGCCTTCTGCTCAGGTCATGATCTTGGGAGTCCCAGGATTGAGTCCCACATTGGGCTTCCTGCTCAACAGGGAATCTGTTTCTCCCTCTGACCTTCCCCTCTCTAATGCTCTCTCTCAAATAAATAAATAAAATCTTAAAAAAAAAAACAAACATCTGGTTTAGAGGTCATCTGAGGCAAAAGAGGATTTCCTCCAAGTCTAATTTTACACTTCAGAAAGAAACACAGATGTTTCTGATTTTTCAATTATAATAATTAACTTTTTATTATCCTTTGTGATATTGGGGAACAGTGGTGTGGTAGCCCAAAACAAGGAAGAACTATATTCCACGCTGTTTATATTGGTCCTTGAAATACGTAACCCCTGGTAACTAGACTTGTCATAGGGGTCATTTTGTAGTGTATGAAAAAATTTCAAACCACTATGATGTACACCTGAATCTAATAGGACATTGTATGTCAATTTTAATACAAAAAGAAAAAGAAATACATGCCCCTAATTAAAGTAAGGACTTGTTCTTATGCCTCGGTTGTTATTTCATCTTTATACCATGAGGTTAGATCAAACCACTGGTCCTGAACTCTAACTACAATATTTTAATCTCTGGGGAACATAAATGAACATTTTTCCCACTACAGGCTCCAAGAAATCTCTGGGGATCAGGCCAAGCAATTTTAACCTATAGTTAAGGTTGAAAGCCACTGGATTAGGTGAGGTCAGAGCTCTCTTCTACCTCTACAATTAGAGACATGGGGTTTGTTTATTTCTTTGGTAGTTAAACACATCACATGCTAGCTTGAGATGGCAGCTCACTCGTGCACTGTTCCAAATGACTAAGTTGTTAATCCCTTGCCTCAAATACTGTACAATAAATAAAAATGAACTATTGAGAGTTCACTCTACTTCTTTCTCCCTTTAGGAAGTAAGATGAAATTTCTGCAGAAGAAATGAAATCTTTGATAGACTCTCTCCATCTTAAACCGAAAGTGCCAAGAAAATATTTCTCCAAGAGTTGGGATGCCCTGCAGTGGCCTAAAAGATCCTGGAAAGATGAAAAGGTTACAAAGTGGGCCTGGTCCTTGGAGGAGGATTCTCCTGTTGCTGCTGTATAATCACTGGAGGATTGCTGGGAGTAGTCTGGAACCCATGT
Organism: Mustela erminea; assembly: GCF_009829155.1. Classification (NCBI taxonomy): domain Eukaryota; kingdom Metazoa; phylum Chordata; class Mammalia; order Carnivora; family Mustelidae; genus Mustela; species Mustela erminea. The sequence continues at coordinate 11,676,405 of NC_045623.1, forward strand.
TCTCATTACTCTGCCTCCAATTTTTCTTTTCAGTGGCTTTTTCTGTTTGATTCTTGGTCTCATTCTTTGTGTTATGTGCTTAGTCTGTGAAGGCACTTGTTTTTTTACTAGGGAAAGATTTGGTGTTGGATTTAAAAAAAAAAAAAACAGCTCAAAGATGAGCACAGTGAGAGAAATGCTGGATTGAAGGTACTGGGGAAGCATGATGGATGTGCAGAGTGCACCCTACATACGTCATTCTCATCACTGAAATATCACCATGGCACCTTGAAAACTATGGGCTGTTGGAGCTGAGCTAAGGAATAGATTCCTCATATATCTCTAGTTTTTGTTTTTTAATCTAAAGTTCTATCTGAGGGAATCTAGTTATTAACACTGTTATTGAGTATCTTATACAAGTAGACACCTTGCAGCTCCTCCTCCACATCGTAGCTTGTCAACATTAAACTTTGTGGGATTATAGCTAATGAAAATACCCTTTGAAGAGCATGAGAACTCCTTCCCCTTTTCTTAGTGTCCCCCAAGTGCCATGTGTGATGTAGATCTATGTCATCTTACTCAGTCTTTAAGTCAACTTGATGAGATACTTGCATCTCCATTTTATTAATGAAGAAACTGGAATTCAGAAAGGTTAAGTAACTTGCCCAAAGTTCTACAGCAGAGCCAGAATTGAAGCCACGACTGTCAATTCATGAGCACAGAGAAAGTTGGTTAGTTCTGCAGATGGAAACTTGAGCTCTGTGAGATTATAGCTACTGAAAAGGTTTTCTTTTAAACTGAAGCATACCAGAGCTGATTTTCAGCTCTGAGGATAAGGGACATCAAACTATAGGAGCCTAGATGACTCACTTTTGGTTCCCCTAGAATTGGACTTTTTGCCCTAATTGAATTGGGACTCAGACTATGAATATTCCTGGGCATTCACCACATAATCACCCTGAACCTTAATACCTACAACAGCAGTAGTGATTAGGAGGAGGACCTTATCAATGATGGTTTAATTTTCACTGATAAATGTTACAAGCAGATGTCAGTTTGTTTTCTTCAATTCCTGCTGAGGGTTTTAACTGGCATAAAAATATTTATTCGAACTTAACAAAACCTTTTAAGTTGTATTATGATACAGTTTATTGAGTTGTACAGTATTGTCATTACAGCCCATTCAGTTGTGCATGAATGAACCTGAAGCAGACCCCATTTAAGACTGGTGCTATATAGTTCTTATGGGTCTAGAAAATAGAACTGAGCCTATGTCTTGTTAAAAAAATGTTTAAGCATCTTACCCCAGTGGGGTTCTTACCAGACATCTCTCCATTTGCCACTCCAATCCTGAGGGAAGAATGAGTAATTGGGAATTGTTTATAAAACGGGGGTAGGTCTTAGGGTGGTGAATCCTGACTGTCCCTCTGTGAGGAGACCTCGCTTCAGGGATGGGGGTCCTAGTTTATCCCGGAGACCTGAAGCTGCTTCCTTTTCTTAGGTCTGTTTTATCTTGTTTTTGTAAAGTATTATGAGTTCTGGACATATTTGTAAAAGAATCCCTCAAGACTTGTATAAAATGTTGTTTACAGATCTTTTAATGAATAAAAAATTGGAGAATTTTAAATAAAGTTGCTTAAGATGTAAAGATCTTCTACTTCGCATAAATCCATAACTAGCACATTAATCTAATGATAGGATTAGACAGTCCGTGGCCAGCATTTCTAGGCTGTTGGCAGACAAAGCCCGAGTCTGATCGTAGACACCGGGCAGGGTTTGCAGTCCGACTACCTTATTTGGCCTTGGCCTGCTTCGTGTATGGGAGCTGGGGACAGGGCAGAGCCGGCGCACCGGCAGCCGCAGGAGTGGTTGGGAGGTAACGAGAGGAACACGAGTCTATTTCCGACAGTCCTAAAGACAAGTGAGCGGATTTTATATAAGCCTCGAAGGCAAAATGACAGGATTTGTTGGAGCTGGAGTTGGTGGGCAGTTTTTAATCTCACCCTGGAGGAAAAGATCAGGTTCCTTTGTTATGTAGACCCTAAAGCTTCGCGAGTGTAACTGGCTACTGGCGCCGACTTCCAGAATCTGAAAAAACTGCATTTATCCAATGCAAGTGTTCTCAGAACGAAGAATAGTGAGGGGTACAGCAAGAAGTGCAAGGGGAGAAAAAAACCGCCACAAAGCAAAAAGTTAAGGGTTGTAGGTGGAAGGTTAGGGGAGTCGGTAACCTGTATCCCTCTCCCTGCCAAATCCTACTGCTAGTTCCTCCAAAAGTTTTAAACCATCCCGGTACCAGATACCAGCTTCCTCCAGGGAACGAAAAGTCCCAATTGCCCTCCAAAGTGCTCCCGGGTGGAGGCAAAAAAAAGGAGCACACTGGAGGACAGGAAATGGAGACGTTCCGCTGATTCTAGGACTCGCGACGTGACGTCACGTCCGACCAAGACAAAATGGCAGGGCACTTCCTAGTAGCTCGGCGAGGGCGCCTTCAGAATTGACAACTGAGCATGCGTCAGAGCCAAGGCGCATGCGACCTGTATTACGTCAGTGCGAGCGCATGCGTAATGAAATGGGCCTGAGTTTGAGCGCACACAGAAAATTTGGGCAAGCTTTAGAATGGCGGGCACAGGCTTAGTTGCCGGAGAGGTTGTGGTAGATGCACTGCCGTATTTTGACCAAGGTTATGAAGCGCCCGGCGTGCGGGAAGCGGTGAGTTCGGGCCGGGTAGCGGATTCAGCACTCTCGGGCCCTTGGTGCTGGAAGAAGCACCTTACAAGTTGCTACCCCTCCCCGGCCCCCGTTCTCGTTTCTAGGCTGCGGCGCTGGTGGAGGAGGAAACCCGCAGATACCGACCTACCAAGAACTACCTGAGCTACCTGACGGCCCCGGATTATTCTGCTTTTGAAGTAAGTGGGACGTCTTGAGGCCACCGTATGAGCTAGGATTCTCTGACTCTTTACTTTGGATCGAGAGTCTTAGACACGTAAATGCATTTTAAATTCTGGCTTTAACAATTGCCTGCTTGCCTACTACTTACTCTCTTATCGGTGTTCCCGATCCATTGAAAGCAGCTAGATCAGACTTCTCCGACGTTCTGATTCTGAGACCCCCTGAAGGGCTTGCCGGGGCTTGGCGAACTGCCCAGCCATGCAAAACGTAGTGTGTACGTTTTTCGGAGATCGGCTCCTTGCATAAATTCTCAGAGGCATCCTCTCTAGGGTCTTCTTTAAAACCAGTGATGAGGAATTTTTAATATATGTAAGCCTAGGTTCCTGAGAACCACTGGAGGGCGGCCTTTGTGTCACAGCGTAGATACTTAGCGAACGTATGTGAATGAGTGAAGTGAGAAACCATTTATAAGTAAAGTGCTCTTTAAATATTTAGCCTAGAAGTGCCCCCAAGATACTGCTTAGTACTTAGGGTGTAATTAGCTACATGAAATGTAAAATACCATCTCTAAATTAATAGATTCTGTTAGGCATTTTAGTATTTACATGTTTGGGGTTTTTTCCCCCCATTATAGGTAACCATGTATTTAATGAAAGAACTCTGTTATTTTTTAAAAAGATTTTATTTATTAATTTGAAAGAGAGAAAGATCACAAGTAGGCAGAGCAGCAGGCAGGGGTGGGGGAAGCAGGCTCCCCGCTGAGCAGAGAACCCGGTTTGGGGCTCGATTCCAGGACCCTGAGATCATGACCTGAGCTGAAGGCAGAGGCATAACCCACTGAGCCACCCAGGCTCTGGAAAGAATTCTACTATTAAAACACAGGGTTGGGCGCCTGGGTGGCTCAGTGGGTTAAGCCGCTGCCTTCAGCTCAGGTCATGATCTCAGGGTCCTGGGATCGAGTCCCGCATCCGGCTCTCTGCTCAGCAGGGAGCCTGCTTCCCTCTCTCTCTCTCTCTGCCTGCCTCTCCATCTACTTGTGATTTCTCTCTGTCAAATAAATAAATAAAATCTTTAAAAAAAAAAAACACAGTGTTTAGGGGTGCCTGGGTGGCTCAGTGGGTTATGCCTCTGCCTTCGGCTCAGGTCATGATCCCTGGGTCTTGGGATCGAGCCCTGGCATCGGGCTCTCTGCTCAGCAGGGAGCCTGCTTCCTCCTCTCTCTCTGCCTTCCTCCTGCCTACTTGTGATCTCTCTCTGTCAAATAAATAAATAAATAATCTTTAAAAACAACAAAAAAAAACCCCACAGTGTTTATACTGAAGTAACATGAAAAGTCAGTCAAGTTTTAAATAGGAAGATATTCCTATGATACATCATTTTATCAAATGTTTTCTAAATGTCGTTACCCAGATATAGATGGTACCACATTAAGAAGTAGATACAGTAATGCTTTCTTCTTAGATTGGCTCCCAAAATTTTCAGATAACTGCATTCAATCACGAACTTTTAAATATTTGAACCAGTTTTCCTTTTAACTCTCCTAAGTGCAACATATATCTCCTATCTTTATAATTAGCATACTGATCATTTATCCCTTTTTCACAATAGGAATTGATAGTGTACTGGGCTCACCATCTCAGTACTGAAAACAGCTCTGTGAACTATATAACTATATGTTTATTATCCTAATTTTTTAAATGGGAAAACTGCAGCTTAGAGAAAGTAATTTGCCCAAGACCATAACCACTCCTCAAATTTCTTTTGAAACTGCTCTTCCATTAATTCATTTAACTATTTATGAAGGTCTTTTCTAGCTAGGAATTGGGGGACTGTCTCAACTTTTTAGTCTAATTAATATAGTTGAAGCCCTCAAAAAATTGATAATTGCTCAGGATAACTGAAATACTACTATAGGTGAATACTTAAGCAGTTCTTTATACTCAGGGCCAGGAAATGTGCAGAACAGAAATGAAATAGGATATTGACCAAAACTTTGACCTAAAGAAGTAGAGCTCTACCATGTTTTTTTAACTTTACCATGTGTGCTTTGTTTTTGTTTTTTTTAAAGATTGTATTTATTTATTTATTTATTTATTTGACAGAGCAAGAGAGCACAAGCAAGTAGAGCCACAGAGGGAGAGGGAGAAGCAGGCTCCCCAGTGAGCAGGGATCCTGATTCGGGGCTCAATCCCAGGACCCTGGGATCATGACCTGAGCTGAAGGCAACGGCTTAACCAACTGAGCCACCCAGGTGCCCCACCATGTGTTTTTTTAAATCGTACAGTTGTGAGGTGCCTGCATGGCTCAGTCGGTTAATCAGCTGCTCTCAGCTCAGGTCATGATCTCAGGGTCCTGGGATTGAGCCCCATGTCGGGCCCCATGCTCAGCAGGGAGTCTGCTTCTCCTCTCCCTCTGCCTCTCCCCACTCTAACTCATGCTCTATAGCTCACTCATGGATGTGCTCTCTCTCTCAAATAAATAAATTAATTAAAATCTTTGGAGTTTTTTTTTAATATTTTATTTATTTCTTTGACAGAAATCACAAGTAGGCAGAGAGAGAGGAGGAAGCAGGCTCCCTGCTGAGCAGAGAACCCGATGTGGGGCTCGATCCCAGGACCCTGAGATCTCGACCTGAGCCAAAAGCAGAGGCTTTAACCCACTGAGCCACCCAGGCGCCCCTAATTAAAATCTTTAAAAAGAAAGAAAGAAATCATACAGTTGTTAGAGCAGATAGTAGAACCAGTTTCTTTAACCTCTTCCCTTTTTCTCATTCTTTGCAGAGTGAAGTGTAAAAATAGCAGCCAGGGTCAAAAGGAAAGTATGGATATAGGCTCAAAGCCCTAAAGCAAATTATTTTATGTCAAGTACTCTCCTCCCTTCCCCCACCCCCCAGTGAATACTTAGATCCAGGGTCCTCAACACTGGCTTCACTATACAGTCAACTGATGGGTTAAAAACAAGTTACAATCATGCCCAGTCTCCACCTCAGAAAAGTTAAATGGGAATGGTGGAGAGGGGTAAGATGATGTGGCTGGGAATGAAATTGTTTTCAAAGCTTCCACCTGATTTCTGTGTGCTGCTGGGACTGGGAACCGCTGATCTAGGAATAATCCTTTTCTCTGTGGGTCCCTTTACATATGAAGTGTACGTATTCTGATTCTTGAGAATATTTAACTCAGAGAAGACTTGGTGGGAAGGAAAATGATCCATTTTATTTTATTTTGTAAATTTTTTGGAAATGATCAGTTTGAATGGATAACAGAAATATTTAAGTAGGTTAGATTCATTGTTTGGTGGTTGTTAATTGAAATTTATTGATATGATTTTGGAAATAATTCTTTCCCCTAATTAGACCGACATAATGAGAAATGAATTTGAAAGACTGGCTGCTCGGCAACCAATAGAATTACTCAGTATGAAACGGTAAGTTATATTTCTGGTTTCTCCTGGACCCAAATCATTTTTTTTTTTTTAAAGATTTTATTTATTTATTTGACAGACAGAGATCACAAGCAGGCAGAGAGGCAGGCAGAGAGAGAGGAGGAAGCAGGCTCCCTGCTGAGCAGAGAGCCCGAAGTGGGGCTCGATCCCAGGACCTGAGATCATGACCTGAGCCGAAGACAGCGGCTTAACCTACTGAGCCACCCTGGTGCCCCCCCAAATCATTTTTTATTTTTAAGTTACTAGTAAAATCGCTATAGCTCGTAATATGTGGAAAATGAAAAATTCTTGTCTGATTTTATGTTTATGTTTCTTCACACAATAGTGGTTCCTCTATCCTTTGTTTATGTTCAGATATATTCTTTGCACCTTTATTTAAAAAGACAAAATAGGGGAGCCTGGGTGGCTCAGTTGGTTAAGCATCCCATTTTGATTTTGGCTCTGGTCATGATCTCGGAGTTATGAGATCAGTTGCCTGCATAGGACTCCATGCTGAGTGTGGAGCCTGCTTAAGAGTCTTCCTTTCCCTCTACTGCTCCCCACCTCCCCATTTGCTGACCCAAGTGCGTACTCTCTCTCTGTCTCTTAAAATACACACACACAAAATATGTAAAATCCAACAACAGGAATGGTGATTGTACTGAAGTTCATGTTTTTAAGGTTTTCCAAGGAGCGGCACCTGGGTGGCACAGTCAGTTGAGCTTTCTGACCTGTTGGTTTCGGCTCAAGTTGTGATCTTGGGGTCCTGAAATCGAGCCCCGCATTGGGCTCTGTGCTCAGCAGAGGTTCTGCTTGGGATTCTGTCTCCCCTTTCCCCTGTCTCTCTGCTCATGCTGGTTCACTCCCTCCCTGTTCAATAAATAAAAGCTTAAAAAAAAAATTCTTTTTTTTTTTCCCCAAGGAAATGTTCCTGATTAGGCATCTGGTTCTTCACTGATCACATATCTAGGTGAAATCATGTTATGATTTATAATGATCCTTGATTGATTCTGACATAGAACTAATCAGTAAACAGTGCCCAGATAGTTTGACTTTGGTTCCACTGTGTTCCCTCCTGTTCCACTTTATTACAAAACTGCTTCTCCTCTCTCAGAGAAGAAAACTCCAAACATCCTTTGTTACTGTCTCTAAAATGGAGAATCGGATTGCTTAACATGTGAGATCTCTTTCATCTTGAAGTAAGTATGGAATTATGAGAACCACTAAGTACTCTGTCAGAGCAGAATCCTTTGAGATAGAGCCACATGCACAGGTCTATCCTCTCAGCAGATGTATAGATTTAGAAGAGGGATTTGAGTCTGTAGAACCAGAGGATCGTATTTCTTGTGTACCATTTCCTGTCTGGCCTGAGTGAGTGATAAAGGAAGTTCTGGGATTCTTCAATTCTTCATTTCCAGGTGCTTCTTCTCTATAGATATTCACAGCAGGAACTCCTTTATGACCGTATATCTCACAGCAAAAGTAATGACCCATTAAGCAGTGGATCATGAAGGAAATTTAGTAAGTTTCCAAAAGTTAACTTTCTTAATAAGAAAGGTAGTAAGATCCAGAAGTTCTCAGAGCAGTTTTTTAAGGAAATAGAAAATAACAGAATATAATGCAAGTAAAGGCAACTATTGTTTTGTGAAACTTTTTTTCTTAAGATTTTATTTATTTGTCAGAGCAGAAGTGGGGAGAGCAGCGGGCAGAGGGAGAAGCAGGCTCCCCACTGAGCAGGGAGCCCAATTTGGGACTCGATTCCAGGACCCTGGGATCATGACCCGAGCTGAAGGCAGATGCTTAACCGACTAAGCCACCCAGCCGTCACTGTTCTGTGAAACTTTTGTTGAGCTATGTGTATTTGGGTACTGGATCACAGATACTTCCTACCAGGAAGTTTGAAAACTGCCACATTACAGCTTTTTTTCTTTTTTTTTTTTAAACAAAGTGGTATGTCACTTTTTTTATTTTGAGGGAGAGCAAGTGAGCAAGAGAAACTTAAGTAGACTCCATGCCTAGTGTGGAGCCTGACACAGGGAATCAAGGAATTGATCTCATGACCCTGAGATCATGACCTGAGCCGAAATCAAGAATTGGATGCTTAACCAACCAAGCCACTTAGATGCCCCTGGTTTATCACTTCTTGATCCTAGTTGCATGCCCCTCAGTTGTTCATAGGAATAATGTGGAGTCTTTATCTAGTCAAATTATTAAAATGGAAATTAAACTTAGTTTGTAGTAACTCCTCAATAATGAGCTAAGATTCATGAAGAGTGTACTTACTGGCTATATCAACAGTGGTGAAGGACTGTTTAGTGTGAAGCGAGAGAATAGAGAAGGTCCAAATACAAAGAATTTTTACATCCCTTACCATTTTTTTCTCTAGAATGGTTTGGTTGTGTCGGTGGGAACCTGGATGATTGTAAGTGTGTTTTTCAAAAATGATAGCAGGGGTGCCTGGGTGGCTCAGTTGGTTAAGCATCTGCCTTCAGCGCAGGTCATGATCCCAGAGTCCTGGGATTGAGTCCCACATCGGGCTCCTTGCCCAGTGGGGAGCCTGCTTCTCCCTCTGCCTGCTGTTCCCCCTACTTGGGTTTTCGCTCTCTCTCTGACAAATAAATAAAATCTTTAAGAAAAAAAAAAAGATAGTATAGGGTCCTTTGTGTCCTACTTTTTTCTCCTAATATATCACAAGCATGTTAATGTTTTAAGTATTCTTCAGTGGCATCATTGAGCAGCTAATTTAACAATCTTTTATATGAATACACTATAGTTTATTGAATCAGTTCATGTTCAAGTAAACAATTTTTTTGTTACTGTATATAATGGTGTTAAATCTTATTTGTAAATGGATTTTAAATAGGTTCTTATTGAACAGTCTGATCTATCTCGAATTTTCCATGGATTTACATTGTGCATAGACCTGTGAGGTGTTCTTTTGGAAGGAATGGAAAATTTAGAGGAATATGTGGTTTCAGTTTATTTTTGTTTAATTTCAGGTATGAACTTCCAGCCCCTTCCTCAGGTCAGAAAAATGACATTACCGCATGGCAAGAATGTGTAAACAATTCAATGGCCCAGTTAGAGCATCAGGCAGTTCGAATTGAGAATCTGGAACTAATGTCACAGCATGGATGCAATGCCTGGAAAGTATATAATGAGTAAGAAGCTTTTTGTTTTTATTAAACCCATCCCACCCACAGTTTTGGCATATTTTTTATATAGGAATGGGTGCCTGGGTGGCTCAGTTAGTTAAATGTCTGACTCTTGTGGCTCAGGGTCATGGGGTTGATCACCATGTCTGCTTGAAGATTCTCTTCCTCTGCCCTTCCCCTTGCTTACTTGCTCTGTCAAACAAATAAATCTTCATAAAAAAAAAAAAAGTGAAGTGGGATTTAACTAGTATAGTGGACTTTCATTTGAGATGATGTCCTGGAACTACTACAACCCGTATGATAAGCCATGGCTTTCAGACCCACCGCACAGAGTACAGAGGAGGGGTGCCTGGGTGGCTCAGTGGGTTAAGGCTCTGCTTTCGCCTCGGGTCATGATCTCAGGGACCTGGGATCGAGCCCTGCGTTAGGCTCTCTGCTCAGAGGGAAGCCTGCTTCTCCCTCTCTCTCTGCCTGCCTGTGATCTCTCTCTGTCAAATAAATAAATAAAATCTTTAAAAAAAAAAAAAAAAAGAAAGGTACAGAGGAGATCTAAACCTAACCACATTTATTGTGTAATATTGTAATTAAATGAGTTCTGAGGTCTGATTGACAAATCACATATGGTGGAATGGAATCCTTAATGTGGGGCATTGCTCATACAATCGATTCTCATTAGTTGCATGTTATATTCTATAAAGTGGCCTTGAATACTGAATTAGCAAATACTATAACATTTTTCCTGGTGGAAATAATGTATGTGTATGTATACACACCTCATATAGACTATAAATCCTAAAGACAACTCCTGGCAAATTCTATTTTCTTTATTTTATGAAAGAGAAAACAAAGTTCAGAAGTGTTAAGTAATTTGGCAGAGTTGGAAATTAAATCCTGTCCTTTGGTCATCTCTGTATGAGACCTGAAACAGTAAGTCAGAGTGCTTCCTTGTTCCACTCCAGCTAAGAATCTACACATCCAACAACTCAATTTTTGCACATGCTGTTCATGATCTCAAAATGCCACAGGTACTGATCTTGGGGTTACAAGTAAATTTGAGTGAGTGGGTAAGTTCATAAGTACAGAATCTGCAAATAATGAGAATTGACTATAAGAGAATTAACACAGGAAGCAAAGTACCCACATAAGCCACTGAGCTCTACTTTCTGTTCCATGCAACTTGCTTTAGGTTTTGTTATCTTTCTAGGGCTCAGTTTTCTTATTTGTAAAATTTGGTTAGACGATATCTATGATGCCTTTGAGCCCTGAAATCCGCTGAGACTGTATTAACATTTTAATAGTTTAAGGAGAAAAAGCCCTTGAACCTCATGACACTGCATCAAACTATTTTGCTAGAGTATGTTTCCTGGAATAATAAAGCAAAATCACAAAGAGATAAATGGTTTTTCTCAGTTTTTCAGAAGTTTTAAATTTATTTGGCCATGTAAGGATCCAGTGGGCAAAATCCAGAATTCGGGAAACTACAGCATAAATAGTTCATTTCTTTTGTGAATATGTTGCAAGGGAGATAAAGGAAAAATGGGTTTGGGAGGATTAAGAAACAGATCAAGCAAACAAATGTCTTTTTTTTTTAAAAAAATGGTCTGTATTGTATGAAGTGGAAAAATGGGATCTTTGTCCTCAAGAAGCTTTACCTAGTTGAGGAGATAAGATACTTCTCTGCCAGATAACCAGTAGCCCGTAATTAGCAATATGGGGACACGTGCTATATCGTGTACTGTGTTCTATAAACTACAGACATTTATAGAAGGGACATTAAGAAATAAGGTCATTAAAAAAAAATAAGGTCATTTTAAAATGGTGAGATTTGGGGGAATTTTGGTAGTTCAGTTGGTTAGGCGTCTGAGTGTTGATTTCGGCTCAGGTCGTGATCTCAGGGTACTGAGATTGAGTCCCATGTCAGGCTCCTTGCTCAGCAGAGAGTCTGCTTGAGATTCTTTCTTTCCCTCTCCCTCTGCCCTTTTCCCCCCATGCTCGCTCTCTCTAAAATAAATAAATCTTAAAAAAAAAAAAAAAATGGTGAGGTTTGGATATTTAGAAGAGAATGAGAATGCTCCCAAGAAGGTTCTAAGAGAGCATAGATGCGGGGGAACAAAATAATACATTGAAGAAAACATTGCTTTCAACTTGCCTAGAAACCTCTAATACTTTTCAGGTGCCTGGGTGGGTTAGATGGTTAAGTGTTTGCCTTCAACTCAGGTCATGATCCCCAGGTCCTGGGATCAAGTCCCACATCGGGAAATCTGTTTCTCCCTCTCCCTGCCTCTCCCCACTGCTTGTGCTTGCTTGCTTGATCTCTCTCAAATGGATAAATAAAATCTTAAAAAAAGGAAAAGAAAGAAACCTTTAATACTTTCCCATTTGTTGCAAAGTAAGATCCAGACTATTTAACATGGTATTCAAGGCAAATGGCTGTGTATCTCAATGGTAGACATTCATTCCAGCCAAGGGAATCCTCTCTGTCGTGATTATCATAGCTTTGTCCTTGCCTTTAGTCATGGTTCACCACCTCCTAGAGTGTCTTTACCTAGTCTACCTAAATTCAGTTTATTTAAGGCTCTATTCTAACCCAATCCTTTGTCTTCCCATCTTATAAAAGTAGGTTTTCTTCCTTGTAAAAGGATTTGAGGGCATCAAACATGGCATGGGCAGTAAGCTTTTAGTTCTAGGTAGGTTTTGGTTCGTGATTACTTTAAAAAAAATTTCATTAATGAGAAATTTTTGTACTTGCAATTAAAGGGAAACCTTCAAGGCCAGGCTTTGTTTTTACAGATAAACAGGTTTAGCCTCATTGATGTCAAGTGACTCATTAAAGGACATACAGCTTTTTAGGGCAGAGCTGGGACTAGAACCCAAGTCTTCTGACTCTCATGATGCAGTGCTAAAGTTTTAATAAAAATATGTTCAGTGCTTGAGGAGGGTCCTGTATATGGATAAAACCTCATTTTATTACACTTTGCTGTTTTACATTTTTTACGGATTGAAGGTTTGTGTCAACCTTGCCTCAGCCAGTCTGTCGGCCCCATTTTCCAATGGCATGTGGTCACTTCCTGTCTCTCACATCTTAGTAATTCTCTAAGTATTTCAAACTTTTCCATAATATTTGTTACAGTGATCTGTGATCAGTGATTATGACTCATTTAAAAGTCAGAACGTTGGTTAGCAATTTTTAGTTAATAAAGTATTTTTTGATTAAGGCAAGTACTTTTTTTTTTACACACAATGCTGTTATACACTTAATAGACTATGGTATAGTATAAACAACCTTTATATGTATTGGAGAACAAATTCATTTGATTTGTTTTCTTGCTATACTTGCTTTATTGCATGGTCTGAAACCAAGCCTGCAATATCTCTGAGGTACACTTGTACTCATGGAGGATGAAAGAAAGGAAAAGACAACAAATAAACGGGGCTTTCAGGAAGAGGTCATTCAAGGGGAAGCTTCCTATTAAAGGTCAGAGGTCAGGACTGGAGTACCAAACTTAACTGCCCTGAGGAACATGGAGTGATCCCTAGAAATCAAGGAAAGGGAGATGAGCTGTAGGTAAGCCTGGAGAGACACAGCTGTTTGAAGACTGAATCTTCAGAGAATTGCAGTTAGTGAGGGAAAAAAAAAAGTAAGTCAGTAGAGACAGAAGAATAACTTAGGAGAAAACCAGGATATTTGAGTCACGAAAGCCAGGAAACAATAGTAGATCTACAGCAAGAGGATAGTAGGGCCATTGTGGTTGAAATGGACCCTAAAGGTGATTTTCTGCTGCCTTAAGAGAAAATTGATATGGTTACGAGAGTTACATCTCAGTAAAGCTGTTATTTAAGGGCAAGGACAGGGGATGGCCTCTACTCTTGAATCACTTCTCTAATGACAGTAGTAACTTGGCACTCTATATTGCTCAGCTTTCCCCCTTTGGCACTAAGAGCCAACTTGCACTGGAATCACAGTCTCCAGCCTTCCAGTTTTCTCTTATCTCTCTAGCTAGCCGTAGGCAGGAGGGGAGAATAGCAGGACAAATGCAGGTACAGAAATATGGAGATAATAAGGGATTTGAATGAATACACTCATATGAGTTATTTTCAGTGTTCTCCATGAAAAGTACTGACAGTTTAAGTAGTGACAGGTACAAAAAATCAAAGTGTCCGTGAACTGGTTGGGCTCCAGAGGTTAAAAGACCTGAAATGGAATTCATCTCCAACATTCATCTATGTTACCTTGACTAAGTTACTTACTTTTTCTAAGCTCTTAATGTCCCTATATGTGAAATAGGGGCAATCGTACCTACCTCAAAGAATTCTTAGGAAAATTAAAGTAGCTAATATGTAAAGAGTGTCTAACGTGGTGTTTGGCATGGAGCTCAATAGCGGAAGAACTGGAACCTGTATCAACTAGATAGCTCAATTTTAGTTGGTATGTTAATGTCTGTTAACCTGATTTTCCTCTTTTCCTTCCTTAGAAATCTAGTTCATATGATTGAACATGCACAGAAAGAGCTCCAGAAGTTAAGGTAAGTTGTTTCTTCCTCTTACTTTATTTTATTATTTTATTTTAGTTTTTAAGTAATCCTTCATCCAATGTGGGGATCGAACTCACAACCCCGAGTTCAAGAGTGCATGTTCTTCTGACTGAGCCAGCCAGATGCCCATATTTTCCTCTTATTTGAGAGTGAAGTTTAGGTAGAACCTTAATAAACAGAATGAGAAGACAAAAGAATCAATGGACTGTAGTCATTTAAGAGTAATACCTGATGATCCACTCTGTCCAGCATCCAGTGCTGGGTTTGCCCTACTGGAGTGGAGGAGAAAGAGACTTAACGTTAGACTTAACATTTGGAAACATCTCTACCATGTCATTTGCAATTTGCAAATCTACAGACATTAAAAAGGCACTTTTAGGAGAAAATGTTGCAGAACGACGTGTATAATGTGGGGTGCCTGGCCGACTCAGTCAGTAAAGCATGCAACTCTTGATCCTGGAGTTGTGAGCTTGAGCCCCACATTGGGCACTTAATTTAAAAAATTAAATCTATACTAGCACATACACATATAGGAGTTTGGGGAAACACCCACCAAAAACTGAACAATAATTAGGAGAAGCATGTGGGAGGAGGGACTTCTGCTTTTTATTTTCTATTTGCATGTATGTGAATGTGTTTAATTTTTCATGGTGAGCTTATGAAATTTGTAATTGAAAAATAAAAGATAGTTAATTCTCAGAATTGGTCTGTAACTGTATACATCTGTCCTTTTCAAGGGATTAAAGATGTGTTGATTGTTGATTTCTCTGTTGATTTAAGTCTTACGTTCAAATGTAGGTGGGTTGTATAAATAATTTTTTACAGGAAACATATTCAAGATTTAAACTGGCAGCGAAAGAACATGCAGCTCACAGCTGGATCTAAATTAAGGGAAATGGAGTCAACGTGAGTATCTTCACTTTCATCAACTGTTAAATCGCTTAGCACATTTTAAGATCAGGATTTAACAGTATGGTTCAACAGTACTCAAATGCGATGCCACAAGTGTCACAGAAATGCTGTTTTCTGAATGGTGCTCTTGACTGCCTCTGCCTGTCTCTGATGTGTGGTCTTGGAAGGCATTAAGAGGGACAGAACCACTGTTACTTGATTCTGGTCTCAGAGCACCGTATTTTCAGTTCAGTATTTCTGCTCTGAATAGGATTCGACTTACATTCTCCATTTAAAAGGAAGTAAACCATCTATTTTTTTAACTCAGGGAGATTTCATACTTCGATACTTTGTGTCCTAGGGTTTTTTTCCTTTGTTTATATACTTTTAAAATGTTCCTCATATGTGTAGATAATTTTATATGAATCCCTATAATTATGAACCTTGTATCATTTCTCTTTTTTGCTTTGCTGTTTCCCTTCTTCCTCCTCACCCCCATCTTTCTCCTTGTTTTACTTTCTCCACCTCCATACATTCCATGTTATCAGTCTGTTCGTCTTTTCACATTTTTCTTCAGGCTAATAAAATCTCCCAAATACACATCTGTGTTTCTTTTTATTTGTCCTAGAGATTTTTTTTTCTGGGGGAGGGGGAAGGCTGCTTGGATCTGTGGAATTGTCTCTGGTTCTAGAAATTTCTCCACCATTTTTAACTGCTGCTTCTGCCCTATTTTCTCTCCTTTTATGTTAATCCCATTAAATATAATCTTCCATCACCTCGTCCTATCTCCAACTATTTCTAATTTGGTTTTTAAAGTTTTTTTAAATTTGAAATAATTTTAGATTTACATTAATTTATAAGAGATAATACAGCTAGAATCTTTTTTCTTCTTTTAAGATTTTATTTATTTAGGGCGCCTGGGTGGCTCAGTAGGTTAAGCCGCTGCCTTCGGCTCAGGTCATGATCTCAGGGTCCTGGGATCGAGTCCCGTATCAGGCTCTCTGCTCAGCAGGGAGCCTGCTTCCTCCTCTCTCTCTCTCTGCCTGCCTCTCTGCCTACTTGTAATCTCTCTCTGTCAAATAAATAAATAAAATCTTTTTTAAAAAAGATTTTATTTATTTATTTTGGAGAGAGCTTGAGCAGAGAGAAGGGCGGAGGGGAAGGGAGAGGGAAAGGGAGAGAATCTCAAGCCGACTCAGCATGGAGCCTGGCGTGGGTCTCAAACTCATGACCCTGATGTCATGACCTGAGCCAAAAGTGGACACTTAACTGACTGAGCCACCCAGGCACTCACTACATCTAGAATCTTACATACCCTTTTCCCCCGATTCAGTTTTTTAAAATGGAAATTTAGAAGTGAAGGTTCATATTATGAACCTGGCTGAAAACATGTATATGGTCAAATCTCCTAAGAGAAATTTTATATTGAGTAATTTTTTTCTTTTTTTACTTTTCTAGTTGGGTATCCCTGGTCAGTAAGAATTACGAGATTGAAAGGACTATTGTGCAACTAGAAAATGAAATCTTTCAAATGAAGCAGCAACATGGAGAGGCAAACAAAGAAAATATCCGGCAAGACTTCTAAAAAGACAAACTTGGTGGGAAGAAAAGAAGGCAAGCTGGGCTTTCACAGAAGATCAGGCACCTGAACTGTGAGGGAGAACCGCATCCTAAGAAAATCATCAGTGGTTAAATGTTTATTGTAGAGTGTGGACTGTTATATTTGTACATTTCAGCAAAATAAAAACTTTCAGCTTGGTGGGGTTTTTTTTCCTGGTTTTTTTTTTTTTTTTGCCATTTAAAAAAAATCTAGGCTTTCAAAGTAAGTATGATATTAGAATAATATTATATCATGGGATTAATTTTGAATCATTGGAACATATTTTGTATCTGAGAGATCTTTAACATGTACAAGAAGTGGGAAACTTTTGGTTTATATATTTCGAAATAAAGGGGTGTTTCTAAACAAATTTTTGATTACCAAGCAAGACTTCCAAAATACAATGGCTCCATCTCTGTCAACCAACTCCATCATCGTAGGTACAGTTTCATAAAACTTGATAGGTGCTGAGCCCTATTTTAAGCATGTTAGGTAGATGAACTAAGAGGAATAAAAAGATAATTTGATCCTCACAAAAACCTTAGGAAGCAGATAACTGTTGTTCCCATGCACAGACTTGTAATGGGTGCTGATTAAGTAGCCTGTTGAAGTTGTATAGCTGGAAAGTCATCCAGGTGTTCAGTCCAGTAGTAGTACAGTGCCAGAGTTGTGTTCTAACCCTCTATTTGTAAGGAATGAATAAGTATAAAAGATTACTGCCTGATTCAGAAAAAATACTTGCAGTCTCCTGTAATCTTTGTGCTCTTACTTTTTGCTCTCTGGGTTCCAGGTTTTCCTTATCCCAAGCCCAGCTGAAATGCAGAGTGTTAAGTTTGTGATTATGAAATAAAAACTAGACAGTAAAGCCCATTATTGCAGGAGGGGGTAAGATGGAGAATTAAAACAATGTTACTCCCAAGTTTTTCTTAATGGAGGAGAGAGAATACCATTCTTGGGAGCAGAGGGTTCCTGGCTTAAGGTTATAACTTACCATGAGCCTCAAATATTGCAATCTTTTATTTTTTAAGTTTTTATTTTACTTACCTTATTTTACTTAAGTATCTCTACACCCAAGATAGGGCTTGAAGTCACAACACCAAGATCAGAAGTTGCGTGCTCTTCTGACTGAGCCAGACAGGCGCCCTTGGACTCTAAATTTTTTTTTTTTTCCTAACAGTATTACTGCCCTATGGGAGGATTCATTCCACTATCATCTAATCCAATTTGCTGCACCTTCTACTCAGCCCCAAGAAATTGTATCTTCTGCTGTTCCCTAAGAGGCTAGACTTTGGGTAATCCCTGTCTCTTGCCACACTCCTCTCTCCAGTGATACTTCCTCAAATCCGCCTTCAATCTTTTCCTGTTTTGCTAGTAAATCCCAGTCTGGTTTAGTGACCAGCCTGAGGGCTTGCACGTTTCCTTGGCTGAAGTGAGCTCGGAGGGCCCAGTTCAGAGGACATTACTTCATAGAAAGCAGCAGCTCTCCTCAACAGCAAATCACTAAATTGAGATTGAGAGTTCCCTTTCTTTTCTTTTTTTTTTTTTTTTTTTTTAAGATTTTATTTATTTATTTGACAGAGAGAAATCACAAGTAGACGGAGAGGGAGGCAGAGAGAGAGAGAGGGAAGCAGGCTCTCTGCTGAGCAGAGAGCCGGATGTGGGACTCGATCCCAGGACCCTGAGATCATGACCTGAGCTGAAGGCAGTGGCTTAACCCACTGAGCCACCCAGGCGCCCCAGAGAGTTCTCTTTTCTTTAGACTCATCATAGTCCTGAAATTTGTCCCATTAGTTGAGATTGCCTTCTTGTTCATAAATAACTACGTAGAGCTTGAGGGTGACCCCAAAACTAAGAAAAGTCAGCAAGTTAACTATCACTAGGTTGATCTGTGAGCCCATAAATTGCCTGTTTGCACAAGTCAGTTTCAGTTGGATTTTCCATCACAACATAAACCATCCTAACTTAAGACGCTCAAGATAAAATAACCAGGTTTTTTTTCCTGAAGATATGTAACATACGCAGCAAAACACTGGATTTTTACAATGTTTTATCTTACAGTATGCAGCGTGGATTGAGGTCTCTTCTGTTGCCATCCTACAAGGGAAAATATGAGCAGAAGTAAGTGTGAAATAGTTACTGTTCCCTATCAACTTCGAGAGAAATTGAGCTTCCTAGCCCGTATGAAAGAAATCTCAGTTACTCAAAAGTTCACTGGCATGTTTGTAAGTTCTCTGGAAAAATCTCCGGGGTGTCTGGCTGGCTCAGTTGGTAGAGCATGTGACTCTTGATCTCAGGGTGACTTAAAAGTAAAATCTTTAAGAGATATTTTAATCTCGTTATCTTTAATCTTAATTTTTTTTTTAAATTTTTGCAAAAGATATGTACTTTGTCTTCCTTTACCCCTCCACCTCCTTTTCCCTTTCTGCTATTTGGTTCCAATCCAGTATTACTGCCATCCCAAACTTAGTGGTATTAAAAAAAACAATAACAAGAATTTATGTTATCTTTTACAGTTCTGAGGATTTACTGGGCTGAGGTAGAGAGTACTTAGGGTTTCTTGTACAGTTATGATTCCCCTCAATAGATTATTCACTTGTATCTGACACATGGGCTGGGAAGATTCAGACAGCTGAGTGCTGGGACATTCAGGAATCTTTGGGGCACCTCTCTCTGTGTTTGTTGTTTCTCTGGTATGGAGGCTTCAGG
This sequence comes from Mustela erminea, assembly GCF_009829155.1. NCBI lineage: Eukaryota > Metazoa > Chordata > Mammalia > Carnivora > Mustelidae > Mustela > Mustela erminea. The sequence goes on from NC_045623.1 coordinate 11,695,580, forward strand.
GTAGCCAGACTTCTTCCACGACAACTCAGGACTCCAAAGGCATACATCAGAGAGTCCAGCAGAAGCCTATTACCTTCTATGACTTGGCCCTAGAAGTCCTATTTAATTCTGATGCATTGTATTTGTTAGAAGCAAGTCAGTGAGTCCAACCATTATTCAAGGGAGAGGAATTAGATTCCATCTGTTGGGGATAGTGTTGAAGAATTTTTGGACATACTTGTTTTTTCTAAACTTAGACATGTCTTAATATCCCTCCCATTTCCTTTCCAATGATTCAGTCCTCAAATCATTAGATGGGACAGAAAAAGTAAATATCCATGTAGAGCATGGGCCCTAAATCCATTCTGGCTGCTGTCCTTAGAAGAGAGGAAGACACACACACACACACACACACACACACGCACGCATGCACACACGCACACACGGAAGGCACCGGAAAGACACACCAAGGGATCATCACGTAAAGACAGAGATTGCGGTGATAAGTCTACAAGCTGAGGAATGCCAAGGATTGCTGGCAAGCACCAGAAGAGCCTTCTGAAAGAGTATGGCCATGCTGACACTGTGACTTCAGACATCTAGGCTCCAGAACTGTGAGACATCGGTAAATGTCTTGTTTTAAGCCCCCAAGTGTGTGGTATGTTACTAAGGCAACACTGACAAATTAAAACAGATACACTGTGACAAAGTTGAGGGCCACAGTTGTGTTGAAAACAAAGACTCTGCGAATGATATTCTGGAGGACTGAGGCTGTTCATCCCTCCATCCCCTACTCTCTGCCCTCTCTCAACAGGAAATTGGAAAATCTTTGGAGCCCAAGAGAAAAAAACCTAAAGTTTGTTGAAATTGACAGTTTTTCAACAAATGACTCAGCCAAGTCACTTAGTGAGGCTCAACAACCCCTTCTACTCTAGCACACAGAGCTTCTAATCTGTGTTTTACTTCCCCACCTTTTTTTTTCCTCCAGAAACGAATTTTATTATTTTAGAATACTCCTTAATTAGCGAGCAATTATTTATGTGAAGGAGAGTTCAAAAAACAGATTTATGACTGTTAGCCTTGTCCTCGATTAGAGATTTATGAATCATACACAAAATATTGTTGCCTAGAATAGGTAACTCTAGAAGTGGTAGTAGAGAAGGTCTAAGAGGCTATGAACTTGGAAGAGCTTCTCTCTGCTTGTCTGACTGTGCCAGTTGGACCACAGGACTTGGGTACAAGGATGGAGATGTTTTCTCTGAATTTAAAGCTTTCCCACAGTTCAAATGCTCTTTCCCGCATGCATCAGTTCAAAGGCTTCATTCAGTTGTTCAGAAGGCAGATTTCAAGTCATAAATTCATCAACTTTAATCTTTTGGGGCATCTATTGGACACCAACTTTGGGACACTTTGCATACTCTTCCATTCTCCAAAGGCAGTGCCTTTCCACATGTGGCCTGTGACCAGCTAAAACGGGCGAGTGGTGATTTCTTCCCCTGAAGCGTCTACTCCGACTACCATGATGACTCCCCAGTCTTGGTGGTGGGCCTAGAGCACGGCTCTCATGACTTTCACGTAACCAGCACACTTGAAGGAATGGGCCACTCTCCCATCAGTCATTTCAATGAGCATTTCCTGGATGGGTGTCCAGAAGTCCTGGGGTTAATAGAGGCTCCAAACTCCTTGGCCCTTGTGAATTATCTTTATCAGTGTCCACACCAATGATCCAGGATGCACAGCCCATGAGAGCTGCCAGTCCAACTCCTCCGAGGCCAAAGATGGCACCAATGGAGCCAGACTGCCCTCTGTCAGTGTTCACAGCGGCGTCATGATCAGTTGAAATGCCATAACCCAGAAGGCAGACTTTATCCAGAGGTGCTAATGGATGAATTTTAGCAACAGAGATGTCAGCCACAACTGTATCAGGAAATGTGCTGGTTCCCATGGAATGTAGAATTGTCTTTCCTTTGCAAGTAAATCTGCTAGTACCATCTGGCATTAGTCCTTGTCCCTTGAGTAACTCTTACCTTCTGCAAAGGTTTGTTTTAGGGTTTAGACAAAAGTTACATTCTCCACACTGGGATATGAAGTGGGATGACAGTATCATCGGCCTTCAGCTTAGTAAAGCCTTTGACAACACTTTCCTTGATTCTAGCACCTTTAGGGCCCAAGATCATTGGAAAACTCCCCTCGGGATCAGCTCCACTCAGGTTATAACCATTGGTGTGGCAAACTGCAGTGGTGATCATCTTAATTCGAACTTCACGAGCCTTTGAGATGCCACCTCTACCTCCCATACAGAGAGAGGCTCTCCTGCCTCCCAGGCAGGTGAAGCCTTGCACTTGATAACGTGGTTCGCCGTGTCCTTGGACTCAGCTCAGTGAGGGGCAGACATGGTGGGCCTCATGGGGACATCCCATTCTTAACTACGAACAGACAATTGAGGATTAACAGACATAGCCAATGAGCATCTTTATCGTGAAAGACTAGGAACAAAAACAGAAGAAACCCCATGAGGAAAACAGATGGTGCAAGGAGGAAACTTTGGTTAAGAAATATATCCTCAGACGGGGCGCCTGACTGGCTCAGTTGGTAGAGCATGTGACTTTTGATCTCGGGGTTGTGAGTTCGAGCCTCACATTGGGGGTAGAGTTTACTTAAAAAAGAAAGATGTAGGGGCGCCTGGTGGCTTAGTGGGTTAAAGCCTCTGCCTTTAACTCGGGTCATGTTCCCAGGGTCCTGGGATTGAGCCCTGCATCGGGCTCTCTGCTTAGCGGGGAGCCTGCTTCCTCCTCTCTCTCTCTGCCTGCCTCTCTGTCTGCTTGTGATCTCTGTCTGTCAAATAAATTAATAAAATCTTTAAAAAAAAGAAAAGAAGGAAAGATATATCCTCTGAGAAGAAGATAAAAAAACAAGATGCTGTTTTATTAAGGAACACCCAGAGAACAAAACAGCTCTTAGGGATGTTGATGGTAGCAGAAGTTAAAATTCAATATAATCTAGGAATTAAAAATTTGGGGATGCCTGGGTAGCTCAGTGGTTCATTGTCTGCCTTTGCGTCAGGTCATGATCTCAGGATCCTGAGATGGAGTCCCTCATCTTCATGCTCATTGCTCAGTGGGGAGTCCACTTCTCCCTCTGCCTCTGCCTGCTGCTCCCCCTGCTTGCTCCTCTCTCTCTGACAAATAAGTGAAATCTTTTTAAAAAATTGCCAAACTGTCCCAGAAAGTGGGGCCAAAAAGGCAAAAATAGAATATAGAGAAAAGAAAAAAAATTAATTCAGAAGATCAATATCCAAATATTTTGAGATTAGAAAAGAGAGGAGAGAGAGAGAAAAAAAGAGAGAAAAAAAAAAAAGAAAGAGGAAATCATCAACACAATAATCCAGAATTTGTCAAAACTGAAGGATATGAGTTTCTAGATTCCAGTGTCCCAGCACAACAGATGAAAATAAACTTCAGAGCATATTATTGTGAAATGTCAGAATGCCAAGGACAAAAAGAAGATTATGAAAGATCTAGGGGAGATATCAATAATCAAGAATCAGTAATGCTCACTAGGAAAATGTTTGTGGTATCCTCCATACTGGTGATAGGGAGGGTGGTGTATTTTTTCTTGAGCTCCTTGTCATGAACCCAGAAGGGCCCAGGCAGGCACCTGGGGGTGATGTCAGGCATCCTCAAGATGATACCAGTAGTCCGTTCTCAATACTGTTTATATAAACAAAGACTGTGAAGACATTTCCTAATAAAAGAAGAGAATACAGCAACAACTTTGAAAAAAAAAATCTAGAATCTCTATATCTTCATGCTTCTCAAAATTAGCTCTGGAAGCTAAAAAGACAAAGGAGTAGTGCCTTTGGAATTCTTACGAAAATTTTCCAACCTGTGACTACACATAGTCAAATTATTAGGTTGAGGATAGAATAATGACATTTTCAGTTAAGTGAGATCTCAAAAACACTACCTGAGTATCTTTTCTTTTTTTCTTTTTTATTTTTTAAGGTTTTATTTATTCATTTGACAGAGAGAGATCACAAGTAGGCAGAGAGGCAGGCAGAGAGAGAGGAGGAAGCAGGCTCCCCACTGAGCAAAGAGCCCGATGCGGGACTCGATCCCAGAACCCTGAGATCATGACCTGAGCCGAAGGGAGCGGCTTAACCCACTGAGCCACCCAGGCGCCCCCTGAGTATCTTTTCTTAAGGAGCTGCTGGAGGGTGTGCTCTTCTGATCCAACAAAGGGAAACGGTAGGGTGCCTGGGTGGCTCAGTTGGTTGGGCGACTGCCTTCACCTGAGATCATGATCCTGGAGTCCCAGGATTGAGTCCTGCATCGGGCTCCCAGCTCCATGGGGTGGGGGGTCTACTCCCTCTGACCTTCCCTCTCATGCTCTCACTCTCAAATAAATAAATAAAATCTTTTTTAAAAATTAAAAGAAAAAAAAGGAAAACAGTAATGGGAAACTTACACAGAGATTGGTGAAAGGGAGTCCCAGATTATAAATCTTTAAAAAATAGTTAAGGTTCATGAGATGGGAAAATAATTCTGGATTAATCTGGGTGGCCCTCAAATGGGTAAGTAAAATCTTAAAAAAAAAAAAAAAGTTGGGGACACCTGGGTGGCTCAGTTGTTAAGCATCTGCCTTACACTCAGATGATGATCCCAGGGTCCTGGGATCGAGCCCTGCATTGGGCTCCCTGCTCAGCAGAGAGCCTCCTTCTCCCTCTCCCAATCTTCCTGCTTGTGTTCCCTCTCTCACTGTCTCTCTCTCTCTGTCAAATAAATACATAAAATCTTTAAAAGAAAGTTAAGGTTCATGAGATGGGGAAATTATTAATCTGGGTGGCCTGATGTAATCACAAGGGTCCATAAAGGAGGGAAGTTGGAGGTCAGAGAGGGAAGAAGATGCTGAATGGCTGGCTCTGAAGATGAAGGAAGGAGACCATGAGCCAAGGAATGTGGGCAGTTTCATGACACTGGAAAGGTAAGGAAACAAACCAGCCCAGAATGTTCTTCTCCTGAAGAAATTCAGCATTATAGATCCCAATTTAGACTTGTGACCTCCAAAACTATAAAATATATATTTGTTTTTTTAAAGCCACTAAGTTTGTGATAATTTGCTTTAGCATCAACAGAAAACTAAGATAATAATAAAAATGAATTAAATAACTTTGATTAAAATGGTTAAAAATGTGTTTATTATAGGCATTTTGGAAAACGCTGCAAGAAAGAAGAAAATGAAAATTATTCAGAAACCACCACTCAAGGATAGTCACTCTATATCATAGGGTACTGTTTTTAGTTTGTTTGTTTGCTTAAATATTTTACTTGACAGAAAGTACAAGCAGAGGGATCCGAAGAGGCAGAGGGAAAAACAGACTCCCTGCGCAGCCAGGAGCCTGAAACAGGGCCCCATCCCAGGACTCCAGGATCATGACCTGAGCCAAAGGCAGATGCTTAATGACTGAGCCACTCAGGTATGCAGAGGGTGCTGTTTTTAATCAGTAGGGCACACAGTCACGGAGAGAAACCCCACATTTCATTCAAGTTCAATACAATTTTGTTGTATACCAAGGGGATGGAAAATAAGTAAGAAAAATATAATACAGATTACTGGGGCACTTTTTAACTTATTTGTGAATGGATGTTTATATTTTTATTTTAACCTCGCTTTCTACCCTGACGACTAACGTTTGCTTCATTAGATCCTCTTTGCTTCCTCTATCTTTAGAATGTATTGCTGCATATTGGAACTCTATTTGCAAGTGACAGAAAGCTAACTAAAAATATCTTCAACAATAAAAGGACATTTACTGGTTCATTTACCTGCTAAGGACAGAGCTGGGTGCTGGGTCAACTAAATCCAGGGGTTCTTTGTCATTCTAATTGTTTTTCATTCCTTTTTCTCCTTTTCTGGCCTTATTCTCTCCTCCTACACAGAGGATTCCTCTGTATAATGGGAGCCAAAGCCAAGGCAGCTCCAGACTTCCATCCTCCCACTTTAGTAATCTCAGAAGAAACAAGTCTATCAGCACGTATAATTCCAAAAAAGGTTCCAGTTGATCTGGTCTGGATTTCATGCTTGGTCCTCGGACTCAAGTATGACCAGGTCATTGGGGTCATGTGATTAGCCAGGCTTGGGTCATTTACCTGTGGTTTTGGTGGTAGAATACTACAGTAGGAAGTTAACTAGATTCGAGTGATAATTTCCCAAAGTAAGATGGGGCTGGTGCTTCCCCCAGAAGAAGGAGAGAAAGAAGTTAGATAAAAATAATGTATCAAGTATACTTTAAATCTCCCTAGGGTAAAAGATAACCCTTTTGATTTAGCAGGCCCAACATGATGAGCAATTCACCCATCTACTCCCCATAATGTTCTTCTTTACAGAGAAGAATGTAATAGATATGTAATGGCTTTATGGTATAATTTTAGTAGTGGTGAATAGGGATGTTTTTAGAGGTCTATTATATAGTTTAGGCTGGAAAATAGCCATAAAAGTTGAGAGATGAGGGATAAGTAATTTGTTATTAACAGTAGGTTGAGATCTGAAGTTTCTAATACCTGTCATTTATTTTTTTTAAAGATTTTATTTATTTATTTGACAGACAGAGATCACAAGTAGGCAGAGAGAGGCGGGGGGGAGGGGAGCAGGCTCCCCGCTGAGCAGAGAGCCCGATGCGGGGCTTGATCCCAGGACCCCGAGATCATGACCTGAGCTGAAGGCAGAGGCTTAACCCTCTGAGCCACCCAGGCGCCCTCTAATACCTGTCTTTTAAAACATATTATAAAGATTCAAGATTATCCCTCCAGGGGTGCCTACCACTTGTCCCTTGAACATAGGCTCTCACCTTCTATAATAATGGAAGTCTTTGCTGGGCACGTGGCTGCTTAGCCAAACACTCATCCCCCAGTTTCCCATCCAATCATGTGCATACCCCACGTGACTGGGTTGTGTTCTGTGAGATAGGGACTGAAGTGATATATGCAACTTTCAAGTCATGCCCTTAATTTCCACATTCACCAACCAGAAATCTCACAACTGGATAGTGATGACTTATCTAACATCATACCATCAATTACTGTCGAGCTAACATTAGAAGAAAGGATGGCAGATAGACAAGGAAAAAGGAGGATACTGGGCTGATAATGATGTGAACAATGTGCTTTGTATTTATTTTATGTAAATGATTAAATAGTCTGTCTATGTTCAGTAGCAGTAAATTTCCATTTTAATGAGATTTGGATTCAACACAGTGATTCATATACAATAAAATGAGACTTTACTTATATTAAAAATTATTAATATTGACTACAACATTTTGACTTACCTTCAGTTAAACTTTAGTTTCCCAGGCGCCCAGGAGGCTCAGTGGGTTAAGCCTCTGCCTTCGGCTCAGGTCATGATCTCAGGGTCCTGGGATCGAGTCCTGCATCGGACTGTCTGCTCGGCAGGGAGCCTGCTTCCTCCTCTCTCTCTCTGCCTGCTTCTCTGCCTACTTATGATCTTTCTCTGTCAAATAAATAAATAAAAATCATAAAAAACACACACAGAAAAAAAAACTTTAGTTTTCCAAAGCTAATTTTGCACCATCATAAAAATATTAATTATAGGGGTGCCTGGGTGGCTCAGTGAGTTAAGTCTCTGCCTTTGGCTCAGGTCATGATCTCAGGGTCCTGGGATCAAGCCCCTCATCGGGCTTTCTGCTCAGCAGGGAGCCTGCTTCCCCTGCCCTCTCTCTGCCTACTTGTGCTCTCTCTTTCTCTGTCAAATAAATAAATAAATAAACAAACAAACATCTGCCTTTAGCTCAGGTCATGATCCCAGGATCCTGAGATTGAGCTCCACATTGGGCTCCCTGCTCAGCAGGAAACCTGCTTCTCCCTCTCCCACTTCCCTGCTTATGTTCCTTCTCTAGGTGTCTCTCTGCCGAATAAATAAATAAAATCTTAGAAAAAATATTAATTATAAGAGAATGTCAAATCAACTGAAGAAAAGTACACTAGTGGGGCGCCTGGGTGGCTCAGTGGGTTAAAGCCTCTGCCTTCGGCTCAGGTCATGATCCCAGGGTCCTGGAATCGAGCCCCGCATCGGGCTCTCTGTGCCGCGGGGAGCCTGCTTCCTCCTCTCTCTCTCTCTGCTTGCCTCTGCCTACTTGTGATATCTGTCAAATAAATAAATAAAATCTTTAAAAAAAAAAAAGAAAGTACACTAGTAATATTAGTTTATATACAATTTGCTATAGGTAAAAATGCCTTTTTTTTTTTTTTTAAGATTTTACTTATTTATTTGACAGAGAGACAGCATACATAGACAGAATGGCAGGCACAGGGAGAGGGAGAAGCAGGCTGTCCGCTGAGCAGGGAGCCCGACGTGGGTCTCAATCCCGGGACCCTAGGACCATGATCTGAGCTGAAGGCAGCTGCTTAATAACTGAGCCACCCAGGTGCACCTAGAAATGCCTTATATATTAACAGGGGCACTTGGGTGGCTCAATTGGTTAAGCATCCAAGTCTTGATCTAAGGTCTAGGTTTTGATCTCGGGGTTATGAGTTCAAGCCCCACAATGGGCTTGGAGGCTACTTAAAAAAAAGCAAAATGGACATTAACATCTTGTAATAATGAAATTTTGTTCACATGAAAACATAATCTCATTATGCAGAACTTAGAAATGAAATGGAAGTTACCCCAAATGTCCCATTATATTTCAGTAAGTGAAGAGAAATGCTTTAAATACAGTAGGAGAAGGAGAGGTGTTAATACCCTTCTATAATTCTCTTTCTCCCGGTCTTGAAAATTGTTGGTCAAGTAAATTACTTGAGTATGGAGTTTAAGATTACATAATTAGGACAGTTAAAAGCTCAGCTTCACCTTACCTCTCTGTTTCTTTCTTCTACTATGCAATCAAACTCTTGTAAAAAGGAAAGATGTATGTACAGCTTAGAAAGTAGCTTTCTTAAACTGAATTCTGTTAGTGACTATATGTTAGGCTTTTGCTGATGATTGTAATTAAATTTTAACCACTCACTAAAAATGGCCCAAAGAGCATCTACCTCACCACACTTAAATGTCCTTTGCCTTATTTTATGTCTTGTGCTTTTTACTAAGTTTGAACGTCTTCCCTTCAATCCACACTCTGTTATTCTCTCCTACTTTTTAAAATAGATTATATATTTATTTATTTATTTGTTTGTTTGTTTGAGAGCATGCCGGAGCTGGGGGTGGGGGAGAGGGAGAAGAAGACTCCCTGACAAGTAGGGAGCCCAATGCAGGGCTCCCTCCCAGGACCCTGGGATCATAACCTGAGCTGAAGGCAGACGCTTAAACAACTGAGCCACACAGGCACCCCTCTCTCCTACTTTTGAAAAAAAACTGCCTATTTCTTTTTTTTTTTTTTTTTAAAGATTTTATTTATTTATTTGACAGACAGAAATCACAAGTAGACGGAGAGGCAGGCAGAGAGAGAGAGAGGGAAGCAGGCTCCCTGCTGAGCAGAGAGAGCCCGACGCGGGCCTCGATCCCAGGACCCCGAGATCATGACCTGAGCCGAAGGCAGCGGCTTAACCCACTGAGCCACCCAGGCGCCCGAAACTGCCTATTTCTTAATAGTGTTCTTGTTTGACCATAGAGGGCACAAGGTCATCAAAAAGTTAAATAAATTGGGACGCCTAGGTGGCTCAGTTGGTTAAGCGGCTGCCTTCGGCTCAGGTCATCATTCCAGCATCCTGGGATCAAGTCCCACATTGGGCTCCTTGTTCAGCGGGGAGCCTGCTTCTCCCTCTGCCTCTGCCTGCCACTCTGCCTGCCTGTGTGCGCTCTCTCTCTCTCTCTCTAACAAAAAAAAAAAGTTAAATAAATTGTTCAGGCAGCAATGCATAATACTTGCTCTCTACTCCATGACTTGAGAAAATGGAGATAATTTATGCTAATGTTTTATGTACTAAAGAATACTTCTGTTTTTTTCCAAAGGTTAAATTTAATTTCACAAAGACTTTGCTTTCTTTGTTTGAAATATAAAGGGTGCCCAACTCACCGGAAAAATAAAAGATGATCAGTTTGTCTTCCTAGACTGTCAGATTCACACTGAAGATCTGCAAGGAAACAGAGTTCTTCTATATCTAAAATAGCAATTAGTTTGCCACCATTAATCTCAATTTCTTAACAAAAAATAAACAATAGCATATCTTGATATACTCCATTTATTACAGCGCTTTTGCATTATTTTGTTCTGTAGATAGATGCAAAAAATGCAGTGAATGTATTACAATAGCATACAAAAAACAGATTAGAAAATTAGAAACCAGAGAAGCATAAAAACAATGAAAATTGTAGTGTAACTAAAAGAAATTTTCATCAAGGGCAACAATACAAATTACCGGTACTCTTCTAAATTTGCTGAATTTAATATTTATAAAAAGGAATTTTAGGGGTGCCTGGCTGGCTCAGTCTGGGGAGCACGTGACTCTTGATCTCAGAGCTGTAAGTTTGAGCCCCTGTTGGGTATAATAGGCAGGTCCATCCTCCCCAGGCCGTGATTCACACCGAAACCCTGGAATCAGGTATAACTGCTTTCTTCCACACCCTGCTGGCTGTGAAAGATTGGGTATAGAGATTACTTAAAATCTTAAAAATAAATAAATAAATAAATAAAATAAAGGAATTTGAAAGAGTGACCAGATACCTTTTTTTTTTTTTAAAAAAAGATTTATTTATTTGAGAGAGAGCACAGGTACACCCACGGTGGATGGGGGCAGGGTGTAGAGGAAGGAGAGAGAGAAACTCAAGCAGACTTGTGCTGGTTGTGGAGCCCAGCACGGGGCTTGATCTCACGACCCTGAAATCACAACCGGAGCCAAAGTCAAGAGTCAGACACCAAACTGACTGAGCCACCCAGGCACCCCTGGAACCATATATCTTAATGCATCAATGCCTTCTTGTGGCATAAGAGAGAATAATAAAATGAGTGTGTCTTTTTATGTTAATACCAACTAATCAATTGTAATTGGTATAATTACTACTTTGCTACTTTCTCCTAGTATTCATTATTCCTGAACACACAATGATAGCACAGGATATAATTTATTCTTTGGCAATATATAAATTGCAGACCCTGCATTTTCAATACATTTCACTTTACAGAATTTGTATTTGTTAATAAAGAGTACAATGTAAGTCCATCTGTTTCAAGGCTAAAACCTTTTAGTGGGCACTGAATGTTACTTGTTTCTAAGCTCCATGAAGGAAATCTAATCTCGTGAAGGAAAGGACATTTGAAAGACAAGGCTTTAGGAGCACCTGGGCAGCTCAGTTGGTTGGGCGTCTGCCTTCCACTCAGGCCATGATCCCAGGGTCCTGGGATCGTATCCTGCATGGGGCTCCTTGCTCAGCAGGGAGCCTGTTTCTCCCTCTGCCTGCTGTTCCCCTGGCTTGTGCTCACTCACATAAATAAGTAAAATCTTAAAAAAAAAAAGACAAGGCATCATAAGGACAAAAAAGTGACATAGGTCGTCAGCAATAACTTCCCTCAAAAACTGCCAGACCAGTCATTGCCTTAGCAAGATATTTTGCACAGGTACTTTATGCTTTGGACACTTTGAAGCAACCCTTCTAACGATGCTAACCACTTTACCACCAATTTAATTAAATTTTATTTTATATTTTAGATTTTATTTATTTATTTGACAGAGAGACCGAGACATTGAGAGAGGGAACATAAGCAGGGAGAGTAGGGGAAGGAGAAGCAGACTTTCTGCTGAGCAAGGAGCCCGATGTGGGGCTCGATCCCAGGACCCTGGGATCATGACCTGAGCCAAAGGCAGACACTTATCCGACTGAGCCACCCAGGTGCCCTTTACCACCAATTTTAGAATGACAATGTTTTGTTGCCCATTTTTATTCCAACTTTTGAATTTCTAAACTTTGTTCATGGTGCTTATAAACTGAGGGAGAGTCATGTGCTTAACTGAGAGACGTCTGGTAGTATAATGGTTGGTGACGTTTTTATAAAAAGTGTTGCTAAGTACAAGATATTTTGGACTGCAACAACTTAAAAAAATCAAATGGTGTCACGGTTTCTTTGTGATCTGAAACAGGACTTTGTAAAATTTCCAGCTGTAGACTGACCACTTCTGCACCTGTGACCTGTGACCTCCGGGTGTATTACTCTACAAGGCACCCAGCAATGTGTTCCACTAGGCAAGAGTATATCCTGCCAACTGTCCCCTAACTCATTTCATTTTGATCAGTATTCATTATTTACGCTTAGCTGTTTGTGGCTGTACTTTTCTCAAAAACTGCACTGATATATATTTTGCCAAAGGGATATGTGATCTTAGATATCACAGGTTTTATAAGAGGAAGACCTTGGTATTCTAAACTAAAGTGTCAAAGTTGTCAAGGAAAACTGCTCAAACCAAAATCTGGGTTTACAAAAATTTTTTTGCACTTAAATCGTTCAGCAGCCTAGATGACAAGTTGTGTGAAAGTATAATTAATTATCCCATGTGTTGCAGTTCAGTTCCCAGGAGAAAAATCTGAGATGGAAATTTGCATGCAGGAAGTTTATCAGGAAGTGTCCTTGGCATCGGCACCTATGGGAGACTGAAGGAAGAAGGTTTAGGCAAGAGTTGAACTGTAATGTTGCCACCAAAGCCTCAGTTAATCCCTCCAGATTTGCAGCCCACAGGGTATGCCACAAATCCCCTCCCCCCTTAATTATAAGGGGGCGCAGATGACACTTTTGAGTCTTTTTGCACTTGGCGGAGTTAGATGGGCCTTGGTAAACCCCGTCAACCAGTTACTATGTGTGGGCTGCTCCTGGTGAGGTGGCCTGCCATCAGACAGGTGGTTCTCTTTAGCCAAGGGCAAGTTCCAGAGAGGAGCCTTGGCCGAGAGTTGCCAGCTGTCCACTGTCCCAGAAGCTGAGCTTCAGACCAATGGGGGCTGACCTGGGCCTCACAGACCAGCACCCACTACAGTACAAGATGGGCCATGGTAAAAAGTGTAATAATGGGGAGTGCCTGGGTGGCTCAGTGGTTTAAGCCTCTGCCTTCGGCTCAGGTCATGATCTCAGGATCCTGGGATAGAGCCCCACATCGGGTTCTCTGCTCAGTGGGGAACCTGCTTCCCCTCTCTCTCTCTGCCTGCCTCTCTGCCTACTTACGATCTCTGTCAAATAAATAAATAAAATCTTAAAAAAAAAAAAAAGAAGAAGTGTAATAATGGTAGACATTTCCTGCAGTAAAAACAGCTGAGATTGAATTAGCTACATCCTGCGCCTTAAGTATGTTACAACCCTGCCCAAGAAACTACAGTAGCTTGCAACTTGCATCCATTCAATTCTAATCCCATTCTCTGGTTTAGAAGAACCACCCCAATCTGCCTTTCCCTAGCCATCGAAAGTTCTACTTCCCACATGTTCCCAGTAGCGATCTTCAAGTTCAGTGAAGTCAATGGACTCACTTCTTTATTCCTGCCCATGCTCTTCCCTTCTCTACCTAAATCTAGTAAGCTTCCATACACAGGTCATGGTATTCTCTTCCTTCTCCAGATTTGCAGCCCAGAGGGTATGCCACAAATCCCCCCCCCTTAATTATAAATGATCTCTTTCTCCAGTGGTTTTTGGTATGTTGGGGGAGTAGTATCCCCAACAAAGTGAAAGCTCCTCCGCAGCAAGGATTATGCCTTGTATCTTCCCATAGCATCTACCACATCAGTGGGCATATGATTAGACATTGAACAGATTCAGAGGTTTAGAGACAAAAGAGACTTCAGGGACCACTTAGTCCAACCTAATTTTATAGGTGATTTAACAGAGACTCAGAAAGATGAAGTCATAATCCTCCTCTCAACTCCCACATTACTTTGTTTGTATTTTTTTAATGGTATTTATTACTTTGTATTTTTTACGTTAATTACCTGCCTACCTGTTTTACCAGTCTTTATCTTTATTTTTATGAGCTACTTCTCTCCTGCTGATTACTTACATGCTGGTGTTCTCTAAGGCTCTGTTGGGTTGTTTTACCAGAGCCATCCATTCCCATAGGCTTCAATTACCACTAATAAACTGAATGACTCACTAATCCATATCTTTAGCTGTGTGACTCTGCCTGAATAGTCCTTAGAAAACTCCATGGGATGTTCTGCAAGATTCTCAGTGCTCAACTTGTCCTCGACGCCTCCCTGATCCTTGTATCCGACTAACCACCAAATTCTATTCATCTACTTTGGAAATGCCACACGATTCCTGACCTCCCTGCAGTCCCCCAGCATTCACTGCCACACATCACGAATACTAGGAACAGCCTCTTCCCTTTTCTCCTGGGAACCATTCTTTTCCTACTACTTCATCCTCAGATCTGCTACCAAAGTAATTCTCCCTCTCAAATTGACCTAATATGTCACTCCTTTCTAAATCTTCTTTAAATTTTTCATTAAAAATTCTTCATTGGCGGGAAACCTGGGTGGCTTGGTCACTTAAGTGTCTCTCTCTTGATTTTGGCTCAGGTCATGATCTCAGGGTGGTGAGATCAAGCCCCATGTTGGGCTCTGTGCTGGGTGTGGTGCCTGCTTGGGATTCTCTCTCTCCCTCTCCATCTGCCCCTCCCCTACTAAAAAAATCTTCATTGGCTCTTTGTTACCTGTAATAAAAGCTAAACTTCTGACCATAACATACAAAGCTAGCTACAGAGAGAGACAGATAGTGAGCCTTATGGTTAAGACAAACTTCTAGGAGTAAATTCTGATTGTAACTCACAGCTATAGGACCAAGCAAGTTTATTTATTCCTTTCGTCTTTCTTGCATGTGAAAAATACATACAGTAATTGTACTACTTGATAAGATTTTTGTAAGGAATACATAAATTGATACACAGAAAGTGCATAGAACAGTGATGGTGCATATTAAATTCTGCTCTTATTTCTAAATCTAAGACAAGTGGGGTTTGGGGTGGGGGTGGGTGATGGATATTGGGGATGGTATGTGTTGGGGTGAGTGCTGTGTATTGTGTAAGACTGATGAATCATAGACCTGTACCCCTGAAACAAATAACATGCTATTTGTTAGTAATAATAATTTTTTAAAAATCCCAAGACAGGTTATCTTTTCAGTCTCATCTGCCGGTTCATTATCTGAACCTAATTCACAACCCATAGTAAATTTTCATAATTCTCCAAACCCACCATGATATACCCTTTCATTATTTTGTCCCTTTCCATATACCTTTTCCTCAGAATACTTTCCCTACTTTGCTGCTGGTGAATTTAATGCTCATCCTTCAAGGAACTGGTAAAGATCATATCTCCTTGCAGCCTTCCATGAGGCACTTACAGTCTTCATTATCAATGTTCTCTAAGTGGTAAACATATTTTTATATTTACTTATCACACATTATATTAGTGCTCCTTGTTTACTTGTCAGTCCTCCCAGCCAGGATAGGAATTCCTAGAAGCCACGCCTTAATTTTTGTGTCTCTGATGCCTACCTAGTACAGCTCCTAATACATATTGGGTATTCAAGAACTGCTTATTAAAGTGAACTATTTTTTTTTTTAAGGATTGGGGGCACCTGGCTGGATCAGTCTGTGAAGCACACAACTCTTGATCTCGGGGTTACAAGTTTGAGCCCCATGTGAGGTGTAGACATTACTTAAAAAAAAAAAACTTGAAAAAAGAATTGAATAAAATTTTAAGACATTTTTGGCTAGGAAGACTAAAATAGATTTTAAATATAGCTATTTTCCCAAAAATTAATCTGTAATTTCAATTTAGCTTGTGTTTGTTTGCTTATTTGGTTGGATTTTCATGAAATGATTTTATAGTTTATCTAGAAGAGTAAATATTGAGAAGATCCAAGTAACATCTGACAAAGATGAGAAATAGATGGTTTGAATTCCAAATAACCATGTAATAAATCTTATTATAAAGCTATAGTAATTCACACATACTATCACTCGAGCAGAAATGGACCTAAATTAGACCAAAGGAAAAAACTGAAAGTAGAAAAACAGACCTAAATGTACATAATATTTAATATGTACTTAAAAATCAGGGCGCCTACATGGCTCAGTTGGTTAAGTGTCTGCCTTTAGCTCAGGTCATAATCCTGGAGTCCTGTGGTCCATCCCCATACCGGGCTCCCTGCTCAGTGGGGAGACTGTTTCTCCTTCTGAACCTCCTCCCTCTTGTGTTCTCTCACTTTCTCCCTCTCTCAAATAAATAAATAAGTAATCTTGGGGAGAAAAAAAATCTCTTTCATATCAGTGAGGAAAGATAGATTACTCAAAACAATGGGGCACCCGGCCGGCTCAAGCCCCACATTGGGTGTTGAGCCTACTTAAAAAAAAAAAAAGTAAATAAGAGCAAAAGAATGTTAGGAAAACTGTAAAACCATTTTGCAAAAATATATACACCTCAATCTTTTCTTTATCCTTGTATGAGCATACATTTTCTTTATTTTTCTTTTATGTAATCTTTGTACCCACTATGGGGCTTAAGCTCATAACCCCGAGATCAAGAGTTGCACACTACTGACTGAGCCAGCCAGGTGCCCCATCTGTTAGCATTCTTGTAGAGGATCCCTTGTATGCGAAAAGTCAGTTCTCGCTTGTTGCTTTCAAAATTCTTTCTTTGTGTTTTGACAGTTTGATTAAAATGTCTTGGTATGGGTCTCTTTGTTTTCTTTGTTTGTTTTTAAAGATATATTTATTTGAGAGAAAGGGAGAGCATGCGCATGCGTGCACAAGCAGGAGGAAGGGGCAGAGGGAGAAGGAAAAGCAGATTCCTGGCTGAGCGGGGAGCATGATGCAGGACTCCTTCCTAGGACCCCAAGATCATGACCTGAGCTGAAGGCAGACACTTAACTGACTAAGCCATCCAGGTGCCCCAGTATGGGTCTCTGAATTAAATTTCCTTGGAGTTCACTGAGCTTCTTGGATGTTTATATTTCTCTCTTCCAAATTTGGGACGATTATTAGATTTGGGACCATTATTTCTTCAAATAATATATCTGTCCCTTTTTCTCTCTATTCATATTCTGGGATTCCCACAATGTTTATATTGGTCCATTTGATGGTTTCGCACAGGTCTTTTAGACTCTGTTGTTTTCTTCTTTTCCAATTTTTTTTCCTGCTCCTCAGGAGTGATCATTTCCATTGTCCTATCTTCAGGTTCAGTGATTCTTTTCTCTGAAAAGAATCTGGTCAAATCTGCTATTGAATTTTTCTTGTGAATCTTTCATTTGTTGTAATTTTCACCTTTAGAATTTCTTTTTCATTTCACTTTATGTTTTCTGTATTTTTACTGATATTTTTCACTTTGCTTATAATTATTTTCTTGCCTGTATTCATGTCTTCCTTTACTTCTTTGAACATCTTTAAGACAGTTATTTTAAAGTCTGTGAAAAAAATTAAAAAAAAAAAAAAAAATCTTTGGTAGGCCCTCCATCTGGTTGCAGGGATATAGTTCTGTTGATTTATTTCCTTTCAATGGGCCATACTTTTCTGTTTGTTTATACGCCTTGTGATTTTTTTGTTGAAAAAATTGGGTTTTGGGTGGTTGGGTGCTTGGGTGATTTAGTCAGTTACACATCTGCTTTCAGCTCAGGTCATGACCCGGGGTCCTGGGATTGAGCCCCGCATCAGGTTCCCTGCTCACCGGAGAGCCTGCTTCTCTCTTTCCCTCTGCTACTCTTTCTCTTTCCGAATATCAAATAAATAAGTAGTTTTAAAAAAAGAAAAGAAAAAAGAAAACTGGACTTTTGAACTTAATAATGTGGTAACTCAAAATAAGATTTTCCTTCTTCTCTAAGTTTTGCTATTTTTTTGCCTTTGTTTTCATTTTTCTTTTTGATTTTTGTAAACTGTATCTGTGCTGGGGATAAACCTGAGGTATAAACTTAGAGTCTTCTCCAGGCTTTAAGATTTTTTATTTATTTATTTTTTAAGTAAACTCTACACCCAACGTGGGGCTCAAACTCATCACTCTGAGATCAAGAGTCACATGCCTTGCTGACTGAGCCACCAGGCACCCTGAATCTTGTCCAGTCTTTTCCGGTCCTGTACATTTTCCTGGGCATGCATAATGACTTTATACATTCCCTCATACATGTGCTTGCTTTGGAATGTCCTAGTCCTTAAGTGTCCTCAAATGTCCTAGTGCAGCTCCTAAAAGAGGAAAAAAATAGAAAAATAGAGATTTAAAAAAAAAAAAAGCATCAGCCCTTTAAATCCTCTGAAAGTCGCCTCAACCAGAGCCGGAGAGGCATGTAACCCTGGTGGGGAGGATGGCTGCCTACCTCCATGTCTGCACCTCCATGATTGGAACCAGCAATCACTGATCCGAGTACAGATCCCTGCATCATTAGAGGACACAGTCTCTATTGCCTACCCTGGCTCCCACAAGCTGTGTGCAAGCTGCCCCTGGAATGTATATACACTTGCCTGCAGTGGGGCTGGGATGTAGGGGATAGGCAGCTGCTGCTTAGGTAGGAGCTTAAATTGACCAAAATTAACCACAATCTGTTGTCCAAGACTTGCCCTGGAAGTTGCAAGTCTTGCAATAGACTCCAGAGTTCCAAAATAGTACACCAGACAGATTTTGCCAATGAAATTGTTGTCAAGGTGGGGTGAGAGATTTCTGGTGCTTTTAACTCTGCCATCTTCCCAGAATCCTCCTTCCAATCCATCACTTTTCATTCAATCAGATTGGTCAACAGAAAAATAATTGATAATGCTCAGTGTTGCAGAAAATATGGGGGAAAGGAATTTTCAGAGTGTTGAGGGTAAAGATGGAACAACAAAAAAAGTGCTATAAATTGGTACAGGCTTTTGAGAAGGCAATTTTTTTTCTTTCTTTTTTTTTTTTTTTTTTTTAAATAATCTCTACACCCAACATGGGACTCAGACTCAAAACCCCAAGATCAAGAATTGGATGCTTCATCAGCTGAGCCAGCCAAATGCCACTGAGAATGCAATTTAATAATAGCTATAAAATTTTTTTAGGGGCACCTGGGTGGCTCAGTGGGTTAAGCCTCTGCCTTCAGCTCAGGTCATGATCCCAGGGCCCTGGAATCTAGCCTGAGTCAGGCTCTCGGCTCAGCAGGGAGCCTGCTTCCTCCTCTCTCTCTGCCTGCCTCTCTGCCTACTTGTGATCTGTCTGTCAAATAAATAAATAAAATCTTTAAAACAATTTTTTTGAATGTGTATACTCTTTGATCCAAGAATGAACTCTATAGTTTTATTTGCATAAAAACCCAATGATACATTTACAGTAATGTTCACAGAAGTATTGTTTGTAAGAGTGAAAAGCTGGCAGCATCCTGTGTTAATGGAGAACTTGGTTAAATAAACTAGAGAAGATCCATACTGTGAAATACTTCACAAAAGTTAAAAAATAATGAACACACAAAATATTTAGTAACTACAGCATAGTCTTTGACACTTTTGTAGAACACTGATAGGTTATTTTGTAGACTGTCCTGCAACTGGAACAATCATCCCACAGTTGTCTGATGATGACTGAGGTTCTGCATTATTGGAAAGAATACCACAAGATAACATGCCCCTCTCAGTGCATCACATCAAGGGTACAACATGATTTTTCTGTATCTTACCGGTGATGTTAACCTTGATCACTTGGTGTCCACCAGTGTTCTGGTGGACAAATAAACAAATGAAAAACAAAGTATTTATTTTACAAGAGGATAAAAATCTCTGGGGATGGGCCAAAAATGTCTGGAAATTAGTTATAAATATATAGGAGAAAACCTATATGTCATGTGCATAATAAACTGTAACTTCCATGTACTATAATCCACATGTGCTATGGCTTTTCATGAGCTGTTTCTTTTAGCACCATTCACTAACATTCTAAAAATAAGGATCTTTGTACAGTTTTTAAGGACTGATTCTTTTATCATTGTGCTAGGTTGTATTTTTCTAAATTCTTGAAAAGCCTTTCAAAATTTGGACTATATGATAATCACACAATAAATAATATATATTAATAATTATTATAAATATGTATATATTTTTTAAGATTTTATTTATTTATGTGAGAGAAAGAGAGCACAAGCAGGGGGACCAGAAGAGGAAGAAGCAGGCTCCCTGCTGAGCAAGGAGCCCAATGTGAGACTCGATCCTAGGACCCTAGGATCATGACCTGAGCCAAAGGCACTAACTCTACCAACTGAGCCACCCAGGGGACCCTAACTGTATGTTATTTAGACAAACATTTAAAAAAATTTTTTTATTAACATCTAATGTATTATTAGCCCCAGGCGTGCAGGTCTGTGAATCACCAGGTTTACACACTTCACAGCACTCACCATAGCACACACCCTCCCCAACGTCCATAACCCCACCACCCTCTCCCTACCCTCTTCCCCCTGGCAACCCTCAGTTTGTTTTGTGAGATTAAGAGTCTCCTATGGTTTAGACAAACATTTTTTTTCTTCTTACACAAATGCTTTTTTTTTTTTTTTTTAAGATTTTGTTTATTTACTTGACAGAGGTCACAAGTAGGCAGAGAGGCAGGTAGAGAGAGAGGAGGAAGCAGACTCCCCACCAAGCAGAGAGCCTGATGCAGGGCTCAATCCCAGGACCCTGGGATCATGACCAGAGCCAAAGGCAGAGGCTTTAACCTACTGAGCCACCCAGGCACCCTAGACAAACACTTTTGATAAAGAAATTATATTTCAGAAGAAAGGCATTTGGGATAAAATACAAATAAAGACACTAGTGCCCCCCCAAAAAAGATTTTAAGAAAAATTTAGGCAAAACCTCAGACTTAGATTTGGAAGATTTTAGCTGATAAATTAGGCATTTGGTTGTGTGTATTCTTTAGTTTTCCTTTGGAGGAAGATTGAAATTCCGTTTTCTTTTTAAAGAGGTAGTGGTTAAATGAGGCTGTTAAGGAGGATCATGTGTATTCAAATTTAGCACCAGGACGAGAATATCTCTTACAGAAAGGGTCAGTATAGAAGTTCTTGGCCTATGTCTTTGCTTTCTGCAAGGCCTTTGATCAGTCATTTCAGTGGCCATCAGAGGAACTACTAGAGGGATACCTGGGTGGCTCAGTAGTTAAGCGACTGCCTTTAGCTCAGGTCATTATCCTAGGGTCCTGAGATTGAGTCCCACATCAGGGTCCCTGCTCAGCAGGGTGTCCGCTTCTCTCTCTCCCTCTGCTGCTCCTCCAGCTTGTGCTCTCTCTCTGACAAATAAATGAATAAAGTCCTTTTTATGTGGGACTTGATCGCAGATCCCCAGGATCATGACCTGAGCCAAAGGCAGACGTTTAACCCACTGAGCCACCCAAGCATCCCAATTTATTTAAATTTTAAGGAAGGGGGCGACTGGGTGGCTCAGTGGGTTAAAGCCTCTGCCTTTGGCTCGGGTCATGATCCCAGGGTACTGGCATAGAGCCCCACATTGGGCTCCCTGCCCAGCGGGGAGCCTGCTTTCTCCTCTCTCTGCCTGCCTCTCTACCTACTTGTGATCTCTGTCTGTCAAATAAATAAATAAAATCTTTTAAAAATAGATAAGTAAGTAAATAAATAAATAAATAAATTTATTTTAAGGAAGAATTATTTGGGGAGCTAGGTAGGAGGATAAGGCCATTTAAAAAGGAAAGAAAATCAAATTGGCATAGACTTTCCAAGAGCAAAATTGAATGTCAGAAAACAGAAGAGCAATACCTGTAACATACTCAAGGAAAAAACTGAGCCAAAGATTATTTTTTATTCAGCCAAACTGTCTTTCACATATAAAGGTTACAGACAAATAGCTTTAAGCCAGCAAGAATCTGGAAAATATTGATTATGTGAACCCTTGAGAAAACTGCCAGAGATCTAACTGCAACCAGCCAATAGAACATGGGCAAACTTCAGCTAAAAGAGCTGGCAGTGAGAATCAGAATCAGATCTAGACCAAATAAGCAAACAAAAATAAAAGTAAGGATAAAGAAAAATAAAGGTGGGAATGAGAGTGACAGAACGTTACAGGCTCTGACATTGTAGGAAGACCAGAACTACCAAAAAATAGGAGAAGGGAGAGAATCTGGGAGAAGAGAAAGTTTTGAAAGCCTCCTGTGTAATAGCTTGGAATCAAAAGGTATCCTTTTAAGGGTAACAAATCAAGAAATCAAGTAGCAGAAGGATAAGTGTATTAATGCTTATAATGGCACAAAACTAAGCTCTGAGCCAGTGATGTTACTGATTGAAACTGGATGGAGAGAGAGAAGGTGGTGAGACAGGAGGAAGAGGCTATAAACTCATGTTGCACAGGGCAGGGAGATAATAGATATTGTTGAAACAAAGAAGGAAAAAAGGTATTATAAAAAGGTGGAATTATAATCATGAGAAAAATAAAACAGAGCATTTTAAAAATGTTTTAAGTGATCTCCACACCCATGACCCCAAGGTCAAGAGTTATATGATCGGGGCGCCGGGGTGGCTCGGTGGGTTAAAGCCTCTGCCTTCGGCTCAGGTCATGATCCCAGGGTCCTGGGATCGAGCCCCGCATCGGGCTCTCTGCTCAGCAGGGAGCCTGCTTCCTCCTCTCTCTCTGCTTGCCTCTCTGCCTACTTGTGATCTCTGTCTGTCCAATAAATAATAAATAAAATATTAAAAAAAAAAAAAGAGTAATATGCTCTACTGACTGAGTCAGTTAGGTGCCTCCAAAGAGAGTGTTGTAAGTAGTAGAACTGCAGTAACAATAACAACAAAATATAGAATACCAAAAAAAAAAAAAAAAAAGAATTAAACTTCTTATTACTGAATATAAACGACATAAAAATAGCTAAAGTATGAATTACAGAGTAACCAATCATTATGAATCATATACACATTAAACACCAAGCCAGGAAATGCAACATTACTAGCATTCCTTCCTGATAACCAGTAGCCTGACTTTTACAGTAATTATATACTTCATAATATATGTATATATGAAGTATATAATTATACTTAGACATAAACTATATGTGTTTTATAATCTATCTATCTCTCTCTCTATATATTCCTAATTTTGCCTGATTTTAGTCTTTATATATATGGAATCATACTATTTTTTTTTTTTGTATCTTGTTTCATTTATTTAAAAATGTGTTTTGGGAGCCTGGGTGGCTCAGTCAGTTAAGTGTCTGCCTTTGGCTCAGGTCATGATCCTGGGGTCCTAGGATGGAGTCCTGCATCGGGCTCCTTGCTCAGTGGGGAGCCTGCTTCTCCCTCTCCATCTGCCCCTCCCCCCACTAGCGCTCTCTCTTGGTCTCTCTCTCTCTCAAATAAATTTAAAAAAATAAAATCTTTGGGGGTGCCTGGGTGGCTCAGTGGGTTAAAGCCTCTGCCTTCGGCTCAGATCATGATCCCGGGGTCCTGGGATCAAGCCCCGCATCGGTCTTTCTGCTCTTCGGAGAGCCTGCTTCCTCCTCTCTCTCTCTCTGCCCGCCTCTCTGACTACTTGTGATCTCTGTCAAATAAATAAATAAAATCTTTTTTAAAAAATAAATAAATAAAAATAAAAAATAAGATCTTTGGGAAAAAAATGTGTTTCAAGATTCATCCATTATGTTCCATGAATCTTCAGCTTGTGCATTTTCATGGAAGGATGGTATTCTCTTGTCTGAACAGGATTTATTTACCATGCTTCTACTGATAGATATTTGCAGTGTATCAAGTGGATATGTTGTGATAGCTCATTTAAAATATTCTTGCATTTCGGGGTGCCTGGGTGGCTCAGTGGGTTAAAACCTCTGCCTTCAGCTCAGGTCATGATCCCAGGGTCTTGGGATCAAGCCCCACATCAGGCTCTCTGCTCAGCGGGAGCCTGCTTCCTCCCCTCTCTTTGCCTACTTGTGATCTCTGTCTGTCAAATAAATAAAATCTTTAAAAAAATTTTTTCTTGCATTTCACTGATTACCAACAATATTAAGTAGTTCTTCATAGGTTTATTAAGAGTCTTCATTTATGAATTGCCTGATCAGAATTTTCTGCCCATTTTTCCCAGTAGGTTGCCTTTGTTTTCTTATAGATTTTTAATATACCTTCATATAGCTAGATTATGAGCCTTTTGTGAGTTACATATGTTGTAAATATCTGTCTTGTCTTTTTGTATGGTGTTTTGAGATGAACAAAATCTCTTATATTTAATGTAGACCAATTTATCATTTTTCCCTTTATAATTGATGCATGAAGATATTCTTCTATATTATCTCCTAAAAGTTTTGCAGTTTTGTCTTTCATAGTAAATCCATAACCTTTCCATAGTTGATTCATGTGAACAGCACTCTTCACTTTAAAAAAGGGCTGAAAACAAGAATTCTTCAAAGACTATATAGAGTTGTTAGACCATCCAGCCCCTTCTCCACCTGGGCATAACCATTCAGGTGATGTGGGAGGGGCTCCAGATTTAGGCAACACAGACATGCCTAAGGGGTGGGGTTTGCCTTTGGGCTAAAAATGGAGGGCATTAGTGAAAGGTCAGTCTCTTTTCCAGCTTTGGCCCCTGAACTCAACTAGCCAGGCATATACATTTGAGGAGATTGGGATGTTCTTCTACAAAGAAATTGAATGGCTCCAGAAAAAAGACCTGCAGATAAAAACATTTGTGATTACTAAATACAGAATTTCCCCTGATAACCTTACATTGTAGCCCATTTTGTAAGAATTACTCCAAAATGTGATGTCTAAATGGGGAGGCCCCCAAATGTGGGGCAGGAATCTGGTGGAAGCCATTGGCCTCGAAGGTGAAAGAATTCACCCGTCGCAGAACAAAGGAGATAGAGTTGTGTTGAATCCACCACAAGGGAGTGGCCCAGCAGGAGAGCAGAGGAGAGCTGTCTACCGTGAAGTAGTCGGTGGGGGCGGTTTTTAAAGGGGGAAATTGAAGAGGCATGGTGACTAATGGGATTCTTTCTTCTTTGGTAACTGTGCCTGGTTGTAAGTAACCCACTGGTCAGTGAGGGCCTATGGAAATCTTGAGGTGGGCCCCCTGAGGGGCCTGTCCATATCCAGCCAGGGCCTTGCTATCTGCCCTTCCTACCTTCCTTCGCTCAAGTCTCTTTGCCTAAAAGCAGCCTCTACATAAAACATGATGGTTTAAAACAACAAACACTTATTATTTCACAGTTTCTGTGAGTCAGGAATCAGGGCATGGCTTAGCTGGGTACTTCTGGCTCAAAGTCTTTCATGAGATCGCAGTCAAGCTGTCAGGTTGGGCTACAGTCTCATCTGAAGATTCACCTGAGGTGAGATACACTTCCAAGCTCATTTCTGTGGTTGTTGGTCCCTCACCAAGTGGGCCTCTCCATGGGACTGTCTTCTTCCTGGGCAAGCAATGTAAGAGAGAGCACCCAAGATGGAAGCCTCAGCCTATTTCTAAACTAATCTCAGAAGGGATATCCCATCACTTCAGTCAGATTTTGCTTGTTAACAAACCAGTCAATAAACCCAGCTCACGCTCAGTGGATAAGGATTACACAAAGCAATACAAATTTTGGGAATCATTCTAGCACCAGCTGCAAACTTGGGGGTTCCCAAGACTATGCTCAGTTTTGATAATTGGCTAGAAGGACTCACAAAACTCACTGAAATCTGTTCTTTTCATAATTACAATTTATGGTAGTGAAAGGATACACATTAAAATCACCACAAGAGGAACATAAGGCAGCGTCCATGGGACTTTTCAGTGGGGAGTATTCAGTGTTTTCTCCAAGTGGAGGTGTGCGTGCATATGGCACTTACTTCTCACGGCACCATATGTGACAGTACACACAGAGCATTACCAACCAGGGAAGTCCACTGAGCGTTGGTGTCCAGAATTTTTATTGTCCACATCTTTATTATCTATTATGTCTACATGACTGAGTACCTGCGTGGCTGACCTTAGTCTCAGCCCCTCTGGAGGTTTAGCTGATACTTCGTGGTCCCAAACTTCCGCCATAAATCACAATGTTCAGTGGAGTGTCTGGACTAGCCCAAGGCCCCCAGGTAAAAAAAGAGACTCTTATCACGCAGAACATTCCACAGGTTGAGGGATGACCTCCCGGGAGCTGAGGGCGAAAGCGAGACCTCTCTTTGGGAAGGGTTGATTCTTCACTGCATAGGCCTGACTATCAGGAGGTGAGGACGGCCGCCTGCCTGCCACACCCACCATCTAGAAAACTACCCCCCTCAGGCCTCCCTATCAGCTTAGATCCTCTAAGATCAGGAACAAGATAAGGATGCCTATTTTTCTGTCAGTTCTATTCAACCTTGTACTGGAAGTTCTAGCAAGAGAAATTAGGTAAGAAAAAGAAATAAAAAGCATCAAATTTGAAAAGAAGAAGTAAAACTATCCCTTCTTGCAGATGACATGGTCTTATATATGGAAAATCCTTAAGTATCCACAAAAAAACTACTAGAGCTAAAAAACAAATTCAGTAAGTTTGCAAGATACAAGAGCAATACACAAAAATCAGGGGCACTGGAATGGCCCAGTCAGCTAAGCATCGACACTCGATTTTGATCCCAGGGTCCTGGAATTGAGCTCCACCAGGTGGGGCTTCCTGCTCAGCAGGGAATCCGCTTCTCTCTCTCCTTCTATCCCTCTCCCCTGCTCATGCTGTCATGCACTCTGTTTCTCAAATAAGTAAATAAATGTCTTTTTTAAAAGATTTTATCTATTTATTTGCCAGAGAGAGAGCGAGCACACACACGCAGGGGAAGCAGTAGGCAGAGGGAGAAGACTCCCAACGGAGCAGGTCCAATGCAGGACTTGATCCCAGGACTCTGGGATCATGACCTGAGCTGAAGGCAGACACTTAAATGACTGAGTCACCTGGCACTCCTAAATAAATAAATATCTTTAAAAAGAAAGAAAGAAAGGAAAGAAGGAAGGAAGGAAGCTCAGTTACCAAAATACCATCCTTCCCAAGCCCTCTAATAAATTAAATTTGTGCTGAACTCTTTATTATTATTATTATTATCATATTATGTTCAATTAGCCAACATCTAGTACATCATTAGTTTCTGATGTAGTGTTCAGCAATTCATAGTTGCTATAACACCCAGTGCTCATCATCACATGTATTCTATTTAAGAATGCAAGTGTAGCTATATGTTAAAAAATCATTTCCTTAATTTTTATTTCATTATGTTCAGATTTGGGGGTCCTAGGTTCTGATGTTCTTATTTCTCTCTTCTTCTCCCCAAAATTTCCCATGGCAAAGAAAATTAAATGTATTTACTAAGCTGGTTCATTTTCCTCTTAAGAACACAGAAAGACTCCATGTCCCAGTACATCTTTCAGTTAAGTGGGGCCATGTGACCAGTTCTGCACCATGGAAATCAGGCAGGGGTGATATGTGATTCTCCATGCACAAGCCCACTCATCTGCCTCTCCCTTGTCAGTGGTCTTAAAGGTCATGTGTTTGGGTTTTTGTTTTTTTATTTTTTATTTATCTATTTGAGAGAGAGAGAGAGCCCAAGCAAAGGGAGTAGGAGAGGGAGAAGCAGGTTCCCTGCTGAGCAGGGAGCCCAATGCAGGGCTCGATCCCAGGACCCCAGGATCATGACCTGAGCCAAAGGCAGATGCTCAACTGACTGAGCCAGCCATGCTCCCCTTAAAAGCCATCTATTGATCACTCCCATATGAAATCAGCCTGAATGTACCCCCACCTACTTCGCTATCCCTACATTGTACTGTGACGTGAAAGAGGAGAAATCTTTTTTTTTAAAATATTTTTTAAATTTATTCGACAGAGAAAGAGAGATACCCAGAGAGGGAGTGGATGAGAGAGAAGCAGGCTTCCCGCTGAGCAGGGAGCCCAATTCGGGGGTTGATCCGTGGACCCTGGGATCATGACCTGAGCCAAAGGCAGACACTTGCTGACTGAGCCACCCAGGCGCCCCGAGGAAAAAAAAAAAGATTTTATTTATTTATTTGAGGGAGCAAGCACAAGTGGAGGAGAGGGACAGAGGGAGAGTGAGAAGCAGACTCCTGGCTGAGAAAGGAGCCCAACATAGGGCTTGATCTTAGGACCCTGGGATCAAGACCTGAGCCACAGGCATACCCTTAACTAACTGAGCCACCCAGGCTCCCTGAGAAGACATTTTTATTGAGCTGAGCTACTGGAATTTGGGGGATTATTATAGCTGTTAGCCCACCCTAGTGTATATTCCTTAATTTTGTTAAATTCTTTTAACGTATATTGCATGTATATACATATATGTACCTATATGTGTATGTAACTTTGACATATGATTTCTAGATTAGTTAAAACTACAGTTAGCTATGGGGATTAAGAAGGGTACTTGTTGTGATGAGCACCAGGTGTTCTATGTACGTGTTGAGTCACTAAATTCTTTTTCTTTTCTTTTTTTTTTTTTTTAAAGATTTTATTTATGTATTTGACAGAAAGAGATCACAAGTAGGCAGAGAGGCAGACAGAGGGCGGGGAAAGCAGACTCCTGCTGAGCAGGGAGCCCAATGCGGGGCTCAATCCCAGGACCCTGGGATCATGACTGGAGCCCAAGGCAGATGCTTAACAACCTAGAAGCCCCTGAATCGCTAAATTCTACACTTGAAACTGATATTACACTGTATGTTAACTAACTGAAATTTAAATAAAAACTTGAAAGAAAAAAGAAACTACAGGGTGCCTGGGTGGCTCAGTTGGTTGGGCAGGGGCCTTCAGCTCTGGTCATGATCCCGGAGTCCTGGGATCAAGTCTCACACCAAGCTCCCTCCATGGGGAGCCTGCTTCTCCCTCTAACCTTCCCCTCTCATGCTCTCTTCCACTTTCTCTCTCTCTCTCTCAAATAAAGAAATAAAATCTTAAAAAAAAAAAAGAAAAGAAAAGAAAGAGAAACTACAGTTAGTTGAGCATTATCAGAAATATGCTTTTTTTTTTTAAAGATTGTTATTTGAGAGAGCGAGTGGGCACGTGAATGTTGGGGGTAGGGGCTAAAGGAGATAAACTTCAAGGAGACTCCCTGCTGAGTGTGGAGCCCCATGTGGGGCTCAATCTTAAGACCCATGAGATTGCCCCCCATCCAAAACCTAGAGTCAGAGGCTCAACCACTGAGCTGCTGAAGCCCCCCCAAAATAAAATAAAATAAAATGGATAGCTATTAAAATTATTGTGCCATGCGTGTTTACATCTTACACAAATCAATACCTATAAATTTCTAGCTAGGTAGCTATCTAATTTGTGTTTTAATTTATAGATACTAATAATTGGTTATAGAGATTACTAAGAAAAGAAACTTTAAAAACACAAAAGTTACTATGCTCTAAATTATATCCCTGTGCTTTATTTATTTTTTTTTAATGATTTTATTTATTTATTTATTTGACAGAGAGAGAGAGAGAGCAGAAGCAGGGGTAGTGGGCAGGCAGAAAGAGAAGCAGGCTCCCTCATGAGCAAAGACCCTGTGGGACTCGATCCCCAGACCCTGGGATCATGACCTGAGCCAAAGGCAGATGCTTAACCAACTAAGTCACCCAGGTGTCCCACCTTATTTATTTTATAACTGGATGTTATATATGACTAATACCTGAAGTCAATTAGACCTATTCTTCTCAAGCATGGCAAATCAGGGTATACAGAGTGACTGTATGCCCTGGTTTTCCCAGGACAATCAGAGAATAATTATTTTTTAAAATATTTTATTTATTTATTTGACAGAAATCACAAGTAGGCAGAGAGGCAGGTGGTGGGGGCGGGCGGGGAAGCAGGCTCCCCGCTGAGCAGAGAGCCCGATTCGGGGCTCGTTCCCAGGACCCTGAGATCATGACCTGAGCCGAAGGCAGAGGCTTAACCCACTGAGCCACCCAGGTGCCCCCAGAATAATTATTAATAGCATCCCCTTTCATTCTCAGGTGTTTAGGTTTAGATGATAAATTATATGGTTTTCCTTTATATCTAAAGAATAAAAAAGTGCAGGGATGCCTGGGTGGTTCAGTTGCCTTCCACTCTGGTCATGATCCCAAGGTGCTGGGATTGAGCCCTTGCAACTGCCTGGGGTCTCTGCTCAGCACGAAGCCTGCTTCTTCCTCTCCTTTGGGTGCCACTCACCCTGCTTGTGCTCTTTCTCTCTCTGTCCAAATAAATAAATAAGAACTTAAAAAAAAAAAAAAGAACAACTGTAAATGAACTGTTGGCAACGACCTAGAAGGGGTCAGTAAAGAGTTTACTTTCCAGAAATGAGTAAATTACATTTACATTTCATTTGAATCCCACTAGCAGTTCTCTTGTGTTAATACAGAAGATCCAGAGGCTAAAATTTCTGTAGACTTAGAAACACCAGTTCTCCCTTTTTTTCCCTTCTTCTCATTCAACTTTGATACAGTGGTTTCCTTTGTTCTTAAGAATGGCTGACAGGGGCGGTTAAGCGGCTGCCTTAGGCTCAGGTCATGATCCCAGAGTCCTGGGATGGAGCCCCTCATGGGGCTCCTGCTCAGTGGAGCTTCTCCCTCTCCCTCTGCCTGCCACTCTGCCTACTTATGCTCTCTCTATCTCTCTGCCAAATAAATAAATAAAATCTTAAAAAAAAAAAATGAAATGGCTGACATGGGGACCTGGCTGGCTCAGTCGGTATTGCTTGCTGCTCTTGATCTCAGGGTCTTGAGTTCAAGCCCCACATTTGGCCTAGAGCCTACATAAAAGCATTGGCTGGGGGGCACGTGGGTGGTTCAGTCATTAAGCTTCTGCCTTTAGTTCAGGTCATGATGCTAGCATCCTGGGATCCAGCCCCGCATCTGCTCCTTGCTCAGCAGAAAGCCTGCTTCTCCCTCTCCACTCCCCCTGCTTGTGTTCCCTCTCTCAAGGTGTCTCTTGCTGTCATAAAATCTTTAAAAAAAAAAAGGCCAAGTGATTTTACAGCAATTTAGGCATAGTTGGGGATGGGAGTTGGTGGTGGAGGGCAGTGAATGAACTTCCAATAATATAGACATTACAACAGAAGGAAAATCTTAGGACACTCATAAATGTGGAAGGCATTGCACTGATCTCTTTTATTGGACTCACTCCTTAAAACATGACTGATCCGGGGCACCTGGGTGGCTCAGTGGGATAAGCCGCTGCCTTCGGCTCAGGTCATGATCCCAGGGTCCTGGGATCGAGTCCCGCATAGGGCTCTCTGCTGAGCAGAGATCCTGCTTTCCTCTCTCTCTCTCTCTCTGCCTGCCTCTCTGCCTACTTGTGATTTCTCTCTGTCAAATAAATAAAAAAATATATAAAAAAAAAAAACATGACTGATCCACTATACACATGAATTATGTATATTATTTAACAGTGCTATATAACTGGGTGGTTCATTCACTTGAGTGTCCGACTCTTGATTTCAGCTCAGGTCATGATCCCAGGGTCCTGGGATCCAGCCCAGAGTCAGGCTCCATGCTCAGCAGAGAGTCTATTTCTCTCCCTCTCCCTCTGCCACTCTTCCCAGGAATGCACAAACCCCCTCTTTCTTTCAAATAAATAAATAAATAAATAAAGCTTAAAAAACAAAACAATTCTACAACAAATGTTTATACATCTTTGGGCACTTGACCCATTATTTCCTTAGAAATTCTACTTCTGGGCGCTTGGGTGCCTCAGTGGGTTAAGCCTCTGCCTACGACTCAGGTCATGATCTCAGGGTCCTGGGATCGAGGCCCGCATCGGGTTCTCTGCTCAGCAGGAAGCTTGCCTCCCCTCTCTGTCTCTGTTTCCCTACTTGTGACCTCTCTCTGTGTTAAATAAATAAATAAAATCTAAAAAAAAAAAAAAAAAAAGAAAGAAAGAAATCCTTCTTCTATTTATCTTTAAAACTTAAACAAATATGCATATTAAATTTTTTCATACATAATGACAATTGCTGTACCTCTTATGGTATATGGAAGTACATCTTTTTCTCACATCTTCGATAACACCGAATAATATTTTCTTTAACCACCTGATCTATGAAAAATACCACATTTTTCTATAGTTTTTAGATTACCAGTATACTTTAAACATTTTTCATACATTTATTGGCCAGTTGTTATTTTTATTGTTCTATAATTGGTCATGCCTTTTGTCTATTTTATATTAAATGCCTTTTTCTTCTTGATTTATAAAAGAATTCTTTCTATACTAGTGTAACTAGTATGATCTGTTCTATAAATTCAAGGTAAAATGTGGTCAGTTAAATATGTTAATTTTCTCTATCATAGCTGAGACCATCCCCATGCCCTATTAAAAGAAAGTCCCAATTTTTCCTATTGTGGTTTCCCTTGCTCTCCACTGATTGTCTAAGAATTTGGTGGGGGAAGGGAGGGCTTTACTTAGCCCAAAGAGCGGAAGAATTCTCATCTATATATGTATACCTATCTATATTTAGATTTTATTTACTTCAGAGAGAGAGACAGAGTATGAGTAGCGGGAAGGGGCCGAAGGAGAGGGAGAAGCAGGCCCCCTGCTGAGCAGAGAGCAGACAACAAGGATCCCAGGACCCAGGGATCATGACCTGAGCTGAAGATAGAAGGCCGACTCTTAACCAACAGAGCCACCCAGGCACCCCAGAAGAATTCTTTTCTAAATGCCAAATACAAAGAGAACTAAAACTGGTGTATATCCAGTCTTCCTGGCCACTCATTAGGCCTTTGCATGTGTACATATGTCTCCTTAAATTCAGAACTTGGTGAACAGAAACTGGGGTCTTGGTCCCCTCTTTCCAAAAGGTGCCAGGCTCCTGAGACAAACTGATCCACCTCTTCCCAATGACCAGGCAAAACAAAGGGTGAGGCAGTTTTTGCCAGTTAGAAAAGTGCACACGCGCGTGCACACACTTACACACACCCACCCCAGAAACCTTTGTTAGAAACTTCCTGCAGGCCATTGGGTTCTTTTGCCACATTCAATTGACTCTTCACAGAACAAAGAATATCAACTTCATCTGATGAAAATCTAAAAAATAAACAAAAAATGCTGTTAAGAGAAACCCAAACCTAACTCTTTGGTATGTGTGATATATATATTTCCAATTGTGGATTGCTTTTTAGCCTTGTTTATTTTCAAAGGAGGAGGGTAATATCTGTTTTAAATTTTTTATGTAGTCAAACATAAAGCCTAAGTGGCTCAGTCCCTTAAGTGTCCAACTCTTGGTCTTAGCTCAGCTCTTGATCTCAGGGTCGTGAGTTCAAGCCCTATACTGGGCATGGAGGCTACTTAAAAAAATAACAAAAAAGCAAAAAAACCCATATAGGCTTTGTTTGTTTCTTAATTCTTCAAGTTTCAGAGATCTTCCTAACCCTAAATTTATAAGAGATACCCAAACTTTATTTTGGTACTTTAATATTCTCATTCTCTCACATTTAAAATTTTTAAATGAATGAATAAATAAAATTTGCATCTTATCCAAGGTTTATTTGGTAAAGGAGTGAGGTAATGATCTTTTTGCTGTGTCTGACTAGCCAGTTGCACAGACATCACTTACTAAGAATCCAATACTTCCTCATGATTTAAATTGTCCTTTTACCGTATACAGGAAATTCCCACAGCAATTATTTCAAAACCTTATGACTCTTTTAGCCCCAGTCAGCCACTTTTCTATCACTCTCAGCAGACAACTTTTTGCAAATAATTAAGTCTGTCAAAAACTTCTTCAACTTTAACATAACTCCACTTTTCATGTGAACATACACCATTCCTTATTTCTGGAACAAGGCTCGACAACTGTTTTCTGTAAAGGGACAGATAGTAAATATTTTAATTTTTTGTGTTTTTTAAAAGGTCATTTATTGATTAATCTCTACACCGAACATGGGGCTCAAACTCATGAACCCAAGATCGAGAGTCACACACTCTGCTGACTGAGCCAGCCAGGTGCCAAGTTTTTAAAAAATGTTTTTAAGTTTATCAGGTAGTAAATATTTTATGAGACTGACGCGCTGCCTACTGCGCTAAGGAGGCACCTCAGATAGTAAATATTTTAACAGATTTTTTTTTTAAATATTTTTTAAATTTATTTGTCAGAGAGAGAGGGAGAGAGAGCGAGCACAGGCAGACAGAATGGCAGACAGAGGCAGAGGGAGAAGCAGGCTCCCTGCCAAGCAAAGAGCCCGATGTGGGACTCGATCCCAGGATGCTGGGATCATGACCTGAGCCAAAGGCAGCGGCTTAACCCACTGAGCCACCCAGGCGTCCCAAGATAGTAAATATTTTAGATTTTGAAGACCAGGAGGTAAAATCAAGGATATTATGTAAGTATTTTTTTATACTTCAGTATATAAGTATTTTTTTTTA
Organism: Mustela erminea; assembly: GCF_009829155.1. Lineage (NCBI taxonomy): Eukaryota > Metazoa > Chordata > Mammalia > Carnivora > Mustelidae > Mustela > Mustela erminea. The sequence goes on from NC_045623.1 coordinate 11,729,798, forward strand.
AAGATTTTATTTATTTATTTGACAGAGATCACAAGTAGGCAGAGAGGCAGGCAGAGAGACAGGGGGAAGCAGGCTACCCGTTGAGCAGAGAGCCCGACTCGGGGCTCGATTCCAAGACCCTGAGATCATGACCTGAGCCGAAGGCAGAGGCTTAACCCAGAGAGCCACTCAGGTGCCCCTTAAAAGTAGCTTCATTTTTTTTTTTTTTAAGATTCTATTTATTGATTTGACAGATCACAAGCAAGCCGAACAGCAAGGGCCGGGGAGTGGGGGGAGGAGGGAAGCAGACTTCCTACTGAGGAGAGAACCCAATGCAGAGCTTGATCCCAGAATGCTGGGATCAGGACTTGGGCCAAAGGCAGAGGCTTTTAACCCACTGAGCCACCAAGGCACCCCAAGTACATAAGTATTTTTATTCTTAAAAATACCTACATATACCCTGGAAAAAAACCCCTACATATATTTCACACACACATATATATGTATGTATGTATGTATATATATATATATATATATATATATATATATATATATATATTTCTGCCCATGAGAAGGACTTTTTTTTTTGAAGATTTTATTTATGTATTTGACAGACAGAGATCACAAGTAGGCAGAGAGACAGGCAGAGAGAGAGGGGGAAGCTGGCTACTTGTTGAGCAGAGAGCCCAATTCGGGGCTGGATCCAGGACCCTGAGATCATGACCTGAGCCAAAGGCAGAGGATTTAACCCACTGAGCCACCCGGGAGCCCCGAGAAAGACATTTTTTTAATTAAAAAAATTTTTTTAGTAAGAACATTATACTTAATTGCAGCTCAAATCATTTACAAATATTCATCCATTAAAATCATTTTTCCCTCCTGGTGTCATGGAAAAATGGGTTTGTTCCTGACCTTCAACATCTCTCTGTCCTTAAATGGAGAACTGCTCCTGAGAGCCCCTCCTGCCCCCCCAAGGTCAGTTCCAGATCTCAATTCTTCTGGGCTCATCAGTGACATTAGCCATAAATCTAATTAGCAATTCTATTTCAATCCCAAACCAGCTTTCTAAACTTCTCTTTCAGTGTTTAATTCGCATATTTACATAATAAAAGCAGCCTTTATAAGGCCAAAGAATATATAAAAGTAATTTAAATAAGTAGGCAGCAAATCCTGTTTGACTACAGTATATTTACAACTAAAGGATGTTATAAGGCACATCCTCTAGTAAATCCATACATTTCTGTGACAAATATGATACAAAATATTTTTAAAATTTAAAAATAATTTATAATTTAGTTTCAAAATACAAACAATTTTTTTGTTCATCGGAGTTGCATTTCTATTTCTGTTCTTTTTTCCTTATTATTAATTTTCGGTATCTCATGAGGATGGTGACTGATAACACAATAATGTGCTAGGTAGTTAGAAAAAGCCAGGCTTTCACAAGGAAAACTTTATGTATCCAAAACACATACTACCAATGGAGTCTTTATTATAGTAACATCACACTGACTTATGGGAAAGTGCTCCAGGAGACTGGTGTTCAAATTCCGATGCTAACACTGACTCAGGACTCCTTTCTCTCAACTGTCTAATGACTGCTAACTTCCATTTTTTTATTTTACCTTTAAAATTTTTTTGGAAATAATCTAAAGCATAGAGAAAAAGGTGTAAGTACAACACAAAAACTTTTCTTTTCCCCCTGGATCATGTGAATACAAACAGCAGACGGGATGCCTCCTTGTCCTTCCCAAACACTTCCATATATTTCCCACCAGTAAGGATATTCCGTATAGCCACAGCACAACCATCATAATGAGGAAATTCATATCCCTTCATTACAATTACCTCAGACCCCATTCAGCTTTTACCAGTTGTTCCAGAAATGTCCTTTGTGTTGAAATTTACCATTTTAACCATTTTTAAACCATTAATATATTCCCATTGTTGTCCAACCATCACCATCAACCATCTTGACTCTTTCATCTTCCCAAAATGAAACTCCATACCCATTAAACAAGAACTCACAAGGTTCTCCTTCCCTTGGCCCCTGGCAGCCACCATTCTACTTTCTGTCTTCAGGAATCTGAAATCTGACCAACACTAGGTACCTCACATAGGTAAGAGCATACAATATTTGTCCTTCTGTGTCTGGCTTATTTCACTTAGCATAATGTTTTCAAAGTTCATTCATGTTGTGGCTTGAATTTCCTTGCTCTCTCTTTTTTTTAAGAGTTTATTTATTTGTTTGACAGAGAGAGATGAAATGAGAGAGAGGGAATACAAGCAGGAGGGGGAGTGGGAGAAAGAGAAGCAGGCTTCCACGGAGCAAGGAGCCTGATGCAGGGCTCGATCCCATGACCCTGGGATCATGACCTCAGCTGAAGGCAGATGCTAAACAACGGAGCCACCCAGGCACCTCAGAATTTCCTTTCTTCTTAAAGCTCAGTACTATTCTCTTGTGTGTATATACTACATTTTGTTTATCCATTCATCCATTAATGGACACTGTTCTGTATTAATAATGCTCCTTTGAACAGAAATATCTGTTCAAGGTCTTGCTTTCAATTCTTTCAGGTTTATACTCATCAGTAGTATTGTTGGATCATGTTATAATTCTGTTTAATTTTTTAAGAAACTGCCTTAATGTTTTTTTAATAAGATTTTATTTATTCACTTGACAGAGAGAGACAGAGATCACAAGTAGCAGAGAGGCAGAAAGAGGAAGGGAGAAGCAGGCTCCCTGCTGAGCAGAGAGCCGGACTCGGGGCTGGTTCCGAGGACCCTTGGGATCAAGACCGGAGCCAAAGGCAGACACTTAACCAACTGAGCCAGCCAGGCGCCCCGGCCATAGTATTTTTAAGAGCGCCTATACCGTTTTACATTCCTGCCAGCAATACACAAAGGTTCCATTCTCTACATCATAACCACCACTTGTTATTTTCTGTTTGTTTGGTATTTTTAAAAAGATTTTATTTATTTATTTGAGAGAGAGAGAATATGAGTGCACGAGCAGAGGGAGAGGAAGAACCCCAAGTGGACTCCTCACTGAGCACGGAGTCCTTCTCTTGGCTCAGTCTCAAGACCCTGAGATCATGACCTGAGCTGAAATCAAGAAGCAGATGCTTAACCCACTCAGTCACCCAGGAGCCCTTGTTGTGTTTAGTTTTTTTTATAATAGACATCTTAATATGAAGTGGTATCTCACTGTGGTTTTTGTTTTTGTTTTGTTTTTTCGTTTTTGTTTTGTTTTGTTTTTCATTGTGGTTTTGAGTTGCATTTTGTAATGCCTTTTTAATCTCTTTCAATCTGGAATAATTAATTCCTCAGTCTCTCCTTGGCATTCATGACCTTGATGTTTTGTTGTTGTGATTCTCCCAAATGACCGTGGCTCAAATAGAACTTTAATCACCACTCCCATAAATTCCAAAACCAATTCAAGATTCAAGAGCCAGGCTTCTTCCATCTTGTATCTTTGTCATCTTACAAGGTTTCCAAATGACCTTGAAACCTTTGAAGATTAGAGATATGCAGGGTTTTAAAAAATATTTTATTTATTTATTTATTTGACAGAGAGAGATCACAAGTAGGCAGAGAGAGGGGGAAGTAGGCTCCCTGCCGAGCAGAGAGCCCGAAGCAAGGCTCAATCCCTGGGATCATGACCTGAGCCAGAGGCAGAGGCTTTAACTCACTGAGCCACCCAGGTACCCCTGGAGATATGCTATTTTACAGAATATTCTAAGTTTGGGTTTGTGTGATGTTTCCTAATGATTAGATGCAGATTATAGACTTTTAGCAGGAGTGTAAAAGAACTGATTCTGTATTCTCACACCTTCCTAACATGATTTTCATTTGTTTCATTACTGGTTAACTTAAATTCAATTCCTTGATTTAGGCAGTGTCTGCCAGACTTCTCCACTATAAAGTTACTCTTTTTCCCTTTATAATTTTTATTTTAATTCTAATATATTTAACATACAGTTTTACAAAAAAAAAAAAAAAAAACCACCCATACACTGTTATATTAGTTTCAGGTGTATTTATTAATAAATCTTAATAAATTTTTTTTAAGATTTTTAAAAAATTTATTTGACAGACAGATCACAAATAGGCAGAGAGGCAGGCAGAGAGAGAGAGGAGGAGGAGGCAGGCTCCCTGCTGAGCAGAGAGCCCGATGCTGGGCTCCATTCTTGGACCCTGGGATCATGACCTGAGCCAAAGGCAGAGGCTTTAACCACTGAGCCACCCAGGCACCCCTTAATAAATGTTTTTGAGTAATACTTGGACCCTATGTAAACGTGATACGAAATTATGCAAATAGTAAACTGTGAGGCTATGTTAATAAAATTTCCTCAACAAACTTTCAATTTGTTTACTTATTTTCTTAGTTTAGATTCATGGTTTTCTGTTTTATTCAGTGAGTTATAAGTTATAATCTGTCACAGTCATTATTTATTTTGATACTCAGGTTATTCCAGATTTGGCTATAGGGAGCTCATTCAAGCTGGCTTCTTTGATCTTTTAATGTATTAGCATCATTCTATGAGGACTTCCTTACTTCCTACACTAACAAGCTATTTCAGGCTCATCTTGTATTTTCCCTGCCTGAGCCTTAGAATCAGCCATTTCACCAAGGGGCACTAGTTCTTTTGAAAAGAGAAGAGCTAGGTGCCTGGGTGGCTCAGTGGATTAAGCCTCTGCCTTCAACTCAGGTCATGATCTCAGGGTCCTGGGATCAAGCCCTGAGTCTGGCTCTCTGCTTGGTGGGGAGCCTGCTTCTCCCTCTCTCTCTCTCCCTGCCTGTCTACTTTTGATCTCTCTCTCTCTCTCTCTGTCAAATAAATAAATAAATAAAATCTTTTAAAAATAAATAAATAAATAAAAGAGAAGAGCATTTAGGGGGCCCTGTGTGGCTCAGTTGGTTAAGTGTCTGACTTCAGCTCAGGTCTTGATCTCAGGGTCCTGGGATTGGCCCCCAGCCCTGTGTTGGGCTCTCCACTCAGCAGGGAGTCAGCTTGTCCCTCTGCCTATCCCCATGCTCTCTCTCCGCCTCTAGCCAAATAGGTGAATAAAATCTTTTCATTATTATTTTATTTTTTAAAGATTTTTTTGGTGGGGTGCCTGGGTGGCTCAGTGGGTTAAAGCCTCTGCCTTCAGCTCAGGTCATGATCCCAGGGTCCTGGGATCGAGCCCCACATCGGGCTCTCTGCTCAGCAGGGAGCCTGCTTCCTCCTCTCTCTCTCTGCCTGCCTCTCTGCCTACTTGTGATCTCTCTCTGTCAAATAAATAAATAAAAATTTAAAAATTAAAAAATAAAAGATTTTTTTTGTAAATTAAATCTTAAAAACATAAATAAACAAAAGAGAAGAGCATTTAAAAGCCAGGATCTGGGTGGGTGCTAGAGTGTTTGTTGCTGTTGGAGTGCTGTTGTTCGCAAGCCTCTCTGTGAGTAGGCCTAAGGAATATATATCTATTTATATCACACACATATACATATGCATAAATATATGAAGTGTGGTAGAATATGCCACCCCCAAATACACTACCTTGGTGGAAGGATTCTTTTAAGCGAAAGGCACTTAGCAAACAGCCGTTGCCGGAAGGGTACTGTGACTACCATCCTCCTTTTCTTCCTGAAAGCAGGAGATGAAGCCCCCATGTGAAACACGCTCTCCCTACACCAGGAGAAAAGGAACATTCTTATCCTCAGCGATGGGGAGCTGAGGCTAAGAGAATTCTATACACACAGACCTTGTTAAGCTCCCGTGTGCCCTGTTGTAGACTTGGCTCCTGGCCACTGGGCAGCAGTCTGCCCTTCACGTCCACATTGACCCCTTCCTGGGGCTCTGGGGTACGTGTCTGATGTTGCCTCCACCTCCTCCTCTCCCTGGGGAGGCTCCAAAGCCCTGAATACATCCTCGTTCCCGTGGTTGACTGAAATCTCAGGGCCCTAGTGTGGATGTCCCAGCCTCTGCAGAGAAATGAAGTAAGGAGTATCTTTTACAAGAGGAAAGAAAGGTGCTGATTATGGTGGACTCGATGCTTCTTTCTTCCACCAAGCCTTCTTAAGCTTTAGAAATTGTATCATGCAGTCTCATTCCCTGGATGAGGGAATTATTTTGAATAATTTGAATCACATTATTTTGAATGATATTTGATTCCATGCACTCGTGTGGATGGTTTATTTCCATTTCTCTTGAGACATGCGAAGCAGATATTTCTGTCAGGATGTGAGGATGATCTACTAAAATCAGTGACTTAAGAATACCACCTAACTGGTACCCAGAAGCCAGAGCTATACAGTGAAGATAATATTCCATTCGGGCCCCACGAACAGAGACATACACATTCCCAAGATACTTGTCAGCAAAATCTGGAGTTAACTGGGGCCCTTTAAAATTACTGGCAGGAAATATAATCTTTAAAATAAAGGGGGGAGGCACCTGGGTGGCTCAGTGGGTTAAGCCTCTGCTTTCGGCTTGGGTCATGATTTCAGGGTTCTGGGATCGAGCCCCGCATTGGGCTCTCTGCTCAGCAGGGAGCCTGTTTCCCCCCTCTCTCTGCCTGCCTTTCTGCCTACTTGTGATGTCACTCTCTCTCTCTCTCTCTCTGTCAAATAAATAAATAAAATCTTTAAAAAAATAAAAATTAAAAAATTATTGGCAGATGAGATCATTGAAGCGAGTGATACTGCTGTCAGTATATTAGCAGATATTTGCTCTTTTTCTTGTTAATTTGGGAAGGCTGGGCAGAGTGAAGGTGGGAGGCAGGGAAGGGAATATGTAGTAATTTACCATTAACAGAAGGTGCCATAGTTCACTGAAAAAACAGAGACAAAAAATACACCCTGCTAAGATAAACTTATTCTTAATTAGGGCACCTGGCTGGCTCAGTGGGAAGAGTGTGTGACTCTCGATCTCGGGGTAGTGAATTTGAGCCCCACCTTGGGTGTAGAGATGAATGAATGAATGAATGAATAAAATGAACAAAAAATGAACAAAAATGTTCATTTTTTAATTTAATTTTATTTTTTTTAAGATTTTATTTATTTATTTGACAGAGAGAGATCACAAGTAGGCAGAGAGAGAGGAGGAAGCAGGCTCCCTGCTGAGCAGAGAGCCCGATGCGGGACTCGATCCCAGGACCCTGAGATCATGACCCAAGCCGAAGGCAGCGGCTTAACCCACTGAGCCACCCAGGCGCCCGAACAAAAATGTTCAAATGAACAAAAAAAACAAATAAATAAATAAACTCCTATCTTCCTTTAGGTTCCCCATATATTTTAGTTACTTTCCCATAATTGCCTCTCTTTGTTCAATGTCATATATAAGTCCTTGCATTTTTGTCAATTCCTTGGGTCTTCATTTCCTGATGAAGGCTCCCATGTTATGTAAACCTTATATCAAATAAATCTGTAAGCTTTTCTCCTGTTAATCTGTCTTAAATCCATTTAATTCTGAGGCCCAGCCAGAGATGTGAAGAGAGTAAAAAAGTGTTGCCTCCCTTTCATATACATGTGCATAAAAACACACATGTATGTTACTTCTTTCCTGCCTCCTTTCCTTCCTTCTTTTGCAATCTCTACACCCAGCATGAGGCTGGAACTCATGACCAGGAGATCAGGAGTCACATGCTCTTTGGACTGAGCTAGCCAGGCACTCCTGTCTATATTTACTTCCATACTCTCTCTATATATTGACATCCTCAAGGACCAATAGATACCACAATTCCAACCCAGCATTGCAGAGTTCATTTTCATTTTTTCCTTCTGTATTTGTAGCTGAAGAGGGTGTCCTCACCCCACTGGGTCTCTGACATTTTATGACAGTCCCATTCCTGTACTGATGCCCTCCTTCACCCTGTTGGGCTATGCTGTGCTGGACTAACCCGTGTACTCAAGGCCGTACTCAAGGCTGTCCTCCCATTGGATTTCTTCCTTAACCTGCTCGGGATCCATCACTGGGCCTTCCTCCCATATAGATGCCTTCTCCATCCATCTTGGCTCTTACACCAGGACTGGGCCATCCCCTTGTGCCCAGCCACCCTTCTCAGCCTGTTCTTCCTCTGATGTCCCATGCTGCGTACCCCTACCACCACCCAAGGGGGACAACTTCCTCACCCTGCTCTGGCTTTTACTAGCTGTGCCGGGTGGCAACCCCTATGTAGACTTTTTTTTTTTCTTAAGATTTTATTTATTTGAGACAGAGAATGAGAGAGAGCATGAGATGGGGAAGGGCAGAGGGAGAAGCAGACCCTCTGCTGAGCAGAGAGCCCCATGTGGGGCTCAATCCCGGAACTCCAGGATCATGACCTGAGCTGAATGCAGTCGCTCAACCAACTGAGCCACCCAGGCGCCCCCTTTCTTCAGACTTCTTGATGGCCCATTCTCCTGGGCAGAAGCCTTTCTCCTCACCCTGAGCCAACTTTGGCACCCTGCACAAGGCTGACCCCTCAAACCCTGGGACACCCCTGCCCAGTGTTCAACTCTCTGCTCTGGACCACAGCCCCTCAGGTATGGATACTTACATTGTTGAGCCCACTTAATGGCTTCTGGGCTGAATTGTTGGGGAAGGGTAGAGGAAAGGGAAAGAAGAGGAGCTCAGTGACTTTTTATTTATCAGTTGTGACAGACCATGCTGACTGCCTTCTCAGTACCCACTCTTCCCTCATCTTGTGTTTCTTGCAGCCAAAAGAATTCTAACTGCCCCACTCCCTTTACTGATGCCCCTTCTTTTAGCACAAGGTCTTGCTTCTTTCCAGAGGCTATGCAGGCTTTTCCCATTTTTCTTTATCCCCAAACCTGAAGCCAAAAAATTAGCTACATCTTCACAGTACTCAATTTCCTTTCCCATAATTTTGAGGCAATGGTATCCTTTCTCTTATCCTAGACTGATCTACTCATCTGTGTTCCACATCCTATTTTTCCCGCTAAAAATTTTCCTGTCTTTTTTTAATTTTCAAACTCTGGAATATCATTAGTTCTTTCTTTTAAGCATAAACATGGTCAGGTCTTTCCCTTCTTCTTCTTTTTTAAAAGATTTTGTTTATTTATTTGACAGATAGAGAGATAGCAAGAGAGGGAACACAAGCAGGGGGAGCGGGAGAGGGAGAAGCAGACTCCCCGCTGAGCAAGGAGGCCAATTCCAGGCTCCATCCCAGGACCCTGGGATCATGGCCTGAGCTGAAGGCGGACACTTTTTTTTTTTAATTTTTAAAAAAATTTTTTAAAGATTTTTTAAAAAATTTATTTATTTGACAGACAGAGATCAAAAGTGGACAGAGAAGCAGGCAGAGAGAGAGGAGGAAACAGGCTCCCTGCTGAGCAGAGAGCCCGATGTGGGGCTCGATCCCAGGACCCTGAGATCATGACCTGAGCCGAAGGCAGAGGCTTTAACCCACAAGCCACTCAGGCGCTCCAGACACTTTTTTTTCTTAAAGATTTTATTTATTTATTGACAGAGAGAGACACAGCGAGAGATGGAACACAAGCAGGGGGAGTGGGAGAGGGAGAAGCAGGCCTCCCGCTGAACAAGGAGCCCGATGCGAGGCTCAGTCTCAGGACCCTGGGATCATGACCTGAACCAAAGGCCAGCGCTTAATGACTTAGCTACCCAGTCGTCCCTGAAGGAAGACACTTAACCGACTAAACCACCTACATATTCCAAGTCTCTCTCTTCTTATAAACAAAATTAACCGTCCTCTGAGCATTTGGATTATGGGTATCAGAAAATACTTAACCTGTGCAAATTTTTGATCTAATAATTTTAAGAATCATTTTTTAATTTATCAAATATTTATGAGCACCTATGTGTCAGGCAATGTTAATAAGATGGTAATCAGAAATAGATATAATCTATTCATGAAGCCTATTCCAAGAGGCAAATATCAAGGTACTTGGGTTCAGTCACTAGAGCATGCAACTCCAACTCTTGATCTCAGGGCTGTGAGTTTGAGTCTCATGTTGGTCAGGGAGCACTTCAAAAAAAAAGATCTTTACAAAAAGGAGACAAGTTAAAAAAAAAGAGAAAGGACACACCAATCAGATAATCACGCTAATGAATGCATTATTGCAAATTGAGAACTTAATGATAAAAGGAAATATTGTGTACTTTACATTTGCTAGTTTATATTCCAAACTTTCTATGTATTAATTTAATCACATAAAATTACTTATTATATGAAATATAATATGTATGTACTTTTATCACTATCTTACCCATTTGCAGATCATGAAACTTGGGCAGAGAGAGGTGAAGTAACCTGTCCAAGGTCACACAGCTAATAAGTAAGTGGTTGAGCTGGAATTCAAACCCAGATAGTCTGGTCCCTGCTTCTAACCATTATACTACACTGCTTCTGAAGGAAAGAAACAGGCATCTGTGAGAATATTTAAGAAGGAAAACTGACTTAAAGTTTATTTTTAAGTAATCTCTACACCCAGCATGGGGCTCGAACGCATGAGCCATGATTAAGTATTACACACTCTTCCAGCTGAGCCAGCCAGGCATCCCAGAAAGAAAACTGATTTAGACAGAAGCTTTCTGTGAAAATACTGCTTGAGCAGAGACCCCAAATTTGAGTAGGAATTAACTCTGCAAAGTGGATGGTGGTGGTAGGAGAAATGATCATTCAAGCTCGATGACATATTGTGCAAAGTCCCTGAGGCAGTATAGAGCGTGGGACAGTGAAGAAACTAAAAGGCCAGTGTAGCTACATTGCAAACAGCAAGGGGGAACATAGGATGTCATCAGGCCAAATGAAACAGGGTCTTATAGGCCCTCAGGATTTTGTTTTTCATCCTTAAAGCAAGGGAAAGTCATGGAGATGAGGGTTCAGAAAGCAGGGATCAGTTTCTGTTTGAAAAGATGACTCTTACTGCAGTTTAGACAATGTGTTGCAAAGGAGTCACAAGCGCATGTGGGGGTGAGGGTAGTGGTATTTTGAGGGTGGTAAGTTGATTTAGGGTGGTAACAATGGAAATAGAGAGAAATGGTGGGATTTGGAGAAATATGTAGAAAGTCAAAATGACGGAACAGGGTAATAGGTTGGATGCGTGGCAAAAAGTTGTAGGTTTCAAGGATGACTCCCTCTTATATCCGATCTGTTAGTAAAAATCAATTAATTTTTCTTCTAAATGTCTTTCTTTCCAGCACAACTAAGTGAATGGTAACAGGTTGTTTTTTTTTTTTTAACAGCTAGACTTCTTTTTTTTTTTTTTTTAAGATTTTATTTATTTATTTGACAGAGAGAAAGTGAGAGATCACAAGCAGGCAGGCAGAGAGAGAGGGAGAAGCAGTCTCCCTGTAGAGCAGAGAGCCCAGTGTGGGGCTTGATCCCAGGACCCTGAGATCATGACCTGAGCCGAAGGCAGAGGCTTTAGCCCACTGAATCACCCAGGCGCCCCAACGGCATTTTTTTTTTCTTAAAGATTTTATGTATTTATTTGAGAGAGAGTATGAGCAGGAGTGAGAGGGAGAACGAATCTGAAGCAGACTCTGGGCTGAGCAGATCCTGACACAGGGCTGGATCTCACCACCGTGAGATCATGACGTGAGCTGAAACCAAGAGTCGGCCTCTCAACTGACTGAGCCATCCAAGCGCCCCAGTAACAGCATTCATTGAGGTAGGAACTGTGGAAGAAGATGAAGAGGTTTAGGGAGAAGATTATTGAGTCTTTGACATGATGAATTTGAGGTGCCTTTGAGACATTCATGTGGAGATAGTAAATAGGGAGTTGTCAAGGTGGATCTAGATTTCAAAGATTACACCTGGGCTGAAATTACACACTTAGGAACTATCATTGCATACATGGCAAATAAAACTGTAGCATGGATGGGTTTGCCTAGGGGCGAAGAAAATGGATCGAGAAGATAAGTATTGAGAAAGTCTAACATTAAGTAAGAGTGAGAAGTGCTGGAAAGGGCGAACTTAGGCCTGGATGGTTTAACCCCCACACATTCCAAAGAACGGCCTGTCTTTAGTCAAACTTGTGCTTGACTGACCCCCAGAAGATAGTATCTGAGCCCTTGAAATACTCTAATGAGAGTGTTTTGTATGCCTGAGGTGTGGGCCATGTTGTATCAATGACTTCTGCGGGCTGGAGACAACTAGCTGGGGTCAGTTAGGTGGGGACTCTATGCTTACATGACAGATCCCCAATAAAAAAACCCTGTCCACCAAGGCTTGGGTGAGTTTCCCGGCTTGGCAACCTGCGTGTTGTCACACATCACTGCTGGGAGAATTAATGCCTGTGCAATTCCACTGGAAGGGGACCCCTGGAACCTTATGTGTGCTTCTTCTTGGATTTTACTCCAAGTAGTTTATCCCTCTAGTGATTTTAATTTGTATTATTTCACTGTAATAAACCATAACTATAAGTATAATAGCTTTTCTCAGTCCTGTGAATTCTTCTTTTCTGGTCATGGGGACACTTGTCAAGGTCTGTAAAAGAGAAACAGCCATCTAAGAAGCAGTGGGAAAACCAAGAGAGTGTGGTTTCATGAAAGCCAAGGAAGTTAAGTGATTCCAGCAGGGGGATGGCCAATGGTGTGAAGATGTGTAAGGTTGGGGAATAAAATATGTCCACTGGATTTTAAAACATGGAGGTCATCGATGACCTTATCAAGAGCTGCTTCGTAAGTGATGGGAGTGGAAACAGGCCAGGGTAGGCTAAGGAATGAGAGAGATGTGAGGAGATACCTTTAGAGAAATAAACTGAAATTTGAAAAAAAGACTACATGTTAATTCCACCTGTATTTATAGTAGCAAAATACATCAAAAACAATCTAGTTATCTGATAACTTAATAGGAACCCTTCAAATTTATTTACTGAAAATTTTTACAATGGGTCTACTTGCTGAATCAGCAATTATATTTTAGAAATATTCAACAGAAATAATTATAGACATGCAAAGAATTATTCATCATGTTTATCACATTATTGTTTATAATAGAAAAAATGAAAACCTTATTATGTAACAACAGCTAATACATTACAGTACACTCAAGTGATGGCAACTTATTGCCTAATTTGAGATGTATCTTTCAAAAATTTTTTGAAAAAAATTAAAAAAAAGATTTTATTTGCCAGAGAGAGAGCGCGTGTGCATACACAAGCAGGGGGAGTGGCAGGCAGAGGGAGAAGCAAGCTCCCCACTGGGCAGGACTCAGACTCGATCCTGGATCCTGGGATCATGACCTGAACCAAAGGCAGATGCTTAACCAGCTGAGCCACCCAGGCGCTTCTCTCTCTCTCTCTCTCTTTTTTTTTTTAAGTTTTATTTATTTATTTGTTTGTTTGTTTGAGACAGGGAGCAAGAGAAAGAGCATGAGCGGTGGGGAGGTGTAGAGTCCCCCCTGAGCAGGTAGCCTGACATGGGGTTCATTCCCAGGACCCTGCAATCAAGACCTGAACACAAAGGCAGATGCTTAACCAGTTGAGCCACCCAGGTGCCCCTCATTTGGGATGTATCTTACTGGTTGCAAGAATTAGAGATAATGTATATGAAATGACTTTGTAAATTATAAACTCCTGTTCAAATGTCTTGTTTATTACTGGGATTACTAATGTGCTCCTGGAAGGCCTTAGAAATATGGAAAAAAACAAGAGTTAGCAGTTAGGCTCAGCTCTGCCATCTGTCTCTCTTTTGTTGGTACTAGTAGTTCTCAAATTCATTCAGACAACATAGAACCTAGAAGTTGAAGTACACTTTGAATAGCATCATGAAATGTTGACTAATGAACTTTATTATTTTTTCTTTGATTTTCAGCATCTTAAGCCTTATGAGTACATAATTTACAAATCTGTGCTGATGGTATATATCCTCTGTTTTAATCCTTCTAATGAGTTGACAAAAACACCATTATCTATATTTATATATATACACACACATATATATACACACATGAATATATGTGAGTTCTACAGTTTTATGTGTTTGTGAATCACTGTTTAAAGATAAACCTTTTTTTAAAAAAATATTTTATTTATTTATTTGACAGAGAGAGATCACAAGTAGGCAGAGAGGCAGGCAGAGAGAGAGGGGGAAGCAGGCTCCCTGCTGAGCAGAGAGCCCAATGCAGGGCTCGATCCCAAGACTCAGGGATCATGACCTGAGCCAAAGGCAGAGGCTTTAATCCACTGAGCCACCCAGGTGCCCCATTCTTTTAATTTTTAAGTAAGCTCTACACCCAGTGCGGGGTTCGAACTCACAACCCTGAGATCGAGTCGCATGCTCCACTGACTGAGCTAGCCAGGCACCCCAAGACAATTCTGAATTATAACTCAGTCTTACTTAGATAGTAAAGGATTCAAAAACAAAGTTTAACTTGCTATTATATGTCATGCTGATTTTTTAAAAAGATCTTATTTATTTATTTGACAGAGAGAGATCACAAGTAGGCAGAGAGGCAGGCAGAGAAAGAGGGAGAAACAGGCTCTCCACCAAGCAGAGAGCCTGATGTGAGGCTCAATCCCAAGACCCTGGGACCATGACCTGACCTGAAGGCAGAGGCCTTAACTGAGCTACCCAGGCGCCCCTGATATATATATATATTTTTTTAAGATTTTATTTATTTATTTGACAGAGAGAGATCACAAGTAGGCAGAGAGGCAGGCAGAGAGAAAAAGGGGAAGCAGGCTCCCCGCCAAACAGAGAGCCCGATGCGGGGCTCGATTCTCAAGACCCTGGGATCATGAGCGAAGGCAGAGTCTTAACCCACTGAGCCACCAAGGTGCCCCTGTCATGCTGATTTTTAAAAACATCTGATCTTACAGGTAATTTACAAAATGTGAGAAGTGTTAAATATTCTTTGACATTACACATAAACCACACTAAAATACCTTTCATTGAGTAAAAGGCAGCATTGTAGATACAGGGAATTTCAGTTGGCATAATTAAGACCAAAAGATAAATTGGACATTGCTACCTTATCTTCTGCACTGTAACAGCCCAATGAACACACATTGAAGGACAGGTGAGTCTTGCTCAGTTCTATGAAACAGTGAAGGCATTTCTTCAGTATTTAAATATATTAATATGACCAGTTATAGAAATCTAAATATAAAAAGCAATCTCCTTTGGTTTTGAGATGGCATTCACCATCTTTGTGAAGAGTTGAACGTTACTAATCAAGTCCAGTTATATCTTTTTTTTTAAAGATTTTATTTATTTATTTGACAGAAAGAGATCAGTAGGCAGAAAGGCGGGGTTGGGGGGAGCGGGGAGCAGGCTCCCCGCTAAGCAGAGAGCCCATGTGCGGCTCGAACCCCAGAACCCTGGGATCATGACCTGAGCCCGAAGGCAGAGGCTTTAGCCCACTGAGCCACCCAGGTGCCCCAGTTATATCTTTAGAAGGGAAAGGAGTGCTATCACTTGCTGAACTAGAGTTACTACCAAAATTTAAAAAGCTGATTGTATTAATTTAACCATAAGCCAGTTCTATTTAAATCAGAACTGTCCAACAAAAATATTCTGTTAGCCATTCAAGATCAGAATTCTTGTGTATAAGATCAATTTTTTTTTTAAAGTAAGGTCTACACCCAACATGGGGCTTAACCTCAGGACCCCAGTGTAAGGGCCTATTTAGCCAGAGCAGCTCCATCCTGACCGTGACCCCTCCTTCAGTGAACTTACTTAAAAACAAGTCCCAGAAACCAGTACCAGGTAACAAAGCCCAAATACAAGCGTGGGTCAGGCCAGGTGGAGGTATCCAATCTGTGGGGGCGCATACTGTCTCCCTAGCTACCAAGGAGTATGCCCCCCCCCAATTTGGGTGCCCTTTGGGCACCAATTCTGACCAAGGTGATAGGCTAGTTCAAATATCTACTATAGGGTAAATTGTAATTCAATTTGTCACTTATGTGTGACCTAGCAGGACTGTGCAGCTTTCTCTGTGTTACAATCTCATTGGCCACCTGTGCGTGGCCAGGCCCAACCACACGGCCTTTGCCCTTAAAAGCTAGTCTGTAAGGCAGAGAGACGTCGCCTCTTTGCAAGAGACGGCCCTGGCTGGTCATTTGATTCTCAATGCTTGGTGTGAATTAAAGCTTTGCTTGACCTTCGCTTTGTATCAGTCTTGCTCCTTTGACCATGGACCCAACACCCAAAATCAAAAGTTGCATGCTGTCTTGACTGAGCCAGCCAGGTGTCCCTGCATGAGATCACTAAAAGTATGTTACACTTAAAAGAAGTCAGGCCATTTCTGTTTTGTAAGAAATAAGGCAGTGGCCAACTATTACTCAATACCTTTTTTGAGATACATTGTCAAGTCTGCCTTTTTTGCCTCTTAATGCTAGCAGATTATTTTTGTTCCAGGGATATACTTCTTGGGATATTCTAAATATCTCTCTCCCCAGGTGAGGCCTTTGTTCTTCTTGGTGTCAGGGTATCTGGGGGCCTGACGGGTCTTCTACCCAAACAGACCATGGAGATTTAGATTTCTTGTGCTTGTTTTCCTTTTCCTCAGTGTTGTGCTGCACTCACTTCTAGACAAAAATTTGCTCTTCCCAACATCACCCCTTTTTATTTCCTCTTTCAACAATTTGTATTAGGAAGGTCCCTTCTCTGAAGCTGGACATCCCACTAAGTCCAAGGATAACTTGAGTCCCAGGTGCATGCACTTATGAATCAACACTGTTGAGAAGTGAACTTATTTATTTTTTAAAGATTTTATTTATTTATTTGACAGAGACAGATACAGCGAGAGAGAGAGCACAAGCAGAGGGAGTGGGAGAGGGAGAAGCAGGCTCCCTGCTGGGCAAGAAGCCAGATCATGACCTGAAGGCAGACGCTTAACGACTGAGCCACCCAGGCGCCTCGAGAAGTGAACTTTAAATCACAAAATTTCACCTTTAAGACCTGATGGCCTCACCCACTCATGAGTGTTAAGTATGACATTCAAGAAATGCTCCAAATCTCAATGGCAGTTCAGCATTCCTCTGCTGGCCCCCAGGCACTCTTCTGCTCCTGCTATTGACCATGCTTGCTGGGCCCAAGAGCTGCAGAACCGGCCCTTAAAAGTCTTCATGCTACTATGGGCCTGCTGCCTTATTGTCACAGACCTCCTGTGCCCAACCAATGGATTATGCTCTCACCATCACTAATTCATTTAATGTCATTTACTTCTAGTGCTTTTTCTCTTTTCCAGACAACTGGAAAGTTCCTTCCACTTCTGGTTACCAACAGCCTCAGGGGGTTTTCTCCATAGCAGAGCTGCTAGGCACCTACAGCTCTCCTTCATTTCAGAACTATTTTTCTCATAATTCTTGTACAAGAGGGTCAAAGGTAAAAGGCAGCCTTAGCCAGGGGAATGGCTGGGGACAGCCTCTACTTACACCCACTGCTCAGTTTAGCCCTTAGCAGAATTTCTCTTTTTGAGATTTTCCTAAGGTACCTTTGTTTCTCCCTCCAGTTCAGTCCCCTTTAGGAACCTTTGGGTCTGCCTCCTTTATATTCATTTCAGATTTACCATGTGCCAGGTACTGTAAGCACTTTACAAATATTTGTCAACCTTAAGGTGGGTCATCTTAGGATGAAACACCTTTTTACAAATGAGGAAACTGAGGCAAGTTAACTAAGTTACCCTAAGTCACAGCTATTAGGTGGTGGAATCAAACTTCAAATCAGGCATTTTTTAAAAAATTTTATTTATTTATTTTGACAGAGAGAGATCACAAGTAGGTAGAGAGGCAGGCAGAGAGAGAAGGGGAAGCAGGCTCCTTACGGAGCAGAGAGCCGAATGTGGGGCCCGATCCCAGGACCCTGGGACCATGACCTGAGCTGAAGGCAGAGGCTTTAACCCACTGAGCCACCCAGGCGCCCCTAAATCAGGCATTTTGCCTCTAGGACATACATTCAGCCTCAGTGTTATGCATTCTCCATCAGACAGATTTGTGCATATGGTGTCTCAGCCTTATGAATGGTTTTAGTTTCTCCCCTAAGATTTCTGAGCTACCATTGCAAATCAAGGACATACTTGGGTGTCTGTCTTCTGGTTTATTTATTTTTAGAGTAAGTTCTATATCCAATGTGCAGCTTAAACTCACAACCCCAAGATTAAGAGTCACATGCTCTACTGACTGAGCCAGCTAAGCATCCCAAGATGTACTTAGGTATGTGTTTGTATGTCCCCAAATATTCCATGACAGGTTACTTCCTGGTACTACCTTTTCAGAGCACACAGTAAATCTCATGAAGGGCAATTTCTTCTCTATAAAATTATATAGTTTTTGAAAACACTTTTATACTGGATTTTAATAAAGGCAAGTAGTAGCAGGCTTCAAAAGGTTAAGAAAAATTCAACAAAGCAAAACTTGGTCGAGAGATTCAGCCCCATTAACTCAATTTTTTGAAGTGAATTTGGATTAAAGTCTTTATTTGCTCTTTATTATATATACTCCATATTTTTCGCCATCTGCACAGATACCCTGTAGGTCTAAACCAGTATTCCTCAACTATTATTCTATTAGCAGCCTAACTGGTCTTTCTTCCACTCTGAACCCCTACACATGATTTCTCTAGGAAGCAGCCCCAGTGACTCTTCACTGCTTGGAGTCTTTGCTCAAAACTCATCCAAACCTTCCCCTCTCACTCAGCGTCATGAAATTAGGTTAGGAGTACTCCTTGGATAATCCAGCAGAGGGATTTTTTCCAAGGGGTACAAGCTAAGGATAGTTTCGAGGGAATTTGTCACATATAAAAATAAATGTACACACACATATATAGTTTTTTCATACAGTGCTTATTACACCTATAAAAATTAAAAATGGAAGTAGATGTTATAACATATTCAGGTCTACATGAACTAATTGATAAAACTACCAGCCATCTCATTAAGACAATCCCAATAACAACTTATTTCCCATGTTTATTTAACAAAATACAACATTAAAAAAAAAAAGATTTATTTATTTTAGAGAGAGAAAAGAGAACACAAGAGTGGGAGGGGCCAGGCACAGAAGGATAGGGAGAGAGAAAATCCCAAACCAATCCCTGGCTGAGCACGGAGCCAGCCCAGAGCTGGATTTCACAATCCTGAGGAGATATGACCTGAGCTGAAATCAAGTGTTGGGAGGCTTAACTAACTGAGCCACCCAGGTGCCCCCAAAATAAAACATTTTCTGATGGATGTGTTTCAACTGCATGGTGGTGTTTGTTAAATAATGTTTAACTTTATTTATTTTTTTAAAGAAAATATTTTATTTATCCATTTGACAGAGATCACAAGTAGGCAGAGAGACAAGCAGAGAGAGAGAAAGCGGGAAGCAGACTCCCTGCTGAACAGAGCGCCTGAGCGCCTGATGCAGGGCTTGATCCCAGGACCCCAAGACCATGACCTGAGCCAAAGGCAGAGCCTTAACCCTCTGAGCCACCCAGGCACCCCAATAATGTTTAACTTAAATGTTCACTTTTAAATTGGATAATTTGAAATAACAATTTTAAAATGTCATTATTGCAAAATGTTGGTAATTGCACTCTTTGCAACTACTCAGGTGCATGATGAAGAATTTTACTGTCAACTACTTACAGTGTTTGAGAAAATAGTTTTTCAAGGTTCTTTTCAAAGGCATGTAAGTTTAAAAAACTGAGGACTATTTCTGTGTATGACCTGGCCCCCTTAATTTCCTTATGCTCATGTTCTACTACTCTGTCCCATATTCAAACCATTCAAGCCCCCCGACTCATTGCTGTTCCTCTAACAAGTCAAGAATCCCCGTCTGCCTCAGATCATTTATACTTAGTTTGTTCCTCTCCCTGGAACACTCTACTTCAAGGACCACAATGATTGTTCATGTATCAACAGAGGCCTTCCTCAGTCATCTCTGATTTCTTTTACTCTTATTTTGTCTTTATAGCACTTATCACTCCCTAGCATATATTTACTGTCAATCAACTTATTGTCAATCTCTGTTATATTGCCAACTCCTAGAAGGCAGAGATCTCCTTTGCTTTCTGCTGTTAATTTCTAAAACGCTCCCTAATACATAGTCAGAGGACCATTATTTTTGACCGAATAAATGAAAAATATTTCGAGGTGGCTTATTTTAAGGACTTGTGCAAGCTCAAAGAATAACAGTTCCTTGGCAACACTGTCAGAAGACGAAAGCACTTCATGATCCTAACGTTAAAACAGCCGCTGCGCAACATAAACATCCCGAATACTTGTTTTCAAATAAAGACAAACCTTTCTGAAAGCTGCTATTACCCATATTACTAGGGCATTTGGAACCCAACTCTCGCCAGGACACTAAGCGGGACTCTCAGGACGTAACATTGGGTAGATCCCGTGGCTCCTCAAACGGACGCACAACTGATCCGCGGAAGCGACTTTTCAACATCCATCTGTCCTGCCAGCCCCACCACCCCCTCCACTTCCTGATGCAGGTCTGGGGTGTGGCTCTGGCATCGCTGCTATGAAAAAGCTCCTCAGTTGGGTTTTCTGATACGTAGCAACGTCTGAGAATCAATCACCTGAAGAAGCTAAAAATAGCTGTTAAAGAGTTTCTTCCTCAGGGGAGCTTTTCAGCCTATCTCTGGCAGGCCTCCAATGAGGGTGGGGGGAAAAAGGCCCAGTTTCACGGCTCCCTTGGGGCACAACCACCCAAAGGAACGCAGCCGGTTACGGCACCAAGCCCCAGGAGGCCCGCACCTCAGAGCCAGGTTATAGCGTCCGACCCTGCAGCAAGCGAGGTTCGCGCCAGCCTCTGGGGACGGCGCCGCTCGGGAGACGCTGGCTCGAAAGGGACCGATCTGGCCTCCCATCCTACGCTTTCCCGCTGTGTCGGAGCTCGTTAACAAATGCCGCCCAAAGGCGGCTCAGCGTCAACGGCCACTGCTCTAAATGCTCCCAGCGAGCCGAGCAGAGGCAGCGTGGACCCCACTACACCAAGCCAGAGGTCGGGAGCGGAGGAGGGGACGATCCCCGCCGGCGCCCCAAGTTCCCGCCTCCCTCAGGAGGTCGCCGTGCGTACGTGCGCGCACCATGCCCGCCCTCTCTCAGCCGCGCGACGCGAGGGCGGGGGCGCCGCGTGCGCGCGCGCTCTCGTTCGTTCGCTCGCCTGCTCGCTCTCGGCTGCCGCTCTCGCTGCGGCTGCGGCTGGGGCTGGGGGCGGCGGCGGCGGCGGCGGCGGCGCGGGCGGCGGGCGGCGCGGGGCGGTCCGGCGGGTTCAAAGAGGAAAACATGGCGGAAAACAAAGGCGGCGGCGAGGCTGAGAGCGGCGGCGGGGGCAGCGGTAGCGCGCCGGTAACTGCCGGGGCCGCCGGGCCCGCGGCGCAGGAGGCGGAGCCGCCTCTCGCCGCGGTGCTGGTAGAGGAGGAGGAGGAGGAAAGCGGCAGGGCGGGCGCGGAGAGCGGCGCGGCCGGGCCCGACGACGGGGGGGTGTCCGCGGCCTCCTCCGGCTCGGCCCCGGCTGCCTCAGCCCCTGCGGCCTCAGTGGGCCCTGGAGTTCCCGGGGGCGCGGTATCGACGCCGGCCCCAGCTCCAGCCTCGGCTCCCGCTCCGGGTCCGTCGGCGGGGCCGCCTCCTGGACCGCCAGCCTCGCTCCTGGACACCTGCGCCGTGTGTCAGCAGAGCTTGCAGAGCCGGCGTGAGGCGGAGCCCAAGCTGCTGCCCTGCCTTCACTCCTTCTGCCTGCGCTGCCTGCCGGAGCCGGAGCGCCAGCTCAGCGTGTCCATCCCGGGGGGCAGCAACGGCGACATCCAGCAAGGTGAGCGGGAGGCCCTGCCCGAGGTCTGGGCCGAAGGAGATTTTCGGGGCCGAGGACGATCTGGGGAACGGAGGTGCTCGGGCCCAGTGCTGCTTGGAACGGCGCGATTCCGAGGGGTCTAAGAGATGAAAGACACGGCCTCGGGACAGTTTCCAGAGAAGGTGGACCGCCAGAGATAAGGGGAGGGTGAAGGGAGGGTTGCCGGCGGCGAGAGGCTGGGGGAGGGGACACCGGCTGCAAGGGAGGTTTGGGGTGTGCGGGTACTGGTCGGGAAGGCGTGGACTACGGCCGAGCGCAGGTTCGGGAGCTGGTGGACTCGCACCGAGGGAGGAGAGAGGGTCTGGGAAACCGATCTGAGGTAGTGTGGGAGAAAAGGCCTGCAGCGCGAGAGGTGTTGAGGAGGGAATCGGTAAGCGGTAAGGGCTGTGAGGACGAATTGCTTTGGAGGGAAGGACTTGACCTGTTCGAGGCTAGGGGAGAGAAGGACTAGGAACCAAACAGAGGAGGGTAAAGGGTATTGGAGAGTTTGGGGCTGAGAGAAGCTGTCTGGTGGAAAGTAATTTTAGGGTGACATTGGGACGGAGTAACTCCGGACGCGAAAATAGGTTTGAAGGGCCTTCTTGCTTAGGGAAGTATCCTAAGGTTCAGGGGTGAAGGAGAAATGAACTTTGAAGGGAATTGGAATTCAGAGAAGCTGGGTTTCATTGTACATTAATGAGTCCCTAGTGTTCCAGACAGTGTGCTAGGATTGAGTAAAATACTGAGTGAAGAACTCATTCATAATCATATAGGTGAAACACAAACCCAGCGTGCGGCAGTGGCGGTGGGTACATGGTACAGTGGTTGTGACAAATCAAGAGAAGGTCAGGGGAATTTCATTGAAAAGGAAACCCTTGAGAAGGTTGCTTGAAGGGTGAGTTGCTCACTGGATTGGGGAGTTTTCAGGGCACAGGGTACTTTACACATCCTTGGAGCTAAAGGTTAACTAGTCATTATCAAACACATTAATGTTCCAATAGTGAAACGTACAAATATTCCACTAATGGGGTAGACATAAATAACTTCCCACAATTCAGGGTGGGTTTTGTTGTAAATTTATGAAAAACTTTAAAATTTCGAAACTCTTGAAATTTGCCACTGCAGTTAAGGGGTGGCTGACCTGTGCTAAAGGGTTTGGGATTCATCCAGTAAAGTATATCTTGTACAGTGTAGGCTAAAAGGAATCCCTGAAGGGCTTTTTTTTTTTTTTTAATTTTATTTATTTGACAGAGACAGTGAGAGCAGGAACGCAAACGGGGAGTGGGAGAGGGAGAAGCAGGCTTCCTGGGAGCTGTGAGATCGATACGGGAATGTGGGGCTCGATCCCAGGACCCCGGTCATGATCTGAGCCAAAGGCAGATGCTTAACAACTGAGCCACCCAGGCGCCCCCCTGAAGGGCTTTTTTAATCAAGAGGATAAAAGAATCACATTTGTGATCCAAAGAGATCACTTGGGGGTATATTGAAGGGTCAGGGGAGGCAGGGCTGGAGGAGACAGGGCTGGAGGAATCTTGACAATAATATTAAAAAAATGAGCATTTGGAATTAATAAATGACTGGTAAGAGGTTTTAAAGAAGGAAGTATTTTGGATTGGGGAAAAGGTATGGACTTTGTGAGATACATTTGAGTTTGGATGTCTGCTTTGTATGTCCCACTTGTGTTTTGGACAGATTAATTTTTCTTAGCCTTAGTTTTTTCAATTGTGAAATAAGGACAAAATTACCTACCTCATGGGGTTACTGATGGAATGAAGTGTGTAAAGTGACTAGTACATGGTAGTTATTAATGAAAAGGCAGCTAATTAATTAGTAGTAGTAACTAATTCTTAGTAGCCATGGGAATGTGGATAGGGGGTGTCAAGATTGGTGTTGGGCAGACAGATGTGTCTAGGCTGAGTTCCAAGTTTCTTGTTGGATGGGTGGCAGTGCTATTAATGTAAATAAACGAATTCAGGAACAGAAGCAGGTGTGTGTGTGTGTGTGTGTGTGTGTGTGTGTGTGTGTGTGTGGTGGAAGGAGGATATAATGATTTCAGTTATGGATGTTTTGGGTTTGAAGTATTATTGAGACATACAGGTAAGAGTGTTAGGTTAAGAATAAGGATTTGATTGATGTTGAACATACTAAGTGATAATGGGTGTATAGAGGGTACATAATGGGTGTATGACTAACTGCTTATGGCCTCATGAGTATAGTAGGACGTGTGAGATTCAGTGTTCTTGTGGGACCCTGGATTAGGTGAGAGATTTAGAGAGGACACAAGATGAAAATGGTGTTTGACTGATGTGTCTGAGGGACTTGAGGTTATGAAATTGGCTCCTTGGTATTTATGCAGGAGAGAGAGAGAGTAATAGTCTGTCAATTCGCTCTTCATTCTCCATTCTTTGTTTTTGCACTAGGAGCAGTAAGTAGATGGGACTAAATATTGTCATTTTAAGGTAATGTTGCTTTCCAGTCAGTATCTAAAACAAATTAAGTCTGGAAGTCACCATAGTTTAAATAGGGAATCTAGAAAATAATTTGTCTTAACTCCTGTGTGTATATCCTTTGCTTTGCTCTTTAAAAAAAGTAAGCCTGCTGTTCTAGAAGAGCACTGTGTTTGGGGTCAAGGGACATAGTTTAGTTCTACAGTTGTTTTCTGTAAAGGAGGTTTATAATGTTTCTGTGTCTTAGTTTATCTCTATAATGTAGCTAATAGTTCTTTACTATACTCCCTATATCTCATTAAGTCAAATGAAATAATAAATGGGAAAGTACTTTATTTATTTTTTTATTTTTTAAATTAATTTATTTTTTTAAATGTTTTTTTTTTTTTTAAAGATTTTATTTATGTATTTGACAGAGAGAGATCACAAGTAGGCAGAGAGGCAGGCAGAGAGAGAGAGAGAGAGGAGGAAGCAGGCTCCCTGCTGAGCAGAGAGCCCGATGCAGGACTCGATCCCAGGACCCTGAGATCATGACCTGAGCCGAAGGCAGCGGCTTAACCCACTGAGCCACCCAGGCGCCCTTTTTTTTTTTTTTTTTTTTAAAGATTTTATTTATTTAACAGACAGAGATCACAAGTAGGCGGAGAGGCAGACAGAGAGAGAGGAGGAAGCAGGTTCCCTGCTGAGCAGGGAGCCTGATGTGGGGCTCGATCCCAGGGCCCTGGGATCATGACCTGAGCAGAAGGCAGAGGCTTTAACCCACTGAGCCACCCAGGTGCCCTTGGGAAAGTACTTTTATAAACTGGGAAATGCTTTGCAAATATACGGTATTATGGAACACTGGTTCCTTCTCTGGTCTAGGGAGGCATAACTGGTAACTTAAGTCAACATGTTAAGTGGTTTTGAAACAACGACAAGTGCATTACCCTTCCTATTAACTGGCCTTTTTTCTGTTCCTCTAACACACCAAAGTTATTCACACTTTTTAGCTGTTCCTTCTAGATCAGTGGTTCTTCCAAGTGTGGTTTCTGGACCAGCAGCATCACCGTCATCTGCGATCTTGTTAGGAATGCAAATTCTTGGGCCCCACTCCAGACCTTCTGACCAGCTGTCTGTTTTAACAAGTCCTCCAGGTGATTTTGATGCACACTAAGTTTAAGTACCACTTTTCTTTAGTGAAGGGTTCCTCACTTCAGATGTTGCCTCCTTAGAAAGGCCTCTGATTTAGACCTTAGAAAGGCTTTTTTTTTTTTTTAATTTAAGTCTTTATTTTTAGAGTAGTTTTAGGCTTAGCAAAATTAGAGGAAGATATAGGGATTTCCCATTTATCTGCACACATGCACAACCTCCCCCAATATGAACATCTTCCACCAGAATAGTACATTTGTCACAGTTGATGGACCTGCATTGACCTATCATAATCATCCAAAGTCCATAGTTTACATTAGTGCTCATTCTTAGCGTTTGTACATTTTGTGGGTTTGGAAAATGTATAATGACATGTATCCATCATTATAATATCATACAGAGTATTTTCATCACCCTGAAAATCCGGTGCCTGGCTATTTTTAAAGTAGTCCCCCAGGTCACTCTGTTACTTACTATTTTTTTTTCTTTATAGCACAGCTAAAATTTAAAATGTTTTGTTTTTATTTACTCGTTTATCTGTTTCCTACTAGAATATTGTAGAGCAAATATTCATTATCTTTTGAATGAATAAGAATCACCTGGAGAACTTTTCAAAATGCCATTTTGGGAGTTTCAGAAACTCAGTTGATTTGGGCATGATACTAGGAATCTCATTTTTTTTTTTTTTTTTAAAGATTTTACTTATTCATTTATTTTAGAGAGTGCTCATGAGAGCAAGGGGAGGAGCAGAGGGAGAGGAAGAGAGAGAATTTCAAGCAGACTGCATGCAGGTCTGATGCGCAGTGCAGGGCTTGATCTCAGGACCTTGAGATCATGACCTGAGCTGAAATCAAGAGTCAGATGCTTGGGGCGCCTGGGTGGCTCAGTCGGTTAAGCCGCTGCCTTCCGCTCAGGTCATGATCTCAGGGTTCTGGGATTGAGCCCTACATCAGGCTCTCTGCTCAGTGGGGAGCCTGCTTCCCTCTCTTTGTCTCTCTGCCTGACTCTCTGCTTTCTTGTGATCTCTACCTGTCAAATAAATAAAATATTAAAAAAAAAAAAAGAAAGAAAAAAAGAGTCAGATGCTTAACAGACTGAGCCACCTAGGCATCCCTAGGAATCTCACTTTTTAACACGTATCTCTTGTGACTCTGATTCTGGTACCAACTATACTTTGAGAAACATGGATTTAGATTTTTTTTTTTTAAGATTTTATTTCTTTGAGAGAGAGAATGAGAGAGAGAGAGCACGAGAAGGGGAGGGTCAGGGAGAAGCAGACTCCCTGCTGAGCCTGATGCAGGACTCGACCCCAGGACTCCAGGATCATGACCTGAGCAGAAGGTAGTCGCTTAACCAACTGAGTCACCCAGGCATCCCTGGATTTAGCTATTTGGATAAGAAAGGCTGATCTATTTACTGCTGAAGTATTTGGAAAATCAAAATAGATAAATCAGTTAATACTTGTTGAATCTCAACAGTAAGCTTTTAAAAATGCTTTGTGACTTTTAAAAAATTCTGTTTTAGGTTGAGTTCAAATAGCTGTCAGTAGTGGGTATGTATAGATCTGTAATGTATAGTGTGTGTATGGATCTTGTAATAAAAATACAAATTTGGTGCTCGCTTCGGCAGCACATATACTAAAAATACAAATTTGTATTGATGCATCCGAACAAACTCTCAGATGAACTTTTGAAAGGAATGAGAACTTCATAGTAGGGCACATCAAGACAGCATGGTTTTATGCATAAGGAACTGGATTGAGAATAACTTGCATCATG
Source organism: Mustela erminea (assembly GCF_009829155.1). NCBI lineage: Eukaryota > Metazoa > Chordata > Mammalia > Carnivora > Mustelidae > Mustela > Mustela erminea. The sequence continues at coordinate 11,756,854 of NC_045623.1, forward strand.
TTCTGCTGTTAATTGGTCTGTGACCTTGGCTAAAGCACTTTACAGCCTCTTCAGGTTCTCTGCAGTATGAACAGTTTGAGTTCCTATCCTGTAAAATTCTATGATTGTATTGTCTTTTATGCCAACTTTTTGTATGTACATCACTTTAGTACTCTTATTTGTGGGAAATGATGGAAGAATCAGCATGGAAAAATTCTATTTCTGAACCTTCAGCTTGTTGTGAAAAGTCTGAGATGGCAACCTTAAATGGGATAAGTGGTAAGGGATACCTCTGAGTGTAGTGTGAAGAACACCTTCTCAGAATAGTTCTGTGTTTTATGACAGAACATGGTGAGCCACTCTGGGGAGTTGTCTATTGGAGCCCTTGAAAATTCTTGCCCCAAGAGTGTATATATACTATATGGCAATTTGCTAGTTCTGTGGCTTATCTATTTGGGATTTTTTTGGGTCCTACTTTCTCTGATGACCTATTTACATAAACAGGCTTGAGTTTTCGAATCTTAATATAGTCATCAGCAAGCATCCATTAAAGATGTATTAAAATTGGGGCGCCTGGGTGGCTCAGTTGGTTAAGCTTCTGCCTTCAGCTGAGGTATGATCTCAGGGTCCTGGGATGGAGCCCCACATCAGGCTCTCTGCTCAGCAGAGAGCCTACTTTCCCCTCTCTCTTTCTGGGCCTGCTGCTCTGCCTACTTGTGATCTCTTCTCTCTCTGTCAAATAAATAAATAAAATCTTAAAAAAAGATGTGTTAAAACTGAAATACTTTAGTGGTTGGTTAAGTGGTCTGTGGTTGGTTAAGTGCACACAATTTAAGAGAGTACCTGAATTCATTTTTGAGCTTCACCTTTTACTATTTGAATGTCTATGAATAAGTTAGTTAACATCTGTAAGTTGAGAGTAATATTTACACCTACTGCATAGTGTTATTGTGAGGATTCAATGAGTTAATACATTGTAAAGTGCTTCATATAGTGCCTGGCACATGGTAAGACCCCCAAAACTATTATTTCTGTTGTTTTCCAGTTGTCTTTACCTGTATTCAGTAAGCAGAAAGAAGAGGAAGGAAGGTAAATTGTTGGTATTTTTCTAGGCTTTTCTGACATCTAGTAATATATATATAGCACACCTGACAAAGTCCTTTGCATTCCAATCTTGCCAGCTACTTAAAATTTATAATGTGAAAACTTGTGAACTAATGTTGTAAGACCTGTCTTTATGAGGTATGCTATCCATCAAAAATTTTAGAAGAATCTAACTGGTTTTTATTTCCTTATCTATATTCTTAGCAGACACTAAATGAGAATACCTTAAAGTAGTGATTCTCAAAGTTGGTCCTTATAATCTTGAGGGGATTACTCTTATATGCCTTGAGACATGGGCAAAGTTAAAACTGTTTCCATAATAATACTTATTCATTATTTGCCTTATTCACTGTTTTGATGTTTATGTTAGTGATGCAAAAGCAGTGATGTGTAAAACTGCTGGCACCTTACCAGGGATTAAGATAGTACCTCCAAACCATAGTAAAAGTCATTGTATCTTCACCACCATACACTTAGAGTAAAAACAAACAAAAGAGCAAAAAAAATGTGCTAGTTTCATTTGTCTTTGATGAAGCATTAGGACATTTTATAGAATCTTGATTTTTAATAATTCTGTGTAATGGAATGGGAAATGTGCATAAAATGCTTTTGCTGCAGACTGAAGTATAAAAAAGAAAGTACTTGTACAGTTGTTTGAATTCCAAGCTGAATTAGCTTCTTTATTTTCATGGAAAATAACTTTTACTCAAAACAGTGATTGACGAGCTATGGTTTTCAGACATGTGTGTTTGGCAGCCATTTTCTCAAAAATGACTGAATTGAGCCTGTCAATTCAAGGAAAATAACTGATATATGTTGCCAGTGATAAAAAAATTGAGCTTTTAAATAAAAATCAGAATTTTGAAAAAAACTTGTATGTGCAACTATAAGTTTGATTGCTACTCAGTATTTAAAGGCTTTTCTGATGAGATTGGTAGTGTAGGAAAGTATCAGTTTTTAAAAGATTTTATTTATTTATTTGACAGAGAGAAAGAGAGCACAAGCAAGGGGAGCAGGAGAGGGAGAAGCAGGCTATCTGCTGAGCAGTGACACCCCTCCCTGGCTCCCCAGGACCCTGTGATCATGACCTGAACCAAAGGCAGTGCTTGACCGACTGAGCCACCCAGGCACCCTCAGATTTTTTTTTTTTTTTATAATGTGCAATGAAATGTCAACATTTGGAAGCTCTACACAGTGAACCAGTATTTTCCATATGACTAGTTGACCAGTGCAGTGCATTGTGTTACAAAATCATGCAAAGGAAAGAGATTCAAAGTGTATAACATAAAGCAGACCAGTAGATTTTAATGTAAGGGAGTAGTTAAAGTTAGTAATTTCTCCTGACATTTAAGAAATAAATACACTTTAGGGGAGGGTGGTAGGGGACGTTTAGTCAGTTAAGGATCCAACTCTTGATTTTGGCTCAGGTCATGATCTCAGGGTTGTGAGATTGAGCCCCATGTCTGGCTCTGAACTATGTGTAGAGCTGCTTAAGATTCTTTTTCCCTGGGGCACCTGAGTGGCTCAGTTGGATAAACAGGGTCCTGGGATCAAGGCCCGCATGGGCTCCCTGCTCAGTGGGGAGCCTGCTTCTCCCTCTCCCTTTCGCTGCTCTGCCTGCTTCTGCTCTCTTGCTCTGTCAAACAAATAAATAAAATCTTAAAAAAAAAAAAAAAAAAGATTTTTCCCCTCTGCTCCTCCCCACCCTTCTGCTCATATATACACAAACTCTGAAAAAGAAAAGAAAAAAATATATACTTTATATACACACACACACACTTTATGTATACACACACACATATATATATATAAACATTACATACACATATACATATATTTATATACACACACATTTTGAAAATTTTGAGTAGTCTCTATGCTCAGCATGGGCTCAAACTCATGATACTGAGATTAAGAATCGCATGCTCTGGGCACCTTTATGGCTCAGTTAAGTGTCTCTCCTTTTGGCCTAGTTCATGGCCCTAGGATCAAGTCCTGCATCAGGCTTCCTGCTCCATGGGGGGCCTGCTTCTCTCTGTCCCTCTGCCTGCTGCTCCTACCTGTGCGCAGGTGTGCGCGCTAGCATTTGTGCGCGCGCGCTCTCTCTCTTTCTGTCAAATAAATAAAATCTTAAAAGAAAAAAAAATCACATGCTCTGCCAACTGAGCCAGCCAGGTGCCCCACTCTTTAAATTTTGTATTAGAATCAAACAATATCCACGTCGTTGTTTGAAAGGCCATTAAAATAATCTTCCCTTTTTTAAAATGCATAGCTTTTCTCTTCATATTCTTCAATAAAACGGTCTGTCACAACAGTTTAAATGCAAAAGCATATATTCAGCGATCTGAATATATTAATTAAACCGGACATTAAAGATTAAAAAAAATGTAAAACATTGCCACCCTTAACCAAAACCTTTTTGTTTTGGAAAATATAGTTATTTCTCATAAAATTGTTGTTTAAACATGCAGAGGATTTATTTTTACATGAACTAACAGACCCTTTAATTTTAATAAAATGAAATGTTATCAACTATTACAATATTAATATTCTAAAATTCTCAGGTTTTATTTCTAATATTGCACATATTGATGGATAAACCCATCTAAACAAAAACTCTGTGAGATCCTCAGTAATGTAATAGCAATAAACAGATCCTGAGACCAAAGAAGGACAATAAGAAAATGATAATGTAGTTGTTGGGAGGAATGTCAGATCATAGGCTAGTGGAAGGTGGCAAATTCTTACTTCATACTGAATAACTGAAGTTGACATTTTTTAAAGAGCTCACTATGAGTCTCTTGATTTTATATTATTTTATTTTTTCATATTTATGACGGGTTGACAGATCTATCACTTTACTTTCCTGAGGCCAGGTTCAGAGTTGGGTTCATGGTGTTCGATACGTTACCTATGACTGTGTTGTGGCCAGAAACGGAACCTCTCTGCCTAGCCAGCTTCTGGAATGGACATTAGTCCCAAAGGGAAGTGGGGGAAAAAGAAAACCATGGATTGAGTGAACATTAGTTGTATCATTCTTAGGAAAATGTTTGAAGCCTATGCCTTAGGCATAGGTGAATAGCAGGAATTATGTAGTACTAATGAATAATACTTTTTGAATGCTTATTATATGTAATTTATGTTGCACTTTTGTGAATTAATTTGTCTTTATGCCTTCTGTTTTTCTTTAGCTTGCTCACATTTTTAAAAATTTTGATTTACAAGGATTTTGATAAGTTCTGTATACTGATCCTTTGTTGATTATGTAAATTGAAGATTTATTCTAATCACTATGGCTTTGTGTGGTAGCCAGCTTCCAAGATGGCCCCAGTGTTCCTCTCTCCTGGTATCACATCCTAGAGTCTCCGCTATAGTGACTCGGAACTGCTCCAGGTGACCAAGAGAATACAGTAGAATTAAACAGTGACTTCTGAAGCTAGGTTATTAAAGGCACACAGCCTTTTCCTCACTCTTTGGTTCCCTTGTTCTAGATGAAAACAGTTGACACTGTGGCAGTCATGTAAAGAGGCCCAAGTGGATAGGAACTGAGGCCTTCTGCCAACATCCAGCATCAGTTTGCTAGCCATGTGAATGAGCCACTTTGGAAGTGGATTCTCTAGCATGGTCAGGTTTTCAGATGACTGCAGTTTTGGCTTACATTATCACTGCGGCCTTGTTAGGGGCCCTGAGCCAGAACTACTTGTCAAGTCACTCCCAAATTTTTGACTCAAAGAAACTGTGAGATAATGTGTTGTTTTAAGCCACTAAGTCTGAGGGTAATTTGTTATGCAGCAATAGATAACTAATACACTTGACTTTTTTCCCTGTTTTTTTTTTCCCTTTTACTGTAGCTTTATAATAAGCAATAAGCTTTGTTATTCATTTAGGTAATTTTACTCTCTTCCACATATACCTTGTTCATCTTCAAGATCTTCACTGAGTTGACTTTTTGCTCTCACACACTTAAAAAAATTTTTTAGAGAGACACACACACAGCAAGCCGGAAGGAACAAAGTGGGAGGGAGAGGGAGTAAGAATCTGAAGTGGACTCTGTGCTGAGGGCAGAGCCCGATGTGGGGTTGGATCTCCCACGGCTTGACCTGAACCGAAGGCAAGAGTGGGATGCTTAACGAACTGAGCCACCCAAGTGCTCTGCTCTTACACATTTTAGAATCATGTGATTCTTATTTTTGAGGTATTATTTTACTACTGCTTGGTTCTTCTTACTTTTTTTTTTTTAAAGATTTTATTTATTTACTTGAGAGAGAGTGAAAGAGCTTGAGAGGGGAGAGGGTCAGAGGGAGAAGCAGACTCTCTGCCGAGCAGGGAGTCTGATGTGGGACTTGATCCCAAGACTCCAGCATCATGACCTGAGTGGAAGGCATTTGCTTAACCAACTGAGCTACCCAGGCGCCCTGATTCTTCTTACTCTTGATCATAGTGGGTGGTGTCTACCAGTGTTTTATAGTTTGGGACTGTGAGCATGTTTAGCAGGGCTATCCAGACCTGGTTTGTGGGAACCAGTCTCCTAAGAGTGTTTTGCCTTTGCTTCTGTGAGGTGCCACCAATGCAAAATCACAAGTTAGTTTTCAGTTTGGCATTTCTTAGAACTGCCAGATGTTGATTTAGGGTGTACTTTACTTTATGGGCTTACCTGTATTTGGAAACTTCTCAGGAGAAAATTTTCCTTCCTTTAAACCCAGGCAGTGACAGACAACTTAATTTCTAGGTTATTGATCAGATTTATTCTCTTTTATTTAAAAAAATTTGTTAATTTGAGAGAGAGTGATTGAGAGAGAGCACACAGGAACAGGGGCAGAGGGAGAAGCAGACTCCCTGAGAGTCTAAGGCGGGGCTCTGGGATCATGACCTGAATTGAAGACAGACTCCCTGTCACTGAGCCACCAAGATGCTCCAATATTTATTTATTTTTTTAATTTTTACTATTATTATTTGCTTATGCATCTTTCCAACTAAGGGTATAATTATTCAAGCCTAAGGGTCTTGGTTTTAATTACCGTATACATCCCTAGCCTCTCATGTGTTCCTCCTTTGTTTGTTCCCTGTTTCTTCATCCTAAGAAAGATCGTTGAGAATAAAATTTTTGAGCCTTTGCTTTTTTTTTTTTAAGAGATTTTATTTTTAGGGGCGCCTCGGTGGCTCAGTGGGTTAAAGCCTCTGCCTTCCACTCAGGTCATGATCCCAGGGTCCTGGGATCGAGCCCCGCATCGGGCTCTCTGCTCAGTAGGGTGCCTGCTTCCCCTCCTTCTCTCTCTGCCTGCCTCTCTGCCTGCTTGTGATCTCTGTCTGTCAAATAAATAAATAAAAATCTTAAAAAAAATAAAAAAATAAATAAAATAAATTTTTTTTAAAAGATTTTTATTTATTTATTAGTCAGAGAGAGAGAGGGAGAGTTGAACACAGGCAGACAGAGTGGCAGGCAGAGGCAGAGGGCGAAGCAGGCTCCCTGCCGAGTGAGGAGCCCGATGTAGGACTCGATCCCAGGACGCTGGGATCATGACCTGAGCTGAAGGCAGCCGCTTAACCAACTGAGCCACCCAGGCATCCCAAGAGATTTTATTTTTAAGGAATCTCTATACTTAACATGGGGCTTGAACCCACAACCTCAAGATCAGGAGTTGCACCCTCCACCAGGTTGAGCCATCCAGGTGCCTGGAGCCTTTACATTCCCCCCCCCCCCCCAAAGATTTATCTATTTGGGGCGCCTGGCTGGCTCAGTGGGTTAAGCCGCTGCCTTTGGCTCAGGTCATGATCTCAGGGTCTTGGGATCGAGTCCTGCATCGGGCTCTTGGCTCAGCAGGGAGCCTGCTTCCCTCTCCCTCTCTCTCTGCCTGCCTCTCTGCCTACTTGTGATCTCTGTCAAATAAATAAATAAATAAAACCTTTAAAAAAAAAGATTTATCTATTTATTTGAGATGGAAGTGGGGGAGGGGCTGAGGGAGAAAGGGAATCTCAAGCAGACTCCCTGCTGAGCATGTAGTCAGATGCAGGACTGGATCTCAAGACTCTGAGGTCATGACCTGAGCCAAAACCAAGAGTTGTAGATACTCCCTGAGGCTCTCAGGTGGCCCCGACCTTTGCATTTTTGATGTTCTCTTTTATTTTTTAAAAGATTTTATTTATTTATTTGACAGGCCACTACTGATCAGGGAGCCTGATGTGGGGCTCTTATCCCATGATCCTGGGATCATGACCTGAGCCGAAGGCAGGTGCTTAACTGACTGAGCCACCCAGGCACCTCAGTGTTCTTTTTATTTTATTCTTCTACTTAAGAGCTTGACTAGATATGAAATTTTAGGTTAAAAATTTTTTTTTTCTCCGAACTTTGAAGATAACCTCTTTTCCAATATTTTAAGAAATCATTGTTGGTGATACTGGTCTGATTTTGCTTCTTTGTATGACCCCAGTTGGGTTTTGTTTGTTTTATTTACCTCTTCCTGGAACTTTTTAAGAATTAAACAAAAAAAAATTTTTTTAATATAATTTATTTATTTATTTGACAGAGAGAGAAATCACAAGTAGGCAGAGAGGTAGGCAGAGAGAGAGAGAGAGAGAGAGAGAGAAGCAGACTCCCTGCTGAGCAGAGAGCCCAATGCAGGGCTCGATCTCAGGACCCTGAGATCACTCCGAAGGCAAAGGCATTAACCCACTGAGCCATCCACGCGCCCCCTCTCAAAAATTTTTTTTTTTTTTTTTTAAGTAATCTCTATACCCAGTGTGGGGCTTGAATTCATGACCCCTAGATGAAGAGTTAACATGCTCCACCGACAGTGCCCCTCTGGAACCTTTTAATATCTGTTTATCCTTTTTTTTTTTAAGTTTTTATTTAAAAAAAAAATATAGAGAGAGCATGAGCAGGGGGGGAAGGCAGAGGGAGAAGCAGACTCCCTGCCAAGGAGGGACCCCGATTTGGGGCTGGATCTGAGGACCCTGGGATCATGACCTGAGCTGAAGGCAGATGCTTAACTGATTGAGCCATCCAGGGGCCCCATCCTTGTTCTTAAATATAGGGTGTGTCTCTATTGATTATTTTCCCTCTTTTTTTAATTGTTTTTTTAAAAAAAGTTTACTGTGCTTTTTCTGTTAGTCTCATAATCTTTATTTATAATAACAAAATTTTAAACTTTTAAAAAAAATTTTTATTTATTTGACAGAAAAAGACACAGTGAGAAAGAGGGAACACAAATGGGGGAGTGGGAGAGGAGGAAGAAGGCTCCCCACTGAGCAGGAAGCCTGATGCAGGACCCTGTGATCATGACCTAAGCCAAAGGCAGATGCTTAATGACTGAGCTGAAGGCAAGACACTTAACTGACTGAGCCACCCAGGCACCCCTAATTTTTAACTATTATGAATGTGTTAATGAAGATCTACTTTACATCTCTCTTTTAAAAATTTTTTTGGTAAAGATTTTATTTATTTGAGAGAGCGAGCAAGTGTACAGGGTGGGGAGGGGTGGAGGGAGAGGGTGAAGAAAGGAATCTCAGCAGACTGCACTAAGTGCTGAGCCTGAGGCGGTGCTGGATCCCACAACCCGGAGATCCGAGATCCTGACCTGAGCTAAAACCAAGAGTCTGACACTAACTGACTGAGTCAGTTTTAACATATATCTTGAATATATGCACACATTTTCTCTTGGTTATGTATATTAGAGTGGATGTGCTGTGTCATAATAAAGCTGCACATAAGTTCAGCTTTACTAGATATTGCCAGTTTTCTGAAGTGATTGTATCAATTTACTCTTCTACCAGCAGTGTTTGAGATTTTCGTTGCTATATACCCTTACTAATAATACCTGGTATTCCCTGTCTTTCACATTTTAGCCATTCTTATGGGTGTGTAGTGGTATAACATTATACTTTAATTTGCATTTCCGTGATGATCAGTAAAATTAAACATCTTTTTTATGTTTATTGGCCTTTAGATATCTTTTATTATGATGTGCCTGTTCAAGTTGTACCTGTGTTTTTGTCCTATGGGTTTATCTGCCTTTTCTCCAGCGCTTTTATAGAATTCTTTATATATTCTAAGCGTTGAGTCCTTTGTCAGATATACATCCTGTTCTGTGGCTTGCCAAATAATTGTGGTTTTTTTTTTTTTTAAAGATTTTATTTATTTATTTGACAGAGAGAGATCACGGTAGACAGGCAGGCAGAGAGAGAGAGAGAGAGAGAGAGAAGCAGGCTCCTTGCTGAGCAGAGAGCCCGATGCGGGACTTGATCCCAGGACCCTGAGATCATGACCTGAGCTGAAGAAGGCAGAGGCTTAACCCACTGAGCCACCCAGGTGCCCCAATAATTGTGTTTTTAAAACCGGAATTTAATTTGGTTTTTGAATAAGTAGTACTTTCACATGGCTCACAAGTTAAAATGTACAAAATTAAATTGTGAAGTCTCCCTCCCACTCTTTGTCCTCATTCAGTTCCTATCTCCTCCAACATATAACATGTGTTAATAGTTTATTTTTTCTTCCAATACATCTAAACAATTTAAAAAAAATATTTTATTTATTTGACAGAGAGAAACCAAGAGAGTACAAGCAGGGGGGGTACAGCAGAGAGAGGGAGAAGCAGGTTCCCAGCTGAGCAGGAAGCCTGATGAGGGGCTCTTATCCCAGGACCCGGGCAGGGATCATGACCTGAGCTGAAGGCAGTTGCTTAACCAACTGAGCCACGCAGATGCCCTTATCCAAATGATTTTTTTTTCTTTTTTTAAAAGATTTTATTTACTTATTTGACAGAGAGATCATAAGTAGGCAGAGAGACAGGCCGAGAGAGGGGGAAACAGGCTCCCTGCTGAGCGGAGAACCCTTGGGGCTAGATCTCAGGACTCCTGGGGCTGGATCTCAGGACTCCCGAGACCATGACCTGAGCTGAAGGCAGAGGCTTAATCCACTGAGCCACCGAGGTGCCCCTGATTTTTTTTTTTTTCTTAAAGATTTTTATTTATTTGACAGGTGAGTGAGAAAACAAGTGCACAAGCAGGGGGAGTGCCAGGCAAAGGGAGAGAAGCAGTAGCCCTATGTGGGGCTCCATCCCAGGACCCTGGGATCATGACCTGAGTCGAAGGCAGATGTTTAACTGAGCAACCCAGGCAACCCATCCAAATGATGTTTGACAAGGTTGCCAAATCCATTCAGTGGAGGAAAGTTTTTTTTCAACAAATGATGTTGGGACAGTGGGTTTCCCACATGCAAAAGAATGAATTTTGACTCCTTCCTCATACCAGATAAAAAAATTAATTCCAAATGGATTTAAAATATAAATAAAAGCTAAACCCATAAAACTCTTAAAAGAAAACATAGGACTAAATCTTCATTATTTTGGATTTGGCAGATTTTCAGATAGGCTACTAAAATCATGAACAACAAAAATTGACAAATTGTACTGCATCAGAATTAAAATTTTGTACATCAGGGGTGCCTGAATGGCTCACTTGGCTAAGCAGCTGCCTTCAGCTCAGGTCATGATCCCAGGGTGCTGGGATCAAGCCCTGCATTGGGTTCCCTGTTCAGCAAAGAGCCTGCTTCTCCCTTTCCCTCTGCTGCTCCCCCTGCTGGTGCTCTCTTTTTCTCTTTCTGTCAAATAAATTAAATCTTAGAAATTTTTTTTGTACATCAAAGAATATTTTCAAGAAGTTGAAATGGGAGAAGGTATTTCTTGGTTATATATCAGAAAAGAGTCCATTACCTAGAATCCATAAAGAATACTTACAACCTAACAATAAAGACAAAGACTCCAATCGAATGATCCAAAGATTTGAGTAGACAGTTCTTCAAAGAAGCTAAACACGTGGCCAATAAGCAGATAAAAATATGCTCAAGATCATTAGTTACTCGAGTTGTAAATCAAAACCACAAAATACCCGTTTACATCTACAACAATGGCTCTAATAAATCAGAAAGTGTTGGCAGGGAATTGGAGAAATTTAAACCCTTGTGCATTGCTGGTGTGAATGTTAAATGGTGCTGCCACTTTAGAGAATATTTTAGTGGTGGTGGTGATTGCACAACATTGTGGATGTAATTAATGCTACAGAACTGGACACATGAAAATGGTTAAAATGGCAAATTCTGTATATACTTTACCACAGGTGAGGTAGAACAAGGTGGTGGTGTGGCCTTTCAGCTCTCAGATTGGAAACTAATAACCTTCTTGTGGTTTATTGTGTGCTGTTTTTCTCATTTTAGTGCTTTTTGTTGGTGATTTCACTGTTTAAAATGACCCCCCAGGCATAAAGCTGAAGTGCTTTGGTATTCCTACCTTCAAGAAGTCTATGTGTGCTTTATGGAGAAAATACATCTTAGGTATAAGCCTTATATATTGTGATTGGCGTTATACTGCTATTAGCTGAATTCAGTGTTAGTGAACTAAGTATATATACTAAAGTGTGTTTAAACAGAAATATACATAAAACAAGCTTATATGTTAATTGGTTAATAAAAATCTTGGGATCAGAGGCTTGCAGGAATCTAACGCTGTATGTCTCCTAGTGATGATTCAGTATTCAGTAATTTGGTTTTTTGTAGCAACTTCATAGAATATAACGGCTGTGAATAATAAGACCTGACCCTATATAAGAATGAATAAAAATTACTTTGTGTAAATGGCAACTTTTAATTTTTTCATTTAAAAATGTATCTTGGAGGGATGGCCTGGGTGGCTTGGTCCTTTAAGCATCTGCCTTCGGCTCAGGTGATGATCCCAGGGTCTTGGGATCGAGCCCCGTATCGGGTTCCCTGCTCAGTGGGAAGTCTGCTTCTCCCTCTCCCTCTGCCTCTACCTGCTTGTGTGCTCACTGTCTCTCTAATTTAAAAAAAAAAAAATGTATCTTGGAGATGATCGTTTTTTGTTTTTTTCTGAAATCTCTTCGATCTGATGCTAATGGAGCCACTCATTAGAAATATGTAAGGACTATATTGAGATACAATTCACAAAGCATGTAATTCATACATTGGAAGTATACAGTTCAGCTGTTTTTAGTGTATTCATGGAGTTGAGCAACCACAACCAATTTTAGAGCATTTTTATTACCCCCTTAAGAAACCCTATACCCATTAGTGGCCATTCCCTATTTACTCTCACTACCATCCCCCAGACAACCACTGATTTATTTTCTGTCTTTACAGATTTGCCTATTCTGGACATTTTATATAAATGGGATCATAGAAAGAATGTGTGGTCTTTTGTGGTTTGCTTCTTTCATTTAGCACAGTTTTCAAAGTTCAGACATGGCTGTAGTGTGTCAGTACCTTTTTTTTAAGCTTGAATAATATTCCATTTTATGTCTATACATATTTTATTTACCTATTCATCAGTTGGATATTTGAATTGTTTCTCTTTTTTGACTCTTAATGAATAATGCTGCTGTGAACATTTTTTTTGTACAAGGCTTTGCATGAACATATGTTTTTATCTTTTTGTGTGTGCGTATGTATGTGTGCGTATATATATATATCTAGGAGTGGAATTTCTGGGTTATACAGTAACTACATTTCATTTTTTGAGGAACTGCCAAAACTTTACAACGTGGCTCTACCATTTTATATTCCCATCAGCAGTGTGTACGGGGGTTTCAATTTTTCTGTAATCTTGCCAACAGTTATTATGTCTTATTTTTTAATTTGAGTATAGTTGACATACATTACGTTAGTTTGCAGTTGTATAACCTAGTAATTCAACAAGTTTTTAGGTTATGCTGTAATCACCACAAATGTGGCTGCCTACCATTTGTCACCAAATAGTGCTGTTACAGTACTGTTAACTATTACCTGCGCTGTATCTTTTATTCCAGTGATTTATTCATTCCATAATGTCATTTATACCTGTGACTTACTCATTCCATAATGGGGAAGCCTGTATTCTTTTGCTTCCCTTCACCCATTTTGCCTGACCCCCCCATCCTTCTCCCCTCTGGCAACCATCAGTTTGTTCTCTGTATTTATAGGTTTGATTCTGCTTTTTTGTTTGTTTTTTAGACTACACAGTAAGTGTAATCATATGGTGTTAGTCTTTCTCTCTTTGACTTCTTTCATTTAGCATAATGCCCTCTAGGTGCATTTGTGTTGTTGTAAATGGAAAGATCTTATCCTTTTTTATGAGTGAGTAATGTTTGTCTCTGTGTGTGCGTGTGTGTGTGTCTGTGTGTGTGTGCGCGCGCGCACCCTTGCATGTGCGTGCATGTGCACATGCCAAATCTTCTTTATCCATTCGTCTATCATACATTTGGGTTGCTTTTATGTTTTAGTTATTGTAAATAATACTGCAGTAAACATAGGGATGCATCTATCTTTTCCCAATTAGTGTTTTTCTTTGGGTAAATACCTAGTAGTGGAATTATTGGATCATGTGGTATATATTATTTTTTAAAAGATTTTATTTATTTATTTGACAGAGCATGCACATGCACACGAACAGGGGGAGGGGCAGAGGGCAAGGGAGAAGCCCAGTGCAGGACCGGGTAATCTCAACTGAAGGGCAGATGCTTAACTGACTGAGCCACCCAGGGGCCCGTGGCTGTACCATGATTACATCTTTTTAAATTAGAGCCATTCTGGTGTGTTGAAGGTCATATTCATTGTGGTTTTGACTTGTATTTTCCTGATGGCTAAGGATGTTGAACATCTTCTCATGCTTATTGTATTTGTATGCCTTCTTTGAAGAAATGTTTGAAAAAATGATTTTTGCTCATTGTTTACTTGGATTACTTGAAATTATTGTCAGTTTTTATACGTTCTGGATACTGTATTTTCATTTCTGATTTGCATGTATCCTCTTCTCAGTTTTTTGGTGGTATTGTTTGCCACACAAACTTTTGAATATGTTGCTATTGTTTAACTTTTTATTTATTTTATTTTATTTTTTTTAAAGATTTTATTTATTTGACAGAGATCACAAGTAGGCAGAGAGGCAGGCAGAGAGAGAGGAAGAAGCAGGCTCCCCGCTGAGCAGGACCCCGGGATCATGACCTGAGCCGAAGGCAGAGGCTTTAACCCACTGAGCCACCCAGGCGCCCTAACTTTTTATTTTTTTTTTTTAAAGATTTAATCTACTGGCATGTTGCAATTTTTTAAACTTTTATTATTGAAAAAATATTTAACATGTTTTGCTGTTTCATCCATTATTAAGTGTACAACTCATTGTCATTAATTACATTCATAGTATTGGCAGCATTGAAGTTTTGTGCTGAAGCCAAATTTTGATGAAGTCCTATATACTTTTTATTTAGTGCTCTTGTGTTTGATGCCGTATCTAAAAAAACCATTGCCTAACTCAAAGTCAGTTAATAAGTGTTATGTTAGTTTAAGGTGTACAGTATAGTGATTCAGCAGTTCCACATATTACCTGTCATTATTATGACAAGTACATTTCTTTTCTTTTTTTTTTTTTTTAAGATTTTATTTATTTATTTGACAGAGAGAAATTACAAGTACACTGAGAGGCAGGCAGAGAGAGAGAGAGAGAAGGAAGCAGGCTCCCTGCTGAGCAGAGAGCCCGATGTGGGACTCGATCCCAGGACCCTGAGATCATGACCTGAGCCGAAGGCAGCGGCTTAACCCACTGAGCCACCCAGGCGCCCCGACAAGTACATTTCTTAATCCCTATTACCCATTTAACCCATTCCTCCACACCTCCTCTTTTCTAGTAACCATCAGTTAGTTGGTTCTCTATAATTATGAGTCTGTTGGGGCGCCTGACTGGTTCAGTCAGTAGCCCTCTTGCGACTCTTTATCTCTCAAGATTGTGAGTTTGAGCCTCACGTTGGATGTGGAGCAGAATAATGGCCCTCCGGGGTGCCTGGGTGGCTTAGTTAGTTAAGCATCTGCCTTCCGCTCAGGTTATGATCTCCAGGTCCTGGGATTTAAGCCCCACATCAGGTTCCTGGCTCATTGGGGAGTCTGCTTCTCCTTCTCCCTCTGTCCCTCCGCCTGCTCGTCTTCTCACTCCCAAATAAATTTTTTTAATAAGGTTTAAAAAAAAAAAAAAGAATGGCCTTCCAAAGATATCTACCTCTTAATTCCCACAATCTGTTGAAGAATGAAAGATCAATGTACAAAACTCCATTGTATTTTTATGCAGTGAATGAAAAATGAATGTGAAATGATGGATAATCCCCAAAAGTGTAAGAAAGCAATTTCATTGACAATAGCATTAGAACAAACCAAAATACAAACCAAAACAAAACAAAAAACTCCCCCAAAACCCAACCCAAAATACTTAGAAATAAACTTCCTAAGTGTCAAAATCTATATTCTAGAAACAGGCTTTCTTTTAATTTTTTATTTAAAGTAGACTGCACACCCAATGTGGGGCTCAAACTCACAACCAGGAGATTGAGTCACATGCTCTTCTGATATATTCAAATTTAAATTTAAATTGTGTTCTTTTGTGGATGTGCATTGTTGGGTTGTCTATGTTGTCCTTTTGTTTTTGTTTTCTTTTTAAATAGAGTCTGGCAATCTTTGTCCCTTAGCTGGATTTTTGAAACCATTCACATTTAACGTTACTGTTGATATAGTTGGATTTATGCCTGCCATTTTGCCTTTTCTTTTCTCTATGCTTCTTATCCTTTGTTTTTCCATTTCTGTGTTTTTTTGTTTGTTTGTTTGTTTTGTAAAACTGATATTCCCCACTCTCGGGGATGACAGTTGTGGTATTGTCTGTGTAGTGACTTGACTAGATAATTTGTGAAATGAGGTCTATTTTCCACTGCAGTATGAAGCCTCTGATGTTTCTTGTCAGAAGGCATAACCTTGGGCATATATAGTCACCCTGGGATATCACGGTTTTAGGAGGGTGCTTTTTAACAATTTCCTTGATCTTTGGTAAACGGTTAGTATCACACAAAGCTATTAGGCTTCACTAATTGGGGTCTCGTTACCTATTGTTTTTGACAGTGGCCTAGAACATAGCCTTTTTTTTTTTTTTTTTTTACAGTTCATTGCAATTAAATTCAGACTCCTTTCTCAGGTAGTTTTGGAGGTTGCTCTTTGAGATTTTATTATGACCCCAGGAACACTCCTTTTTAGGTTCCTTGGGTCTCTCATAAACTAGCTGGCCTGTGGTTTAGCTTGTTGTGCTCATGGAGCTACCAGCTTCCTCTTAATTGCCATCAAAATTTCCTCTGTTTTTGAGAATGCCCCTAGGGTTAAACTTTTGTACACTCCAAATAAAGTCATTCCTGTTGGGAAGAGCTTGGGGGTCCTTGTGTTAGTGTCTGCATCTCCTGGGCAAATTCTCTTGGGCCACTGCTCTGGAACTGTAGGTGGGGCTAGTGGCTCACTTCTAAGGGTGAAATCCCTGCTGTATGAACAGGGTGCTAGATGGGGTACAGTAGCCTCTGGTCTTATTGGCTTGCCTTTTAGCCATGGAACCCCTCTGTTCTACCAACAACTGATCCAGTCACCCCAGTATTTTTCCCCGGCCATGCCTAGAATAGAACTGTGCCCAGTGAATTGAGTTAGTATGGAGGAAGGAAGCTCATGACCTCCTGGCCACACTGCCTTGAATTTAGCATTTGCAATCCAGAGCTCTGGGGAGAGAGATGCTGGTGGCCACCCCTCTTAGGCAGGGTATCGTATCCCTTGACTTGGATCTAGTGGGAGAGGCTTTTTTTTTTGGCTATACCTACCTGGAGATTTGCTTCCATCTTGATGAGCTGGTAGTGGAGGAAGGGAAGGGGTGGTGGTGGTGGTGGTTGTTTACCCAAGACTAAGTCAATTTTCTTGGATTTTTATTTATTTATTTTTTAAAACTGTATGCTCTTAGGACAATTTCCAGGCCTTAAATTATTTTTTGGGAAAAAAATTATTTTTTTTTCAGCGGTGTGCCTCGCTGACTCAGTTGGTAGAGCATGCAGCTTTTGGTCTCAGGGTTCTGTATTCATGCCCCTTGTTGGATGTGGGATATATATATATATATATATATATTTATTTAAACCAGTTGTAGTTCCTTCTCTGGAGAAGGATCTGCAGAGTTCCTATGACTATATATGACTATATTTTCAAAAGTTTTCCCTGTCCTGCTTTTTAAATAATTATTTTCTTGGTATGTCTGTTTCCATCCTTTTGCTTTCAACTTACTTACTTGTTTTTGTTTGAAGTGTGTTTCTTTTAGACAGTGTTTGTTGGGCCGTGTTTTTAATTTATCTGTTGTGCCAGTTTGTGCCTTAAATTCATGTATTTAGACTATTCATATATAAGATAGTTACTGATACATTAAGGCCTGAATCGGCTCCTTTTTTTTTTTTTTCCCCCTTTGCTTTGAGTCTTCTTTATTTTCTTGCCTTCATGGAATTACCTAAATATTTTTTTAAGATTTCATCTTTATTTAATTATGATGCTTTTTGTATAGTTTTTTTGTAGTTCTGTATAATGCTTGAATAGTTTCTTAGGGGTTGTTTTGGACAGTAGAACTATTTGTAACTTACATGCTATTTATATTGACAGTTTACCATTTCGAGTAAAATACAGGAATTTCTATTTAGATCCTTTTACCCTTTATATTTTAGTATTTTGTATTTTAGTACTGTTTTGTTTTGTTTTGTTTCTGAGTTGGCTTCATGTCTAGCGTGGAGCCCAATAGGGACTTGAACTCATGACCCTGAGCTCAAGACCTGAGCTAAAATCAAGAGCTGGACATTCAGTTGACTGAGCCACCCAGGCACCTCCCCCATCCTTTTTAGTTTTATAATGTGGTTGTCTTTTTTTTTTTTTTTAATTTTAAATTTCTGCTTTTTTAAAGATTTTCTTTATTTGACACACACAGAGAGAAGTGCATGCACAAGAAGGGGGAGCAGCAGGCAGAGGGAGAGGGAGAAGCAGGCTCCCCTCTGAGCAGGGAGCCCAGTGTGGGGCTTGATCCCAGGACCCTGGGATCATGACCTGAGCTGAAGGCAGATTATGCTTAACTGATAGAGCCACCCAGGTGCCCCAATGTGGTTGTCTTTAAATATTTCCTCTATATAGTACTATATCAGACAGTGTTACTCTTTTTTACATCAGCCATTACATAAGGTTTAATGAGGAGTAGTATTATGTTTAATGTCACTCTTAATCTTTATAATGTTCTTTCTTTTCTGAAGATTAAAGGTTTTGTCCATTAACATTTCTTTTTCTGTTTAGCAAACCTCCTTTAGTTTTATGTTAGGGGATTTGCTAGTGATAAATGTTTGTAGTTTTCCTCCATTGAGAATTGTTTTAGTTCTGCTTTATTCCTGACCTGAAGGATATATTTTCTGCTGTTTTATTCCTGACCTGAAGGATATTTTTTTGATGCATATAGAGTTTGTGGTTAAGAGTCCCCTTTCTTTCAGCTTTTGAAAAATACTGTGCCACTTCCTTCAGGCCTCCATAGTTTTCTTGATATATCCTCTATTATTTGAAGGGATGTTCTCCTGTCATGCAGTCATTAGCTGCTTTCAGGATTTGTTTTGTTTTGTTTTTAGTTTTTGGAACTTAACCACGTGTCCTGGTGTGGATTTCTTTGGGCTTATCTTGTTTGGTATTTTTAAGGTTTTTGAATCTGTAGGTTTGTTTATGTCTTGGCAAATTTGGGACATTTTGAGCCATTATTTGTTAAAATAAGTTTAAAAAAATGTTTTAATTTAAATTTAATTTATTTAGCCTATAGTGTATTATTAGTTTCAGAGGTAGAATTTAGTGATTCATTGGTTGCATATAACACCCAGTGCTCATTACATCAAGTGCCCTCCTTAATACCCATTACCCAGTTACCCCATCCCCCTACCCACCTCCCCTCTAACAATCCTCATTTTGTTTCCTATAGTTAAAAGTGTCTTACGGGGCGCCTGGGTGGCTCAGCGGGTTGGGCCGCTGCCTTCTGCTCGGGTTGTGATCTCGGGGTCCTGGGATTGAGCCCCACATTGAGCTCTGTGCTTGGCGGGGAGCCTGCTTCCCTCTCTCTCTCTGCCTGCCTCTCTGTCTACTTGTAATCTCTCTCTGTCAAATAAATAAATAAAAAATCTTAAAAAAAAAAAAGTGTCTTACGACTTGCCTCCTTCTCTTTTTTTGTCTTATTTTATTTTTCCTTCCTTTCCCCTATGTTCATCTGTTTTGTTTCTCAATTCCACCAATGAGTGAAATCTTATGGTATTTGTCTTTCTTCGACTTAGTTAGCTTAACCTAATACCCTCTAGTTCCAGCCATGACATTGCACATAGCAAGATTTCATTCTTTTTGATGGCTGAGTAATATTCGTGTGTGTGTGTGTGTGTGTGTGTGTGTGTGGTGTATATACACACCACATTTTAACAATGTTGAAATAAGTTTTAAGTTCCACTTATCAAGATGGAAATGATATGAATGTTAACCATTCTCTTACTGCCCCACAGGTCCTTAAGACTGTGATGTTGTTTATTTTTCCCATCTATTTTGAGTAAATTCTGTTGATTTTGTCTGATGTTCAGTAATTCCATTCTCTGTCATTTTCACTTTAGTATTGAGGCCATTTATTAAGTTCTTACTTTTTGTTAATATATGTATATATATATGCATATATATTTTATTTATTTGAGAGAGAGAGAGAGAGAGTGCACACATGAATGAGGAGGAGTGGGTGAGCGAGAGAATCTCAAGCAGATTCTGTCCCAAGTGTGGAACCCAGTGTAGGGCTTGATCCCACAACCCTGAGATCATGACCCTAGCAGAAACCAAGAGTCCATTGCTCACTGACTTGTTATCATATATATATTTTTAAAAGATTTCATTTATTTATTTGTCAGAGAGAGCAGAAGCACGGAGAGCTGCAGGCAGAATAGGCAGAGCAGGCAGAGGGAGAAGCAGGCTCCCCGCAGAGTAAGGAGCCTGATATGGGACTCCATCCCAGGACCCTGGGATGGCAGGGGTCAGGCAGCGTCAGGCAGACTCTTAACTGACTGAGCCACCCAGGCGTCCCTCTTGTTATTATATTTTGTATAAAATAATTTTTTAAAAAGATTTTATTTATTTATTTGAGAGAGAGAGTGAGAGAGAGCATGAGAAGGGAGAAGGTCAGAGCACCCCGTGGAGCTCCCTGTGGAGCTTGGAGCCCAATGTGGGACTCCATCTTAGGACTCTGGGATCAGGACCTGAGCTGAAAGCAGTTGCTTAATCAACTGAGCAACCCAGGTGCTCTATAAAATAATTTATTTTATTTTATTTTTTAAAAAGATTTTATTTATTTATTTGACAGACAGAGATCACAAGTGGGCAGAGAGGCAGGCAGAGAGAGAGGAGGAAGCAGGCTCCCTGCTAAGCAGAGAGCCCTATGCGGGGCTCGATCCCAGGACCCTGGGATCATGACCTGAGCCGAAGGCAGAGGCTTCAACCCACTGAGCCACCCAGGCGCCCCTAAAATAATTTTTAAAAAAATTTTATTTATTTATCTGACAGAGATCACAAGTTGGCAGAGAGTCAGGCGGGGGAGGGGCTTGATCCCAGGACCCTTAGATCATGACCTAAACCAAAGGCAGAGGCTTAACCCATTGAGTCACCCAGGTGCCCCCAAAGTAATTTTTAGTATTTTTTAGTTCTATACTTCCATTTGGCTTTTTTAAAATTATTTTTATCTTTTATTTATTTATTTTTAAAGTATTTTATTTATTTAGTTTTCAGAGAGAGAGAGAAAGCACAAGCAGGAGTAGAAGCAGGCAGGGAGCCCAAAAGGGGACTTGATCCCAGGACCCTGAGATCATGACCTGAGTTGAAGGTAGACACTTAACCGTCTGAGCCATCCAGGTGTCCCTATTTTATTTTATTTTTTTTAAAGATTTTATTTATCTGTTAGAGAGAGAGGAGAGAGCACAACCAGGGGGAGCGGCAGAGGGAGAGGGAAAAGCAGGGAGCCAGATGGAGGGCTGGATCCCAGGACTCTGGGATCATGACCCAAGTTGAAGGCAGATGCTCAACCACCTGAGCCACCCAGGCACCCCACCATTTGGGTTTTTATTTTTTATTTTTTAAAAGATTTTATTTATTTATTTGACAGACAGAGATCACAAGTGGGCAGAGAGGCAGGCAGAGAGAGAGGAGGAAGCAGGCTCCCTGCTAAGCAGAGAGCCCTATGCGGGGCTCGATCCCAGGACCCTGGGATCATGACCTGAGCCGAAGGCAGAGGCTTCAACCCACTGAGCCACCCAGGCGCCCCTAAAATAATTTTTAAAAAAATTTTATTTATTTATCTGACAGAGATCACAAGTTGGCAGAGAGTCAGGCGGGGGAGGGGCTTGATCCCAGGACCCTTAGATCATGACCTAAACCAAAGGCAGAGGCTTAACCCATTGAGTCACCCAGGTGCCCCCAAAGTAATTTTTAGTATTTTTTAGTTCTATACTTCCATTTGGCTTTTTTAAAATTATTTTTATCTTTTATTTATTTATTTTTAAAGTATTTTATTTATTTAGTTTTCAGAGAGAGAGAGAAAGCACAAGCAGGAGTAGAAGCAGGCAGGGAGCCCAAAAGGGGACTTGATCCCAGGACCCTGAGATCATGACCTGAGTTGAAGGTAGACACTTAACCGTCTGAGCCATCCAGGTGTCCCTATTTTATTTTATTTTTTTTAAAGATTTTATTTATCTGTTAGAGAGAGAGGAGAGAGCACAACCAGGGGGAGCGGCAGAGGGAGAGGGAAAAGCAGGGAGCCAGATGGAGGGCTGGATCCCAGGACTCTGGGATCATGACCCAAGTTGAAGGCAGATGCTCAACCACCTGAGCCACCCAGGCACCCCACCATTTGGGTTTTTATTTTTTATTTTTTAAAAGATTTTATTTATTTATTTGACAGACAGAGATCACAAGTAGGCAGAGAAGCAGGCAGAGGGAGAGGAGGAAGCAGGCTCCCTGCTGAGCAGAGAGCCCGATGTGGGGCTCGATCCCAGGACCCTGGGATCATGATCTGAGCCGAAGGCAGAGGCTCCAACCCACTGAGCCACCCAGGCGCCCCACCATTTGGCTTTTTAAATCAAGTTCTATTTCTTTGATCTGGTTTTTTTTTGTTTGTTTGTTTCAGAAGAATTTGTAATTGTTTCGTGAAGTATTTTTATGTTGCTTTCTTGAAATTCTTTGTCAGATTATTCTAGCATTTTGTTGATAGAAGCATTTATTAGTTATCTTTGTCATTTAAATTGTGATTTTTTTTTTCCTGGTTTTTGGCTTGACTGTGATTTTGGAGTGTATTACATATATGTTGGACATTATATTTTGATTCTCAAGACCCTGTATGTAGTATCGTTTTTAGCAAGCTGTCTTCATGTTGATGACATGATGGCTTAAGGTGTGTGTATGTTCAGCTTCTTGCTGGGCCCTGCTGACATGATCCCAGGAACAACTGGGGTGCTGACTCTCACTCCCTTGCTGCACATAGCTGAGATGGAATTTCAGTTCCGTTTTGGTTCTTCCCAGCGAAAGTGGGATACCAACTAATACAACTTTGTTGTCATGTAAGCTTAATTCCATGGAGCCCCACTGACACCAGGGAAGGAGGAAGCATAAGAATGATTTACACCATCTCTTTGCAGGGTAGGGTTGAAATATCAGTTCCCCCCTGGGACCTTAGCATAGCAGGAAGTGGAGTGATGCCTTGCCCTACCTCCCTCAAGCCTATTTCTTCTAGTTAGTGCCTTGTAGGGGTGGAAGTTAACTCTCTGTGACTACCCATTGACACAGAGGGGCATAATTTTTTTTTTTCTGTAGTTTAAATAAGAAATAATGTTGGGGTGCCTGGATGACTCATTTGGTTGAGCAGTTGACTCTTGATTTGGCTCAGGTCATGATCTTGGGGTCCTGGGATCTGTACTCATTGGGGAGTCTGCCTCAGGATTCCGCTCCCCCCCCCCCCCCCGCTTGCTTGTGCTCTCTTCCCCCTTTCTCTCTCTCAAACAAATAAATCTTAAATAATGTCTTTTTTTTTTTAAGATTATTTTTAAGTAATCTCTGCACTGGGTGCAAACTCATAACCCTGAGATCAGGAGTCACATGCTCTACTGACTCAGCCCACTAGTTGCCCCAAGAAATAATGTCAATTTTAGTTAGAGCCTTCTCTATTTAAGATCAGGGCAGTGGATATATTAAGAATTGTTTTTCCGGGGCGTGTGAGTGGTTCAGTGGTTAAGCCTCAGCCTTCTACTCAGGTCATGATCTCAGTCAGGGTCCTGGGATTGAGCCCCGCATTGGGCTCTCTGCTTGATGGGGAGCCTGGTTCCTCCTCTCTCTCTGCTTACTTCTCTGCCTACTTGTGATCTCTGTCAAATAAATAAGTAAAATCTTAAAAAAAAATTGTTTTTCCTTTTTTTCCAGTTTTGTTGAAGTATAATTGGCAAAATTATAAGATACTTGAAATGTGCATCGGGATTATTGGATATCTGTATACATTGTGGAAGGATTCCTTCCACCTATTAAGTTAACATATTTGTCACTGAGCACATTACATATATATATATATATATATATATATATATATATATGAACATTTAAGTTTGACTCTCCTAGCAAATTTGAAATGTACAGTAGTGTTAATCAGCTATAGTCACCATGTTATGTACTATGTCATCAGACTTTATCTTAGAGCAGAAAGTTTGTACCCTTTTATCAATCTTTCTCTGTTTCTATGAGTTTGACTTTTTTTTTTTTTTTTTTTGAAACTTCTTCATATAGATGATGCCATACAGTGTTTGTCTTTGGCTTATTTCACTTAGCAATGTCCTGAAGGCCCATCCATGTTGTTAGAAATGGCAGAATTTCCTTTTTTCTCATGGCTGAATAATATTTTGTGTGTGTGTGTGTACATGGAAGTGCAGATAGATCTTTGATACCCTGTTTTCATATTACTAGAAGTGGGATTGGTGGATCATATGGCAGTTCTATTTTTTTTTTTTTAAAGTAATCTCTACACGCAGTTTGGGGCTCAAACTCAGCAATCCCAGAATCCAGAGTTGCACACTCCAATGACTGAGCCAGCCAGGCACCCCTGGTAGTTTTTTTTCCCCCTTGGTATTTCTATTTTTAATTTTTTGAGAAACCTCCATACTGTCTTCCATAATGGCATCACCAATTTTCATCCCCATCAACAGTGCACAAGGGTTCTCTCTCTTTTGTGTTTGCACTGACATTTGTCATCTCTTCTTTTTTTGATGATAGCCATTCTACCATTTTCAAGGTGATATCATCATGGTTGTAATTTGTATTTCCCTGGTGATTAGTGATGATTGAGCACCTTTTCTTATACCTGTTGGACATATGTATGTTTTCCTTGGGAAAATGTCTATTCAGTACCTCTCCCCATTTTTTTTTTTAAGATTTTATTTGTTTATTTGACAGATCACAAGTAGGCAGAGAGGCAGGCAGAGAGAGAGAGAGGAGGAAGCAGGCTCCTCGCTGAGCAGAGAGCCCAATGTGGGGCTCGATCCCAGGACCCTGGGATCATGAACTGAGCTGAAGGCAGAGGCTTTAACCCACTGAGCCACCCAGGTGCCCCCCTCTGCCCATTTTTTAATTGGATTGTTTGTATTTTTGCTTTTGAGTTATGTGAGTGTTTTGTATCTCAGATATTAACCCCTTATTTGATAGATGATTTTGCAGGTATTTTCTTCCATTTAGTAGGTTGCCTTTTCATTTTGTTGATGGTGTCTTGTGCTGTGCAGAAGCTGTTTAGTTTGATGTAGTCCCAGCTGTTTATTTTACCCTGTTGCCTTTACTTTTGCTGTCAAATTCAAAAAATCATTTCCAAGACCAATGTCATTATCCCCATGTTACTTTCAAGGAGGTTTATGTTATCATGTCCTAAATTTGAGTTTTGGTTCATTTTCAGTTGATTTTTGTGTATGATGTGAGATCTGGGTCTCATTCTGTTGCATGCAGCTGTCCAGTTTTTACCATATTTATTAAGGTAGAGATATTGAGGATTTCTTTAGGTCCTAACATTTTACAGTTTATAGGTATGAAATTACGGAATCAGGAGTCATTATGCTTTTGATTCCTGTTCTGTACAAGAAAGTGTTAAAGGATATTTGCTCTCAGGAAAATGGTATTGTAGTTTGGGAGTCAAACAAAGATGAAGGGATGCGGGTATTTGGGTGTCTCAGCCGGTTAAGCCGCTGTCTTCGGCTCAGGTCATGATCCCGGGGTCCTGGGATTGAGCCCCACATCGGGTTTCCTGCTCAGGAGAGAGCCTCCTTCTCCCTCTCCCTCTGCCTGCTGCTCTGCCTACTTGTGCTCTCTCTCTCTCTCAAATAAATAAATCTTTAAAAAAAGATGAAGGGATGATCAGTATAATTTATTTTTGCAAATGAAAAAAGTTATGGGTCAGAGAGTCTTGGGTCAAGGTTATTTAAGATGTTCTTGACCAGTTCAACTTTTATAATTCTTTTGAAAAAGCAGAACATGGACATGGTTAGAAGTTTAAAAGTATAAACGGTTATGTAAAGACAATTCATTTAAACTCCCAAATCTCTAAAATGTGAGATGCTACCTATATAATTTTTATCAGGAAAATTAAAACAACATATGGGCTAGGAAGCTAGACGAGTACATGAACTTCTGTCAGGCCATTAGTTTAGAATAAAAGATTATTCTTAGGCAGGCTCACGTATCATTACATTTAACAGAGCTGCCTTTTTTTTTTTTTTAAGATTTCATTTATTTATTTGATAGAGAAGTCACAAGTAGGTAGAGAGGCAGGCAGAGGGAGAGGGGGAAGCAGGTTCCCCACAGAGCAGAGAGCCTGATGTGGGGCTCTATCCCAAGACCCTGACATCATGGCCTGAGCCAAAGGCAGAGGCTTATTAATCCACTGAGCCACCCAGGCGCCCTAGAACTGCCTTCTTAACATGTTTTATCAAACGATCCAGATGCATTTCAGATTCACCATGTCTAAAATTGAATTCATCTCAACAGATTCCAAATCTCTTCTTGTAAGTGCCATCTGCTTGAGTAATTTACTCCAGTTTCCTTAACCAGAAATTTGGGAATGATCCTTGTCTCCTCTTCTAATACATCTGTACTCCCCATTCCATAATTTTCTGGTGATACTTTGTCTCTTATATCTTTGTCTTTGTAACAGGTAATCCTGGCTTCTTTAACTGAGTTTCAAAGTGTTCTCTCCCAGCCTGTGCTATTAAGTGTAGTAGCTAATACCCATATGTAGCTATTAATATTAAAGTTAAATAAAATTGAAGTTTTGAGTTCCTCAGTCACTGTGGTCACATTTCAGGTGTTCAGTAATCTCATTTATGTAGTGGCTACCACCTTGGACACTGAATATATAGAACATTTTATCATGGCAGAATGTTCCATTGGACTCTAAACACTGTTTTAGCTGCATCCTATGAATTTATACATACTAGTTTTAGTTTTTAATTCAGTTTAGTATTTTCTTCTTTTTTTAAAAGAGATATCTTGTTAAAGTTTATTTAAGTAATCTTTACACCCACTGTAGGGCCTGAAGTCATGACGGTGAAATCAAAAATCACATGGTTTTCTGACTGAGCCAACCTGGTTCAGTATTTTCTAATTGTTTTTGTGATTTCTCCTTTTACCCATGGGTTATTTAAATTCTGTTTTTAAATTTCCAAATATTTGGGACTTTACAGATTTCTTTCTGTTGTTACTTCCTTTTTTTAAAAATTTTTAAAATTTATTTTCAGTGTAACAGTATTCATTGTTTTTGTCTGTTGTTACTTTCTTTTTTTTTTTTTTTAAAGGTTTTATTTATTTATTTGACAGAGAGAGAGAGATCACAAGTAGGCAGAGAGGCAGGCAGAGAGAGGGGAAGGCAGGCTCCCCGCTGAGCAGAGAGCCTGATGTGGGGCTCGATCCCAGGACCCTGGGATCATGACCTGAGCCGAAGGCAAAGGCTTTAACCCACTGAGCCACCCAGGCGCCCCCTGTTGTTACTTTCTAATTGACTTTACTTGTGGTAGCAAAATGTGTTTAATTATATATATTATATATATATATAATTATATATAATATATATGATTTGAAGCCTTTTCAAATTATTGAGATTTGTTGGGACACCTGGATGGCTCATTTGGTTAAGTGTCTGCCTTTGGCTCAAGTCACGATCCCAGGGTCCAGGGATCAAGTCGTGCATCAGGATCCTTGCTCAGCGGGGAGTCTGCTTCTCATTCTGCCTGCTGCTCCCCATGCTTGTATGTGCTCTCTCTGATAGATAAATAAAATCTTTATCTTTAGAAAATTACTGAGATTTGTCTTACGAATTAATTAGTACAGGGGTTGGTAGACTTCTTTAAAGAGTCAAATAATATATATTTTAAGCTTTGTAGGCCATGTAAAGTCTCAGCTGTGACTCCCCCCCTCTTTCCCCCATGCAATTTGAAATATACATTTAGTTTTTGTCCTTGGTTCCTGACACACAGCTTTGTAAGACGAGTGATAGGAGTGATGCATCATTTGTATTTCATAACAAGCCTCTTTTGACTACACTTGGGGTTATGCTAAGAGGGTGACTCTTCTTCTTCTTCTTCTTCTTTTTTTTAAAAAAGATTTTATTTATTTATTTATTTGAGAGAGGGCGCAGGTAGAGGAAGAAGCAGGCTCCTTGCCAAGCAGGGAGTCCGACGTGGGGCTGGATCTCAGGACCATGGGATCATGACTTAAGCCGAAGGCAAATGCTTAACTGACTGAGCCACCCAGGTGCCCCTGAGTTCTGTCCTTTATTACCTTTATAATAAATTGGTAATAATAAGTAAAGAACTTTCCTGAGTTCTGGGAGTCATTCTCATGACTAACTGACCCTGAAAGAGGGCATTGCAGAAACCTTCTGAATTTATTTCCTTTGATTGTAAGTGCCAGTGATAAGCTAGGACTTGTAATTGGCATCTGGGGGAGTCTTGTGACACTGATTCATTAAGTTTTGGAGTCTAATGCCAACTCTGGGTAGTTAGTGTCAGAATTGAATTGTAGGACATCGAGTGTCGGAGTTGGAGAATTTGTACTGGAAATGATACCAGGTATTTGGTGTCAGGAGGAAAAAACTTCTCACAACTTTTTAAAAATGCAAATAAGTTCTTAACTTGAGGGCCATATAGAAATACACTGGCCTTGATCTATCCCATGGGATACTAACCCCATCTCTAGAGTAATAAATGGTCTTTGAGAATGTTCTATTTGCAGTTGAATAGAATGTGTATTGTACTGTCTCATTATGGAGTACTCTGTATGTGTCAGTTAGATCTGTATATGTCAGTTGGTTAGTGTGTTCAAGGGCGTGTATTGTTACTAACACAGTTTTACCAATTCCTGATGAGTATTGAAATCTCCCACTGAAATTGTTGAATTGTCTGATCTCCATTCATTCTATTACCTGTTGTTTTGTGTATTTGTTAGGTGCATATGCATTCATAATTGTTACATATTCCTGATGTATTGATACTTAGCCTATAAAAATTTCACTAAATTCTGCTCATCTGAGTTTTTTATCCTGATGTTAACTTAGCCATTCTTTCTCTCTTATGGTTACTGTTGCCCTGGTCTTTTCCACTCCTTTAGCTTTATTTATTTAGAAAATATTTTATTTATTTATTTGAGAGAGGGAGAGAGCTTGCCCACATGCATAAGTGGGAGTGGGGGAAGGGCAGAGAGAGAGGGGGAGAGAGAATCCTAAGCAGGCTCCATGCTCAGCACAGAGCCCATTGCAGGGCTAGGTCTGATGAGGCTGAGATCATGTCGTGAGCCAAAATTTAGAGTTGGACACTCAACTGACTGAACCATCCAGGTGCCCAATCTCCTCCTTTTACTTTAAACCTGTTATGTGTTTGAATCTAAAAATGTTTGTTTTAGATAGCATATAGCTGGATTTTGTATTTTATCCAGCCTGACAATCTTTTGCTTGGAGTGCTTAGTCCACTTATATTTTGCTTAGTCCACTTACATTTAATGTCAGTAAGTGATACAACTGGATTTAATTTGGCCATTTTGCTGTTTGTTTTCTATCTGTATCATACCAGTTTTTGTTACTTTATTATTCATTTTGTGTCTATTGGTCTTTTTAATGCACTTTAAATTTTTCTCTGATTTTGTTTTCACTTTATTTTTTAGTTCTTCCTCTAGCAATTATGTCTTTATTATAAGCCTCTTCAGAATAATACTGTATTAATTTTGCTAAACTATAGAAACTTTGCTTCACTACAGATCCATTCCTCTCCTTTGTATGTTACATGTAAATGCTTAAAAAACCATCAGTGCATTGTTAGATTATTGTTTTAAACAGTTTCCATTAAAGAAATTAAGTGCATAAAATGAGTATTTTGTGTCTTCTTCCATGTTTACTATTTCTAGTGTTTTTCATTTCCTTCCTGTGTATCTGAGTTATACTCATTTCTTTTCAGCCTGATGTACTTCCTTTATTATTTTTTTGTGGTACAACCATGCAGATGACATTCTCTTAAATTTTATTTATCTCAGGATGTTCTTATTTTGCTTTCATTTTGAGGAATATTTTTCCTTGCTATCAAATTCTTGGTTTACAGCCTTTTAGTATTTTCAATATGTCATTTCATTGTTTTTTTGGCCTCCCATTGTTTCTGATGAAAAGTCAGATGTTAATGGTATCATTAATGGTATTGTTCCCTTACCTCTTCCTACTTAAAAGATTTTGTTTGAAAATCTTTTTCTGCCAGCAGTTTGATTTGAGATAATCTAAGTTTGCTTCACTTTCTTTTTATTATAATTGGATTTCTTCCAGTTTTTTGGATCTGCAGATTAATGTGTGTCATCAAGTTTGGAACATTTTCAGCTATTATTTCTACAGATGTTTTCCCTACTTTTTATTCTTGGTTTCCCATTACATTTATGTTGGGATTCTTGGTATTGTCTTGCTCATCTCTGAGCAGTTTTCTTTCTTTTTTTTTTTTTTTTTTTAAAAGATGTTATTTATTTATTTGTTAGAGAGAGAGAGAGTGGGAGAACACAAGTAGGCAGAGAGGCAGGCAGAGGCAGAGAGAGAAGCAGGCTCCCCACTGAGCAAGGAGCCCGATATGGGACTCGATCCCAGGACCCTGGGATCATGACCTGAGCCGAAGGCAGCGGCTTAACCAACTGAGCCACCCAGGCGTCCCTCTGAGCAGTTTTCTTTTTGTCTTTGGTCTTTTCCCCTTTTTTGGATTGGATACATGTGTTTATCCAAAGGTTCACTCAAGTCTGCTATGGTGCTCACATGTGTAATGAAATTTTTATTTTGGATTTTGTACTTTTCATCTTTGTGGGTTGTTAACTATAGGCTCAGGTACTCTCTTGAGACTTCCTGCATGTTGAGGCACTGTCCTCCTATTTTACTTTATTCTTTGAAAGATTCCTTTTGTTCTTGGGAATATGTATAGTAGCTGCTTGAAAATCTTTGTTTGCTAACTCCAGTGTCTGGGTTCAGTTGATCAGTTGACTGATTTTTTCTTCTTCCCTGAGGTCAGGTCACAGGTCATGTTTTGCTATTTCTTTGAATGTTTTCTCAGTTTGATATCTCAGATAATATATATCTGTATATCTATATTGTAGTCACACTAGATTATGCTTTATCTTTCTGGGCCTTCTTGGTATTCTTTAGTAATTTACCTAGATTTAAAATGTGTAATCTGTCTTTTGTATAGTGTACAGCCATTGCTGTCTCATTTTAGTATTTCTGTTTCTTTGTTTAGTCTGGCTTTATAGGGCTTGCTTGTGTATTTGCATAGCTTGGTGGCCAGTCTGTGTTTTGATTCTTAATTTTGGGCATTAGTTGTGATTGAATACCTTGAGCCCATGAGGCATATACCCACTAATGATTGATCTTTGTGGTTTGGGAAACTTTTTCAAATTTGTGACCAGTTTCTAGTCTTAGAAGACTGGATTTCTAGCCAGGTATGTGTGGAGAGTTTTAGTCCTGTGGCAGCTCCCTCATTTTAAGTGTAGCGTTGACCCTTGAACAATGGGGGGGATGGGATGCCGATTCTGATGCACTTGTAAATCCTCATCTAACTTTTGAGTCCCTCAGAACTTTACTACTAGTAGCCTGCTGATGACAGGAAACCTTACTGATAACATAAATATTCAGTTTGCACACATGTTATACATTGTATATGTCATATACTATATTCTTACGGTAAAGTAAGCTAGAAAAAAAGAAAATGTTATTTTATTTTTAATTCTTTGTTTTTTTTTTTTTTTAAGATTTTATTTATTAGAGATTGAGAGCATGTGGGCATGCTGTGCACATGAGCAGGATCAGGGGGCAGAGAGAGAGGGAGAAGCAGACCTCTCTGCTGACGGTGGAGCCCAACTCAGAGCTTGATCCCAGGATCCTGAGGTCATGACGAGCAGAAGTCAGCCACTTAACTGACTAGAGCCATCCAGGCACCACAAGAAAATGTTATTAAAATCATAAGGAAGAGAAAATATATTTGCAGTAATGTAAAAAACCCACCTGTAAGTGGACCTGCACTGTTCAGACCTGTGTTATTTAGGGGTCAGCTGTGTTAATTTTATGTTTGGGCTAGTCCCTGCTCCGTGACCCTAACCTTGGCATATGTAGCAAGCTGTTACTTCCAGAGATTTTTTTTGTTTTGTTTTGTTTTTGTTTTTTTGTTTTTTCTTTTCATTGTTGTTGTTTAAAGATTTGATTTATTTATTTAACAGAGAGAGACCTAGCAAGAGAGAGAACACAGCAGGGGGGAGTAGGAGAGGGAAAAAGCAAGCTTCCCGCTGATCAGGGAGCCTGATGTGGGGCTCTATCCCAGGACCCTGGGGTCATGACCTGAGCTGAAGGCAGACTCTTAACGACTGACCCACCCAGGCGCCCTCATTTACTGAGATTCTTATTTAACCTCTGTTTTCACATTTGCCCTTCTCTCCTAATTGATTGTGCCTTATATTGCACCAAAGTCCTATTTTTATGGTTAGTCCCACTCAAGTAAATCTACTGATCTTGCAAGCCAGACTGTTGGGGTGGTAGTGAGGATCACAGAATCATTCTCATGCAAGAAGGGCAGCATCTCTCACCGTTTTACCTGAAGTTCTAGCAGTTTTTGTAGAATAAGCACTTTTTGCTTTGTCTTTTAATGGTTCTCAGTGCTCTGAAATAGGTGGGTTTTTGTGTGTATGTGTCTGTCAGTTCAGGATTATTATTATTATTTTTTAAAGTAGGCTCTATGTCCAGTGTAGAGTTCACTGTGGAGCCCACAAGCAAGGCTTGAACTCAACCCTGAGATCAAGACCTGAGCTGATATTTAGAGTTGGACACTTAACCAGCTGAGCCATCCAGGCACTCCTATTACTCTCTACTTCAGAATACTACTAACTTGATTTCAGTAAAATACAGAGTTTCTATTACGGTTCCTTTATCTTTTCCCTCTTTTGCGGTTATTGTTCTTTATGTTACATATATATTTTTTAAACCCAGCAATATGTTTATTGTTACCGTTGGTACATTTTTACATTTCGGAGAAGTTAAGAGAATAAAATAGGGGTGCCTGGGTGGTTCATTTGGTTAAGCGACTGCCTTCCGCTCAGGTCATGATCCTAGGGTCCTAGGATCAAGCCCCACATCTGGCTCCTTGCTCATCAGGGAACCTGCTACTCCCTCTTTATCTGCTCCTCTGCCTGCTTGTGCTCTCTCTCTCTCTCTCTCTCTCTTTCTGTCAAATAAATAAATAAAAAGTGTTAAAAAAAAAAGTAAAAAAAAATACAGTGTTTTTTATGAATCTGCATATATTTACTATTTCTGGTACACTTTACTTTCTTTGACTTTTCATTATGGTTTGGTGTCACGTCCTTCTGGTTGACTCCCGTTTCCTCTCTCTTCCTTTGTGCTGTTTCGTGCAGGCTTTTTTTTTTTTGCTTATTTATTTTTTAAAAAAGATTTTATTTATTTGATGGGGATGGGAAGGGAGAGAGCACAAGCAGGGGGAGCGGCAGGGAGAGGGAGAAGCAGGTTTCTGGCTAAGCAGGGAGCCCGAGTATGTGGGGCTCTGACCAGGCCTCTGGCATCATTACCTGAGCTGAAGGCAGATTAACCAACTGAGCCACCCAGGTGCCCTGTGCAGTTTTCTTTTAAATCAGTTAAAGAGAAAAAGTAGGTTTATACTGTGTTATATATTACTTATGTAATTACCTGTTTACTTACCTGTGTTCTTTATTTCTTTATATACATTTGAGTTACTGTCTGATGTCACTTGCTTTCAGACTGAGGAACTTTCTTTAGTATTTCTTGTGAGGCAGGTGGACTTGCAGTGAGTTTCTTCAATCTATGTTTATATGTGGTATTCTTATTTCCATATTTACAGGTTAATTTTATGAATGTGGAGTTCTTAGTTGGTAATTTTTTTTTTCCACCCCTTTGAATTATGTCATCCCATTGCTTCCAGGCCTCTACTATTTCTGCTAAGTCTACTGTTACTCTTACTGTTTCCTTGTACATCATGAGTCACTTTTCTTGTCTTTGATTTTCAGTGGTTTAATTGTAATGGTTACTACCCATTTGCTGGTATATATTGGTTTATCCTTTTCTCTTTCAGCCTTCTCGTTTTAGGTATATTTCTTAATTTGATCTTCTAAACTGTCAGTTTGCTTCTTATGAGTTTCCATTCGTTTTGGGGGGGCGGTGTCTTCTGTTTATTTAAATTTTGAAGTCATACTTACTTAATTGTAGTGGAGCCCTTTTCCTTTTGTTATATGTATTCTAATTGCATTTCTGTGAAAGTTCTCAGTACTTTTTTTTTTTTTTTTTAAACTCAAGTTCTCTCTTGTTTCTTCCATTAGTTCTGCCTCAGTAGCAGCCAGCCAGCTGGTTCTGATTGCTCACTTCAGTCTCCCTCAAGTTACCGAACCTCCTCAAATGGGGTATACTTGTTCTTTACCTATTCATGAGTATGGCTTCATTTACAGGGTCAAGCTTGAGGGTAGTGGTGTGGTATTGGTCAGTGGTGAACCAGTAGACCATGGAAGACATAATAAACTTTGTTTCAAGTGCCCTGTACTGAATGCATTTTCAATTTAAATACCTTATCCTGAAAGGATAGATCCTTACTCTTTGCCTGCTCAGCTCATACAGCTAGTGTAGGAGCTGCTCTCTCATAATTCAGGGACTGTTTGATTGAGCTTCTCTTTACAAAAGTCACATGGCCTCCTAAAGGAGGCAGTGAATACACAGATACAGTACATCCAAGTAGCTCATCCAGTTGTGGGTCTTCATGTCATATCTTCAGGCCTCCCTGGATCTTTTTGGTTTCCTACCTCCTTCCTCCATAAAAAGAGAGAGAAACAGAGTTGCATACAGGTTTACCCACACAAGCATACACAGACTTGTATGCATAGACAGATTTGAAGCCCTCTCTCCTGTGAAGTATACCTACAAAGAAGACTCAGTTTCTGTAGATTTAGATTTGAGTACTTGCATTCAAGCACTGTGTTGAATTTTCTGTTATGTGACATTGTTTCCACCTGAGTTAGTGAATCTTCAGTCATTTAAGCTGGATGTTCTGTACTTTCTCTATAATGAACCATATAGTAAACTCTTGAGACTGTTTCCGCATACTATCTTTATAGCTTTTACCTTCTTCCATTCTTCTTGTTTAAAAGTATAAAAATAATAAAATCGTTCTTAACAAATTGTTGGCTCAACTGCCTTGTTGTTTGATATTGATTTTTTTTTTTTTTTAAACTAAGTGGCCCATATCACCAATTTAAAAATACGTTATTTGGGGGCACCTGGATGGCTCAGTTGGTTAAGTGTCTCAGTCCAGTTCTTGATCTCAGGGTCGTGAGTTAAAACCCCATGTTGGGCTCCATGCTAGATGTGGAGCCTACTTTAAAAGAAAAAAAAAAAAGTTATTTTTATACAAATTTCTGTTAATATTGAAAAAACTACGAAAAGAGAAAGAAGGGGCGCCTGGGTGGCCCAGTGGGTTAAAGCCTCTGCCTTTGGCTCAGGTCATGATCCCAGGGTCCTGGGATCGAGCCCGGCATCGGGCTCTCTGCTCAGCAGGGAGCCTGCTTCCACCTCTCTCTCTCTGCCTGCCTCTCTGCCTACTTGTGATCTCTGCCTGTCAAATAAATAAAATCTTAAAAAAAAAAGAAAGAAAAGAAAAAACTTAGGTATTTTATTTCAGGTGATGCTAAGTATTATAATTAGATTGATATAATTATTAATATATATAATTATTAATGAACTCATAATTTTCTGATTATACAAGGTTTCTGAATTTTTATTATTTTTAAATTATATATATATAAAATTTATCTATAGATATATAGATATCTAGATATCTATAGATAGATATCTATAGATATCTATATATATATATAGATAGATTTTATTTTTCTGACAGAAGGGGAGAGAGAGAGAGAGAGAGAGCGAGCGCACAAACAGGGGGAGCAGGAGAGGAAGAAGCAGGTTCCCCGCTGAGCAAGTAGCCCAGTACAGGACTGGATCCTAGGGTCCTGCGATCATGACCTCAGCTGAGCTCTCCCTCAGCTGAAGGGAGACACTTAACCAACTGAGCCACTCCAGTGGCCAGTCTTTGAATTTATATTTATTTATTTATTCACTTCTCTTTAAAAAAATTATTTATTTATTTATTTATTTGACAGAGATCACAAGTATTCAGAGAAGCAGGCAGAGGGAGAGGAGGAAGCAGGCTCCCTGCCAAGCAGAGAGCCCGATTCGGGGCTCCATCCCAGGACCCTGGGATCATGACCTGAGCTGAAGGCAGAGGCTTTAACCCACTGAGCCACCCAGGCGCCCCCAGTTTTTGAATTTGTTTAAAAAAAAAAGTTTATTTATTTATTTTTAAAGATTTTATTTATTTATTTGAGAGACAGAGACAGTGAGAGAGAGCATGAGCGAGGAGAAGGTCAGAGGGAGAAGCAGACTCTCCATGGAGCTGGGAGCCCGATGCAGGACTCGATCCCGGAACTCCGGGATCATGACCTGAGCCGAAGGCAGTTGTCCAACCAACTGAGCATGTTGGGCCTGGAGCCTAATTTTTAAAAAAAGTTTTTAAGTAGAAACCTTTTACATCCATCACGGAGCTTGAACTCACAGCCCTGAGATCAAGTGTTGCATGCTTTGCAGACTGAGTTAGCCAAGCGCTTAGTACTGGCTTTTCATGTAAATTGTACTTTTTGGGATTTGCGGTTGTAAGTGTTGAAATTGGTGTCTTGATCTGTGAAGTCCTTTTCTTCTGCTTGACCATAAATACTGGTATATCGAAGGGTATTGTACTGTCTTTGATTCTGTTTTCCCCTTGCTAATGCTAACTGTGCTTCAGATTTTAACTGGTTGTATGCTGATAGTTGTTTTTATACACTTCAGCTGCAGAACTATGCTAGTTAAACACAGTCTATCCAAAACTTATTCATTACATTCTAGCTAAAATTACTTTTCCCTCGTTTTGAGTAATTGTGTAATTATCTATGCCAGAAACTGGCAAATCATCTAGAATTTCTAATTTTTTTTGTCTACTGTAACTAGTACTGCTCCATCATCATGCAGTTATTCACTAATCAATTGATTCTGCCTCTTATTCATCCTCTGTATTTCTTTTATGACTGTCTTAGTTTAGTCTTTTATTTTGTTACTAATAGATCAGCCTTTTAGAGGGACTCTTTAGCATAGGTTTTAAGGGCATGGGGTGTCAGTTCAGACACTGTGGTTTCAGATCTTACCCCACTCCCCCATTTACATTGTCCTGTGACCTTGAGAACATTACCTGATTTCTCTGAAGTTCACTTTCCTCACCTTTCGAGTAGGAATGGTAATTGAACCTACTTTACAGAGGTGTTATGAACACTAACTGAACTAATACATAAAAGTTTCACAATAAATCAATGAAACAAGATGGGATTGGGAGGGAGACAAACCATAAGTAACTCTTAATCTCACAAAACAAACTGAGGGTTGCTGGGGGGAGGGGGGTTGAGAAGAAGGGGGGTGGGGTTATGGACATTGGGAGGGTATGTGCTTTGGTGAGTGCTGTGAAGTGTGTAAACCTGGCGATTCACAGATCTGTACCCCTGGGGATAAAAATAAATGTTTATAAAAAATTAAAAAGTTTCACAATAAATACTAACTGGTCTTATAGTAAAACCTTGTATTAATGTAAATTTAGATAAAATGTGGTCATAATTGTCTCCTGTTCTCAGCACAGTCTGAGAATGACTCAAACAGGCGGTTAAAATTCTTACGGGGTGAGGGCAGAAGTATATGGTAGAGTAAGGTTGGGCTGGGAAATAAGACAAGGGATATGTGGTGGCAGGGAGTCCCTGTGTCCCCAGTAGTCTTGTCAGCCAGGTTTTGTGAATCAAATTGAAAAAAATGGAGGCAGCCAATAGAGTAAATATTCCTAGAACTCCTGGTATTTTAGAACAGTTTTCAAAATATGGTCTTTAGAACACATTTAAGCATGGTACTAAACTACAGTCTTTGGACACTTGTTACTGCCTAGCTAAAAATGTTTGCATAGTTATTTCTCTTTCTAACAGCTTGACGATATTTTATGCAGTTGAATTTGATGCCCTCACCTATTTTTGTAAAGGCAGGATTTCACTTTATTTTTTCATTCATTCATTCTTTCATTCATTTTATTAAAGTAGGCTCCACATCCAGTGTAAAGCCTAGTGTGGAGCTTGAACTCAGAACCCTGAGATCAAGAAGGGAGCTGAGATCAAGAATCAGATGCTTAACTGATTGAGCTAGTCAAGGGCTGCTTACCTTATTATTATTTTTTTTAAAGATTTTATTTATTTATTTGACAGAGAGAGATCACAAGTAGGCAGAGAGGCAGGCAGAGAGAGAGGGAGAAGCAGGCTCCCTTGCCGAGCAGAGAGCCCGATGTGGGGCTCCATCCCAGGACCCTGAGATCATGACCTGGGCCAAAGACAGAGGCTTAACCCACTGAGCCACCCAGGCGCCCCTGCTTACCTTATTTTTAATTAACTTTTTATCTCTTAACTTTCCCTTCATACTGTATTTAGAATGATTCATTCATTCATTCATTTATTTAGGTTTTATTTATTTACTGGACAGAGTGAGAGAGCACAAGCAGGGGGAGCAGCAGAGAGAGAGAGAGGAAGAAGCAGGTTCCCCACTGAGCAGGGGGCCTGATGCGGAACTTGATCCCAGAACCCTGGGATAATGACCTGAGCCGAAGGCAGACCTTAATCATTTAAGCCACTCAGACACCCTTAGAATGATTCTTTTAAAGCTGTAGTTTAATTGTAAGAGAATGTGTTATTGTAGTTTGATATTTTAATTTCATGTTTTTTATCTTCCTAAATTAATACATATCTCTATATATTACTTTTAACTCATGTATATTTAGATATCAACATGTTTTGTTAATGGCTTTGCTGATTATTTTTTTGGCATCTCCTCTCAAGAACATTTTTCCATTGAGGTGCTCGCACTCACAACTCCAAGATCAGGAGTTGTATGCTCTATCGACTGAGCCAGCCAGGGACCCCTAAATATTTTTCCATGTTCTTAAAGTCAGTAGTGGGTTAACCAGTATAAAATTACCAATTTGCAAGTCATAAGTAGTCTAAAATTGGCAGTTTTTTATGGCTAAATTTAATGCTTTATTAGTTCTTGTAGCAAAGAGCTGTATTGGTATGTCTGAAAATTTTATTTGCTTTTACTTTTGAATAGTGATATTATCAGGATATGGATTGCTCAGTTGACTTATTTTCTCTAAAAGCTCTTAAGATATTATCCCTGTTAACTTTTTTTTTTTTTAAACGTTTTATTTATTTATTTGACACAGAGAGAGAGCGCACAAGTAGTCAGAGGGGGAGGAGGAAGTGGGCTCCCCGGTGAGCAGAGAGCCTGGGTTCTCTGAGCTACATTGATTGGAGGATCCTGAGATGATGACCTGAGCCGAAGGCAGAGGCTTAACCCTCTGAGCCACCCAAGTGCCCCAATCCCTGTTATTTTTTTTGCATTGTTATTTTACTAATGAAGTCTGCTGTCAGTGTGATTGTGTTATAGTAACTATCAGTTAAGAGTTTTTCCTCTATCTTTACTATATTTAGGTGTGAATTTATTTTTACTTATTCTGCTCAGGACTTACAGTCTGAAGGCTCATTTCTTCAGTTCTGAAATTCTTAGCCATTATCTTCTTTAAATAGCATCTGTACCTCATTTCCTTCATGAACTTCTAGAACTTTTTTTTTTTAAGATTTTATTATTTTATTTATTTATTTGACAGAAAGATCACAAATAGAGAGGCAGGCAGAGAGGCGGGGTGGAGGAATGGGGGAGGGTGGAGCAGGCTCCCTGCTGAGCAGAGAGCCCAATGTGGGGCTTGATTCCAGGACCCTGAGATCATGACCTGAGCTGAAGGCAGAGGCTTAATCTAACCCTGAGCCACCCAGGCGCCCCTAGAACTTTTATTTAATATGATGCATACTGGAGTTTCTCATTCAGTGCTTCAGCTTTCTTCTCTTTTGTAGTTCCTTTTCTCTTTATCTCTGTGCTGAATATCTGTGTTCTACTTCATTAATTTTCTTTTCAGTTATCTCTTGTTTACTGTTTAACTTGTGTTTTGAGTTTATTCAATACTATATTTTATTTGTCTTTGATCCTTTTTTAGCTCTATTTTCACAGATTGTTTGTCTCTTTAACCCCCTCAACATTGTACATATAAATTTTTGAAGTCTTTTCAGATTGTTTTATTTTCTGTGGGTTAGGTTTTTCTTTTTTGCCTTAATGTGTTTGTTAGCATACTCTAATAGTATTGGGTTTCTTCATGTATTGTAATTTTATTTTATGAGCCTTTTTTTTTTTTTAAAGATTTTATTTATTTATTTGACAGAAAGAGATCACAAGCAGGCAGAGAGAGAGGGGGAAGCAGGCTCCCTGCTGAGCAGAGAGCCCTGTGTAGGGCTTGATCCGGGATATGACCTGAGCCGAAGCTTTAACCCACTGCACCACCCAGGTGCCCCTTTATGAGCCTGTCTTAAGTTGGTGACCTACTTGTGCCCTGGGAAGTGTTCTAATGAGACAATTTTGTGTTGGCAAGGTTCCAGAGAAGCTTCTCTTTCTGTTGTTGAATGAATGTGTGAATTCACCTAAAAAGGAATCCCAGGAAGAGAAGTAGATATGAAGCAAAAATATTAACTT
Organism: Mustela erminea; assembly: GCF_009829155.1. Lineage (NCBI taxonomy): Eukaryota > Metazoa > Chordata > Mammalia > Carnivora > Mustelidae > Mustela > Mustela erminea. Next base: position 11,797,056 of record NC_045623.1, read on the forward strand.
TTGTTTTGTGGACATTTTGTTTGGAGTTCTGAGTTGATTAAAGAAGGGGCTTTATTTTCTGGTACCTTTTTTTTTTTTTTTTAAAGATCTTACTTATTTGTCAGAGAGAGGGAGTGTGATAAGCAGCGGGAGAGGCAAGTGGAGGGTGAAGCAGGCTCCCTGCTCGCTGAACAAGGAGCCTGAATTGGGACTCTATCCCAGGACCCTGGGATCACAACTTGAGCCAAAGGCAGACACTTTGAGGACTGAGCCACCCAGGTGCCCCTCAGGTTCACCTTTTAACCTTTGTCTTTTTTTTCCTGTTCCCAGTAGTGGTACTTACAACTAACCCCATATCAGCTGATACTGGGCCACTTGAGCTTTGAGTTCCCTTTTGTTTCTGGAACTTCAGTTTTGCCTTTGAAGTTGGGGACTCAGTTATATATTTTTCAAAGTACATTTTAATTTTTTATATTTTAGTTATTTCTGTGTTTAGCTATTTCAGGTGGTCTTTCCGTATTTGCTTAGTCATCGTTCTTGAATGGAAGTCCACATCAGTCAACTTATGGAAACTAAATTTCACTTAACACTGTGAAGATAAACTAGTTTGTAGACTTTTGGCCTTATAAAAAGAGTCCACCCCTACTTCCCCCATAATTATGCATTTTAGTAAATTGGCATTTAAAAATAATCTAATAGGCCTGAAATGAGTCTCTTAGAACTTGAAATTTGAAGTAATGAAATACATTCTAGGGATATTATACATAAAGCTGGTCAGTTTGTTTGTCCCTTTAACATTGTACATATAAATTTTTGAAGTCTTTGGCTTTGGCTTTGGCTTTGGAGTTTGGGTTTTAGTTTTGAATAATGATCCAAACTCACCATGACAACCAGCATTCAGTGACTGAGTCCGGAGCACAGTCATCTGATCTATACTAATTATAAGGGTATACTTACTCATAACTCAAATGGAAAATGGCTCTTATTTTCAAAGCAAATATTTATATAAGTTTTAAATTTATTGACTAAATACAGAAATAGATAGCAAAAAGATCCCTGAAGAAGCTTCAGCTCTTTGTTTTGGTGGTGAGATACTTTGGCTGCTGGGTAATCTGTCAGGTTTAAGTCAGCCAAGGAATAGGATTTGCTGATATCTATAGACTTGAATTTATTCCCTCTCATTGGAACTTCTTTTCATGCCTCAAATTTCTGAATTCCAAGCTTGTCTGAAAGTCTTTATGGAAAGTAAGAATCTTTCTCTGAGATGTACCTTTCCACTCCTTGTCTACTCTGGGTTGGGTTTCTTCTACAGTGTTTGTGTTATTTTGCTTCTACATTTCTTAAAATTTCATGTATACTGATTTGTGTGCATTGCTTCTTCCTTTGCCTTAATATTCTTGGATGTTTTTATCTCCAGATTCCTTAATATATTTAGTATGATAATTAGATATGGATGAATTTTTGTTGTCATAACTGTGATGTCTGTGTGAATTGAACCCGGTTTACTGGGTTCAAAAAACAAAGACTTGCATCAAATTATCATTTACACAGGTATAATGATAACTTGATAATGTTGTTTATTGCTCAACAAAAATATTCCTTTATTGAGATGCTGCAAATTCTGAACTTCCTCAATATTTTACGTATGTATATGTGGACATTCTTCTACCTTTTATAACTTTTTTTCATTTGTGAACTTTGCACTTGATATTCTTGGTTTGCCTACTGTTTCTTCCTTTTCTAGTTGAGTTTGGAATCACCCTCAGGCTCAGTGATTAGCAGGATTGATTCAGAAAAACTGTTACTCTCATGGTTGCATTTTATTAGAAGGAGAAAAGAAATAGATTAAAATTAGCAAAGGTGCTTGGTATGAAGCTCAGGAGAAAATAGGTGCAAGCTTCCAGAGGTCTCTTTTCAATGGAGTTGCACAGGGGATGCTTAGTTTTCAAGTTACTATGTCTGACAATATGCAGGAATATTGCCAACCAGGAAAGATTACCTAAACCTCCATGTCTAGGTTTTTATTGGGAAATGTTTATAAAGAGGTGCGCTCTATATAGAACTCACACCACATCCTGAGACTCTAGCCACCCTTACCATTTGGTGTAGCCAAATACAGCATGGCCCAAGGCCACAGGCATACAAAAACTGTCTTATCAGGTAGAATATTCCAAGAGTTAGAGGTCATGTCACAGGAGCCATTCAAGGGTATTGGAGATAGGCCTTCCTTAGGAATGTACAGGATTTGAAGAACTGAGGTCAGCAAACTTTCCTGCACACTAGTAAATGAATGTTAATTTTTCAAGACCATGTTTAAGTGTGATCTGTTCATTGTAAGAAGTTAGTTGCTCCCATAGTTTTATTCCTATAATTATAATTATCTCCTTTGGAGTTTTATTATACTCTGTGTTTCTTGAAAGGTTAGTAACTCAATGCCATCTTATATATCTTTTTCTCCTTTCTCTTTCCCATACTGTTTCTTCCTTTGATTTGAAAATTTATTTTTATGCATTTCCTTTAAGCATCATCTTTGTATGTACTTTGTATTATAAAAACTATGTTTTGTTTTCAAACATATAACTTTGAGTTTATTTTAACAGTGTATATATAATTTGGGAGGGTTTGTGCTGTGGTGAGTACTGTGAATTGTGTAAGACTGTTGAATCACAGACCAGTACCCCCGAAACAAATAATACATTATATGTTAATTTTTAAAAAAGCACACACACAAAAAAACAGTGTATATATCTATTGGGAGACTGATATTCGTACTTTAATTAACTTATTTAGAGAGTGTGTGCACATAAGCAGGGGAGAGGGTGGGGGAGTGGGGCAGAGGGAGAGGGAGAGAGAATCTCAAGCAGGTTCCATGCTTGGCATGGAGCTAGTACAGGGTTCAACCTCATGACCCTGAGATCATGACCTGAGTGGAAATCAAAAGTTGGATGCCCAGTGGACTGAACTACCCAGGTGCCCCCTGATATTCCTACTTTCAGAATGATACTGTATTTAAGTTTCTGTTTTCTGTTGCAGCTTCTATAATTTGTATACTTAAAACTCTTGGGGATTCTGTTTATATCTATGTATGGTGCTTCCTATAATTTTAAGTGGTTATAAACTATCAAAAAATTACATACTAATCTTGAACCCTTTCTTGAAAGTAAGGATTATATCATTTATGCTATATCCTCAGTTTCATGGCTGACATACTAGTTTGCTGTGTTGACTGTTGCTATTTTTTAGTTTTTAACTTCCATAGGTTTATTTCTTCTTATAGGTAGCTAGATCACTAGGAGGTTCAGGCACATAGGATCTTTCTTCCCACATGAAAGTGAATTCAAGTAGTTCTGAACCAAATCAGAATTTATTAGGTGATAGATTGTGTATTTTTATTGCTGCTGTAACAAAATTGCCATTAACTGGGTGGCTTAAAATAAAGCACATTTTAATCTCTTGCTATTGTCAGTTTTACTGGGTTACTGTCAGGATGTCTGCTAAAGTCAAAGTATAGTCAGGTCTGGTTTCTTCTAGAGGCTGTGAGGAGAAAATCCCACTTTCTTGTCTTTTTCAGGTTATAGTGGCCACTTGTATTTCTTAGTTTATTGCTTCATTCCCAAACCATATGACTCCAATCTCTGCTTCCATTGTTAACCCCTTCTCCTTTTTGGTAGCCCAGTCTTCCTCTGTCTCCCTCTTACAAGATGACATTTAGGGCCCATCAAATAATTCAGGATAGCATATTCTCATCTGAAGAGCCTTAATTTAATTGTATCTGCAAAGTCACCTTTGCTCTATAAAGTGACACTGACAAGTTCCAATGATTAAGATCTGAAAATCTTTGGGAGCCATTATTTGACTAACACATTGTAATAAAGCACTTGTAGAGTATAATAAATAAGTAAAATTTTTTTTTTATATATATAAACACGTGTTTGTTTTCTCTTTCTAAATAGCGTATCATTTTCCTCCAATGGAGTGACTCACTGGATTATTTTACTCAGCTCTTAATGTTCATTTCTTTGGTCTTCATATGGGCATCATGCACAATTTCCTTATTTTTTTCCAAGGAATATTTTTTAATATTTTTGTTCTGTGTTGTAGTTGGTGTAATACGGTGCCCAGTATGCCGCCAGGAATGCAGACAGATAGACCTTGTGGATAATTACTTTGTGAAAGATACATCTGAAGCTCCTAGCAGTTCTGATGAGAAGTCAGAACAGGTATGCTTCTCAATTTTTCTTTAAATTCTTATCTTGGTATTAAAATGTAAATAATAAGAAAAATATGTTTGAATAGTTACATGATAATAAGGTAGTTCAGGTATAGTTCTATTTTTCCAATTGAAAATAAAGGCTATTTATTCTGTACTATCATAACTAATTAAATGAGATGAAAAGTACTTAAGAATTTAAATCTTCTGTAAGTTTTTGTGTTCTCAAGACTTAGATTTTTACTCACTTGAATGTTTGATATGGAAGGAATAGAATTTTATTGAAGATAAATGGATAACAAACTAATTTTATTCTAGTCATTTAGTATATTTGAGAGCAGGTCAGTTTTTATTTTGTGGATTTATATTGTGTAAATTTGATGTAGATTACTATTTATTTTCTCTTGTAGGTATGTACTAGTTGTGAAGACAATGCAAGTGCAGTTGGCTTTTGTGTAGAATGTGGAGAGTGGCTATGTAAGACATGTATTGAAGCACATCAAAGAGTAAAATTCACTAAAGATCACTTGATCAGGAAGAAAGAAGATGTCTCAGGTAAGACAGAAGCAGTTTTGTTGATTAATATACTATTAATCTCTCTTACCTCACAGTAATTCTATTTATTCTTCATATGCTTTGGATATCAGTATTAATAAGAATTTAGAAAGTTAGATAAAAATTTTTAGTTTAAAAATATATGTTTTATTTTACTGCAGAATCTGTTGGAGCATCTGGTCAGCGCCCTGTTTTCTGCCCTGTACACAAACAAGAACAATTGAAGCTTTTCTGTGAAACATGTGATAGATTGACATGTAGAGACTGTCAGCTATTGGAACACAAAGAACATAGGTACAGAAGTCATAATTGCTTAACAAGAAATCTTATTGAAATATTTTGTAAAATTAATTATTATTACTTAATCCATAATTTTGTTTGTTAGCATTTTCTTAATTTTATAAATTTCTTAAAGCAAGATATATTTTCAATGAATTATTTAATGGTTTCCACATTCATATATGATTATCTTATGAATATTTGTTAAAAATATGTATCATTACATTTGGGTTTTTAAGAAAGAGGTTGTATTATTTATTTGCTGTGCTTCTGGTTTAGATAAGCTTTTTTTCAAGTATACTATGGTATTTAGGCCCTAGGCTATAATCTAAAAAGGTAATATTCCAGGGGCGCCTGGGTGGCTCAGTGGGTTAAGCCGCTGCCTTCGGCTCAGGTCATGATCTCAGGGTCCTGGGATCGAGTCCCGAATCGGGCTCTCTGCTCAGCAAGGAGCCTGCTTCCCTCTCTCTCTCTCTGCCTGCGTCTTTGCCTACTTGTGATCTCTCTCTGTCAAATAAATAAATAAAATCTTTTAAAAAAATAAAATAAAAAAAATAAAAAGGTAATATTCCAGCAGGAATGGCTGATACACATTTTAACATCAAAGCATAACTATACTGATTTCATGTTAGATATAAACCCCTTGTTTTTCTGCAAACTGTGTGTCTAAGCAAGCATAGTTACTAATTTTTAAATACATAGCTTTCTATTTCAACCCTATTATGTCCTCAGAATTCAATACTGTTCACTTATAATGAGTCTATTATGTTTGAATTCTTCTGGAAATGTACTAAAATTTCTAGTTAGGAGTATAACAGTCCTCCAGAAAATTTTCCAGTTTCTATTAAATTGTATGTAGTTTAAAAGATCGTCTTGCTTACCCATAGTCCGGCCTTTTCTAAAGTGTTGTTACAGTACTTCTGCTGATTTGATGGAAATAGGTTTTATGAATCTCTTGCCAGAAAAGAGTAGTTTAAGTTGTATTAACCACATTTAAATGTGTTTCTTAACTGTAGGATGTCTTAGTGCTTTTAATTCCTTAAGTTCATTGGAATTCGTTAGAATCCTCTTAAAGAGGGAATACATTAGTCCTAATAGCTGACAATTATGCTTTCTTAGTTTGTGTGAGGCACTTTTCTGAATGCTGCATGTTTGTTTAATTCACACCCAACTATCCATGAAGTGTTAGTATTGGTATCATGACTGTTTAAAGGTGAGGGAGCCTACTTACAGAAAGCTTTAGTAATCTGTACAGTCTCACCATAGGTAGCAGAACCTGGGTTTGAACACAGGCGTTTGGATCTATACTAAGCCTGCATGTTCATTGTCTTCCATATGGTATATAGATGCAGACACAGTGTATGGAGTCTCTCAGACTTGACCACATGAAAGTAATGATCTTTGTTCTTTTTTACTGTTCTATAGAACATTTATTTAGAATTGCTACTTTAAACTTTTGTAACCTTAATTTGTTCCCAAATGTTTCGTCTTACCTGCAAGTTGGCTGGTGTTTCACTTGAAGTGACTAATCTTGTAGAGGCCTTCACCTTAGGGCCAAATTTTACCATTGATTGTTTTGTAAAAATCTCAGTTAAGACATTAGATTATCATTCTCACAGCTGCAGTCAGTCAGATATTTGAGCACTTGGGTTACTTACACTTTTTAAATTGTTGGTAAGAAGCAAAAAAGAGAAGGAAGATGGCATCCTTTTCCCCATGAAAGAATCATTTCACTTGTCCTTCCCTCACAGTTTAACTTTCCTTTGCCACTTAGTTTCAGGTCCTAATCATCTCTTCAATGTTTTCTCCCTTTTCTTTAGCTCACCCTATATTTTTTCCAGGATAGACTCTTATAGAACTCATGTCATTGCACTATTTTATTCATTCATTCACTCATTCATTCATTCATTCACTCATTCATTCAGAAATGAATGAGAGGGAGAGTGGGAGAGAGAATCTCAAGCAAATTCCATGCCCAGCCCAGTACAGAGCCCCACATGGGACTTGATCTCATGACCCTGAGATCATAACCTGAGCTGAAATCAAGAGTTGAACACTTAACTGACTAAGCCCCCCAGGTGTCCCTGTCATTGCACTTTAAAACCCTAGGTTCCTATTACTACAACACACTTAGAGTTGATCTCCCTCCTCTGAGTTTTACCTTGTCAAATTCATTCTGTCCATGTTGCTGGCAGGATCATTTTGCTAAAATAGAGTCCCCCCTCACCTCTTCCCCCCCTTTTAAAACACCTTTCAGTGGTTACCCCATCGCTAAAGTTTTGGGTGTTTAATATAGCATACATTATTGAGTCATACTAATCTTTTCTCTTTATCATCTGTACAAAGTTAGGAAACAGCCCACAGACTACCTTCATTTCTGACATCAACTGCAGAGTTTAATAAAAACCCTAATGGGAAAACAGCAAGCAGTTCAGCTCATCAGTATGATTTGTTATTACCATCTCCAGTTTAGAGCCTTCTGAACAGGGTGCTGTCTGTTCACCTTGGAACTGTTATCCATAAACCATTTTGTGTCCCCTCTCTCTTTTAAATTTAAATTTATTAGTTTGTTCAGTTTTGAAGTGTAGTTGACAGCCAGGCAGCTGTTTTTTGGTTCTCAGACAGCTGATCATAGGGTACTGCCCATATGATTCTAGGATTCAGCAACTCCTTGAGTGGTTTTAAAGTTATCATTGGGGGGAAAAGAGGCTATTTGCTCATAAATACAATAAATAACTCTTAGCATCCTGCTGGTCATATGTTACTGAACAAACCCATTTCTGTTTTATACTCTTCTGGGCACTGCCTGCCTGCCTGCCTGCCTGCCTTCCTTTTTTCCTTTTATTTATTTATTTAGTTAGTTAGTTGAGAGAGAGACAACACAAGCAGGGCAAGCAGCAGAGGGAGAGAGAGAAGCAGACTTCCTTTCTAGCAGGGAGCCAGTTGTAGCGTGATCCTAGGATCCTTGATCCTAGGACCCTGAGATCATGACCTGAGCTGAAGGCAGATGCTTAACCGACAGAGCCACCCAGGAGCCCTAGTCACAGCCTTTCTTACTAGACTGTTCCTCTGTTGCCCAGTATGTTGTGTGTTTCATGTTGCAGACTTATATCATGTCCTTCAGTCATAGAGTCAGCCTCAATGCCCAATAGCAAATTACTAATTTTCTCTCAAGTGGTATATATTTTAACATGGTATCCAGAAATTTTCTGGTCCAAAATCTCAATTGTTCCTGCTTAGTGGCATTCACTGGCTTTGCCATAAGCCCTAGTCCACATAAATATGTGTTGTTGACAGTCCCCAAATTATGTCCAACTGTGTATTGTAGGGGCCCAAGAGCATGGGGTGATAGATTAGTTTTTGCATTTGAAACATGGCCTACCTTTGTTCAGGATCCCATTCAAATACAGCCTTCTTTTGGATAGCTGTGTTGATTGGTGCTGTTGATATTCCCAGATGTGGAATATGTGTCCTTCAGAATTCAAATATACCAGCAAACGTTGGGCTTCTTGTTTAATTTTAGGGATAGGTGGCAAAAACAATTTATTTTTCTTGACCTGTGGAATGTCAAGGTTTGCACCTGAGTAGATTATTCCTAAGAATTTTACCAGTTTGGGCAGGTCCTTGGACCTGGTGGATTTATTAACAGCTTCTTTTGGTTATATATGTCCTTCTTATATTTAAGTCTTTATCTTTAGTTTGTGGTATTGTCATGGTATCATCAAGATGTGTATCACTTCTAACCGCTGTGTACCAGTAAGCTGAGGAATTTAAGTAACCCTTCGGCAGTATAGTAAACGTAAATTGGGATCTTTCCATGTGAAGGAAAATTGCTATTGGCTTTTTTGGGGGGATTGAGGCGGAAAAGGAAAAAACATACACAGGATCATTTACTGAGTATCATTCTCTTTTAGCCTGCTATATATTTTTTTCTACTATTGAAATCATATCAGGGACTACTGATGTTACAGGGGCTCTACTTTATTCTAGCTTTATAGCCTACTGTTAGGCTTGATGAGCCATCCATTTTTTTCCACAGGCTACATATACATTGTTATTGTTTAGAGAATTCATTGTTACCAGACTCTGGCTTATTATAATTTATCATTAGAGTGGTAATCTATCACCAGGTATCATATACTGTCTCAAATTAAGTTTTGTGGGCTCAGTTTCATTGGTTCCTGTTTTAGCATGTCTAATCAAGACTGGCCTTTAGATGAATTTATATGCCTTCTGTTTTACAATACCAGTCAGATATAACATCCATTCCAATAATATAGTCACGTGAAGGAGATGTAACCACTTCACAGAAAGTCTGTTCTGACATTCCAACTTTCATCCAAATTTTTGCCTTAATCCTGTTAACTATTGCTTCTCCCAGTCTATCTGTAGCTCCTCATTAGGACTTCTAACATTTTAGAATTATAGTGCAGTGGGCTCTCATGTTAAGGAGTGCCTGAAATGTCTCTTATCCACTCCCTGGCTATGTCACCCACACAAATGCATATTAACTGGGTTCTCCAGTGGGTTGAACCAGAAGACCCTTGCTTCTCCTTCAGTCTTCAATTTGATTAATTTATAGGATAGGGGCGCCTGGGTGGCTCAGTGGATTAAAGCCTCTGCCTTCAGCTCGGGTCACGATCCCAGGATTCTGGGATGGAGCCCCGCATCAGGCTCTCTGCTCAGCAGGGAGCCTGCTTCCTTCTCCCTCTCTGCCTGCCTCTCTGCCTCCTTGTTATTTCTGTCTGTCAAATAAATAAATAAATCTTAAAAAAAAAAAATTTATAGGATAGTTACTCCTGGTAATTCCGGGTCTGGTTTTTTCACTGTCTTCTTTATCCTCTGGCTTTTAAAATTTCTCTAAAATGGGGGTAAATACAGCAGAGCTGTTTAGGGCCCTTTAATGTTGGGGAGCAGCAAAAACTTTCATTGGTCCACCAGACGACCTCTAGTCATGCTACATCAAGATCTTTGTTCCAGCCTCATCAATATCTGCTTTATTCATCCCATTTTTTAATAGCCATCTGAAGATTTTTATCTTGCTGTGTTAAATCCCTTGACTCTCCCATTTGTTTTTTCCTTTTTTCTCAAGAAAATTTCTCTAGTTTTCTTAGCATCTTTAAGGCGCATATTGGGAACCTGAGAAAATAGATATGATAAGGGGTTTTTAGGTTGTTGCTAAATATTGCGGCAGTAAGGTTACATGGGGTGGCCATGTGAAAGAGTCCCCCTTAATCACAGTGTTTACTATAACCTCAGTAAGAATCATACTCAGTAGGTGAATATCCTATTTTTCATAATGCTAATCCAATATGCCTAGCATAAGAAATGTTTGGGGGAATCTCCACATTTATAGGAGTACAGTCCTTTTCCTGTATTTCAGGGTCAGCAAATTTTATGGGATCATTTATCTAGTCTACTAGGTTAGTTGTCCACTTGGGAATGACCTCCTGTGAGTCTGAATTATGGATAGCCATTTTTGGTTGTTCACTACTGAGTTGTGTGTCCCAGCTCAAACTTTGATCTCTTCTGTTTTGCATCATTCAGAATCAATGGTACTGCTTCCAGATAGTCATTCTCACAGTATTTTAGTATAGGTTTCCTTCCAGAAACATTGATCTACAAAATGAGACATTCCTTTGGACTGTACTCTTTGATTTTACTAGTTTCTTTTGTCTTTTCCTCAGTTGGACTACATTCTGTGACCAGAGGTCATTGAGGTAGTCTCTGTTTTCCCAGAGTACTTTTTCCCTTTGGAGTGACCCTGAGGCTAGAAGTGGCCATAGTTCAGACTAGCTGAAGCCTAAGCTTTGCCCAATGTCAGTATCTGTCCCAACACACTTCATTTTAGCTGCTGCAGAATCAATAACCAAATGATTGTATAACTAACTTGTTTCTTACTGGTTTGCATTTCCTTTTTTTCCATGGAGTCAGTTTTAGGGAGTTGGGTCTACGTTTCTAAATTCCACTGATAACTTACCTCTAGGAACTTTAGCTGTAGTTTTAGACCATGAATGACTAGGTAGTCATCCAGGAATCAAAGGTTCATAAACCCCTGTTTTCTCATCCTTCCTCTTCCCAAACCTCATATTTCAGTGAGTAAGGATCATTCTAATGACTCCCATTTCTGATACCAACTATGAAGTTAGAGAATAATGCACAAGTGCCCCCTCACTTTTGACACCCAAGTGCGGAATTTGAGGAGCACCCAAACCACTTTTTTTTGGAGAGAGAGCACACGCAAGTGTGTGCATGCACAGGGGGAAGTGCAGAGGAGAGAGAGAGAGACAATACCAAGCAGGTTCCATACTCAGCATGGAGCCCAACGCAACTATCTCAGCAACCCTGAGATCATGACCTTAGCTGAACTCAGCAGTTGGACATTTAAACAGCTGAGCCACCCAGGTGCCCGCCAAACCACCCTTCTGACACCTGTTGTAAATTGAGGATTTCCTGAGTCTACTGTCAGGTTCGGTAATTTGCTTGAACTCACTGGAAGTTGTTATACCGAAAGGATAGTGTAGGGATACAGATTAAAATCATTCAAGGAAAGATGTATGGTGCAAAGTCTAGGAGTGTTCCAAGTGTGGAGGTTCCGGTTGTCTTCTCTCAGTGGAATCGTGGACATAATTAACTCTTCCCAACAATGATATGTTACAGTATACATGGAATACTGCCAACCAAGGGGGCTCGTCTGACCCTGGGTGTCTAGAATTATAAATATAAAATTTGTGATGTAAGTTTATAAAATTTATAAAAATTGGAGCTTTGTCATATAGAACAGATTTCACTCTCAGTGTGACTGACTTATCTTTAGCCCCTCCTGAGGTTGAGCTTGTTCTGGGTGACGTAAAGCTCCCACTATATACCCTATCTTTAGCATGTAGGCCAAAGTGCCAGATAAAGTATTTTATAAGGTAGTACATTTCAGTACTCCTAATAACTGAGACAAAACCCCAACTCCTATTTGTTAAGGTTAACTCATTATTACACAGTTTGTTAACTCCTACTTGTGCTCTTAACAGTAGCAAATCCTGTTTTAAACTCTCTGCCTTTACAAATGCTTTTTCTTAACTTATAAAACACGTTCCTTATCTGTCAGAAATAGTTATCCTTCGGGACGCCTGGGTGGCTCAGTGGGTTAAGCCGCTGCCTTCGGCTCAGGTCATGATCTCAGGGTCCTGGGATCGAGTCCCGCATCGGGCTCTCTGCTCAGCAGGGACCCTGCTTCCCCCTCTCTCTCTGCCTGCCTCTCCATCTACTTGTGATTTCTCTCTGTCAAATAAATAAAATCTTAAAAAAAAAAAAAATAGTTATCCTTAAAAAGTCTTTAAAAAAAAAAAATCTTCTCAAGGGGCACCTGGGTGGCTCAGTGGGTTAAGCCTCTGCCTTCGGCTCAGGTCATGATCTCAGGGTCCTGAGGATCAAGCCCCGCATCGGCCTCTCTGCTCAGCAGGGATCCTGCTTCCCCCTCTCTGTCTGCCTACTTGTGATCTCTGTCTGTTAAATAAATAAATAAAATCTTAAAAAAAAAAAAAAAAAGAACTATTTACCCCTAAAACTAGTCACCAACAGTTTTGCTTCATCTTTCCCACTCGTTTTCCCTACCTGGACTTTAAGGTCTTTTACGACTGATTCTTCAGGGGTCTCAATTTTCTGTATGTTTATTGATCAAGTCAGGTTTCCCATCTCCTCTTGACTCAGTTATGTGATTGTGATAATTTATAGTTTCTTAGAAAATTACCTATTCAGTAGAAATTTTAAAAATATTCAGTTAGAATTAAATACCATTTTAAGATTTGACAAAAATCTCTGGTTCTATCTCTTGTTCATAATGTTGTATAGTTGAGTTTATTTTCTTTTTCTTTATTAGCCTGGCCATAGATTTGAGTATTTTATTGATTATTTGAGTGATGCAGTTCTTAAAGTCACTTATTCTGTTCTTTAAAATTTTTCTAATTCTCAGAGCTCTCTTACATCTTTATTCTTCCTTAGTTCGGTTTTGTTGTACTTTTCTTAGATTCTTACATGGAATCTTTAGTTTATCAAAAAGATTTAATCTCATTCCATAATCATTATTGACTCATACAGTCTGTAATTGTAGTTTTGGGTCCTCTCTACCCTGTTTGAAAAATAATTGCTTCATATTCTAGTGATAAAGATGAACTCTGATGTGTGTATGCCTGTGTATTTTTTTTTTTTTTTAAGATTTATTTATTTGTCAGAGAGAGAGTGAGCGAGAGCGAGCACAGGCAGACACAGTGCAGAGCACAGGCAGTCAGAGGGAGAAGCAGACTCCCTGCGGGGCAAGGAGCCCAATGTGGGACTCGATCCCAGGACGCTGGGATCATGACCTGAGCCGAAGGCAGCTGCTTAACCAACTGAGCCACCCAGGTGTCCCCTGTGTATCTTTTTTAATAAAAAGATTTATTTTAGAGAGAGCGAATGTGCACTTGAGTGAGGGTATGGGCAAAGGGAGAGAAACCCAAACGACTCCCTGCTGAACATGGAGCCTCATGTGGGGCTCAGTCTTATAACGCTGAGATTATGACCTGAGCCAAAATGAGTGGGGTGCTTAACCAATTGGGGCACCCAGGCACGCCATTTATATATATGTATACATATATATATATACACACGCACTTATATATACACACTTATATATACACACTTTTTTGAGTGGGAGAGAGCATGCACCCAAGTATACATATATGTATATAATGGTATATACATATATGTATATACATACATATATGTATACCATTATATACATATATGTATACTTGGGTGCATGCTCTCTCCCACTCTTAAAACATATATATATGTATACATATACATATATATATATATTATTTTTTTAAGGGTGGGAGAGAGCATGCACCCAAGTATAGGGGAGAGGGCAGAAAGATAGAATCTTAAGCAGACTCTGGAGCTCGATCTCATGATCTGAGTTCATGATCTGAGTCAAAAATCAAGAGTCGGACACTTAATTACTCAACTACCAGGTGCCTCTGTGCATCTTTTAAATGCAGAAAGTGTAGTACCAACTTTAGAAGCTGGCTATAGGGATTGAATGAGAATTTTACCTGTAAAGTGCTTAGCATAGTAAGTACTCAGTATCAGTTAAGCTATTAGTACTAACATTGTGACCTGTATTTTCTTTTTTCTCTCATTTTATAAACATTGTATTGAAGTCTTTGGTGCTAATGTCTTTAATCTTTATGGCCTTGGAAGTTCTCAAAAAGAAAACAACTATAGAACTTTATGAAATTTTGTACAGTTTTGAACATTACATGGTTTCTAGCTCTACCATGGGGTTATCTCATTTCCCTCTATAATTCTGTTTGCAGTTAATGAATAAAATAAGTATAGACTTAAAAAAAAATGAAAATGAGAGAAGAGACACTAAGGGATATTTTAGTGAATTTTTCAAAAGCTGGGAAATGGATTGAGTATATGGTGGATCTGATGATAATTGACCTAGTAGGTTGAATGAATAACAACCCAAGGGCCAGCAAAGGAGATATATAAAGGAAGCTATGTGATTTAATTCCTAGACACCTATAGATCAGGATTTAGAGATGATAGGTATCATAGAATTTGGGCTTACTCTCTTTGGTGATACTAGGTCTAGATGGAGAGTGGGGATGAGGTAAATGGCTGACGTTGGGGAGGTTAAATGAAGTCTGCATTAAACTGTGGGCTCTTTACTTTCCCTGACTTGCTTCTACATTGCCAGTGGTGACTGTTTTTTTGTTTTGTTTTGTTTTTTAATTATTCCTTGCTATCCTCCTCTCTGGAATTAGAGAGGTCTTTTCATTCTCTGGAGAAAGTGATCAGAAGAGACCTCTAAATGTTGACATTTGGGGTTCATTTCTAATTAAGAAGATTGCCTTACGTGAAGCCTATCAGTTCATAGTTCTGTTCTCACACATGACTCTAAGCAATTTTTTAAAAAAATGTATTTCAGTGTCAATGGATGAAAGGATCATCTGACACTTGAATAGAGCCACCCTCATGTACCATATGCCGTACATTGTGGGCTATGTTGAGAATTCTTAACTCTTCCCACTCTTGTCTGCTTCACATGTAGAGACTGAAAAAGCTAAATATTTCCTTTCTCAGCATTTCTGGCATCTGACCCCAGGTTTATGCCCATAAAATGTAAATGGAATTCTGCTTAGTTTGTGATTTTTAAAAGGGACAAATGTTGCTGTTATCAGCTTTTTTCCATCTTTTTCCTTCCTTGAATTAGGATGTAATGCCTGGTACTGTGACACCATTATATGTTCATGAAGGTAAAGCCAAGATCATCTCAGAGACTGTCGCTTTGATGTTGTTCAGCTAGCACCATTAGCTACATCTGGTCTTATTACATGTGTCTTTATTAGTCACTGCAGCTGTACACATTTCTGATTGACACAGCCACCCACATGAAAGAGACTGAAACACTGAATAAGAGGGCCATGAAGGGCATAAGATAATATAGGAACAAAAGGAAATGTAAAATCAAACAAAATTTTGACATCCTTAAAAATATGATAAGCTATTAGTCACAAAGTAAGGATAGAATCTTTGATAAAGAAATCATTAAGAAAGAGTTCTTAGAAGCATGATAGCTGAAATAAAAAATTAATAGGTTTTGTAGATAAATTAGTCTCCTAAACTCTAGTTAGAAAATAGAGCAAAAAGAGAAAGGACAGATAAGAAAATGACAAGATACCAAGAGCCAGCAATACAAATTATAGAAAAAGAAGTGATCAGATAAGTAATCCAAGAAACTCTCCTAAGAACCTAGAGTTGCCATCTGAAAAGACCTATTATTTGATTAAAAAAAATCCATAAAAAAGTATATCTCACCATAAAATGACTGTATGCTTTGGATTAAAATGAAGATCAGCAAAATTTCCAAAGTAGGCAACATGTAATGAAATGGGAGTCTAAATAGGATCCTTAAAAATAGCAATACCAGGAGACAAGATGGAACAGTGATTTAAGAAGTTGGGAGCTGAGAGGGAAAGATTTTCAATAGATATCTGTAGCTAATAGCTAGATTTCTATAGCTAAATTGTTAGTATTTTTTCAAGATTAAAAAAAATTTTTTTAAGTAATCTACCCCCAACGTGGGGCTCAAATTCATAACCCCAAGATCAGGAGTCACTCCACTGACTGAGCCAGCCTGGTGCCCCTTCTGTAGCTAAATTATTAATGTGAAAGTAAGATGTAGACATTTTTCAGCATGCAAGGACTCAGAAACTGCCTCCCATGCACCTCTTTCTGGAGCACTATTAGAGAATGTGATCCACAAAAATGTCAGTCAGCCAGAGAGTACATGATGAATTGTGAATGTCATTCTGGGCAACAACTCTACAGTAGCTAGTTTAACTGAAGCATTAAGACTGAGGATATCTCCAGGAAAAAAAATTTAAAAATGGAACCACTTCTAATAAATTTGGTATTGTTAGATCATTTGAAAAATAATATTGACAGATTTTTGACTTATCAGTTGGAACATGAGATTCATTAGGGATTGGTGAATTGAAAATTAAAAGAAAACAGAGGGCATTCATTAATTTAAAAAAAAAAGTCTATAAAGAAAAGAAGTTGGCTTATCACTGGCCAATATTTACTTATTCATTTATTCAGCAAATAATTGCATGCCTGCTGAGTGCTATGCATGGTATATTTCATTGAGCAAATTAAACTCATTGTCCATAAGGACCTAATTTTTCATAAGAGTCAAGCAAGTAGTAAATATATCAGATGCTGATTGTTACAGAGAAAAATAAAAGCTGGGAAGTTAGGACAAGGTATGTGGATGTGAGTGTTTTTATTTTAAATAGGATAGTTTCAAAAGGTTTCCATGATGAGGTAGACCTTGAGTAGAGACTGAAGGAAGAATGGGAGCAACCCTGCTTAAACTTGGCAAGCCAGGGAGCGTGTTTCAGATAGAGAAAGCAACTGGCAAGGGCCAGAGATCTTAGCATACTTGACTTCCTTAAGGAGCTACATGTCTGAATGGAATGAACAAGGGGAAGACTGGTATCGGGTGAGGTTAGAGAGGCAGAGAGGGCCAACTTACTGAGTGCTTTGTAGGCCATTTTAAGAATGCTGGCTTTTAGTCTGAGTAAGACACTCAAGCCTCGAGTAGCAGAATAATCAGTAGTGACTGATTATTGTCTTCAAATGATCTTGCTATCTGTATTGAAGAGAGAGTAAAGGGGCACAAAGATAGAATTAGGAGATTAGTTAGGCTGTTTTCAGTAATTTAGACAAGATAGGGGTGGTGTAGACTACAGTGCTAACATTGGAGATAATAAGATGTAATCAAGTTCTACGAATGCTTGGAATTTGGATTTAATACCTGAAATTGTGATGTATGGGTCTGCTGATGTATGAGTTGTATGAGTTGGAGGGGCAAAACTAACACCTAGAGTTTTGGCTTTCAGGTTACTAAGAGTAAGTAGAAGGATAGGATTGAATTTACTGAAGTGGAAAAGACTACTGTGTTTGTTAGGTGTTTTTAGGGAATTGGTAGTCAGGTTTTGGGGATACTAAATTTGAGATATTAAAATAATGTAAACACCAACTATTTTTTAAAGATTCTATTTATTTATTGAACAGAGAGAGAGAGATTATTTTAGGCAGGCCTAAAAAAATCAACATTTATATTACCATCTCCCCTACTTCTATCATGCCCAGTCTAATTTTATCATTAAAATAGTTGGTGTTGGGGCGCCTGGGTGGCTCAGTGGGCTAAGCCTCTGCCTTCAGCTCAGGTCATGGTCTCAGGGTCCTGGGATTGAGCCCTGCATCGGACTCCGCTCAGCGGGGAGCCTGCTTCTCCCTGTCTCTCTGCCTGCCTCTCTGCCTACTTGTGATTCGTGTGTCTCTGTCAGATAAATAAAATCTTTAAAAATTTTTTTCTTCTCCATTAACAGATTATAAGAGGAAGCCCCAGACCCACCCTTCTTCACCACCATTTGTACCTCTCCATCATTATTTGTTTTCAACTTACTAGGACTGGGCGCCTGGGTGGCTCAGAGAGCTAAGCCTCTGCCTTCGGCTTAGGTCATCATCTCAGGGTCCTGGGATCGAGTCCCTCATTGCGCTCCCTGCTTAGCAGGGAGCCTGCTTCCCCCTCTCTCTCTGCCTGCCTCTCTGCCTACTTGTGCTCTCTCTATCAAATAAGTAAATAAAATCTTAAAAAAAAAAATAAACTTACTAGAAATAACATTACCATGTTCTTTATCCCTGTTAGTCTCCTAAAAAAAGCCCCGCATTCCCAGGTTTCCCCTCATCTGGCATAATTTAATTCCCATAAGGCTGTGCATATGACAGGTATATCTCTCTTGCCACTGTGTTCTCTGGGATTAATGGTTTGTCATCACCAGCATCTCTTTATTCTCAATCTCTTTTTAGATCTTTTCTGTGCTTTCTCTGCTATAGTGGAAACAGAGCTTGAGGACATTGCTTCCCCTGCAGCCCTCTTAACTGGTGGCTATTTTTACTTTGATATTTCATGTATCACTGGACCTTGAGGTATATAGCTATAGAACATTCTTTCTTCCTTCCTCCCTAAAATCTAAATTTTAATCTTATGTCATCATTGCTATTCCTCATTTGGTGCTGTCATATAAAAACCCATGGGTCATTTGACTCATCCCTTAAACAGTTTCTAACTCAGAGGTCATCTATATAGATACTACTCTTGTCTTAATTCCTGGCAGTTTTAATATATGCATATTTGACTCTTCAGATATTCTAGTCTTTGTTCTTTGAACTCCTTTCTAAAATTTGTGTCCTTTACATTGTCAGTCACATCCATGATTGTACGCTAGACTTGGCATTTCCAGTAATTATATTCAGTTTCATGTATTCTTCTCTGTGACCACATCTCATTATTCTGTCCCATTCTGCTTAGTGTCAGATTTCCAGTGACTTTTATTTTAATCCATTGATAGTACTATTTTTTTCACTTTACCTCATTCCTTTATGTTCTCACTTAATCCTTTTCCAGTTTAACTTCAGGTTAATCATTTTTACTCCCTCCCTTGACTCTTGTATCCTACTTGGTTGGGGTCTCTAGGTTAAACCACAGTCTTGATTAAACTTCCCTTCCATCATGCTTTGCTTATGCAGCTGAGCATCATGGGAGGAAAAAACCCACGACACCAACTGGTCTTATTCTCAGTTCATGATCACTTACCTCAAATAGACTCTTAATGTTACCTGGCTGTCATACTATGTATTAATTCTGTTTTCTGTCAACATTCCATCATCCATCATCACCCCCAGATATTGGCAGTGCTTCCTACTTCATTGAGAAAACTGAAACAATACAAAGAGAGCTTCTGCAGACGTACTCCATCACATCTTGTCTTTGAAGCAGTTGTACCCACATTTTTCATTTCTCTGTTACCTTAGTTGAATTTTCTTCTTCTATGAAGCCAGTTTCTCTGCTTACACACGTAGAGATTCCATCTCATCTCCTACAGCCAAGGAAATTGCTTCAGCAGTTTGGCTTTCTCTGCTGATGTCAGTTTTTCACTCTAGCAATATTCCCTCTAGTATTTTACTTTATTGTTTTTTTTTTTAAGATTTTATTTATTTATTTATTTGCTGAGCAGAGAGCCTGATGTGGGGCTTGATCCCAGGACCCTGAGATCATGACCTGAGCCGAAGGCAGAGGCTTAACCCACTGAGCCACCCAGGTGCCCCCGCTCTGGGATTTTAATATTCCGCTATTTTTTCTTACATCTTTAAAAAATAAAAGAAAATGTAAAACTTTAATTCACTTTCCCTGTGGGGAGCTCTCCCCATTCCTCTTTGCAGCAAAATATTTTGAAAGGATTGCTTATAATCATGGTCTCCTAATTTCTCCTGTCCCCTTCTCTCTATCAACATTTTACCAACATTTTTCTTTTCAAGGTCACCAGTAACCATTGCATTACTAAATCTAGAGGTCATTGCTTGGTCATCATCTTAATACTTAACACATCTGCAACATTTGACATAGTTGATCATTCCCTTAATACATGTCATTTATTTGGCTACCAAGAGACCACATTCTTTCAGTTTTCCTCCTACTACACTGGTTACTTTTCAGTTTCATTTGCTCATTTTCCTTCATCTCTTAATGTTGGATGTGCCAGGCATTACTTCATTATCTGCAGTTACAGATTTATGGCTTTAAATACCATCCATATGCTGATGATGTCCAGATTTCTATTTCTAGCTCAGTACTCTCTCCTGAACTTTCAGATTTGTCTATTCTATAAACTATAACATCTCTTCTTGAGTGTCGACTTTCTCAAATATAATATATCCAAAATAGAACTGATCACTTACTCCAGATCTTTTCTTACTGGCAGCCTTGCCCTATCCCAGTTTGTGGCAGTTGCATTTTTTCCATTGCATAAGCCAGAAATCTTGGCACTGTCCTTGATTCCACTGTTTTCTCATAACCAAACTCAAACTTATCCGAACATCTTTTTGGCTCCCTCTTCAATATCTATCCCTGAATCTCAAAATTTCTTACTATCTCATTGCTGTTAGCTCCGTTTCTACTAGGCTGGTCTCAGACACCATCATTTCTGGCCTGGATGACTGCAGTTGTCTCCTCAGTCATCCTCGTACTTGTAATGTTGCCCTCCTTCAGTTTATTCTTAACTACTAGAACAGTCTCATGTCATAGTCACTCCCTGCTCAAAACCTTGCAGTGGCTCTCCACTTTTGTCAGAGTAAAAGATTCCTTATAGTGGCCTGTATGCTTGTATTTCATCTACTGCTCTTCTCCCCACTCAGTCTGGCTTCTGTTGTTTCTAAAACATGGCAGAGATAATGTTGCCTCCCTGTTTTCTCTATCTGGGAGAACTGGTCTACTTATTTGCATAGCGAACTTCCATTTATCCATCAAATCTGCTTAATATAACTGTCAGTGATCTACTCGGATCACTGTATTTAAAATTGCAATTTGTCCCTTTACCCCAATCCTGTCCTGTTTTAGTTTTTTTTTTTTTTTTTATTGCACTTATCACTTTCTAAACATGTTCTGTAACTTAAAACTAATTTTTTGTGTTCCTCTCATTAGAATATAAGCTTCATGAAGATCGGTGTCTGTTTTGTTCACTGTGTCCCAAGAGCCTAGAACGGTATTTGACACACATTTAGACATTTCGTCTACTCAACAGATACTTATTAATTTAGATATAGGAAAAAAAGAGTTGACAGGCCTGCCTATGTATAGGAGTTGTCATTTATATGTGTGTATTTTCACAGAAGTCAGTTTTTAATTTTTTAAATAGTTGAGGGCTGCTTGTTCTACTTCTTAATTAGAGGCCCTTGTTCTTCTTTTTAATATGTAAGTAATTTCTACACCCAGTGTGGGGTTTGAACTTAAAACTCTGAGATCAAGAGTCACATACTCTTTTTCCTGAGCCAGTTAGGTGCCCCATGGAGGTCCTAGCCTTTTTTTTTTTTTTTAAACATTTTATTTATTTGTTTGATAGAGTTCACAAGTAGGCAGAGAGGCGGGCAGAGAGAGTGGGGAAGCAGGCTCCTTCCTGAGCAGAGAGCCCGATGCAGTAGATTTCCCACTGAGCAGGGAGCCCAATGTGGGGCTTGATCCCAGGACCCTGAGATCATGACCTGAGCTAAAGGTGTTTAACTGACTGACCTGAGATGCTTAACTGACTGAGCCATCCAGGCACCCTAATCCTATTACATTTAAGGTAATTATTGATATGGTTTAAGCTTACCATTTAGTTTTGTTTTTATTTTTCTTTTCTGTGTTTTTTTTTATCCCTGCCATGTTTCAACTTAATAAAACCGTTTTTGGTATTTGATTTTTACATTCACTTTTAGCTTTTTAAGCTCTAATTCTATTATTTTTTTTTAAAGATTTTATTTGAGAGAACACATGAGTGAGTATGAGTGAGAGTGTAGGGGAAGGGAGAAGCAGACTCCCCACTGAGCAGAGAACCTGACTGGGGCTCAATCCCAGGACCCTGGAGATATGACTTGAGGTGAAGGCAGATGGCCAACCATCTGAGCCATCCAGGCACCCCAGTTCTGTTATTTTTAATGATTGCTCTAGGGCTAATGATATGCAGTTTAACTTAAGGCCTTCTTAAAAGTCTTGTACTATTTCCTGCATTATGAATACGGTAAACTTACAAAAGGATAATTCAGTTTATCAAACCCTTATTCCTTTATACTAAGCCGTATCATTTATTCATACATGCCCTTTAAATTTAACATTATAGTGCTTTCTTTAAAAAAAAATAGCTGTCTTTGGGGCATCTGGGTATCTTGGCTCAGGTCATGATCTCAGGGCTGTGAGATCAGCCCCACACTAGGCTCTGTGCTGAGCGTGGAGCCTGCTTGGGATTCTCTCTTGGGGGCTCAATCCCAAGACCCTGAGATCATGACCTAGGCCGAAGGTAGAGGCTTAACCCATTGAGCCACCTAGGCGCCCCCAAGTATAGTTTTTTCTTTTAAGGTGTGACCTTTCTGGTTTCTCAGGTAGATGTCTGGGGAAGTGGATAAGGTCTTTTCCTCCACTAGCTCAGCTAGAACTCTGTCTCCTGGAACTGCTTGGCCTCTAGTTTCTCTATTCTACCGTCAACTTCATAGCAGCTGCTCTCTGTTAAGCCTTGTGTAATCTTGTGCTGTGCATATATAGCCCAGATACTGGCTGAGGAATTCTGAGGAATTCATTGATTCTGTGTCTTTCTTTCCCTCCATTTCCCCCACATCCCATCCTCACCCTGCATAGCTACCTCGATTCTAGTGCCCTGTTCATGGATTCTGGCTCTTCAGTAGTCCCAGACTTTTACCATGGCCTCCTCAGCTCAAAGAGACTTCTCAGCTCTGTGTGGTCTCCAGTTCTCTGTGCCAGCTATCACCAAATTATCTATAGACAGAGAGGCAGGATAGTGGTGGGGCTCTCTGAAGGATTGCAGAATTTCTCAGCGTGTAGTCTAATGACTAAATACAGTTATCACATATTTCTGTCTTACTTCATAGTTCTCGTGGCAGGGATAGCCTGGTACAACTTATTCTTCACGGCTGAGAGTGGATGGCACCTTTGTTCTACCTTCATTTTTTTTTTTTTTAAAGATTTTATTTATTTATTTGACAGACAGAGATTACAAGTAGGTAGAGAGGCAGGCAGAGAGAGAGAGAGGAGGAAGCAGGCTCCCTGCTGAGCAGAGAGCCCCATGCGGGACTCGATCCCAGGACCCTGAGATCATGACCCGAGCTGAAGGCAGAGGCTTAACCCACTGAGCCACCCAGGCGCCCTCATTTTTTTTTTTTTTAAGATTTTATTTATTTATTTATTTGACAGAGATCACAAGTAGGCGGAAAGAGAGAGGAGGAAGCAGACTCCCCACTGAGCAGAGAGCCCGATGCAGGGCTTGATCCCAGGACCCTGGGATCATGGCCTGAGCCGAAGGTAGAGGCTTTAACCAACTGAGCCACCCAGGCGCCCCTACCTTAATGTTTTTTTAATCCCTGATTGAAGTTTTGTGTATAGTTGGGTGTTTATAGATTTTTAGGATCATTATGGTGTAAGAGAGTGTACTTAAAATATAATGTCAGACATTTTTGTTAAAGAGCAAGATAGTTTATAATGGAAGTCACTTAAATGGACCCATGTAAGTGAAATTTCTCTAAAATACTTTCCTGAGAAGTAACTTTTCTTGTATTAGACTTTTATAAAATGGATATATGGGTGGATAGATAGATTAATAAGCTTTAGAGCAGATATTTTTCTTTTCAATCCTAGATGTAGAGCTACCTAGAGAGCTTTAAAAAAAATGCTGATACCTTAGTCCTACTCCAGACTGGTTAGATAAGAATTTTACATTACAGTCAGGTATCAAAATTTGTTTACAGTATTTTACAAATACTGGTAAATCGCTGGTTGTTATTCAGTGAAGGTTGATAACCTCTACTTAGGAAGAACGTTTGCCAAACTCATTTTTTTTTCTGTAAACTCTTGCAAAGTTACAGACGCCTTTCAGATAAAATCCACAAATTGCCAGTAAAAATGACATATAAATTCATATGTACCATCAGTTTTCCAGGGAACTAGATTCAGAAGTATGGTGACAAATCAAGATTTTCTAAGTGTGTTGTTTGCTTGCTTCCTCTCCTCTCCTCTCCTCTCTTCTCCTCTCCTCTTTCTTAACTTCTTTGTAGTAGGCTCCATGCCTAGTGTGGAGCCCAGTGAGTGGCTTGAACTCACAACCCTGAGGTCAAGGCCTGAGCTCAGTTGTTGGACATTTAACCAACTGAGCTACTCAGGTGCCCCCAAGTATTTTGTTTTCATCTGGTACATTGATTGTTAGAAAAAGCAGCTTGTTTCAATACTTAGTATTCATTCAGCTCTTTTGTTTAGTAGATGTTTGAAGGCCATGCTGGATGATGACTATACAATAATAAAAACAACTGACTGTCCTTTCTGTCTTGAGTCTATATGAGTTTTGAGATTGAGTGTATGGTTCAGTTGTAGTTCAGTTCAATGAGTAACTCCAAAATAGAGTTAATTCCTTTTGATTTTGCTGAAAAAAAGTTATTGATTTTAGTATTCTAGTTTGTGTGCCTGTCAGATTATCTGAGGAACTTGTAAGTCTCAGATTCACCTACCTAGCAGAATGATTGCTTATGACTAGAAAGAGAATTGGGTGTGGCTAACAGTTAGCTTGAATGACAGGAATATCAGGAGAGAAGATTTGAGAAAGAAGCATTCAGAGTAATCAGTTATTTAGTAGAGGGACAGGTTCGTTGAGCTGTGTGTTGGTCAAAATGGTAATTGCTGAATTATTATAAGAATAAAAACTCTGTTGGTTGGTCATTTTCCTTTGCAGCAATGTAGACATGCCTCTCATTTTATGATTCATCTGTGATTTCTGCATGGCTGGTTCTGTTCTTTGAGATCTCGGTGCAAACTCATCAGGAACCCTTTTCTGGGTTTCTGATCTAGAATTTTTTGCTACTTGTGTCTTCTCTATCATGTAACTCTACTTAAATTTTTTTTTCTCCTTAATTAGAATGTAAGGAAAGGAAGAAAAAGACCCTATTTTGTTTTGTTTACTGTGATATCCCTACTCTTTGAATACTTCCTGGCAAATAGAAGAATTCATTGCCTGTCACTAATGACTGCATACTTACAAGTTTTAAAATCACAAGACAGTATCATATATATCTAAAAGTACAGTGTAAGGAATGACTAAAATATCTAGCAAATCAGGGTTTTGGTTTATTTTTTGACCTTACCACTTGATAAATGGAAGTGTTAGATATTTCTTTTAGTTCTGTGAAAAAAATTACTGAGACACTAAATGGCATCATGATTCAAGAAAGTTTGGGAACCTCTTGGCTATATATAGTTTATCCATTGCTTTATTTTTACTTATTTTTGAAAGTTTTTATTGTTAAGTAATCTCTGCATCCACTGCAGGGCTTGAACTCATAACCCCAAGATCAGGAGTAATATGCTGTACTGACTGAGCCACCCAGGCATCCTTTATCCATTGTTTTATTGACAGTAGTGGGTTGTTTCTACTTTTGGCTACTATTAAAAAAATAAGATTTCTTTACATCTCTAGGGATACATGTACATATGTTTCTCTAGGATATGTATTTTGGGCAGGAATTTTTAAAAAATTCTTCTTATTATTATTATTCATGTTTTTTTATTTTAAATTGGTTCCACACCCAAGATGGGGCTTGAACACACAACCCTGAGATCAAGAGTTACATGCTCTACCACCTGACTAAGCCAGCCAGTCAAGAACCCCATTTGGCTAGGAATTCTTCGGTTGTATTTATTTTTTAACTATAAACTCCAGTTTTCTATATCTTCTTGTTCAGTTTTGTAGCATTACATTTTTCTATAAGTTTGTCCATTTTACCTAGATTCTCAGATTTCTATTTTAGATTTTCAAATTTTTTAATACAAGGTTTCATTAATATCTTTTTAAATTAATACCTTTTTAATGTCTTAAGAGCTGTATGATGGTGACCTCTTTTTAATCCCTGATATTAGTTATTTGTGCCTTCTATGTTTTTCTTAATCAGTCTTTTATAGATTTGTCAATATTAGCTTTTAAAAAAAACAACTTTTGGGTTGTTGATTCCCACTAAATTGTATTTTTCCCACATTATTTTGTGTATTCATCTTAATTCCTTTTACCTTCTTTAGGTTTATTGTTTGTTTGTTTATGTGAGAGGTTGAGTGTGCATGAGCAGGGAGGGGGCGGGAGTGGGGAGGAGAGGGAGAGAGAGAATTTTAAGCAGGCTCCACGCTCATCCCAGCAGAATCTGACCAAGGGCTCAGTCTCATGACCTGAGCCGAAATCAAGAGGCAGGCACTTAACCCACGAGCCACCCATGTGCCCTGTCTGTTCTGTGTTTATTGGTCTGTATATAATGTCTCTTTTTTTCCTTCTAGCTACTTTAAAGGTTTTATTTTTTTTTTTTTTTTTTTTTTTTTGGTCTTCATATGGTTTGGAAACAATATACCTTAGAGTAATTTTCTTAATGTTTCTTGTGTTTGGAGGATGTTGAGGTTTTTAGATCTGTAGGGTTATATTTTTCATCAGATTTGGAAAAGTACTCCGTTATTATAATTTCTTCCAATATTTCTTTTTCTTCTTCTACCTTCCCATTTGGGGAAGCCAGTTATACATATATTAGTGTCATTACAGTTGTCCCCAGACTCACTATTCTTCTGTCTCTCCACCACATTGCTCCCTCCGCCCCCCATTTTTTTCCCTGTTTGATTTTGGATGGGATTAACAGATTAGACATTATAGAAGAAAATACTGGTGAATTTGAATATAGCAGTAGAAAGTAATAGCCTGTTGTACTACTGAAGTCATACGAAATTGAAATGTCAACTGATGTCACTGTGTGCCCTTTGAGATTTAAAGTTGGCTTTTATTCCCTATTCTGTTTATGTGAGAATCCTTATGTCTTCCCCAGCCTTTCTAGAAATTTCTACGCTTTTAGGTTCTAATTGTTTTTCAGACTTTCTACTCTCTGCAACTCTTCCTGAACTCTTAGGGCTTATTATCATTTTATTATTATTTATTATTATTATCATCATATTGTTATTATCATACAGAGCTTTAAATAAGGAACATAGCCTCATTTTAAAATTTTCTTAAAAGCATTAGGTCTTTGTGTATGGTGAGCTTTTTGTTGTTGAAGGTTTGAAGCTTTATATTGTCATAATGCAAATCATTTAAAATTACTGCAAAAAGTAGCAGTGACAATTAATTTTAGCCCCTTACTATGCTCCAGTAAGCAAAGTACTATTGCTTATTAAGTGCTTCATGTGTTTTGACCAATTTAACTCTTGGAACAGGTTCTGTAGGATAAATATTATTATTATTATTATATATTTCTCTGAAGAACTAACACACAGGGTTGTCCAAATTATCCAGCTGTTACTCTGCAGATAGTAATAGTACATATATCAATAAATTTTTCTAAAGATTAAATGAGAGAATCCATGTAAGATACTTAGCACAGCATCTGAAAACATGGTTCTCAAAACAGCTCTTGCTGTATATAGATTGATAAATGCTTAGATAGAATATGTTTGGGATTTTTCAAAGTAATCTTGAAAATAGAGCAAGAGGGGATACAACAAAGTTGGCTATAAATAGATACCTTTGAAAGTGGATGATAGGTTCAGTGGAACTAAAATTTTATGTAATTCTTAAAATGAAGTACTGAATTAAAAAAGAAATTGAGGGGCACCTGGGTGGCTCGGTCAGTTGAGTCCTTGACTCTTGGTTTTAGCTCAGGTCATTATCTTGGGGTTGCCAGATCAAGCTCCAAGTTGGCCCTGCACGCAACAGGGTGTCTGCTTGAGATTCTCTCCCTCTCCCTATCCCCCGACTCACACATGTGCACACACACTCTCTCTCTATAAAGGAATATATCTTTAAAAAAAAAAAAAAGATACTGAGTCAGAATTATTACATACTAGCTAAAAGTATTTCCCAAGATATTCAGTTGGGTTATAAACTAAGATGATATATTTTCCTAGAAGTGCCAGAGTAAAATCTTATCAACTGTTAAATGCTGACAGTTACTAAATAATACTGTGAATACTTGGCAAAGGAGAGTAGCATCCCTGTACAGCTCATGACCTAGTAAAGCTGAATGAGCTTTCAAAAGTTATAGTTTGAAGTTGTAAGATAATGGATTCTCAGGGTTTTTTTCGAAGCCCTTCTTCATTTCCCAGTCTTCTGAGAACCATGTTTTCAAAAATTTCTTAGCAAACTACATTAAATAATAATAATTTATTTCTCAGTAATAAAACACATATAATCATGATGATGACTGTTCAAACTATGTAACCAGTGGTATACATATTATATTGAGTTTCTGTGATTCTAATCAAAAGCTCAGAAAGTCTTACCTAGCCTGCCTGTCCTAAGTAAATCATAGGTATCTGTAATTTTTACCTACACATTTTGAAATACTGAATATAACTCACTGTGAGTAGAAGCACAGGTTAACAATCACTTATTGATCTACAAGATCAACAGCTAAGAAAAGGCTTTCATGTGTTTATATATTAATCAAAATTATATTTTTAAAAAGATTTATTTATTTTGGAGAGGCATAGAAAGAGAGAGAGTGCAGGAGGGGAGGAGCTGAAGGAAAGGGAGAGAGAAATTCTCAAGCACATTTCCCACTGAGTGCAGAACCTGACTTGGGGCTCTATTCCAGGATCCTGAGATCATGACCTGGAGCCGAAATACAGAGTTGGGGTGCTTAATTGACTGGGCCACCGAGGCACCTGCGATTGACATTATACTTAATCCACTTATTGGTTATTCTTTTTTCTCCCCGTTTCTGAAGTATTTCGACTATAATTTTGATTTGCTAAAAAAGAAAATGCAGCATTAGTTATTCTCTTAGGTAGGAGAATCGAAGTAGCTTGTAGCCAAAACTCCTTCCACATTGCTCTTCTGTTGTTCAAGATCCAGTTAGTATTTTATTCTAATAATATAATTGAAATTAGTCAAATGAACAGAGATAAATCTGATTATCTCTTTTCATTCAATTCCTTAATGGCTCACTATTACTTATTATCTGAATGCAACTTAAGCAAAATGTGCAAGTTAGCATCTTGTTTTTCTCGACTTTTCTCGTTTTGCTCTCTTTTCCGTAGCCTTGAAGATGACAGCTTCAGAACTATGTACTAATACACATTCAGATTTTGTTTTCCCCCAGTGTGAGGGCTTACCTCAAGTACTCTTACTCATCCGTAAACATCCAGCTCAGATGTCAACTCCTGTATAAGTGGTTAAGAAACCACATACTTAAATGTAGGGATATCATAGTTTGTTTGCTTAATACTTGTTCACATGAATCAACAAGATATTTCTAGAAACAGGATTCTGAAACATTTATATTGAAGTGAGAAGAGAAATAAATTTGTACCAGGTTAAATTTTATGAATTACAATTTTGTGAATTATGATACTGGTTGACCTTTCTACCAGGTGCCTTTCTATTTACTGACATAATAAAACTCTGTGTCAAAAGATCTTTCTTTATGTTAATTTAAAGCTCATTGAGTCACAAAGGTTAGCATGGTAACCTCATATTCCTACTTCATTTGTACAGATTTAACAAAGTAAAATTTTATTTTGGACATACAGAAATTGTGTATGGAGTAAATCAAATGTTCTTCAAAGAAAGAATGAAATGAAACAATCTTTGGATTATGTATCTATCTAACATTAGATAGTTTTAATTAATTAATTTTGATAGTTTTAACTTAAAATTAAAACTCCCACATCTTTTTTTGCTGTTTAATATTGTATATAAATTATAAAGTGTTATTATACTTTACATTGCAGACAGGATTTGGGTTTTGTTTTCTTGCTTCATTTTGTTTTGCTTTAAAAATAAATTATTAAAATTCTTAAAGTGGCCAGTTTTATTATGTATGCTTTATTACAATAAAATATTCTTAAAAGCAACGAACAAAATAAAAACCTCACTTGCTGAATATCCTGTTACACCATTCCTCATATTGCTGTCCATTTTGCCTTCACGCCTTGAACCCGAGCACTAAGCAAAATTTTCCTTCATCTTACCAAACTTTCCTCAGTGTTCACAACTTTTTAACCTTTTCTCCTAAATTTGCCTTAAGTGAGACCTTCACTAAAGGCACAGACATTTAGATACTCATAGTCTTAGTCTTAATCTCAATTCCTGCCTTTAATGATTTCAGTATCTACATAGACAGTTGTACCTTTGTCAGTATCTTGAACTCATTTCCAGTGACCTTTTCTTGACTGTGTCTTAGCTAGGCATTTAATTTTTAGGTCATACCATAGACCTTACTTTAACTGCAGCATGTAAACTCCCAAATCACCAAAGGTGCTGATTTCTCTGACAGAGTCCATTGTTCAGGCTTGTTTGTGCAGCTGTGCCAGCTAGTATTGTATTATGATACCTTATCTGAGCTTCTGTCATAGAGTTGTAGCTGGTCATCCTGTTCTCTCTTCTTCGGATTTATCTTTTATATTTCTGTCTGATGATTTTCCTGGAGCATAAATCTGATTATTATATCTTGGTTAGAATTTTTCAAGGGTTTCCCATTACTAAGAAGATAAAATCCAAACATTAGCATGGTACACCCAGCCCTTTACAGCCTTATTCTGGATTTTATAATTACTACCTCATATTCTGACCTTTGCCTGGCTTTCTTTGGCTAAATCGAAGTCTTTGTAGTTCCTTAAATATGTCTCTGTATTTAGCTTATGATAATACTA
Organism: Mustela erminea; assembly: GCF_009829155.1. Lineage (NCBI taxonomy): Eukaryota > Metazoa > Chordata > Mammalia > Carnivora > Mustelidae > Mustela > Mustela erminea. Next base: position 11,827,898 of record NC_045623.1, read on the forward strand.
TTCCCACTTCACTGTGAAGCTTTCCTTGGTATTAAGGCTGTGTTCTTGTTAAGACTATATCTCCATTATAGTTCCTTTTTTTGAAAATATTTTATTTATTTATCTAAGAGAAGGAGGGAGAGAGAGCATAGGGAGCAGCAGGCAGAGGAAGAAGCCGGCAGAGCAGGGAACCTGATGTGGGGCTCAATCCCAGGACTCCTGATACTATGACCTGAGTCAAAGGCAGACACTTAACAGACTGAGCCACCCAGGCTCCCCTCCATTACAGTATAGTATAGTATACATATAGTATAGTATCATTTCATATGTGTGCCTATTAGAAGAATATGAACAGTAATGGATTTATTTACTCATGTATCCCTAGCATACAGAAGAATCCCAAAAATATTTGTCAACTTAATGTGTAACTCACACAAAGGAAATAAAAATAGGAAAGAAAACCATCCTACCTTCCTAGTAGCCAAAAACCTGTAGTCTTTACTATTAAGTATAAATTTTTGCACAATAATATTAAGAAATAATAACAGATACCACTCATGTTGACAGAGCTACAATAAAACTAGTGTTGGTGATTTTTAATTGGTTCAACTCTTCTGGAAAAATTTGACTACATAGTATGGAGAACTGAAAAATTATTTCAAGTGGTGATTGTAAAGATGAGATAAAAGTCAGGTGTAAAATTGCACATACATTGTATATACTTGTATTTAAAAATACATAATAAAAAGCCCAAGGAATATATATCACAGTAGTAGTAGTAGTGGTTTTATGATTTTAAAACTATGGGTAGTTCCTCCACTTTTGAAAGTATTTCTATAATGTTATATTTTATGGTTTAAAATGTATACAACGTATTCCATTATTTGGATGTTTAAAAAATGTAATTCTGAATCAAAATTCTAACATAAGAGCATTTGAGCAGTTCTTAAGTTAATTTTTTTTGTCTTACCAAATGGCTTCTCAGGCTTGGGTCAGAAGGGAAAGGATTTGTAGTTAAGAGTTGCTGTCGAGGTAAGGTATGTGAGGGCAGCATAGAATATTGATCGTTTCAATAAGGTCATACGTTTGAGTCATGTAGCAATTGATTTTAAGTATTTTAATAATAAATTTTCTGTTCTAAATGTAGTTTTTTTTTTTCCCTGTTTTAAGATACCAGTTTTTGGAAGAAGCTTTTCAAAACCAGAAAGGTGCAATTGAGAATCTACTGGCTAAGCTTCTTGAGAAGAAGAATTATGTTCATTTTGCAGCTACTCAGGTGCAGAATAGGTAAGTGTGTTGCCTTAAAACCATAATTTCACTTAAAGAATTATTAAAAATAGTAAGTCAGTTTACATAGTAAGCGTACATAGAAAACACATTTTTGGAAGGGTAAATGATAAAAGTTTGAGTTTGGATTATAATACTTGTTAAGTAAGATTTAATTCACCAAAATTTTGAGTCCTCTTAAGATACATCTTTGACCACTTTATAATCAGCAAAACTCTAAACTTTGTAAAGCCTTAAATTACTGTGGAAAAAGCAACTAATACATGGAGAGTTGAATTACAAATTTTAACTCTGTGGAAGACATAGTATAGAGGAGAGAGTATGAAAAGAATGGTGGATAAATTTACCTTCCCAACTGTAAAGCAAGAATTAAAAATACTACTTCTCTTAGTAGTAGTATTATAAGATGAATGTATAGAACAGTTTGTGGCACATAGTAAGCCCTCACATTTTAACTATTGGCATTATTTTTATCAGTAATACCATCAGCATTTAAAAATTCTATTCAGGTTCATTTCTAAATGAACTGAATTTATTGATAAGTCAAGTTGGAGTAAGTTCCATAAAGGAGTACATTAACAAGTTGAGGACTCTGTAGAAAGATGAACACCTGAAGCTGGTATAATTAAAATCTGTATATTCCTGAGGGTATGAATAGGGTTATAAGTATTTGTTTTTCAGTTTCACAAATAATGAGACTTTTAGGTACTTCTAGGATATTTAAGTTAATTTTTGATGATTAAAATGATAGAAAATGACAATATTCAAAAGTATTAAATTGATGAATGAATAGTATATTATATATTAGACTATAAGGTAGTAGAACTTTCATCTTAAGAATCAGTGATACCAAAAGAAAAGGCTACTCTGAGGGTGTAGATCTAAGACAGCATGGATTTGAATTGCGAAGGTCCACTTATACAGATTTTTTCAATAAATACAACATTTTCTTTTCTCTAGCTAACTTGATTGTAAGATTATAATATGTAATACATATAACATAAAGCATGCTAAGCTGATTAAGCTCTGTATGTTAGCAGTAAGGCTTCTGGTCAGCAGTAGGCTATTAGCTAAAGCCTTTGGGGAGTCAAAAGGTTTACGTGAATTTTTTACTTCATGGGGGTAGGTGTTCCTAACCCCCACTTTGCCCAAGGGTCAACTGTATATCCCTACACTAATATATTGCATACACTATTTATGGATGGTTAATTGTTACGAAAAAGTCAGGATGTCTTAGTGATTCTGCTATGTTGTGGGTGATACTGGAGAGGGTGGGAGCTGTCTTCTCATAAATAATAGATGAATGTCCTTTTCAGAGAAAGATAGTTGATTCATAAGGCAGTCCCATATTTTTATATAAATACTTTGTACGTATTTTGCATATGTGTTTCTGAATCTTTGTAGAAAAGTAGAACAAGAGATTTATGTGTTATAAAATTATAGAGGGTTGGGGAGACTAATGATTTCATCTTCAGATTTATTTTAAAGTATTGAAATCTCCAGTAATACTTCCCTTTAGACACTCTTTTATGATCTGTCTCCATTTTTTAAATGTACATTGATTTATTTCTTCACAATTGAACAGCTTGAATCTAATGAGGATTTGACTGTGGCTAACAGTTCTCTGCTTTTAGCATGTTCAATGATTTTAGTCTGCGGCTGAGTCATTTTAAGTTGGAATCCTACATTATCATAGTAATTAACTCTCTTATTTTTAAAAAGACATCTTCCACTTACTTTAGTAAGATAAGGACAGAACTGAATAAAATTTTCAAATAAGTGCCCAAACAAGTGCTGAAATATAGACAAAGGAGGGAAAATTACATTATAATTACTCAGACTGTATTAAAGTTACTCAAATTTGAATTGGGCAAATAAAAGACATTTTAGAGGTTGAAAGTATGGGAAATAGTTTGTAAAGAAGTAGAATGTATAAAAGTTGAAGGCTACTTTCTTTGGTTGTTTAACATTTTATGTATTTATATTGGTGGGATCCCTCTCCCCACTCTGTGAAATAGGTTATTAGCTGTTTCATATCTGCAACTAAACCTTTCATTACCGAAATGGGGGCTTATACCTATTCTAAAACATATGGCACATTTTGTAAATGGATTGAAGTTGTTTTATACCCTTAATTCTGTACAGTAGGAAAACTGTTTTGGGAAGAACCTATGCGGGATGGGGGGGGGCGTGTATCAGAACCCACATTTGAAGTGATTAAGTTATAGGAGAAAATAAGTGCTTCAAAGCTTAATTCCTATTATTCTAACCGATAATTACTGTTTGCAACATTGTTCTTTTTTGCACATTGTTCTTAAAAAGTGTTTAGTGGATGCAGCATGCCATATTTGACACTAGACAGCAATTGCTGATGTCAGATGTTTATGTATCACATTCATATCATAGAAACTAAAGGAGATTGCCATCTAGACTAATAAACTGGCCTTTATAAATTTAATTTAAAATTACTACATATTCCATTCTTTATATATAACTTGTTTGGACCAAATTGACTGCTCAGGTCTACCGAAACATAAGTTGTACATTTTGACAAAGGTTTAATTTTAATTACTCTCTTTAAGTGCCCAGTTCGATGAATTTCTGTAATAGTTGATGATTCAGAGACATAGGATAAATAACCTAATGATGCATTTCTCTTATTCAGGATAAAAGAAGTAAATGAGACTAACAAACGAGTAGAACAGGAAATTAAAGTGGCCATTTTCACCCTTATCAATGAAATTAATAAGAAAGGAAAATCTCTCTTACAGCAGCTAGAGGTACGGTTCAAAGCCAAAATAAAACAAAAACTGCTTCTGTTGCTCTTTAGCTGTTTTTAATGTTTATTGAAAGCTCTTTTAGAGTGGTTGGGGGGGGCATGGAAGTAAAGAAAGTTAAAAACATTTTTTAAAATTTCATTTTCTATTGGAAAATAGAGCTTTATTGAGTTAGTTAATTTGCAGTCCAATTTAATAATACTGATTTTAGCTGCATAAATTAGGAGATAGAGTTGTCCTCTTAGGAATGAAAGAATTATTACTAAAATGTTCTATAAACAAAGACAAAGCCAACCTGCTACATCCTTCCCTTCCCCGAGATAAGGCCTTAATTTAATTTTTACATGTGAATGTCTAGCCTTTGTGTGTTTCACTTTTCTTTTAAAAATATTCCACAGTTTTGCTAAAAATGGTGCTCATTTTGAAATTTATAAACTTTAAACTTAATGATAATTTTGTTGTACTGTATTTGTGTTGCATATTTAGAGATTAATATGTAGATACAAATTTTTAGATAAGAATTCAGTCAATTTGTGAAATCCAAATTAAGTCTTGAACAAAGCATCCCCTCTACTGATCAGAGTTGATTGGTTTTCGAAATTTGGTGCTCTGTAGTAGGATTAGATGATACAGGTTTGTGTTTTCTGCACCATTAAATGGTAGCAATTTAAACTATGTATTTGGTTTTTTTACTTCCATTACTATTAAACCTCAAATTTTCCACAGTATTTTTTTTTGTCTGTTTCATTCCTTCACAGACCATTGTAGAAATATTAGACACATAGTTACATAGAAATGAAAGAAATTATGTTGGCAGTGTTATTTCTGAATTTTATCTTTTGAAATACATTTTTTTTTTATTGAGACACAGTTGTGAGATTAAAAGTACTCTCACACATACTCTTAAAGTTGGAGGTCTCTTTCCTGTTGTACATCCAGCTGATGCATTTAACTGTTAGATTTTTGTTTTCAAAAGGACTGTGAATGGAGAGTATTGAGCAGCAACTGTTTTTGATAGCCTTTTAAGTTACTGCAAGTACATTTTAAGTATAGGTCTAAAGTAATGTTCTTAAACTGTTTCAAGAATTTTTGAGTGAAAAGTTGCCTCTTAATACTAAAATATACAGAAATACCAAGTGATAAATCTGCCAAGTACTCCTAATATGCTGAATTTAAACAATAGATGTTTCCTAGTGTAATAACGTTCTTAAACTTTAAAATAGAGGTTTTCCTAAGCTTTGTAAAAGGGATAATTTCCAGGGAAGTTGTGAATCAAGCTACTATCAGTTGAATACTTTTGTCACCTGTTTTACATTACAAAATGAGCAATTTGTTTTCTTAGGGGAAAAAAATTGTCCAATAAATCAACTTGAGGCATTAAGAAAAGGCTAAGTACCAAGTAGATATGTTGTTTGGCATGCCAAATGTCAGAGTGTATATAGAACATCACCTGTTGCTTCTACGAGTTTTGTTCCCAGATAGTTTAACTTTACTTTGCAGCATTTCCCCCTGTACTCGTCCTTCAACTCTTACTCACTTTCTTGTTCTTTTATGAACCTTTGTCGTTTTAAAAGTTTCGCTAACTCTGCTCTTAGAACTTTCGAATTAGTTTCTCATTTTGTCTTAAGTATTTAAAGGAAGAGATTTTAACTCCAGCTTCATGATGCACCAGTAGATGGCACTTGCAACACAAAATTTTCTTTCGTCTGAAAAGTAGAGTTGAGTGTATCATATTTCTAAAGGTCAGCTCATTATGCCATAGATTCTGTGTATTGCATCAGCCTAATAGATACTGTTTTTAATAAGGACATTTTTATCTTCTGAAGGAAAAGAGAGACATCAACTAACATTAATATCTGTATATGGAATGTCCCTTGTTAGCTTAGAGAACTTAAGTTTTAGGTCTGCTTTTGTTAGTGAATTTTTTTTTTTTTTGATCAGAGACTCATTAAATAATGAGGTGCTTGTCAACTTATCCTAATTTTAAAAAGTAATGTAGGTATTCTGTTCCTTTGCAATAAAAATTGTGAGTTGAATTTTTCACATAGAATTTTTCATTGAATTCTTGTTTTGTTTCAGAACGTTACAAAAGAAAGACAGATGAAGTTACTGCAGCAGCAGAACGACATTACAGGCCTTTCCCGGCAGGTGAAGCACGTTATGAACTTTACAAACTGGGCAATTGCGAGTGGCAGCAGCACAGCACTACTGTACAGCAAGCGACTGGTGAGACACATAGTATAGTATATTTATGGTCTTTAAGTTGACTTATTAAGGTATTTCCTTCAGGGAACTGCACTTGTATGAAGTATAGATTTTGTATTTTTGCAAGTGTAACCACCACCATGTTAAGATACAGAAAAATTCCACCACTCACAAAAGTTTCCTTATTCCCCTCTACTCCTGACCCTAGGCAACCACTAGTCTGATTTCTTTTATTTTCTAGAATTGCATATGAATGGAATCATACAGTATTTACTGACCTGAAGATACCTTGTATCATAATGTAGTTTATCACTAGAAATATCAGAAGTTCAAGCATGTGCATTTGATTGCTTATATAGTTAGTCTTTTAAACACATACAGTTTCATCTGAGATTGACATTACGGGGCTACATGAGCTTTTTATGTCTTTATCATTTATGTTTTTGTGATACTTATAATTTTTAAGACTAATGTGAATTTTTTCCCTTTAAGATTACTTTTCAATTGCGCCATATTTTGAAAGCACGGTGTGATCCTGTGCCTGCTGCTAATGGAGCAATTCGTTTCCATTGTGATCCCACCTTCTGGGCAAAGAATGTAGTCAATTTAGGTGAGAAATAATTAGCTTTATGAATGTAACTGGGAACAGTGAATTAGGAGGAGAAAACATCTCAAGCAAATTTTAAATACTTAAAGCTTCACTCTAACGTGTAAATTTCTTGGAAAATATGTTCCTCATTGGAAACTCAACTTGAGCTATGTTCATGACATCTATAAGGATGTTGAGAATCTCCTATGTGTAGATTTTAATAATGTGTATCATTGCTAACGTTTCCTTCACATCTTTTAAAATTGATAATGACTATTTTATGTCGAAAACTTAGCAAACGGGGCTTCATTCTCTGGAGGAATTTATTAGATGTTTAGTAGTTTGCATATTAATTGTACCAAATTGTCCACTAGAGGAGGACTTCCAGGATGCTGATGTGTCAGAAAGTCATATACTGAGGAAGGTTTGAAAGATATGAGTGGCTCTTTTCCACATGAAAGAGAAATGGACTTTACTCTTGTTACTTCACAGTGTGGACCTCCTGACCGTAGGTGAGGGTTACAGGGAGACAGACAAATAGCTCAATTTACAACAAAGGGGAAAAACTTCCCGACAGTTAGAATTGTCTACAGATTGAGTAAACTCACTTTCAGCATAGGTCCTCACCATTGGAAGTTATAAAAGCAGAGGTGGATTAATTTCTGTAAAAATGTAGTCTTTGTGTACATTAAAATTTGGTTATAGCCTTAGATCAGGCATTGGCAAACCGTTTTTGTGTGGCATGGTAGCCAAGTTTGTTTTTTAAACAGACTTTAAACAAACATTTTAAAGGGTTGTAAAAACAAATGAGAATGAAAGAACATAGGGTAGATCTTATATGGCCTGCAAGACCTAAAATATCTGACGCATTAAAGGAAAGGTTTGCCAACTCTGCCTTGTATCAGACATTCCTAAAATTTGCTTTCTGTTCTTAGAAAACAGTGGGCTTTGTGAGAGACAAGGAAAATGTTCATTTTTAGAGACGTAAGTGGTTAAAACATTCCATGTTTCCGCAGACAGTTTTGGAGCGGTGTCATACTCTGCCCTGCCGGCTGTGGCAGTTCAAAGGCAGATGGCATCAGCATTAGCAATCTTAGGTATCCTTGAATCAGTCTGGGAGACTTGATTTTGACTGACTGAATGGGCCTCTTCTGCAGATACCTCTTTCAGATTTTTAAATTTCTATGCTTGTGTGTAAATGTAAATAAAGAATAAGGGCAGGTAATATAATTTATTCTGAAGAATCAAAAGTCAATTGTTTGTCTTTGGACTGTTTCTGATTTTTATTATCTTTAAACCTAGCTCCCATCTCTGCTGTACTGTCAGAAGCTTTGAGTGCTGATAGTTGTCAAAGGAGAGAGGAAAAGATAGTGACTAATCCACAAAGTAGATGATTTAATCATTTATATGCAAATTATTCTCATTTTTTAAATCCTTCAGGTAATCTAGTAATAGAGAGTAAACCAGCTCCTGGTTATACTCCTAATGTTGTAGTTGGGCAAGTTCCTCCAGGGACAAACCACATTAGTAAAACCCCTGGACAGATTAACTTAGCACAGCTTCGACTCCAACACATGCAACAGCAAGTATATGCACAGAAACATCAGCAGTTGCAACAGATGAGAATGCAGCAGCCTCCTGCACCTGTATCAACAACCACAACCACAACACAGCAGCACCCTAGACAAGCAGCCCCACAGATGTTACAGCAACAGGTGAGTATTATCACATCATGGCATGATTGGCAAAAATTATGAAGGCCTCAAGATTACACTCTGTCCTGTAAGGATGCATTACACATTTCAATGTTACTAACAGGGACAGAGCTCAATGGTTAGAGTTTAAATATTTGCTCTGGGTTTGGCAGGGATTTGGGGAAGATGTGAGAAAAGGTGTTAAATAAAATACTTACCATGGGAAACGAAATTAATTCACTAGTACTATGGAGGAGCAAAAGATTTTACTCCTCCAGACCAGATACTTTTTGTTTTTCATATGTGGTTTTGGGCCAGAAGGCCAGATAGCTTTTGCCTAGGATCTGATAAATTCTTACTTACTTACCTACTTACTTATTTATTTAAGAAGGGGTTAGGGGAGAGGGAATCTGGAGCAGATGCCACACTGAATGCGGAGTCCCACATAGGGCTTGATCCCACGACCCTGGGATCACAACCTGAGCTGAAATCAAGAGTCAGATGCCTAGCCGACTGAGCCACCCAGGCACCCCAATCTGATAAATTCTTTAGGTATTTGTTCAAATCATTTGCTTCCCTGTATCTCTCCTGATCTTCCCTTCCCCATCCAAATCAAAACCATTAATCCAGGGTTGGATAAGTTAATGTTAATAGGCTTTAAATACACACACACACACACATATACGGAGAGGAAGGGATTGGGGCTAGAGATGGGGCGAATGTGACTTACACTTTTTACTTTATGCCCTTCTGTCCTGACTGAATGATTTTTACCATAACATTTTATAATTGAAAAGTAAATTTATAAAAAATATTATGACATAAATGCAATTTCTGCCTTTTGTAGCCTCCAAGATTGATCAGTGTGCAAACAATGCAAAGAGGCAACATGAACTGTGGAGCTTTCCAAGCCCATCAGATGAGATTGGCTCAGAATGCTGCCCGAATACCAGGGATACCCAGGCACAGCGGCCCTCAGTATTCCATGATGCAGCCACACCTCCAAAGACAAGTATGCCTAGAGTTACATTTGTAAGAATCATACAATTTTCAAACTAAAAGACGTCATGCTTCTTAATCAGTTGAGGGTGGGGGTTGCTGTGTGGCCATTGATACCTTTGAGAATTTGATTGATGCTGTGTATCTTCTTGTCCCAGAAAAATACACATACACATGAATTCAGTTTTAAGAGTTTATTTAATGGCATTCAACTCATTATATACTGTGGGTTAAGAACCTCTAATCTAGTCTAACCAATTCATTTTACAGAAGTAAAAAACAAAGGAGCCTTGTTATTTATCTATAATCACAAGGGGTAATGGTAAAGTCAAGATTAGAACCTCAGTGTCCTGAAATTGTTCTTCTAATGTTTTAATGTGGTATTTGGAACCTAATCTATAAAAGGAACTTTGAAAACAGTAGAACTATGCTATATGTTATTTAATTATTTAATCCTCCCTCCTTCTCTTTGCATATTTTTCTTTTAAGGATATAGATGTGCCTACTCTTAAAAATAAATGTATTTAGAAACATATTTTCTAATTTTTGCCTGAATAGCAGGTTATATTCGAATAGAAGTTAGGATTATAAAATCAGGCTACTTTTACATGTGATTTCTAGTTATAAAAGAATAAAGTTAATTTTATAATGTTATAGTGATATTTCTCAAAGCATCCTTTAATGACCATCAGAATGGCAGGGGTTATTGTCAGAAATAGATTCTGAACCATAGTTACTGAAGCAGAATTTCTAAGGGCAGAATACTTAGAAATAATATATTTTTACTTAACTCTCAGATTAATCTGTATACTGAAGTTGGATAAACAGTCTCAGAGCAGTGGTCCTTCAACTTTTAGGCCCAAGTACCTCTGGAAAGACTTGAAAAATAAGTACTCCCTCACGTTTACAGTTGGCATTTTAAAGTTCTGTTATAAACTTAAGTTTAAATGGTTGCTGAGGACGTATTTTCTGGCATATTGTAAATATTGACTTTATAAAGTAAAACCTTTTTATCATTCTTATAAACCAATCCACTAGAATCCCAAATACTGTAGCAAGCTCTTTTTTGTTTTGTTTTGTTTTGTTTCTTTTAAAGATTTATTTATTTGACAGAGATCACAAGAAGGCAGAGAGGCAGGCAGAGAGAGAGAGGAAGGGAAGCAGGCTCCCTGCTGAGCAGAGAGCCCAACGTGGGGCTCGATCCCAGGACCTCGGGATCACGACCTGAGCTGAAGGCAGAGGCTTTAACCCACCAAGCAACCCAGGCGCCCAGCAAGCTCTTTTTTTGAAATCAAAATTTTATTGTCTTTTCTCCTTGGACTTGAATTGCTCTTCTATTTTTTCTACAGAATTTTATCTTAATGTACTTGCGTTTGATAGACTTACAAATCAGTTAGTTGCAGTTTTCTGTGGGAAAAATGTCTCTCAATTTTAAAAATTCTTAAATTTCCAGCAACAGTAAGACAGTATGTTAAACTTAAAAAGATTTTTTTCAAGACCAGATTTTCATTACAATAATTCCTAAACAATTGTTTAAGAATATTAGGAATCATAAAAGTAAAATTCTTCTGTGTATGCATTTCTTTATGAGATAGATGGAGTTATTTCTCCCTTCCTATTCATTTATATATACTGCATATCTGTCACTTTTAGATAAGTTAGAATTCAACATTAATTTTCATTACTGTTTTTTTCTGGTTTTGTTTTCTCATGATCCTCAGGAAATTTGTTCACAAAAGCCTGTATCTGGTAATTAAAAGAATTTTCTTATTTTCCTCAGTTGTTTGAACTTTTGTGGGTTATAAACAAATTCAAAATGAGCTTTTAGTACTGTTTCATAAATCTTTTTTTATCATTTGACAGTTTCTTCATATCTTTGGTTTTTAAAGTTGATCATCCGGTATCAGAACCCACTTACAGATCTGTTCCCAGGTTTTTGAGCTGGGTGCATGTTTTCATCAGTTTGACACTCATAGCAGTTATTTTCTGCCCCAGAGCGTATGCTAGATAAGATTAGGATTGGGTCGGAGGTATGCTGTTTTGAGGTTTGGGGGAGAAGGGTAATTATGAAAGAAGTAGAGGATGAGAACCTGTAGAATCTGGCACATTCCTAGGGAAATCAGGTTTTCTTTAGGGAAAAAATACTTACGAAGGTTGAAGAAATGGACATTAGTTTCCTTAAAGATGTTAACATACCCATGTACCCATTAGTATGTGGAAAACCCTCAAGTATTATCAGGAGACAGGTACACCCTTTGGAAGAGTGCAGAAGCTGCGGAATCAGGCTTCAGGGCTCCTACAGAAATCACTGGATGTTAGAATTTTGTGTTTAAATTTCTAATGATTTATTGATACATGTGTAATTTGTTTCCCAAAGATTCTTTTGTCTATGTTACCTTGAAAGATGGTCCTTCTAATGGTTCTTCACAATGAGACAAGTGAGGTATTAGCCACATTTCTAAATTACTGAGATGTGATGTACCTAAAGTCACAGAGTATTACAGTCGGGAATTGGTGTCATATTTCTATTTATACATTCATTGTTTTTTCTTACCTTATCAGTTATACAATGCACAGTAGTTTTTCACAATTATTTTTATTTTTAAAAAGACAAAAGTGTCAAAGAAGAATATAAATAGAGCAGTGGCTTTCCTGGTGTGATGTTTGAAACCTCTGGGGGCTTTCAGGTGATCTATTTATCTTTAGTTTTGTTCCGAATTAACATTATATTACCAGCATTCTATCACTAACATTCTATAACATTCTATCACCAGGTTGACAGGTGGAAAGTTATTGGCAAGTCTGCTTTTTCCTAACAACTACACAAAAATGAGTAGGAAAATGAAAAGCCCAAGTTTGAATTCTGATCTTTTTTGGGGGGAATAAGTTGGAGAAGGCTTACTCTTTTTTTCCAGTTTTATTGATTAATTATCAACATATATCACTGTATAAAGGCTTACAGCATAATGGTTTGATTTTACATATATTGTGAAATGATTGCCACAATAGCTTCTGCTAACATCCATCATGTTATATAGATAAACAGTTAAATAGATAAATAGTTAAATAAAAAGAAGAGAAACAAATTTTTTTCCTCCTTATAATAACTCATAGGATTTATTGTTTTCTTTTCATGTTTTTTATTTAAATTCTAGTTAGATAATATACAATGCAATATTAGTTTCAGGAGTAGAATTCAGTGATTTATCACTTACATACAACACCCAGTGCTCATCACAAGTACCCTCTAATGCCTATCACCCACCTAGCCCACCTCCCACCCACCCCCCTTCTCCACCCTTAGTTTGTTCTCTGTCTTTAAAGAGTCTCTTCTGATTTGTTTCCCTCTCTCTCTTTTTTTTTCTATTCTTCCCCCCCTTCCATATGTTCATCTGTTTTGTTTCTTAAATTCTACATATGAGTGAAATCACATGGCATTTGTCTTTATCTGACTGATTTTGCTTAGGATAGTATGACTCTAGCTCTACCCACATCATTGCAAATAGCAAGATTTAACTCTTTTTGATGCCTGAGTAGTGTGTGTGTGTGTGTGTGTGTGTGTGTGTGTGTGTGTACACACGTACCACATCTTTTTTAGGATTTACTTTTAACAGCTTTCCTGTATATCATACAACAGTGTTAAAACTATGGTTGTATTGTATATGTCACATCCATAGAACTTCTTATCTCAAATGGAAGTTTGTACCTTTTCCCATTGACCACTTTCAGTTCCCCCTTCTCCCATCCTCTGCCTTTGGAAACCACAAATCTGAATTGTTTTTCTGTGCAATTGCTTTGTTTTAAGATTCCACATATAAATGCGATCATGTAGTATTTGTCTTCCTCTGTCTTATTTTACTTAGCATGATGCTTTCAGGGTCCATCCATGCTGTGGCAAATGATTGCCTCTTTTTTTATGGCTGAATAATACTCTGTATACAAACACACTCATACACATTTTATACATGGCCAGACCCACATACATACCACGCCTTCCTTGTCCATTCATCTGTGCATGGACACAGGTTGCTTCTGTGTCTTGGCTATTGTTAAGATAGTGTTTACTTCTTTGTTTCTCAGTCACAGGTGTCAAACATTTGTGAATCTTCCCTAAACTAAAAAGTGTTGTGAAGGTATAGTTCATATTAGGATATCTTGGCAGATCATTTAATGATAACATCTTTTTTCTTAACAGCACTCAAACCCAGGGCATGCTGGACCCTTTCCTGTTGTGTCGGTGCACAACACCACAATCAATCCGACCAGCCCTACTACAGCTACCATGGCAAATGCAAATCGAGGTCCCACCAGCCCGTCTGTTACAGCAATAGAGCTAATCCCCTCAGTTACCAATCCTGAAAACCTTCCATCACTGCCAGATATTCCACCCATACAGGTTTGTATCTAAGTTGAATGAAGGATTTAAAACCTCATGTTAATTAAGGAGCTAAGGGTATATCTTTTCTTTCTTTTTCTTTCTTTCCATTCCCTTCCCTTCCCTTCCCTTCCTTTCCCTTCCCTCTTCCCTCTTCCTTCCCTCTTCCCTTTCCTCTTTCCTTTCTCCTTTCCCCTTTCATTTTTCAGGAGAAACGTGTTTTGAAATTTCCAAAGAGTAGAATATAATATTTGATTTTTAAAACTTATATATGCTAAAACCAGCATGCCTCAGTATTTTAAAGTTTTAAGATACTGGCTTTGTTAATCTTTCTGCCACTTGCCAACAGACAAACCTTGTGTTAGACAAAGTACTCGGTCTACAAATTTGGATCCAGAGAGGACATGCAGGACCAAAATGTGGTCATGTATTTGCCAGTCTTCTGTTAAGTCTAAAAGGGATGGTGTACCCCTTGTGCAAACAGGTTGGACTAAGAAAGGAAGAAGTTGGAAAGTCTAGAAATTAGGCACTTTGGTGGAGGGTGGTGCATAATGAGAGAGAAAGTGATACTGAAAAGTAGAGGATAAAAAAGCCTTCTGTCCCTTTCACCTGTAGCATTTTCCTGAAGAAAAATATCTTGTAGTACCTTCTGAAATTTCATGAATTCATTTGAATTAAAAGCATTTTTTTATATATTTTTAAGATTTTATTTATTTATTTGACAAAGAGAGACACAGTGAGAGAGAAGAAACACAAGCAGGGGGAGTGGGAGAGGAAGCAGGTTTGCTGCTGAGCAGTGAGCCAGACGCAGGGCTCGATCCCAGAACCCTGGGATCATTACCTGAGCCGAAGGCAGCTGATTAACCGACTGAGCCACCAGGCACCCTAGAAGCATTTTATTAAAAATCTTTTTGGTCGGGGCACCTGGGTGGTCCAGTTGTTAAGCACTGACTCTTGACTTTGGCTCAGGTTGTGAACTCATGGGCCCGTGTCAGGCTCTGCGCCGAGCGTAAAGCCTGGTTGGAACTCTCCCTCTGCCCCTCCCCCCTACATGCTTACTTCCTTGCTCGTGAATAAATAATACATATATATTATTTATTTATTTTGGATGCAGCACACAAACTATTTAATACAAAAATAATAGACAAAGTCAAACAGGCACTTATTAATAAGAGAAAAACTGACTAGAAGAAACCTATCTTAAACACTTGGCTGGCTCCATCAGTGGTCTTAGGTTTGTGAGTTAAACCCTACATTGGGTATAGAAGTTACTTTAAAAAAAAAATAAAAAACAAAAACAAAAACAAAAACCACCTTATTGTAACTTAATTCCAGTTGCATTTAACTGAGCTCCATTGCTGAGAATACAACTCATGCACAGTTATGGATGAATGATTTGTACATTTTCAGATATTCACTGAATACTACCTTACAACACATATATAGTAAATTTGAAAAAGTTTTAATTCATGATCCCCAGATATACTTCATTTTTGTTGATATTTTGGAAGAGGTCATTTAAGAGAACAGTCCGTGATTCTGGCTTATGGGTTGTGTAATGAACCCAACTTAGACTCTGTTGGACACCAGGTCTCTTCCACTTCCCTTCAGACATCAGATGGGTTTTGGGTACTTGTTTGGAAAGTTCTCTGGGTAACATGACATGCCAGTACTCCTTGTGCTCGTCAAAATACTTGTTCAAGTTGGTAGATTGGCTTTTGGGCAGGGCGGGTGGAAGCACTGAGGTGCTAGGAGTAGGCACACCAGACTGCTTGTTCACATCAAGCCAAGGCAATGACTTGACAAACAGCATTTTGTTTATAAATTTAAATATAGTCTTTGAAGTTCTACTGAGTCATCCTCACATGCATTGTATGAGTTATTCAGAGTCAAGGGTCACCAGGGGAGCAAGAAGCAGTGAAATTGATAAGACACTGGGGCCCTTGATTGCATTTTAATATTTTTATGTATTTAATGGATTTTATAAGAGTTTTAAAGGATGTTTCTTTAACTTTAAAATTGCTTCAAAATCACTAGTTCATTGTGAATTCTTTAAATCTCATTGTTTACCTAATATTAGGAGACATCTTTTTTGGCTGAGTGAATGGAAGTTGTATTGGTGCTGAAAGGACTGGACAATATAGAATGGGAAATTTGAGAATATATCTATAAAAAGTGGAATTTCTATTTTTAAGATTTATTAATTTGAAAGAGAGAGTGCACGCACGAGCAGGGGGAGGGGCAGAGGGAAAGCATCTCAGACAGACTCCTTGCTGAGCATGGAAACTGAAGCAGGGCTCTATCCCACAACCCTGGGATCATGACCTGAGCCGAAATGAAGAGACAGATGCTTAACTGACTGAGCCACCCAGGCACCCCTCAAGTAAAATTTCTAAGTCATGAGCTTACAGCTTACAAAGCATTTTCATAGGCAGTATATCAGTTTTTTATGTAAAATCATCTCGTGGTAGTGTGACACCCCTATTTTATGGATGAGAGTAAGAGGTTAGTGACTAGTCACCCACTACATGGAAAAGTTGGAATTCAAAGCTCAGACTCCACATTACAAGTTTGGTTTTCTCCCCACTATCCATCCTGATACAGTCCTGATTGTAGGCCTGGAAAGGTTTAGTATTGAGAGGTTTGGAGCAACTAGAGAGAGGTATGTATAGTGTTAAAAGAATCATTCAAGTTTTGCTAAATACTTAATATATGCTAAAGTCCTTGGTGATTGAGAATAAGAAGATAAATAAAACTTGGTTCCAGGTCTTAAGAAACTTTCAAAAGGAAAAGAAGTTTGCTACTGTCTTATTTAACATAATTTGCTAGGCTGTTTTGACCTTAGTTTGGTGCTTTCTGACAGAGACCAGATGGAGGAAATATAGATGCTACATATCTTTGAAAAGCTGGGCATCATAATCAGACTTTCTTTTTATCATCTACTTTTTTTTTTTATTAAAGATTTTATTTTATTTGACAGAGAGAGATCACAAGTAGGCAGAGAGGCAGTGGGGGAAGCAGGCTCCCCGCTGAGCAGAGAGCCTGATGCAGGGCTCGATCTCAGGACTCCCAAGACCATGACCTGAGCTGAAGGCAGAGGCTAAACCCACTGAGCCACCCAGGCGTCCCATCACCTACTTTTAAAAATTGAGATATAATTCAGATACCAGAAAGTCCAATTTTTAAAAATAAACAATTCAACGTTTTTAGTATATGTACAAGATTGTGAACCATTACCACTATTTCTATAACATTTTTATTACCCCAAAAGACTGTCCATTAGCAATCACATTTCCTTCTTTCCCAGTCTCCGGAAACCATTAATTTACTTTATGTTTCTATGGTTTTGCCTCTTCTAGACATTTTGCATGTGTGGAATTATATAATATATGGCCTTTTGTGTCTGGCTTCTTTCACTTAGCAGTGTTTTGTAGGTCCATCCTTGTTGTAACCTGCATCAGTACTTATTAATTCCTTTTTATGGGTGAGTATTCACCCATAAAAAGGAGTATTGTATGGGTGAGTATTGTATTGTATGGATATGCCACATTTGTTCATGGGCTCATCAGTTGTGGGCATTTGGGTTTCCACTTTTGGCTGGTAAGGAATAATGCTATGAACTTATTTATACAGGTTTTTGTATGAGCACAGGTTTTTGGTTCTCTGTGGTAAATTTCTAGGAGTGAAATTACTGTGTCTTATATTGTGTAAGTTTTTGAGGAACTGCCAAACTTTTCCACAGTGGATGCACCATTTTATATTCCCACCAACAGTGTGTGAGGATTTCAGTTTCTACACATTCTTACCAACACCTGTTACTGTCATGTACTTTTAAAAGTAGAGGTGGTTACCATGAAAGCACAGCTATAGTAGGAAGTAGTTAACTAAACGAACCAAGAACAGAAAGGGAAAGAAAGCTGTCCTCTCTTTTAAGAATCACTTACTTTCGGGGCGCCTGGGTGGCTCAGAGGGTTAAGGCCTCTGCCTTCTGCTCAGGTAATGATCCCAGGGTCCTGGGATTGAGCCCTGCATCGGGCTCTCTGCTCAAGTGGGGAGCCTGCTTCCCTCCCTCTCTCTCTGCCTGCCTCTCTGCCTACTTGTGATCTCTGTCTGTCAAATAAATAAATTTTAAAAAATCTTAAAAAAAAAAAAAAAAAAGAATCACTTACTTTCTCTCCTATCCCGTAGTTGCCATGGTGTAGTAAGAAGAAGCCTGGTGGAGGCTACACAGGAAGTAGACAAGGTAGCATTAACTATGTAATGCAACTCAGAAGTAAATTCAAAGGCAGTTTTGGATATTTGTTGATTTACCTTAATATAGTAGTCATGACAGCCATCCAGGATTAGAAGTTGATCTAAATAGAATTCTCTCAATGTAACTTGTATTTTATTTTGCTCTACTCTCCATTTCCAGCATAGTGATAATGAATGTTTGTAATTTATACCTTGAGGTGATAGATGATGAACCCGAATATGTTTTGAATTCATAAACGAATATTAGATTCTGTTCAGATTAGATTATAATAAATAGATCTAATATTCTTTTTTTTTTTTAAAGATTGTATTGAGAGAAAGTGTGTGTGAGTGGGTTGGAGGGGGCAGAGGGAAAGGGAGAGAAAATCTTAAGCAGACTACAAACTAAGTGCAGAGCCTGACAGAGGGCTCAATTCCAGGACCCTGAGGTCATGACCCTTGCCGCAATCAAGAGTTGGATGCTTAACTGACTGAGCCACCCAGGTGCCCTGATAGATATATATTCTAATGGTTTATTCTTTATAAAGAATTTTTCGTATTTGGCATACATAGTAACTATTTATCTGGATACTGTATTGGATATTATGAAGTTTTGGGGAAACTATGTATTTCTGATATTCATATGTAAACTTAAATGTTGTGGGGAACCCATTTCTGCACTGTGCTCTTAGTACTAACTAAATGAATCAGTCTTTTCTCCCCATCTTTACCAGTCTGATAGGTAAAACAATATTCTTGATTTCTTTTGATTACATTTCTTTTATTTGTATGCACGGTTGCCTTTTCTTAGGTTCAGTGATGATTTGTATTTCTTCTCTGGCTTGTCTTTTTCCTTTTAATTCATAGAAGTTAGTTATATAACACATGTTCAAAGAACATTGAATTAATAAGTGAATTAATGTTTTTCCAGTTAGACTTTTTTTTTTCTAGTTAGACTTAGAACTTTATTAATGCTGACTCTTTACCCATGTCCAGTGAAACCTGGGAATGAATGTGTCAGCTAGCATTTCCTTATTGGGGGCTGTAGTGATGTCATGGGGGCCCTTTTACGTACTTCCAGTTTGCCTCTTCAGAATCTGTCCACTCTTCTTGCCTTAGGCCTGTCTATCTGGCCAGAGATACAAATTGCAGGTAAAGTATAGGAACTGGTGATAGAGTTCTAGGTAACCTGGGACTTTCATGTCTTTTTTTTTTTTTAAGATTTTTTTTATTCGACAGAGATCACAAGTAGGGAGAGAGGTGGGGGGAAGCAGGCAGAGAGCCCGATGCAGGCCTTAATTCCAGGACCCTGAGACCATGACCTGAGTCGAAGGCAGAGGCTCTACCCAGGTGCCCCTCATGTCTGTTTTAAATCATCCCCTCCTCCTTTGTGTTTAGGTGTGACATTGTCCAGCTTCCATCTGTGGCCCATATTAGGAGCTCCCCCTCTTTAGAAACCCTCCACTTGATTAGTTGCAGCTAGGAATTTTCCTATAGTTCTAGCTTACAAGTGAATTCTTGGCCAACAGCTGTGATCACCAGCCAGGCACAACTCCTGATATTCCTTAATTGCCCTCCAATGAGCTCACTGCCTGCTATTACCTTCAGCCCTTTATGTTTCTAACATGAGGGTTTTTTTTTTTTTAAGATTTTATTTATTTATTTGACAGAGAGAGATCACAAGTAGATGGAGAGGCAGGCAGAGAGAGAGAGAGAGGGAAGCAGGCTCCCTGCTGAGCAGAGAGCCCTATGTGGGACTCGATCCCAGGACCCTGAGATCATGACCTGAGCCGAAGGCAGCGGCTTAACCCACTGTGCCACCCAGGCGCCCCACATGTTTCTTAAAGTGTTCAGGTTAGGCACTGACGTGATTAAATTTCTGTTCAGGTGGTGATTCTGGCACCTGAAATAAAGAAATAAAGAAAGGAAGACCAGATGGAGAAGGATGCTGATAAATAGGATTCTTCATCAGCTTTGAGAAAAAGCAAGAGTCAGTGTGTCAAAGCGATTTTATTTTCATAGAAGAGCATGAAGGATTTAGTGAATTGTTAGGTTTTGTCTTGAACTGCCCCAGGTATTTGCTGAAAAGTATTAATTATAACTTTGTTCACAAAAACTTATAAACTATGTGGGTCCTCAAGGAGAGGCTAAGAAAGCAACAAGTAAGCCAGTTTGATCAAATGATCTGTTTGTTAGTAACTGTAAACATAAGCAGTTATACTGATGAAATTAATAACTTCTCCTCTGCTTTAATCAAAGCAAATTTATCATTCATTCTTTCTTTTTAGTTGGAAGATGCTGGTTCAAGTAGTTTAGATAATCTACTAAGTAGATACATCTCAGGCAGTCACCTACCCCCACAGCCTACAAGCACCATGAATCCCTCCCCAGGACCCTCTGCCCTGTCTCCAGGATCATCAGGTAAAGCCATCAAAGGCACTGGCTCGTTTCTTTTGTTACAGCTGACCCTTGAACAACACGGGTTTGAACTGCACAGGTCCACATATACGTGGATTCTTTTCAGAGATTGCAGTATTGTAAGTGTATTTTCTCTTTCTTACGGTTTTTTTTAATAACATTTTCTTTGGCTTTACTGTAAGATTACAGAATGTAATATACATACCATGCAAAATATCTGTTAATTGACTGTTTATATTACCCTAAGGCTTCTGGTCAACAGTAGGCTTATCAGTAAAGTTTTTAGGGAGTCAAAAGTTATATGTGATTTTTGCACAATTGGGGGGTAGGTCAATGCCCCTAATTCTAACATTGTTTAAGGGTCAACTGTATATGTATTAGGTTCTCCAGAAAAACAGAACCAATAGGAGGGGTGTGTGTGTATAGAGAGATTTTAAGAAATTGGCTCACAGGATTGTTAGGACTGGCAAGCTATAGGGCAGGTTAACAGGCTGAAGACCCACGGCAAAGTAAATGTTACAGGCTTGAGTCTGGAGGCAGAATTTCTTCTTCTGTGGACCTCAGTCCTTTCTCTTAAGGTCTTCACCTGATTGGATGAGATCCACTGCACACTGTGGAGCTTAATTGGTTTAGGCAGAAACTCAAGTGATTAAAATGTTAATCACATCTAAAGATACCTTCACAGTAACATCTAGACTGGTGTTTGGACGAAAAATCAGGTAGCTATATTCTAGCCAAATTGATACACAAATTGATATACTCAAATCATACTTTTTTTTTGATGGCTCTTTCTAACTATATTTCTTCAAATACAGTTGACCGTTTTCAGCTAACTGAAGTAATATATGTATCTGTAGTATACACTGTTCAGAGCTGTTAATTACCCCTCCCTCAACCCCCAGCTGTTTTCACATTCTTTGCTAGGTATGTAGATGCATTTGCTTGTATTTTACGATACAGATGGGCAGTTGAAAAGTTCTTTGGTTTCACCCCATATTTATGACTTATAAGATATTGAAAAAATTAAAAAGTTGAGGAAAGACAAGTAAATTTTCAAATTGCAATTTTAAAACAAAAAAATTTACTGGCAACTATTAAAGTTATGATTAATCAACTCTATGAGATACAAATCTCTTCCAAAACCCCGTTGTTTTGTTGACCCTTTTATGAATGAATGATTAAAGCAACTCTGAACAGATTGACAGTGTAGAAGTGCTTATGGAGTTTATTTTTTTTGGTTTCAATTAAATGTAACTTCTTACTGAAACAGACCACCTCATTATTTCTTGAGTAAAAATAGTTCAAATTTAGATGTCTTTCATGAGATGCACCATTAATATGATTTTTAGTTGTAGAATTTTTAAAGTTTAATATAATTAATCCAGGACTTCTAAAAGAATGAGTAATTACTGGGACTCTAAGTAGGAGATTTACCAGATGGCTTGTGGCAAGATGGCACATAGCTTTCTCTTGACCTGGTAGTTCTCATTGATTGGATAGTGTTGCTCTGAGGAGGATTCTGAGAATCCTATCTGGGCTCAAGTGACAGAAACTGGTTGATGCCTGCCCTGCCAAGGGTTATACATGCCATCTCTGATTTTGACACTAAGCCTAGGTCTGATTTCCAAGAATTGCTAAATTACATTATAGTCATCTTTAATTCTATAAATACTAGGTGGAATTCTGAATATTCTTATCTGCATTGATATTCATTTTGATGTATTATTTTCTAGGTTTATCCAATTCTCACACACCTGTGAGACCCCCTAGTACCTCTAGTACTGGCAGTCGAGGCAGGTGAGTATTAACATTATTGGTAGTTTTTTTTCCCCCCTTAAGAAAAATTTTGAACATGTATTTTAAAAAGTAGAAAATTACCTTGAATTCTTAACGCTTATCACCTGGCTTCAACAATTACCAAGTTATAGCCTCCTCTGTGTACCCATACATTCCTCCCTGGTCTGGATTATTTTGAACCATTGCTATCTGCAGATATATTGACATCAAAATCTGTTTATATGTTGAAGAAATATATTGTTTCCCATACGGAGTTTTCCCCACCTTGTCATTTAAATATAGTATGTGCTATTTTTTTCCTCAGTGTTGGTAATTTTGATCGGGGGAAGGTGAGGCAAGAAGAACACTTCATTGATGGTGGCATGTACATCCATCAGGGGCATCTAACATTTGGCGGTTTTTGTTTGTGACAGCCACCATTAATTGATCTTTGCCTAGCTCTTTTTTTTTTTTTTTTTTCCCAACTAGTTGAAAAATAGTGGTATTTTAATTATTGTGTTATTTCTTTTCGTGTACCAATTTAGAATATCTCTAGAAAGAGAAACTTTTTTGTTACTGGCTATTTGGTTATAGGACAGGCGAAGAGATTCTTTCTCTTTATTTCTGTTTGTATAATCGTTGATTCCCAGCACCTTCCAACAGGGACCAGTGAGTTTTTATTATCTCCTGAACTCATATATTTAAACATTTTATATATTACTAACTATTAAGGATGCTATTTTTACTGAAGGGTTATATTGTTCAATCTTTGGCCTATCAGAGCTTTTTCAGTTTGGCTTCCTAGGCCTTTGGTATAACCCCAGTAGTCTTAGAAAGCTTCCTTATTTCTTGTTCTGAAATGATGTTCCAGATTTGTCTTAACATATTTCCTGCCTCAGGCCTAGAACCCACCATTTTTCTTAGAAATGGTTGTATTAGTGAGGAAATAGTGCTTGGAAACAGTCTTCTGGGCACTAGGGACACTAGCTGCTGCTGAGTTGTTTGTTGTGCCTTTTTGGTGAACATAGCTAAGAGATGGGATGATATTTGGAGTGTATTGACATAAGATAGAATAAATGTGTAAATGTTGCCTGATTTTTATACTTTAGTTTGAATAACTTAGTACGATGCAGGAAAGATTTAAGCTACATTTTTTTTTTAATTTGGGTTTGTGTGCATTTTGAAGACTAGTGCTATTAAATACTTGCTTGACTTTTTAATTATACCTTAAATAAATAATCAGTACTTTGAAAAGTACTTTGAGTACTTGAGTAATTGAGTGAAAAGGTATTCATTCTCAGTAGCAGTACAGTCTTACCAGTTACTCACTTCTCTCGGCAGTGGTTTTGCTTTGTGGTCTAGGTAGAACTGATTAGTCATAGACCTGTCCTCTTAACCTATCATTTTGTTGATTCAAATAAGGATATTCTGGGTTGTTGACTACTTGTTATTCTCTTCTCCCAATTTCCTGTCCTCAAAAGCTAAAATAGAGTTTACTTTGAGGAGGCTTCATGAACTACTATTATTAATGCTGTTTTCTTCATTAGTTGGGGGCAGAGAAGAATCGAAATTACTTTTATAGAGAAAAACAATTGCTAACATTCTATATTAACTAGTCTGGGAAAATGGTTATTTACTGGATTTCTTTAATGACTTAGTATAAGTGCCTCACACCATAAAAATGTTTTTAGGGTCTTCTGAAAGTTTTATACACGTTTTAAAATTTTTTAAATTTATTTGACAGACAGAGATCACAGGTAGGCAGAGAGGCAGGCAGAGAGAGAGGAGGAAGCAGGCTCCCTGCTGAGCAGAGAGCCCGAAGTGGGGCTCGATCCCAGGACCCTGGTATCATGACCTGAGCCGAAGGCAGAGGCATTAACCCACTGAGCCACCCAGGTGCCCCTGATCTACGTTTTTAAAGAATTTGAAGCTATGCTTATATCACACTTCTTTTACCTGCATTATAAGGTGTCTTTATCTTCTAGAAAGTTGGTTCTTTTCACTTTAATGAATATTACCTTTCATATAATTGATTTTATGTATATTATACAAGCACATTTGACTTTTTAAATTGTCTTTTATTAGCTGTGGGTCATCAGGAAGAACTGCTGAGAAGACAGGTCTTAGTTTCAAGTCTGATCAAGTGAAGGTCAAGCAAGAACCTGGGACTGAAGATGAAGTATGTAGCTTTTCAGGAGCTGTGAAACAAGAAAAGACAGAGGACGGCAGGAGGAGTGCCTGCATGGTAAGCTCCCACTGGAGCCTGTCAGGGATTCAAGGAGGCCATTTCATGGATTCTTCCATCTCTGCATATTAGACTGAATAGTGGTTCTACGGACACTTACTTATTTTTGGATATTTTTGTCTGGTATAATCCAAATCTCTCTGTAATTCAAGTTTTTCATCTAAGTGTCAGCTGTAATTTGTCATAAAAGGTTTAATTGTATTAAGAATTCATTTTGAAATGATCTTTTAGTTTGTTATTGGTCAGTATTTTGCCATGATTCTAAATTGGGTTCTATTTTGTTTTGACTTCATTAGTCATCTCAACAGTCTCAGGCCACAAAAGATCCTTTACTGTTTTCCTGGATCTGTGAGTTCAGGATTAGGACTGCTGATGTGAAAGAAGTTTAATGATCAAAGAGTGGTGTGATGGGAAGATTGCCTTTGGCTTATGAATTATTAACCATTTAAGAGTTTTTCAGGTAGAACATTTTATAAAATTTATAATACAGAATGAAGGAAGGCCTCCTATTCCTCCTCCTGTGCTGACACCCCCCACTCTCCAGCAGTAAATTTTGATCTTGTTTTTTTTCTTCCTGCCCAGGCTTGGGTGTCATTTTCTACTTGGTTAGCGTATAGACATTTCAGGTTGGAGTATTAGGATATATAACACAGTATATGTACATTTGAGAGCAAAGGGATTTAGTCTTGTATTTGGATTAGTGTCCCATCATCCAGTATCCGATTTAGAAAGTGCTTGCAGAAAACTGAGTGCAGAAGGGTGGTGAAAGATTTCTTTACCATTTTCACAATCTTCTTACTTTAGTAAAATGATGATAGGTAGGCAGAATAACATTTCTTAAAAGCTGTGCAACAGATTCTTGGGTGAAAAATAGGGTATCATAATCAGCTCTTTGTAGGAAAAGTATAACCCTATGCTCACTTTACAATCAGTGTGTTTAACAGTTTGATTAATTTTCTTATTATCCAAGTGAACCAATATTAGAGTGTGCTATAAAATCATAAATTAACATGCCTAATACTTTTGGATTTATTTTCTTTCCTTTCTGTCACTAGTGTCATTTCCAAATTAATTTTAAGTTATGTATATGTGTATTGACATAATTCTTAAGTTACACGCACACTGCATACACTAAGGATTAAATGATTGTTTAAGAATTTGTCCTCGTTTTGTTTTAGTTGAGCAGTCCTGAGAGTAGCTTGACACCACCTCTTTCAACCAACCTGCATCTAGAGAGTGAGTTGGATGCATTAGCAAGCCTGGAAAACCATGTGAAAACTGAACCTGCAGATACAAATGAAAGCTGCAAACAGTCAGGGCTCAGCAGCCTTGTTAATGGAAAGTCCCCAATTCGAAGCCTCATACACAGGTCGTCAAGGATTGGAGGAGATGGCAGTAGCAAAGATGATGATCCAAATGAAGACTGGTGTGCTGTCTGCCAAAATGGAGGGGATCTCTTGTGCTGTGAAAAATGTCCAAAGGTCTTTCATCTAACTTGTCATGTTCCAACACTTCTTAGCTTTCCAAGGTACCAGTGAAATAGTTGATTTTTTTTGTGCTTGTTTATTTTTATAGGCTAAAATACAAACAAAATTGTCCCCGCAGATGGCCTTCCTAACCATCGCATACTGTTTCTGTAAAATAGGGAGCCTGTTACTCCTTTGATAGTACCTTCTAGAGAAACTGATAGCTGAATGGTGAAATGTCCAAGATTTAAGTAGTGTATGAATGGTAAAAAGTAGACTGTTTCCTGGCCTTCAGTTTATACTTAGTATAAGCAAAGTAGATAAAACTCTAAATTATGAGAGAGGTCTGGGGTGTTGGAGAAGTTAGTCAATTTCCTATTGAAGCTGAATTTTTTACCTATTGCCGTCAATCTTAATAGGGTCTACAATAATTTCACTTAAGAATACTATTCGGGGGCGCCTGGGTGGCTCAGTTGGTTAAGCGACTGCCTTCGGCTCAGGTCACGATCCTGGAGTTCAGGGATCAAGTCCCGCATCAGGCTCCCAGCTCCATGGGGAGTCTGCTTCTCCCTCTGACCTCTTCGCCTCTCATGCTCTCTCTCACTCTCTCTCAAATAAATAAATAAAATATTAAAAAAAAAAAAAAGAATACTATTCGGTGGGAGACAGCTCTGTTGTGTCTTACCTAGAACCTATTATTCTGAAGTTTGAAAGCTTTTGAAAGGCATTTTAAATGAAAAAGTACTTTGTAAAAAAGCTTTCACAGCTTGAATATTTTTAGGTATTGCTTCCTCTTGACCCCTGGAAGCAGTTCATTGGTAGTGCCAGCCTGGAGCATTGTGTGCACATTTCTCATTTAACAAGTTGTGTTCGTACTATTTTGTCTCCAGTTGATTTTGTAGACCAGTTTCCCTCTTCCCAAACCCTTACCTCCAAATAACCCTTTTAAGTGACAATAAATAGTGTTCTTGGGAAAGCCCAACTTTTTTCTGCCTGTAGATAAAACATTCACATTTCAGTTGAGTAAATGAAGCAGTGAATTGAGTAAACTGAAGCAGTGATTCCAGTTGAGTAAATGCTACCCATTTTGAATAATTCAACCTTTTGGATTAGAAAAATACTGGCTATATAAACAGTGCCAGAATATTTTTCTGAAGAATCATAACTCTTACCTAGGTCTTAAGAGAGGTACATTCATTTGCCAGAGATGTAACAAGGGCCTTCTTTTATTTTACTCTTTTATAGAAGAAAGCATTGACATTTTAATGTTGTAATTAAGGCTTTTCATATTTTTCTTCCCTTTGGGTAGTAACATCTGCTGGAATGTTAGAATTTTGCCACTGAATGCTTCCTCTCAAAGGCTGATACTTTGGAAGGAATTGGAACTGTTGGAAAAGACTGGGATGGTCTCAAGATTTAGAGTTTCTTTATGGTGGGGGAGAGAAGGGAAGAATTACTGGAAATGAACCATTCTAGAATTTATGGTTTGATGGAAATCCTGATGTAAACAAACTAGACTGAGCAAATTTAAAGGATAAGGGGTATATGTACATGTGTTTGTACTTATGGAGATATGTGTTCTTGGCTTTTGACTGGCCGTGGAGAAGAATTGTTTTATTTTTGGCATATTTAATACATGCCATACCAATATGGGATACCTGAGGAGTTCCGTAACCCATACTCTTTACTTTTTTGTGAGCGTGGGGTCATTGTGAGATAGTAATGGGGTTGACATTCTGTCTTCTGCTGTAAGTACTAACCCTCAACTTGGTGTTATGAAGAGATTGCTTTTGAAATGCAGGGCTACAGTTTTATAAAGTGTTCTAGAAAGTAATTAATTGAAGACCGGGAAAAGTTTTGGGAAGCTTTTATCAGACAACTTTGAGATTTGACAAGAATGCAGCCTTTCTTCCCCTCAAAAAACCGTGGAAGGAAAGAAAAACTGGAGACTTACTTCCAGAGAACTAGCTTCTCTAGCATGGGTTTTACTATAATTACAGGGACTAATTGCCTGTTTCTCTCTTTAGTGGGGACTGGATATGCACATTTTGCAGAGATATTGGGAAACCAGAAGTTGAATATGATTGTGATAATTTGCAACATAGTAAGAAGGGGAAAACTGCACAAGGGTTAAGCCCCGTGGACCAAAGGGTAAGTGTCATATAAGTTGGATTTATTATTAGGGATTCTGTAGTTGTCTGGCTATACACTGGAGACTTTACATCCAGCTTCCTCATACTTAACATGTCCCAACCAAAAGCATGATTTCAAAAAAACATAAATAATAAACAAGCAAATAACAATGTAAAAACTGCGCTCTTCTCTGCTATTTCCCATCTTTAAATGGTACCACCATTTATTTCTGTTGCACAAGCCTTTCTAGTGAAAGATCAGGAATGACCCTAATACAATTTGCTTACTTGTCCTCACCATCACCTTCTGAGATAGCTATCATGGTGGTTCATCTGCACTGTCATAATAAACTTCACTCAGACTCCCTGAGTTTACTCTTGACTCTTTATACTGTAGTTTTCTGTACTGTATGTAGTATTTTTTTTTTGTAAGATTATAGAGAGCACAATGTGGGGAGGGGCAGAAGAAGAGGGAGGAGAGAATCTGAAGCAGACTCCATGCAGAGCCCAACCCAGAGCTTGATCCCACAACCCTGAGACCACGACCTCAGCCCAAATCAAGAGTGGGATACCCATCTGACTGAGCCACCCAGGCGCTCCTACATAATATTTTTTTAAAAAATATAAACATGTCTGTCACTTCCTAATAGCTTTCTGTCATTAAAAATAAAATCCAGGGGCGCCTGGGTGGCTCAGTGGGTTAAGCCTCTGCCTTCGGCTCAGGTCTTAATCTCAGGGTCCTGGGATTGGGTCCCGCATCGGGCTCTCTGCTCAACAGGGGGCCTGCTTCCCTCTCCTTCTCTCTCTCTGCCTGCCTCTTTGCGTACTTGTGATCTCTATCAAATAAATAAATAAAATCTTAAAAAAAAAAATGAAATCCAGAATCCTTTCCTCATTTCAGTCAGATTTCTGCTAATGTGGTCTATAGTCTCTTCTCCAAAAACAAAAGCTTTCTGGTCATTACAGTTAAGTTTGGCTCCGATCTGGTGTATGTACTTGCGGAATCCCCCTCTAATATCTGTTTAGCGTGTACTGGCTTCTATTAAAAGAAGTTTAAGCAAATGAAAACTATAAATGTAAAATGCATTTCAGTTTACTTTTGACTGTATAAAAAATTCTAGAATTGTATTGAGAAGACATAGTTTGTATTTAATTTTAGACCTGCATGGCGTCATTTCAGGAAAAGAAAGAATAATATGTGTCCTTCTTGCATCAGAGAATAGCAAAAGCAGTATTTTATAGATTACTATAGATAACGAGGTAATCTTGCGGTGCCTGGGTGGCTTATTCGTTAAGCATCTGCCTTCAGCTCAGGTCATGATTTCAGTATCCTGGAATTGAGACCTGCATCAAGCTCTCTGCTCAGCTGGAGACTTGCTTCTCCCTCTCCCATTCCTCCTGCTTGTGTTCCCTCTCTCATTGTTTCTATGTGAAATAGATAAATAAAATCTTTAAAAAAAAAAAGTTACTAGGTAATCCTAATTACTAGGATTTAGAGGATTACCTAGTAATCTATGAATTTTTACACAGAATGCTATGTTGCTTTTATGACTCCTTTCCATCTCTGTAAATAGTCAGTAGTAGTTAATTTACCTTAGTCATCATCTAAGAACAAAAGCCGCCCTCTATTTTCAATAAATTCTTTAAAAGTAGAACAGAAGGTAGTCTCAAAACTAAATGGGAGGGGTGCCTGGGTGGCTCAGTGGGTTAACTCCTCTGCCTTCGGCTCAGGTCATGATCCCAGGTTCCTGGGATCGAGCCCTGCATTGGGCTCTCTGCTTAGCAGGGAGCCTGCTTCCCTTCCTCTCTCTCTGCCTGCCTCTCTGCCTACTTGTGATCTCTCTCTGTCAAATAAATAAATAAAATCTTTAAAAAAAACAAACAACTAAATGGGAAGCAAGGGAAACAAGATGGTTTTCTTTGGGTATGTGTATTTAGATAAGTCAGTATATAGGAGGCATATATTGAGTTTGTTGTAATAAGACTTTGTATTGATAGAGTTCTCTTAAGAATATCTTATTAGGGGAATAAACATTTCATGTGTTTTCCTTTCTTTGTTTTGGTCCAGAAATGTGAACGACTTCTGCTTTACCTCTATTGCCATGAATTAAGTATTGAATTCCAGGAACCTGTTCCTGCTTCGGTGAGTTGTTTACTTTATGACCTTCCTAGTGAAGAAGCTTGGTATAAGACTTGAGAGTATTGGCTCTGGTCTTAAGGCTTCTCATCTTAGTCTTCTTGAATAATCTCAGCCTCTCCAAGGTTCAAGTTTCCTTCTCTAATGCTATTTCTTACCCCATTTTGGATATTCCAAGAACACATAGGAGACCTTTATAGAACGTTTTAGCATAGTACCTGCTAATTATCAGTACCTGATAATGTCAGTACGTATTAATCCAAAATTTTATTAGGGCTCTTATGGATGTGTGATTCACTTGTCAAATATTGCATTTTGTTTTTTAAAAGTTTTTGTTGCTGTCATGACAAAGTAATGAATTTAACTTCTGTGTTCTCTTTCACTTTTAAAATGGACATAAGGGATATAGATGTAATGGAAAGAATCTTGGACTAAGAGTCGGAATACTTAACTTCTCCCAGTTCTGCCATTAACTAGCCTTAAAACTTTGGGCAAATTTCTTAATTTTCTGCCTTTACCTTTTTAAACATATAGTGGGAGTACTGGACTGAAATATCTCTAAAATTCCAGTTCTATGATTCTAGGCTCTGTACCTTGGGGAGAAAACAATCTCTATGTAAGTATTAATTTGAATAAAAATGTAAAATTGAAGCTTTCACACTGGTTCTTATCTTATGAAGATAAGCCCTCTTTCCGAACAGTCTAGATTAAGAAAGGACTGGAAATTTTGCAAGTCAGTGCTCTTTGATTATCTTAAAGAAGACTTTTTGTTAGGAATAAAGCTCTAAAGTCCCATAGGAAAAGGAATATCATGGGTGCTCAGGCTTCATGAATGGAATGAGAATATGCTATATACATTTGCTCACCATCATTTGTTGAATTAAGACATTGTTGAATGCCAAGCCTGTAATAGAATATTAAATAGTCAACTTGTTTACTGGGTAGGCTCAGAAAGGAATTTTAAAGCACAAAAGCCCTAGACACAGGAACATGTTTTATACAAATAGTAACCATCTGATACTAGGAAGTTTGTCTTCAAGTATAGGGATTTTACAGTAGAAAATAACTTTAAAATATTTCTTTTTGTGAACTGTTTAAATAGCTTCTCCAAGTTCAATTGTTTCTTGAGAATACAACTTTCTGGCTAAAAGTTGGGGCCAGAACACTCTCTGGCATGATCATTAAAGGGTTAATGAAATTTTTCTTGTGTTATTTATCCTCTTTTTCCTCTGTTGTTTTATGTCCAGAGTCCTTTGTGGTATAAAGTTATAGCCTCTAAAAGACAACATTCTAATGATAATAATAATAAATTTTGTTTTTATATTTTCTTAAAAAACAAAATAAAACAAAACTCTTCAGGTGTCATAGTATTCTGATGAGCCAGATGTGTCCTTAACACTAATGTTGGCTAGCTTTGCTGATCGAGTTCTTTCCAAATCTCCTTACCACAGATAGAGCTTTGAGGCCTTCATAACCATTAAGACTGCCACAGATTCTGAATATGATTTGGTTTTTATGATAAATGATTGGGGCATAAGATTTAAAATACCTTCACTATACCTAAAATTTTCAAGTAGCTGGCTCAGTAATTAATATATGCTGTACATTTTCAAATAAAACAGTTTGGTATTTTTGGAGAATCCTTAGCTATCCTTATTTATTTGTTTCTTTAGATACCAAACTACTATAAAATTATAAAGAAACCAATGGATTTATCTACCGTGAAAAAGAAGCTTCAGAAAAAACATTCCCAACACTACCAAACCCCAGATGACTTTGTGGCTGATGTCCGTTTGATCTTCAAGAACTGTGAAAGGTTTAATGAAGTATGTTAGCTTCCAAACTATAAAGTCTTGGATTATTAGTTTTTGGTTTTTGCTTGTTTATTTTTTTATTATATTTTTCCTGCTAAGAGATTTTTCTAATTTGATTGAAAAATTTTTTTTCTCCTGCAGTTGTGTCAAAAGTAAAATTTGATTGCATCCACAGCTCTAATGAAAGTTTATTGTGTATAATTGGAGTATATTTTTGAAGCTGAGGGTTGAGATATACAAGTATAGAGAGTAGACTGTAGTTAAGTATATGGAAAATGATTATTAAATAGTCTATATTTGGGGTTCATTTAGGAAAGGCACTTGTACTGGTTCTTTTGATTTTATTATTAACGTAGGTTAATAATGTTAACCTATTAAATGTAGAACCCTGAAATCATAAACTAATTTCTGGTGGCTCATCTTGAATAGTAGCCCAGAGTATATGATGTTGAGTTTTCTAATCTCAGCAATACGACTTTTATTAACTTCGGTTGTGTATTTTTTTTTGAGGATAAGGATGGGCTCTCCTTGAGGAAAAATATGCTATATGACTCACTTCTTCAAGGAAATTGTTTTGTTTTCTTTGAGAAAAGGCAAGTCTCTTACTGTTAGAGAAGATTTTCATTATTCTATGAGAAGAAAATGGAATTAGATAAGAATCTACAAAACCTTTAGAAAGCTCAATAGTAAAATATCTTTATTACTGGTGAAATTTGGTGCCATATGACTATTACTAAAAGGACATCAAATCATTTAACATATACTCATAGCTACCTCTGGAAGCATCTAGATGACCTTTTTAATATTTGGGGGAAAAAAATCCTTAAGGTTAAAAGTATAGTGTAGCAGTATACTGCAGAAAGTATAGTAAAACCTTACTCACTTGAACTTAAAATTGATAGAGTTCCACTTTTTGTCTTACTTTCTAATCCAGTTAGATTATTTTCAAATAAATGTGCTTTTATGAATTGTAGCTAACATCTGCAAGGAAGAAGACACATTTTATCTGCTTTAGCAATGATTAAATAATTTATGGTTAACAAATTGCCATACAGATAGAATTCTAAGTGGTTTGTTGATGGTTTGGCAGTTTCTAAAAAGCAACATTTCTTAATATGATTAGTTTTTTTGTCTTCATGAGATTGATGTATTCAGTCAACCGCCATTTCCGATTGACTTACTAATATAGAATTTGAAAGCATTCTTGAGGTTTCACAGTAGGTTTAGTAACAGAACTTTGTAAAGAAAGTGGTTCCATGTTCTGTAGAATTTGAGAAAGCACTTAATCTGGTTATAGCAATTTGTTCCCCCTAGTATGGCTGACTTTCGTCGCCAATCCTATGCAGTTTCATAACTTTAGAAAGGATTATAATTTCCCTTTTTTTTTTTTGACTCTGGTATCCTTTTTAGATGATGAAAGTTGTTCAAGTTTATGCAGAAACACAAGAGATTAATTTGAAGGTAAGCTTTTCAGACCATGCAAACTTGGTGAAGGAATATGCATTACCAACAGGTGAATATTCCTATCTTTTGCTTGCAGGCTGATTCAGAAGTAGCTCAGGCAGGGAAAGCAGTTGCATTGTACTTTGAAGATAAACTCACAGAGATCTACTCAGACAGGACCTTCGCACCTTTGCCAGAGTTTGAGCAGGAAGAGGATGATGGTGAGGTAACTGAGGACTCTGATGAAGACTTTATACAGCCCCGCAGGAAACGCCTAAAGTCAGATGAGAGACCAGTACATATAAAGTAAAATGACATGAACTTAAATAATTGTTTAAAAAAAAAGAGAGAGAGAGAGAAAAGAAAACCTTTTATTTAAGTGTTGCTGGAATATCCTGCCTACAGTGGGCACCTCCTTGAAGAAACTGATAGCTTTTACACAGTATTAGATTGAAGTAATGGACAGAAGTCACTTCTTGTCAAGAAAGGGGGAGAGAACTCTGTTTGCAACTTTAAAAGTAAAAGCAAAAGCGAAATGATTTGAAGATTCTGTAACTAAAGAGGATGGTTCTTTAGAATGGCAGTTGTTGGTGATCATGTGGTATTGATTGGTGCAGGATGCTGGGCGTACAAGTACATATTTGAGGGTCATGTCGCTTGATAAATTGTTTCTTTGGACAGGAGTGCACAGATACTAAAAACAACTTTCACGTCTCCCCTTCCACACACATACATACTGGTTTGTTTTCTAGGTAAAATCAGAGTTGCTCAGATTCCACTTTGATGTCAGTGCAGATGTGCATTGAATCATGCCATGACATTTTTTCTCACTTTGATGCTGTTGGGCCTTAGTTTTTATATTGGTTTAAAGAACTCAACAGTAGTTTTATTTTCTATTTATACCTAGAGTCTAGAAAACATCAGTGATCATCATTTAATCACTTTTAATGGTCTGCTGAAATAAATACAGTAACTTTTCAGTGGCAGATCTTACAGTAGTCATTTCCAGGAAAACACTTCCACACAGTTGCACTTCCCAGTCAGACCATCTGATCATACAGTTACTCCCATCAAAGGCAGAATGTTCGTTTTAAAATTAATCTAGTTTTCTGTACATTTGAATTTGATTGAGAAGGTGACAACTGGCTCTTATCCAGTCTTCCTTCATATCAGTTTTCTGATAGACCACTATTGGCAAACAGTTATCTGTCAACTACCAAATGTGTAAAATTTTCTGTATTTCACTTTGTCTTATTTGTAAATAGTGAACTAAAACTTCTGGCAGATCAGCAACATTTGCTGAGCCTGTTTTTTAAGCTAATGTGTATTCTTACTAATGTTCCTATCAAGAATGGATTTGTAATATATGCTGTCTATTTCTAATGTTCACATTCATATTTTGAGGTTCTATCTTATTTTAATAGAGAACAGACTTCTCAGAAAATCTTCAGAAGCAGCTTATTATTAAATATCAAACTATTGAAATAAACCCGGTGGGGTTAGATTACTCATCTGTCCACCAAGTGGGACATTTGCATGGACTGGGGGCTTAACGGACTTAGAAGAGGCCTGTAAGTAAATCCTGAAAATGAGCCAATCCCCACTTGAATGGTTACTGGAGTAAACCCACCTTTACTACCCTGAGTTCAGCCCCTGAGGCAGATAAACCACCTTGGCTTGGTTTCATTTTTCTTCTCTTCATTTGTGATGCTCAGATCCAAGATGTGTGTTCTAGACTGTGTACAGGCTTCTCTTTTGTTGGATTAAAAAATTTAGTCCTACTTTTGTATGGACACCTTAGAATAAAAGTGACCAAAATAGAAGACTTGCCATTAGATATTTTTCAGACGTCAGCAGATTTGTGGCAAATCATTTGCCTTTTTAAAACTTCGGCTTCTGCAGTTCAGACAGTAGACTACTCAGTAAAAATTATTTGGCATAATTGTCTGAGGTAAATATTTTTTAGTGCATATTGAATCAAATAAAGTGCTCTAAAGAAATTATTATACAAATTCCTTTGGGTTGTTTTTCTTTTCTTAACAAGCGTGGGGGGTAAACATGAATATTAATCAGGCCTTCTGATGGTGTACGTAAGTGGTGTTGATTTTATTACTGCTGTTGACTTCATTCTGTGACTTTCTTTTAGCTTCTCTTTCAGTTTTGTTATAAGTTCAGCTTTAAAACTTACACCGAACTGTTTTATCATTTTACTCACATTTCAGATATCTAAGAAGAATTTTCTTAAAAGAGGGAGAGAATCGTTTTATAATCCTTTATTTATGTGCATTTCCCTCTTTCCCACAACATTTATGATTTGAGTTTAGCAGACATATCTAGGGCATATTTGGGAAAGTGAAGAGTAGCAGTATAACTTCCTTTTGTCAAGCCATTTATTTCTAATATTTTACACTTGTTCTTCAGTTGAGTCCTTTTCATGATTCTTAATTAAGTCTTTTATATAGGTTCTACCAGTGGGGGAGAAATTAAATTTTAATATTTATTTCTTGATATTTAGGGCCTTAAAAAATAATGTGTTCCCTTAAAGATATTTCTATGTTCGGTGAAAAATTTTTTTTTTCTTTTAAGATTGGTTTTTGAAAAGCCACTTTACTGTCAACATTTAATAGACTCCATTTCTGTTAATAGAAGACAATTCATACTACTGAGAATTTACTATTAAGTAAATAGCTATCAACACACTACCCTTAAATGCAAGTTCAGATTTCATGGAAGCTTTTTTCTTGTACACTGATCGTGTATTCCTAAGCTGATTTGTTCAGCCACTATCTGATATAATCATTAGAAAAAGTATAAAAGCTTAAATTGATATTCAGATGTCTTTATGTTTTTCTATTAATTTATATTTCAGAAAAACAAACATTTAACGTCAATTCCTAAAGGCAGTTTAATACTCTTTCTTTATTAAAAGACAGTATTTTAGACATGGAGATGTTAAATGTTAACTTAAAAACTTGCAGAACTTTGCAATACTTCATTTCTGATCTTCCATCAGAACACTAAAAACAAAGTGTTCCTCAGTCTGTTCTGGTGGCCTAAAAAAAATTTTTTTTTTTTTTAAAAGCTCTTGGCTCAGCTAATTCACTGAGTAAAGGAATTGTTTTGCAAGGTGAAGCATGTACATGTCCCAAAGTATGGTTAGATTGTAGGTCATGATCTATATAGAAACATTGAATCATTACCACAGAGATAATAAGGCATTGGCTCTCTTGTTGAAATTATTCTTTTTGGAATCAACGAGGTACTTTCTGACTTCAATGTCTTATATAAAGGAATTTTAAATAATATTAAAGTCAGCTAATCTCACTTTTTGTTGTAACAATTTTTGAGGTTTTTAGTTCATCCAAAGAAATAATGTTTTTAAGTAGAAGCAAGAGGTTTATAGTGAGCAAATTGTTCGTTTACCAGTTACCTCAGCAGGTCTCCTGCCCATGTAATTATTAGTGATGAGTGTTAATAATCCGGTAGATTTAGGTCTTCTGACTGTGCCCTCGGATTTTGGCCTACCACATGTTATTCAGTAATCTCTTAGTATCCAAATTGGGAGTAGATGCTGTGGCCCCCCTCTCCCTTGGCCTTTTAAGTCCCTTAGCCATTCCCACTCACAACACAGGATGTATAAAGATCTTGTTTCTTGTTGAAGTCAACACTGCTTATTTGCATACTCAGCATTGGATTGGTGAGTAGTTTTTATAAAATGCACCCACCCTAACTCCCTTAATTAGAACAATCAGATTCTTAATTCATACCATCTGTATTAATAATCTGCTGAAGATGATCCAAGGTTTTCAAGGTGTATCAGTTTGATCTTGAATTCAACCTGGATGCTTGCTTTTATTTTTCTGACAGTTCTCTCCTCCTCGATAAAGCAATAACACTGCTTTAAGTCTGTTGCCTAATAGGCATATCATAGTCCTCTCCCAGATGGTGATTTTATAGGAAAGTTTGTATGCATATCACCCAGTCTATCTTTTAAAAAATAAGAAATTTAAATGTACGCTGGAGCTTATGACAATATATTGTGGCATTTTATTTTAAAAATTGGGGAAAGTTGCATATTTTTTTAAAAGTAGGTATTTGAGTAAAAAAAAATTGAAGGTACTTTTTTAAGAAAAAAAATTTATATGCCACAGTTTACATAGACATTTCAGATTTCAACATGTACTCTTGGATATGATGGTTTCTTTACTTGGCCAAAATGCATGTAAAACATATCTTCCATCTTAGTTCCTTGTGTTTGCCTTCGTGGTCTTTTATATATTTTTTATTGTATCTGAGAAAATTATCTTCAAAAATAGGTCAATTTGGACGTATTTGTCATAATCATACTACAAAATGTACAAAATTAAGTTTAGCCCTTTTCTAGCAAGTAATCTATAAAAAATGCTCTTCTTTAAAATTCACCAAATTTGTATGTGGGAAGGCACTCAAATGATTTTGTAGGTGCCACTGCAATATTCCCTTTCAGGTGTGGCCTAAATTTCAGTCTTAAGAAGGAAGTGCTTGTCTGCTCCTGGTCTGAAAAATGTAGGCATTTACTATGTTTTAAATCACAGTGAAACATGTATATAAGCCTATAAAAACGGTGTGTGCAATCTGAAAGCCTGTTATTTTCTATGTAGACATACACACGAAAGGGTTAAATTCACAGCCTTACTAGTTCCTTGCTTCCAGTATTTCAACTGGTCTCCTCCCCTCATTATTATTATTATTATTATTATTATTACTACTACTACTACTACAACTATTATTTTTGCACATAATTAACTACCCTTCAATATGATTCTTAAAGAAAAAGTGCTGTTTCTGTGGTATTGTATTCTCTAAATAATCATATTTAATTTTTTAAAACAAGGTTGCAGTTTCTAATTGTTCCGTTCCTGTGTTTTTTGCTGGTGTGTATTAAAAGCAAGATTTTCTTTTTCATGGTTATTTAATACATTAGCTGCCTGTAAATATTTCTTGTTATAATGCTCTGGAATGTGTTGTAGAAGTTGTATTAGATTAGTTTAAAGCCTTGTTTGAAAGCCACATTGTTTTGGTTATTTCTATTAAATTAGAAAATTGAAAAAGTTTGCAGATGAATTCCTTTTTTCTTCCTCTTTGAGTTGATATGTAATCATTTTAAGTTTATTTGAAAAATGTATACTGTGTGTCAGGCACTGGAGATACAGAAGTGTCCCTGCCTTCACAAGTATTGTTTAGACTCTGAGAACAATGCGTGTTACAATAGGGATCAACACAGAACATAGTAGGAAAATACAAGAAAGGCTCTAACACCAAACTCATTGGTCATGGAAGTGATCTCTTTCACTTAAAAAAATACGATAGGGCGCCTGGGTGGCTCAGTGGGTTAAAGCCTCTGCCTTCAGCTCAGGTCATGATCTTAGGGTCCTGGGATCGAGCCCCACATCAGGCTCTGCTCTGCAGGGAGCCTGCTTCCCTTTCTCTCTCTCTGCCTGCTCTCTGCCTACTTGTCATCTCTTTCATATAAATAAATAAAATATTTCAAAAAAAAATTATAATAACAGGGAACCAGGCAAAGAATGAAGAGAATAAAATATAGCAAAGTCTGAAAATGAAAGGGAACGTATATATTTATATTCTGGGACCTGAGAACTTCAGTTTGGAGTAGAGTGTAAGCTAGAGCAGTAAAATATTAAGCTGGAGAACTGAGCCAGGGTCCTTTTTAAGCAGTGCCTTGAAAGTCATGTTAAAGGGTTTGGGGTTTTACTGATGGTAACAAGGAGCCCCTGAAGAATTTTAAGAGTTCTTAAAGAATTCTCTAAGAACAGGGTTTGGAGAGCTGATACAATCAGACTTGACTTTTTGAAAGTTTGTTTTAAACTGTGAAGAATGGATTATGGAGAGTATTAGAAGTGGAGAGAGAGTTGTAGGCTGTGAGTAATCCAGAATTGCCCTAAACTAGCTATCTGACAGTGGAGATGGAAACTGGCAGTCAAATTATAGAGAGATTTAGAAAGTAAAACAGACCAATACTGGAGGCCAGGTGGTCCTTACCTTAGGCTTTTATTATATGATACCTATTAACATCATAGTAGGAGAAAGGAATAGATTATGAGTGGAGGGGAATGAGTTCAGTTTGGGGGGTATGTTGAGTTTAAGGTATCCATGGAAAATTAAGGTGTGGATGTCCATGTTTCTGGTGCCTGTTACAAATAACTGGGCTGTAGACAGAGCCTCTAAGATCCATCGAGAATCCTGTATTATTTGTCACCAAAAATGGCTAGCTCACGATAGGCATTCAGCAAACACCTGTCAGAAGTTTAGCCATTAGTATAATGTTGTTAACTAAAACAATGTAGGGTATGATATTGCCTGGGAAAGTTTTAGAATGGTTAAGAGTAGGATACTTATGACAGTGGCAGAAACATTTAAGGAATATGTGTGTGTGTGTGTGTGTATATATATATATATATATGAAGATTCTATGAGAAGATTGAACTAGTCATGGAGGAAAGGCAGAGGAGCCATAATGGAAGATGAAAGAGGTTTCATAAGAGATTTCAAAAGGAATATCATTGAAATCAATTATTAGAGCAAGAGATGAAGTAAAGGTAAAGGGCCAATATAGAAGCCATAGATGACCTTAGGAGACCAATTCCATTTTGAGCAGCAGTAAGACTAGAGTGGGTTAAGTAATGGATTGTAGATTGTTTTTCACGAAATTTGACTGGTTTTTCTTTAGGTTATGCAGAACTATGGCCATGAATAACCAAGTGAAGTATCAGAATGAAACTGCCAAATTGTTACCTTTCTGGATGCATTTTGTGTAGTGAAAAAATCATGAGTTTTGGCCATTGGGCCACTTGAACACTTTGGTTTGAACTAGTAAGCTTTGTTCAACCAGTTATCTGTCTGAACTATTGAGTTTCACTTTATTTGTGAAATGAGGCTAATCATATCTAGCTTCAGGAATTAATATAGACGAGGTTATTTATAGCACAAGGTTGATACATGGTAAGTTGTGATAAGGAAACATTTAGTTTCCTTTTTCCCTATTTCCTCTTCCTGCTATTGCCATGTAAAAGGGGCAAGTTAGAAGTGTAATTTCTCCCTTTTTACTAAAGAGGTGAGAAAAAGTGTAGATGTAGTACCCCAAGGCTTTAAAATCTATCTTCAATGGAGTGCCTGGGTGGCTCAGTGGGTTAAAGCCCCTGCCTTCAGCTCAGGTCATGATCCCAGGGTCCTGGGATAGAGCCTTGCATTGGGCTCTCCGCTCAGCAGGGAGCCTGCTTCCACCTCTTTCTGCCCTCCTCTCTGCCTACTTGTGATCTCTGCCTGTCAGATAAATAAATGAAATCTTTAAGAAAATAAAATCTATCCTCAACTCTTGAATATTTAGCTTGTCCTTCACTAATTTGAGACTTGAGTTCTAAACTCCAACAAACACAAAAATTAGCCTCTAGATTTTTAAGAAATAATACATGCAAAGATAAATTGGTAGTATACAACACCTAATCCAAGGCTTTGTCTCAAGCATCCCCTTTTTATGGCCTTAAGTAAATATGTCACTATTCTTTCATTTATAAAGTTGTTACTGTTGATCTGGAAAGGCAATATATATTGACAGCTGTTTCTGATCATATGATAGACTGTATGCACTGAGGAACCTTCCTCATGGTATTAAATATCTGAAATGCTGGATAAGATTCATTTTTTAAAAAAAAATCTTAAAATGTATTGCTGAGGTAGCAAGGAAGATACTCAAAGCTGCAGTTTAAGCCCTGGGTTGGTTTGATATTTTTTCCCTTTGCATTTTGGTTGTTTTCTTTTTTTATTAAGTGTCTGGCTTAAGCTTTGATTACCAAGGTATCCATTTCAGAGAGGTATCCACTTCAAAGACAGCTCTTGTTGAACAGCCTGTTCTCTTGTTTTGAATTCACCAATAAGAAGTGAGCCCATGGAACCCTAAACCTCCCCCACCAACCTCAGTAAACAGGGACCCCTGGTCCCGTGTGTGTGTGTGTGTGTGTGTGTGTGTGTGTCCCCCACCCCATCTCCCTCTGCAACCTTGCTATGTGGGCCCAGCTGTGCTGTGTAATTTCCAGGCCTTGTAAGTAAGAAATCTTTATTTCTTTTGTTTCCTGATGGTTGTTGCCAGCCACACCATTAGTTATTGGTGGGTTGAGACCAGTACAAAACAAAGCTCCACTTTATCACCTGTAGCATTTTTACCAAAAATATTTGACAATGTAATCATGAAATAATTAGAAGTGCAACATAGGACATTTACAAAGATGCCTGGTGTGAATTTTTAAAGTGCTATGTAAAACAGGTGGGGAGACTGTTACAGATCAGAAAATCACATGTAATGGGAGCACCTGGTGGCTCAGTCAGTTAAGCGTCAGACACGGTTTCAGCTCAGGTCATGATCTCAGGGTTGTAAGATTGAGCCCCGCATCTGCTCTGCACTCAGTATGGGGTCTACTTGGCTTTCTCCATCCATTTCTCTCAGCCTCTCCTCTCTCCTCTCTCCCCCTGCTCTCTCTAAAATCTTTTTTTTTTTTTAAATCATGTAATTCATTAACTTAGATTTCATCTTGAGTTAAATAAACCTAGCAATTAAAGCCATTTTAGAGATATCTGTGGAAATTTGTATATGAATTCTTAATGATATGAAATGTTTAATTTTCTTAGGTGACAGTGGTTTTTTCCTTATACCGGCAATGACCTTTTTCTTAGAAAATGCATGCTGAAATATCTAAGAATGAAGTGTCATACTACTTTCAAATGGTTAGGCCAAATGGGTGTGTGTGTGTGTAAAATATATATACAAGATCATGTGAATGGCAGGATAACAACTGGTGAATCTTAGCGAAAAGTAAATGAGGTGTTCGTTGTTATTTGAAGTTTTTGAAGACTTCAGAGTTTTCAAAGTAAGGTTTAGTGGGGTGAAACAAAAAGTGTGAATCCAAAGAAGTACTGAAAAAGACAGTTGCTCCAAAGATTCTGCCAATCCTTATGTCCTAAAGACTTTGGAATGGGCTAAGTTTTAAAAGGGAAACTGATCATAGGGCCAACATGAGGGTGAGTTCAGAATGAGATAATCTCCCAAAACCTGTTACTTCAAAATATGATACACTCAGTGAAAGAAGGAACCAGAATACCCTATCTCAAGAGAGGAGAGAGAGAAAACTGGGTGGAGAAAAGGGGAAGAAAAGAAGAATCTACCCTCAGAATTGGTGTCTACAAGCTGACACTTAAAACGGGTTTGGAAGCAGACTTAAACTATGTATTGGAACCAGACTTAAACTACCTATGTCGTCAGAAAAACCAAGACTTAAAGTAGTATCAGGTTAGAAATGTTTCCCAGGCATTTAAGTATTAATACAACTCTTTAAAGGAAAGCACTTCAAATCCAATCTCAAAGAATTTTCATAGTGTTATAATAATCTTGGACTCATTCAAGGTCACAAAAATGAGAAAGAAGTCATTATTTAAAAAATTAGGAGAAAGAGCAGAAGCTAGCCTATAGTGATTGAAGACATTGGAATTATTGGATGAATGTATTCAGACATTGAAAAGATTTTAATATCTCTAAAATTGGGATGGCATTGTAGTATATCAGCTATGTTACTGGTATAAAAAGTGGTATATCCTTTAATACTTGATGGCTTGGATTCAATGAAATGCAAAATGCATAAGGAATAGAAGAATGTCCAAAAGTTGAGAAAGAATGAGAGACTATTAAAAATGGCAGGGGTGGAGATAACAGGTGCATAGGAAGAAAAATGATCAAATTTGAGAACAAAACATCTAGAAAAAAACATACAGATAAAAGAAGACCAAAATGAAATTACACAGAATGCAGTACGGTGCAGAGAGAATGTGTGAAGAAGTTAAAGGTCACCAAGAGCACATGGTAAAGTCCAACAAACATTTACAGAGAGTACCAGAATGATGATACAGAGAATGGTTATGGATGATATTTGAGGGTATTTCAGCTGAGAACTTTACACATTTGCCTAAAGTCGTACATCAGCTTTAAGGAGTTTAGAAAATATATCAACATCTGGACATACTGATCTACGTTCTGGAAGATAGACAAAATCTAGGAAATACACAAGTGGGAAGTCAGAGTTGACACTTCTGTGAAGCAAACCACCTAAAATAAGTCCTTAAAAGAGCAAGAAAAGACTTAAGTTCACTGTAGTTACCACTACAGTTTAGAAAAACAATGAAAACCAGAAGACCGTGGGATAATACTTTTAGATAGTGAGAGGAAGATGTCTAGAATTTTGTAACCACAAAACTACCAAGGAAAAACGACAGGGTCCTTTTGGATAAAAAGAGTTTACTATTAACAGATTTTCATTAAATGAATTCTTGGTTTATTCCTGGAAAAAGAAAACAAAAGTTCTAAGTCACAAGAAGGAATGGTGATCCAAGAAAATGGTTAATGAGGGTAAACTAAACTTTATAAAACAATAATGTCAGTTTTTGAGTGAAAAAGTGAACCAGATGACTCCCAGCATGACAATGTGATTCTGCTCCCCCCGCTTCCAGGGAAAGTGGTGAAAATTTACAAAACAAAACATGGGAAGCCTCTGGAAATGGACCTATGAGCAAACAGCAGATGAAGAAACATCTTTTCAAGAAAACCTGTGACAGTTCTGTAGGGATGGTGAGAGTCTGTGATGTTTGAATCAAGGCTTCTCCCTACCTCCTTACTCCAGCTCAGCAGTGTGGACACTAGACTGCTACGGCCAAAATCACAAGGCTTTGTCTTTCTCAACTCCCAGTTGAAGGGCTGGGAAAAGCAAGACATCAGTCCTCATCCTGTCCCAGTGCCTGTTGCTGTGGTGAAGTTTTAAGTGAGTGTGGTTGAGAAGTGTGTGTGTCTGGGGGCTCTGATTCTATCCAGCCCCCACAGAGAATGGAGGCTCTACCTTGGGTGTGGCATGCTTGGAATTACTGGGACACTGACCACCTTTGCCCTAGCACATGAGGTGGTGGGTGGTTCCATGCCAGGAAAGACAAACTAGAAGGCCTCAGGCTGCCTCCCCACTTCCTCCATAGAGCACTTAGTGATGCCACTTTCACATTGTTGCATCTAAACCCTGGCTTTGAGATTTTAGCTTGAGAAAGAGGTACTTTATGAAACTAATAG
The DNA here is from genome assembly GCF_009829155.1 of Mustela erminea. NCBI lineage: Eukaryota > Metazoa > Chordata > Mammalia > Carnivora > Mustelidae > Mustela > Mustela erminea. The sequence goes on from NC_045623.1 coordinate 11,872,619, forward strand.
CCCCTAATCGCTTCCAAAAGAATGGACTTAAGTTGTAATAGAATGTGGCCAAATTCAAACAGGAGGGCACAGCACTGGAGGTTGTGACAAAAGGTAAGTGAAGAGAGATTCAAGATAGTCTTAAACTGTGGGTTAACTAGTTTGCCAGAGAAAACTGGTAAATAAGCCCAAAGGAGCCATCCTGTAGTTATAAGAATATGACACACAGATCTCAGTAACTATGCATTTAAAGGAGCCAGAATATGATTAGATGAGTGTATAGAGCAACTTGGGCCCCACAGCATTGTTGAAAACAATATAGCAGCTGACAACTATGGGAGTTGTTAAAACTCCCATATGGCCTGGTTATAAATAAATAAATAAATAAATAAATATGGGAGCCCTATCAAACCCGTTGTCATCCCAGGGAAATTTACCCAAGCTGTGCATCAGGGGTTTAATGCTGGGAGAGGAGGGAGTACATTTCACTAAAATAATTCAGCCAGTCACTAAACAACAACACCTCAACAAATAACTTGAGGTGGAGGAGGGGAAGAACCAGCCGCTATGTTTAAAATCTCCATTCTCCAACAAATACTCATGCAAAGAAATACCACAGTGTAGCTAATATGCTGGAGATAAAGAAGGCAATAGAAGCTATCTGAAGGTAACAGGATGTTGGATTTATAAGAGAAAAACTTGAAAGTAGTCACTGTAAACATGTTCCCAGAACTAAAAGAAGCCATGGTTAAAAAGTAAATGAAAGTATGATGTCAATGTCACATTAAATGGAGAATATCAATATAGAGATTAATATTAAATGCAAATTATTCAGGGGGATGCCTGGGTGGCTCGGTTGGTTAAGCGCCTGCCTTCAGGTCAGGTCATGATCCCAGGATCCTGGAATTGAGGCCCACATTGGCCTCCTTCCTTGGCGGGGAGCCTGCTTCTCCCTCTGCCTGCCACTCATCCTGCTTGTGCTCTCTCTCTCTCTCTGATAAATAAAGTCTTAAAAAAAAAATTCACTAGAGAGACTGGACAGTAGACTTGAACTGGCAGAAGAAAGAAGTAGAGGTAAAAAGAAATGGGGAAAAATGAACACTGCTTCAGAGAAATGTAGGATGCCTTCAAGCACACTGACACATGCATAATGGGAGTACCAGAAGGAGATGAGAAAAATTAGTAAAAATATTCAAAGACATGAAAAAATTCCCCAAAGTATTGCAAAAGCAATAACCCAAGACCACATAAATGCTTATTTCCCTTCTCTTGATACAAAATTGGGACTGTATAAAACATTATGGTGTATCATTGGGGCCATACAGAAATGTAATATATATGTATTTGCTACTAGCATAAAGGATGTGGATAGGAGTGAATTTGTGCAAACCTAAGGAAATTACTATAATTGGTAAGTTAATAATTATAACTTTTGTTGGGTTTGTAACATCAAAGGAAGTTTATATGTAACAATATTACAAAAAAGGAGGAAACAGAGCTACATAAGAGTAATATTCCTATATGGAAGTAGCCTAGTATAAATCAATAGGTCATTCTGATATGATGTATATGATAAACTCTAGAGCAACTTAAAAAAAACAAAGCCTAAGAAAATAAAAGTGAAAAATTAAAGAAATTAAAATACTTAGAAAAATAAACACTTGAAGTGAAAGAAAGCACTGAAGGAGGACTATAAGAGCAAAGAAGACATGAGACAGCAAAAATTAAAATCGTAGACATCAACATAATAATATTAAATATGAATGGGTTAAACACTTCAAATCAGAGAGATTGTCAGACTGGATAAAAAGACCTGATTCAAGTATATACTGTCTGCAGGAAACACACTTTAGATTAAAAGATACAAATAGGTTGAGAGTAGGAGGAAATAAGACATAGCCTGCAAACAGCAATCACAACAAAGCTGGAGTGGCTATAGTTTAAGAGAAAATAGGCTTTAATACAAAAATTCGAATGGGGCACATTTTATAATGATGAAAGTGTCAATTGACATCAGGGAGATTTAATAATTCTAAACAAACACATAACAGCACCAAAATACCTGAAAACAAACGGTTAAAGGGAAAGTAAATACAACAATAATGGTTGGAGACTTCAATAGCCTAGTTTTCAATAATGGAGAGCAAACTAGACAGAATAACAAAACAGAAGATGAACAGCATTACAAACTAACTGATCTAATTGACATTTGTATAACACTCCTCTAAACAGTCAACAGATAAACATTCTTCTCAAGGGCACATGGACCATCTCTAGAATAGGTCATGTGCTAAGCCATAAAGCCTCAATAAATTTAAGAGAATAGAAATAGTGCAACATAAGTTCTTCAGCAACAGGGGAATGAAATTAGGAGCCAGTAACAGGAAAAAGGTTGAGAAAATCATAAATATGTGGAGTTATTGAACACAACACTCCAAATAACCAATGGGTCAATAAAGAAATCAAGGGAAATCAGAAAACATTTAGAGATGAATGAAAGTGACACAGCACGACAGAGGTTATTGGCTTCAGCTAAAGCAGTGCATAGAGAGAATTTTATAGTTGCAAATGCTTATATTAGAGATTTTGAATCAATAACCCTAACCTTAGAAATTATTCTTCAGAAATAAAAGAATCATAAGAGAATACAATGAACAGTCGTATGACAACAAATAAGATAACCTAGATGAAATGGATAAATTCCTAGAAAGACTAAAGCTGACTAAGGAAAAAAAAATAGAAAATGTCAATAGATCTGTAACAAGTGAAGAGTCTGAAGTAGTAATTTAAAAATATACCCACGAAAAAGTAAGTACCCACGGAAAAAAAAGCACAGGCACAATTGGCTTCACAGCTTAATTCTACTAAACATTTAAAGAAGATCAATTATTCACTAACTCTTCCTAAAAAGAAAGAAGAACACTTCCCAACTCTCTTTTACGGACTGTATTACCCTGATGCCAAAACCGAATGAGACATGACAAGAAAAGACTACAGACCAATATCTCTCCGGAATATGGATGGTAGATCTTCAACGGACCCTAGCAAACTTTATGAAGCAGCATAAAAAAGAACTACACACCATGACTGAGTAGGATTAATCCTAGGGATCCACAGTTAGTTCAACATCCGAAAATCAACATAATACGTTGTATGAATACAACAAAAAACAAAACTTATAGGATCATCTCAGATTCAAGAAAAGTATTTGATAGAATCCAATGCCCTTTTGTGATAAAAAACAACAACAAAAAACACTCCACAAAGTAGGAATAGAAGGGAACTTCCTCAATGTGGTTAAGGGCATTGATGAAAAATCTATAGATAACAATTTAGGTAAAAGATTGAATACTTTCTCTCCATCATTAGGAAAAAGGCAAGGGTATCTGTTCTTCCTATTGTTCAATATTATGCTGGAGGTTCTAGCCATGACAATTAGGCAAGAAAAAGAAATGAAAGGCCTCCAGATTGGAAAGAAAGAAGTAAAATGATCTCTATTTACAGATGACAAGAACTTATATAGGGAAAATCCTATGAATATACAAAAAATCTATTAGAACCAATAATCATGTTCTGCAGGGTTGCAGGATGAAAGACAATATAAAAATCTAAGCTTAGGAATTAAGTTTAACAAAAAGTGCAAAATTTATACGCAAAACTACAAAAACATTGAAAGAAATTAAAGGACATCTAACTACTTGGAAAAATCTCATGTTCATGGATCAGAAAACTTAAGATTGCAGTGTTCAAACTGATAATGGATTTGTTGTAATCCTATCAAAATCCCAATGAATTTATTTTGTAGAAATTGACAAGTTGATTCTAAAGTTCATTCAGAATTTCAGGGGACCCAGAATAGCTAAAACAAGCTTTAAAAAGAATAAGAGGCCTCACCCTTCCCCCATTTCAAACCTATCTACAAAGCAATGCTAAGACACACTGGTACTGGCACAGGACAGAAATAGATCAGAGGAATAGAACTGAAAATCCAGAAATAAAACCATACATGTATGCCCAACTGATTTATTAACAAGGGTGCCAAGACGATTCAATGGGAAAGTAGCAGTCTTTTTAACAAATGTTAGTGGTTCAAAAAAATGCTAATGATTCACCTGGATAGCCACATGCATGTAAATAAAGCTAAACTATAAAACTTTCAGGAGAAAAAGAAAAAAAAACTTCCAGGAGACAACAGAGGGGGAAATCTTCATTACCTTGTGGTGGGCAAAGGATTCTTAGATGTGATGCCCAAAGCACAAGGAACAACAAAAAGATATATTTGACTTACCAAAATTAAAAATTTTGTTCACCAAAGAACACCATCAAGAAAATAAAAAGACAACCCACATAATGGAAGAAAATACATACAAATCCTATATCTGATAAGGGACTTGTATCCAGAATGTATAATTTTTTTTTTAAGAGAGAGCAAGTCCCTTGCAGAGCCTGATATGGGGCTTGATCTCATGACCTTGAGACCATGACTTGAAATTAAATCAAGAGTCGGATGCTCAACCGACTAAGCCACCAAGGCACCCCTGTATAAAAATCTTTTGCAATTCAATAATACAAAGACAACCAAATTTAAAAATGGGCAAAGGGTCTGAATAGACATTTCTCCAAAGAAGATACATAAATGGGCATTAATGACATGAAAAGATGCTCAACATCATCAGGGAAATGCAAAGCAAACCATAATAAGATAGCACTTCACACCCGCTGTGATGGTTGGAAGTGAAAAGTCAGATAATAACAAGTGTAAGAGAGCACGTGGAGGAATCAGAATCCTCTTAAACTGCTAGTGGGAATGTAAGATGGTTCAGCTGCTTTGGAAAACAGTCTAGCACTGTTCAAACTATTAAGAGTAGGGTTACAATATGATCCAACAATTCTACTTTTCATATATAGCCAACAGAAATGAAGACACATATCCACACAAAAAGTTGCACACAAATGTTCATAGCAGCATAACCAAAAGTTGGTATAATTCAAATGTCTATCAATGACTAATGTATAAACAAAATGTGGTTTGTTTATTTATTTATTTAAAGATTTATTTATTTGAGAGAGAGAGAGAGAGAAAACACAAACGCAATTGGGGGAGGAGCAAAGGGATAGAACCTTCAAATAGACTCCCCACCCAACTGGAATCTGATGGGGTGGGGCTTGATCTCATGACCCTGAGATCATGACCTAAACTGAAACCAAGAGATGGACACTCAACCAACTGAGCCACCCACGTGCTCCAAAATGTGATGTATTTATATAAAGGAAAATTATTTGGCCATAAAATGGAATGACGTATAGATATGGATGAATCTTGAAAATGTTAGGGTAAGTGAAAAAAAGCCAGTCACAAAAAATCACATTTCAATATGATTCCATTTATATAAAATGTCCAGAACAGGGAAATCTATAGAGACAGAAAATAAATTTGTGGTTGCTTGGTAGTAGGGATTGATGACTACTGGGTGTGGAGTTTCTTTTAGAGGTGGTGAAAATGTTCCATAAATGATGGTGTTGATGATTGTACTTATTGTGAATATACTGAAAACCCTGATTTATATACTATCAAAGGGTGAATTGTGTGGTGTTTAAAATATCTTAATAAATGTATTTAAAAAAAACCCACAAACAATAAAACGAAACTGCTGACCAAAAATTGCATATATGTAGGAAAGGGGTACTCAAAGCATTTTAAGGGCCTTGAGTTGTTTGACAGTGGAGTGAAGATTGGTCACTGTTGGACCTTGAGTTAAAACATGCATGCTGAAACTTCAAAGGCAACCTTTTAGAAAGAATACAGAGTGTGAAATATCCATACAAGGAAAAAGGAGAGAGGGAAAATCTAAAAGAAGGTAGGGAGGGAAGGAGGGAAATAGCACAAATCATAATACGCTAGAAATAGGGGCATCTGGGTGGCTCAGTGGGTTAAGCCTCTGCCTTCGGCTCAGGTCATGATCTCAGGGGTCCTGGGATCGAGTTCCGCATCGGGCTCTCTGCTCAGCAGGGGGTATGCTTCTTCTCTCCCCCACTCCCCGGCCCTTTCTCTCTGCCTGCCTCTCTGCCTGCTTGTGATCTCTCTCTCTGTGTCAAATAAATAAATAAAATCTTTAAAAAAAAAATAACTTAAAAAAAAACTTTAAAAAAATATGCTAAAAATAAATCCAAATAATCAGTACATGTAAACAAACCAAAATACCTAGCACAAAGAAACTGTCAAACTCCATGTAAAAATCCATACACCTGCTGTTTATGAGAGCTATCCCTAAAACTCGGCTCTCAGAAAGGCTGAAAGAAAAGTTTGCAAAAAATACACCCCATGAAAACTAACATTTGCCACATAATGGCAAATAATAAATACAAATGGTAAACTTGCGAGCACATACTAAGTTCAAAACATGAAGGATTGGCAGAACTAGAAGAAGAAATGGAAAACTCTGCATTTTAGTGGTTGATAACTGATAGGTCAAACAGATAAAACAGTATCAAGTTCAGTGAGGGTTTATAGAACCCATTATCCAGGGCTAGCTAATGTATGGTAATGGAAATAGAGTAGAGGTTGCTTCTGGTGGAAAAGGTAGATTTACTGAAGAAGATGGTAAAAGCATTTTCAGGCCATGAAAATGTTTCATATCTTGATTGGGGTGGTGATTATAAAAATGTATACATTTGTCAAAATTCATCTATGTATTTTTTTTATTTATTATTTTTTAAAGATTTTATTTGTTTATTTGACAGACAGAGATCACAAGTAGGCAGAGAGGCAGAGAGAGGGGGAAGCAGGCTCCCTGCTGAGCAGAGAGCTCGATGCCGGACTCGATCGCGGGACCTGAGCTGAAGGCAGCGGCTTAACCCACTGAGCCACCCGGGCACCCTCATCTATGTATTTTAAATGGATGCATTTGATGTGAATTACAACTCAACTTTATTTTAAAAGAATATGTTCTTAGGGTTTTTTTTCCCCTCCCTTAACTGTTCCACTAAAGATGTCATTATATTCAAGCTACTACCAATTCCTAGCTCGTTATGTGGCCTTGAAATACTATTCCCATTAAAATTAATCCGATTTTCAGTGAAATGATTGATTCCAGGTTTGGCATGAGAAATATATAAGACACGTCTGGGCATCTTGTCATATAAATGAATAAAGGAAGCTAACCACTACTATTTTCATGTCATGAGGATTTAGAAGCCACTGTGAAGAGGTTTTCCCTTTCCAAAAATGGCACAATTTTAATTTCAAAAATAATAATTGCAATCAATTAAAGCCCATAATATATACTTATATTTGTGAATTCGTAATGATATAAAAATTAAGGTGATGAGCATTTACACTTACAAGATGATGGGAACGGGGGCACCTGGGTGGCTCAGTGGGTTAAAGCCTCTGCCTTTGGCTCAGGTCATGATCCCAGAGTCTTGGGATCGAGCCCCGCGTCGGGCTCTCTGCTCGGCGGGAAGCCCGCTTCCCCCTCTCTCTCTGCCTGCCTCTCTGCTTACTTTTGATCTCTGTCTGTCAAATAAATAAATAAAATCTTAAAAAAAAAAAAAGATGATGGGAATGAATTCATTACCTTACAAAAGGGTAAATAGATGGAAAGAATCAAAAACATTATTCTGTCTTTCCCTATATGAACTGTATCATGGGATAACCAAGTAGTAGATGAGGGAAGCATTCCTTTATAAAATTATAGTTGTCAATGAATGAAAATGAAATTAAAGAATCAAAGTATCATTTTGCAACCGTCAGTGAATTAATGGATCTCTGCAGTGCGCCATCCATGGGGGGAGGGAGGGGAAGCATGCTTCCTGATGAAAGAAAACAACCCGACCTATAGACCAAAGGGATAGAACCTGAATCTGAGGCCTCTGGATCCAGCTGCCAACCTGTAGAAATTACAGGGCCGAGAAGAACATGTTGAGCTGCACCATGATTATGCCATAAGCAAAATCCAGGTTGAAACTCCATAGGTGAATTGCCCTGTGTTCATCAGCAGATATATTGTGAGGGAAAGACAGATGAAAGTTGCAACCTGTGCAGTGAAAGGGGCTCCAAAGACTTGCAGGTTAAAAAAAGATGGACAAGGCTAAATTATATTGTTTCGGGATATGTTCTTGGGTTATAAAAACTTAAAAGAGTCTTGAAGAAATGATTCTCAGAACTCGGGGTGGTGGTTGCTGTTGCAGGGAGGAAGTGGGCTGTGATAGGAACAAAGCTTTAGGTGCTGTGGGGTGGCTGCCAGGGTTCTATTTATGGCTTGATCGGTTAGTTGCAAAGGTGTTAACCTTATCAAAATTCACCAAACTATATATTTGTGTGATTTTTTTCTATATGCATGTTTTATCTTATGATTAAAAAATTAAAGGGGATTTAAAAAATAGATATTATGGACAACTTTATGCCAATAAATTAGAAAATCTAGATGAAACCACATTTCTAGAAAAATAAAAACTGATGCAAATTCCTTTTTTTTTTTTAAAAAGATTTATTTATCTATTTTAGAGAGAGAGCGCGTGCGCATGAAAGCAGGACAAGGCGGGGGGCAGGGAGAGAGGGAGAAGGAGAGTGAGAGAAACGGATTCCCCACTGAGCGTGGAGCCTGATGTGGGGCTGGATTCCATGACCTTGAGGTCATGATCTGATGCAAAATCAAGAGTTGAAGCTCAACAGTCTGAGTCACCCAATCGCCCCAAAACTGATGGAAATTCTTACAACTTTTATAGAAGTTGGGTTGAGAATAGAAAATTTTTCATTAAAGAAAACTCCAAGGACATCATATGAGGAAGTTATGCTTAATTTACTAACTTCCTTCCAAAAAATAAGAGAGGGATTACTCATTAACTCACTTTGTATCCACTTTTTTTTTTTCCCCAAGATGGGAAAACACAACTGAAGGAGTATATTACGTAACATGTTTTTTTCTTTCTTTTTTTTTTTTAAGTTTTTATTTTAATTCCAGTATTGTTAACATACAGTGTTATATTATTTCCAGGTATAAAATATAGTGATTCAACACTTTCATATGTCACCTGGTGCTCATCACAAGTGCCCTCCTTAACCCCCATCACCTGTTTAACCCATCGCCCCATTTTCTCCCCTCTGGTAACTATCAGATTGTTCTCTATGATTAAAAGTCTATTTCTCGGTTTGTCTTTGTTTTCCCCCTATGATTGTTTTTGTTCATTTGCTTGTGTCTTATTCCAAATATGAGTGGAATCATATGTTATTTGTCTTTCTCTGACTCAGTGTTCTACTCTGTAGCTCCATCCATGTCATTGCAAATGACAAGATTTCATTTTTTTATGGCTGAATAATATTACACACACACAAAGACACACCATCTTCTTTATCCATTCATCTATTAATGCACTTAGGTTGCTTCCATATCTTGGTTATTGTTAATAATGCTGCTATAAACATAGGTGTGCATGTTTCCCTTTGAACTGGTGTTTTTGTACTCTTTGGGTAAATACCCAGTATTGCAGTCACTGGATCATAAGGTAGTTCCATTTTTAACTTTTTGAGGAAACTCCACACTGTTTTCCCACAGTGGCTGCACCCATTTGTCTTCCCACAAACAGACCACGGAGTCTCATCTTTGAAGATGATTTCCTTTTTCTCCATAACCTCATCAACACCTCTTGTTTCTTGTGTTTGTTTGTTCGTTTTTGTTTTTTTTTTTTAATTTTAGCCATTCTGACAGGTGTGAGGTGATATCTCATTGTAGTTTTGATTTGCATTTCCCTGTTGATCAGTGATGATGAACATCTTTTTATGTGCCTCTTGGCCATCTGTATGTCTTCTTTGGAGAAATGCCTATTCATGGCTTCTGCCTATTTTTTAATTGGGTTGTTTGTTTTGGGGGTGTTGAGTTTTTTAAGTTCTTTATATATTTCACATAGTAGCCCTTTATTACATACGTCATTTACAAATATCCTCTCCCATTCAGTAGGCTGTTGTTCAGTTTTGTTGTTTTTTTCCTTTGCTGTGCAGCTTTTGATTTTGATGTCATCACAATCACTTATTTTTGCTTTTGTTTCCCTTGCCTTAGGAGACAGATCTAGAAAAAAAGTTGCTATAGTTGATGTCAGAGAAATTACTGCCTCTGTTCTCTAGAATTTTTATGGTTTCAGGTCTCATATTTAGATCTTTAATTCATTTTGAGTTTATTTTTGTATGGTGTAAAAAGTGGTTCATTTTCATTCTTTTGTGTGTTGCTGTCCAGTGTTCCCAACACTGGAAGAGACTTCCCAACAGAAGAGACTGTCTTTTCCATATTGGATATTCTTTCCTGTTTTGTCAAAGATTAATTAACCATATTATTGTGGATTTATTTCTGGATTTTCTATTAGCATGTTTCTTTCAAACACACATTTTCTTTTTAGTCATGACTATTCATGTGCTAATCTGTATGATAGGTCAGCTAATGATGAGCCCCAGGTCCTACATGACACTCACTTAGGGTTGGGCTGGAATTCCAAGGTTACCTGTCATGCCTGAAAGACTGATTCCTTTTTATTTCACCCAATAAACTGCTACCTACATTTAAATAAACCACAGAGTCTGGTCTTTGAAGATTATTTTCTGCCTCTTGGCATCCTCCTTTCTCTTGGGCATCAATGGTCTCTATCACTTTAGCAATCCTTAATCTCTTCAGCTTGTCCACCGTACTCCTCTTCAACTGGTCTCCATCAGGAGGACTTCTTGAAGGGCTTAAGCCAGACATTTCCTGGGGGAAGGTTTCATCCCATCAGGAGGCCCAAAAGCTTTCAGAGAGATGTGCTTGAGGCTTAAAAAGCAAAGAATAAGGGCAAGGTATAGGAGAGGGTAGATTTGGTGGGTGGAAGTAATAGCCAGGGCCTTGGGGGAGGCAAAAAGAGAGGGTTCTCCAAGACCAGACTATGATATACTTTATGAAAGCTGCCTCACTCTAATAGGCATCTGACCATGCTTCTGATGCTATTGAAGGTTACAGTAGAATCTGGTTTGTTGGTGATGGAGTCACCAATGCTGAATTTATCCTACCTGGTAGGAGAAATTTCTACCAGTACTTAGGGAACTGCTGTCATCTCCTCTTCTGGAATTACAAAGGGAACTTGAGCTCCTGAGAGATGTTAGAGGGACATAATATCCTATAGGTAGTGAGGGTGAAATTCAGTTTGTGGATGACAGATGCTGTCTTGGGTTTGAGGCTGGGACACCAACTAACCAGTCCACATGCTACGGCATGGGTGTAGGAAGACCCTGTTACTACTTTCTTTTGAAGGTTTCTGTTCCATGTGAAGAGGCTGCTGAACCTAAAAATTGGCACCCTCCTCTTCATCCTATTCTGATTCTAGAGGCAAAAGATACCACCATTAGGTAACTGAGGAAAGCCTTTAAGTGATCATACCTCTGGATCAAGAATGTTCATCACTGTGGTTAAACAAGCCAATGCTAATTGTGTAGTTTGTGATCCTTTGAGGGGCTTGACAATTTGGAATTTTGCTGATGTGAAACCTTGAAGGGACTGGTCCCCCTGAGGTCTGTGATCCCCCATTGAATTGGTGTAGAGAAAGGCAAAGCTTTCTATGGTAGAAAGGTAGACCCCTTCTTTGTGGTCATCCAGAGCCAGTATCTTCTGCTCCCATTCTTCAGCATGACTACAGTAGCAGAAGAATTGGTTATAAGGCAGACAATGTAGACCAGGTTTTAGAGATATTTGGCCCCGATGAGGAAGAGACAGAGAAGAGGGAAGTACAGATGGGATGGTTTGTTTTTTAATGAAAGATACTTAAGCAAGTTCAGAGCTGTTATGAAAGACTCAGCAGAGGAGAAGTTCAAAACTAAAGAGAGCTGAATAACCAATAAAGGGTCCCAAGGAAAAGGAGGTGGGAGATGGAATCTAGGACATCTAGATCTACATCTAGGACATCTCTTCTCACTGAATGGATCTAGGAGAGGATGGGTGGAACATGGTATTCATGGATTTGGTGCAGGGAAGTTGAGGGCATTCATGTTTGCTGACTTTCTTTTTTTCTCTGCATTATTTTGGAAGTCACCACCTGTGAGTGTGGGGTCGTTGAGAGGCTTGAGACAGCAAATCAGAGATTTGAGAAAAACAAAGTATAGAACATCCATAGTGGAAGAGAGGAGTAGGTGAGTTTACTTTAGAAAGACAGGACTGTCAGGTGTTGTTGAGGCGCTGTTGGAGGTCAGTGACATGAATTTATATGTCGGTAGCAATCTGATTTTCTGTGAGACTTTATGTAAGAGTCAATTTTATGTAATGATTGGGGCTCAGGCTTTCTTTGAAGCCAGGGAAACCTGGACTATGTGATTTTTTTGCATATTACTGAGCCTCATCTCTTTCATGAGAAGAATAATCCATATCTAATAGGATTGTTGGAAGAAGTGAATAAGTTATTACAGGAGGAACACTTAGAAAAGTGCTTGATATATGGTAATGCATTAACAGGTATTAGTGTTAGCTATTTATTTTTTCTAGGTTTTGCTCACTGGCAGAGGGCAGGCAAAGTTATCTAGGGCTGGGATTTTGCTAGACTCATGCATACAAAAACAGGAGGCAAAGGAGTTTAGAATGCTGACTGAAAATAATAATGTGATGAACCATAGACCAAGTTGAGCCATTGATGGAGAGGAAGAGGTGATGAGGAGAAGAGGTAAATATTTCCTGGATGGACAAGATATTTTCGAGATGTTGAGGACCTGTTCTAGCCAGAGTAGTAGAATAGACAAACTGGGAAGATAATAAGATGTATGGGTTAGTGATTTTTCAAGGGGAAGAGCATTAGGGAATAATAGTATCCCCACTATGAATACGAAGGGGCTAGATAAAAAGGGAGGGGAAGAGGTCAGGTGGCCAGAAGCCAGGGATTGGATGGCTTACCCACATGGACAGTGAAGTCTTCCAGAATTACAGTGGCAAGAATTAGAGTGAAGAAGAAAGGGCCAAGACTTCATGGCAATTACCTATGTAACACCATGTGCATGATTCTATTCACCATTGGGGTATCTTTCCACAGTGTCATGTATTATCCCATTACTTTAGTAAAATCCCAGAAAGGTAACAATAGCCAACATTTATTGAATGCTTTGTTCTAGGTATTGTTTTAAACACCCCCCTTTTGATATATAGTTGACACATGTGTCACATTAGTTTTAGGTGTACAGTATAGTGATTTGAACAGTCTACACATTAAGCTGTGCACACCACAAAGGCTACCATCTGTCAGTGTATAACACTATTACATCATTGACTATATTCCCTATTCTGCACCTTTCACTCCCATGATTTAGTTACTCCGTAACTGAAAGCCTGTATGTCCCACTCCCCTTCACCCATTTTGCCCATCATCCTCACCCTCCCCTACTCTGGCAACCATCAGATTGTTCTCTATCTTTATAGGTTTGTTTCGGCTTTTTGTTTATTCTTTTTGTTGATTTTGAGATCACACACATTGTTTTAAGCTTTTTTTTAAAAGAGATTTTATTTATTTAATTATTTATTTACTGAGTGTGAGTAGGGGGAGAGGCAGAGGGAGAAGCAGAGAGAGAGAGTCTTAAGCAGATTTTGTGCTGAGCGTGGAGCCTGACCTGGCACTCGATCCCATGACCCTGAGATCATGACCTGAGCTGAAACCAAGAACCAGACACTTAACTAACCGAACCACCCAGGCACCCTGTTTTAATCGCTTATAACATAGCAAATCTCTCAGTCCTCTCTGTGACAACTGTGAAGTAGGTCTCATTATTAGTGCTATTTTATAAATGCAGGGACTGAGGCTCAGAGTGCTTAAGAAATTTGCTCGAGGCCCCAGAGCCAGGAAGGGGCAGACTTCAGATTTAAACTCTGCTAACGGGCGCCTGGGTGGCTCAGTGGGTTAAGCCTCTGCCTTCAGCTCAGGTCATGATCTCAGGGTCCTGGGATCGAGTCCCACATCGGGCTCTCTGCTCAGCAGGGAGCCTGCTTCCTCCTCTCTCTCTCTCTGCCTGCCTCTCTACCTACTTGTGATCTCTGTCTGTCAAATAAATAAATAAAATCTTAAAAAAAAAAAAAAAAAACTCCACTAACTTGGCTTTAGGTCCATGCTCTTAAGTATACTACCACCCTGTCTCTCACCCCGTGAAGTCACTACTACCTCAGTCTGAATTTGTGTCTCTGGGGCCTTCCTGCATGGCAACTTGAGAGCAAGTGTTGGTGTGCAGGTGTGTGTCTACAATAATTGTGTGTGTGTGTGTGTGTGTGTGTGGTGAGGGGCATCCCTCTGCCCACTGCTTCCACTTCCTCTGGGCCTGGCACAAGTCAGAACCTTGTTCATCCCCTCAGGGCTGGGACATCTGCCTGATCTTGGGAGCCAGTGCCTGAGGGACCCCAGGGCTGGCAGGGGTGGCGCTCGCTGCGGAGACCGGCATCTGAGTTGGGTGGGCTGGGGAGATGGGGTGGGTACCTGTCTTCCGCTGCTTGCTCTGGACCCTGAAGAGAGTGCTCCCCACCCCCAGCCTGACCTGTCACTGAGCCCTGAGAGCTACCCAGATGGGCGTGCAGTGAGGGGGCGCGCTGCAAAGTTCAGCATGAAATCAGTGCCCTCTGCTCCCAGCTGGCCCCACATCTTGGCCCCGTGGGAGAGAGAAGAGAATGAGCTGTTTGGAGGAGGCTGGGAAAAGTCCTGGGGACAGTGGCCGGCCTCGGTATGGTCCAGTGCTCCCGCAGGCCCAGGGCGATGCCTCCTTGCCCTACCTTGACCCTTCAGAGGGACGCGGGGGAAGGCAGACAACTGAAATTCACTGACAAATGACATAGGCGGGCACGGACAACGGGGTGGTGAAGGACACTGCAGGGGGAATGTGATGCAGCAATCCCTCATCATCATCACCAGCAAGACCCCTGCCAGGGATCTCCATTTGCCTGGGTGCAGGGAGGCTCGAGGGTTCAAATCCCTGATTCCTTTAGAAGGCCAGGACGGGACAGAGGGGAAAGGAGGCATTCGTCTGAGAGTGCAAGAGGCTCAGAAAATGAAGACCATGCCTCCCAGTGTTGGGCTTTGTGCCTCTGGGGTCCTCTTTCCCGCAGTAAGACAGGTTCACCTGAGCCTGTGGCCACCAAACCAAGGACATTTCCCAGACTCCCTTGCACAAAACCAAGTTCTGCCACCAAAATGGGAGCTGAAATGATGTATCTTGTTCCCCAGTCATGCACTTAAAGGGGCTGAGTGTGTGCTCTCGGCTTCTCCCCTTCCAGTTGGCTGGGGCCTTGGCAAGAAACACATGTGCCATTTGGATTTGCAAATGTCAACCGTGTGCTGAGGAGGGCAGAGCTGCCCCTCTGGGTCACCTGTCTGCCTCTGGACTGTTACCTGAGAAACGAGAAACTTCTCTCCTGTTGATGCACTCGTGTTTTTAGAGCTTTTTGTTTTAACGGTTTATCCTCTGCCCTAAGACATGGTCTTCTACTTGAAGAGGTGAAGGAAGCAGGAGCTGGGGGAGGCTGCCTGATGCTTTGAACCCTGGGGCAGGCTGACCGTATGAGGGACCTTTCTCAGCCTAGGAGCTGGAACCACCCTTTGCCTGTGTCCCTGTCGGGGGAGAGCCCATGGTGCTCTCTCAGCTCAGGGCACCCGGGCTGAGGGGAGCCAACGCAAGGATGCCCAGGGCCTGAGCTGGGCCTCAGCCTGCAAAGACAGGCTGGGTCAATCTGACCCTCCTTCTTAGACCGAGTCTGTAACAGTCTGCCTGGACAAATATGCTGGAATCACAGACACGAATAAAGCAGCTGCAGAGCTAACAGGAAACCGTATTTCTCCCAAGGACGTGCTGTCTGTAAAATGTCATAGCTCTCTTCTTTTAGTGTATCCTGTGTTTTCTTTATTTCATCTTCTTTTTTTTATTTTAAGATTTTTTTTTAAGCAATCTCTACATCCAATATGCAACTCGAACTCACAATCCTGAGATCAAGAGTCACACGCTCCACTGGTAAATCGAGCCAGGTGCCCTTAAACTGTGTGTTCATTCACTGGAAAACTTTGTCCTCTAAAATCATAGGTGATCAGAAATTGCACTGTTTGAAGTTCTATCAGTATGAATGAAAGGGCCCCCTCTTGCCTGGAGGGTCTAAATCATTTTGATGCAAGGAGGCAGCCCTTGTTTATAACCCAGGGGCAGAGCTGCGGAAAGGGCTTTCTGGACACAGCCATCCACAGCTGTCCTGGCTGTGTCTCCGAGCACTGGTTCACTCTGCAGCCCAGACCTCATTTGAGCCCTTCACACTCAACCTAGCTTTGCCATGAGCCTTGCAAAACACCCCACTAAACTCCTAGCCCAACATTCTCCTAATCACTCCATCCGCCCGCACCATGTGACCCTCTGTGTGCGGCTCCTTCACTGCTAGAGGTTCATAAACCTGGCTTTGTCAAGTCGGGACACCAGGTTTGCCCCTGGGGGCCTTAGGCAGGTTGGTCTAAGAGAGACATTTATTTGAATTCAGGAATATGGAAAAAATCAGGTAGCCCAGGGACCGAGGTTGAATGGTCAGGTGGTACAAAAGCAAGAAACAGACTTAGGGCTTTGAGGGGCCGGGGCACCCAGCTCATGGGGAAATGCGAATGAAGAGGCAGAAGCTACAGGAGAGAAAATGTAAATAAAGAAGAGGAGGGACGCCTGGGTGGCTCAGTGGGTTAAAGCCTCTGCCTTCGGCTCAGGTCATGATCCCAGGATCCTGGGATCGAGTCCCGCATCGGGCTCTCTGCTTAGTAGGGAGCCTGCTTCCTCCTCTCTCTCTGCCTGCCTCTCTGCCTACTTGTGATCTCTGTCTGTCAAATAAATAAATTAAAAAAAAAAAAAGAGGAAAAGGAGCAGCTGTGAGTGTGGGTTTAAAGGAGAACAGAGCAGACATGTAGAGATGAGATCTTGGCCCATGAGACAGTGGGCTGCTGGGCTGGTCCGCTTCTTCCCGTTCCAGTTCAGGGCTCCAGAATGCTGTGGCTCCAGGTTCCCTGGAGAGTCTTTGTTCTTACAATCCAAACAATTAACTGAAGCCTATTGCCTCAACTGTGCTGCCAAAAATCTCTGTGGGGAGGCTGACCATATTCTGAACAGAGCCAAGGCTTATGTGGGAAGGGCCCCATCCATCCATCCATGCATCCATTCATGAATCTATCCATCCATCCACGCACCCATCCATCCATCCATCCATGCATCTATCAATCCATCCACCCATCCATGCATCCATGCATCCACACATCCACACATCCATCCACCATCCACCCACGCATCCAAAAATCCATGCATCCATGCATCCTTCCATCCACACATCCATCCATCCATCCACGCTTCCATCCATGCATCCATGCATCCATCCATCCATCCACGTGTCCATGCATCCATCCATGCATCCATGTACCCAACCATCCATCCATGCATCCATCCATGCATCCATCCATCCATCCACGTGTCCACGCATCCATCCATGCATCCATGCACCCAACCATCCATCTGTCCATCCATCCACGCGTCCATTCATCCATCCATCCATGCATCCATCCATCCACGCATCCATGCATCCATGCATCCATCCATCCACACATCCATGCATCCATGCATCCACACATCCACACATCCATCCATCCATCCACGCATCCATCCATCTATGCATCCATCACAACATATATGTTAAGCAGTCTCCCAGACGGAAGTCTTCTTAGCCCTGTCTTTTCAACATACTGGCACATTGGGCAGATAACCTGCATCAGCCAAGACCGTCACTGTCAGTAATGGTTCTACTGAAGACCAGATCCAGAGTTAAACTAAGGAACTCAAGGGAAAGGGAGAAAAGGTCTGGTAAGGTGAGGTGGGCCAGGAAAGTAGAACCCAGTGACACTGGGGTGGGGGTGCCCCAAAGACACCCTCAGTGCACTGGGCTCAGGAAGGGAACAAATCCTCCCACTCAGAACCCCGGCAGGCAGCTTGCAGCCACAGTTCTTGTGGGTTCCTAGGTGTGACCCAGGCTTTTCCTGGCATCTAGTTAGGAGTGGACCAAACATGAACTCTCGCCACGAGGTTGGTGGCCCTGCAAAGAGAAAGAACCACAGCTTCTAAGGAGTAGGGTAGAAACACATGGAGGAGGGGAGCAGTGCCCACCATGGCCATGCAAATACCTGGGCTCTTCTGGGGACTGGAGCTTGAGCCAACAGCAAGAAGGCCCCTCTTGGAATTTTAGACTTCTGTCTGGATGTTCAGGGGGGCTGCCCCTGTGTGTGGACTCACCCCTGCTGGTCTCCTCCCCTCCTCCCTGCAAATAGTCCTATTTAGCAAGTTTCTCTGGGCACTATTTAACTGGTTAACTCCTATTTTGACTCCCAGATGTTTTCTTTTCTTGGTGACGTATATTCAGAAGTATAGCCTGGTAGTTAGTGTGGGCTCACAGCCAGATAGGTGGGGTTGAATGCCAACTCTGTGGCCTGGGGCACGTCATTTGTCCTTTCTCTGCCTCAGTCTTCTCATCTGGAAAATAGGAATACTAGTTATAAAAATACCTGCCCCGCAGGGTCCCTGTGAAGATTTCATAAGTAAAAGTGTTGGGATCACTCCAGTAAATGTTTAGTGCCTTTCTTCCAGAAACTTTACTCATTTTGTCTCTCTGTTGTAGAGATGTCTCTAAAAATGATTTCTTTTTATTACTGACATACAACATTATGTAAGCTCTAGGTGTATAACATAATGATTTGATATTTGTATGTATTTATTGTGAAGTGATCACAATAAATCTTGTTGACGTCTGTCATCATACATAGTTACAGAATTTCTTTTCCTGTGATGAGGACTTTTAAGATCAACTCTCTTAACAACTTCCAAATATACTAGACAATATTAATAACTATAGTCACCGTATACATTACATCCCCATGAGGCATTTATTTTATAACTGGAACTCTGTATCTTTTGACCCCTCTTTGCCCATTTTGCCCAATTTCCAACCCCCACCTCTGGCAACCACCAATGTGTTCTCTGCATCTATGAGCTCGGCCTTTCTTCCTTCTTTCCTTCTTCCTTTCCTTTCCTCCTTTCCTTTCTTATTCTTTCCTTTCTTCCTTCTCCCTCCCTCCCTTCCTCCCTTTCTTTCTACTTTTCTTTCTTTCTCTTTCTCAATTTCTGTCATATTCCATATATAAGTGATATCTTACAGTATTTGCCTTTTTCTGTCTCATTTGACTTAGCATACATGCCCTCAAGGTCCATCCATGTTGTCACAAACAGCAAGATTTCATTCTTTTTTTTTTGTGGCTGAATAATATTCTACTTTATAGATACACGATCTTTTCCTTGTGTATTCATCCACTGATGGACTCTTCAGTTGTTTTACATGTCTTGCTTATTGTAAATAATGCTATAGTGAACCCAGGCTTACATATATCTTTCTGAGTTAGTGTTTTTGTTTTCTTTGGATACGTACCCTTAAGTGGGATTGCTGGATCATATGGTAATTGTGTTTTTAATTTTTTGAAGAACTTCCATAACATCTTCCATGGTGACTGCACCAATCCCACTGACAGGGCCTGAGGGCTCCTTTCTCTCCACCTCCTCACCAACACTTGTTTGTTGCATTTTTTATTTCAGCCATTCTGACAGGTGTGAGTTGTGGTTTTGATTTGCACTTCCCTGATGGCGAGTAATGCGGAGCATCCTAGAAGTGATTTCTTTTCAAATAAAGCACATATTATAATATCTAGGGGCTAAGGGGAAGCATCGTCTGGTTTTGTGTGTGGATGGGAGTTCTGCAGTGCGTGCCCTTTAGGCTGAAACTGACCCCGTCAGCCTCCCACAGGCGTTTCACCCAGGCCCTCTTGGATGAAGGTGTCACTCAGGGCCCTTCTTGGGGTGGGCCTGGGAGAGGAGGAGATGGGCAGCTTCTGGGAGCTTCCTGGACTTGGAGTGGGAAGCAAGTCCGAAGGTTCCTGGTTATGTAGCCTCAGACCTGGGTAACTTCACGAGTCGGAGACATCTCACATGTGAGAAACACAGTGGGCACAATCTCAGCATCTTACCTAGTTCACAGGAAGCACGTGAAGACACAGAGGGAGAAAACTACATGGAAATTCTTTTTTTTTTTAATTTATTTTTTATTTATTTTCAGCATAACAGTATTCATTATTTTTGCACCACACCCAGTGCTCCATGCAAGCCGTGCCCTCTATAATACCCACAACCTAGTACCCCAACCTCCCATCTCCCGCCACTTCAAAACCCTCAGATTGTTTTTCAGAGTCCATAGTCTCTCATGGTTCACCTCCCCTTCCAATTTCCCCCAACTCCCTTCTCCTCTCTAACTCCCCATGTCCTCCATGCTACTTGTTATGCTCCACAAATAAGTGAAACCATATAATTGACTCTCTCTGCTTGACTTATTTCACTCAACATAATCTCTTCCAGTCTGGTCTATGTTGCGACAAAAGTTGGGTATTCGTCCTTTCTGATGGAGGCATAATACTCCATAGTGTATATGGACCACATCTTCCTTATCCATTCGTCTGTTGAAGGGCATCTTGGTTCTTTCCACAGTTTGGCGACAGTGGCCATTGCTGCTATAAACATTGGGGTACAGATGGCCCTTCTTTTCACGACATCTGTATCTTTGGGGTAAATACCCAGGAGTGCAATTGCAGGGTCATAGGGAAGTTCTATTTTTAATTTTTTGAGGAATTTCCACACTGTTCTCCAAAGAGGCTGCACCAACTTGCATTCCCACCAACAGTGTAAGAGGGTTCCCCTTTCTCCACATCCCCTCCAACACATGTTGTTTCCTGTCTTGCTAATTTTGGCCATTCTAACTGGTGTAAGGTGATATCTCAATGTGGTTTTAATTTGAATCTCCCCGAGGGCTAGTGATGATGAACATTTTTTCATGTGTCTGATAGCCATTTGTATGTCTTCATGGGAGAAGTGTCTGTTCAAATCTTCTGCCCATTTTTTGATATGATTATCTGTTTTGTGTATGTTGAGTTTGAGGAGTTCATTATAGATCCTAGATATCATCCTTTTGTCTGTACTGTCATTTGCAAATATCTTCTCCCATTCCATGGGTTGCCTCTTTGTTTTCTTGACTGTTTCCTTTGCTGTGCAGAAGCTTTTGATTTTGATGAAGCCCCAAAAGTTTATTTTGGTTTTTGTTTCCTTTGCCTTTGGAGACATATCTTGAAAGAAGTTGCTGTGGCTGATATCAAAGAGATTACTGCCTATGTTCTCCTCTAGGATTCTGATGGATTCTTGTCTCACGTTGAGGTCTTTTATCCATTTTGAGTTTATCTTTGTGTACAGTGTAAGAGAATGGTTGAGTGTCATTCTTCTACATATAGCTGTCCAGTTTTCCCAGCACCATTTATTGAAGAGACTGTCCTTTTTCCACTGTATATTTTTTCCCATTTTGTTGAAGATTATTTGCCCATAGAGTTGAGGGTCCATATCTGGGCTCTCTACTCTGTTCCACTGGTCTATGTGTCTATTTTTATGCCAGTGCCATGCTGTCTTGGTGATCACAGCTTTGTAGTAAAGCTTGAAATCAGGTAGTGTGATGCCCCCTCTTTTATTTTTGTTTTTCAACATTTCCTCAGTGATTCAGGGTCTCTTCTGATTCCATACACATTTTTGGATTATTTGCTCCAGCTCTTTGAAAAATAACAGTGGAATTTTGATCGGAATGGCATTAAAAGTATAGATTGCTCTAGGCAGTATAGACATTTTAACAATGTTTATTTTTCCGATCCAAGATCATGGAATGGTCTTCCATCTTTTTGTGTCTTCTTCAATTTCTTTCATGAGTGTCCTGTAGTTTCTCGAATACAGATCCTTTACCTCTTTGGTTAGGTTTATTCCCAGGTATCTTCTGGTTCTTGGTGCTATAGTAAATGGAATCGATTCTCTAATTTCCCTTTCTGTATTTTTATTGTGAGTGTATAAGAAGGCCACTGATTTCTGTACATTGACTTTGTATCCTGCCACGTTGCTGAATTGCTGTATGAGTTCTAGTAGTTTGGGGGTAGAAACCAGAGATACAGTAGAACGTATCAATGAAACTAGAAGCTGGTTTCTTGAAAGAATCAATAAGATCGATAAACCATTGGCCCCACTAATCCAAAAGAAAAGAGAGAAAGTCCAAATTCATAAAATTATGAATGAAAAGGGAGAGATCACAACTAACACCAAGGAAGTAGAAACAATCATCAGAAGTTATTATCAACAGTTATATGCCAATAAGCTAAGCAACCTAGATGAAATGAATGCATTCCTGGAAAACTATAAACTCCCAAAATTGAACCAGGAAGAAATTGACAACCTGAATAGACCGATATCTAGTAACGAGAATTGAAACAGTGATCAAAAACCTCCCAAAAAACAAGAGCCAAGGACCTGAGAGATTCTCTGGGGAATTCTACCAAACTTTCAAAGAAGAAATAACACCTATTCTCCTGAAGTTGTTTCAAAAAATTGAAGCAGAAGGAAAACTTCCAGACTCTTTCTATGAAGCCAGCATTACCCTGATCCCCAAACCAGGCAAAGACCCTACCTAAAAGGAGAATTTCAGACCAATGTCACTGATGAATATGGATGCTAAGATTCTCAACAAGATCCTAGCAAACAGGATCCAACAGCACATTAAAAAGATTATCCACCATGACCAGGTGGGATTCATCCCTGGGCTCCAAGGATGGTTCAACCTTTGCAAATCAATCAATGTGATAGAAAAAATTAATATGAGAAGAGAGAAGAACCACATGTTCCTCTCAATTGATGCAGAAAAAGCATTCGACAAAATCCAGCATCTGTTCCTGATTAAAACACTTCAAAGTATAGGAATAGAGGGAACATTCCTGAACTTCATCAAAACTATCTATGAAAGACCCACAGCAAATATCATCCTCAATGGGAAAAAGCTTGCAGCCTTCCCTTTGAGATCAGGAACACGACAAGGATGCCCACTCTCACCACCCTTGTTCAAAATAGTATTAGAAGTCCTAGCAACAGCAATCAGACAACAAAGGGAAATAAAAGGTATCCAAATTGGCAATGAAGAACTCAAACTCTCTCTCTTCGCAGATGACATGATTCTTTATATGGAAAACCCAAAAGACTCCACCCCCAAACTACATGGAAATTTTTAAGAAAACAGAAATTAAAAGTGAGGCGTGGTGTAAGCTCAGGGGTGGCCCTTACCCCCTGCTGTCGCCCCCAGCTGCCCGGGGTCAGGCTGAGTCCGGACTCTGATGTGTGTGGAACACCGAGGGCTCCATGAGCCCACAGACTCTGGAGAGCTGGGAGCGTTTTGGCCTTGCCTCTGACAAGCTTCCTGGAGGATGTGGAAGACACCTGGGGGCTAAGGCGTCTGCCCCACAGAGGAAGACACACTTTGCCAGTGGGGGCCAGGGGTATGAAGCTAGAGGGTGCTGGAGAAAGTCAGCACTTGCCGCCTCAGGACAGTAGGGCTTCAGGACAGGGACTGACTGCCCCTTTGCTCTGTGGCAGTTCAGGAAAAATGGCAAATCCCCACTTGGCCAGACTCCCTGTCTGCAATCCTGACTCACCCTGGCGGGGACACTTGGTGCCCAGCCCACCTGATGGCCTGAGGGCACCAGAACTTTCCCCTCAGGAGCCCCTGGGAAACTTGCCTAGGACTTTAGAGCCCGAGGACTGGCTTTAGGTCTGAAATAGCCCAGCCACTGGCCCTCAGGCTCCAATATTCTTCTTCCTCGATGTCCACCTTCCTCCTGACTCTGCAAGAGAGACGCATGCTAAGTACAGGTGCAAGGACAAGCTTGAGGACAAAAAGATCCAAAGCAGCTTGGACATGGAGCACTTAGGAAGCTGGGAGGCAAGACACCTGAGGGGACGCCATGAATAGCGCTGTGTAAGAACAGCACGTGAGAGCAACAATATTTGTCAGGAAAAAATGAATGAGCCAAGCTTTTGGAAAGCCACCTGATTTCAGTCTTCAAACCCCACTCACATGTTTCAGCAAACTGCAAAGAGCATTGGTTCTTGGAATATGTGAGCTTCCCTCTACCTGGAGTCCACTGGTGGGTGAGGCTTCCAATAAACACCAGAGTTTACTAAAAGTAAAAAGACGATATTTAGATTTATTTATTTATTTATTTGACAGAGAGAGATCACAAGTAGGCAGAGAGGCAGGCAGAGAGAGAGAGAGGAGGAAGCAGGCTCCCTGCTGAGCAGAGAGCCCGATGCGGGACTCGATCCCAGGACCCTGAGATCATGACCTGAGCCAAAGGCAGTGGCTTCACCCACTGAGCCACCCAGGTGCCCCAAAGAGACAATTTTTGAAATTAATCTTCTCATCACAACAGGCTCATTTATTGTATTTCAAAGTTCTCAGGAGTGACATCTGGGGAGAAATAAGACAAAGGAAGCTGGGAGCTGCTCCACTGTAAGTGAGGCTTCGAATCCTCCTAGCCCTGGGGGGGGGCGGTGTGAGGTTGAGGTAACCAAGTGAAGCCACTGACATGTGGAGGAAGCTTCTGGAACACAGCTGACTGCAGCTCCTGCTGCTCAGGGACACCCTGGTATGGCCCTGACTGCCCGATATTTAGCTCTTACAAGTAGTCATCAGACAAAACCACCCAGTTTAGGGCTGGGAGATTCTGGCTCCTGAGAGGGGGTTTGCCGGCAGTGAGGGCTGAAGGAAGAGCCTGAGCTCAGGGCTGACTTTGGTGGAAAGCTTGGTGCTCAAGGTTGACTAATAGATGGGAACACTCACCCTCTGTTTACCACAACACAACACACCACACTTTCTCCTCAGTGACGGGCTTTGGCTTTCCCCACAGTCACCATTCAGGAAAGTTGGAGTTGTGTGGGCTCTCCTCAGAGACCGCACAGCCGGGGAACCCCCTCAGCATCAGCTTAAGAACTGAATGGACTGGTGTGGTGCCCGGGGCCACACAGGTGGTGACAGGATGGGGACCAGAACCTTCATCCTCAGGTGTGAGTCTGAAGAGCTTGCCAGCCCATGGCCTCTTTCCTACACCTTCTGGCCCAGCTGCTGTGGGGAGAGGGCCCAGTACTCCCAGCCAAGCCCGTCCATGTGTGACTGTAGCGCGAAATGCTAAGAAAAAGGAAGTGCTAATATTGGGCTGTTAAGCATCAACAAGAGGGTAAGCAAAGAATTTGGGGAAGTGAGGAGAGTCCATGTGTAGGAGTGGTTGCTAGCTGAGCATACCTTTCCAACAGTAGCAATGACCTCTGCAGACCTTTTGGTTCATCTTTATTTATTTATTTTTAAAAAGATGTATTTATTTATTTATTTGAGAAAGAGCATGTGAGGTTTGGGGAGGGCCTGAGGCAGAGGGAGAGGGAAACCTAAGCAGACTCCACGCTGAGCACAGAGCCTGATGCAGGGCCCAGTATCGACCTGAGCAGAAATCATGACCTGAGCAGAAACCAAGTGTCAGGTGCCTAACCTGCTGAGTCACCCAGTGCCGGGGTTTGTCTTTAAAGGGGGAAATGAAAGTTTTTTATAAAGTTTAATTGAAAGGTTTCTGAAGATCACTTCAAAAGCTTGGAAGAGTATGCAAATACAAGCAAATATTGATTAAAATTCTTCATATCTGAGAGGAGTCAAGATGGCGGAGAAGTAGCAGGCTGAGACTACTTCAGCTAGCAGGAGATGAGCTAGATAGCTTATCTAAAGATTGCAAACACCTACAAATCCATCGGCATATCAAAGAGAAGAAGAACAGCAATTCTAGAAACAGAAAAACAACCACTTTCTGAAAGGTAGGACCAGTGGAGAAGTGAATCCAAAGCGACGGGAAGATAGACCCCGGGGGGAGGGGCCGGCTCCCGGCAAGCAGCGGAGCAACAGAGCACAAAATCAGGATTTTCAAAAGTCTGTTCCACTGAGGGACATCTATCCAGAGTCTAAACCGGGGTGAAGCCCACGCGGGGTCAGTGTGACCTCAGGTCCTGCAGGGTCACAGAAGGATCGGTGGTGTCTGAGTGTCACAGAGCTTACAGGTATTAGAACGGGGAAGCCAGCTAGAGAGACAGAGCCGAGGAGTGAGCTCACAGCTCGGGGTTACCTTGAACTGTTTGCAGGCTCGGTGAGCTCGGAGCGCGGCCGGAGGTCAGGCAGATGGGAGTTACTGGGCGCTGTTCTCTGAGGGTGCACTGAGGAGTGGGGCCCCGGGCTCTCGGCTCTTCTGGGCCGGAGACCAGGAGGCCGCCATTTGTATTCCCGTCCTCCGGAACTCTACGGAAAGCGCTCAGGGAACAAAAGCTCCTGAAAGCAAACCCCAGCGGATTACTCACCCCGGTCCCTGATAAGGGCGGTGCAATTCCGCCTGGGGCAAAGACACTTGAGAATCACTACAACAGGCCCCTCCCCCAGAAGATCAACAAGAAATCCAGCCGAGACAAAGTTCACCTACCAAGGAGTGAGGTTTCAATACCAAGGAGAGCAGAATTCCAGAGGAGGAGAAAGCAAAGCACGGAACTCATGGCTTTCTCCCCAAGATTCTTTAGTCATGCAGTTAATTTAATTTTTTTTTCTTTTTCATTTTTTTCTCTTCTTCTGCTAAAACTTTTTAAACTTTTACCCTTTTCTTTTTTAACGTTTTTTAACTAGTTTATCTAATATATATATATATATTTTTCTTTTTTATACTTTTCTTTATTCGTTTTCTTTTTTTAATTCTTTTCTTTTCTTTCTTTCTTTCTGAACCTCTTTTTATCCCCTTCTCCCCCCTCACAATTTGGGATCTCTTCTGATTTGGTTAAAGCACATTTTCCTGGGGTTGTTGCCACCCTTTGAGTATTTTACTTGCTTCTTCATATACTCTTATCTGGACAAAATGACAAGGCGGAAAAATTCACCACAAAAAAAAAGAATTAGAGGCAGTACCGAAGGCTAGGGACCTAATCAATACAGACATTAGTAATATGTCAGATCTAGAGTTCAGAATGACAATTCTCAAGGTTCTAGCCGGGCTCAAAAAAGGCATGGAAGATATTAGAGAAACCCTCTCGGGAGATATAAAAGCCCTTTCTGGAGAAATAAAAGAACTAAAATCTAACCAAGTTGAAATCAAAAAAGCTATTAATGAGGTGCAATCAAAAATGGAGGCTCTCACTGCTAGGATAAATGAGGCAGAAGAAAGAATTAGTGATATAGAAGACCAAATGACAGAGAATAAAGAAGCTGAGCAAAAGAGGGACAAACAGCTACTGGACCACAAGGGGAGAATTCGAGAGATAAGTGACACCATAAGACGAAACATTAGAATAATTGGGATTCCAGAAGAAGAAGAAAGAGAGAGGGGAGCAGAAGGTATACTGGAGAGAATTATTGGGGAGAATTTCCCCAATATGGCAAAGGGAACGAGCATCAAAATTTAGGAGGTGCAGAGAACGCCCCTCAAAATCAATAAGAATAGGCCCACACCCCATCACCTAATAATAAAATTTACAAGTCTTAGTGACAAAGAGAAAATCCTGAAAGCAGCTTGGGAAAAGAAGTCTGTAACATACAATGGTAAAAATATTAGACTGGCAGCAGACTTATCCACAGAGACCTGGCAGGTCAGAAAGAGCTGGCATGATATATTCAGAGCACTAAACGAGAAAAACATGCAGCCAAGAATACTATATCCAGCTAGGCTATCATTGAAAATAGAAGGAGAGATTAAAAGCTTCTAGGACAAACAAAAACTGAAAGAATTTGCAAACACCAAACCAGCTCTACAGGAAATATTGAAAGGGGTCCTCTAAGCAAAGAGAGAGCCTACAAGTGGTAGATCAGAAAGGAACAGAGACCATTTACAGTAACAGTCACCTTACAGGCAATACAATGGCACCAAATTCATATCTCTCAGTAGTTACCCTGAATGTTAATGGGCTAAATGCCCCAATCAAAAGACACAGGGTATCAGAATGGATAAAAAAACAAAACCCATCTATATGTTGCCTCCAAGAAACTCATTTTAAGCCCGAAGACACCTCCAGATTTAAAGTGAGAGGGTGGAAAAGAATGTACCATGCTAATGGACATCAGAAGAAAGCAGGAGTGGCAATCCTTATATCAGATCAATTAGATTTTAAGTCAAAGACTATAATAAGAGATGAGGAAGGACACTATATCATACTCAAAGGGTCTGTCCAACAAGAAGATCTAAAAATTTTAAATATTTATGCCCCCAATGTGGGAGCAGCCAACTATATAAACCAATTAATAACAAAATCAAAGAAACACATCAACAATAATACAATTAATAGTAGGGGGCTTTAATACTCCCCTCACTGAAATGGACAGATCATCCAAGCAAAAGATAAACAAGGAAATAAAGGCCTTAAATGACACACTGGACCAGATGGACATCACAGATATATTCAGAACATTTCATCCCAAAGCAACAGGATACACATTCTTCTCTAGTGCACATGGAACATTCTCCAGAATAGATCACATCCTCGGTCCTAAATCAGGACTCAACCAGTATCAAAAAATTGGGATCATACCCTGCATATTTTCAGACCACAATGCTCTGAAGCTAGAACTCAACCACAAGAGGAAGTTTGCAAAGAACCCAAATACATGGAGACTAAACAGCATCCTTCTAAAGAATGAATGGGTCAACCAGGAAACTAAAGAAGAATTGAAAAAAATGATGGAAACAAATGATAATGAAAACACACGGTTCAAAATCTGTGGGACACAACAAAGGTAGTCCTGAGAGGAAAATATATAGCAGTACAAGCCTTTCTCAAGAAACAAGAAAGGTCTCAGGTACACAACCTAACCCTACACCTAAAGGAGCTGGAAAAAGAACAAGAAAGAAAGCCTAAACCCATCAGGAAAAGAGAAATCATAAAGATCAGAGCAGAAATCAATGAAATAGAAACAAACAAACAAACAAACAAAACCCAATAGAACAAATCAATGAAACTAGGAGCTGGTTCTTTGAAAGAATTAATAAAATTGATAAACCCCTGGACAGACTTATCAAAAAGAAAAGAGAAAGGACCCAAATAAATAAAATCATGAATGAAAGAGGAGAGATCACAACTAACACCAAAGAAATACAAACTATTATAAGAACATACTATGAGCAACTCTACGCCAACAAATTTGACAATCTGGAAGAAATGGATGCATTCCTAGAAACATAGAAACTACCACAACTGAACCAGGAAGAAATAGAAAGCCTGAACAGACCCATAACCAGTAAGGAGATTGAAATAGTCATTAAAAATCTCCAAACAAACAAAAACCCAGGCAGACGGCTTCCCGGGGCAATTCTACCAAACATTTAAAGAAGAACTAATTCCTGTTCTCCTGAAACGGTTCCAAAAAATAGAAATGGAAGGAAAACTTCCAAACTCATTTTATGAGGCCAGCATCACCTTGATCCCAAAACCAGACAAGGATCCCATCAAAAAAGAGAGCTATAGACCAATATCCTTGATGAACACAGATGCGAAAATTCTCACCAAAATACTAGCCAATAGGATTCAACAGTACATTAAAAGGATTATTCACCACGACCAAGTGGGATTTATTCCAGGGCTGCAAGTTTGATTCAACATCCACAAATCAGTCAATGTGATACAACACATCAATAAAAGAAAGAACGAGAACCATATGATACTCTCAATAGATGCTGAAAAAGCATTTGACAAAGTACAGCATCCCTTCCTGATCAAAACTCTTCAAAGTGTAGGGATAGAGGGCACATACCTCAATATCATCAAAGCCATCTATGAAAAACCCACCGCAAATATCATTCTCAATGGAGAAAAACTGAAAGCTTTTCCGCTAAGGTCAGGAACACGGCAGGGATGTCCATTATCACCACTGCTATTCAACATAGTACTAGAGGTCCTAGCCTCAGCAATCAGACAACAAAAGGAAATTAAAGGCATCCAAATTGGCAAAGAAGAAGTCAAACTATCACTCTTCGCAGATGATATGATACTATATGTGGAAAACCCAAAAGACTCCACTCCAAAACTGCTAGAACTTGTACAGGAATTCAGTAAAGTGTCAGGATATAAAATCAATGCACAGAAATCAGTTGCATTTCTCTACACCAACAACAAGACAGAAAAAGAGAAATTAAGGAGTCAATCCCATTTACAATTGCACCCCAAACCATAAGATACCTAGGAATAAACCTAACCAAAGAGGCACAGAATCTATACTCAGAAAACTATAAAGTACTCATGAAAGAAATTGAGGAAGACACAGAAATGGAAAAATGTTCCATGCTCCTGGATTGGAAGAATAAATATTGTGAAAATGTCTATGCTACTTAAAGCAATCTACACATTTAATGCAATTCCTATCAAAGTACCATCCATCTTTTTCAAAGAAATGGAACAAATAATCCTAAAATTTATATGGAACCAGAAAAGACCTCGAATAGCCAAAGGGATATTGAAAAAGAAAGCCAACGTTGGTGGCATCACAATTCCAGACTTCAAGCTCTATTACAAAGCTGTCATCATCAAGACAGCATGGTACTGGCACAAAAACAGACACATAGATCAATGGAACAGAATAGAGAGCCCAGAAATAGACCCTCAACTCTACAGTCAACTAATCTTCGACAAAGCAGGAAAGAATGTCCAATGGAAAAAAGACAGCCTCTTCAATAAATGGTGCTGGGAAAATTGGACAGCCACATGCAGAAAAATGAAATTGGACCATTTCCTTACACCACACACAAAAATAGACTCAAAATGGATGAAGGACCTCAATGTGCGAAAGGAATCCATCAAAATCCTTGAGGAGAACACAGGCAGCAACCTCTTCGACCTCAACCGCAGCAACATCTTCCTAGGAACAATGCCAAAGGCAAGGGAAGCAAGGGCAAAAATGAACTATTGGGATTTCATCAAGATCAAAAGCTTTTGCACAGCAAAGGAAACAGTGAACAAAATCAAAAGACAACTGACAGAATGGGAGAAGATATTTGCAAATGACATATCAGATAAAGGACTAGTGTCCAGAATCTATAAAGAACTTAGCAAACTCAACACCCAAAGAACAAATAATCCAATCAAGAAATGGGCAGAGGACATGAACAGACATTTCTGCAAAGAAGACATCCAGATGGCCAACAGACACATGAAAAAGTGCTCCATATCACTCGGCATCAGGGAAATACAAATCAAAACCACAATGAGATATCACCTCACACCAGTCAGAATGGCTAAAATCAACAAGTCAGGAAATGACAGATGCTGGCGAGGATGCGGAGAAAGGGGAACTCTCCTACACTGTTGGTGGGAATGCAAGCTGGTGCAGCCACTCTGGAAAACAGCATGGAGGTTCCTCAAAATGTTGAAAATAGAACTGCCCTATGACCCAGCAATTGCACTACTGGGTATTTACCCTAAAGATACAAACGTAGTGATCCAAAGGGGCACGTGCACCCGAATGTTTATAGCAGCAATGTCCACAATAGCCAAACTATGGAAAGAACCTAGATGTCCATCAACAGATGAATGGATCAAGAAGATGTGGTATATATACACAATGGAATACTATGCAGCCATCAAAAGAAATGAAATCTTGCCATTTGCGACAACATGGATGGAACTAGAGCGTATCATGCTTAGTGAAATAAGTCAAGCAGAGAAAGACAACTATCATATGATCTCCCTGATATGAGGAAGTGGTGATGCAACATGGGGGCTTAAGGGGGTAGGAGAAGAATAAATGAAACAAGATGGGATTGGGAGGGAGACAAACCATAAGTGACTCTTAATCTCACAAAACAAACTGAGGGTTGCTGGGGGGAGGGGGGTTGGGAGAAGGGGGGTGGGGTTATGGACACCTGGGAGGGTATGTGCTTTGGTGAGTGCTGTGAAGTGTGTAAACCTGGCGATTCACAGACCCGTACCCCTGGGGATAAAAATAAAAAGATATGTTTATAAAAAATTTAAAAAAAATTAAAAGAAAAATCTGCATATCTGAGAGGTAATAGTTTAGCAACCTCCCCCCCAAAGGTTTTCCCTCATCAGGAGCAGCCCAGAAAGGGGGCCATTACAAATATAGCGTTATTTTATTATTTATTATTATTATTATTTTCTGGAAGGGGCTGCCACAGGTTGTGTAAAATACTTCCAGTCTAAAAAATTCCTTGGGCTGCATTTTCAGATAAACCTATGATCTTGACCTGTAACCTCTCCGCCGTGGCCTCTTGTCTGTATATACACATCACAACTCAGGGCTGCATCCTTGGAGACGGCCTAGACGTTCCTCTTCTGAGGAGCGCTAATGCCCTCTGGTGGACACTGCCGAGCAGGACACCGCGGCGCCGCAGAGGCGCAATGGCTGGGAGACGCCACTAGGGGCACTGCAGATGGGCCGAACTGCGGGAGCTGAGATGAGCTCCCAGACCTCTGGAGGGATGAAAGGCGTTTAGTTTTCTTTGTGCCTGTTATGTGTTTAGAATGAGAGCCAGAGGTTTTATAAATACAGGAAAATCTTATTGGTTCAGTCCTAATAATTTAAAACGTGCAATAATTCCTAATTATCCAGGGAGAAGTTTCTCTGTTCCATGAATAGCAAAAGCATTAGCTAAACGAATTAAGTCTATTGTTACTTCATATTCAGGCATCAGTTCTTAAAGTCCCTAAAAGCCTTGGAGGAATTTGGAAGCAGCAGGTGTAGTGGGAAGGAAGGTCACGAAGGATGAGGAAGTCCCATGTTCTCATGGGGCTCATTCTTTCCATCCAATGTCCAGGGTTAGCTCTGGACACTGTCAGGAGTTGGGCCCCATAGGGAGGATCTGGCTGCAAGTCCCTCCTGCAGGACAGGTGATTTCTGAGGGGCAGGCCGAGGTTGGCGGTCTCTCTGCAGACTGGACCTGCTCTGCACAACCCAGGATTGGGGCGGGGGGTGGGTCTCTTTGGGGGCAAGCTTAGCCCATCTCTGTCTGACTCACCTAGGCTCCTGGCACTTAGATCTTTCTCTTTATCTGTTCACTCGGCCCCAGAAAGAAAGGGGGGCACCTTTCTTAAATAACTTCTTGGGGTGTGTGTGTGTGGCTCCCAATCCAGGAGTTTGATCCTGAGCAAGGGCCTCACCCAATCAGCTGCCCCGTGCCTCCAGCCCTTGCCCAGTTCCCTCCCTCATCTTTGCACCCAGACCTCCCACAGAGAACTCGGTTTTTCTGGCACAACAGGCCTTGGCCCAGAAAACTGGAGCTCAAATCCTCGGCATTCAAAAATCAGTCCCCTTTAAATTGGGCAAAGGGGTGCTGGGTCATTCCTTCCAGCTGCTAGAGTGGACTAAATCCTAAGGCATTCGGGAAAAGAAATGAAAAGAAGGCAGTTGATTTCCAAATTACACCAGATTGAAATTCATATTAAGCTACACTATTAATCACAAAAAAGCTCTCATTTATTGTCTACTGTACACCAGGCACTTGAAAAAAAAAGTTTATTTATTTGAGAGAGAACACACAAGTAGTAAGCAGGGGCGAAGGGAGAGGAAGAAGTGGGCTCCCTGATGAGGGAGCCGGACATGGGGCTCAATCCCAGGAGCCTGGGATCATGACCCGAGCTGAAGGCAGACACTTCGCCAACTGAGCCACCCAGGCCCACCCTCACCAGGCACTTTAAATTCAGTATTTCTAATCCTTACAACAGCCCAGCAGGTTAAGTCTATTTTCATGAGAAAACCAAGAATCAGAGAGGTTAAGTGACTTCCAAGAAGCCACACAGCTCCAGGGAGCAATTGAGATAAGCAGTTTATATTGTGGTAATAAGCAACCCACATTCCAGAGGCATTTGTGAAGCTGGTAAATGTTTAATCCCTACAAACACGCCAAGTTCCTCAGTTTCCCTTACATTACCTTGAATCTGAGTCCTAGACTGATAGGCTGCCTGCCTTGCCTCAAGGCACTGCTGGGTGCTGGGACAGAGGTCCGAGAGCTCTACAGCTCTGGGTGGCGTAAGAGCAGCTCAGGGTTCCCTGCCCCAGGAAGTGAGTCAGCCCTCCAACAGCAAGGGGCTGGCAGGCGCCCCTCTTCATCTGCTCAGGGGTCAGGGGCCAGAGATGTAGGGGATCTTCACAACAGACAGGGATGTGATGTGTTGGTACCGCACACCCCCACCCCCAGTTTCTGGGTCTCATTCGCTTTCCCCTTTCTCTCCCCTCCTTCCTTCCTCAGTCTCTATGCTTCTGAGTCTTAAAACTAGCAACATGGACGGGACTGGAAGAGATTATGCTGAGTGAAATAAGTCAAGCAGAGAGAGTCAATTATCATATGGTTTCACTTATTTGTGGAGCATAACAAATAGCATGGAGGACAAGGGGAGATAGAGAGGAGAAGGGAGTTGGGGGAAATTGGAAGGGGAGGTGAACCATGAGAGACTATGGACTCTGAAAAACAATCCGAGGGGTTTGAAGTGGCGGGGGGCGGGGGGAGGTTGGGGTACCAGGTGGTGGGTATTATAGAGGGCACAGATTGCATGGAGCACTGGGAGTGGTGAAAAAACAATGAATACTGTTATGCTGAAAATAAATAAAAAATAAATTAAAAAAAAAAAAACTGTTCACAGTATCCCCATGGATGAGCCAAGAAATAAGCACCTATTCTCATGTATTTGATTCATTCTAAATATTGCAAGTGAAACTGACCATGGTTGAAAGCCCCCCCTTCAGACTTTGTCACTGACTGAAAGTTAACAGAAGAGTAAGTCTGCCTGATGAGTTTTCAAAATTTGATTACCAAAAGAAAAAAAAAAAAGGTGGCAAGAGAAAATTCACAGTTGCAGATGCTCTAATTGGAAGGATATATGCATCAGAAGCTGATGATGAATCAACTTCATGATGTAAAATTTAAGTGGAAAGGAATTGTTGCCAACAAAAATAATTTCAGGAATATAAAAATGAAAAATGGGAAACGTTGGAAAACTGTCTTAACTGCGCAATAGGGAGCATGCATTAAGAAATTAAATTGGATCAAAGGAGTTTGCTCTGAAAAATCCTTGCTCAGCAAGAATCCATCCAAGTTTCTGTCTTCTGTGACCCCCATGTCCATGTCAGTGGCCCTTACTGGCTTACGGCCCCCAGTGGCTTCTGTGGATGTTGCCGACCCACTTTATGCCTTATTTACAGATATGACAACTCTGGTTCCAAATATCGACCTGGGAACTCCAGCTCTCCGTACACAATCTCTAAATTTTCCACTTGTTCCATTCTCTCCCACCTCGCTTTTGCAGATTACTTTCTTTCCCTTCCTTCAGTGTTTGTGTGCCCGTGGCGTCTGTCTCCCGCTTTTTCTCTTTCCAGAAGCTCTCCCTGGGCAGCTTCCAACCATCTACGGTATTTTGTGCTGATGGTTACAAAATTGATATCCTTAACTGTCACAGTCATGCTTCTTCGCATCAACTAACGACGACAAGAAGACTGATTACCTTAAGCAGGAAGAGGAATTTATTGGGAAGATACTACATTTCTCAAGAAGTGACCAGAAGGCTGAAGAGACTGGGCTTAGGACATGAGCAAGAGGGAGAGCAGAGAAGCCAGAACCCCTACCAGGGTCACACCACAGAGCCTGAGCTGGTCACACAGTGGGGGCCGCTGCCAGTGCCCGCCCTGGACTTGGGCGACACACAGAGTTGCCTGAGGGAACTTAACTGCCCAGCTTGTTGGTATCAACTTGCCCAAGACTTGGGCTCCCCTTAGGCCACCTGCACACTCTGCCTCCCAGGGTGAGGGGAGAGGAGGTATCTAGTCTTGGTGCGGGGAGGGCCCCTCTCATCACAGTTCACCTGGGGGCAGATTCTGTAAACAGGAAGTAGGTTCAGGACCATGGAGCCCACAGAGTCTAAAATATTTACCAGATGGCCGTTTATGTAAAGGGAGGGCCAGCTCCTGACTGAGAGGTCACAGACTTGATGGTTGACCGGTCACAAGATATTTCAGGCCAGCCTTGTGTTATCTTGGGTGTTCTATTTGCTTCTGGAGTTCCAGGTGCACACACCAAAGGCCAGCTATGTGGTCTAGATATAGATTTTAAACCTGAAGGCTCTGGCCATTTGCTTATTGACCTTTGTGCTGGATTCACTTTATTTAAGGGCAGTTATCTTGAGGCCATCGGAAACTACTGGCCTGTGGGGGAATCAAAGCCCTTAATCCATTCCGGGCCCCTGGAGTGGTTCCCTTGTCTTGAAGAGAGATCTTAAAGCAAAATGCCTGAGAAAGATTAGGGCCGCATCCAGACTGACTTCCTGTGACAAGGCTATCTCCTAATTTATGAATGCTTCAGTTCAGGGACCAGAATCAGTTAATTTGGCTTTTCTTGACCCACAAAAGCTCCACATTCTTGGAGCCTGGTGCAGCTTGGTTGGCGTGCTGCAGGCAGGGAAAGCAGCGTTCTTCAGAGAGTTCTCTCCCTTCTCCCCTCTATTGCAGATGGAGGAGTTTTCCCTGAGGTTATTCTAAAAGGAGCCAAGAGGACCCCAGATAGGCCAGTATTCTGACTTTCTCCTTAATGACTTCCTCCAGAGCCGCTGGCTGGGTTCAGACCTCCCAGCGTGTTGTGGGTGGTGAGGTCACCAAATGTTTTGGCATGGCAGAACACACAATGATTCAGATTCTGAGGGGTATAAGAGAGACCCCAAATAACAATAACAAGCGACCCATCTCCCATGTCATGGCAGCCCTGCTTTAAGAGGTTGTCCAGGGACCAGACCCTTTCTATCTGGTCACTCCCCCTGACGATGAATATCCCTCTGCCCATATTCTGGGCAGTGAGATGTTGGCAGTAAACATGACATTGCCCCTGCTCCCTTTAAAGGCATGCCCAGGAAATGGACTACCTCCCTTCTTCCCATATCTCACTGGCCAAAAGCGAGTCCTATAACCACATATAGCTAAGAGAAGGCTGGAGATGCCATTTTTACTAGAGAGAGCAAAGAAATTCCATATTGGTAGCCAACTCTTTAACTCTACCCCATAATGAATTAGTCCCCACCAAATCAGGTCCGACCATTTTGATTGCCACTCTGACTCCATTTTGGTTACCTTGCTTTTTGCAGTCAATTGCCTGAAATCACCTTCTTTCATTCTGACGTCTTTCCTTTTCCATGAAAATCAAGGATCCCACTTCAGTTGCCTCCCATTGGATCACTGGTTTAGGGAAATCAGTCATGAAATTGCTGTTTGGAGATGCTGGTGCTCCCCTCACCAGTGCACTTTGGTCTTCTGGGCCTGCTTGAAGATAGAACCAGCAGATGGATGGGCAGGGCACCCATGATAAATCCCCTACAGCATTTTATGTCTCTATGTGTTGGATTCTTTCCTCCATGATTTCCTGGAATTTCATTTCGCATGAGTCACTGTTGTGTCCCAGTTTCAAAGCAACAACTGACACGATAATGAGGGCCACTTGGGGTGGCCAGAGCAAGCACACCAACTCTTGATTTCTGGGGAGAGTGCTCCTGGTTAAACAGTGATGGAAAATTATGTAGTCTTGGCAAACACTATGATGCAAGCCGCACTCGCCTCCTCCATCCCTGCCGCATGCCCCCAAAGAATGGAGGAATCATTTCCTCAGCTGCTGGGGATGATTTGACACTGGAACCTCAGGTGAAGAAAACTGTATTGCCCAAGACCATGTCCCTTCCCTGGAGCAGCCACATTCAGTGGCTGGTCACAGTTGGGTTATAAAGGTCTGGACCCTTGGCCCCTACTTGGGCAAGTCTCTGTAGGGTCATCTCAGCTCACAGCGGGGTTGGCCGAAGCCTTGGCTGCTGGTGCACACAGTTTACTGTGCCTAATTTCCCTTTGCCCAATTTTGCTTCTGTCCCTTCTATTCCACAGAAGTGGTCGCAAGATTTGACATGCCCATCTCCATCTCTGAGTCTGCTTCTCTGAAATTCTTTTGATGAAGATGAACCCCTGCTTCCAGGTTGAGCTGGGATCTGACTCTATTTATTATAGTCTATGCACTTATCATCAATGAGCAATGAAGTGGGGGAAGGAGGCATGAGTAGAACATTTCCTTCTGCAAGGAAATGAATGAAGAGAGCTCCAGCATTTTCAGACTGGTCATCAGAGAAGGGAGGGGTGGAAGACCTAGTGAGGGTTCAATGTTCAGTGTTACTGTGAGTGCTTCAGATCTTCCCAAGGGTCTTTATTACAATTCTGGGGGGTTCCAAGTCTTTCCTGAAAATGCCTTAACCTTCACATAACATACCCAGGAAGTTTGTCAGTTTAATAGATGTTGAAATTTGGCAATGCAACTTTCGGCTTGGTTTTCAGTTATTTTAGCCTGCAAATGATAAGAGATTGTCTTAACACATTATTAGAAAGTCTTTGGGTTGAAAGTTTAGAGATGTAGGCTTGTCATTTTCTTTCTTTTTTTTTTTTTTTTTAAAGATTTTATTGATTTATTTGACAGAGAGAGATTACAAGTAGGCAGAGAGGCAGGCAGAGAGAGAGAGGAGGAAGCAGGCTCCCTGCTGAGCAGAGAGCCCGATGTGGGGCTCGATCCCAGGACCCTGGGATCATGACCTGAGCTGAAGTCAGAGGCTTTAACCCACTGAGCCACCCAGGCGCTCTGTCATTTTCTTTTTAAAAAAGGTACAGTGCTCTTAGGAAAAACCATAGCGAACAACGGTCTTTATGACTCGTGCTTTTCATTTTGTTCTTTGCAAGTAGCAATATGGTCTTCAAAGTTTTGCTTTAATGAGTTCCTTGTTCCAGGTGACTGTCAGCAATAACTTAATTTTAGCAGTTTCCCACTGAGGGCCAGGGGCTGCCAGCTTCCCTTCCTAAACATTCACTGGAGTTTATTGCTCTCTCCCCTGACAGGCCAGAGAAACAGCTCTCCCTCACACCCCTATCCTGTTGTTGATTTCTTTACTACTTGGGTTTTTTGTTTTTTTTGTTTTTTGTTTTTTAGTTGGGGGTTTTGATGTAAACAATAGAAACCAACACTGGTTGACTTAATCAGAAATAGAGTTAATTTAGGGAGGATATTGGGTATCTCATGGAGTCTGCAGAAGAGCTGGAAAATCAAGTTTAGAGAATAAGCAGGAGTCTGGGTAGGGGGGAGTGGAGAGTTCCATGGCCACCAAACAGGATGCTGCATGTTGCTACTGGAACCCTCTGAATGAATTTCAACCATCTCCTGCTATTTGTTTCATTAACGAAACAGTGTTGAGTAAAAGTAGTTGATGGGTTGGACTTGGGTCATGTGTCGCATGACCCCAGGGTCATGGAGAGTAACTATCCGGCACCTGGGGCATTACCTCCCACTAAACTCATGCAATGACAGACTCTATTCTCTAACATAGAAATGGGTTCTGATGTTGGGCAGCAAAAACAAAACTAAAACCCAAAAACCAGTTCATTACATGAACCTTTCCTTGTCTCTGTTTGGATACCCCACAGGCTGCTCAGGGTCCCCATATCTAAATAAAAGTCACCATCCTCACAGCTACACACACTCCTGCTGTATCCCCCACCTCAGCTGGTAACATTCTCTCTATCTGTTCAGTTGTCTAAGCTAGAAACCCATGAGGTTTCCTTGGTTCTCTCTTATCCCTACATCCAGTCAATTACCCCGACATTTAGGTCCTGCTTCCTAGGGAAATCATGAATTCATCTCTTCCATGTCTTTACTGCCACTAGTCTATTTCAAGACTGAATTTTCTCCTCATTGAATTATTTCAGTAGATTTTTAAAAAAATGATTTTATTTGTCAGAGGGAGAGCATGAGAGAGTGAGCTAGCACAAGCAGGGGGAGAGGCAGGCAGAGGAAGAAGCAGGCTCCCTGCTGAGCAGGGAGATGACTCAGGGCTCAATGTCAGGATTCTGGGGTCAAGACCCGAGTGGAAGGCAGATGATTAACTCACTTAGCCCCCCAGGTGTCCCTTTAATAGCTTCTTAACTGGTATATCAGTTAGGGATTGAGGCGATAATTCTTGCAGCAAACTATTCAAAAACCCAGTGGCTTGCAACAATGAGCATTTGTTTCTCATTCATGTGTTTGTAAGTTGGCTGTGGTTCAGTGATCTTGAATGGGCTTGGCTGGACTTGCCTTAGCTGCAGGTTGGGTTTAGGTCTATTTCACTTGTCAGTCATCCTTCTGGCAACTGTTGGCTATCAGAAGAATGCAGGGCCATGTTCTTCTCAATGCGGAAGGTGGGAGCACAAGTGTGGTAGTTCAACCACACCAGCATATTTCAGATCTCTACTCATGCCATGTCTACTAACACCCCATTGGCCAAATCAAGTCCAAGGTCAAAAAGTGTATTGCACCCACTGTAAAGGGCATGGATGCATAATGCTATGCAAGTGGAATAAAAATTGGGATGAAAAATTCAATCTATTACAAATGGATTCCCTTCCTCCAGTCTTGTCCCCCACAGATTTATCTATCATATTTCTTCCAGAGGAATCTATCCAGAATGGCAATCTGATTTTGTAATTTTTCTGTTTTAAACTCTGGTTTTTATAAGAAAAGTACAAGGATGTATTCATTGGTCCTTTATAATTTGGCCACTGGCTGCCTTATCAGTTTTACCTCTTGCCACATCACCATCCATTCCCTGACTCCATCTTTAAGATTTGGAAATACCAAGCCGCCATGGTTTTATCTTCATGCCTTAGCTCATACCATTTATTGCCTCCCCGCCTCTTTTCAATGGGTTAATGGCCACGTGCCATCAGCCCTTAGGGAAAGCATCATTTCCTCCAGGTTGTTCTCTCTCTGAAACTGGATTGCCCTCTCCCCCTAGCCTTTGCTTCTGAGCCCCTCTTGTGGACCGAATATTTATCTTACCCTAAGATCTTTGTGTTGAAATCTAACCCTCAATGTGGCGGTATTTGGAGGTGTGGCATTGGTAATCAGTAATTAGGTTATGATGGTAGAGTTCTCACAGAAGGAACTAGTGCTCTCATAGAGCGGCAAGAGGACCAGAGCTCTCTTTCTACCATGTGAAGACACAGCAAGAAGTTGGCAATCTATAGGTTGTTAGAGGGCTCTCACCAGGACCCAACCATGCTGGTACCCTACCCTGATCTCAGACTTCCAGGCTCCAGAACTGTGAGAAATAAATATTTATCGCTAAGTCACCCAGCCAAGGGTAATTTGTTATAGCAGCCTGAGGTAAGACAGCCCTACAATATCACTCCAGACGTATTTGTTGGTTTACTTGCCATTTTCTCCCATCATTCCATAAGCTCTTTGGTTTGGTCTTGTATTCAAGTTGGTGTCTGGCTCACAGAAGGTGTTCAGTAAATGTTGTTTTGAGCTAAACTGCCTCACATCTATTCACTTCTTATCCCCCAGACTGCCTGTGTTATTATTATTATTATTTTCTTGAGGCCACTGAGACCTAGATAGGAAGGAATGAAGATTTGTGACTTCTTCAGTGAGGAAGGATGAGAGGAGCCCTAGAGTGGCTTGGGAATAGGTCATTGGAT
This sequence comes from Mustela erminea, assembly GCF_009829155.1. NCBI lineage: Eukaryota > Metazoa > Chordata > Mammalia > Carnivora > Mustelidae > Mustela > Mustela erminea. The sequence continues at coordinate 11,914,051 of NC_045623.1, forward strand.
AAATGAGGGCTTGTTGAATGGAAGTCTGATAATGGATTTTGATTTAGCAAGTCAGAGCCTAGTAGAAACGACCGTCTAGAAACTAGAGGTAGGAAATAAGTTGGGGCTAGAGATGTATATTTGGTATCATCTCTTTGGGGGTAATAATGGAAGAAGCCTCTAGGGTTACCTAGAGAGAGCACAAAGCTCTGAAGAGAGGTCTTTGCAGACAAGAATTCTCTGCAGTGTGATGGGGGAAAGAAGTGAACTAACAATGGATCAGATCAACAAATATGTTCTGAAGTGTTAGTAAGCCTTATTTATTTATTTATTTATTTGGGGGGGAGGGACAGAAGGAGAAGGAGAGAGAGAATCCTCTAGCAGACTCCCCATTAAGTGGGGACCCTGACCCAGAGCTCAATTTCAGAATCTTGAGATCATGACCTGGCCGAAACCAAGAGCTTAACTGACTGAGCCACCCAGGAGCCCCTCCATGTGTTAGTAAATTTTAATGTTACCTGTGCAGCAGTGGCATCTGAGCTGTAATAGGAACCTTCTGAAAAGACTATCTCACTCAGAGGGGTATCTGATGGTGGACAATCTGTTCCTGTGATATGGTTTTTGCAGCCCTCTCAGATCCCATCACCTAGGTTGCTGCCAGCCATAAACATTTACGGATGTTCCTACAAATAGTAGAATATTAAGTTTGAAGCCCATGGATGTGGAAATGAGCTAGCTTTGATTTATTTTCCATGAGCTTAGAGATCCAGTATGGGCATTGAAGGCTTATGAGAAGACTGAAAACAATCTAAGACAAACAAGAGTTTCCTCCAGCAACTGGACCATAGCAATTTACTGAAAAAATAAAACCCTGAAACTTTTTATTAATATGAATGTTTAGGGGAAACCCTGTGAACTCTTGGTGCTAGAGCCTAAAGATCTGTATTGCCAGCTATTTCCCATAACAAGAATAGAAGATGTTCCGAAAAGTTCAAATGAAGAAAAATCACAGTTAACCTTGCACTTGATTTCCTCAGAGTGCCAGGCAATTCTCCCCTGAATCTATCCTACACTGAAACGCTTGTTAAAGTTGCATCGATTGTGTTCACAGTTAGATGCTCTAGTGAAAAAGTTTGTCTGCCAACCCTGCTTTATTAGCCATGAAATGATATTCTTTTCATGCATTATTGAAAGCCCCAGGTTTAATAAAGTCAACTGCATAAAAATGTTAGAAATGCGTAGAGCTGCTTTTCATGATTCAGGGGGAACTTTCAGAGCCAAGTGCTGAGAGCAGGGAGAGGCTGCATTGCTGCACCAGGGATGAAGGTGGGGGATGGGCTGGCCTTGGCTACCCCTCTCCTTTCTGCACTGCAGGAAATCATCTTTTTGGTTCATGCTACTTTTCTAATTTGATTCAGCTCAGCACTGAGATTGGAGAATAAGCCAGAGGTAAAAATGTGAGGGAGAAATACAAAAGAGATGGAATTTAAATGAGGCTATTTTACTTCAGTTCAGGAGAGAGGAACTTATCGGTTAAAACAGACTTCAAGACAGAAAATATTACCAGAGATAAAGGAGGGACATTCCATAATGATAAGAAGATCAACTTGCCAGGGAAACATAACAAATGTTAAGTATTCATGCATCTAAATAACAGAGCTTCAAAATACATGAAGTATAAACCTGTCTTCCTACCACTGGCAGAACCACTAGGACAAAAAATTCAGTAAAGATATAAATGATACAAATGAACAGCTATGACAATGACCTTGGGCTGATTGATATTACAGGACACTACACCTCACAAGTCTTTTCAAATGTGCATTCTACATTCACCAAGATAGACTGTATGTGGGCCATAAAACAAGTCTCCATAAATGTCAAAGGATTGAAATAATATGTTCCCTGACCACCATGTAATCAAATCATATTAGAAATCAGTAACAATATGGTATTTAGGAAAACTCAAGATATTTGAAATTAAGCCACACTTTTCTAAATAATCTATGGATCGTGGAAGAAATCAAGAATGAAGTTAGAAAATATTTAAACTGAAATAATGAAAACGCCAAATTTGTGGGATGCAGCTAAAGCAGAGCTTAAAGGGCAATTTATAGCTTTTCATGATTACATTAAAAAAGAAAGGTCTAAAAAAGCAATAGGTATACTTCTGTCCTCATTAATTTATTTATTCTGAGCACTTAATTGTTGGGTGAACAGTACTGAGCAAACCAGACATGTTTCCTGCTCTCCTGGTGGCCATAGTTTACCAAGAGAGAAGATGATAAATAAGCAAGCACAGATAAATATAAAATTTAAATTATGATGAATATGAGGAAAAAGAACAGGGTACTATGGAGGGAGGTAATATCTTTCAGATTGGAACATAAAGAAAAGCTTCTCTGAGAAAGCAACACTTGAACTCAGTAGGACTTGAGTTAAAAGCAGTTCCAGTTTTGAACAAGAGGGAATGTTCCAGGTAGAAGGGGCTGGGTATGGAATAGGTGGCTGGATATATGGGTCAGGGGTTCAGAGGAGGGACCATAAACCATCAGAACAGTCAGGGTTCTGAATCGCAAGTGTGGCCAAGAATTACGTGAAATAATAATCTATGTTCTGTGCATTTCCCTATTCTTCTGCCTAGAGTTCCTGGGTAGGGGGATAGTTTCTCTTCTTCTAGCCCATTCCAAGCACAAGCAAAGATTCAGAGATGCAGCAAGGCTAAGGGACAGATGGAAATGTCTGATGAGTGTTTCAGAGAGGAGTTTTTGGCCTCAGCAACCAGTTAGAACCTGGGCTGGAGGAGGTTGAACAGAGGTGAAACGTTAGCTTGGATGGGAGAAGAGGGGGTGGAGAAACAAATTCGGAGAAAGAAAGCTCTTGTTTTACCTCACAAGGGCCGGGGAGTGAAGCCACAAAGCCATCTAGATGGTGGGCCTTCCACTCATCCGGAGGACCACCCATGATCCCTCATAGTTGATGCTTGTTAGCCCTGTGGACAGAAGGTGGGGGACTTGGACAGAATGTAAAGCAGTGGCTTTCAAATGTTTTGGTCTTCAGACCCCTTTGCACTTTAAAAAATATTATTGAGAATCCCTAAGAACTTTTGCTCACTTATGATATCTATAGTAGGGTTGCCAGACAAAATATAGGGTGCCTAGTTAAATTTGAGTTTTGGATAAATAGTTTTAGGATCACTATATATGTCCCATGCAATATTTGTATTTTTTTTTAAAGATTTTATTTATTTATTTGAATGAGAGAGCAGAGCAAGAGAGAGAGAGTGCAAGCAGGGGTGAGGGATGAAGGGCAGAGGGAGAGGGAGAAGCAGACTCCCGGCTGAGCATTGGAGCTCAATCCCAGGACCCTGAGATCATGACCTGAGTTGAAGGCAGATGCTTAACTGACTGAGCCACCCAGGTGCCCCTGCAGCATATGTATTTTTATTTGCTAAATCTGGCGACACAGATCTATAACTACTTACTGAATTAGAAATTATAACTGAGAAATTTATAAAAATATATGTTTATTAATTAAAAGTAACAATAATAAATCCATTACAGGTTAACATAAATAACATTTTTGTTAAAAAAAACTTTTATTTTTTATAATCCTAGATGGATGGATATCCAGGATGGATTTGTTAAGTGTCTGCCTTTGGCTCAGGTTGTGACCCTGGTGTCTTGGGATTGAGCCCCGCATAGGGCTCCCTGCTTAGCGGGAAGCCTGCTTCTCCCACTCCTACTCCCCCTGCTTGTGTTCCCTCTCTCACTGTCTCTCTCTCTCTCTGTCTGTCAAATAGATAAAGTCTTAACACCCCCCCCCCCAAAAAACTTATATTTCCTGGGGATGCCTCGGTGGCTCAGTCAGTTAAGCATCTGTCTTCAGATCAAGGCATGATCCCTGGGTCCTGGGATCGAACCCCAGATCAGGCACCTTGCTCAGCCAGGAGTGTGCTTCTCCCTCTCCCTCTGCCGCTGCCCCTGCTTGTGTTCCCTTTGTCTCTGTCAAATAAATAAATAAAATCGTTGTAAAACAAAACAAAACTAAACAACCTTACATTCCTGAACAAAAAGTTATTGAGAAGGGCAGCATTATTTTACATTTTTGCAAGTCTCTTTCATGTCTAGCTTGACAGAAGACTTGGATATTGGCATTTGCATTCAATCTGTTGCGATATGTTGTTTTAGTTGAAGTAGATGAAGAAAATCTCCTTTGCTCAGGAAAAAAGAGGTAACAGTGGATACTCTTCTTTGATACAATATTAGAATTTGTTAAGCAGTAGTTTGTTAATGTTTAGTTGCAATATGAAATCTGAATCTATATTAACGAACTTCTCATACTCAGTTACATTAAAATCTATTGATCTAGCTCTTTTTTTAAAATTTTTTAAAATTTTTATTTATTTTTAATTTTTTAATTTTTATAAACATATATTTTTATCCCCAGGGGTACAGGTCTGTGAATCACCAGGTTTACACACTTCACAGCACTCACCAAAGCACATACCCTCCCCAATGTTCATAATCCCACCCCCATCTCCCAAACCCCCTCCCCCCAGCAACCCTCAGTTTGTTTTGTGAGATTAAGAGTCACTTATGGTTTGTCTCCCTCCCAATCCCATCTTGTTTCATTGATTCTTCTCCTACCCAATTAAGTCCCCATGTTGCATCACCACTTCCTCATATCAGGGAGATCATATGATAGTTGTCTTTCTCTGCTTGACTTATTTCACTAAGCATGATACGCTCTAGTTCCATCCATGTTGTCGCAAATGGCAAGATTTCATTTCTTTTGATGGCTGCATAGTATTCCATTGTGTATATATACCACATCTTCTTGATCCATTCATCTGTTGATGGACATCTAGGTTCTTTCCATAGTTTGGCTATTGTGGACATTGCTGCTATAAACATTCGGGTGCACGTGCCCCTTTGGATCACTACGTTTGTATCTTTAGGGTAAATACCCAGTAGTGCAATTGCTGGGTCATAGGGCAGTTCTATTTTCAACATTTTGAGGAACCTCCATGCTGTTTTCCAGAGTGGCTGCACCAGCTTGCATTCCCACCAACAGTGTAGGAGAGTTCCCCTTTCTCCGCATCCTCGCCAGCATCTGTCATTTCCTGACTTGTTGATTTTAGCCATTCTGACTGGTGTGAGGTGATATCTCATTGTGGTTTTGATTTGTATTTCCCTGATGCCGAGTGATATGGAGCACTTTTTCATGTGTCTGTTGGCCATCTGGATGTCTTCGTTGCAGAAATGTCTGTTCATGTCCTCTGCCCATTTCTTGATTGGATTATTTGTTCTTTGGGTGTTGAGTTTGCTAAGTTCTTTATAGATTCTGGACACTAGTCCTTTATCTGATATGTCATTTGCAAATATCTTCTCCCATTCTGTCAGTTGTCTTTTGATTTTGTTCACTGTTTCCTTTGCTGTGCAAAAGCTTTTGATCTTGATGAAATCCCAATAGTTCATTTTTGCCCTTGCTTCCCTTGCCTTTGGCATTGTTCCTAGGAAGATGTTGCTGCGGTTGAGGTCGAAGAGGTTGCTGCCTGTGTTCTCCTCAAGGATTTTGATGGATTCCTTTCGCACATTGAGGTCCTTCATCCATTTTGAGTCTATTTTTGTGTGTGGTGTAAGGAAATGGTCCAATTTCATTTTTCTGCATGTGGCTGTCCAATTTTCCCAGCACCATTTATTGAAGAGGCTGTCTTTTTTCCATTGGACATTCTTTCCTGCTTTGTCGAAGATTAGTTGACTGTAGAGTTGAGGGTCTATTTCTGGGCTCTCTATTCTGTTCCATTGATCTATGTGTCTGTTTTTGTGCCAGTACCATGCTGTCTTGATGATGACAGCTTTGTAATAGAGCTTGAAGTCTGGAATTGTGATGCCACCAACGTTGGCTTTCTTTTTCAATATCCCTTTGGCTATTCGAGGTCTTTTCTGGTTCCATATAAATTTTAGAATTATTTGTTCCATTTCTTTGAAAAAGATGGATGGTACTTTGATAGGAATTGCATTAAATGTGTAGATTGCTTTAGGTAGCATAGACATTTTCACAATATTTATTCTTCCAATCCAGGAGCATGGAACATTTTTCCATTTCTTTGTGTCTTCCTCAATTTCTTTCATGAGTACTTTATAGTTTTCTGAGTATAGATTCTGTGCCTCTTTGGTTAGGTTTATTCCTAGGTATCTTATCGTTTTGGGTGCAATTGTAAATGGGATTGACTCCTTAATTTCTCTTTCTTCTGTCTTGCTGTTGGTGTAGAGAAATGCAACTGATTTCTGTGCATTGATTTTATATCCTGACACTTTACTGAATTCCTGTATAAGTTCTAGCAGTTTTGGAGTGGAGTCTTTTGGGTTTTCCACATATAGTATCATGTCATCTGCGAAGAGTGATAATTTGACTTCTTCTTTGCCAATTTGGATGCCTTTAATTTCCTTTTGTTGTCTGATTGCTGAGGCTAGGATCTCTAGTACTATGTTGAATAGCAGTGGTGATAATGGACATCCCTGCCGTGTTCCTGACCTTAGCGGAAAAGCTTTCAGTTTTTCTCCATTGAGAATGATATTTGCGGTGGGTTTTTCATAGATGGCTTTGATGATATTGAGGTATGTGCCCTCTATCCCTACACTTTGAAGAGTTTTGATCAGGAAGGGATGCTGTACTTTGTCAAATGCTTTTTCAGCATCTATTGAGAGTATCATATGGTTCTCGTTCTTTCTTTTATTGATGTGTTGTATCACATTGACTGATTTGTGGATGTTGAACCAACCTTGCAGCCCTGGAATAAATCCCACTTGGTCGTGGTGAATAAACCTTTTAATGTACTATTGAATCCTATTGGCTAGTATTTTGTTGAGTATTTTTGCATCTGTGTTCATCAAGGATATTGGTCTATAGCTCTCTTTTTTGATGGGATCCTTGTCTGGTTTTGGGATCAAGGTGATGCTGGCCTCATAAAATGAGTTTGGAAGTTTTCCTTCCATTTCTATTTTTTGGAACAGTTTCAGGAAAATAGGAATTAGTTCTTCTTTAAATGTTTGGTAGAATTCCCCCGGGAAGCCGTCTGGCCCTGGGCTTTTGTTTGGAGATTTTTAATGACTGTTTCAATCTCCTTACTGGTTATGGGTCTGTTCAGGCTTTCTACTTCTTCCTGGTTCAGTTGTGGTAGTTTCTATGTTTCTAGGAATGCATCCATTTCTTCCAGATTGTCAAATTTGTTGGCGTAGAGTTGCTCATAGTATGTTCTTATAATAGTTTGTATTTCTTTGGTGTTAGTTGTGATCTCTCCTCTTTCATTCATGATTTTATTTATTTGGATCCTTTCTCCTTTCTTTTTGATAAGTCTGTCCAGGGGTTTATCAATTTTATTAATTCTTTCAAAGAACCAGCTCCTAGTTTCGTTGATTTGCTCTATTGTCTTTTTGGTTTCTATTTCATTGATTTCTGCTCTGATCTTTATGATTTCTCTTCTCCTGCTGGGCTTAGGGTTTCTTTCTTGTTCTTTCTCCAGCTCCTTTAGGTGTAGGGTTAGGTTGTGTACCCGAGACCTTTCTTGTTTCTTGAGAAAGGCTTGTACCACTATATATTTTCCTCTCAGGACTGCCTTTGTTGTGTCCCACAGATTTTGAACCGTTGTATTTTCATTATCATTTGTTTCCATGATTTTTTTCAATTCTTCTTTAATTTCCCGGTTGACCCATTCATTCTTTAGAAGGATGCTGTTTAGTCTCCATGTATTTGGGTTCTTTGCAAACTTCCTTTTGTGGTTGAGTTCTAGCTTCAGAGCATTGTGGTCTGAAAATATGCAGGGAATGATCCCAATCTTTTGATACCGATTGAGTCCTGATTTAGGACCGAGGATGTGATCTATTCTGGAGAATGTTCCATGTGCACTAGAGAAGAATGTGTATTCTGTTGCTTTGGGATGAAATGTTCTGAATATATCTGTGATGTCCATCTGGTCCAGTGTGTCATTTAAGGCCTTTATTTCCTTGCTGATCTTTTGCTTGAATGATCTGTCCATTTCAGTGAGGGGAGTGTTAAAGTCCCCTACTATTATTGTATTATTGTTGATGTGTTTCTTTGATTTTGTTATTAATTGGTTTATATAGTTGGCTGCTCCCACGTTGGGGGCATAAATATTTAAAATTGTTAAATCTTCTTGTTGGACAGACCCTTTGAGTATGATATAGTGTCCTTCTTCATCTCTTATTATAGTCTTTGGCTTAAAATCTAATTGATCTGATATAAGGATTGCCACTCCTGCTTTCTTCTGATGTCCATTAGCATGGTAAATTCTTTTCCACCCCTTCACTTTAAATCTGGAGGTGTCTTCGGGCTTAAAATGAGTTTCTTGGAGGCAACATATAGATGGGTTTTGTTTTTTTATCCATTCTGATACCCTGTGTCTTTTGATTGGGGCATTTAGCCCATTAACATTCAGGGTAACTATTGAGAGATATGAATTTAGTGCCAATGTATTGCCTGTAAGGTGACTGTTACTGTAAATGGTCTCTGTTCCTTTCTGATCTACCACTTGTAGGCTCTCTCTTTGCTTAGAGGACCCCTTTCAATATTTCCTGTAGAGCTGGTTTGGTGTTTGCAAATTCTTTCAGTTTTTGTTTGTCCTAGAAGCTTTTAATCTCTCCTTCTATTTTCAATGATAGCCTAGCTGGATATAGTATTCTTGGCTGCATGTTTTTCTCATTTAGTGCTCTGAAAATATCATGCCAGCTCTTTCTGGCCTGCCAGGTCTCTGTGGATAAGTCAGCTGCCAATCTAATATTTTTACCATTGTATGTTACAGACTTCTTTTCCCAAGCTGCTTTCAGGATTTTCTCTTTGTCACTGAGACTTGTAAATTTTACTATTAGGTGACGGTGTGTGGGCCTATTCTTATTGATTTTGAGGGGCGTTCTCTGAACCTCCTGAATTTTGATGCTCGTTCCCTTTGCCATATTGGGGAAATTCTCCCCAATAATTCTCTCCAGTATACCTTCTGCTCCCCTCTCTCTTTCTTCTTCTTCTGGAATCCCAATTATTCTAATGTTGTTTTGTCTTATGGTGTCACTTATCTCTCGAATTCTCCCCTCGTGGTCCAGTAGCTGTTTGTCCCTCTTTTGCTCAGCTTCTTTATTCTCTGTCATTTGGTCTTCTATATCACTAATTCTTTCTTCTGCCTCATTTATCCTAGCAGTGAGAGCCTCCATTTTTGATTGCACCTCATTAATAGCTTTTTTGATTTCAACTTGGTTAGATTTTAGTTCTTTTATTTCTCCAGAAAGGGCTTTTATATCTCCCGAGAGGGTTTCTCTAATATCTTCCATGCCTTTTTTGAGCCCGGCTAGAACCTTGAGAATTGTCATTCTGAACTCTTGATCTGACATATTACCAATGTCTGTATTGATTAGGTCCCTAGCTTTTGGTACTGCCTCTTGTTCTTTTTTTTGTGTTGAATTTTTCCGTCTTGTCATTTTGTCCAGATAAGAGTATATGAAGGAGCAAGTAAAATACTAAAAGGGTGGCAACAACCCCAGGAAAATATGCTTTAACCAAATGAGAAGAGATCTCAAATCGTGAGGGGGTAGAAAGGGGATAAAAAGAGGTTCAAAAAGGAAGAAAGAAAAAAAAGAAAAGAAAAGAATTGAAAAAAAGAAAACAAATAAGAAAAATATAAAAAAGAAAAAATATATATATTGGATAAACTAATTTAAAAATGTTAAAAAAGAAGAAGGTAAAAGTAAAAAAAAAAAAATTACCAGAAGGTGAGAAAAAAAAACAAAAAATGAAAAAGAAAAATATCAAATTAACTGCAAGACTAAAAAAATTCACAGGGAAAAAGCCATGAGTTCCGTGCTTTGCTTTCTCCTCCTCTGGAATTCTGCTCTCCTTGGTATTGAAACCTCACTCCTTGGTAGGTGAACTTGGTCTCGGCTGGATTTCTTGTTGATCTTCTGGGGGAGGGGCCTGTTGTAATGATTCTTAAGTGTCTTTGCCCCAGGCGGAATTGCACCGCCCTTTACAGGGGCCGGGGTGAGTAATCCGCTCGGGTTTGCTTTCAGGAGCTTTTGATCCCTGAGCGCTTTCCGTAGAGTTCCGGAGGATGGGAATACAAATGGCGGCCTCCTGGTCTCCGGCCCGGAGGAGCCGAGAGCCCAGGGCCCCACTCCTCAGTGCGCCCTCAGAGAACAGCGCCCAGTAACTCCCATCTGCCTGACCTCCGGCCGCGCTCCGAGCTCACCGAGCCTGCGACCGGTTCAAGGTAACACCGAGCTGTGAGCTTACTGTCGGCTCTGTCTCTGTAGCCGGCTTTCCCGTTCCAATACCCGCAAGCTCTGCGACACTCAGACACCCCCGATCCTTCTGTGACCCTGCGGGACCTGAGGCCACGCTGACCCCGCGTGGGCTTCGCCCCGGTTTAGCCTCTGGAGCAATGTCCCTCAGCGGAACAGACTTTTAAAAGTCCTGATTTTGTGCGCCGTTGCTCCGCCGCTTGCCGGGAGCCGGCCCCTCCCCCCGGGGTCTATCTTCCCGTCGCTTTGGATTCACTTCTCCGCCGGTCCTACCTTTCAGAAAGTGGTTGTTTTTCTGTTTCCAGAATTGCTGTTCTTCTTCTCTTCGATCTGCCCATGGATTTTCAGGTGTTTGCAATCTTTAGATAAGCTATCTAGCTGATCTCCAGCCAGCTGAAGTAGTCTCAGCCTGCTACTTCTCTGCCATCTTGACTCCGCCTCCTAAGTCTGAGAAGGTCCTAGAAGCATTGCTGACAACTCTTAATAGGGATCTTTCTGAGTTTTTGGAAGGAGATAGTCTCTCATTTCACATACCATGGAGTAACACATATCGGAAATAATGCGGGAAATAAATATGCTCCAATATGAAAGATCTGCAACCCCTTCTTCGGTCTGGGAACCACGCTGCTGAAGGAGCCGGCCGGCTTTCCCCGCCCTACAGCCCCGAAGTTTCTCTGGAGCCCGAGGGGCGGGCGCGCGCGCCGGAGGCTGCCCGGAGTCTGTGATCTAGCTCTTTGACTAGATCTTTTACTCATGCGTGATTTTATAACATCATGCATTGGTCATTTGGAAAATACTGACTTACCGAGTTATGCAGATTTTCTAAGTGTTGGCACATTTCATTTTAACAATATCAAAAGATCATATTTGTTAATATTACCCCCAATTTCATTAGAAAAGTCTCAGCTACTGGGAAGCTATCAAACTCAAGGGGGAAGAAAAAGTTTTCCAAAATTCTCATTTTTTTTTTCTTAAAAGCTCAAATTTTGCCCTCGACTACAGATATGGTCTCACTGAAAGGACGGTCTCGCTTGTTCATTTTCAGAAGTTTGACTTCCAAATACCCAATTCTGAATAACTATGGCTTGCTAATCAATCTTTCTTTCAAGTAAAAATTGGTGTTCCACAAAAAAAGAGTGGCTAGTTCAGCTTGCAACTCAAATCATCAAACACATGCTTTGCCTACAGACAACCCTCATGCCTTGGGATGCAGAAGTGTTCTCTGGGTTCTTCCCATCTTGACGCACAGAATTTTCTAAAAATGTGTATTTAAGGGTCAACAACATTTTATGGAGCCTTGCAATGTTCGTGCTTACCAAGCTCTGTTAGGAATTGGATATTTCACAGAGATATAGAAAATAATAGTAGGATATATATAAGATATATATATATATATATATATATATATATATATATATGAATAATTGGATAGAATGCAGACGTAAGCTTAAAAGCACATACAAAGCAAAATAAAAAGAGGCACCAATTAAGATAGTCCTGCCTCCTCCCTGCTCTGGCTCAGTTCTCTAGGATATGGAATCTGGAGCCCCTTGGGCCTCTCTGCGTGGAATGCTCCCTACAGCCCCATCCCCGCTCTGCTGCCGGGACTGCCTAGCGCATGCTCACCAGGATTCAGCTGGCACACCAGGTCTTCTATGAAAACGCTCCTCCTCAAAGCTCTGCCTAGGAATCTTCCTATGTCCTCCTGTGACGTCTCGGCTTCTCCTGTCTTACTTCCGTGACTGTTTACTGATCTTCCTGACAGATGGAGTCTTCCTTACTCACGTAGGTCTTTCCCAAGGTTGCATCCCCATCACCCAGAATGTATGAGATGCTCTATAAATATTTGTGGAGCGAAGAAGTGAATCGATGAGTGAATAATAAATCAGGATCCTGTAGGTACTGACAAGCCACAGCCTCGAGAGATAACGTGGACTGTGTGGAGGGATCGGAAAGGCCCATTGAAGGGTGACATTCTGTGCAAGCCTATGAAGGTGGAAGGCCCCAGACAGGCAGGAGCCGGGGATGCCAGATTAGACGGTTGATACCTTCCAGTGGGACATGTAAGGATTTGCATTGCTGGAGGGAGGTATCTATTCTGGGTAGTAGCTGGTTTTCTGAATATCCCAGGTGCTGCTGGGCCAGCACCCTTCTTCCAAGCCTGGGCCAGCGAGTGCTATGAATGTCGGAGCAGAACCGCAGCCCTGTGCAGCTGCGCTGGGGGCTGGAGTGGAAAGCAGGTGCCCTCCAGGCGGGCCTAGCTCCCAGAGCTGAAGCTCTGTGTGATGGGAGGGAGGCGGCCAATCCTTGGCCACGTGACAGGAGCACCATCTGTACCCCGGGCGCTGGGATATTGCAGCTGCCACAGCCCACTCAGGCAGATCTGACACAGCTTAGCGCATAGCTTTTCCAGGAGGTTCATCAATTTCCAATCTGCTGTGCTACGTTTCCCCTTACAAATGCCACCAACAAATGTTAATTTGGATATAGGACCTGAAGGGTAATCAGCAAACGTATGGGCTCATCCCAGAATTGGAAAGGACACTGGGGCTCAAATGGCCTCTGAATGGACTATTCCTGGAAGAAACATACACACACACACACACACACACACACACACACACATACATGTAATTGTCAAATCTTTGCTAGTGTGTCTGTCTTTATACATAGATGTATTCCCCAGACATGGCAAGTAAATTGAACTTTTGTATTTTCAATTTAATATTAGTACAAAATCAATGCAATCTTTTATGTTACTTTAAGGAATTCTGCAATAACTATTTCTTTTGCCGAAGTAAAAATAAGACCCTCAATTTGTCTTTTATATAAATTGTATATAAAAGTGCATAAGCTTATATTTGTGTCTATGTATCTTCTGTTGAGGATCATATCTCTTTTTGAAAATGCAGAAAATGTTGGCTCCAACTAGCTTTAAGGTTTCCATGCCTTATTGAAAAGACAGGGGTAAGGTTGAGTTCTACACACAAAGTAGCTGGCACTAAGATGTCATCTTTATTTTTATCCATACGACATTATGCACACAACAAAAGAGAGAAATGCAAAAGTATACAGCATTCAGGGATGAAGCTACATTTTAAATACAGCTTTTTGATATCTTCATACCCATGGAGCTTAAAAATGTTTATTGAAGGCCTGATTCTTGATCTCAGGGTTCCCAGTGAGTCTCACACTGGAAGTAGAGATTACTTAAATAAATAAAACCTAATAAATAAATAAATAAATAAATAAAACCTAAAAAATTTTATTAATAGAAGAAATAGGGGACTTTGTTGTTCTTCCTGAACAAAGTGATGTTAGCAATGTAGCAGGATATGAGATAAATATTCAAAAATCAACTCTATTTCTATAAATAGCAATGAACAACTGAGAATTGGAATTTCAAAATACCACTTAACCATAGTTAACCACTCAACCATATCAAGAGTATAAGATACCAATGGATAAATTTAACAAAATTTGTGTAAGTCTTTTTTTTTAAAAGATTTTATTTATTTATGTGAGAGAGAGAGAGTGAGAGAGAACATGAGAGGGGAGAAGGTCAGAGGGAGAAGCAGACTCCCCATGGAGCTGGGAGCCCAATGCATGGCTTGATCCTGGGACTCCGGGATCATGACCTGAGTCGAAGGCATTTGCTTAACCAACTGAGCCACCCAGGCACCCAATTTGTGTAAGTCTTGTACACTGAAAACTATGAAACATTGCTGAAAGAAATGAAAGATCCAAATAAATCCATGTTCATGGATCAAAAGATTCAACATTATTAAGATGTTATGTCTTCCCAAGTTGATCCTAGATTCAATGCAATCCGAATATTTTTTTAAAGATTTTATTTATTTATTTGACAGAGAGAGACACAGCGAGAGGGAACACAAGCAGGGGGAGTGGGAGAGGGAGAAACAAGCTTCCTGCCGAGCAGGGAGCCCGATGCGGGGCTCAGTCCCAGGACCCTGGGATCATGACCTGGGCCGAAGGCAGAGGCTTAACGACTGAGCCAACCAGGTGACCTGCAATCTGAATTTTTGAAAAAGCAAACTTTTTTGGTAAAAATCGACATGTTGATTCTAAAGTTTATATAGAAATGCAAAAGGCCTATCATAAGAGCCCAAGACATTTTGAAGAAGAGGAACAGAGTTTTAAAACTTCTATTCCTCAAAAGTCAAGAACTATGATCCTGCTGCTGGATTCTACATGCTAAAATGAGAGGATTATAGGGCAACACGGATGTGTCTTCAAAACACAGGGCTGAATGAAAAAAGAAAGAGAATGAGCTTCTAGCACAATACCATCTATCCAACCTAAAATCATATACATGAAACTTACTTCATATTTTACAAGCCTATTTATATTTCCAAGGACATATAGCAAATACTGTAGAATGGGGTTGTTTTAGGGAGGAGGGAGTGAGAGCAGAAGTCAGAGATTGCAGTACACATGTCTTTTTATTCTGATGTTTTGACATGGGGCCGTTGCTGACCCCAGGACTAATTAATTGCTAGAGAGAGAGAGCAAACAACGCACCAGGGAGTGTACCTTTCACAGACAAATCAACCATACCAGAGCCCACACTCTGGGTCATCTCCTGGCTTCCAGAGCATTCTGACACTCAGGGCCATCCACCTGTGCTAATCACACACGGACTAGCTCCCAGACAACTAGGGACTTTCCCTACTCCCCAGAGCCTGCTGCCTTCAAACTAGTCAGTCCTATGCCTGCTGACCAAGCTTGCCTTGCTTTACCATGAAAGCCACCATGAAGGTTCTTGCCCACATTGTCCCCCCGTTCCCTTGGCCTCCTGGCCAGCTCTGGTGCCTTTCTGCGTGGCCCTGTGTGGCATGGTGTGCCTCCTGTTTTTAAGGATCTGTGTGTACAAAACTTCTTTCTTCATGGCGTCAATTCTGCGTCTGTGTATCTTACCACATCTGATTAAAATAAACCTCAGGTAAATTTTAAAACAGGGATGAATAACACAAAGAGCAGAGAGGGATCTTGCTTGGACCATTGTGAAAATGGGTCACGTAAAGGAAAACTTCTTGTGTCTCCCGTACCATCACGTTATGTCAAGACTGCACTCTAAATTTGTGTTTTACCCACATCGAGCAGTTCTCAGGCTCTCCAGACACCAGATGGGTGTCCTGTAACTTAGTTCAGCTCCGAAACTGTTGACCTGGAAATAGTGTCAGATCCCACAGGTTATGGCTCGGTCCCACAAGGTAAGTCTAGGTTGTAGCTTATGCTTCTGACTGATTTGCTGTGATTGGGAAGTTCCCACATTCCCCCCCCCCCCCGTCCTCGGTTTCCATTAATTGGCTAGAACTCAGGAAAACTCGTCACTTACTAGATTACCAGTTCATTATAAAAGGATATAAGTCAGGAACAGCCAGATAGAAGAGATGCCTCCGGCAAGATATGAGGGAAGGGGGTGCAGGATTCCAGGCCCTCCTTGGGCCCCACTCTCCCAACACCTGCACGCGGTCACCAACTGGGAAGCTCTCTGAGCTCTGTCCTTTTGGGGTTTTAGGGACACTACATTACAGAGGCGTGATTGGTCAAAGCATTGACATTAAGGGTTAACTCAACCTCCAATCCCTGTATCTTGCCTGGAGGTTGGGGTTGGAGGTGAAAGTACCAAACCCCTAATCACGTGGTTGGTCTCCCTGGCAATCAGCCCCCTTCCTTATGGACTTTCTGAAAGTCACCCTATTAACATAAACTCTGCTGTGGTTGGAAGGGGTTTATCATGAACAAAAAAGACCCCTTATCACTTGGGAAATTCCAGGGCTTTGAGGAGCTCTTGGGCCAGGGGAGGGGGACAAAGATCAAATAAATATTTCTTCTCATAAACCACAGTATCACAGGTCATGAACTGAGAGTATCATTAATTCAAACTTCTGCACCTAAGAACCAAAAAACACCACTGCCAGAGAAAACAAACCCGTACACGCAGGCCCTAACTCCATTCTCTACACTGTGCTTGTCCTCATGTATTGACGCTGATTGTCCAGAGCTCACCAGGTAAACCAGTGGTTCTAGCAATGTTCCCAGAACACCAAGGCTGGGTTAAATGCCTTTCCTGGGGGATTCCTCAGAGTCTTCGGTACAGTGGGTATCTTCAGGAGGGCCGCATAAGATGAAGCATTTCTGAAACATAATTTTTTGGAAGGCTTTATTTTTGTCTCAGTCTAGTGTTCTGTGAATCCTACTTTGAAGACCAGTGGGCTGGAGGAGGATAAATTGATGCACCCAATGAACTCAAACTGTGGGGGCTTCAGGAAGTCATCTGGCCAATCTGCAACTCTCAATAAGGGAGGCGCCATAAGACATACATTGAAGCAACTCAAGATACGCATGAAGCAACTCAAGATACGTACAAGACTGCAAAGACCAAACTAGGACCTTGGTCTTCCATCATGAGGGAAGGATAGCATTTGATTACATGATAGAATTCTGTCCTATTTTCTCTAAGTGCATTTTATGGTATCTTTGTGACAAAATTTCTGATTTTTTGATACAATAAATACAGACAAGTTAGCTTATATGATCAGAAGTTAACCTGCCCTTACACAAAAGTCCTAAACTATAAGCTTCGTGAGAGTAAACTATTTACCTTTTTTTTTTTTAAGATTTTATTTATTTATTTGACAGACAGAGGTCACAAGTAGGCAGAGAGGCAGGCAGAGAGAGAGAGAGGAGGAAACAGTCTCCCTGCTGAGCAGAGCGCCCGAGGCAGGGCTCGATCTCAGGACTCTGGGATCATGACCTAAGCCGAAGGCAGAGGCTTTAACCCACTGAGACACCCAGTGGGTCCAGGCATCCAAATATTACCTTTATAGATGCTCTTCTGTTTGTCATTTCTCTACTGATAATGACCCCCAAGTCATATTGGGAGTTAAAGATTTTATTTATTTATTTGTCAGAGAGAGAGAGCACAAGCAGGGGGAGCGTCAGGCAGAGGGAGAAGCAGGCTTCCCGCCAAACAAGGAGCCAGATGCAGGACTTGATCCCAGGACCCTGGGATCATGAATGGAGCCGAAGGCAGAAGCTTAACCGACTGAGTCACCCAGGCATCCCCATATTTTGGAAGTTAACTTTCTATTTTTCATTTCTATCTGCTTGGGATAATCCTAAAGGCAAGAAGACTTACATTGCAATATTAGTCCTATCCACAGCAGTAACTCACTGTTTCCTTATGTTTGGGGGAAGGAAGAAAATATCAGGGAAATCCTATATGAGTATCAGAATTATCGCATTAACACATGTGAAGTGCTTGGAACGGTACTTAGCACAAAGTGAATGCTACATAAAAATGTTTGTTTCATGGATGAAATAAATCAAGTCTAGTTACCTAGTCTCCAGTGAGTAGAAATTCCACAGACGATGCTGAGAGGATAGGCAGGTTTCTCCTTCTTAGAGCAAAGAAAGAGTAAGAAGAATCATTCGATGCTGAATTTATTTATTTATTTTTTGACCAAGGAAAAAACTCCCAACGATCCCAAAGCTTTAAATAAAATGAGTTTCTTTGAACAAGACTGGTTATTACTTGGACTGAAAACTCAAATGGTTTTTGTTACTCACCACCAGAGAAACCACATGATTCAAGGCTATAAATATTGCCTATTAATAGTAAGTTGCTGGCCACTCTCTTATTTTGAAGACGTTCGTTCAACCAGCTTTACAAACCACATCTTCCAAAGAAGTTACTTTCTTTTTTTTTCTATTTGTCCGAATTGACATTGGGTGGGGAGCTTCTGGAATTTACCTTATAAAATCTTATAAGATGTGTCCTACGTATCTTCCTCAGTGAATTCCAGCCCAAGACTCCTCAGTTCTTGACTGTTGTATATTTATGGCGTAACTAGAGATTGAGAGGGAAGAAAGCTCCAGGGGTCATGTTCTGTACAAACATTAAGATTTGTGGAATGTTGAAAAACAGGACTGGGAATAGAAAAATCATCATGTAAATCAGTTATTTCCGTTATTTTCACTTTCACTGGAAAACTTTGTTTGTCACCATAGGACTTCTGATGACAAGTTTTAATAAACAGATGCCGGGAGATGGGGAGGCAAGGTTTGATGAATATTTTATTCTATACCCAAAAAAGGTATTTTTGAACCACCAATTCTTTCTGTGAGAAAGAAATCCTGCTTTACCAAAGTTTGAAACATATTTCAGAGAGAATAATTTAGGGATTTCAGGGACCTCAGAAACCATCAAAAGAGGCAAAATAGGGTTGCATAGTGACCGCAAAGCCTCTCATTGCCTTGGAGAGAAAATAGCAAATGTATTTGATAATGAAAATTAATTTTAATATGTCAAGTTTTACCCCATGCATCTTGCTTATTTTTTTTCATATTTAATGTTTTATGAGTCCTGAAAAAAAATAAAAAAGCCTGTCTTATGCTTTCATAAGATTTCAAAAGCCTTTAGAGAGAGAGAATTTTTCTGACCTGCAAATCTAGGTCCAACATTCCATTTCCCATACGATTCATACAAATTCATACAAATGTACTTTGTAATTTAAAAAAGTTTAGAATTTGGTAGCTCTTCTTAAACATAAATGAAATATAGTCTTAAAATTAGAGATTCTCAGTCTTTTTGGAGATGGTACACCCAACTGGTTGATTTGGTATCTCTGCCTCATGTCATGCCACTTAAATCCTTCATTGAGGGGATCCTGGGTGGCTCAATCGTTAAGCGTCTGCCTTCGGCTGGGATCATGATCCCAGAGTTCTGGGATCGAGTCTGGCATCAGGCTCCCTGCTTGCAGGAAGCCTGTTTCTCCTTCTCCCACTACCCTGCTTGTGTTCCCTCTCTCTCTGTCTCTCAAATAAATAAATAAATAATATCTTTTAAAAAATCCTTCATTGAAAGGCTCTCTGATATTTTTCAAGTTTGGTTGGTTTGGGTAGTCCCCCTTGGTGGTCCTTTAAAAAACTTCATTGCAATTATTGGTTATAACCTAAGTAGATCCAGGATTAAACCTGAATAGGGCTGAACTACTTAAAATCAAGACTTTTTGTTTTTCCATTTAAAAAGCTAGATTTATTAACATGT
Source organism: Mustela erminea (assembly GCF_009829155.1). NCBI lineage: Eukaryota > Metazoa > Chordata > Mammalia > Carnivora > Mustelidae > Mustela > Mustela erminea. The sequence goes on from NC_045623.1 coordinate 11,933,416, forward strand.
AATGTATTATTTGTTTCAGGCATACAGGTCTGTGACTTATCTGTCTTACACAAGTCACAGCACTCCCCATAGCACTTACCCTCCCCAGTGTCCATCACCCAGCCACCTTAACGGTCCCCACCCCCCCCAAAACCGAACAGTAACCCTCAGTTTATTTCCTGGGATCAAGAGTCTCTTAAGGTTTGTCTCCCTCTCTGGTTTCATATTGTTTCAAAATAAAGACTTTCCCTACTTGTTCCCATTGGGGATCTGACTGGGGTACTCTGCCTCTTCATTAACAAAACTATTTCTTTCTTTCTTTTTTTTTTAAGATTTTATTTATTTATTTGACAGAGAGAGACACAGTGAGAGAGGGAACACAAGCAGGGGGAGTGGGAGAGGGAGAAGCAGACTTCCCACTGAGCAGGGAATGTAATGCCGGGCTGGATCCCAGGACCCTGGGATCATGACCTGAGCTGAAGGCAGACACTTAATGACTAAGCCACCCAGGAGCCCCAACAAAACTATTTCAGCTGAACTTCAAGTGAAGAGCTTTTCTGTCTGGACATTTCTGCTACCCTGGAGACTTTTCCTTTCCTTTAAAATCTTGTGGTATATTTTTATTTTAGTGGCAACAAGACATTTGTAACATTTTTTAAAGTCTTAAAAAGTAGGATTTTTCCCCCTTGATTCTAAGATGCCCTTAATCATTTAATGGAAACTTATTTGGAGAACTGTACTTCTCAAATATGAGATAATCTCCCAATTTCAGAAAAGTTAAATCATGGGGAATAAAGTATGCCTTATAAAAAATACGGTATATGTACCAACATGGAGATGTGTTTGAGATATATTTTTAAGTGAAAGAAGCAAGTTTCAGGGCGGTATGTTATCCAGTATAACAGACAGGCCCCAAATGTACACAGAGGAAGTATATTTCTTGTGCACACAGTGAACCTGAGCAGGTGAACAGGTTCTTGGGGTGACTCCCCTCCAAACAGTCATGCAGTACTCAGAGTGAAAAAATCTCCATCATTCTCAACGTGTGGTTGCCTCCATGCCAACCAGCTAGAAGGAGAAAAGAACATGGAGCAGCAGGTATGAGAGGTCCTCCCACCCAGGCCTCAGATAAGAGCACATCCTTTCTGTTCATGTTGCGATGGCTAGCCTTAGTCAGATGACCACATCCACCCGTAAGGCATGCTGGGAAATATATTCTCCATGTGCTCTCAGGAGGAAGAGGAGAACACAAGTTTGTTCCAGCAGTCTCTAATATGTGTGTGTATGCATGGATGTGTGTACATGTGCCTATGTCTCATCTTCCTTAAATATATAGAAATGTTGGCTGTGTTAGTCAAGGTTCTCCAAGAAACGTGATATATAGGGGATTGTGCTTGCTTCGGCAGTGCTAAAATTGGAACAATACAGGGAAGATTAGCATGGCCTCTGTGTAAGGATGACTCATGAAACATTCCCTTAGAAAAAAAAGGAACAAATAGGATGTGTATATATATATATATATATATATATATATATATATATATGATATATATATGTATATATATCAAATAGGATATATGTATATATACATACACACACACACACACACACACACACACACACATATATATATATATGATAATTTCCTATAAGGAACTGGCTCACGCAGTTAGGAAGGGTAGGAAGTCCCACGATCTGCCGTCTGTAAGCTGGAAACCTGTGATATAATTCTGTCTGAGGCTGAAGGCCAGAGAATCAAGGGAGATCGAGATGGTGTAAAAGCTAGTCTGGGGGCAGGAGAAGATGCCATGAGACATCCCAGCTCAACAATGGGGCAGACAGAGAAAGGAGACAAATCCCTGCTTCCTCTACCTTTTCTTCTATTCCGGCCCTCCGTGGATTGGATGGTGCCCACCCTACTTGAACGACAATTTAATGAGTCTGTGGGTTCAAACGCTAATCTCATCTGGAAGCATCCTCACATAGAAACATGGAAAAGAAATGAATGGAAGTACCTATCTTGACTTCCTCAAGCTGATGGAATATAGGAAACTTCTTATTGTTTAGTGATGTCTTCAAAAATATATATTGCTTCTAGAAGCAGAAAAAAATTGGTTGTTTGTTGGGTAAGTAGAAGGTTGTAAGAACCTAGGCAGTGAAATGGAAAGACCTTCGACCTGTGGTTCCTGAGGCTTGACATGTGGTTATGACCGCAAACGTTGATTTATTTTCAAGCACTTGTTTTCTGGTCGCTGTTGATTAGGAAGAAAACACCAGTGTTAGTCTTCCTTAAAACCCATTAAGATATTGGGGCTGGAGGGCTCAGTGGGTTAGGCATCTGTCTAAGGCTCAGGTCATGATCTCAGGATTCTGGGGTGGAGTCCCACATCCAACTCCCTGCTCAGTGGGAAGTCTGCTTCTCCCTTTGCTGCTTCCCTGCTTGTGTGCTCTCTTTCAAATAAATAAATAAAATCTAAAAAAAAACAAACCCTAAACTTGGGGCGCCTGGGTGGCTCACTTGGTTAAAGCCTCTGCCTTTGGCTCAGGTCATGGTCTCAGGGTCCTGGGATCGAGCCCCATGTCGGGCTCTCTGCTAGGCAGGGAGCCTGCTTCCCACCCCCCCTCTGTCTGCCTCTCTGCCTACTTGTGATCTCTGTCTGTCAAATAAATAAATAAAATCTTAAAAAAAACAAACAAACCCTAAACTTATTAAGATACATATATGTATGTATGTGTATTTATTATTTCTCAACTTGATTCTTTTTGGCCCCAGGAGAGAACGTTCCTGTCAGATGTGTATGAAGAACTGATATGGGGACACCAGATGCAAGAACATGGTAGCTTATCCCCGAGTTTCCAGGTAAAGGGACAACCTGATGTTGAGAAAGAACTGGGGTTAGGAGCCACCTACTCCTAGTTCAGTGATCTTGGACAAGTTGGTTATCCTAGGATTTTTAAACCTCAGCACAATCAACATTTTGGGTCAGATAATTTTTTTGTTATGGAGCCACCCAGGGCTCTGTAGGATGAGTAGAACCACCCCTGCCTCCTCAGCCTGGGTGCCAGGAGCACACACAACCCCCTTCCCCAGTTGTGACGGTCAAGATGTCTTTAGGCATTGCAACCTGTGCCCTGGGGGTCAAAATCACTGCCGGTTGAGAACCGCTGACTTAACTCCTGGGAATTGCACTTTCCTCCTCACAGCTGGGGCTGATAATATTTTTATGGTATAATAGGTAAGGTAAGCAACACCGGCTTTTACAATAATCAACCCCCACATCTCCGTGGCTTAGCACAGTAGAAGTTTATTTTTTTGCCTGTGTTCCACCACTGTGAGTATTTGTGGCCAGGTGCCTTTCTCTGCGGAAAAACTCAGGGGTTGGGCTCCTTCCATCCTGTGAGCCACACTGTGTGCCCTCCTCTATCTAGGTTCTTGGAGTCCTCTCCAGTTAGCTAAGAGATGGGAAAAGAAATATGTCACAATAGGTGGGAGATTATTAGGGCTGGGCCTGGAAGCGGCCATATTTTTCCTGTTTACATTCCATTTGCCAGGGTGGGTCCCTTGGAGACACCTGACTGCAGGGGAGTCTGGGAGATGGAGTCCAGCTGTGTTCCCAGGAGCCAGCGAGCGCCTCATACAGGTTTGGGCATTTATGTACTGATTGTGGAGTGTGTGTATCTGAACATCCGAGGTTTCACTTGGTGGATGGAACAAAAGAGGTGACACTGGCATCGACATCGGAACTTGTCTGGAAGAAGGAAGGATTTCCACCCACCAGACGTTCAGTGCGCCCAGGGTTTCTGTGAGTCTCCAGGGATAACTCATAAGTTAAGAGTCTCCTCAAGTTCTTTTGCTTGATCTTCTCGTGGAAGCCCCAGATACACGAGCCTTCAGGGGAGACTACCAGTCTCTATGGTTGCTGGTGGCCCTCGAGAGACTGAGTCTTCTGCCGTCGTGACAGAAATTGTCACCAATCGTTCTTGCAGCTTCACAGAGCCTGCCAGACCCCACTGCCATGTTGTGGTGGAAACAGGGGTCATGACCCCTCTGGCCCCCCTTGGTGGAGCTTGCGTGCCTCCACCTCAGCTGTGCCCAGAATTTTGCCAGAACTTTCATGAAAGCTGCTCCTCTGGCTTCCTGTCCTAACTTCTCTCTCCACAGGAGATCCAGTCAAGTCTGTTAGCCAACACGGGTGGGCAGGAGCCAGCCCATGTGAGGACGTTGTGACAGGGATGGAAGCTACCTTTTCCCTTCTGTTGCTCTGCCCCTCTGTGACGACTACAGGCACTCCTCGCCCCCAAATGCCTCCCACCACCAGCCTGGGCGAAGAGACCCCACGGGGGGCCTAGCCCACCAGCTCTGTGACAGCAACCTGGATTGGCTCAGCCAGGACTCTTACATATATATATATATATATATATATATATATATATATATATATTAGATTTATATCTGGATTAGATGTAGCAGCATTCTTGCTGAGATTTCCAGAGCACACACCAAAAGGATGGGGGCGGGGGGGGGGAAAGCATCTCAGTGAAGTGCAAGACATCACAGGGTAAGGAGGCAATGTCAATTGTGTCTGCCCAGTGACACAGTCTTATGGCTGATTTGGTTCATGGGAACTTTAAAGGCTCTCTGGGTGTAATGATACTTTGGTTACAGCACCTTAGGCACCTGTGATAAATCAGATACTCCCCGATTCACACTAATTGAAGATGCAGCTTTCTCAAATAAATCATGTCCGCAGTGGCTCTCAGGGAAATGAGAACCACCGGTCTGCTCACTCACCCATCCTCCAGCCCAGCATGGATGCTATGTTCAGTCACCTAATTAGGTTAACGAGTAATTTTAATGAACTTGGCTTCTACTACCTGGGATAAATATGATCGTATTTGAGCTTGACTAGAAAACTTGACTAGAAAATCTGGGGTTTGGTTTTGTAGGATTCATGTATTTTTAGTGGACTGTAAATTTTGTCATTGGTAGGACCCAGGAGTTGGCTGTCCTTGCATTTTATTTATTTTTTAAAAGATTCTATTTATGTATTTGTTTGAGAGAGAGTGGGGGGTGGGGAGAGCAGAGGGAAAGGGACAAGCAGACTCCCCACTGAGTGCAGAGCCAGAGGCAGAGCGTGGCTCCAACCCACGACCCTGAGATCATGACCCTGAAATCATGACCTGAGCTGAGATCCAGTCTGCCGCTTACCTGACTAAGCCGCTGGGGTGCCCTTGTCCCTGCATTTTAATTGTGTTGGCTACTTCCCAAACCACTATGATAACAGATGGGATAACATTTCAGAGTATTTCTGTGGCTGAAAACATATTGTTTCCTGATGTCTAAAGAGCAGGAGTGGTTTCTTTTTTCTTTTAATAGGGCAAAGAGTTGAACAGGAGTGTGTGTTTGAGTGAGTGAGAGTGTGCGTGCCCGTGTGTGCACCAGCGTGTCTGGAAGTGAGTGTGAACATGTATGTGTCTGTGTGTGAGAGCTTGTATGTGTGTGTACATGTGGATGTGACTGTGTGTTGATGTGTAAACGTGTGTGTGTGGTTGCATGTTTGACTGAGGGACAGAAAGAGAGAAGGTGCCTGGAGAACCTGAAAAACCAGAGCGCTGATTGGACGCAACTACCTCCTTCAGCATCTGCATTCCTTCTAGAATCACCCCAGTCAAGGCTTTTCCTTATCTTTCACATGACTTTGACTCAATCTCCTCATTTTCAAGGCCCGAGAATGGAATGTGCTCCGTCCAGGAGGGCTCTGAGCCACGTGTGACTCTCAAGGCTCTTTAAGAGGCAGGAAACTGGGGGCTGGTTCTCTGCCCATGGATTAATCTGGATTCACATCAGTCCTTACACTCACTCCCGCATCCCTTGTCCCTAGAACAAACAGCAGATCTGGCTTTCACTACCTCTGTATCTGGCCAGTCCTGACACAGAAAATTTGGCAGAAAAGAAGGAAGTGGAAAAGGGACTAACATCTCCTGAGTCCTTGTTATTGGACAGGCATGTTAGCCACTTTGTAGGGACAGAAGTAGAGAATGAATGAGTTCAGTGCCCTGCTCTAAGTCACATAGCCAGGAGCAACAGGGCAGGGCTTCAGATCCAGTCTATAACCTTTCCACTAACCACAATGCCTTGCAAAAGCTTGTGGGAGACTCAGGGGCTTTTTATTTTGATTGTGCCCCCAGATGTTGGCCAACACTTTGGTTAGACCAAATGTAGCTCAAATGGTCATAAAGATCTTGCCAAAGAAAGAAGGAGAGAAAAAAAAGATTAAATGTAAAAACCAGTGGAAACTGTAGTACCAAAAAAAGTTTGCGGACACCGCCTGAACAATGATAGGGTTACAGATTTATGCCACAAACTCCCAAATTAGATGGTCGAAGAAGGAAATGGAAGATTCTGGTGCAGCTCAGTGAGGTTCTGTCCCAATCAACCGGAATTGTCGCTGGGGAAAGAGTAGGAGTCAAAACAACTCTGAAAGTTGTCTAATCAGCTCTCAGTCTGGACAGATGTGGTCAGAGGAAGTGAAGAGGAGAAGCGGGGAAGCATCCGGAAAGAGTGGGTAGAAGACAGTCCCCAGCGTAAGGGAACAAAGAAGAGAGGAGATGGAATAATCACAACCACACCAGCCTAGTCATCCCCACAACAGATAGAAACGAGCTTTCTTGAAGACAAAAAAAGAAAAGAAAGAAGACAAGATGCTGGGGCTGGGGTGGGATTCAGGAAGCCAAGTAGAAGAGCAAAGGGACATTCGAGGCAAAAAACACTCTCCTGGTGTTGACAAGGCTGACCTGACAGATACCTTCCCTTTTCATCACCTGGCTTCTCACTTGGTGGGGTGGCAGGAGATATTGGGAAGACAGGTGACTGAAGTGGGGAATGAACAATTTGGGGCTGACATTGAAGCATAGCTTCTAGGACTCCCCATCACAGGGGAGAGGATGTGCCCGTTGGCTGGAGTACAGCCATGGAACAGATTTTTAACATTTTTTTTTTAAAGAGTTAAGAGTCCTGACTCTTTCAGAGGATAAAGAAAAGTTTTCTCTAAAGGCCAAGTTTCATGTATCACAGACTTAATTGTGCCATATTCAAGTGCCATCTGTTCTATATAGTGTACTTAATATTTTCCTTAAATCACTTTTTTAACCCAGGAAATTTATTTTAAAAGGAAACTTCATATCACCACAGTAGGTGGAAACCCAATATAACTCTTCAGAAATAGAATAAAATAGATATAATGAAAGTACATTAATATGACTAAATTCTAGTTCTATATTGTTGCTTGTTAAAGGTCCTAAAACTTGACCTCACTGTTAAAAAGGAAGGTTACATACATTTGGAAATATGGTGAAGGTACACTAATGCCAAACTAAGTTTTTTAAAAGATTTTTATTTTTTTAAAAGATTTATTTATTTATTTGAGAGAGAGAGTTTGATCGTGGGGAGGGATATAGGGAGGGGGAAAGAATCTCAAGCAGATTCCTCGCTGAGTGCAGAACCCAATATGGGGCTTAATCCCATGACCCTGAGATCATGACTTGAGCTGAAATCAAGAGTCTGATGCTTAACTGAGCCACCAAGGCGCCCCTATGATTTTTACTTTTAAATAATCTCTACACCTAACATAGGGCTTAAACTTATAACCCCGAGATCAAGAGTCATATACTCTACTAACCCAGCCAGCAAGGCACCACCCAAGACTCTTTGATTTAAACAGAACTGAAGGAATGTGAAAAGAAAATAACTTTCCCGTTGTACAATTCAACATTATTTCATTCTAACTCTATGACTAATTGGGAACAGTTGGCAGAAAGGAAAGCCTTTAGATAATAATAAATACAAAGCAAAAGGACAGGGAGAGCAGAACAGTTAGGGAAATGGTATTTGATAGTGTCCATGAACTTTTTTTTGGAGGTGGGCACTCGAGGTTAAAATCCAGCAACCAAGTGATTGAACCAAATAATAGAAATTAGGAATTGAGGGGATGTGATAAAAAAATCACATAGTAAACATTTTATCATTTAAATATGGAACTAAGACTAACTAACCCTGGATTTTTTTTTAATAGCTAGAGTCAATTGAGACTTTCTAACATGAAATACATAACTAAGAAACTCCAACTCTTAAACCTTGCATCTTTTTCTTGACTGCAGAGGGATTTTGTTTCAGCTATCTAGTATGGTATCACAAGCTATCTCAAAACTTAGTGGTTTGAAACAACAGTAATCATGAATTGATCACAATTTGGCAATTTGAGCAGAACTCAGAGTGGGAGCAGTTAAACTCTCCCACGCCTGGTGGCACCTGGGGCTGGAGGAGTCCCTTCCAAGATGGCTCACTCACAGGGCTGGCGAAAGTTCACTCTCTCTGTTTTCTGGGACCTCAGTTGTGGCTGTTGGCCAGGAGCCTCAATTTCCCTTCTTGTTGACCTTTCTGTGGAGCTGCTTGGGCTTCCTTAGAGCATGGTGTCTAGATCCCAAGAGGGAGGGAGTAGAAACTGTTACTTCTCTTAAAGGTGAGGCTTAGAATCAAAACAGCATCCCTTCCATGGTATTCTATTGGTCAAACCAGTTACAGACCCAATTCATGGGTTGGGTCTGTAACTCAGGAAAAAGAGAATTCACCTCTCAGTGGGAGGAGTGAAAGAATGTTGTGACCATTTGTCACTACGTATTTCGACTGATAGAGCATTTTCGATTTCACTTTTATTTCCTTTTTATGTTAAATTACAAACTAATGTTAAATTTGGTTATTTTACCAACAGGAACATAGAAACTATAATCCCATTTTTGAAAAATAATTTCCATTCACCTATGCACGCTTCTCTCTGAAGACATGCACAAAGGGATGTCTAGAATGTTTGACAAGATCGGTGATGCCTAATATCTAGATAATTGTATTCAGGATGATTTTCTTCTGTGTACTGTTTTATTTTGCTTGAATTTCTCATATGTATCTCTTCTCATTTTTGTTTTTTGAAGATTTGATTTTTTAGAATAGCGTTAAGTGGGTTCCCAGCGATGTTGAGAAGAAGGTCAAGATTGTTATAAAATCAGTAAAGTCATCTTAATAAAACCCAGAAGGAAGCAAGTTGTTGGAAAATAAATTTGCTCCTAGTCAGACAGGCAACACGTACAATGTCAGTGAGTTCCAGGTGTCCCTGTGGATCACTTCTTGATTGTGCGGGAGAAGAAAATGAAGTCCAGAAAGTGACTTGTTCAGGTTCACACATCTATCTTTCGGGGCGGGTGTGGTAGGCTAACTTTATAGAGTTATGTGTCACATCCTTTTCCAAAATGGGAAGGAGTGAATTGGCTGGGATTTTACCTACTATGAATCTAGGCATTTGGATGGAACACGTGGAACCATAAACGTGTCTGAGACAGGACAGAGGAAGGATTCCGTTGCCAGCTGATTTCTGGGCACCTTAGCAAAAACTGGGGAAGGTTTCTCCAGATGCTTTCAATTTTAAGTTCCTCTCTGGATGAAATGTCCAGAGCAATGGTCCACCTATGGCCTGAAGGCCTTCGTGACACACAGGACTCTTGGAAAAGTCCGTTTGAAAACGGAAGGCACTGGGGTGGGAAGTCTGGCCAGACATTGCTGTCGATCCAGACCAAGGGAAAATATATTTCTGGGGCACTGCTTAAGCAGAGTGTATTTTAGACCAGGCTTCATGTTGCAAACTGCCACTGTTTCTCTTCTGTCACATGTCATCAAACAAATCCCTGGGCTTTGCTGGTAATTTCTGCAAATTAATGGCAACCAGGAATGTCTGGACTCCCACTGTAGCTGGGTTGCTAGTTGTAGGGATGATCATGATGGATTCTCCCTCTTTCACTTGCTGGAGCTCCCGGGGAGGCTGTTCTGTACCCGATAGGACTTGGTCTTGCCTTTGCGAGGCAGCCCAAGGTTCCCCGTGTGTGGTCTTGCTAGCTGTGCTCCTTACCAAAGGCCACAGCACAGAGCTCATTTTCACTAAATCTTCCTGGACCTTTTGCTGAAGTTACTGTTCCCCCACATTCAGCAGCCCTTTGGTGACCTTAATGGGAGAGGAGCCAGCCTTCCGCAGATCTCTTTTTGAGGAGGGAGGAACAGGACCATGGAACAGGCAATCATTGAGTTCCCGTTCAGTGAGGGCGGGGAGCCGGGCAATCCACTGCTTTGTCCAATTGTGTCGAGAAATAAAAATGTCCCGGGATCTATCATGTCTAATTTGGTTGCCATTTCTTTTAGAGGACATTTCCCTGGAGAGGCTTACTCTCATTTGCATTCTTGCTACTTTCCACCGCCACAAGAGGGCTGGAGAGGTCTGGCTCTGTCATCTTTCCACCTTCCCCTCCTGCAGTGAATGACAGTGAATTAGCTTCAGGAGCGAATACGCTGTCTTTTGAAACGGTGTGCCTCATTCAGAACACTTTTGAGAAGCGTGACAAGGAAACATGATTAGGAGGGGGTTTTGTATAGTTTGGGGAAAAGAAAAAAACCCCATCCTTTCAACTATCAACATCTCGGACACTTTAATTGAGTGCATTCTATGTACTGGGTATTGTATGGGGGCGCGGGACCACAGTGTGGGAGAGGCCAAGGAATTATAAGCAGTTCTGAATAGGCAGCGAAGGTTGCATATGATTTTTACATTGTTTCCAAAGAGGAAAGAGAATAAAACATTTTTTTCCTCACTGAGTTCTCACACTAATGGAAAGGACAGTGAAGAAAACGATCAATGTGCTATGTTCTTGAATGAAAGCGTGTGCTTGCTGGTTTAAGAGCTGAGAAGAAGGAAGGACTGAGTTAAATCGGGGGTGTGGGGGGTACCAGGGAAGGGGTACAGTGGGGGTGGGGGGGAATGGGAGGTTGGGAGGAGGGCGGGGAAGGTCCCAGGGCACAGAGGAAGCTTCAACTGAGTGTGGAAGGTGAGGAAATTTTTTTCGTGTCAACAGTGCGTGAGGGAGAACTCCAGGCAGTGGGAACAGCACGTGGGAATGCCTAGAGGCAGGAGAAAATGGCAGGGGAAGGTGGCAGATGATTCCAAACAGCCAGCAGGTGGACTGTGGATCTGAAGGATCTTGTGTATCACAGAGACACGGAAAGACAGGGTTCTGGGTACAGCCCAGAGGTCCCACCTGACCCAACCCTGAGTCCCTTGAGCAAGTGAATTTTTCTGAACCTTATTTTCATCCTTTAGAAACTGGGGCATTGTACAACCACGGGCATTGTAGGAAGTAAATGGGCGCTGCAGTGTGCCTAATCCCCAAAGTACGCCTTCCCTCCCCCTCCCTTCCCTTCCCTCCTAGACAGGGGGCCTGCCCTGGTGGTGTGGGGTCCTGGTTGCTCCTGCTAAGGGCCAGGCTCGTGGCAGGCATCCCCCCATGGTCAGACTGAGTCCAGGGCTGGGTCTACAGTGGGGAGTCCAGAGAAACCGAAAGGAGGCTGGCTGACACCTTCTATCCTGGGCTTCCACCAAGACGCGTGACCATTCCAAGCCCTGTGACCATTCCAAGCCCTGACGTCTCCGCGCTCCAAGTACCTGCTTATTCGGGTCATACTCAGGCAATGCCACATTTTGAGGGTCATTCTGAACAGCTAGGAAAGTCACATACTGCTCCCCGACACACACACACCAAAGCCTGCAGATAATTTCAGGGAGTTTGCAGACCCCTCTGAAACCCATGCCTGACCCCACCCCCACCCGCGCGTGATGAAGACCACTCCTCTGATAACTTCACACCAAAGCAAAGAACCATCCTCTAGGGAAGGCTGGTGTGTTTCTCTGACAGAGCACCACCTTTCCCAGGTGGCAGCTGCCCTTCCGATATATTTTCCTGGACTCGTTCTCCTGGCCACTCCCACGCTGACGTTTCTTCGCCTCCCGATTCGGTCTCCCGAGTGGCAGAAGTGCACGTTGGGTCATCTGAAATGCTTTCATTTGTGCGTGGCAGGCGATGGGCAGGAATTCGCTGAACTGGCTGCAGGAGCCCCGCACTGATCGATCCCGGAGAGCAGGGCAGAACTGACCTCTCTTCACGGACAGATGCATTGCATTGGCGGTTTTTAATTACAACACTGAAGTGTATTTGTCTTAGAAAGCATGTCAGGGATAAAATATTAAAAGGGCAATACTCTTTTCCAAGAGAATGAGTTTTCTACCAGTGTATTTTATTGGAACAATAATCCTGATGAAATCAAAGTAACAGCCCAAGCTCCTGCCAAGGAAGTTGATGAAAACAGAGGAATCTTTGTCCTAACAACAAACACCCTTATTCAGCACCGACTATCCCCAGTTCTATTCTAGAGTCATTGGTTTATTTACCCCCCTGATGGCCCTACCAAGACCTGCCTTAACACCTGGGGAGACTGAGGCACAGAGAGATTTGTCCAAGGTCACACAGCCAGTGACTGGCACCAGTAGAATTAAACCAGGGCCCTCTGATTATAAAGCATATCAGCCTTCTCTTTTTAACTATTTAAAAATGTATCCCCCCCAACAAGGTAAGAATAATTCTAGTCTAAAAGATCTAAATGTCGACCAGATATATAATAGGAAACCAGCAATCTTCTGACCAGTATTTCACCTCCATTTCCACTCCAGGTGACTCCCACTGGATTACTCCAAGTTCTCCAGAAAGACAGGACAAGTAGGATGTGTCTATATAAAAATAGACTTATTTAAAGGAATCAGCTCATGTGATTAGGAAGGTGGCTATGCCCAAACTCTGGAGGGTGAGCCATCAGGCTGAAGACTCACGGAAGAACAGATGATGCATTTCAAGTTTGATGTTGCCTACTGGCAGAATTCCTTGCTTGGGGGAAATCAGTCTTTGTTCTATTAAGACCTTCAACTGATGGGATGGGGCCCACCTACATTATGGAGAGCAATCTGCATTACTCAAAATCCACTGGTTGACTGATTTAAAAATATTTTTTATTTTTTAAAATATTTTATCTATTTATTTGACAGAAAGAGACAGTGAGAGAGGGAACACAAGCAGGGGGGGTGGGAGGGAGAAGCAGTCTTCCTGTTGAGCCGAGAGCCTGACACGGGGCTTGATCCCAGGATTCCAGGATCATGACCTGAGCCAAAGGCAGACACGTAATGACTGAGCCACCACCCAGGTGCCGCTAAAGTTCACTGATGTAAATTTGGGGAGGGGGGGTGAGGGGCAGAGGGATGGGGTGAAAGAATCTTAAGTGGACTTCACATTGAGCATGGGACCCGATGTGGGGCTTGATCTCACGGCTCTGAGGTCATGACCTGAACTGAAATCAAGGATTGGATGCTTAACCCACTGAGCCACCACCCAGGTGCCTCTTGAAGTCCACTGATTTAAACATTAATCTTATCCAAAACACCCTCACAGAAATCATCTTTGGTTAGATATCTGGGCACCATTGTTCAATTAAGTTGGCATTTTAAAGACTTTATTTATTCATTTGACAGAGAGAGACATGGCAAGAGAGGGAGCACAAGCAGGGGGAGTGGGAGAGGGAGAAGCAGGCTTCCCGCTGAGCAGGGAGCGGATGTGGGGCTCGATCCCAGGACCCTGGAATCATGACCAGAGCCAAAGACAGACGCTTAACAACTAAGCCACCCAGGCATTCTTCAAGTTGGCATTTTAAATGAACTATCACACCCACTTTTAGTTCTATTGGGTGTTTCTTCTGGTACTTAACATCCATAAGTCTTAAAACACGCTTTTTATTATTTCTTTGTTTTTCTGCTTTAAATATGACCTGTCAGCTTTTTACAATGGCACTTGTAAACTTAGCACTCTCACGCTCTTCCCCAACAGTCCTGTCCCTGCATTATCTTCTCTATACCATTAAACTACCCTTCAAATCAATATTCAGGCTTTAACTTACTGTGACTATTAGTCGCACTGAATCTCATGGTGTAACTCCAATTACATTTCCTTTCTCTGAAGTGAAAATTGTTCTTTTCTGGAGTTAAAAATCACCTCAGGTTTAGTTGTCTTAGTTTACTGCTCATTCAGTACTTATCACTGATTAATCTCCACAGTCTCTGTCAGAACTGAGAAGTCTCAGGGCATCTGGGTGGCTCAGTCAGTTAAATGTTTGACTCTTGATTTAGGCTCAGGTCATGATCTCAGGATCTTGATATCGAGCCCTGAGTTGAGATTCCTCTCTCCTTCTCCCTCTGCCCCTCCTCCCCTAAAAAAAAGAAAAAAAAAAAAGAACAAAAAGGAACTAAGAAATCTCTCAGTAACTTAACTAACGTTGAAGATTATTCTCTCCATTCTTTCCTCCCCTCCTTTCCGTCCTTCCTTCCTTCTGAGCCCTGTGTCCTGCTCATCGCTGGATTGTGGTGTTTTGCTTTTTTGAAAAACTAAGGCTGCATAGCTATGGCCCTGAAAATTCCCAGCATCCCATCCTGGGATTTCCCTTTGCCTTCTGTGAGTTCACCCTCCGACTTCCTGGATCCCATGTTTTCTTATTTCTTGAAATGTTTCTTTATTTTGGTGGAGCACATTTTCCAGTAGCTTCCTGAGAAAGGGCTCATGGAAGAACATTTTTTGAGAACTTGCATGTCTGAGAACGTCTTTCTTCCGCTCTCACACTTCACTGATAACTTGGATAGGCGTAGAGTCTACACTGAATTTTCTTTCAAAGTTCAAAATCCATGTCCCACTGTCTCCTAGCGCCCAGTGTTGCTTTTCAGGGGATTATTGCCATTCAGATTCCCGACCAGCTTCAGAAATTTGTATGTCATCTCTTCTCTAATTTCATTTCTCTGGAAGCTTTAGAATCTTTTCTTTATCCTTGGTGTACTGAAATTTCATGATCTTGAACACTGGCGTGCAGTTTGTTTTCATTCATTATTCACTTAGGGGCCCTTTCAGTCTGGAAGCTTATATTCTTCTGTTTTGTGAAATTTCCTTATATTATTTCTTTAGTAATCTCTTCCCTTTTTTTGCCTTTGCTTTCTCTCTCTGGAATGGCTATTTTTCAAATTTTTTTTTACTATGTTCAATTAGCCAACATCTAGTACATCATTGTACTAGATACATCGTACATTGTTTTTGATGTGGGGTTCAACAATTCATTAGTTGCTTATAACACCCAGAGCTCATCACCACATGTGCCCTCCTTAATATAAAATTTTTAAAAAGATTTTATTTTTTTTTTAATCTCAGAGAGAGAGAGTGAGCACAAGTTGGGGGAACAGGCCGAGGGAGAGGGGGAAGCAGACTCCCGCCAAACAGGAAGCCCGACCCAGGGTTCTATCCCAGGACCCTGAGTTCACAACCCGAGCAGAAGGCAGACGCTTAACTGACTGAGCCACCCAGGAGCCCCTATTACTCAAATGTTGATACTCTGATAGATTCTTTCATTTCTCATCTTTCCTTTCCCATTTATTTTCTCTTGAGTCTTCTTTCTGGGAGATTTCCTGAATTATCTTCTATTCTTTTCAATGAGTTTAAATGTTTTAAATCATATTTTTAACTTAAAAGAGCTCTTTATTATTTTTCAAATATTAATTTTTTAGACTTTCTTATTCTTCAGTTTATAGATGCAACTATCTTGCCATACTCTGAGGGTAATATTTACAGCTTTTAGAATGTTTTCTTTTGTTGTTTACTATCTCTTCTTCCTCTAAGTTTCTTTTATCTACTGGCTTGTTTTGATCTCTTTCGCATTATAGGAATTCTCCATATGTTAGGTAATCCTCAATTATCCATTTTTAAGATAATAAGGCATTGTAGTATTTTAAGGCTCTAAGATGTACACACATCAAAGCTCTGTGTACATACTAGGGGCTAATTGCCCAGGGAGTGTTACTATACAGTGGTGATAGATGGGGACCAGCCTGTTTTATCGGAGGTCTCCCAAAGTCAGTATTTGTAGGCATTTTCTCTTGAGCAGGTCAGTGTCCCTGGAGAAGAAGCCTTACCTGAATACTATTAGATATAGATATAGATATAGATATAGATATAGATATAGATATAGATATATGGCATTATGGAGCAGAATAGGGGACGAGAACAAGGGTCTATAGTGCGCTGACTTCCACACAATCCCCATTTTCAGTAGACAGGTTAATAGTCATCATCTTGTATCCCCAGGTTCGCAGCCTGACTGTTCATCTTTTCAGAGAATAAATTCCCATCCTCCTGCGGGGTGCGGGTAAGGAGAAAATTAATAGTCTGGCAGTTAAGGTAGGAGACAGAATGGGTGGGTCTAATTGCTTCTCTCAGTCTTTTCATCACTTGTCCTTTTTCCAGCTCTGACACCTGCTGTCTCCGATTCCTGAGCCTTTCTAGGATTGGCAGTACAGATAAGCTTGCGTCTTCCTGATTTCCTCCCTCCTGCTGGCTTTGTTCCCAGTTACCTCTGGTTCATCTGCTTCTCCGCTTCTGAAATCTTATACACACTGATTATCCCTGAATTTCCTCCCTTATTCTTTTTTTTTTAAAAAAAGATTTTATTTATTTATTTAACAGAGAGAGAGAGAGAGATCACAAGTAGGCAGAGATACGGGGAGGGGTGTGGGAAGCAGGCTCCCTGCTAGCAGAGAGCCCAATTCGGGGCTCAATCCTAGGACCCTGAGTTCATGACCTGAGCCCAAGGCAGAGGTTTAACCCACTGAGCCACCCAGGGGCCCCTCCTCCCTTATTCTTTTAGTTTTGTAGGTTAAAAAAAAAAAAGATACTTTTAAGATATTATCATCCTAGTGGCTTTTTGGTGGGAAACAGAGATGAAAGCATGTGTACTAGATCCCATGTTTTAACCAGGTTTCCCAAAGCAGCCACTCTTAACCTCTGGGTTTGAAGAAACGGATGGAGGGAATGTCTCTTATTGTAGAACTTGAGCCCACCTTATCCCCAGGCTAGCCAACATGGCTTTGTTTCACAGTACACATGAAATTTGTTATATTGCGAATCTTTTGGCAATGCTCCTTGTGGCTTTCTCACTGGAGAGGTTCAAGAAGCCAAATTTGAAGCACCAGGTAGAGAGAGCCTCCTTCATGGAGTAAGATTCACGTGGCCAAGTTGGTTGTAAAGTAAATCCCTTTCCCCATTATTCCATTGCCAGCTGGCTTGGCTTACCAAATATGCGGGTAAATGGCTGAAGTAACTGGTCTGCTATGAAAGGCCAGCAGCCAGGGATCTAGCATTTCTCAGTAGGTCTCAGAACTAGTGTGTTGCTTTAGTCACAGGGGAAATCCAGGTTTTTAGCTTGGCCAAGCACAAATCTATCTCTGATCGTGCAAATGCATCTTGAATGGCTGACTAAATACTATGCTCTCCCTTTCCCCTTGTTGTTTGGCAAGCTTCCCATTTTCAAAAAGATTTTATTAATATTTTTTAGGGGACGGGGGTGGGAGAAGCAGAGGGAGAGGGACAAGCAGACTCCCTGCTGAGCGTGGCGATTGATATGGGGCTCGATCCCAAGACCCTGAGATCATGATCGGAGCCGAAATCAAGAGTTAGATGCTCATATGACTGAGCCACCCAGGTGTCCCAAGCCTCCCATTTTCAAGGCTCAGATGAAATGCCAGCTATTCTGTAGCACTTTCTCTAGTCCTCATCTCTGTGTTCTCAGGCTACTTTCTATGGCACTCTGGGATATCCTTGTCTACAAGATTATATTCACTTGCTTACCGGTTACTCTCTCCTGTTGGACAGTAAGCTTACCAAGGCCACTTTTTCTTCCCTCTACCCTAGAGCCTGACTCGCACATGGTGGCACTGAGTGCATATTTGTTGACTGACCGAGCAAGGGGACCTTTACCAGCACAGCTTGTGTGTCCTTTTGCCGGTGTTGGTGATGGGTTTCTATCAATCAACCTTCTTGTTCCATATTGTAACCTTTATAGTCAACTTGGAAACACCCCTTTCAATCCCCTGCCAGGAGAAGGCGGTTGGGTGTGAGTCAAGAACAAAATAGAATATCAACACACAATTAGCCTCTGTATTGGAGGTACACTTCTGGAGGAAGGAAAGGAGACTGGGGTCCACATTCTTTGGTCTGTTTTTGGATCTTCCTCCTTTGGAATGTGGCCTGATCCTTTGCTGCTGGTATGATGAGATGGTCCCAGGTCCCTCAGTTCTCCTTGTTCTGGTCCTTCCTATGATCAGGAGTGATGGGCTGTGTCCTGCCAACATCCTGTGTCCCAATTTATTTACTCTAGCCCTATGTATCTAGTCTAGTTGGGTCATTCCTTTATTTCAAGGTGTTAGGTACTGGCAAAGAAGTGATTTCTCTCTACTTTAGCATTTGGGTTTACCTCTAGTGAGGTGTGCCCTTGCATAGGATCATAACAGACTCTTTGAGACTATATTAGAAAGGCTGTATTTCTGCAGGGACCCTGCAGCCTGTGTTTCAAGGGGTCCTGCTCCTACTGCGCAGGAGAATTTCTGGTAAAGAGGAACAAAGACTGCCTTCAAAGAAGTAGGATCAATGTCCTTTAGTTGGAACAGGTGAAAAACCAGTCTGCATGTCCCTCAGCTGGTGGATGGATAAACAAAATGTAACATTTCCATATAATGGGATGCTACTTAACAATAAGAAGGAATAAACACTCACACCCAACACCACGGATGAATCTTGGACATTATCCTGAGTGACAGGAGCCAGAAACAAAAGACTTCATAGTGGATGATTCCATTTGTATGAAGTTTCTACAAAGGGCCGGTCGACAGAGACAGCGAGCAGGTGAGCGGTTGCCTGGGGTTGGGGGAGAGTGGGCGCTGCCTGCACCTGGAC
The DNA here is from genome assembly GCF_009829155.1 of Mustela erminea. Lineage (NCBI taxonomy): Eukaryota > Metazoa > Chordata > Mammalia > Carnivora > Mustelidae > Mustela > Mustela erminea. Next base: position 11,952,127 of record NC_045623.1, read on the forward strand.
ATGGTGTTCCCATCGGAGGAGCAGAATCGCTCTAAAACTGGGTTGCAGTGATGGTCGGACAATGATCTAAAGGACCTGGAAATCACGGACCTGCATATGGTTGTAATGGGGAGTTGTGTGGTCCCTAAATAGTACCTCAATGGAGGGGCCAAAAAAAAAAAAAAGAGCCAGACCAAATAAGAATCATGGAAAAACTCTTTTTCCAACTTAGGAAATGGATGGGAAAGAATAGGGGGTTCCATAACTCTCTGTTGATCTAGATTTTAGGTGTGCATCAGGCTTAAGATCTTTCTCCCTTTCATTGAACTACTGTCTTCTTGCCCTTGGAGAGGAGGACACAGTACAGAATCCTCCTTGTGCTAAAGACGGTGGAAGCCAAATGGGGACGCGACAGGAGCACAGTTTGGCCCTGAGCTGCCTCCACCACACGTGACCTCTTCATCTCCTCTTTTAGCTGTTCCTTTAGTCATCGGAGCACAGAGCACGGAGACCTAAATTATCAGTGTGAGCAAGTTCAACCTACACACTTCAGCTCCAGGTCCTTAAAGACCCCGTGCTTCCTTGGGAGGCGGTCTCGAAAGGGCAGCTGTGAACGAGGACATGGGGTGGAGGGCCCTGCTGACCGGTCCCTGCTGTGGGTGGCTGCGCGGCAGGCCAAGGACCCAGGTCTGTGCAATCCAGACCGCCAAGAAAGAGTCAGACCCACCAGGAAGGAGAGGGGAATGGTGATAAAGGAAGAGACTAGCAAATATCCTCAGGCGATAGGAACATCCACACAGTAATCCTCATGTGTCCATACTTTTTGGCCCTTTGCCAAACTCCTTCACATTATTTTACTTCACCCTCACAAGCTCCAGGCAAGATTATCACTAATATCCCCGGGAAACTGAGGGAGAGAGGTAAGATGATCACGGACAGAGCTGGGGACTCAAGGTCAGTCTTTTTGACTTATGTTGTATGTACTCTACTATGAATGTATACATTGTATAGAGAGCGTATGTTCTATGTAAGCATATGTATGTAGCGTGTATACACATAGATATACCCACGTGTGTACAGGGATCTGATAGGGCATTAGGCCTTGTTTTAAGCTCCTCACACTGAATTCTCACCACAGCTCCCTGAAGCCAGATGAGGAAACTGAGGCACAGAGAGGTTCCCTTGTTTTGGTCACACTATGCGCAACTGGCAGAACTGGGATTCGAACCTACTCCCTCTAGAGTGCTTTCCATGACCCCATGCTGCCTGCCATGTTGGTGACTTGGATTTGGCTTCAGGGCACCGGTGGCACTCAAATGCCGGCGTCCTTGGCTCCAGCCTGCCAGGCCGGCGCTGCTGCACCCGCGCAGAGTTCACTTCGGGCTACACTGGCGCCGCCGTGCCGGGTCCCTGAAGGCGGAGCCGGTCCTCTCATTCCCAGGCATGGCTTCTGTTTCTGCCGCCGCCAGCCTCCTGGTACCGTCCCGGGAGGACCTGGAAAAACATGCGGATTTTATGGGCCTATGGATTTTTGAAGAGAGACGAGTGCTGATTTATCATCTTCTCTGCATGTTGGAAGTGGTCTTCTAAAAATTTTATGGGTATCCTTACGCGGAAATCTTTCAACCAAAGAATGTACTGTAACACAAAGAAATTTGCTGCCAATATTTTTTTCATTTCAAAGTGACATTGAATCAGGTCTGAGTAAATATTTATGATTTCTCTTGAAATGTGACAGACTCATGACATGGTAATTAATTTTACTGTAGGCTGAATTCAGAATGACTTTGGTAATAGATGAGTAGGTGTGTAAAATGTTTATAGGGCTTTCAAATATAAGCCCCAGGCTTAAATGAAACCTTAATCAGACAACTGAGGAAGAATGAAATTGCAATTCTAATTTTGCTGATAGAATTTCTGTGGGAAGCAAGGAGTTTCAGAGATGGATGGTCACTGCGGAGAATCGGCACACATCATATGTTTTATGTATGGTTAGACTACTTGGAAACTGCAAATACATTTACTTTTCTAGAAATGCATGCCTTGAGCAATGGTTAAAAAAGAAAGGCTAAATTTAGAAAATTGGCTTTGGTTTGGGGCACAAGCTGTGGGAACACATTGTATAACTCCAGGAGAGGCTAAGGGGTAGTGCGTCGTGTGAGGCCTCCGGTTTTGGGTGCTACTTTCTCTCTCCCCCACATTTAATCTGTCTGCAAATCCTGCATTTTCTACCTTAAAAATATATCCAGAATGTGGTTACTTCTCACCAGCTCCTCCATTACCACAGGGTCCATGCCCCATCACTTCTCACCTGGGTGACTGTGACACACCCCACCTGACTGCCCACTTCCCACCTTCTCCTCCACTCCCCTCCCCTTCCAGTATGTTACCCACATGGCAGCCAGCACGATCCCGTCCGGGTGAGGACACAAGTGCGTTCATGTCACTCTGCCTCCACTGGCTTCTCATCTCACTCAGACCGGAAGCCAGACAAATTCGGAGCCTACTGCCCCCTCCCTGCCCAACTCCGACGGCGGGTCTGCCCTACACCCCCTCCTGCTTCAGGTCTCTGCGTATTTTATTCTCTGCCACCCACAAGCTCTTCCTGCAGGATGCTCTTAGTACCTGAAGCTCTGAATTCTTTCCTGCGGGTCTTTATGCAAAAGTCACCTTCTCGGTGCCACTTCACCTGACCACCCTTTGATTTTATTTTTGAAGTATTACTGATTTAAAAAATTCTAAGTCCAGTAGAGTTAACATACGGTGTTTCGTGAGTTTCAGGTGTGCAATATAATGATTCAACCATTCTGTACATTACTCAGTGCTCATCCTGATCATTCCCATCACCTCTTCATCTGCATCACCTGTTTCACCCATCCCCCACCTCTCCACCCCTTTGGCAACCACCAGTTTGTTCTCTATGGTTAACAGCCTGTTTTTGTTTTTTTTTAATTGTCTCTTTTTTCTTTGTTTTGTTTCTTAAATTCCACATATGAGTGAAATCATTCAGTATTCGTCTTTCTCTGCCTGATTTCTTTCCCTTAGCATTATATACTCTAGGTCCCTCCAAGTCATTGGAAATGGCAAGATTTCATTCTTTTTGATGGCTGAATAATATTACACCGCATCTTCTTTATACCTCCATCTACTGATGGACACTTGGGCTGCTTCCATATCTTGGCTAATATAAATAATGCTGCAATAAACACAGGGTGCATGTATCCCTCTGAATTAGTGTTCTTGTCTTTTGGGGGGTAAATACTCAATAGTGCGGTTGCTGAATCATAATGTAGTTATATTTTTAAAAAAGATTTATTTATTTTAGAGAGAAAGAGAGAAGGAGAGTGCGGAAGGGCGGAGGCAGAGGGAGAGAGAAATTTTAGCAGGCTCCTTGCTGAGCTTGGAGCCCATCGTGGGGCTCAATCTCATTACCCCGATGTCATGACCTGAGCTGAAACCAAGAGTTGGAAGCTTATCTGACTGTACCACCCAAAGGCCCCAAGATAGTTCTATTTTTAATTTTTTAAGGAACCTCCATACTGTTTTGCAGAGTGGCTACACTAGTTTGCATTCCCACCAACAGTGCGTGAGGGTTCCTTTTTCTCTATGTCCCTGCCAACACTTGTTGATTCTTGTGTTTTTCATTTCAGCCATTCTGAGAGGTGTGAGGTGATATCTCATTGTGATTTTGACTTGTGTTTCCCTGATGATGAGTGACCTTAAAGATTTTTTCATGTGTCTGTTGGCCACTGGGTAGTCTTCTTTGGGGGAATGTCTATTTGTGTCTTGCGCCCATTTTTAAATTGGATTATTTACTTTTTTGGTTGTGTAAGTTCTTTATATATTTTGGATACTAACCTTTTATTGGACATATCATTTGCAAATATGTTCTCCCATTCGGTAGGTTGTTTTTTAGTTTTGTTCATTATGTCCTTTGCCGTCCAGAAGCTTTTTATTTTGATGTAGTCCCAATAGTTTATTTTTGCTTTTGTTTCCCATGCCTCAAGAGACAGATCTGGAAAAATGTTGCTACGGTCAATGTCAGAGAAATTACTGCCTGTATTATCTTTTAGAGTTTTTGGGTTTTCAGGTCTCACATTTAGATCTTTAATCCATTTTGAGTTTATTTTTGTGAATGGTATGAGAAAATGGTCGTTTGATTATTTTGCATATTGCTGTCTAGTTTCTCCAAAACTATTTGTTGGAGAGACTGTCTTTTTCCCATTGCATATTCTTGCCTTTGTCAAAGGTTAATTGACTATAGAATCATGGGTTCTGGACTTTCTATTCTATTGATCTAGGTGTCTGTTTATGTGACAGTACTGCTTTGTAGTGTATCTTGGAATCTGGGATCATGATACCTTCATTTTGTTCTTCTTTTTCTTTTTTTAAAAGATTTTATTTATTTATTTATTTATTTATTTATTTATTTATTCGACAGAGAGAGCAAGAAAGCACAAGCAGGCAGAGCAGCAGAGGGCGAGGGAGAAGCACACTCCCCATGGAGCAGGGAGCCCGATGCGGGGCTCCACCTGAGGACCCTGGGATCATGACCTGAGCTGAAAGCAGAGGCTTAACCAACTGAGCCACCCAGGCACCCCTTGTTCTTCTTTTTCAAGATGCTTTGGCCATCCGGGGTCTTTTGTGGTTCCACTTTGTGGTGCAAATTTTAAGATTATTTGTTCTAGTTCTGTGAAAAATGCTGTTGGTATTTTGATAGTGACTGCATTAAATCTCTGGATTACATTTTAACAATATTTGTTCTTTTGAGGTGCCTGGCTGGCTCAACTGGTGGAGTATAGGACTCTTGATCTCAGGGTGGTGGATTTGAGACCCACGTTGGGTGTAGAGTTTACTTAAAAATAAATAAACTTTAAAACAACAGCAACAACAACACAAAACCTAGTATTTATTCTTTGAAGTCATGAGCACGGAATATCTTTCCATTTTCTTGTGTTGTTTTCAATTTTTTTCATCAGTGTTCTATAGTTTTCAGAATACAGCTGACCCCTTTTTTAATATGGGTAATCTGCTCCCCCATCTGCGAACTCCCTGTTCCCCTTGTCTACTTTACTTTTTCCCCCCGTACTTATCACTGTCTGACACTATATCTTATTTATTTATTTTATTTAGAATGTAAGCTCCATGAGGTTAGGAGTTTGTTTTATTCACTGATGTATACCTGGCTTCTAAAATAATGTGGGGGGGCGGATAGCAGGAATAAGAAAAAACACATTATTTATTGGATGGATGGATGGATGGATGGATGGGTGGGTGGTGGATGATGGTTGGATGGAAAGTATCTCTGCTGCTTGAGGGATAGAAGTTCTGAAAGTAGAGTGCTTAGTAGATACTCCAGAAGGGACTGTTAAAGGGGTGTGGATCCTTCTAGAAGAAATATCAGTGATTAAGGGCCCCTGGTTGTATTATTTCTGCAGAATAATAACAAATGTGGCAGCACCAAATGAGCTAGGAAAGATCTTGTAAAGTTGATGCCAGATTGGGGGTGCAAGGGTTAAGGAGATAAAATTATACATCTTACACCCTTCCTGGGTGATATACATTCTAATTTAAAGTAGGTTTTTAAGAAGAGAGCCAAAGCTCTGGGCCCAGTGTCTTCCTCACATCACAGGGTGGCAATGGGACCCATGTAGACTCAGGACTCCTGATACTTCTCAGGAGATTCGTTTCTACAGTAGAAACTGGGAGTTTAAAGCCATACATGTTCTGTTTTGCAGTTTACAAAGTACCATTGAAAATTATCATAATAAAATTGCTCACTGGTCAAGCAATTATGTTATGCAATGGTAGGTATATTTATTGAGCGATTAGCCTGTGCTAAGTGCTTTCCTTACAGTATCTTCTTTGATCTTCACAGGTGATTATTTTTATCCTCAAGAGTGTATTCATTTAGCAACATTTATTGAGCACATACTATGCCTGTTACCATGCCAGGCATCAGGTAGCTAGACTGTATGGCACCTGCCTCAGGGCGCTTATCCTGTGGTGAAGGAGACAAACACAAAGACATCAGCAGTTGCTGCTCTGGGTATATGTATTGTGCAGGACAAGACACAGCTACATTACAAGACCTGAGGGAAAAATAAACAGTAGCTTAAAAAAGAATCCCATTTCCCCCCTTCCTCAGTAAAATATGACTCTTTGTTAATTTCCTCCTTTGCCCAAAGACCGGACTTTTCCAGGGAAGTCATTTCGTCTACAACCACTCTTTCTATTCACAATGACCAGGAATTGGGTTGGAGGGTGTCGTGGGGCTGGTTAAAGGGAGGGGTGATGGAGAGTTTTGTACATCACCTCCTCTTTCCCTTCTAGAGTTCTCCCAAGGAGACCCCCAAAGGAGGGTTTGTTGCTGTGATGTGAGGTCTGAGGTCTATTCGTAGATGACCTGACTCAGAGTGGGTTCCATCCATCTATCAGAGTGCTCATCTATCCACAGACATGGCCCCCAAGTGCACCTGAGTCTATGAGGTCATAGCCCCTGATACCCCAGAGTGGAGAGAGGGAAGTTCAGGGACTGCAAAATCATATATTGGGAATACAGGGCGAAAATATCGGAATGTCTGCTAATGTTGTACCTAAAAACAAGGAAAAAGTCAAGCTTCACTTAAATTTAATATATGGATGGATCCATACAGGCTCCTTTGTTCTGTATGTCTGTGGGTCCCCTGGCACAATCAGAGTTCAAGGGGTGTCCTGAGGCACAGAGTGTCTCTCTCTTTCTCTCTCTCTCACACACACACACACACATTTTTACACACACACACAAGTTGACCATTGTACCTTCCTTGCTTTCAGAGTATTACAGCTCATTTATGCTACTTGAGAGGATGTACAGAATGTATCATTTCATTTTCCCTAAATGAATTCTTACAAAACGGAGAAGTGGCTTAAGAAGAACCCTGCAAAGAAAGAAAAATTGTGTTGAAGATAACACCAACAACACAAATGCAAGTAAACAAGAAAATGGCGCCGTCCTTAATCTGGGGCATGCTCATTGTCGGACACACTGTGAGGTCGGGAACGGTGACCATCTCCTCAGATCAGAAAGAAGTCGGCGAAAACAAATTTAGAAATTATCAAGGGGACGGTGACTTTATCTCCATGGGCATTATGATAAACCTGGTGCTATGTGTATATTAAGCCGTGAGATATTAGCTAATGATAGAAGCACATTTATCTATAATTCACAGATAAATAAATAGACTTATCTCGGTTACATGTCCAAAAATTATTACTACTAGGGCTGTGTGATTGAAAGAAATGGAAGGTCACTGTATCAGGGAGCTAGACCTGATTTAATAAGTTCTGGCCCTTTGAGATAACATTCTCTACCGTTTGGGCAGAACCAGATGGCTACTCTGTGCAGACCTGAGATCAAAGACTTGTTGTTTATTAATTTACAAGCTGCATTTCTTAAATAATGCTATCTGCATGCTGGAGTTCCCTGAAGAAACTTCCTGTGTGCTGTGGGCCTTTGGGGGGAAAAAAAATTCCATATTTTATAGGAGATAACCATTTTACACCACACAGTAATAAGAAATATGTAATTTTTTTCATCTCATGAAATTTAATTTATACTTTTAAAGTCTCCTGTCTCTTCTATGCATTATTTTTGTTTGTGTCTTTTCTTAGTCTGACAATGATTTTTCTTTTTGGGGAAGGCAATTTGCATAACTGCTTCACATGTAAAACAGTGTTGCTTGGTGACTCATGGTCACAGAAAGTTCCTCTAGAGCATGTGAATAAATCTCTGCCTCAGCCAATTTTTATATGAGGGGGTGGCGCTGCGACCTTCTTTGACACCCTAAACTCAGGGGTTCCCACTAGCCTGGCCCTGTTCTCGCTCTAATGCCAAGCCAGGAAGCCAGGCTCCTCCTCACAGGACTGGGGCTTTCCCAGAGGCCTCCAGGCTCTACAGGGTGAGAACCCAGAACAGAAACCTGGGGATGTGGCCAAAAGTCACCCCTTGAGCCATTCTTGGATCCCATAAAGCAGGTGCGCTCAGTTCTCCGTGCTGAGGAGGGAGCCCTGCTCTGTGGGCTGGGCTGTGTCTGTGCTCCTGGCTGTGGGATTGTGGCCTATGGGCTCTTGACCTGGGCTTGGCACTTTGCTACCGTCTGCTCAGGATGTTTCTTTCCATGGGAGGTGGGGAGTTCAGTGGCGAGTCCCTCAGTTCAAGCTCTGCTGTTTGGGTGTGTTGCTTGGCCTCATTGTGGGTCAGTTTTCTTAGCTGTTAAACGCCTACTTCACGGATGTGTGAAAAGGAAATGAGAATCTATACAACTGTTGTCAAAACCCATGGGCCACTGTTACTATTATTGTGTATTGTATATTTGGGCTCAGTTCCTAGCTGAATAGTTGGGCAACTTCGTTTCTGAAGTAAAACTGGACCTTGGTCATACTTATTAGAGGGATGATTGTCCGCTACCCACTAAAATAACAGGACCTCATATTATTTCTCCCACCTAAAACAACCTAAAAGTAGTTTGCAGAAACAAACTTGGGCAGAAGGTAGACTTGGATGCAAACCACAGCTCTGCCAAGTCGTGGACGATCTGCCAAGATCGTGGACGATCTTGGGCAAGTCACTTGGCCTCTGTGGGCCTCATCTGTACAATGGGCTTTTCACACAGTGATTGAGTTGTGAGAATATGATGTAAGCATGGCTTTCAGATGCATGTCTGACACTTAGTGGGATTGCAATATATGGTCCCCTCCTTTCTAAATAACCACTGAATACATCAAGTAATGAATATTTAGACCATGAGAAACTATGATAACTTTACTTTTCAGGGCCTTGTGGCACATCTTGATATTGGGATATAATAAAAAATATATATTTGATTTTTGTCTCCAGTGAATAAAGTGTTTCCCTGAGTTCTACAAGTCACTGTAGCAAATTATTGGACCTGAGGAGGGAGCCATGGGGACTTTGATTTGTAGTCAAGTTGGACAGAAGTGTGGGTGACCTAGGGACCCACTGCTTAGGACTGACTGGTGTCTGGTATGGGGGGGCAGCCTTGGGGGACTGCATCTTTAACCTGTGGGTTTGCACCAGCTCTGGGTGGTTAGTGCAGGAATCATATTAAATTGAGGGACATCCAGTTAATGTTTGTAGAGAACTGGAGAATTGCTTGGTGTGGAAAACCTTCAGTAATGTGGTGAGTAGAGAAACAGTTTGCATTTACCTGTGTGGGAAGGCCCGGGCAGATGGAGACATCCACAGGCATCAAAAGAAGAATCAACATTTTTAGCGTCCCTACTCTGTGCCGTGCACTGGTCAGGCATTTTATAATCTCAAGATTCCTGATTGTGAAGTCCACGCTCTTTTTGCTGCTGGGTATGCTGCACCGTCCCAGATATCTGGACCAGTAGATAGTGTATTTCTAAAGGAAAACAGCTGGTTTCCCCTCTAGTTACAGGCATTGGTAATTAAACCAGAGCCAGTAAGACAAGGTGGTTGTCTGGAACCTTACACCAAGCCTGGAGAATGCCAGTGTCACCAGCACAGCTCTGGGCACCTTGGGTCAGGAGAATATGCCTCGGTTTCCCCAAACCTCAATTCCTGTGACTTCCATAACCTATTCACTCAGTTAAAGCTTCTATATAGCTCTATTATGACACACCAGGGACAGCTCTGACTATTTGATCCTTTAGGGGTGGAGTTCGGGGCCAGTTCTCTAATAGGGCACAGAATCTTGCTGTCAGGACCCGAGAGAGCCAATTCTTTGGGATTTCATTGATGAACGTTTAAATGGCAATTCAAGGCAGACTTTGTCAAGAAGAAAGATGGAGAGAGAAACCTCTGTAATGACCACTGGCTATTAAATTTGACCACCATCTGAAATCAATACCCTCTCAAGTTAATCCCAGACTGGCTGGATCAGTTATAGTCAACTATAATTTATGTCACACGAGAGCCACTGGGAGGTACAGAGAAGCAGGGAGCGGGAAAGTGATGAGCACAGAAATATGTCAGGATTATCTCCACCTTCCCAGGGCCATTGCAGGAAGGAATCCCCATAGGGCTTCCCTCAAAGAAGGAAAATGTTTTTTCCCCCTCTTTTGATTGAAAAATAATACGCACATGTTATTATTATTGTTTTAAAATTAGATACTATAAAAAGATTGAAAGAAAAAAATTAAAACTCCACCCTTAATCCTGCTGCCTGGTAATAATGTTTTATGAATCCTTCCAGATGTTTTTCTGTTCATGTACCTCTAGTCACCCCCTTCAACTGTTTTAAGAATGGGACTATATTTTATGATTTTATTTTATCACTTCCAATATGCCATATCCTTCCAAAAGATATAGAGCTATGTTGCTCTCTTAATGGGTTTACAATGTTGCATTATAGAGACTTCTCATAATTTGTTCAATTATTCCCCTCTTTTAAATGGCTTCCAATTTGCCATGATTATAAACAAAACTGCAACAAACACCCAGGTAATTTTTGGTAAGCATTTTATCCTGTGGTCCGTAATCTTGAGCTTGAAATTCCTCAAGACTCCAGGAGGCCCAGTCTTCCCTGTATGTACCCCCTTGACAAATTACGGCTAAATATTCATTTATTCATTCATTCATTCATTCATCCAACGTACATCCATCGAGTGACCACGGTGTCCCAGACACAGCCCATGCTCTGTGGGTATGCAGAGAAAGAAACGAAATCTCTGGTCTCAGAAAACTCCCATTTAAAGGGGGAGGATAAGTAATAGATAAAATGAATGATAACATGGTAAAGGTGGCAAGTGTTATGAAGTGAAAAATAAGGCAGGAAAGGGGGGGTTTCATTTATACTCATTCAGCATTTATTCTTTCCATCATCGTGCTACTCAGTTTAATTCACTACACATCTGTTGGGCTCTAACATCATGCAATAAACTGCACTTGCTAGGGATTGGGAATGGGGCTGTGATTCGAATGCAGTATAAGCTCCGTGTAGATAAGCTCACACTTATTTTCTTGCTTTGACTTAACCATTTCATGTACGGAGTTGTCTTCACAACTAGAGCAGAAAATCTGCAAGGACAGGGACCCCACATGTTTTATAGTTCTCCTGAGCTTTTTTTTTTTTTTTTTTGGCATCATGTTTTAATCCAGAGTTGATGGTCAATAAGGGCTGGAGTGAACTTGTGACAAAAGGGTGGTTGGGTTGTGATAAATGGCAAGTTGAGTTCCAATAAGCCAAGAAAGATTCGGGGGCAGTTGGTTCTGTTTAAGCTTTGGGTGAAAAAAAAAAACATTGATTAATATCCCAGTTTAATGAGAAAGCTACCTATAAGGGTATTGGCATTTTAAAAAATGCTCTAAATCATGTATCCTCTAATTAAATATAGTCATACATGTTAATATTAAATATAGTTATTGTAGCAAATGTTGTGCAAAGCTGGTTGAATAAGTAATACTATTTTTTTAATAGAAAAACATAAACCGGGCGCCTGAGTGTCTCAGTAGTTAAGTAACTGCCTTCAGCTCAGGTCATGATCCCAGAGTTCTGGAATAGAGTCCCACGTGGGGTTTCCTGCTCAGCAGGAAGTTTGCGTCTCCCTCTGCCTGATGCTCTGTCTCTCTGACAAATAAGTAAAAAAAAAAAAGAAAAGAAAGAAAGACAAATAGAAACCAATGGAGAAGCACGCAGGGTTTTCCTTGGGTCTGTGGGGCTCTGTTCCGCGGCTCCACTGGCATGCACCTAACTCGGCCTGCAGGGGGAGCGCGAGCACTCATTTGAAGCACAAGGCCAACGTTCGCTGCACTCCGCAGCCCCTCCCAACAGACCCTGGTTTTGCCCTCCTTCCCACCTTCCTGGCTACCAGCTGGGGGTTTTGTTGCCCATTTAAAAAAAGTCTTTGCTCTAGAAGCACGGGTAACTCTAAAAGTAGAAAGCGGCGCAGGATAAGCCTACCTTTACATCTAGCACCATCGAATGTTCCCTATTTGTCAGGGGATTCGGTCCTGCCTGCTACACATATTGGTTCTGATTTTAAAAGCAACCTTGCAGGAAGGCTAGTATTATCCCCACTTTGACACAAGGTTTCTGAGGCTGGGAGAGGTCACGGTGGACGTGGTCAGGCAGGTCTGCCCATGGCTCTCTGTAGCTGCCTTTGTTTGCCCGTTTACTTCTTAGTGCCATCTATTGTTGTCATAGTCGACGTCATTCGGGCAGAAGTTGTACAATTTAAAAAATATTTTCCTTCAGGGGCACCTGGGTGGCTCAGTGGGTTAACCCTCTGCCTTCGGCTCAGATCATGATCCCAGGGTCCTGGGATCGAGCCCCACATGGGGTTCTCTGCTCAGCAGGGAGCCTCCTTCCCCCCACCCGCTCTCTGCCTACCTGTGATCTCTGTCTGTCGAATGAATAAATAAATAAAATCTTTAAAAAAATAAAAAATAAAAACATTTTCTTTCAAATTCAACACTCCGTGCTTTCCCTCTTCCTTTTCATGGCTCCTCTCTACAAATAATTTGCCAATCAGGCTTGGAAGGTTTTGGTGAGGACCTGTGGACTCTCTCCCTTTGAGCTGAGTGGGCTCCGGCACAGGGAGAGATCTCTCCAGGCCGATCCCAACTGCCCACAGGGCCAGACAGCGTTTTTCATCCAATTAATTCTTTTCTTTTCTTTTTTAACCCGTCTGTCTCGCGCATGGCTGGATCGCCAGAGTCTAGTACGGGACCTCACATGCAGTAGGTGCCCAATAATTTCCCTCTGTCAATCTTTTTTGGAGCAAATCACATTTGTGCTGAGATGAAGAAGGCTTATGTAAGTGCAGTGCCTGGAATATAGTGGGTCTTTAATAACAGCGATTGCCCTTCACCTTCCTACCCCCTGAAAGACATAAGGGTGGCTGGCTGATAGGATGGGAATGTGGAAGGATCAAACTATCTTCCGCTGTCCCCACGCCTCACTGAATTCCAGGGTACAAACACAAGATTATTTGGGAGGGTAAAGTTCTTATGACTTTTTTTCTTTTCTGTTAGCACAAAACCCATCAATTTTCTCAGAAGGAAGCTTGCTTTCGGTGCCCGTTGTATTTCAGCATGGGACTGCTGCAAATCCCGTTGTACAGGCCCACGTCCTTGTGCAAGTTCATGTAACAGCTCAGCGGCTTAGTTTGCAAAAGTTCTATGTGGTCCGGGTGACCCATAACTTCTTGAAGATTTTGTCCTCAGAGACTGAAACTTTAAAAATCATTTTCTGGCCTTCATGAGGCAAACCAAAGACCTATGTTTAGGGAGGCTGGGGAGGACCCAGAGCTGGTTTGTAGGTTAAGGAATAATGCTATCTTCCCCTTCTTACCTCCTGTGCTATCCTTAGTATCTTTTTGTAGGTGTACTTTTCTCTCTCTCCGGGGCATTTAAAATGATAATTTTTTTAAAAAGCCCTTTTTAGAAGCCCATTATCATGACATGTTTCCCAAAGTAAATGTAACCTAACATGAAGAAATCATTGCCAAGTTTCTTTTATCCCCATTAAAGAGTATTTGAAATGCTCCTCTTGACCAGCCTTGATAGATCATGGTCATCTGCTAAGTCTCCAAGGGCGGATTTACTACTAGTCAAATACATGATAAACTCTGCTCTTTAAGAGAGCAAGGTTGGACACACACATAGCTGTAACAGAAAATGAAGAAGAGGGATTTATAGGCCTAATTAAAAGTTACAAACTCAAATGCAGACCCATAAATTGGCTTTTAGAGTTTTGATTGCTGAAAGAGTGGCAAATAAAACCAATTTGGGATGAGAGTTCATTTTTCCTGAATCAGGTGAGCCCAGTGCTTTAAAAATTGAAAGCTTTCACTCAATATTAATTTTACCTACAATGGGAGTATAAATGTAATCAGAATTATATGACTATATATAACTCTGATTTATGAAAATCTGTCAAAGAAATCATAGACTCTAAGAATCAGTGGCAGATATAACTTGAGATGGAAAAATCACAGGATTATTAAGCTAATAAGTCTCGGAGTATAGAAACCATATAATTTTACATTTGTTTCCTTTGGATAAAGTTGTATATAAATTAAAAAAGTCATCTGGAGAAATTCAAACAAGGGTAAGGAGCTGAATTCACTGGTGTCCACACAAGGCTGTAATAAATTTTTCTCTATAATTTTGCTCTTTTGAGTCTATTTTTCTGAATTCATGGCTGGTTATCATGTCCTTGTGTTGCTGCATTTTATTATCACTCTGAACCTTTCAAAGGGCATAAAATTGCTTTTTAATCACATCAGTAACATAAACATAACATTAAACTTTTTAATCACATTGTAACATAAATAACATAAACCATAAAGACATATTGCCCCCCCTTCACAAATGCCCTAAGGGTGAGAATACCTTAGTAACCCACGAGCTCCCTGGAGACAGGACCATGCCTTTCCACCTTGTGCACCCAGCTGCTGGCTCTGTGCGTTGAGCCGAGGAGAGTCTCTGTCAACGTGAGTTCACAAGAATTAGTGGACCCAACATGTTCAGCATTCAGCCGTTGCTCCTCCCTGAGCCCAAGGGAAGCAATTGATCTGGCTGTCCCATTAAGCAAGGGAATAGCAGAGACTGTCTGAGGGAGAGTGGTAGAATTTGCCAGTTTGAGATCTTTATTACCACCAGAGACTCCTTTTCTTTTCTAAGATTTTATTTATTTATTTGACAGAGACACAGCAAGAAAGGGAACACAAGAGGGGGAGAGGCAGAGGGAGAAGCAGTCTTCCCCGCTGAGCAGGGAGCCCGACGGGGGACTGGATCCCATGACCCTGGGATCATGACCTGAGCCAAAGGCAGACACTTAACGACAGACACCCAGGCGCCCCCAGGGCCTCCTTTTCATGGGACTTAAAGTGAAGGTGAGATTTGGGAGCAGAGAACCTCAACTGACAAAACTGTTGAACCCAGGAAAGATTCCCAGAGAACTCCTTGGCTGTGGGAGAGAAAGGTCCACACAGGAGGGAGAAGTCTTCAGCCCTCTCCTTCAAGGTTGAGCAATCCCCGGCCCGCCAGAGGGAAGAAGGACTGCTAGGGGGAGCTAACGGGCTCCCTGATATCAGCTGTAGAGGGCTCTATTCGCTTCTATAAATATTTGGCGCGTGAGTAGCAAGCTGGGAATAATGATCAGGACCAAATTACTCATTTGTTACTCTGTAAGTGGCAAACGGAGGGTCGGCGGATGCAGT
The DNA here is from genome assembly GCF_009829155.1 of Mustela erminea. Lineage (NCBI taxonomy): Eukaryota > Metazoa > Chordata > Mammalia > Carnivora > Mustelidae > Mustela > Mustela erminea. The sequence goes on from NC_045623.1 coordinate 11,967,298, forward strand.
CAGCTGGAATCAGGTCTGATACGATCAGCGGGGGACAAACCCTCTCTGACAGCCAAAACAGGTTCAAGGCGGCCTGTCTGGCATGAGAAGAATCCAGCTGAGGCTGTCCTCTTGCCCTTCAGCACCGTCCTTCCCTGCAGCTGCCCCTCAAACCAGCTCCCAGCCCGCGGAGGACTTGACAGCTCTTTTCTGGCAATTGTTCCAGCCGCCACTTACTGGGGGATATGTCAGAGCCTTTACGAGGATGCCTTGAACAACCCCACTTCTTTTTTCTCCAGTGCTCCAGCTGTCCCTCTTAATACATGAGTTCCATACCCTAGACAGACCTGAATTCGAATTTGTAAGACAAGTTGGTGAAGGTAACCGATCTCTCTGAGACCCGGCAGTCTCATCCCTAAAGTACAGGGTGACCGCCCCTCCGGGTGTGCCCGGGATACAGGACTTCTGGTGTTAAAGTCAAGAATGTCCCCAGCAGGGGCGCCTGGGTGGCTCAGTGGGTTAAAGCCTCTGCCTTCGGCTCAGGTCATGATCCCAGAGTCCTGGGATCGAGCCCCGCATTGGGCTGTCTGCTCCGCGGAGAGCCTGCTTCCTCCTCTCTCTCTCTCTGCCTGCCTCTCTGCCTACTTGTGATCTCTGTCTGTCAAATAAATAAATAAAATCTTAAAAAAAAAAAAAAAGAACGTCCCCAGCAAACCAGGAGGAGCTGGTCACTGTACTAACACAGGAACAACGCGACCTCATTTCTGCAGTGGATGAAATGTAATGTTGTTTGTACAGCATCTGACAGGGAGTGCACATTCAAAAAATGCTAACTCTGGCCCTCCTTAATCAAGTAAAAGTATTTGTGAAATGAAGGTTTATGGAACATCTCCCAGGTACCTTTCTAGGTGTTGGGGGCTGTGATGGGGGGGAGGGAGTCTAAAACACGATTCCTGTCTTCAAGGTGCTCACAGTCTGGTTGCTGATGTCACATCAATACACGCAAAACTGATATTTTATTTACTTATGGTTTATACTTCATTTCTCTCCCAAAAATGCTTGGAAGAAGCTCAGAATAGATGATACTGATTCATGAAAATAAAAGTTGAAGGAAAACAGCTACATAATTAAGGAGACGGTAGTGGAATAATTATACTAGAAACCCAAGGCGAAGGAAAGCTACTCCAACTGAATACAAAAGTCAAGAACAAAACAAGAATAACACAAGGCAGACCCAAGTGAAAGAGTAAATTACACAGTGTCAGTTTCAGAAGTTCAGGGCAGTTCTCCAGAAGTTCAAGGTGGGATGCAGTGATGATTTCCCTCAAACCAGTTGTGTGATCGTGGGCAGGTTATCCGTGGTCGGCCTCAGTTTCTTCCAGAAAGCAGGGGGAATAGTTCTTGTGACAAGACATCAACTATTAATGCGAGCATATGTTCAAACGCTCCTCTTCCTCTGCCCATTAAGGAGGTGGTGTTGCCCAAATTTCTCCTTCCATAGGAAGGAGAGCAGGGGCCTGACCTAGGGGAGGAGTTGAGGAGAACATGTTTCTCAAGAATTTAGGAGGACAGAGAGGGTGAGGGAAACAGATGAGAGAGGAAAGAAGGATTTTTAGGAAGTGTTGTCCAGAGCCATAAATACACTTTGTGATGCTTCCGAAATGCAAGTCAAGGGCTTGAGGAGTTTCCGGAATTTATTCTCAGCTGCCAGACCATTTCTTTGATTCCAAGCTCCCTCTGAGACATGGGCCTGTGACTTAATGTAGGACAAAGCACTTCACAAAGGCCATGTCTGGATCTGGATCTGGATCTTTCTGAGCAACCCAGACCCACTGCTTCTACTCTTTGTCAAAATGGAAAAATGCAAAAGATTTGGACACCACAATTTTGATGCACTGGTTTCAGCATTGTATGATGTCCTTAGGGAAGTTCTTAACCTGCCAGTTAGTCAAGTTCCTCATCTATAAGTTGAATCATTTGAAGAGAAATGAGGAAATGCATTTGTATATAGAACACTTGCACAGTGCAGGGCACTTATCAGGCCCTCAGGAAATGTGGGTTCCTTTTTTCACCTTTTGTAATCCCACCTTTTTCATGATGAGTAAGTACCAGTGGGCAGAAAATTCATTCCTCCTGGACCAATCCTATGCAAAGGGGAAAGTTTCATGACTGTCCTTTGCTTAACTCTCCAGCCAGCTACACTCCATATCCCTTAGATGTACCTGCCTAAGAGTTTACTTACCAGGGAACTACCTTTCCTTTGTCTTCCCCTTGGGTTTGTGGTTGTTCCTTTAGGACAGTGACCACAGCTTTCTAGCTCAATGTGTAGTGTAAAGCACAAAAGGCAGACATATGTTGTAATAGAATAAAACCCTCCCATGTTCCCCTATTATTTTATGATTCTCACCTTCGCTCTACTTCATCTCCATGGCCTGGATCTAACATCTACAAATATTCCAGTTCTGAAGCCCAACATTCAGATTTCTTTCTGATAACAACATCCCATTCAGAACTGCTCATTCAGCCCCTAACTTTTTGTTCTCTTTGGCTTGACATCTTTGCCTACCATGGTCTATCCCTTCTGTTGCTCTCTTGTCATTTCCCTTTGCCTTCTTACCCATTGTCTCTCTGTCCAGCCACTCCCCAAATGCTCCACCCTTGGATCAGTCCAGCCACTTGCACTCAGGCTGTTGAGTGTCTCTAAACAAAATCTCATCACCATGCAAATTCATGCTTTCCAACCATGCGGTGTTGGTGCTGCCAGAAATCCTTCCACATGTCCTAGACTTTTTTCCTATCCTCTCCGCAACTAGTTCATATTTCCACCTCTCTTCTTAAATCTACCCTTCCACCTTTCTCTGTCCCCTCAATGACCTTGCCTCCTTGGCTCTATAGGGGGGAACTGAGGACTTCGTTCAATGGCTTCCTTGGACCTCTTCTCTGCCAAGAGATTTCAGCCTCTACCATACTTTTTCCTCTTCCTTACCTTCCCAGGGGAAGATAGATCTTTTTGTCCTTCTTAAATTTCCCCTACCTATGAGATGGACCCACCGTATACCTCTGCCTTAGACGTCACCCTCTCTTACCATCCATTTCAATGACCTCATTCCATCAATCATCCCAGATTTCTTTATTACATCTCGCATTGTTCTACTCCATTGGCCCTGCTCCTTCAGTATGTAAATGCGCTCAAAATTCCCACCCCCCCCAAATTCCTATCACCACATTATCCATCCCTATTACTGTACTATGGATGGAGCAGAAATTCTAACAAGTGAATACCCACAGACTCTTCCCTTAATTCACCCTCTAATGAGAATTCCATCATTGTCATCTTAGCTGTTCTTCTCCCCTTTTACAGGGGAAGGATTTTTCTTTTCTTCCATGCTGTGCAGAATATGGGCAATGGCTCAAGAGAATAGAGAGAAGTCAGAATCGCTGTGTGGAACTACATGATAAAGAGCTATGAAAGATGAGAAAGAAGAGAGCTCGTCTGAGTGGGATTTCTGTAAGGCACATCAGGGTTGCTTGTTGGGGGGAAAATGGAGGTTTTAAAAATTTACACTGTCAGGTATGACAGTAGACTTACTAAACCAGAATACGCATTTTTAAAATATGGATTTAACAAGATCTCTAGGTGATTTGCACATTAAGATTTGAGAAGCACATACAAATTAACTAAAATGGATTATAGATATAACTGTGAAAACCGAAGTTTATAATACTTCTAAGAAGAGCATATAGGAGAAAATCTTAAGACCTTGGGATGGGCTAAGGGTTCTTATATGTGACAGACAGAAGAACAGACAAACATCATGATCCATAGAAGAAAAACTAGATAAACTGGAATTCATCAATATTAAAAACTTTTACACTTCAAAAACATGATTAAAGAAAATAAAAAGAGAAGCCACAGCTTAGGAGAAAATATTTGCTCATAATATATCTGATAAAGGACATATATGCAGAACATGTAAGCTTCAAAACTCAATAAGAAAAGGATAAATCCAATTTTAAGATAAGCAAAAGCTTTGGCCATGAATTCCATTAAAGGAGTTATATGAATGGCTAATAAGTGCATAAAAACATGCTCAACATCATTAGTCATCAGGAAAATGCAAATTAAGCTACAATAAGACACCACTAACTACCCTCTAGTATAGCCATAATCAAAACAATTGACAATACCAAGTTTGGTGCTGATGGGAATATAAAAATGGTATAGCCACCTGGGATATAATTTATAGTTCGGCAGTTTCTTAAAAGCTAAACACAGGGGCACCTGGGTGGCTCAGTGGGTTAAAGCCTCTGACTTCAGCTCAGGTCATGATCCCAGGGTCCTGGGATCGAGCCCCGCATTTTGCTCTCTGCTCCGTGGAGAGCCTGCTTCCTCCTCTCTCTCTGCCTGCCTCTCTGCCTACTTGTGATCTCTGTCTGCCAAATAAATAAATAAAATCTTCAATTAAAAAAAAAAGCTAAACACAAAATCACCATAAAATCCAGAAATTATGCTTTTGGGATTCTGCTCAAGAAAAACAAAAACATGTATTCAGCCTAAGATACATACACGATTGTTCATAAAAGCGCTATTCATAATAGCTAAAAACTTGAAACAATTCAGCTGTTTATCAAGGTGAAAATGCACAAGGGGCTCTTACTGCAGAGATCACTGTAGTCTGGAAGAGTCAGTACAGGTGCATAGGAGCCCAGTGGTTTCCTGCTTGCCCTTGCGCTCCTCCTCTCGAGGTCCAGCTCTTCTCCCCATCCTGCCAACCCTACTGACCAATGATGGCTCTAGCCCCACCATCCGACTTTTGACTAGACCTAGAAGAACTAGCTACACCAAGGCCAAAGCTTCCTATAGACCTATCCATTAGTCTCTCCCTTCATAGGTGGATGGATGTGTCTGGCTTCACAGACTGGTTGAGGGACTCCTCCTTTGATCGTCCAATACCATTTCTAGACCTTTACTTCCCCAGCTCCTCCCACAGTTGTGAAAGGTCTTATTTCTATTGTAAGTCCCTCATCCCATAACATCTACAGTAAGTACTCCCATGGTGAAACTCTGACTGACATAGTTTTTTTTTTTTAAGATTTTATTTATTTTTTTGACAGAGATCACAAGTAGGCAGAGAGGCAGGCGGGGGCGGGTGCGGAAGCAGGCTCCCTACTGAGCAGACAGCCCAATGTGGGGCTCGATCCCAGGATCCTGGGATCATGACCTGAGCTGAAGGCAGAGGCTTAACCCACTGGGCCACCCAGGTGTCCCATGACTGATACAGTTTTGTTAACAAAAGTGGTTCCATGGGGAACAGAACCTTAAGGATGGGAATATGGAATTGGCTCATTTTTCTGAGTAGATTTTAAAGTATTAAAGACTGTTGCTAATGGTAGTCTATGGTATATAAGTATAGTGGCAAACTTACTTAAGTGACCATCTATAGTAAGTCATCTGCAATCATACTTTTAGAGAAAGTAAGGCATAGAGTACCAAGTGGCTACTGCCATGTAAGATTTCAGTACACATAAAAATCACAAAGGACTTGACAGCTTCTGAGTATTCTGGAGAGCTTCAATAAAAAAAAAAAAGTGGTGAGCCCAATGTTCTACATGGCCAGATCAAGGTCCAAGTGATAAACCAGAAAGCTTCTATGACCTCCCTGAAAAAAACCCTTATCTTCTGTAGGTGTAGAGCCAAGATTTCTGGAATCCAAACCCAAAGTCTAATCTTGCAGATGGCTTAATTACAATGCAAACAGAATTTACATCTGTAAATGTACTAAAACCCATTGAATCATATATTTTAAATGGATGGATTTTACAGTATGTGGGTTACCAAAAAAAAAAAAATCACAACTTTTACAGAGTTTTATGCTAAAGTTAGGGCATGACTGGGAAGAGCAAGAATCCTCAACACTGGAATGAGGCCATCTGGGCAATTTCTGGTGAAGAGTTCCAACTCCAAATTCTCCCAAGCCTCTTCCATCAGCAGAAGCACTCCTTTCTCCCCACTCAGAGGAGGTTAGCCTCCCCTTGTCTCTCCCAATGTGAGGACTTGCAAGGGACTGTTGACTTCTCTTAGGACCCACTTCTACCATAGATCCTTTCTCTGTCCTACCTACAGTTACTGATGAGCTCACCCAAGCTCACGGCTTTAAGTGTCATCTCCATGATGATGACGCAAATTTATAGCTTCAGTTCAGGCCTCCCTCCTGAACGCCAGACTCATATATTCATTGCTTCTTTTAAGCTTTGGCTTGGGTGCCTAACAGGCGTCTCAACATTAACTTGGCGCAAATGAGCCCTTCCAGTTTCCCTCCCCCAACCTGCTCCTCTATGGCGAAAATTCCTGGTATCATCCTTATCTCTTCTCTTCCTCTGACACCCACATTTAAAACATGAGCCAACCCTTCAAAAATACATCCAGAATTGACAAGCTCTTGCAGTGTCCACTGCCATCATCCCGGTCTAAGACTTCCTCGTCTGTCACCTGTGTTGTTGGAATCACCTCCTGTCTGGTTTTGTGCTTCCAGCTCTGCTCCCCTTCAGTCTATCTTCAATATGGCGCCACAGTGATCCCATTAAAATGCAAAGTCAGGTCCCATTATTACTTTGCTTAAAGGCTGGCAGTGGTTTCCCATTTGCTTTAGGGTAAAAGCTAGGGTCAGTATGAGGGCCTACATGACCCCAGATGATTTTCACCCCCCTCCACCTCTCTGACATATCTTTTTCGACACGCTCCCCATCACTGCACTCAGCCACGCTGCACTCAGCTGCGTTGTTTCAGGGGTGATGAACATGTTGTGTTTCCTCTACCTCAGGGCCTCTGCTCAGAATGCTTGTCCTCCAGGAGGCCACATGCCTCGCTTCTCAGTCACTTTCCCAGTGAGGCATTCCCTCGTCACATCGAAAGCTCCAAACTCTCCACTCCTGATGTTCCCTTCACCTTTCCCTGCTTCACGTTTCTTTCCTGTTACTTGCCGTCGTCCTACATACTGCGGATGGGCAGAAATTTTTGTCCTTTTCCCCCATCCACTGCTGGAACCCCAGTTACAATTCAAAAACCTGGCTAGCCCATTGTAGGCTTTTGATAAAAAGTGTAGAATGAAAGAATGCGAGAATGCAAAATATTTAAAATGGTGTAGTAGGTACTCGGTTAAGTTGATTGTTATTATTTAGCTGATCATTTCAGCCACAGAGCTAGGAGGTGTTCTAAACCCTTCCTTCTTTCCCCTCCCACTCCCATATTTAAATAGTCACAGAACTCTACAGTATCCATCTTAGCTTACCCCTCATTCCTCACCTGGATTATTGTTACAGGCTCTACACTGAATCCTGTCCTTCCCACCCCCCCGCCCCCTTTTTTTTTTTTTTTTTTTTTTCAGAACACAGCTACTAGAATTTTGAAATCACAAATCTGACCATGTCAACCTCCTCCTTAAAATTCTTCAGTGGCTCCCTGGACCTGACAGGATTAAGGTTTACCCTCTTTCACTTAGTACACAAATCCTTTCCTGATCCCACTCTGACCCCCATTTCCAGCCTCTCTTCCTGAGATTCTTCCTTATGCCCTTTGCTCCAACCAAGCACAGGCACTTGGCTCCCTGTGCTCTTGGACACCGCCTTGCTTTTGTATCTGCCGTCCTTGTTGCTGTCACGACTTTCTTCCTCTCTCTTTGTAAAATCCAACGAATCATACTCATCTTTCCCATCTTGTCTCAAGACCAAGGGACTCCAGAAATTCTTCCTGGACCTCTGAGTCTGACGTAGATGACACTTCTCAGGGCTACATGACTACAGTCCTGCAGTGGGAAAGGTGGTGCGCTGGTGTGCCTCCCCCACTGGCGAACCTGGAGGGTAGGAGTGGTGTCACGCTGCTCTTACACCTCTGTGCCAGCGCAGAAATGAGGGGGCAGAAGTATGTGCTGAAGGAGTGATGCTTGTGAGCCAGCAGGTTAAGACGCTGCTACCTTCTTGAGGCTGCCTTGTCTAGAAGAGGTGAGGCAGTGTGGAAGGTGGGAAGCAAGACATTCGCACAAAGGGCTTTTAGACTTGGTCCTCTCTGGGGGTTGGAGACAAACGGGAATGGGCTGAGCTCTTTAGAACAGCAACAATAGGATAACCATGGCTTTTTTTTTTTTTTCCCCTCTCTCGATTTTGAAAAAAAATTTCTGATATTTTCTTTGTGGATTTCCTTTCTATTATCCCTTAGTATTTAACACAGTCTAATGGAAAATTCCGGCCTGCCTTAGCTGTTCTAAAGGAATCCATGAGAAACAGTTTGGGTCTGTGACTGAGCTGGAGTATTAAATGGGTAGCCACGTTCTTCCTGGTGAGGACAGCAATAATCTTTTCCAAAGAGATGAATTTTAAGTGCTCTATCACCTTGGAGGGCTTAAGCTTTCTCTCTCTACTTTCACAAAGAAGAAGATAAAATCGACAGTATGCAGGTCTCCCCCACGCACCGATTCCCTTTCCTGAGCTGAGGTCTTGAGTGTTCTCTCTTATGAGAGGGCTTTCCTGACCACCCCACCCCCCTCACAAGCCAATCCCCACCAGAAGCTTAGCCAATGCTTGAAATGAGAGCGTCTTCTGATTGGTTGTCCAGACATAAAAAGGCATTCAGATTGGTCAATGCCGAGGTGGATGGGGTGGGTAAGGAGTGGGAGGGTAGAGATGCAGAGGTGAGAAAGACTCCCTCTTCTCTGAGCCCCACACAAAGGCAGGTACGGCCATGAACACATTACTCAGCTGGGAGAACCTCATTCTTTTGAAATAAGTTGTTGTAAGAAATGGGCAAATACTTAAGCAACAGTTGGAGTGTTTGTAATTACAACTTCCACTGATGAATTTAAGATGGTATGAGGGTGACAGAGGACATTGACTCAGAACAGAGTGTGAAGACTCTGGTGATAGAAAGCAATCTGTTCAAGGCCAGGTCTTGGAGGGCATGGAACACAGAAATAAAACCAAGCAAGCGAAATGGATAAATAATGGAGAGAGGCAATAAAACCATCTTACAGTCACTGGGAAAATACCATATTAATAAATCATGAAAGACAGCTAGGGGAGGCTGAAGATGATGGAGGGGACTCTCTCAGAATAGCCAGTGATGATGGGGAAAATGAAGATCTCAGAGGCGAGGTACAAGTAGCAAAAATAAAGTATGATAGACCCGAACCTGCCCTTTGTTTTACGTCCATGTAGAGCACATCTATATAGTTTCCTTCCTTTAAAAGTATCAGCCGTTCCTATAAATATTCATCTTCACGTAGCTAGAGAAGAATGATTTTAAACTCATAAAATTTTAGTGCTGGGGCTTAGAGCCGTCTCTTCCAAACCCCCGCCGGATTACAGAGGAGGATGCTGGGGTCCAGGAAGGGAAGGTGATTTGTGCAGCAAGATCACACTCTCCCACCGTGCCTGATTCCTCTTTCCATGACACTAGGAGTTCCCAGGTTTCTAAAGTAAAAAGACTCCATTTTTAATGTCAAATATGTTGAACGTTCTTATCTGACCAAAGTTATGCTGTTAGTATCTACTGATTACGGAATGCATATGCAGTAATGATCAAAGTCTATGAGGAATTCAATAACACTTAATAAAGTACACTGCATTGTATTAGTCACAACAGCATGCACATACATTTGAAAATGCACAGTGTATCCATAGCTTCAGCTTCTAGGCATCTTGGTGCTCAAATGGTTCATAATCCCGAGGCCTCCCAGGGCTGGCAGCTTCCAGGTTGGAACAGGGCCCTGCCCAGGATGAGCTAGCTCTTTCCAAACCAAGAACGGACAGAAATAATTCCATTCCGTTAAGAATAAAGGGGGTAGCCAATGAAATCAAGTATTTTATTTTGAAAGGAATTTCATAAGGACTTTGTGTAATTTCAGACCACAGAAGAAGAGGGTCATATTCTGGGAGTTTGGCCAAGGGCTTTGGTCTTGGCCGGATTATCACATCGGCAAGCGAATTGAAAGGGAAGCAGAACAGAGAGGCAAGGGTTGTTTTTCTATCTTTATAGGTAGGGAAGACACTTGTTCTGAAGTTGGAGGAACTCAAAGTATTACAGCTCAGGCCTGGGAATTAGAGGACGGTTGGTGGGAGGTCAGGGGAGAAGACTGAGGGCCACAGTGGTCCCCAGACCAAGAGACTGCTGATTCTGGTGGGTCTGTGGGTCATACAGGTAGGGATAGCCCTGGGGGAGATCTGGGTCAGTTACCATTTATTGAACACCTACTGTGTACTAGGGCACTCTGCTAGGGGAATCACACCCACCATTTCATTTAATGGCAGTCCTTCAAAGTAGAGGCTATTATCCCTGATTTATGGTCTAGGAAAGAAAGGCTAAGAGAGGCTTTGTAAGAGGCTTTGTAACTCCTCTAAGGTCTTAGGGCTGGAATTGGCAACACATAGCTTGATTCCGAAGTGCCTTCTCCTAGCCACAACTTTAACAAGCAAGAATGTAGCAAGCCATCTTAAGGTCCAAAAGAGATAATCCATGTAAAGTACTTAACACTGTGTCTGGGCTTCTTAAAATGGTTTATTACATGGTGATGATGATTATCATTATTTCCAACATTATTACTTTGGAAGTGCAAATCATACAAAAAGGTTGAAAACAGTGGGGTGTTGGAAGAATATTAGAGTGTGAAATCTCCTAAAATGGGGTCAAAAAATTAGAATTGTGGCCCTGGTTTAGAGGGTTCAGAAAGCTCTTCCCATCTCGGTGTAATGACAATGAGCCTGGAGATGTGGCCAGGGTTCACAGGATGGGTGTGGACTGACTTTCTTTCTTTCTTTCTTTCTTTCTTTCTTTCTTTCTTTCTTTCTTTTTTTTTTTTTATAGAGAGAGAGTGAGAGAGAGCACATGTGCGTGCATGAATGGGAGGTGGGAGGGGCAGAGACAGAGGGAGAGAGAACCTCAAGCAGGCTCCACACTCAGCTCGGAGCCTGATGTGGGGCTTGATTCTGTGATCCTTAGATCATGACCTGAGAAGAAGCCAAGAGTTGGATGCTTAACTGACTGAGCGATGCCCCTGGATGTGGACTTTGATGATGGCCAGGGATGATCAGGCTGCCCCCATTAGGAACGACAAGTACTGCCACCAATGTAGGGAGCAAACCCCGAGACAGGGAAAATATGGCATGGAAAGGAGGAGGGGGAGGCAGAGCTCCTGGGATTTGGGGAGCCAGCAGATTATTTCATCACCATTTACTTTCATTTATTGTTACCCATTTCCTGGTATTCAGGTGCCTGTGAGGGGGACATATGCCTGCAAATGATATCATAATAGAAAAGTATAGGTATGGCTGTGATCCAAAAGAGCTGATCTTCACTGGTGGGAAGAGTTTGAGTAACCATTAGACCTCGTCCGTCTACTCACTGAATCAGGAGCAGCCCTTTGGAGCAGTTATTCAAAAATCTCTGTTTTGAAAACCACGGTTCACTTCAACCAGGGTTCTGCCATGGTATCGAAGAAAGAAGGCATGGTTTGGTGGTTGGAATTTTCAAAAATTGTACATTTCATTTTAGAGAATTAAAACTGCATAGACGTAACAAAAATAACTCTCTTTAAAATTTCAAGGAGAGCTTTAAAAACCTCCCACCCAATTGAGTTTATTCATTCTGCAGGGAGAAAACGTCTTTTGCCGAGAACAATTTAATCCATGAAACTGGCTGTTTCAGCCCCAGTTAGTGGATAAGATTTTTCTACTTAATTTGACCGAATGATTGAACAGGCTTCACGGAATTTGGCAAAGTTTCTCCTAGAAGTTGTCATTTTTAATTTTTGTTAACTGAAAACAGGGAAGTATATACGACAATATCCACCAGAGGGAATTCATTGTTTGGAGTAATTGGCTAATTTGAGGAGGTTCAGATGGTATGTTCTTCCAGAAATTGCTCAAAATTGAGGCTGGTCCATCCTTAAAAAGCTTGATGGGATGGGAAATAAAGCATTTTGAAGACCTTTTTGGTACTCTGTATCCAAGGTTTATTGTGAAAGGGAGGAGGTATGTTAACACATTGGTATTTTCAGGCGACATCAACACCAATTGTCTGGAGAATGACAAGGCTCAGCATATCAAGAGATTGGTCTTCCGATGGCAGAACTCCCAAGCAGAAATGCATCCTAATGGAAACAAATGAGTGTTAATAACATAAATAGTCTGGGACAGGCACTCCACAATAAATGGGGCTATTACAAAGCCTGATCAGGATGTCAGACTGGTGAGAACAGAAAATGTTTCTAATGCTTCCACATCATACTGAGGAAGGGAAACTGACCCAAGGAGGAGTTTGCTGTGGAAAAAAATTTGTGCTTTTTTCTCACAAGCCAAAATCCTTAAGACTTTGTCAGTCTGGGGTCTTCTGTGTAGACCAAAGCTTCTCCCATGACTCAGCTTCCTCTCAGCCATGAGATCACTGCAGACATCAAGTACTCTGGGCTCGTGTTGCCTGGAACGCTTGGTTGGTGTCCCCCATAAGGAGCCCCAGACCTGCCAGTAGCTCTGATGAGACACTTCCCTCTTCTTGAAGAATCTTAACAGACATTGGGATTACTGTCTGTGATGATTAATTTTGCATATGAACTTGACTGAGTCACAGATGTTTGGTCAGACATTATTCTAGGTGTGTCTGTCAGGGAGGTTTTGGATAAGGTTAACATTTGAATTGATAGAATGCATAAAGCTGATTGTCCTCCCTAAAGTTGGTGGACTTTACCCACTCAGCCAAAGAACTGCATAGCCCTAAATACTGACCTTCTGTTGAGCAAGAAAGAATTCTTCTTGCTTGACTGTCTTCAAACTGGAATATTGACTTTTCCATGCCTTTGGACTCAAAAGGAAACATCAACACTTCCTGGGTCTTGAGCCTGTGGTCTTCAGATTGGAATTTCCACTAGTGGCTCTCCTAGATTTCTGACTTGCTGACTCATTCCATAGGTCTTGGAACTTCCCAGCCTCCATAATGGCATAAGCCAATTCCTTATATGAATCTCTTTCTCTGCGTATGTATATCTCACATGCTGTTTGTTCTGCTTCTTTGAAGAACTTCAACTAATCGATTATCCAGGTCTCCTTTCTTGTTTTGGGAGTTTCCCAGTGTATCCGTCATGAGATCATGAGATCATGACCTGAGCTGAAGGCAGAGGCTTAATCCACTGAGCCACTGAGCCACCCAGGTGCTCCAGTTCTTAAAATTTTAATTGCCGAATCAGAGTCCAGTTGACCCTTGAGCCACATGAGGATTAGGGGCACTGACCCTGGTGCAACCAAAAAATCCATGTGTAACTTTTGACTCCCCAAGAACTTCACTACTAATAGCCTACTGTTGACCAGAAGCCTTACCGATAACATCAATGGTAGATGAGCACATACTTTGGATGTTATATGTGTTCTACACTGTATTCTTGCAATAAAAGAAGATGTTATTAAGAAAATGGCAAGGAAGAGAAACGCTGTTTATAGTGCTGTGCTGTATTTATCGAAAAAAATCCTCGTAGAAGCGGACAAATGCAGTTCAAAGCTAGGTTGTTCAAGGGTCAACCGTATAGGCACATTTTAAATGACAAAGGATAGTAAGACCTCACCCTCCAAAGAAGCTCCTCAGTTTGTTTCCCCTGACAGTGTATGGAATCACTGTTTCTCCTCACCGCACCCAGACCCAGTACCGTTCTACTGACCGCTTATCAGTGTATCGTGCAACACATCATGATTGATTTAACCAGACTCCAGTGTTGAACCGTTAGGTTGTTTCCTTCTTCCCCCTGTTATAAACAAGACTGTGGTGAACATTCTGGTAGATAAATCTTTTCACACATTTATGATTACTTCCTAAGGATAAATTCCTAGAAGTAGATTTCTGAGTCACCGGATTTACACATTTTAAAGGGTTTTGAATATATAATACCAAATTATTCCTCAGAAAAATTATACCAGATTACTCAAATGCAAGGTTTACAAAAAACTTCATTACAGAAAATTTCTAAAATATAAAGAGAATAGAGACTATGATGGCGGTTCCCTGAATATAGCTATCACTCAGATTCAATAATGACCAATTTATGGCCCATCCGTTTCGTTTCCAGCTTCCCAGTTTGGTTTGATTCTTTTGAATCAGATCCCAGGGGAACATTTCCTGTGTACCTTCCTTAGAGCAGTTGAAGATTCAGAAGACAAATAGAAAGTTCCCTCCTTTTCAGAGGGGGTCCTGGTGTGAATCTTGTGTGATCACAACCCAGAGACCCTGGTCAGAGGAGGGACCTATGGGAAGTTCAGATGTCTTGAGTTTTCCCCCCGTCCCAGTGGAGACAATGGTCCTGCAGGGAAAGACCAGTCCAGCCCACTCCTGAGTGTTCCTAGGGTTTCCAGAGTCTCGAGTCCCCAGCCGTGTCACTCTTCATTTGAGTAAAACGAGGTAGATAACATAATCCATCAGTGGCTCTTATAAGAGCAAATACTGTGATTTGTGTTTACAGTGATTGCAGCTGAGTAAGAAGCCCTTCTTTGGCCTCTGCTGAAAATTTCCAGGCTGATTGAATTTTGTAATACTAGTTGGTCACATTGCATCAACAACAAGTCAGCACAATCTTGGGACAGAAATACCAGTGATTTCCTTTAATCAGAAAGTACAGCAACAGCCCAGTTTCTTCCCAGCTCTGGGCCCACATTACGCAGGAGGGCACCGGGAAACAAACAGCTCTATGGCTGAGGCGTTCTCTGCGGGGGAAGGAGAGAGGGAACTCGAAGAGTCAGCCGGTCGGCAGATAAAGAGCAGGAGGAGATCTGTCTTCTGGACCAGAGTCCTAAGTGGAAGGACAAGGAATACTCAAAGCTCATTTCAAAATGTCAGACTCCGAGCACCCTCGAGTTTGCGGCAGGTGTTCCTAAGATAATGTATGAGTTCCAGAGGTCATCTAGCCTTGATTTAAATAGTCCACATGATGACTTTGGGTTATCAGTGTGCAAAGGAAAGGCCACAGGCTTTGAGGCAAACAGGACTGGGTTTGAATCAAATGCCGGCATTTAACTGCTGAGCAACTTTGGGCAAGTCACTCGTTCATTTGTTCATTTACTCACTCAGCAAAAGTGTTTCGAGCCCCTGCTGGGTCCCAGATGCTGTGCCTGGCACTAACAACCTCATGGTGAAAGGCATTGTTTGTTTGGTTTTTTTTTTTGTCTATCAGGAGTTTATGGTCCAGTGGGGGGCAACGCTATGCTGTGCTAAGGGTAAAAACAGAGTGACAGGGAGCATGGAGGAAAGAGGTCAGGGGTGTGTCTCCCTGAAGAAAGCGACACCTCAGCTGGAATCAGAGAACCAGGGGGAGTATGCCATGATGGGAGGGGGGTAAATAGGGGATCCACATTTGTGCCTAAGAGGATTCCAGATAGAAGGAATGGCTTCCAAAGATTTGGAGCTGGAAATATACAACACACTCATGGAATTAAAGCTGTCAGTAGTAGCTGGAGTAGACAGGAGTGGCAGGGTGACACCAACGAGGCGGCAAGGGCCAGATCTTGAAGGGACATCCAAGGGGTTGAAGACGAGTCAGGAGAGTATAGAGCGACTAGCCAGGCTAAGTGGCTGAGAAAGATCCCTGGCTTCAGTGCAGGATGGATTGGAGAGGACCACTGTCAGGAGGTGGTTGTTGGGTGCTCGGACCAGTGCAGTGGCACAGGCTGGTGAGCCAAGGGTGGTGCTGTGAGCCATCCCACGAGCAAATGACTGGATTTGGTGGTTGTGGGACATGGTAGGGAAAGGGAAGAGGGAGCCGGGGGTGATTGCCTGGCTTCTGCCTTGGCCTCCGGTGGGTGATGGTGCCATTCACAGAGACAGGGACTGTCACTGGAGGTGGTATGGGGCAAGATGGGGATTTGTGCTGGGTTTGAGGCGGAAGTGTTTCCGTTGGCACTCGTGCAATTGGAAGGATGACAGAACAGATTCAGAGTTGTCAGCACACGGAGGATTGTTGAAACCTCACGAGCAGAGCTGATCTCCAGGAAGAGTAGTTTGTCAGGAAAGAGAAAAAATGTCCTCATTGGTGAGATGGCTAAGGTCCGAGATGCAAAGCAAGTGCTCACAGATCACGTGCCTAGGAGAGTGACTGGCACAAGGTAGGGTGGCTGTGGATGGAAAGGCCCCTCTCTCCATCTCCCTGGGGTGCGATGGAGCCAACGTGTCCCACCTCAGGGCCATTTTTCACAATCTTGCCTGCTCTCATTCTTCTTAACCGCCTCTCCTTTAGATTTAATAGCAGCTCTGAAAACCCGAGCCTGCCCTCCTTCCCTACCTATATCCCAGAAAACGAAAACGGGCCACTTAAGACACAAGCCCTGACCTCAATCCCACAGCATTCAGCCTTGTCCCAGACAAGCAGGATTTGAGTCAGAGACCAAGGCTGTGTGCCCCGGGGGAATCTTAAAGCCATGGTTTGCTTCATGATACAGAGGAGAGAAATCTGGTCAGGAAACTCCAGAAAACCATTTCTTGGCCATCTGTCTCCCCCTGACTGGCAGCCAGAGATGGCTTACCAAGTCGTGTTCGGCAGCTCGGCAGCTCAGCTGGAAAGGAAGCTGAGCCAAGGTGCCAGGGTGCCTGCTGTGGCTTTGGTGACGGCAGCCCGCTGGCGGGCTGTTCCCGGGGTCGGTGGGAACAGAGTCCCAGAACAGGAGACCCGACTCCCAGAACAGGAGTCCCAGCTCCCAGAGCTGTCCCAGCTAGTTCATGATTGGAATGAACCTTCCATCCGTCGGGATGTGGTTGGGCGGTCCTGACAGCCAGACCGAGTCCGGCGAAAGGTGGACTGAGCTGGTTCTGCCTTGTTGACTCAACCCTGGTTGGAAAGGAAAGGTGAGCAGAACAGACTCTTCTCCGCTGCTGGAGGAGCCACAGAGAGACTCCTCTGTGCCCAGCTGCCCCCGCCCTCCACACAGGAGTTAACTACTTCTCCTTGGAGTCTATTGAAAGGCAGCAGACTCAAAGGATGCCTGAATCAATGAACTGTGCTTTTAAGTGCAGGGAAAGGAAAGAAGAGAACAGACAGGTGGTACTCTCCAGGAGAGGCAAAATGTTTGTATTTAGAAGAAAAAAGCCTTTCTGACTTCTTCCTTGCCACTTTGGCCTTTTCACCACCCAGGCTATGGCACTGCAGATTCCCTTCTCTGCAGAGCCCTTGCCTTTGATTTAGAACGATGTGGAGAAGGCAGGCACCCCGCCACGTATCTAGCCAGACCGTTTTTCATTACGTACAGTAAGGGGTGATTTTGGCCGAGTCAGAACTCAGCTATGGCAAGTGTTATTATCCCTCTCTGTCTCCTTGTATCCATTCGTGTGCCTGGGGCTTGTATTTCTGTAGATGGAGGAGGAAGAAAGCAGGGTCTCACGCATCTGTCTCGCACCTGTATCCCCTGGCCTGGGTTTGGTCGCTACGGGGATAAGGGTCTGGAACTGATGGAGTTATTCTCATGGAAGGCTCTGCAGGATTCTTGGCCTAAGCTGGGATGTGTTAGGACCCAAGTGACAAAGTGTGATCTTGGGAGTGGGAAGAGGCCATTCTCCTCCCTCTGCATAGATCTCAGTGCCCGAGCTGAGGGCTGGCGGCCTTGGAAGCCTTCTTCAAGTGGTTTACGGGGAGACTGAAAGCTAGAAGACATAGGACCCTGTGTTATACTCGTAGACTGAGAGGCTGTGGGTTCCTTAGGAGAATTTGTGTAGGTAGAGTGTCAGCGTTACTCTTTCTTGCCACTTCTCTGGCTGCAAATGAACTTAGCAATGACTGACCAGGACATACTCTGCGAGATGTAGGGATTCTTAGCCAAGGAGAGGACCCACACCCCTGCTGCCTCTAGGGGAGGTCTCAGGATGTAGGGCGAGGGTAGGAGAGGAGAGGCTTGAAACTGGGAGTGGGATCAGTCTGGAGCAGATGGAAAAGAGGACGGAAGAAGACATGGTCCCAGGTGGTTCCTTTTTTTTTAAGGATTTTATTTATTTACTTATTTGACAGAGAGAGAAATCACAAGTAGGCAGAGAGGCAGGCAGAGAGAGAGGGGGAAGCTCCCCACTGAGCAGAGAGCCCGATGTGGGGCTCAATCCCAGGACCCTAAGATCAGGGACCGAGCCGAAGGCTTAACCCACTGAGCCACCCAGATGCCCCCAGCTGGTTCCTTTGAGCAGCAAGTGTTGGCCTTAACAGAATCTATTTTCTTTCCAGCAGAGCTAATTGACATGGACGAATGCATTAGCTTCCAAGGAGAAATTAGCAGAGCTAAAAATTCTATCTCCAGGAAGTGCTTCTTTTATTCCAGAATTTCAATCCTGTGAGAGTTGATACAAATTCTAGCTTAGGGACCCAAATATTCTAAGAAGAAAAAAAAAACAAAACAACAAGGCCTAAAGATCAACAATTCCAAGGTACGCCGAGGCCCCTTTAATAGTAACTCCCTATGCATGGTCCAGATGCCAACCTGGGTGAGAAGCTCTTGGCGTGCTGGTTACAAATGAAATTCCTTGGTCCCACCCAAGCCCACTGAATTGTATTCCCTTGGGAGGGGACTGGTCATCTATTTTTATGACAAGAACCCGAAAAATTGCTGTGCACACTAGAACTTAAGAATACTTCGTCTTGGGGCCCGTGGCTGGTTCAGTCAGTAGAACATGTGGCTCTTGATCTCAGGGTCGTGGTTTGGAGCCCCACATTGGGTACAGAGCTCACACGCGCGCACACACAACTTTTTCTATACCTGCTCTGTTTAATACAGCAGCCACTAACCACTGGTGACTATTTAAATTAATTAAAATGAAATAAAATGTAAAAATTCACTTTCTCATTCATGCTAGCCATATTTCAAGTGCCCAGCAGTCCCAAGTGGCTAGAGGCAACTGTATTGGACGGTGCAGAACATTTCCATCATCACAGAGTTCTACTGGATGGAGTTGGTTGGAAGGAACATTGTAAATATGATTTAGGAGATTACAAATATCGTTATGCTAATACATGAAATTTAATAATTTATTCTACAAAAATGCTGTTTGCTCCCGAAGAGTGAGATTTGCATTGGTTGGCATCTGTGAGAATACAGCTGTCCCTGCAGGTCACCTCTTTCCTGCCTTTTGGCTGGGCCATACAGAGCCTCTGTAGGAATTAGGTGAGCATAGCCAAATACACTGGCTTAATACACCTCTAGGTATATATGGTGTCATAATCACCCTTCAGTGGAACAATGGAGTCTTTGTGCAAAGTAGAAGCCTCCCACTGCTCTGGGCTGATGCAAACCTGGGCCAGTGGATTCAGACTCCACTTGCCTCCTCTGCCAGACACTTTTACACAGTGCACAACATATACAACGTTATGCAGCAGCCCTGAGTGGGGAGCAGCTTTAATTGGGATTGCAGATTTCTCTGTCCGAAAACTGCAAAACTTTAATGTCCTATTTTAAAGCACCTATTAAGGCTGTGTCCTGTGCTGGGCACCAGGGACCCAAGAGGTTGCTGCCCTCAAGTTGTTCGCAGTTGAGCTGGGAAGGGGCACTCAAGACAACATCCAATGCAGCATGGGAGGGGCAGTGATGGAGGGATGGCTTTCTTCAGGGAAGTTAACCATTTTGGAGAAGGCAGGGACATCTTCCTGGATGTCTGAAATGATACAGAAAGAAGACCAGGAGCCAAGTGAACTGGGCAGGGAAAGGCAGTGTGGCAGAGCGACAATGGAACTGAAGGTAAGGAGAGAAGTGGCATGGTGTTTGGGGGCCACATGTCCAAGCTGGAGTTGCAGAAGCCGAGGGTCTAAATCAAAGAACTGGAGGTGAATGAGAGAGTCAGGCAGAGGCTGGAGTGGGAGCTGCACAGCTGGGACTTTGTCCTGCTTCAAACGGGGAATTGTGGGAAGGCTTTCAGCTGCTCCAATTGTCACTTTAAATAGATTGTTTTGAAAAATGTATCAGAAGTAATAATATATTTGTAGGTTGTATTTTCTCTAATTACATTTGATCCTCACAAAACTCCCTAGAGGAGCAAATTAGGCAGTATTTACCGTTTCACAGCGGTGGAACACTTTACAGAGAGAAGACGTCGTTTGCCCGTGGGTCACATGACCCCTGTCAAGCATTGGAAAAAATTTCTTAATTATTGTATCATTAATATTTCCTAATTATAAAAGCAGTATGTGTTCATGAGAAAACTGGGAAACTATATAAAGCTATAAAGAAAATAAAATTCACCCATAGATCCACATTCACTACTACCATTTTATCGTGTTAAATTTCTGTCACAAATGCACACAGAATACTATTAATACCACAAATATAAATTTCATGTCTATCTATAGGATGTGTAGATATTACACATCCTATACATGTTACATATATTATTTGCATGTATTAGGATTTTGTATCCTGCTTCTTTCACTGTACAGTTTATCAAAAGCAATTTTACATGTTTTTAGATAGTTTTAGAAGATTTTCAATGGCCACATATATTGATAGTTCTTTAATACCTCACTCTCGGGGGCGTCTGAGTGGCTCAGTGGTTTAAGCCTCTGCCTTCAGCTCAGGTCATGATGTCGGGGGTCCTGGGATCGAGCCATGCATGGGGCTCTCTGGGAGCCTGCTTCCCCCTCTCTCTCTGCCTGACTCTCTGCCTACTTGTGATCTGTCAAATAAATTTTAAAAAATATTTTTAAAAAATACCTTGCTCTTGGAGGTTTTTAGATTGCTTTTGATTTTTTTTTTCCACCTAGAAATATTCTTTAAGGAACATTACTATTACCTTATCCAAGGGATAAGATAAAAATTACTATATTGGGCCACCTGGGTGGCTCAGTCAGTTAAGCGTCTGCCTTCAGCTCAGGTCATGATCTTGGGGTCCTAGAATCCAGTCCCGCATGGGGCTCCTTGCTCTGCGGGGAGCCTGCTTCTCCCTCTGCCTGCTGCTCCCCCTGCTTGTGCTCTCTCTCTTTCAAATAAACAAATAAATAAAATCTTTAAAACAAATTGTGGCTCCAGAGTATGACCCCTTTTAAAGCGCTTGGTACCTGTTGCAAACCGACCTTCAGAAAGGCTGTGGCAGTTTGCAGTCCTGTTGCTGGGCTTGACAGTGTCCCCCTTACCCAGTCTCTCCGACTTAACTCAGCTTGTGCAGACGCTTGCACTATCGTGGCCGAGATGCTCCAGAAGAAGAGCACGAGGGACACAAGTGTAGGTGCACAAGTGTACCTGAGGACCTGCTGTCTGGGGGCAAGGCCGCCAAGCGCCTCGTAGGCTGGAAGCAGGGATGGAAAGGAGATCATTAGAGCGCCCCCACCTGGTCAGGACTTTAATGGGGCACGCGTGGTACAAGACAAGAGGATACAGGACGAGTTGCCTTTCCTTTCACAGGCATTCAGTGACAAGTTAGACTTCTGCTTACCATCTTCCCAAAGCCAGGCTTCCGTAGATCTTGGCGCTTCGTGAGGGGAGTTTTAAAGCTTTGGATAAACATAGGAAACAGAGATTTGTGTTCAGAGATGGAGAAAAGCTCTTTTAACCAACAAATCCTGTGATACGAAATCCATCCATCTGATCACAAATCCCGTTTAAAGCGATTTTAACAGACTTGAGGATGTGTTCGATCACAGCATCTTACTTTGAATGAAGGAGAAAGTGTTGTTTCCAAGGAAAGGAAAAAAATTTGTCCTCAGCTGTGGCAAAGACACTCCCGGGCCTCTCCAGGTGTGCTGCGGCTGGGGTCTGATTCCGAGTGCCCCAAAGCAAATGGATCGTGGGCCAGCAACATGCTGGCTGGGTGGCTCCCTTTCACAGCTCGAGTTCACGGGTGGAAATGCAAGCCCGAGAGAGAATAAGTGTCCCTCCAGAGCTGCCAGGAGCACTAGCAGAGGCAGCGAGTCTTCGAGAGGTCCTTAGACCCTTACAGTTGCAAGGAGCTGAGAGGTGGCCTCACGAGAAGGTGGCAGGGTGACCATAGGCCAGCATGGGCCACCTCAGGGACGTTGGCAAGCAGAAAGGAAGTAGCTGGATCTCAATGAGCGTGCAGTCAGGGGCCCAGGCCTCTTCTCTGTCTCCCACTGGCCACTTCATTTTGTTTCCTCTCCCTTTCTGTTTCTTTCTACCGGTCTCTGTTTAATCATCCATCATGGGGCCGCAAAACCACCATCTTGTTCCCTAAGTCAGTGTGAGCGTTCAGTTCCAGGACTCTCCTTCAAACTGACAACATTCTCTGCGTCTCTCAAATCAAATTCCTGAAGAGAGATGTCCCAGATCCGTCTCTGGGTCTCAGCCTGTAGGTCCAGTGACCACAGCTGGTCCCTGAGTCACAGGGGGTCATTCAGGGAACAGATGGGTCGCAAGGCATAGAGGGCTGTGTGTAGAATGTCTGAGGCATAAAAAAAAGTTCAGTTTTCCTCTTTTAAGGCAGACTCACAATGCCTTGAGACAAACCTGGGGTAAGATCAGAAAGGAAGAGACAGGGGGCAGGGCTCATCTGGGCTTGGGGTCAGAGCACCTGGGTTCAAATCCTGACTGGTCCTGCCTGGGAGCGGGGTCGGGGACCAGGGATTTCACATTTTGCTTTCCCAGCTCCTCATTTGGGAAAGGCCAATTTTGCTGCCCTGTCACAGAATAAAATTATACCATGCACATGAAAGTGAATTTTAAATTGCAAATCATAACCTTTTTAGAGTAGAAGTCAGGGGCACTTAGTGGCTGTGATCTTTCTGGGCTCTCCAGAGAAGCAGAGTAAGACAGGTACGACTTGTTTGAGATCAAAGGAGTTTTCAAAATTCACAGCCACATGACCCTTTCACTCTCTTAAAAATTATGGAAGACCCCAAAGAGTTGTTTGTGTGTGGGGGTCACGGTTATTGACCATGTTCAAAGTTAAAACTAAGGCTTAAAAAGAAGTATTTGGTAATTCTTTGTAAGGAAATGACAACCCACTAAATGTTAACATAAGTCCATATTATTATTTTAAAGTAGTGACATTTTCCAAAACAAAAACATATCAAGTAAGAAGACTGGCATTGTTGCTACATTTTTGCAACAACTCTCTTTCATATCTAGCTTATCACATTCAGTCTGTTGGAATATGTGGTTTTGAAGTATATGAGGAAATCTGGCTTCCATACATGTGTAGTTGGAATTGAGAGAAATCTTTGAATAGCCTTTTCAGGTAATTATGGATTCTCTTTGATATCATACTCACTCGACAAGCAGTAGTTACTTAAAGCAAAGTTGCAATGTGGAATCTGAAATCGCATCAGTGAATTTTCCACTCCTTGTTCCATTACAATCCAGTGGTCTCTCTTGCAATCTAGAAGAATCTTTTATCAGTGCCTGATTTTGTGACATCATGCATCAGTCACTCAAAAAATTTTGGTTCGATGAGTTATTCAGATCTTCTAAACATTGACATATTTCCTTATAGGATATCAAAAAATTCCATTCATGAATTTTACCACCTGTGTCATCAGACAAGTCTTAGGAGATTGGGAAGCTGTCAAGCTTACAGTGGTGGATACAAAGTTTTCCAAAAATCTTAAATTATTTTGTTTCATAGCTTAAATTCTGTCACTGGCAACAAATACTGTCAGTCGATTTCTCTGACGTGACAGGCTCACTTTGTTCATTTTAGAAAACTTCTGCCAGATCCCCAAGTCTGAATAACCACATTTTGTCTGTCGGTGAGTCTTTGAAGCAAAATTGGTATTCCATCTTCTAAGAAAGGCTAGTTCAGCTCGAAGCTCAGACCCATCCCACAGTGCTTTTCGTCAACCATCGTGCTTTAGCGCCCCGCAGAACTGCTTTATGCGTCCTTCCCCATTTGTCACACCGAATATTAAAGTACATGTACTCAAGGGTCAGAAACAATAAAATTAATAATTTTTACCGCTTCATTGAGAACATTCTTAAGTGAGAGGGACCACTGTGTGTGTGTGCTGATCTCATTAACACAGTGATGAGGTAAATGACTTTTATCTCAGTATTTCTTTTAAAGATTTTATTTATTTATTTGAGTGAGAGAAAGACAGAGACAGAGCATGAGCGGAGGGAGGGGCAGAGGGAGAGGGAGAAGCACAGTCCCTGCTGAGCAGGGAGCCCAACACAGGGCTTCATCCCAGGACCCTGAGATCATGACCAGAGCGGAAGGCAGATGCCTAACCGGCGGAGCCACCTAGGGGCCCCTTTATCCCAGCATTGTTATGGAAATAGTTTTGACTTTTAAGACCTACTGAAAGAATCGCAGGACCCTCAGGTGTTCGTCACTTTTAGAACCACTGTTCCAAGACTTTTGGGTTGAAAGAAAGGACACATTTCCTTATTTTCTGTATGTTATTAACTCTGGGTTGAGGAAGTCCACTGTGCTTTCTTCTGGGACTCTTTCCTCTGCTCTTGGGTCAGGCACAGAAAACAGGCCAGGCCCTTGGTCCTTCTTGGTTGCTGCTGACCCACTCCACCACCAGGCTTTCTGGGTCCATGCAGAGGCAGGTGGCTCTGTTGGCCCCTCCGCAACCGAGAGCCCACCTCAGCTGTGAGATCTTCCCCAGACTCTCCTGGCTCTGTCCTCACAGACCCTCGTGCCAAGTTTCTGCCTCCTCAAGGTGCCTGCCCTTATCACTCTACAAGTAGCAACTCTCCTTCTCTTTAGCAAGATCCTGTCTCCAACCATTTCCTGGATCAGGCCTCTCCCTTTTCAATCTTCTTAAAGTCTGAAACTTTCAAACATGCTCCTCGTCTCCAGCATTCTGGTATAATTCACTCAGGGGACTAAAACCACAAGGCTACAACCCCCAGACTGTGCATGAGTTTGACTACAAATGTTTCTGTTTTTTAAAAAATTTGGATTAATTGCCTGTGTTTAAAAAATCAAGATATTCACAGACCCCTGGATGTCTGTCTTCTCCTGAGGCACTAGAGGGTCTGGCGATCTTAGGCCTGCATTGTCACATGGTGGCAGTTGGCTGAAGGGGAGAAAAATGGATCCGCCATGTTCTCAAAGAGCTACCATTTCCTGTTAACCCCACAGCAGCCTCCCTGACTCATTCTCACTCACTGGCCTGGCTTCAGTAAGATCTGAGTTTGTCCTCTCCGCCCAGCCCTTTGAGCGACAAAGGCGTTTTCAAGGTTTATCTCCTCCTACCTGGCAGACCAGGTACAAGTTAGTCTCCGTGTTATGGCCAAGAAGACAAAACTGGCTGAAAGGATTACTGTGTTGCTTTCAGCCCAGCTGAAGAGTGCAGCTTCTCCTTTCATTCAGGACTTTGCCTTATGTATCTCTTCATTTGGCTGTTGATTTGTATCCTTTAGTACCCTTCGTAATAAACGAATTGTCTAATGAGTAAAAAAAAAAAAAAAAAAAAAAAAAGAGTGGAGCTTCTCCCCAGCCATGCCGTTGCTGTTCCCACGCGGGCCCGTGTCCGTGCAGACGCTGCTGGAACCGGGTCTCACTTATTGACCCCATGCACACCAAGAAGGCACCTGGAGCTCCATGATTACCATTTTTACCTCCCCCCAATGACCTAGGCAAAACGAGGGGGACACCAGCCCATGTCACAGGGGCTGCAGGGGAGAGGCCCTCGGACAAGGAAACTGAAGTCCAACAAAGCCTAAAACGGCTTCCGCCAGCAGCTTCTTTCAGAACTTCACGCCCTTCTTACCAGCCTCTTGCAGCTGCCCTAGGAGAGAACAGACACCGAGTAAGAAGGACCCATGGAAACTGTGGTGCTGAGGTTTAAAACGGCGCATGTTTAGGTGAATCAGGGTGAGGTGCCTGTGGGAGGGGGGAAGCGGGAAGGGCGTGCAGGGTGGATTTTTCATTTCCTGATCCCTTCTTTCTTAGAACTTGAGCTGTTTATTTTGTTTGTTTGTTTTTTAAGAATTATTTATTCATTTATTTGACAGAGAGAGAAATCACAAGTAGGCAGACAGAGAGAGGAGGAAGCAGGTTCCCTGCTGAGCAGAGAACCACCCCCCCCAACTTGGGCCTCAATCTCAGGACCCTGAGACCATGACCTGAGCCAAAGGCAGAGGCTTAACCCACTGAGCCATCCAGGCGCCCTTGAGCTATTTATTTATCTTATTTGAGAGAGAGGGAAAGTAAGCATGAGTGAGGGGAGGGGCAGAAGGAGAGGAGAGAATCTCAAACAGACTGTACAGTGAGCACAGTGCCTGACACCGGGCTCGATCTTGTGACCCCGAGATCACAACCTGAGTGGAAATCAAGAGTCAGATGCTTAACTGACTGAGCCACCTGGGCGCCCCTCCTGGCTCCTTCTTGAGAAATAGATTGATAACCAGGGAGAGTACTCTCCCACTCCTGCATAGTGCTGGCTCTTCAGTACGGCAAACCAATGGGAATAAGCTACGGGAAACTCCAGTAACAATGAGGCAGAGCTTCTCCAGCTGGAGTTTGTAGAGGACTCAGAGTGCTGCCTCCTTGAGGGCTGTTGGATCCCCATCACACAGTTTGTGACATTCTTTGGAGCATCGTTGGACCGCCACAGATCAGCTCATGCAAAGCTCCTAAGAGGAAACCCAGGGAGTCCTTGGCTGAGTGCAGCCAAAGATAAGGATGTTAGGTAGCTGGTCTTGATGAGTATAGAACATGGGCTGGAAATAATTGTTGACTTACCAACTGGGTGCCCCGTGTAGGTCACCCCAACCCTGGCTGAGTGTGTCATATTTTGAGCCTCCTCAACACCAATGGTCCCTCTTGGTGTAAGTGGTCTGGATGATTCAGGTGAGTTTCTGGGGGAGGAGGTGCCATTTTGGCCAGTTCTTCTCTGGGCGAAAGCAGGGCCCATTTGTGTACTATGTTCATTGTCTTGGTGAAACCACGGAGTGTTTGTGTCATGGGCTCCTTTCATGGTCTGTGACAGGGTCAGCACCAGAGCTCAGACCTGACAGGCCATGAAAGGAGGAAGCTGAGGGAAACTGGAGGGTGTGTATGAGGAGTAGTTCAAACTCAGCATCACTGTTGCTTTTTCTCTCTTCTTTTGTATAAAAAGATCAATCTCATGTCTAATTCATTTGAAAATTCCCCACTTCTCTGTGTGTGTTTTTGGTAAAAATAGAAGTCTCTGAGGATTGCAGGCTCCTGCTGAATTTTATGAGCAACTTTCAAGGCTTGCTAACCAGGTTCCTCTAATCTTTCCTTGAGTGAATTAAGCACCAGTGGGAGGCTTGCTTTCCGGGTGACTGGTTTGAGTAAGAGTCTTCCAGGGTGGGGGGTAGAAGGCTTTTAAGGTCATTTAATCAATTTGCAGAACATGGAAAACACAAGAGAGTGGACAGGTTGACAGGAAGTTGGCCTCATCACCTCTGCTCCCATCCTGTTCCCCCTCCCCCCCCCTCCTGCCTCCGTCTCTTCTGCCTCCCTCCCTCCTCTTACCTCCCGCCTCCCATCCTTCCTCCGACTCTCTCTCCCTCCCTCTCCCCACCCTGGAACCTTCCTACCATCCTCTCTCTACCTCCCTCCCACCTTCCTCTTCCTTCCCCAGCTCCCTCCCTCCCTCCTTCCTCACTGCTCTCTTCCTAATCCCAGCCGTCACCAAGTCAGCGGCAGACTCCCAGCTCACCTCCGTGCTGGCAGCCTTGCCCTTGTCCAAGCCAGGGAGTGCTCTCCAAAGGACAAATGTGATCGGATTTCCCGCTGGCTTTAAATTTTTTTTTTTAAAGGTTTTATTTATTTATTTGACAGAGAGAGAGAGAGGCAGAGATCACAAGCAGGCAGAGAGGCAGGCAGAGGCAGAGAGAGAAGAAGGCTCCCCGCTGAGCAAGGAGCCCGATGTGGGGCTCGATCCCAGGACCCTGATCATGACCTGAGCCGAAGGCAGCGGCTTAACCCACTGAGCCACCCAGGCGCCCCCCCGCTGGCTTTAAATCTTGAGTGCTTCTCTGGTTCAAAACATTAAAAAATGTTAGAAGTCAGGATACACAGTACCTTTGAGGAGGAGAGTGGGGTGGGTGATGGAGAAGGCAGGCTTCTGGAGGGCTGGCAATGCTTGATTTCTTATACCGTATGGTAGTGACACGATAGTCACATTGTGAGAATTTATTGAGCTGTGCCATGATGATGTGTGCCCTTTTCCATACACGAGTTGTGCTACTATAAATTTTTTTAAAAATTGAATCAGTGTTTAATATCACTCTCCTGTGCTTTCCAAGGTGGGGGTGAATGACTTTAAACACTGGGGAAGGGGGCTATAGTGATTGTTGAAGGGGGTCATTGGAACTTGTGGCAGCTTTGAAGCTGGAATATCAAAATAATGAGTAATTTCAATGAGCGCTGGTGTGACAGACTTGCAGACTATCTGGGGAATCGTGCTATGGTACTACAGTGTTTTGGGATAATGATGATTCAAAGAATCTTCTAGAATCCTTTATGAAAGGTTATGGTTTGGGGCTGAGCAGGGAGAATTAATCCTGGCCCAGGTCCCACCCAAGGAAGTATTTGTTTTGGGTACGGGTTGATTAGGCACTGGCCTGGTGTAGCTCTTTGCAGGTTGCTCCGTAGGAAAGCTTTCTGATGTTTGTGATTAGGGCTGCAAGAGAATAGAAACCATAGGACCCAGGAGAGATGCTCTGAGACCTCTGAGAGGTGCTCCTCAGAGGCAGGCTGCAAAACCATCCCTGGGGAGTGACTCTAAGGGGTGGGCCCCTGAAGGGTTCCCTGGAGGAAGCCTAGAGGGGTTGAGTCCCTCCTGATGGTCCCATGGAGGAGAAGAAGGAATGAGACAACTGCAAGTTTTAGAGTAAAGAAAAAATTGGTGTGCACTGAGTGATGGGGAATAGACTGAGAGGCTCCCTTGTCTCTCAACCAAGTCACCAACTTCCTAAGTGTATGCAGTATTTGGACTTCTTGTTCACTGCATTAAAAAAAAATTAACAAACCACTCTTCATAGCCTGGGCCTATTTCCACTTAGCACTTTGCCCTTGACATTGACATTTACCTGCTCATGCTTTGGCTTTCCTGTTGGCCATGAAGGCAGCACTGGCCCTTCCTAAAGTTGTACCCATCTCCAGCACAGCATCTAACATCTTGCACATGCTCATCGAGCATCTATAGAAAAACTGAGGATGTGCAGGTCCTCAGAGGGAGAGCTTGCTTCCACTCCACAACCTCCCTGAAGAGTGGGACTTACTCTCCTGAAAAATGGAGGCTCAGAGAAATTCATGCAAAGCATATGGCTTATAAGCAGTGGAGCTGTGATTCAAACCTTGGTTTGTCTGTGTTACCAAAGCCCTTGCCCTGAATCTCTATGCAATGCTGAGCTCCATCCACTGTAGTACCCCTTCAGCCATCCTATGATTTGCTGACTTTCTATTCAGGGTAACTTAACCCTCCCATCAATGGCTCCCAAACAGCCCAAAGATCAGGTTCCCTAGCCAAACGTGTAAGTTCTCCTGAGAACTGACCCCTGCCTCCACCTCTGGTTCCATCTCGAGCCAATGGTGTCCTACACTTGATGCATTAATCAGATTGAAATGTCCATAGTTGCAGGCATCTATCATGCTTCTCCGATGGGTTTCTCTTTCTAGAATAATACTTGCCCACCTCTACGGGGTTGGATGAGTATAAATACGCAGAGATATTAAGATGCTCTTGATCCCTGGCAGCACATGACCCATCCCCGAACAGCATAAGCAACAGGATTTATGCTGTGAGATTCCATGTCACATAGTAAGGGATCCCGAGGCGGGGAGGCTGCTGGCACCATGTGTCTGGGTGCCAGCTCCTCTTCTCTGTCCTTCTGTCTGCTCTGCCCCTCTTCGCATTGGCTTCATCCTCAGGCTGGTGGCAAGATGGCTGGGGGTGGTCCCAGGTCTCACATCTAGACACATCAATGTCCTGTATGAGAGAAGATGGACACTTTCTCCCTACGTCCACCTTCCCAAACTGTGGGCACATCCCCTGTGGGGCTGGCTGCCCTGGCCTGATCACAGACTTACCCTGAGTCAAGGGGAGCAGCGTTACTGAGATTAACTAAAACACAGCAGGATACTCCCGGGAGCTGGGGATTGATTGGATTATGCTGGGGCGAGGTGGGCACCCAAAAGAGTGGACTACTGCAAGGAAGGTCTTGGGATTGATGCGGTAAAAAGGTAAGAAAAAGGTGTCTAGCCTAACTTTTCTAAGGAAGGCACCTCCAGCTAGCATTTTAGCTTCCTCACAGACAATTGCCTCTTTACCAGCCCTTTCCGCACTGCCAGTGTCCTCTGCCCGGTCCCTTGCCTTTTGGCACAGTGACCCTTCCTGTTGGCCTGGTCTTCTGGACCAACCTGGCCACTTTTACCTGCTGTGTTTGCCCCACATCTTGCTGGCTCACTGGCCTGAGCGCACCGCGGACCCACAACCCTGTGCCTTCTTCTTGGCCAGAGCATGCGTCTCTTCCAGGAAGCCTACCTGGATTCACCCCACCCACCCATGTCACTCCCCTCCTATCACCCGCTAGCCTTGGGGATTCTCTCCATGGATTTATCTGCTGATGCTTTGCTTGAAAACCTTCCAAGTTCCAAAGCCACTTCTCATGCATTTCACGGGCATGTTTTTCTCCCGAACAAGAGTGTTTTGTTCCTTGATGAGAATAATGTCTTCTAATTCTTTGGCAGCTCCATGAATAATGAGCCTCACTCATATCTCACACACACACAGACACACACACACACACACACACAGACACACACATACATGCACATCTCTTCTGACTTCCACAGCCACACTGGGAAGCAAGGCAGCTAATCAACGCTGCTAATTAACTAGCCAGGGTGTCCCCAGCCTAGTCTCCTGCCCTCGCCTCTCTGTTGGCAGAGATGGCAGCTGCCTCTGTATGTAAGGAAGGTTGTAGAAAGGCACGGCTCCAGCAGCTGGGGTCAGGAAATCCGAGGAACAATTGCTCCTTTAGGCTAGAGTGTTATGTTTCTGGGGGTCATTTCAGCTCTACGGTGAGCACAGAGCCCGTGACACTCTAGGGTATAATTGTGGAAACCCAGAACCCGGGGAGTACCTACTATGTGCCTCGTGCCTGCTCCCCCACCTCAGATGCTTGCCCCATTCATCATTTTGCCAGTGTGGCTTCCTCTGCCAGCTTTTCTCTAGCTCTGTCTGGAAGGTTCCACCTACCCCGTCAAGGCTCAAATAGTACGCTGTGGTGACATCCCTAGAAAGTTTCTTCTCTTTTCTTCTGTTGTCCTTATGCTTTGTTGGCGCAGCTCAGCGTGAGAGAGTGCGTTGCTCACCTGTCTACTTCTGCGGTGTGAGGTGAGCTCCTCAAGGCCAGGAAGCAGTTTTCTTTTTCTGGATCTTTGGGTCCTCTGAGGACAGATCCATGCCTATCAGGTAATAATAAATACATGGCTGTGGAATTAAATTAAATTAAGTGTTGCTGAGGACAGCAGAAGGCAAGATTCAGAAAGAGCGAACACAGGACTTAAATATAGTGACTTTTCAATAAATACGCATTTTTCTCCTTTATTATGGCTCATGGACAGAGGAAGAAGGAGACAAGGGGAAGGAAATAGGGGAAAGGAGGATGATAAGGCCTCTCCCTCTCTAGCTGAGCTTCTAAAGAGCAAGAACGATTTTATATCCCATGGTCCAGCCCAGGGGCTAAATATGGGAAACGATCCACAAACACTTGTTGAGTGAAAATATGGAATGTAGGTCAGGTTGTGCTTTGGGGTTGGATTCTGAGCACTGGCTAGGGCAGGGCATGAGGACCCTGGAATCTTAGGTGGGATAAGGAGCCCCTCATGAGGGAATAATGGACTTGGCCTAGGTTGCCAAGGGCCTAACCGTGCCACCGACCTGGAGCTGATCAGCTGGCCTCTCTCTCTCCAACCTCGTCCATCCCCTACTCTCTACTCTCAGCTCCAGAACCCGCAGGGTCACATTTAAGACCCTGAACTGAGGCCTCAGCTCAAGGGACTGAGACCAAACCTGTCCCTCATATGTGCTAGAACCTCCTGCAGAAGAATGAGTGGAGGTACAGGGGCCTTATGTCTAAATATTTAAAAATTATAAACCGAGTGAATAAACTGTTCAATAAAAATATATTCTAGCCTCCTGTGTTGACAGATGTAACTTCAGAACAACAAAAAAGAAAGTGTATAAAGCTACAGTTTTTATAAGGTTGAAATTTAGCCAAATATCAAAAATGACTGACTTAAATTATTATTATTAAAATGTAGGCACTCTGCTGAACAGCCAGTGATATTGGGGCGAATAATAAAAGCACCCATAATTCATAAATGACTACATATTTATTCCATAATTTTAGTTTTCGTGTTTTTGTTTTAGCAAGATCACTCATTATGTTTTTATGCAATCAAGATATTCACATCATGTGTTCTATAGACAGTAATGATCTGAATTAAAAAAAAAAAAAAACGTGACCATACTCAAAGTGTTCAAAGTCTCAGGATATTTTATCCTAAACGGTAGATCAAGCTCAATGTGAACTACTTGAACATAAAACTTGCGTGCATATTTCAGAAAATTAACATTTCTTTTACTCTATTAAAATGAAGGGTAAAATACAAATTTAATGATCCACAGGAGATGTGGGGAAATGCTGTCCTGGGGCTTGAATGGTGTCGTTCCAAGAACAGGTGTTTAAGGTTATGGGTCATACTGTATCAGAGTCAGGCAACAGATCCCTAGTGACAGAAGTGCCCATGTTTTCCTTCAAAAATTCAGTTTCTGTGTGTTCGTGACTTGGCGGGCGGGACCTCCAAAGCCTGAGGCGCAGGTCCATGCCGTGTCCCATTGTCAACCGGCTTCCGAGTGGGAACACTGAGGAGTTGAGAAGCTGCTGATACCAGACCATCAGCGGTTTCCCAACCCTTTTGCAGAACAGCATGCTGTTTAGCTGCCAAAATATTAGGACTGGAAGTAGCTGGCAAAAACGTTCAGTGAGGCAGTGAACCTGCTTCAAGAAGCCAAAGGAAAATTCTCTTAGACTGTGACCCGAGAAGGAACCCGGCCCTCAGGACCTCTTTTGGAAGCCTGCACTCAGTCAGCGTGGGGTTCTCTCCAAACCCCCCAGGGGCTCCTCTGAAGACTGTGTCTGTGTCTGGGACTGGTGCTTATTGCCAGTCCTTTCTCGGGCAATGGGACTGAGGAGACTCTGCCACCACTCAGAGAAGTTCACAGCCTGATAGTGAATGTATTCTCAGCTTATGTTTAGTGAAATTGGAAAACAAAAAGGAGAGAGAACAAGCCACCTCCACATAACTCAGCTACTATTTCCAAAGAGACGGGTCCAAGGGGAAAGAGATGACAGCTTCCCATGCAGGGGAGCGTAGAGAAGAGACAGGGGACATGTGGTGTTACTAAGACTCTGCATGCATTCCCAAGTCCCTTCCCAAACACCGGTCACTTGGTCCTCACTGCAACCTCAGTACAGACAGCCAGGCAGGTTTGTTTTCCTCTTACAGGATATTGACCTTGAATATTGACCTTGAAGGATAGAGTAACTCACTCTTTTAGGAAGGCACAGCTGGAAGGTGGCAGAGTCAAGAATGAGAGTTGGTCTTTTGGCTCTAAAAGCAATGCTCATTCCAGTGATATCAGTGTTTCAGTCTGTGGACCCTGGAAGATTCCATTGTTAGAAGGGGTTTGTGAACCCAAATGTACAGGGGGCGCCCCCCTGTAGCCTCAGGTGATAGAAATATAACTAGTGTTATGTGAAGAGGGCCTAGAATCTATTGACCCTGAGGCAGAGCTCTGCAGACGAGTGTCGCAACCAGCACATCACCCCCCTGCTGTATCAAAGGCCTCCTGGCAGAGATGGGGTGTTCTTTAGCACTGGTGATTCGTGGCACAAAAATTCCTACGGGTGCACAGAGGCACAGGTCTTTGGTTCATGTTGTGCGGTGTGCAATACACTCGTACCTCAGATGAAGAACTCTACACATAGCGCATGGGAGGTGCTCAAAAATGGTATAAACTGACCTTCTATTCAGGGTAACTTAACCCTCCATCAATGGCCAAAGATGGCCCAAACAGCCAAAGATGCCCAAACAGCCCAAAGATCAGGTTCTCATCTGAACTGGAGAAGTTCTGAAATGGAAGCTGAACTGGAGAAGAGGAGAAGTCGGATGCCAAAGGGAGAAGCAGCCTCCTGTTGGCGATAAAGCGGGGGGATGAGCAGAGAATCCCCTCACCCACGAGGGACAAGGAATGGAAACCAACAACAAAAGCACTTAGCACATTATTAAACACTGGAAAGCTGTTGCTTTTGGAATAATAACGCAACTGTGCGGTCTCATTAGAGGTTCTAATGGGAACAGAAAAGAAATACTCTGGACCATTTTCCTTTCTGCTCCTGTAATTAGTAGTGAATTTTGAAAGGACTGAGTAGGGTGTTAAGTCCTTTTCAATCACTACGAGTGATTATTCATTCATTCATTCATTCATTCATTCATAGCAAATGTTCACTGAGCGCCCATTATATGCTAGGCACTGAACCGGTGTTGGGGTTATAACAGTAAATAAAACAGACAAAAGACTCTGCCCTCATGGAGCTCACACTCTAGACAACAAAGAAATGAGAAGGTAAACTACATGGTCTATCAGGTGATGAGACGCTCTCCAGAGATGGTGGCAGGCAGAGGGACGTGGGGGAAATTGGTAACTTTAAATGGGATGATGAGGGAAAGCCTCATTGAGAAAGCGATGTTTGAGCAAAAGCCCGAGGATATGCGGGAGCAAATCAAGCAGATATACAAGGGAGGAACATGCCTGTTTTTTTTCAGGAGCAACCAGGAAACCATTGCAGAGATACAAAGTGAGAGAAACGAGACAAAGCTGGAGTCCTGGTTACACAGGACCGTACAGGCTACCAAAGGGTCTGGAGCTCTTACCCTGAGTAACGTGGAGAAGGTGATATGATCTGGCCTGCATTTTATTTAGCAGGTTGCCCTGGCTACTGTGTTGGGAATAAAAGTAGCAAGGCTGGGATTAAGGAGACCAATTAGAAGGTTCTGGAAAAAAATCCAGGAGACCTGATCAAGGTGGTAGCAGTGGAGGTGGTGAAAAGTGATTGGATTCTGGATGTTTTATGAAGGTGGAAAAGGCAAGATTCACTAACAGATTAGATGCAGAGCTGGTGGGAAGGATATGCTGGGTGATGCTGAGGCTTTGAACCTGAACAATGGTAAGAATACAGTTGCCATTAACTGACATGAGGAAGGCACTGGAGGGAGCACAGGTTTGGAGAAGGAACTCAGAAGTTTGGTTTTGGTTGTGTTAAGTCTGATATGATTTTCTTCTCCAAATTTATATATGAAAGGACAGGTTCATATTTGAAATAAGAATTTGGAAGCCATAGCACAAAGATGGTACTGAGAACTTATATAGAGAGAGTATTTAGAGAGGGAAAAAAGGTCAGAGATCTGAAGCCTGGAGAACTGAGCAGGATGTCATCAACAAAAGCTTGGGAATGGGTGGCCAGTGAAGTAGGAGGAAACCAGGAGAGTGTCGACCACTGGGAGTCGAGTGAAGAAACTGTTTCAGTTAGCACCTGATGTCCCCCCTGCATCAAAGGCTGTGAGAGATTGAGCAAGACGAGTGCTGAGACTTACCCATTAAATTTAGTAACATAGAAGTCAATGGTGAGTTTGACAACAACAGTTTCAGCAGGAAGTGGGATAGGTCAAAGGACAGCTTAACTATTGAGGGTTAAGAGAAAACAGAAGGAAATGTAACCAGTGAATATAGACAACTCTTTTGAAGAGTTGGATGCAAAACGGGATGCGGGAAGGAGACCCTGTAGCTGGAGGGGTCTGTCAGTCAAGAAAGGTTTCTTTTCATTGGTTTTTAATTTTTTAATGGGAATGTTAGAGCATGTTTATATGCTGATAGGATGATCCAACACGAGGGAAAATTGATCATGCGAGGCAGACGGGAAAAAATGCTGGGGCAAAGTCCTTGAGCAGGGCAAAGAGACCCGCGTCAGAGCGCATGCGTGGAGGCTGACCTTCAGTGCACAGGTGAGTCCTCTGGAACGGGAGGAGGAACGGAGGGCTCAGACGTAGCTAGGAGGGGAGGTGGTGGGGGGAGGCGTGGACTGGTCTTCTTACTGCTTCAGTTCTTTCAGTGAAATCAGGAGCAAGGTCATGGGCTGAAGGGGAAGGGAGGGGAGTGGTGCTGGAGGAATTTGAAGAGACATCCCTCCCAAGTCTGTCGTGGGGATTACCTGAAAGGACATAGCGCAGCTCCTGGCCCATAGGAGAGGCTTATGAATGAAAAGGAATTCCTCTACTGTCTTTGTGATTGTTGTTCAGAGCAATTTTCTTTTGAGTATTATGTATATGGTTTTTATAATTACAGTAATATTTCACGTTTGATATAGAAAATTATGGAAAAGGCAGAAAAGTATAAAGAAAAAAAATCACTATAATCGTTCCCCAAAGAAAACAGCTATTACCAGTTAGATGTGTATCCTTAACCCCCCCACCTTTTTTTAGGTTTTATTTATTTATTTGACAGAGACAAAGCAAGAGAGGGAACACAAAAAGGGGGAGTGGGAGAGGGGGAAGCAGGCTTCCCACTGAGCAGAGAGCCCGAAGAGGGGCTCAATCCTAGGACCCTGGGATCATGACCTGTGTCAAAGGCAGAAGCTTAACAACTGAGCCACCCAGGAGCCTCTCCTTACACTTTTTTCTATGAATATACAATATATATATATATATTCTGCTTTGTACGTAGCTGTTTTTCACTTCACATTTGTATTTCACTGTTTTCTCATGTCATTTGGTAGTGTCCAAAAATATGATTTTTAAATCCATGCCTTCCATGAATGACTACGAACATTCCATCATGGGGCTGTCCTACCATTTATCTTGAAATTTCCCCATTTTGGATATTGAAGGAGGAATGCCAATTTTTCATGTTTGTAGCTACGTCTGTCATGGACATCCTTGCAGAGAAATATTTATGCTCTGATGAGTTCTTTAGAGTAAACTCTTAGAAATGGAATTATTAGGTCAGAAGGTAGGAACATTTTAGACTCTTGATATATATTGCCAAAGGGCCTTCCAGAAAGGTTATGCTAATTAACATTTCTTCTAGGGGTATAGGAGAATGCCCTGACATGATCATTTTTAAAACCTTTGCAGGTCAGTATTGATTTATTGTTTTAATCTGTCCTTCCTTGATGACTTGTGAAGTCCAATTTCTTTTCATATATTTACTTCGCTTGCATTTCTCTGGAATGGCTCTGTACAGGGGAGTGTGGCTTGAGGAAAAGCCTCACAGTGGAAATACTTTAGAAGCTGCTGAGAGGTGTCTGGGTCAGTCCCTTTCCACGATGCTTCCCTGGATGGGGACCCTGAGCTCCAGGAAGCTAGTGTGCAGCGGTGACACAGCCCTCCAGCTAACATTCCTCTGTCCCCGTTTGGGAAGGCTCCTCCAACCCGTTCCTGCCCCTAGAGGGCATCTCCATAACAGAGAGACTCCAGCAGCGCCTGCAGGAATCATCTCAAGTCTTAGGAGAATCAAAGTCCTTTTTAATATTCCACAAAGAGAGAATTGCTTCCATGACCTGGCAAACAGGAGCCATCCCAGGAGTGAAGATCCTTCTACAGAGGGCAGGGAGCACTTGTTTCATTTCCCTCTTGGTGCAAAGCCCGAGACTCGACTTGTTCTGAAATTCAGTATTCCTTCTCACCCAGTAGAAGGAAACTGGAACCACGTTGTTAGGGCAGGATTTTAAAAAGATCTTCTCCCGAAAATATCTTTAACAGTCATTTTATTTGGTGGAGACCCAGCTTGTCCTTTTCACCACGAGCATCAGGGACCCTCCCAACATAAGCTTTAGCCAAAAAGGAAGTTATTTTTGCAATTTCTTGGGAAGAGAAAAACTCCTTTTCCAAACAGTTTGTTTTGTTAGTGACAGCTTCAAACTCAATCTCTCACACATGCACACGTACACATGCACACATACACACACACATACACACACATCCCCGTGTACACACACACATGCACACAAATAGATACCGCCATTGCTGCTGTCCCCCCACACTCACACCACATCCCGTGCCCTGCTCCAGCCTACATGTGGGCACACATACCCTACACTCACACTTGACCTACACAACACACGAGACACCCTAGCACACATTGCACAGCACATGAACACACCCACACCACCATAACTACCACCCCATCTGCAGCCCTCCAACACATACACACACACACACACACACACACACACACACACACACACACACACATCCCTTCTCCCTCCCAGCCCCTCCCATCTTAGTTCCCTGCCCTTGAGCTTCTAAAAACATACCTGGTTCTGGGATTTTCACGAGGATGAAGGGGGGGTGTGCCGCCCCGCCCACACTGCCTGTCACTAGGCATTGAAGGCACCCCAGGCATCTTGCCACCTGCCTGTGAGGACCGGGGCGTGGGAGAGGACCACAAGATGCCCAAGCCAGGGCTCTGGGCTGGATCCAAGGATTACTTAGAAATTAGTGAGTCGTCTGTGAGGCAGTAGCTTTAGCCCAAGGCAAACCGTGGACTGAGACTTCCCTGCTTGCTCATTAAGATGGCTCATGGAACTTGAAATCTGGACTAAATCAAGTCTAGGGCAGATGGTCAAGCCAAGACAAAAGAACCTTGAAGCATCTACCCTTCTAATTTCCTTCACATTCCTTATTTAAAGAGAAAGGTTTTTTTTGTTTGTTTGGTTTTTTGAACAAAATCTCAGTGGTCTGAAGGAACTACAACCATATAGCTCTTGTAATTAGAGAAAAACTAATCAACTTTGATGATCAGCTTTGCGGATTATCTGTGATAAAACTTTCATGCCACAGCAGTTCCTCATTCCTACCCCTCCTTCAGTCATTCCTTCTTCCACTCAGAGCCTTCCCAGAGGCCAAGGGCCTTTTTTTTTTTTAAGATTTTATTTTTATTTGAGAGAGAGAGTGAGAGAGAGCATGAGAGGCGAGAAGGTCAGAGGGAGAAGCAGACTCCCCATGGAGCTGGGAGTCTGATGCAGGACTCATTGCCTGGACTCTGGGATCATGACCCTTTTTTAAATACCTGCTGTGGAAAAACATCATTCAGAAGCAAATCTGCTATCAGCTAGTCCTGTTAGGTGGTCCAGAGCCAAATTTAGATAACTTCTTGCATATCCCCATGCTACCACTGTCCTTTCCATCAGTGTGGGTGATTGAACTAGATGATGACACTAGAGGTGTCAAGGCTGATTCATGCTAAGGAACTTAGCACATTTCCCAAATGACAGGAGAGGTGGGAGATCATAAAGGTTGAGCGACTGGGTTCAAGTACAAGATCTGAATCCAAACTGCTCTGAGCCTAGACCCTGAGCCTCAGGTCTCTCATGAATCCTGAGTCTCACAGATCACGGCAGGATTTACTTGATCGGGTGGGTGGAAAGGATTGAATGAGGTGTTGCCCAGGG
The DNA here is from genome assembly GCF_009829155.1 of Mustela erminea. Taxonomy (NCBI): domain Eukaryota; kingdom Metazoa; phylum Chordata; class Mammalia; order Carnivora; family Mustelidae; genus Mustela; species Mustela erminea. The sequence goes on from NC_045623.1 coordinate 12,006,712, forward strand.
CCTGGAACATAGCCTGGTACAGTCATTTCCCCGGTTGTTGTTACGAATGTGTTCTGGGTTTTTGCAGCCAAAATATCAAATAAGTGGACACATTGTAATAGAGTTTTACTTGCCCTGACAATACCCTGCAACGCGGAACAAGGAAAGGAGATTTTGGCTACACATTTTCCAAAAGATGAGCTGTCATTTCTTAGATGTACTGAGAGCCCAGAGGGATGTAGCAGTGTTTTCCCCTACCTGTTCCCAGCATCGGTGGCATGGGGTCACCGTATGAGTGGCCAGCTTGTCATCGTGTCACTGCCCTTCCAATAGCTCCCCTGATGAGACCCTCTTTCAGCTGTTGGCCCATTTGGAAAGAGGACTCCCTTCTCCTTTCTACAAAACTGGCAAGTCATTATTAGAGCAATAATACCTGTTATTACCAGTCAATCTCTCTTTTGATACTAAATTGTTATTAGGCACTTGGCTAAAAAGGTCTGTGCTCTTGTAATTTACCAAGTCCAGATCAAGCTGAACAATAAACCTCCAAGTAATAACAATGACATCTTGCATTTCCATGGTGAGTTTATTTTTCAAGTGCATAGTATGTCGGCAGGTTGCTCTCTGACCTCCCTTGGCCAAAAAATCCTGGTGTTGTGCCTTTTATTCTGTCCAGAACCCTTAAGTTTTCGGGTCACACGTCCCTTTGGAAATGCAATGCATTTTCAGGCTCTGGTGATAGTTGCATGGCTGGGTGGGGCAGGGTGGGGGTGGGGGAGCCAGAGTTGGTGGGAGGGGTTGTTTTTCTGCGAACATGTGCCCCTGACCTCAAAGAGGCAGCATCTTTATTATGGCCTTTTATTATTTACAAAGCACTGCAGGTGTACACAGCATTTTATGAGACACAAAGACAAGGTCCTGCCCTTTGCACTGAGAGGTTTTATCCAGCATTTCATCTGTCTGCGCTGAGCTGTGGGAATGCAAGGCAAGCAGGGCTGAAGAGCTGAGAGCAGTGTCTGGGGTGTCAGGGCGGAAGGAAGGATTTCTGATGAGGAATTTTAAACGAGGGAAAGTCAGGTGTATGAGTCTGACGGGTCACTCCAGGGTTCAGAAGAGGTTTGGCGAGGTCCAGTGTTCCAACCTCGGGAGGAGAAATTCTGTTCGTGTGCCTTGGAACAGCTGCAGGAGGAATGATCGAAAGACTAAGAAGAGACCAATGCCCTGTTGGGCCCAACAGCCTCTTATCCCAACCTGTACCTCCCCCCATCCCCCGACTTTCCTGAAAGTTATCTTGTTACCTTCTGTTTTGGGGAGCGATCATGGCAGGGAGGAGGGTTAGTCGGCCTTTGAAAAATGTATTGTTTTTAATGCACTATGTAGCTTTAAGCAGACTCACTTTCTTTCTCAAGAAGGGTAGAGTTCTGGGTATCAGGACCCCTACTCTCCAGCCATCTGTCAATTACTCTTCTGTCTGCTTCTGTCTGTCAGGCTGGCCCTAATAGCCTCTCCCAGTTTCTGTGGGTTACCATCACCTGCCTGTGTCATCCTTCTGTCCACCTAGCAGACCCTCTAGTGGGAAGAGATGAACAAGACTCCGTTCCTACATGCCCCCGCCCCCCCCCCAAAGAAACCATAGACTGTCAGGCACGAGACATGAAAAAACAGCAAGGTTGGGACCACAGCTGCCTCTCCTCCGGGAGCAGACAGAGGATTTGACAACTCGGAACAGAGATTCCTTCTAGGCTTCCTGTCACTCATTTGGAGATGTCCCTGGGCTCCTACCCTCTGAAACAAGGGCTCAATTCCCAAGAAGGTGAAGAAATACAGGCTTGCCCTGGGCTCGGGACAAACTGATCACGTCCTTGGCATGGAATTCTTCCTGCTCAGAGCTCAGGGCTTAGTCTAATACCAGGCGAGTTTTGCAGCCAGAAACAGATATAAATTTGGCTGAGGAGCACTAGCGAAAGCAAAATAGATTCTGTAATGTACCGAATATGCACCAGATGGCTCTGCTTCCTACCAGCCCTGGAAGGCTGGTTAACAAAGCCCTCCATCATCGCCATCATTGCCAGCATCAGCATCAGCATCATCATCATCATCACCATCATCATCATCATCAAACCATATTTAAAAGCTCTGTGGTACATGGCACTCTACAGCGTCCTCTGAGTCTGGATGTTGAGTTGAGACTATTTCCCACCTCCTTCCCCAGCCCCTCCCTCCACCTCCACCTCCCAGTGTGTCTGTAGTCTGGGTTATCATTTCCTCCTCAATCCTCCCTCCCCATTTCCCATCCCTCAACCTGTTCCTCCTTCATATTCCCTTCCACTTTCCAAGCCGATGTCTGAGTGTGGACTTCACGCCTCCTGCGTAAGAATCATCCGGGGAGTGTGTTCACAGTACAGATTTCTGGGAGCCCCTCTACCCAACCCCCATGTTAATTCAGAGTGTCTGATGGTGGCCCATGGGTCTTTGCATGTTAACAAGCTTTGTACATGATTCTCCTGTGCCACAGAATTTGACAATGCTTGCCCTACACTCTCTCCTTTCAATGGGAGCCAAATACTTAGTGTATCAGTTTCCCAACTTAGAGGGGCACAGACTGGAAGCTAGCTCAGGAAGGGACACCCACAGTTGCGTGCCAGAGCTGACCCGTACCTGATGGCAAAGATATTTTTCACAAATTTGCAAGCTGGCTGTTAAACCATAGGTAGTTTGAAATCGACCATGGGATGAGTATTTATATCACAGAAATCATCAAACACTACATATCAAGACCTTGTTTATTTGTTTGTTTGGAGAATTTGTTCACCAGCACACTACTGGAATCTGGGATCAAGCCAGCATTGTGATTTGCACAGAAGAGCACTAACGACCAGAGAGGTGAAAGGATCGATCCAAGGCCTTTGCAAGGAATGAGGAAGAATCATAGCTAGAATTTAAGCCTCCTGGACCCTGTTCGGATGTGTATGAGAGCCTTTTTTTGTAATTACTTTGCCTCTGTTGGGAGGATGGTTTGTAAGGATTCCTACACAGAGTTCCCGTGAGTGTTTGCAACTCTGGGAGTTGGTTGGGTTCTTCGATGGCAAGCCACAGATTCTAGCTACCCTAAGCAGAAGAGAAATTCAGTTGCAGAGTCTCACTGAGTTCACAGAAGTGGAAAGGAGGCTTGCAGAAGGGGTGAGCAAGGGCTGAGGACTGCAGGAAGCAAGGACTATTGGACCATCTCCTGAGGGAGATGCTGATGGGTTGAACCAACTCCAAACTCTTCTTTCCAGCCTTGCTTTACTTTGTTCAAGATACAAACTCCTTGAAGTGAGTGAGGTTGCCCTTGGGCCCCATGCCCACCTCTTAGTTTGGGCTGGACAGGGCACTGTGATTGACACACCGATGCCTGCATACAATGGGTAAGAGATAATTCCCCCAAAGAACCAGGCACTATGGGACGCCTGGGTAGCTCAGTTGGTTAAGTGTCTGCCTTCGCTCAGGTCATGATCCCAGCATCCTGGGATTAAGTCCCTAATCAGGCTCCTTGCTCAACAGGGAGCCTGCTTCTCACTTTGCCTACTATTGCCTCTGCTTGTACTCTCTCTCTCTCTCACAAATTAATAAATAAAATCTTAAAAAAAAAAAAGAAAAAAATCAGGTGCCTTTACATGTGAAGAGAAAACTGATGCCCAGTAGCCAAAAAATCACACGGCTTCTATGTACTTCAACCAGACAATGAGCTCTAGGAAGCTTAGATCAATATAGTTTTTAATTAAATTTTTTAATTTTTTAATAAACATAAAATGTATTTTTATCCCCAGGGGTACACATCTGTGAATCGCCAGGTTTATACACTTCACAGCACTCACCATAGCACATACCCTCCCCAATGTCCATAACCCCACCCCTCTCTCCCGACCCCTCCCCCCAGCAACCCTCTGTTTTGTGAGATTAAGAGTCACTTATGGTTTGTCTACCTCCCAATCCCATCTTGTTTCATTCATTCTTTTCCTACCCCCCCAAACCCCCACATTGCATCTACACTTCCTCATATCAGGGAGATCATATGATAGTTGTCTTTCTCCAATTGACTTGTTTTGCTGAGCATAATACCCTCTAGTTCCATCCACGTTGTTGCAAATGGCAAGATTTCATTTCTTTTGATGGCTGCATAGTATTCCGTTGTGTATATATACCACATCTTCTTTATCCATTCATCTGTTGATGGACATCTAGGTTCTTTCCATAGTTTGACTATTGTGGACATTGCTGCTATAAATATTCAGGTGCACATGCCCCTTCGAATCACTACGTTTGTATCTTTAGCGTAAATACCCAGTAGTGCAATTGCTGGGTCATAGGGTAGCTCTATTTTCAACTTTTTGAGGAACCACCATGCTGTTTTCCAGAGTGGTTGCACCAGCTTGCATTCCCACCAACAGTGTAGGAGGGTTCCCCTTTCTCCGCATCCTCGCCAGCAGCTTGGATCAACATTTTGCTTTTTCCATGCACCATGGATATGGTGCTTGGCATTTTAAGTCCTGGGCACATTCTACCTTAGACTTGGTGCTAGGATTGGGAACTAGACTTGGACATTAATGCTTAAATGTGTGAATTCCCAGTCATTCTCTGCCTATCCCCTATGCCCTCTCTTATTGTACTGACTACCATTTAAATGCTAATGATTCTCCACTCTGGACCCATCGTTTGGGTTTCCCATTGGACGTATTCACTATAGATGCATTTTCCAGCTCCAGCTTTCCCTTCATTCCTGCTGTCACTGCCCGGATTCAGGTTGGCATCATGCTCATGTACCATTTGCAACACTTCCGGTCTCTTTCTCTATTCTATTCTTTCCTATCCAATCTACCCTGCACATTGCACCAATTTACTTATCAAAAACAAGCAGATCTTATCACCCCCATCCTTACATGGCACACAAATGACTCCTTTTTCTTCGAAGTAAACTCTCCACTTCCTACCTTCCATACAAGGCTTTTGGTGATCTGCTTTCAACCTGTCCCTCTCAGCCCCTCTGCTCCTCACTGCTGACACACAACCTTCACCTCCACCATGTGGAACCTCCCAGCAGACATGCCAGACCTTTCCACTCCCAGGACTTTTCACATGCTTTCCTCTCTGAGCAGTGCCCCTTCTCAGAATCTTTCCCGAGAAAGTTCTTTTTCATCCTTTATGACTCAGAGGACAAGATAGAAAATGTGGGCAGAATGATGGTGTTAGATGGTTGGGACAGGTGGGGGTTGTCTTGGTGAATCTTGGAGAATCTTAGTGAAGATTGGCCTTTGCTGACCTGCCCCATTAGCTTTCATTTCTCTGCCCACTCTATTTCCACAAGTCTTTGTTCATGTTGTTCATAAAACACTCCATTTTAATGGATGAGTTCACATGCATTTTTTTTTCACCTCTTCATGAATACTCGTGAATTTCTTTGGCCACCCAGGACCTTTCACATCCTTCCTATGTTTGGAAAATTCTGTTTTATGAACCCCTACATCCTACCGTGGAAGGCATATACTCTGCCCTAGCCTCCCTTGCAGCTAGAGCCCCATATGACCACACATGTGCATTCAGAAGCTAGTACTGCAAAGCAGTGAGAACCAGGGGAATGCATTCTGGCAAAGTTGGCTTGAATCTACCGCAGTCTCAGAGGTAGTGGTGGCAAAAGACCTTGATGAGAGCCTCTGAGGTCATCAGTTCAAGCTGCATGTCTGTGCAGATAGGGGAGCCAGTTCTGTGAAGTGTTTTGGGGTGTGATTCCTAGCTGTGTGTTTTCCCAGAAATACTGTGATATAACTAATATTCTTCAATAAATCTATTTGCCGATTAAAGGAGCTGTAGTTAGCTTCTGATTTTTACAACTAGGAATTTTGACCTTTTCATCTGCAAAACCTTTAAGGGAAGGGGCCGCTGCTTATTTATTTCATCATTCCCTCCACAGCATCCAGCACCAAGTAGCTTCTGTGTACAGGTTTGTTGAGTGAACACCTGAGTTCTCTGGGAGGAGCTTGCTTATCCCCAGTGCACGAATTTAATAGCTACAGGCTGAACTCAGAGCTGAGTGTAATGCTTATGTTACTTGCCTCTGATACCTGGGTCCTGCAACCTATTTCAAGGAACTCAGAACTTCTCAAAGACGAATGTTGAACAATCCACAAGATTACTTCGGTTTTCTTATAGAATTTCCCTTGTATTTGACTCTCCCATAAGGCTCCTAGTCTTGGGCGTTAATTTGATTTCATTCTTTCAACTCCATCGTGTTCTTGCATTCTCCTTATTTCTTCCCCACACGGATTAACTAAAGAATTGAATGAATTGGGGGGCGCCTGGGGGGATCAGTGGGTTAAGCCTCTGCCTTCGGCTCAGGTCATGATCCCAGGGTCCTGGGATCAAGCCCCGCAAAGGGCTCTCTGCTCAGCAGGGAGCCTGCTTCCCTTCCTCTCTCTCTGCCTGCCTCTCTGCCTACTTGTGGTCTCTGTCTGTCAAATAAATAAATAAATAAATAAATAAATAAATAAGGAATTGAATGAATTTCCCTGCCCCAAACTTGGAACCATTTTTCAGAAAAAATGTGAACTGCCTGTGTGTCATCTTAAAAGACTCTGGAAATAATTTTTTGTGTGTGATAGGGTTCCTAGGCCAGTACAGGGACAGAAGGGTCGAGGTCTTCAATTTCATAAGGCATTTGGTAGAGTCTCATTTTTCCTTGAGGCCAAGATAGGAAATGTGACCTGAATGACAATGCATTAGGAGCATGGTTGAGGGGGAGACCACTAGCTGTCCACCAAATTCCCATCTTCTTCATAGGAACAAGAGTAGAGCTGGCCCTGACTGCCCAGGTGGACTGCATTTCCCACCTTCCATGCAATATGGTGCACCAGGTGTCTAAATTTTCTCCACTGGCCTCTGAGCAGAAGTGGTGCCTGCCACTTCCAGGCCCGGCCCAACTTCCTGCTGGGTTGAATGGGGACCAGCCCAGCAACGGAAGTCACATGCTGAAGACAGAAGAGCTTCCCTCAGGCTGGGACCCTGATTAATGGTGGGAGGATGGTCTCCTGCCAGACTGGAGCCTCTCCATGCTGTTACGTGAGAAAAGAAGAAATTACCTGCTAAGCCTCTGAGGTGTTGTGCGGTCTCTTAATCCTGATTTCACTTTCCTCTGGATAGCTGGTTTAACAGCCATATCCAAAGAATCGTGACCAATGCATCAACATCAGCCCTGAAGGAGAACACCAGTGACGTGCCACAGGGCTCAGTCCTAGATGCTGACACAGGTTATTTTAAGCAATAATTCAGACAAAGCTGTGGAAACCATACTTACTAGATTAAAAGAAGACACAATAGCTGGTCAAATTAAAAAAGATCTCAAGAAGCTAAAAATAACAGGTGATATTTTCTAAGCACTTAATGTAAGCCAAACTCTGGGTTTAATGCTCTCCACACATGATCTTATTTAATGCCCATGATAATCCTACAATGTAGGAACATTATCTCTCTTTCCAAGCTGGAGAAACAAACTTTGAGAGATTAAGTACAGAGCCGGTAAATGATACCACTGGGATTTGAACCTGGGCTCTGGGGTCCTGAGCGCTATGCGGAGGTGGCCTTGCGTCCAGGTTTGTCTGCGACAGTCCTGGTTGTGTCTGTTGTCTCAAAGGGATTATTAATAACAACGGTAACACTCTTTTCATTTTCAAAAGTGTCCTGATTTGGATGCTAAATTATATGGTCACCTTAGTGATCCTGCCCAGTCTAAAACCGACAAGGTAGGGTTTAGAGGAAATCAGTGTACAGCTCCATACACCAGAAGTTCAAATACAGAAAATTCAATGGATTTTTAAAATTATGTTACATTGAGACAGTAGTATGATGAAGCTGTAAAAATGGCATTGGAAGCTTACATGTCATCATTAGTAGGTGTGGTGAGTCTAGAACAAGGTAAGGATGGTTCTGTGGTACTTGGTGCCGGAGAGGCCATACTTAGACTGTTGAGACGTCTTCAAGGAAACATTTTGACGGAAGGACGACCACAAACTGAAGCACATGCAGAGGAAGGTGTGCTAGAGCAGTGTCAGGAGACTAAATTACATGAGGACTGCGTGAGGACCATCCAAAGGGATACTTCGCCTGGAGTCAAGCAGATTTTAGGGACATGGTTGTTGTCCTCATATGTCCCAGTGGCTGCCATGTGGGGGAGGGATCAGGCTGATGCCAGGGACTCCAGATGGCAGATCCAGGACTAGGTGGAATGACAAGGAAACAGATTCCAGCTTAATTTCAGGAAGAACTTTCTAACAATCTGAGCTGTCTGACAATATGCCTGCTTCGCAGAGGATGGAGCAGCCGGTCCCCGGGCATGTGCAAGCCAAGGCAGGCTACACACCTTCAAGCCTGTCCCCGGTCACGGTCAAGCCTAGTCAGAGACATAAGGGTAGCCTGTGCCCTGGGAGCGGGGTTGAATCAGATGACCTCAATGCTTCCTTTTCGAATTTGGTGGTTCCAAAAACAGGGATAGAAACAGATTGCTCACACAGACAGGACACAGAATTTATTCAGGGTATGAGTAGACAACCAATCACAGCCTGGATTTTTTTAAAAAGGCAAGTAGACAGTGCCTTAATCTGTACTTTGAGTGGCCCCATGGTCCCTAACAAGCCCTGGGTTACTAGACCTGCTAAGGCAGGCAAGGGGCTTGAATAAAGTGAGTCAGGAATGATCCTGTTAGTGGGCCCAGGAGTTGGGGATCGTGCCTTAGCCAGACAGAAGAGCTCATGCATCCGCAGGGCCCAGGCGAGCAGAGAGGAGGATGTCTGTCTGGCCCCTGAAAAAAATAGGGAAGAAAGAAGGAGAACCAGCCCCTTCATGTGCCAGATTAGAGAGAGCTGAGTGCTTCTGGTGCCTGCTCCGTGCCTACCTTCATAGTTGCCAGTCCCCAGAGTTCTTACCCAGAACAAAAGAATGTCTGCATTCATCCACAACTCAGTGAAAGGCACTGTGCTGCTGGCTGAATAGGGAGTGACCAGAGAGAATTTGAAATTAGGATGTTTCTCAGTTGCAAGTAACAGCAACAATAAAGCAAACCAAATCTTCAACTTGGTTTAATATAAACTGATTTTTATCGTCCATGTAACTGACGAGTCTAAAGGTAGCTCTAGTGTCAGGCAATGCTTGATCTAGGAGCTCCAATAAATGAGACCGAGTCCATTTCTTTCTCTCTATTTCGTAGCTCTGCTTGGCTCCATTGCTGTCCAGATTACCCCAATATAAACTGTATCAGACCTGGGTGACTTCCAGTATGCTACGAGGCTACTTGTCCAGTAGGAAAAAAAAAAAGACCAGAGAGCATCATTTCCAGCCAGAGCCCTGAGACTCAACCAGACTGGGCCTTCCTAAGTCACTTGTCAGCCCTGAGCCTTTCCCTGTGACTGGGAGAATGGAGGGAGGGCATGCTGTTCACTTAAGCTCCGCAGCTGAAGCTGGGCATTGGTGTCAATCCCACACAAATCACATGGCTAAAATAAGGAGGGAGGTTTCCCAAAGGAAATCTGACAAACTGTTGCTCAGAGGAGGGGGAATAAATGTTGAACTGCAAACAACAGGTACCGCACAGGCATGGTCCCTAATCTCAGGGGGCATCTGTAGAATAACCAGGTAAATTGTGAATGCAAGGTGGTATTCCCATATCATAGAGGAAATTCCAGGTGCCAGGAGAGCAGAGAAATACCTAACAAATACCAGGAATGAGGTGGTTAGGGAAGTCTTCCTGGAGAGGTGGCATCCACACTGAGACAAGAAACGTGAATAGGCTTGAACTAGGAGATAGGAAAGACTGTTGTAGCTAGAGGCACAAGCATGACTTAAGGCAGTAGGTGAGAGAGCATCACGAATTCAGGGACCGAAAGGAACTCAGTGTGGCAGGAGGGTGCAAGGAATCTTGGGGGGCAGGGGACTCCACCTGTCGGTGCTGCTGCTGTCCATTGTACCCAAGAAAGGAAGTGGGGCTAAATGAAGGGCTGGGAGCTTAGACCAACACAAGAAGTTAAGCACTCTCTGCATTGGGGTGGGATGGGGCAGGCCTGGCTTGTCCTCTCATGGTCCTGGAGACAGAGCCCAGGACCCTGAGGGAGGGGGCCACAGAGTGGATAAGTTGTGGGTGAGGAGGGCAGAGGCCCAGCGCTTCCAAAGTTTAGCTCTGTCTCTGGGTAGCCCCAAGCTAAATGTCACAGTTTTGCCTAAAGCTGGCTTGGGATTAAATAAATATCTGCTAAATTATAGACTGAGGTATTCACTGCATTAATATTTTCACTGGACCTTGAGGTGTGAAAGGGGATTCTTCAGAGACAAGGTTTTGATGCCAGCCGGTGCATCGGGACTTCCCAGGGAGCAGTGTCAGCAATGGTCTCGCCGTATCACCCTTGGTGGCAGGGCCCCAGTCCCGTGGGTGCTCCTGTGGTGGCCTATGGCTTTCTTGCTGGGGAGACGACATACCTCGGTGGTGACAGTGTGGAGTCAGACAGCTCCATGTTTAGATCTCAGCTCTCCCTTTTACTGTGCGATCTCCGGGAAGTCTCCTGACTTTGCCAAGCCCCGGTGTCCTTCTCTGTAAAATGAGGATGAGAGTACCTACCTCATGGGAGCTTCATGGGAATTAAATGAAATTGTGTTCCTAAATTGCCTATGGTATCATAAACCCCCAAATGGAAAATACTATTCTTACTGTGTTAGAGATGATTTTATCTTTACCTACATTCAAATGCCATTCATTCATTCATTCATTCATTCATTCATTCTGGCAACATTAACTGAGACTCTCCTAAATTCCAGGCACTGGGATACATAGCTATGAACAAAATAGACAAAAAGCCTTATGGATCTTACCTTCTAGTCCGGGAGATGGACAGTAGACAAATACAAAACATACCATTTCAGACTGATATGTGGTCTGAGGTAAATAAAGTAAAATAAAAGGGGAGAGGGGAAGCTATAGGGGGATGTTTTCAATGAGGGTGGTCAGTAAAAGCCCTATTGAGGACGTGATAGCTGAGCAGAGACCCAAAGGATGGGAGAGAAGAGCACCGTGTTGGAAGGGCTCACGGCAGGAGGAAGAGCTTGTGCAAAGGGCAGGAATGGGTTTATTTTTCAAGGAGAGCAAGAAGCTTTCTGTGGCTACTGCAGCATGAGTCAGATGGGTGGTGGGGTGGGGGTTGGGAGAGCTAGGCAGAGGCCAGAATTTGAAATGTGGATGTTGTTCAAAGATGTGATGGAAGGTTTACTAGCAAAGGCTAGTAAGAAAGATACTCTCACCTACATTTTATAAGGACTATTCCAGTGGTTACAGGGATTTTGACTGGGAGATGTAGTCCAAGTGATCAGCAAAGCGTGTGCATGACTTTGTTCTATTCTTGGGGCTATAGGCAACCTCTGAGAGGCCCCCAGTGATCCTTGCCTCCTGTAATCCACCCCCCTCCCTGAGTGTAGCTGGATCTAACGCCTCTCTTCCATCAAACATAATATGGCAAATATGTCAACTTCTAGGATTACTTCTAGGATCAGGGTATAAGAAGACTGTGACTTCTGTCTCGTTCACACTGTGGTTGGCTTGCTGTGTTGCAAGCTCCAAGTGAAAATGAGCTGATGTCTCCACCTAACAGCCAGCGAGGACCTGAAACCCACCAATACCACCTGAGTGATCATGGATGTGGGTCTTCTTCCATCTGAGCTCTGGGATGACTGTGGCTCTGGCCAACATCCTCACCACCACCTTGAGGGGGACCCAGAGCCAGAGGAGCCCAGCCAAGCCACGTGTGGATTCTTGACCCACAGCAACTACGAGATAAAAATCGGAGCTTTGCATGAGTTGTTACAAGGCAAGCTCTAACTAATACGTTTGGTATGAATTAGGAACATATAAACCCAGAGTAGCCAATCAGAGGCATAAGAATTACACTGTGAATTCTTCCTCTGATATGTCATGACTCACAGACCTCCTTCCGATCTGTAGTCAGTGTCGTCTTATCATGGAGGACCTTCCTGGTCAGTCCGTAGAAATGGCAGCGTCCCACCTCCACGCCCTCCCGTCTCCATCTGACACACTGTAGATGTCACAGATACTTTGTTTCCGCCTCTCTCTGCCTCTACTCTGCACCTTGACAATGTAGGTTGCACGTAAGCAAGGAGTTGGGCTCTTGTGATCACCACTGTATTCCCAGTGCCTGGAATCATGTCACGCTGGGAAAGTAGTAGGTGCTCTGAAATCTCTGTTCCCCCATGTACTGCTGTGCCTGAGCAGTGAAAGCAGGAGCCAAGGAGTGACTAAGCTGGCTAGAGACTGTATTATTCCGTTCAGCAGCACTCCACTAACACGCAGAACAAAGAGCATCCATCAAAGCCAACTGCAGAGTCTGGGAGGCAGTGAGGATTCCAGAACACAGAACATGAGCAGCAAGAGAGGATGAGCAGAAGAAGAGGGAATGAAAGGAAGCAGGAGTGGAGGGCAGACATCGCCGTACTGAACAAAGACTTCTGCTGCTGTGCGTCAGCCTGGCACATCGGGGCCCTGGCCACCTTCACTGGGGCTCAGTGACATCACTCCTAAACTCCCTCCACTGGCTAAGTAGGCTTTATGTGGGGTGGTAAAGCATCTTTGAACCACCTACTATGTTCTGCAGTTTTCATTGTCTTACCGAAGCCTCTTCCTTCCAATTCCACATTAAAAAAAAAAAAAAATCAGCTCTTCCTTTTATGCAATAATAGAAGGGGAGAGGAAAAGGGAGAGGTTAGGCTGGGAAACTGAGGCACGTCCGTGGAAAGTCCACGAAGGAGCAAAGCTTCACACTCTTAATTGTGGCCTTTTGATTGCCCTTTGCTGGCTTCCATTTGGGGGATGGAAAAAACAGGCTGATTCTCCTCCATTCACAAGCCTGGTAAACTTTTCTGTACATTCCTTAAAAACCCAATTTCCCCCATCCCACAGCATCTGTTTCAGGGAAGGCTGCTACCAGCCTATAGCGTGTGTAAATTCTAAAAGGATACCCCTTCTGTGTGGACACACTCCGCTAGCAGATGGCTCCATGGAAAGCTGTTGTTTTTTGTGCAAAGAAAAGACATCCCTCCCTGCAGGACTGGAATTCAGCCCTACTTGCCTCCTTAGCTGGGCACCTTTGCACAGTGTATAAACTCGTGTCCATACACAGCGGCTGTGTCCAAGTCCTTTCTTTCTTGTCCTCATCTACAAACGTGAAGTACGCGTAAAGAGTAAAACACTAAACCATCTGCAGCCAAAGGGGATATTGAGTGGTGTTTAAGACGTATTCCAGAATCTACATTTCTTTCCGAAGAGGAAGATCGTATTCAGCCTGGAAGTTATTCTTTATGCATATGTGTGTGTGTGTGTGTGTACACACACACACACAAACATATAAAGATTTTATTTACTTATTTGACAGAGAGCTAAAGCCAGTGAGCACAAGCGGGGGATGGCAGATGGCATGATCCCAGGACTCCGGGATCACAACCTGACCTCAAGGCAGATGCTTAACCGACCGAACCACCTAGGGGCCCCAGTCTGGAAGTAATTCTTGATACCAAGAATCCCGGTTCCCAGCCCAGCCCACCATAGAGGTAGCCGAGCAGAGGCAAGCAGATGCTGACGATGGAACAGAAAGCATGTTACAAGTAGAGAAAGAGCCATTTGTGGGCTATAAATAACCAACAGTAGGCACTTTGCAGAACACAGTGGAAAAGGCAGCCTCCCTAGATATCAAGGGATATAACCTTTGTTATTTAAAATCTGAACTTTAAAAAATGAATAGCAATGCTTTGATTAAAATTATAAATGAGGGGGAAAATCTGAACGTCGAGAGATTACAGATCTAGAGATGGAGAATTGTCAGCAATTAATAATAAGAGCTTTGATAGAAGAAGTAACCATCTGAACCTAGACCAATATGAGCCAAGAATCAGGTGGGACAGAAGCAGAGCAGCTTCTTGGAGCTGCATAACATAAAATCAAGGGATTCATCAGTTCCTCACTTTGGATGGGGTGAAAGTCAACATCGGAACCCAGGTGCAGTCTCCCCGGTTAACGGTGCAGTAAATTTTAGATAGTTCTCATTACATACTGTGAGACTCAGCCATTCTCAATTAACCTGGGTCTTATCTTTATTGAAGTCTAAATTAAAGAACACTTCTAAGTGCCTTCATAAATGGAATCCGACGGGGAGAAGAGCTCTACCTAAGTACTGTTGACGGGATCCCAGCGTCCAGAGTGGGCAGATAAATGCAGCCTCCCTCGGGGAATGCTGCCTTCCCCAGCCTTCTCCCTGTCCAGAAGGGCTGCACATTAAAATGACACCGTGTGTGGCTGCTGGCCAGGCTGCCTTTCTTGTAGCCATCTATCTGTGTGACAGAGTTTCCACCAAGCTGCCTTTGTGTTCACCAATTCATGGCATCAATAACCCAGCACATTCCTGTGTGTGCCTTGCAGCTAGCCTTGGGCAATTCTGGAATGTTCCCTCTCTGCTGCAGAGCCAGCTTCCCATGGCCGATCTGTCTTTGTCTTGTCTCAACCCTCTACTGTCTGTACAGGGTTAGGTGGGGGGAAGAAGGAACTAATTAAACTGAATTAAAAACTATTTGTTTCTAAAAGCGAGAAGGCAGAACCAACTTTCAACAACTCATTTTCCTCCCAATAAAAGTGGTCTTTGGCTGTGTTTCCACCTTCTTTTCAATGCCTTGTTGCTACCTCTCCCAGTCTGTCGATAGTGTCCCCCTTCACTCCTACCCCAAAAACCTCCTTTGAGGGCTCAAACCCCAGGCTTTGGCTTGTTTGTCTTCAGAGGGCTCTATGCCTTCAAATTATGCTTTATCACCATTCCATTTCCTCATGCCATGTGGGGAAAGCAATCTGATTAAATTCCAAAACCCTCACCATGGTGATTGGTGAGATTTTATTTCTATTAGTCATAAGCACTTCTGGCCAGCAGCATGAAAGACTTTTTTTTTTTTTTTTCCCCTAAGTAGGCTCCATGCCCAGCATGGAGCCCAACACAGGGCTTGAACTCACAACCCTGAGATCCAGACCCGAGCTGAGATCAAGAATCGGATGCTTAACTGACTGAGCCACCCAGGCACCCCAGCACGAAGCCCTTCTATCCTCTATACAATGGTGGGTGTGTATGACTGCATTATTCTTGTTATTCTATGTATTATTGAAAACCATTCCTTTTTGCTTGGAGTCTCACTTCTCACTGTTCCTCCCTTCCTTTCCTCTCTTCTCTCTGTTTCTGAGTGTTTCTCTCTTGAAATAAATGACTCCATATGTAGATTTCTCTTTAGGCATTTATTCTACAGAGAGGGGTCGCTATCACTTTCAGCTTCCAGAGGTTCCTAGAATTAGGTTTTGGGGCCAAGTCATGCCTCCCTCTACTTTTTTGTTTCTGTTGTTTTTCTGTTTTGTTTCAAATGATTGCACAGTTCAGCCCTCTTTTTCTAGCCATATCTTTTTTTTTTTTCAAGATTTTATTCATTTATTTGACAGAGAGGTCATAAGTAGGCAGAGAGGCAGGCAGAGAGAGAGAGGGGGAAATAGGCTCCCTGCTGAGCAGAGATCCCGATGCAGGGCTCGATCCCAGGACCCTGAGATCACGACCTGAGCCGAAGGCAGAGGCTTAACCCACTGAGCCACCCAGGCGCCCCTCTTTTTTTCCTTTTAACAGTAAAACAACAACAACAACAACAACAACAAAAAACAAACAGTAGAAAACACATACCATAAAACTTATCATTGCAATCATCTTTAAATGTACAGCTCAGTAGTAACAACCGTATTACCAAGTTTGTGCAACAGATCCCTACAACTTTTTCTTCAATACCAAAAATCCATACCCATGAAACCACAACTCCCCATTGCCCCCCTCCCTCCCTCCAGCCTCTGGTGACCACATTCTACTTTCTGTTTCTATGAGTTCAACTGTTTCAAATGCTCCCCCCCCCAGAAGTGGCATCGTGCAGTATTTGTCCTTCTCTGTGCCTGGCTTATTTCACTTAGTGCGTTGCCTGTAGGTTTCATCTGTGTTGTAACATGTGTCCAGATCTCCTTCCTTTTTAAGGCTGAATGGTATTCCACTGTGGACACAAACCACATTTTCTTTATCCGCTCATATGTTGGTGGACATTCGGGCTGTCTCCACCCCTTGACGCTGGTGTATAATGCTGCAGTGAACATGGATGGACAGCGGGCTCTCTCTTACACTAGAGGTGTGTGAAAATTACCCAGAAAGCCAAAAGAACTAAAAGGATAAAGCTCCACTTTGCCACAATGGCAAAAAAAAAAAATCTGCTGCCTACTTTGTCACTCACTCTGGAAGCTGCTTGCTAGTGTGAAAGTTATTTTGCATAAAATTATCTATTAACTCAAAGCTTTCAACTCTATTTAAAGCTCCACTTTAAAGTTTGACTTTTTTTTAGTCCTTCAGAAGTTTTTATTATCTGAAAGTATTCAGAAATGTCTCCATTCATCTGGGATCTCCGGAATACTTTACTCTTGAACAAGGGTAGCCTATATTCACACAAATACGCGAGTGACTGTTGAGCACTGTCCCTACCCAATGCTGGTTTTTTGGCTTTTAAAACCAATACCTCTTTAGTTGGTGGCATTGAAAGTAGGTATTGAAAAGGAATTTGTAGGCGGAACTTCTTTCTTAAGTCAGTAATTGCCAGCCCCTTTTCCAGTAGGGCAGACAAGGAAGAAAATCGCCCGTGCCAATTCCAGGTAATGGCAAATGTCTGCTTGCCTTGTCTTCATCTCTCTCCCCCTCAAGAAAGCATAAAATACAAGTGAATACAATGGGTATTTTTATAGGGATAACCTTGAATTTTCTGCGGTTTCTTTTTTCAGAAAGGTAAATCTTTTGCAGACTCCAGTACTTTCACTATTAATAAAACAAATCACTCACGAGCCACCTTACCAATGATTCACTGCACTAGTATGAACACACCGAGGTTGAGAAATTTTTCCTTACATGGTGATACTGCTGTTCTACGTATTGTGCGTTCATCCCTGGAAAGGGTGAAGAGAGGCGTGTTTGTGGTTCCCCAGTTCCCTCTTTCCAATTGGGGAAAGGCGATGGAGAAGAATCAAGTTCCTTGAGAGTCCAGGGGTCTTGACCTTGAACTTAATGCCTGCAAGTTCAGTTCTTTTGGGAACCCTGAATGACAAGCCCCAAGTATTTGGAGCAGGAATAATGGCTCTCCTGGAGATTCTGAACAGTTTAGACAGAACTTAGAGGTTAAAACATGCACCGTGGAGGCAGACAAATGTGACTTTAGGTCCAAGCTGTGCAACTTCCTAGCTTTGTGAACTTAGGCGAGTTATTTAACCAGTCTGATACTCATTTTTCTCTTCTGTAAAATGGGCTTAAAAACAATCTACTTGAGGAAATCTGATGTTTTCATCTGTCCAGAATTCCTTCTTTAGTCCCTTCTTTCCTGTGGGTCACGCATTCTGTGGTGTTCATGTGGGGCTGACCTCGACTTCATCCTCCCCACCACTGGGGCGCCTGCTCAAAGCGTTTGATTCAGGGAGGAGCATGTGACTCACGCTGGTCAATCAGATCTTTCTAACGGGGCTAGTGAGAAAGATTCTTTTCTGCTGCATCCGCTAACCGGGGTGAGTATGGGCCCAGGAGGCAGTAGCCATCAATCTTACCATGTGGGAATAAGGTGCAAAAAATGGAGCCAAAGAGAAATAGGCAGTGGTTAAGAAAGAGAGTGCCTTAGTGAAATTGTTTGATTCCGGGTTCTAGCTGTGTCTGAAAGAAGATGGGCCCTGGGTGCCCCAGTTACCTGAGCCCTTAAATTCTCTTTTTGTTTCAACTAGTCTGAGTTGGGTTGCCTGACATTCATAATCATAAGTCTTGACTAGTATGCTACCCTGCAAAAGGGACTTGGGGTTAGGTCATCATGTCACATCTTTCGCTGGGACTCTGTCATCAGCCTGAAGGCCAGTAGAAGGCCAGAGGGCCCCTCCTTTCGTGTGTGTGTGTGTGTGTGTGTGTGTGCGCATGTTTCGGGGGTAAATAAGAGTCTACAGACTCTCCTTTCTCCTCTTTCTTTGCTCCATCAGTGGGCATGTGACTCCAGAAACTCTTGTTCCGAAGGGGAAAGTACCATCAGGTACAGACCTTTGAATAAACTGCTGACCATTTCTTTACCCAGCTCAGTAACCACTACGGGCATCCCATGTCTCTGTGGGTTGATTCGGTTAGAAGTTTTACTTGATTTTTCTCCATCACATTCCATTTATGGAACCATAGAATATTAGAGCCGGGAGGCACCCCCTGGAGGAAGTGTCTGGAGGGACTGTCCTTCTGGCCCCCTGGGGACAGAGGGACCATTGGTTTGGTGACCAGCCCTAGGCCCCACAGCCAAATGGCTGAAGCAGGTCTCTGCCTAGTCTCCGGATCCCCAGTTCTCTGGCGGGGCTCTGCCCTCAAAATTGAGCTGGGCCTCTTCGCAGCTGTACGCCCAGACCCCTCCTCCCTCTCCCGGAGCCCCCAGCTGGTGTGCAGCCCCTAGGTCCGCCTCACTCACAGGTAAGGTGGGGTGCTGCCCCCTGCCAGGTGTTCTGAGCAGCACGGCAGACTCCCCACCTGCTCTAGCTGTGGATTCTGCCTCCCTCCTTGCTCCATCCTCCCTACCCTCTCCTCTCAATCTCTTCTTTCTCTGTTTCTTCCCCCCATTGTTCTGCAGCTCCATCCCTTTCAACCTGCCTTTGACCCCCTTGCCTTCTCTCTTGCTCCTTTTTTGCCCTTCCTCTGCCATTCTGCCCTTCTTCTCTCTGCCTCTCTTGTCCTCTTGTCTGTTGGCCCACTGCTCCTGGGGCGTGGAGTCCGAGGTGTCGAGGCCAATGTTCTGAAGCCCAGAATTTCCCAAAATTCCCAGTGACCAACAAATTCCAAGAGTTGTTAATACAGACTTCATGTGTTTAGAAAGATTCCTGTGGACAAGTCAAGAGTTAATCAAGTTTCATGGGTAAGAATTTAAATCCAAACTTGGATGTGCAAGAGATGACATAGTACCTTATTTTCTTTCGGTCACTTTGACTCTGAACCTGAACCTCTACCCAGAGAGGCTAACGGGAAATTCACCTTGTCATCCTGGAGAATTCCTCCCGATCCTGCCCTCCCTCCTCCATGGTTATGACAATGTCCTGAGGTATGACAGAGAGCAGGACCCTTAGTGTGGGCACCCATGACCATATGATGGCCAGTGGTTTTCTTTGTCTGTGTTAGGCTTGGGCACGGGAGATTAGCCAGTACTGGAGCCTCCGTACCTAGAGCCCCTTTCAGTCCTGACAGTTCCTACGGGGCCCTGGTGCCAGACTTCCCCAGAAGTCTCCACCTCTGTTCTCCTTTCATTTTGGAGAATTTCTACCCACTTCCTGTTTTGGCCTCCCCGCACTTTCCATCAGGCAAAAACACTCCCTTTTCCCCTCCTTCTCTGAGAGGATCCAGCAGAATTTCTCCTAATGGCAGGAAAGGCTGTGTCAATAAATGGCTTTAGAGATTTATTCCACAGAATATATCTCCTCTCAGTCAAGAGGGAATAGAGGGCTGGTTACTTTCTCAGGAAGAAGGAACTGGGGATGGAACAACAGAGTAAGAACAAAATACGAAATATCTCAGTAACTGGCCCACCATCAAAGAGATACGGGTCCCTTCTCGAAGAATTTCACAGGGCTGCTGTGCATTGCGGACCTGCAGGAAGCAGACAGGAAACCTCTTCTATCGTATTCGACCTGGGAAGGTCTCCGCCAGCCTCTCAAGGACGAGTTCCACAGAACACATCTAGGGAAATTCTGCGTTAGCCGTTAGCGAAGGGCTCCTAACTCTGGCCTTGCTCTCAGCATGGACCAGTTTGTGGCACTATCTCGTGGACACGTGGAAGGACAGTGAGACAGGAGGTGTGGTGGCAAGGTGTGGGCTGAGGGTCCAGTCTTGCCTCTGCTACTCCCACACTCTCGCCTCGGGCAGCTTAGCTTCTCTGAAGCTCATTTTTCTCACCTGTACCGCAGGGCCAGTAATCATACCCACCTAGTAGGATGTGGGGAAGATTACCAGAGGTAACGCATGGAAGCATCTAGAACAGCTCCTGGAATGTAGCAGATAGTCCACATTGGGAGTGACACTGTCCTTGTAAACACTGCTGTAAGTCAGCCTGAATCTGAGGGGTCCGTGAGTAGCAGAGTGACCATCCAAGTGGCAGAGCTGAGGGGCATGAAAGGGAGAAGGTCGTGGGAGTCACACCCCAAGCTGCCCCAGCTGGGAGCAGAATGGGGGAGCAGGGCAGTGTTGTTCCCGCCCAGTGTTATTCCCTCTGCGTGGCTCCTTTTCCACAATGTGAAGAAGTTTGTTAGCAAGGCTTCTCCTAAAACTGAAAACAAAACAAACAAACAAAAACAGAGTTTGGAGACATTGACCCATCAACCTAGAGCATCAGAATGTGGCTTCACAGCTGAGGGGAGGCCTTTGGGACAGACAGGGGAGGACTTGCAGGGACCTGAGTCAGGGCAGTGTCAGGAGAGAGGGGAGAGCAGGGAGCACTAGCCCTGGTAATATGGAATGAGAACTTCCCCATGAACTTGCCTCGCCTGCTGCCTGCATGGCTTCTCCTTATGGGGCATATGGTGATGTCCATCAGCCTTGGCTTCAGCCAGCACCCTGCAGGTCATTCCTGGTGGCAGAAATTGGGCTGGAATGCGGTTCCAAACCGGTGTTCAAAGGGATGGGATTTTATTAATTTTTGCATCCCTAGCACAGGGTTTGACTCTCCCATGGCCCCTCAGGAAGTGGGAGCTCAATGATCAGAAACATCCTCTGCTTCCTCATGGCTTTTGTCCCCACGGCTGCAGTGCTGGCAGACAGTGCTCGGACAGGATAGGAGAGGCTAGGCTGTGGGTGCCTGATGGTGACACAGCTCCCACCATCCCCTCCACCCCCTCCACAGCTGGCTAAGGAGTAGCCTGAGAAGCGGGGAGAAGGGAGACACTGAACTAAGGTGACAGGGCTGCTCCTGTCCCTTTCCCTCCCTCCCGCTCTCCCTGCACTGCCTCTGACCCCTTCATTTCTTTGCAGCCCAGATTAACAGCGGGTGAAGGGAAGCTCACTCCCAGCACGAAGCCATTTCCATGCGCACAGCTGGTGTTGTGTTTTGCCCCTCCTAATGTCTCTTCGGGAGCAAAGTGATTTCGGCTGCGGTACTAGGAACAGGCTGTCGAGTAGTAATGGCACATTAATTTTGAGCATGTGCAGAGGTATAAGTGGCAATGCCGAGCTTAGACATTTTATGTATATGGGATGGAGGCTGTGACAGCTTTCTTCCCCTGTCAGTCTTCATTCACCTCTGGTTTTCGGAGCAGTGCCAGGCTGTCATCAACAGCTTGGTGGCTGTGATGGGGTCTGCAAGACACAGGGTTCTGCAGGGTGTGAAGGATGCCACAGAATCATCAAATCGTAGACCTACAAGGGGCCTTGAGTACCCGTCGAGTACCAGAGCCTTGTTTTATGGTGTCGCTGGACCTGAAACTCAAACAGGTGAAGGAACTCGGGAAAGGACCCCGAGTTCTTGCTGGAGCAAGAGCAAGGAGAACCCGTGGCTTCTGACTCCCACCTAAGCGCTTCCCCGGCCTCAAATCTCTCAGGACCCGGGAGCTCTAGAATCCTTTAATCAGAACTCTGTCGACAGAAGGAATGGGCCCCTGGGAGTCAGATCTTCCTTGGGTTGGGCTGTGCTGATCTTCCAGAATTCCAGGTCTGGTAAATCAGCTGCTCTGGAGCATCTCAGGGCAGCCCTGTTCATGGGGCCTTGCTCACTGGATGGCAGGTCCATGTCCGCCCACTGAGCCTCCTCCCCGCTCACCTGTTTCGCCAGCCTCTTCTTTCTTCGCTTCTTCTTCTTCTTCTTCTTTTTTTTTTTTAAGATTTTATTTATTTATTTGACACACAGAGATCACAAGTAGGCAGAGAGGCAGACAGAGCAGGGCGGGGAAGCAGGCTCCCCACCGAGCAGAGAGCCCGATGCGGGACTCGATCCCAGGACCCTGAGATCATGACCTGAGCCGAAGGCAGAGGCCTTAACTGACTGAGCCACCCAAGCGCCCCTCTTCACTTCTTTTAAGAAAGCCAGAGCTCTACTTCTGCAGGGCTCGGCTGGGGCCCTGCCTCAGAGACCTCCACTCTTAGACCTGGAAGGACCCCCAGAGATCATCTGATCCAGTGCTGTGGGAGGAAACTGAGGCCAGAAATACCAGCCTAAGGCCACACAGCTAGGGAGCAGATGGCTGAGGTTAGAACTCAGGACTTTGGACCTAGTCTTAACACCCTTCCCTCCTGACCCCACGACTTGAACGAGAAGACCCAGCATGGTCTAGATGGGGTTCTTTTGGCATCAGAGGACAAACTGGCTTCAGAATCGCCTGGAAAACTTGCCTACCTCGCAGGTTTCAGAGAGCCACCCAGATGGGGCAGATTAGAATCAGCAGGGTGGGGGACGAGAATCTGCTTCTGACACACCACTTCCTTTGAGAACCACTGAGGCATGTGTTACAATCGGTTGTGAAGGGTGTTGCAAGTAATTTGTTACTAATAATACTCGAAGCTTTGAATAGAACAGATACAATAGCCTGGCTCTCACACACTTGCATAATGATTAGCTTCCTTGACCAGCGGAGGAAGTTCTGGAACTCCAGCTCACTCTCAGGGAAGACACGGGCCCTGCATTCTTCTGCTCCCATTAACCAGACCCTCTACCTCATGTTTGGGCCTCCCCTGAATGGATATCTGAGCACGCAGCTTTGGAGACAGGCAGAATGGGGTTTGATTTCAAGCGCCACAACTCACCAGGGGTTCATCAACTCCCTTGACTTTGTTGGGTTTCCATTTCTTCATGAGTAAATTGGGAATCATAGTTCCTACCCCTGCGAGTGGCTGTGAAGATTAAATGAAAACATCCCAATGCAGGTGAATTGGGACAAAAACGAATGTGTAGGGCTCCAGGCAGAAAGTTGTGTGGGTGTGACCCCCAGCTTCTTCCCCTTCCCCAGTCTGTGGACCAAGCACCCCCAAAGGACCCTTCTGGGATTCCAGAAGAAATGTATTCCCCAGGGGACTGAGCCTAATGCAGTACCTACCCCTGTGAAAGGGCTCCCTAAATAGAAGGAACAGTATTAGTCCCTGTCACTGCCACCTTTCCTGCCTCCCACATTCCCTCTGTGGTCTTTGGGGGCTGGGGCTGAGCTGGGATCTCCCTCTTCCGTCGCAAGAGCTTCTGCCCCAGCCGAGAATCCATTTCAGTGAGCATAGGGGTAGGGCCGGGCATTGGGGAGAGGTTAGCTTGGGAATAAGTAAAAGACATACCCATGGCTCTTGAGACCAGGAGAGAAGGAATTTTTATTTTATTTTATTTTATTTTATTTTATTTTATTTTTGCATCCTCTCTTCTAGGCAATCCTTACCCCTCTCTTGTACCTTGCCTGCTCCTTTCTGGGATGGATGGCAGGACAGAGCACAGAGCAGCTTGTCTGGGGATCCCAGTGGACTGTTTGATTCCCAGGCAATTCCCCCCCACCTCCTTACTCCAGACTGTGGTTACCTCCAGATCTGAGCCACTTAATAGGCTGCTCTGTTGCAATTTCAATTTATCAATAGGCAAGCATTCACCAATAATGACACCTGGCAAGAAACTAATTTTCTTATTCACTGCACATTGGCCTCATTAAGGCCTGTAGGACATGTGACGTCTCAGGAGGAAACCAGCTCTAGGCTGGGAGGCCTTTTTCAGTGTGTCACCTCATAAATAATGGGTGGGGGCCCCGTGGGGGCCAGTGTCCCGGTTAACCTACGTCCTGCGTTCACTGGCCGCACCACAAACAAATCCTCAACAAGCCTCACAATGGAATTAATCAGAGATCTCAACGTCAGATCGATACCCCTCAGAGCACGTGTAAACAGAAGCTACAGCCCCCTATTGGGCAGGTCCTGTGGGAGCCCCGGCTTTGGTTTCTGACTGCAGATCCCAGAAAGCAGGCTTTTAGAGAGCGTTTGCGACTTTTCCTCCGCCTCCCTGCCCAGTTTGCTGAGGCTGCCTCATGGGTCCCCGTATCTGTGACCGTCTTCCCACCAAATATGCTCATTAGTGCCAGCCAGGCTCATATTAAAGGTGGCTGGAGGTCCAATTTGTAGGAATCTGGGGGTGGAGGCCTTGGGACAGGGACAATTTTTCAACCTGGACTTTATCTAGAAAGGACCCTGTGACTGTAGACAGTCTGAAATGATTAAAGATAAATTTGGTGGTGGGAAGTGGTGGGGGCTGGGGTAGCGTTAAAGAAGGGTTGGATTTCTAGTCAGTCTTCACTTCTTAATTTTTAAAGATCCCTTGGATGTAGACAGACTTACAGGCAGAGGTAACTCTGATATGCTCTGGGTATCTGTAGGCAGCTGGATTCACATTAAAACCTTGCAACCGACCTGGGCATGCACAGGGGAGACGCCCATCCCACTGACGTGGGAAACAAAGGCAAAAGAAAAATTAAACATCCTTACAACTTACAGCAGTGACGAATCCTTGAAAAGGCAGAGTGACATTCCTCTGGGAACTCAGCTGCCTTGATGTTAACATTTTGCTGAAGGCAAAAGGCAACCTTAGCCTGACCCTCAGGATCCTGTGAGTCTACTTGAACATATAAAAAATTCCTTTGGAAACTTCCTTTATCTCTACCCCTGTAAGATATATGCTGGCAATCATCCCCCAAGCATATGGCCCACTGATAACACATCTGAAGGGTCTCATGACTCAGGTTTTATTAGACAGTAACAAATGGCCTTTTCCCAACAATAGCTAGCCCCCTCAAGGTCCTGGAAACCTTGTTTCCAAAATACCTTGGAGGCTTGTGCCATCTCTAGCCCCCTCCCAACTTGAAAGTATATAATCAGTCAATTGCCATAATTCCAGTGCAGTTCTTTCTGCCCATGGGTCCTGTCCTCAAGCTTTAATAAAACCACTTTTTACACTGAAGACATTTCAAGAATTCTTTCTTGGCTGTAGGCTCCAAACTTCACTTCTTCAAACCACATCACTGCTTTCTGGAATTAAGAAGTCCTCCCACCGGGCTCAGATCTGGCGACACTTTTTCTGTGACACTTCCTCTTCCAAGGATGACTGTGGTTGAGCTGGCCTGGCCTTCCCACCGTGACTGAAAGAAGAGTGGGGGAAATGTTCCAGAGGAGCCAGAGTCCCTGTCCCATCATCCCCACACCCTCCCTGATGACGTTCTACACATGCCCCAGGAGAACTCTCACCATTTGTCCTCCATAGCAGTTTCCATCAAAATTACAGCTGCATAGTCTTCCTGGCAGTCCTTTAAGTTTCTCGGTGGGTTCAGTATTTCTCTGTGTGTCCTTGGCTTCCTGAGCTCACTGTTAATAGCCTTATTTAACAAACATATAAAGAACTTATCAAACTTATTACCCAAAAAAACAAATAATATAGTCAAGAAATGAGCAGAAGACATGAACATTTTCCCAGAGAAGACACACAAATGGCCAACAGACACGTGAAAAAATGCTCAACATCACTCATCACCAAGGAAATACAAATCAAAACCACAATGAGACCACCTCACTCCAGTCAGAATGGCTAAAATCAACAAGTCAGGAAATAGGTGCTAGTGAGGATGTGGAGAAAGGGAACCCTCCTACACTGTTGGTGGGAATGCAAGCTGGTGCAGCCACTCTGGAAAACAGCATGGAGGTTCCTCAAAAAGTTGAAAATAGAGCTACCCTATGACCCAGCAATTGCACTACTGGGAATTTACCCTAAAGATACAAACGTAGTGATCCGAAGGGGCATGTGTACCTGAATGTTTATAGCAGCAATGTCCACAATAGTGAAACTATGGAAAGAGCCTAGATGTCCATGAAGAGATGAATGGATAAAGAAAATGTGGCATATATATATATATATATATACACACATACACATATATATTTATTTATATATATACACACACAAAGGAATATTCTGGCATCAAAAGAATGCAATCTTGCCATTTGCAATGACGTAGATGGAACTAAAGGGTATTATGCTGAGCAAAATAAGTCAATCAAGGACAAATTCCATATGATTTCACTTGTTTGTGGAATTTAAGAAATAAAACTGATGAATGTAGGGGAAGAGAAGGAAAAATAAGATAAAAACAGAGAGAGAGGCAAACCATAAGAGACTATGGGGAACAAAATGACAGTTGCTAGAAGGGACGTGGGTGGGTGGATGGGGTAACTGGGTGATGGGCATTAAGGAGGACATATGATGTAATGAGCACTGGGTGTTATGTGCAACTGATGAATCACTAAACTCCACTCTGAACCTAGTAATACACTATATATTAACTAACGTGAATTTAAATTTAAAAACAAACAAACAAACACTTACATGGTGCTTGCTAGCCCTTTTAGGACTACTTATTCATTGAATCCTTGTAATAACGAATAAGGTAGTTACTATTATTATTATTTTTTTTTTGGTAGTTACTATTATTGTGCCTGTTTTATAGGCAAGAATACAAAGGAGCGGAGAGACTGGGTGACTTGCTCAAGGTCACACAGCATGTAAGTGGCAGGGCTAGCATTAAGGTGCAATGTGGTCACAGATTCTGGACTCCTAACTGAAGTGAAATGTTGGGGCCCAGGAGAAAGAATTCGTGAGACACCTTTGGTACAAAAAACATAGCCTTATCAAAGCACGGGGACAAGACCTGTAGACAGAAAGAGTTGCACTAGGATCATGAGGAGTGGCTGATTATATACTTTCAAGTTGGGAGAGGGTTAGGGAGAGCATGAGTCTCTAAGGAATTTGGAAGCAAGGTTTCCAGGACCTTGAGGGGCTAGCTGGTATTGGGATGAAGTCATTTACTACTGTCTAATAAACTCTTAGTTATGAGACCCTTCAGATGTGTATTAGTGGACCATATGCTTGGATGATGATTGCCAACATATATCTTGGGGGGAAGGGGTGGGTAGAGATAAATGTAGTTTCCAAAGAGATATTTGTTTTATTTATTTTACTTTTTTAAAGATTTTATTTGTTTATTTGACAGAGAGAGACACAGTGAGAGAGGGAACACAACAAGGGGGAGAGGGAGAAGCAGGCTTCACGTCAAGCAGGGAGCCTGATGTGGGGCTTGATCCCAGGACCCTGGGATCATGACCTGAGCTGAGGGCGGATGCTTAACCACTGAACCACCCAGCCACTGCCCCCCCCCCCCCCCCCCCCCCCCCCGCCAAAGGCATTTTTATATGTTAAAGGAGACTTACAGGATCCTAGAAGTTGGGCTAATGTCAAGGTAAGGTTGCCTTTTGCCTCTAGCAAAGTTTTAATATTAAGGCAGTTGAGTTCCTGCAGGAAGGTCACTCTGCCTGTCCCAAGTATCTGTCACTGAGCTGCAAAAGAAATTTAATTTTTTCTATATTTCTTTTGCCTTTGTTCTCCACATCACTAACCACTTTGCTAAACCCCATCTACAGCCCTGCAAATGGCTTGTTGAATCGTCCTTTCATAGGTCTTCACCCCCACAAGCCTGTGAGTTCTGAGGGGCTGGAATTCACCACCAGGCACCCAGCCGATGTTCCCAGCGCTCCTGGGAATTAGCCCTGCCTCTAGTCGAGGAGGGGCACACGACAACCAGGAATTTTCTCTTGGCACCAAGAAAGGAGCTGTTATGAATTGAATCGTGTTTACCCAGCCAGTTCTTATGTTGAGATCCTAGTCCCCCCAGAATGGGCCTTTAATTTGAAAATAAGGTCTATATTGAGGTAATCAAGTTAAAATGAAGTCATTAGGGTGAGCCCTAATCCAGTCTGACTGATATCCTTATAAAGAGGGGAGATTTGGACACAGAAACACTGATGGGGAAAGACAATGTGGACATGCAGAAGAGAGCGGTCTGTAAGCCAGAAGGACAACCCTGGGGCAGATTCGTTCCTCACGGCACATAGAGGGAACCAAACCTTCAGACACCTTGATCTTGGACTTCTGGCCTCCAGAACTCTAAGTTGCCAGGTTTCTGCTATTATTCTG
Source organism: Mustela erminea (assembly GCF_009829155.1). Taxonomy (NCBI): domain Eukaryota; kingdom Metazoa; phylum Chordata; class Mammalia; order Carnivora; family Mustelidae; genus Mustela; species Mustela erminea. The sequence goes on from NC_045623.1 coordinate 12,034,828, forward strand.
CCCAGTCTGCAAAACTTCCTTATGGCAGCCGTAGCAAACTAATACAGGCGTTTAAATGAGGACAAAGGGCAGTAGCCCCCAGAATCAGCAGGGTCACCTGGTGCTGAGGAGAGTCCCCATCTCATGCTGACTCGCTGGGCTCCTCTCTGCTGCCCTCTCTCCGGCCTCTGATGTAGCTCAGCCCGGAAGGGGTCCTGGCCCAGAACTAAGCGACTCCTTAGTCATCCCTGTCATTGGCCTGGCTGCAGTCCTGCCCTTTCCACACGCCTCAGGCCCAAGCACTAGACTCTTGCCAGACGACATGCTGTCCCACAGACAGAGTACCAGCTTCTGTGGGACACCACTCTGGGTTCAAACCGCAGGGCCAGTACTTCCTGTCTATGCAAACATGGGGCAAGTCTTCTGACCACCCTGAATGAACCTCACTGGACTTGTGCTGGTTTTGATGGCTCACTCCTATCAACATGTTGATTTCCTTAGGGGAATTATTTATTTCTGGCTGGATACAATTTGGACGGGATTGTAAAGAGGGTCACCCACTTCCCCTAGCCAGCAGGGGTGGGGCGTGAACCTCAAGTTAGGCCAATAGAACTCTTATCCTCAACTTTGAATCAGGATGTGAATCCGGGACGTGAATGGAAACACCAATGAGTAGCAGGCACGCGGCCTTGCCCATTCCCTCTTGCCTGGTCTGTGCCCTGTCTGGGTGCTCAGACTCCACGTCCGCCTATTTGGTCCATTAGGCTTGACCCATAAATGCCAATGAACTTGCCCTGCTTTTTTATGTACAATGACCCCTCAGAAGTGACACTTGCTGTGGGTCACACTAGCTCCTTGCCTGCTCTTGCTTTGGACCTCTCATACCCAGCATCCTGTCTAGACCTTCCCTGTCCTCTCCTCCCGCATGTGTCCTGTGTTCTCTGAGGTCCAGGGTGCCGCCCAGGTAGAGACCGAGCCAGGGAAAGCTATTGGTGCCACTTTTCTCTGTTCTCTATACTCAAGTCCTACGTGAGACTTCTGTTAAGAGAAAAAAAGATCCTCTACTTTAAAAAAAATTAGGAAACCATCATCTTAGATCTTTACATTGCTTGAATGTAAATTCAAGTTACCCATTCAATATTTTCTCAGAGTCTCCTCTGTGCCAGGCACTGTACTAGATGCTTGGGATGCCAGTGAGGAAACACAGCTTCTGTCCTCAAAATGCTCACGAGCTAGAGTAATGTCCCTCAAATTTAGTGTTCTCACAGGGCACCTGGGGATCTTCTTAAAATTCTGTAAATCTGAGTTAGGGCTTGAGGTTCTACATATCTAACAAGTTCTCAGGACCCCAGTGTGCCCTCATGCCTTCTGGGATGCTTTTAAAAATTCTAATGTGTGAGCCATGATGAAATCAGCATGTATCATTTTTCAATAGTCTCAGCGAAACCAGCGTAGAGCTGAGATTGAGAACCACTGATCCAGAGAGAGAGAGACAGACTGTGTTGGTTTTTTTATGGCTGTCAAAACAAATCACCATAAACTTAGTTACGTAAAACAAAGCAAATTTGGTATCTCACAGTTATGTGGGTAGGTCAGAAGTTCAAAATAAGTCTCATTAAATTAATCTCACTACAGTCATGGTGTTGGCAGGGCTGCATTCCTTTCTGGAGACTCCATAGAACAGCTTGCTTTCTTGGCTTTCCCAGCTTCTAGAGGCTGCCCCATTTCAGGGCTTGTGGCCCCTACATGGACTCCAATCAGGTCTTTCTCCTATTTCATCCCTCTGGCTCTCTGCCTCTCTCTTTGTTTTGTAAGGACCCTGTGATTATATTCGACCCACCCAGACAATTCAGGGTAATCTTCCCATCTCGAGGCCAGCTGATTAGTAACACAGCATAACATATTTACAAATCTTGGACATTGGGACATGGATGTCTTTGGGGGGGACCATTATTGTGCCCACCACACAGACGTGGAGTAAGGTTGGGTAGGCCAGTGTAGTTCTGCCCTGAAGGGGATGATATAGGCGGGGTGGTTCCTACGCAGCCTTTGAAAAGTGAAAGGAGAAACGGTCACGAAGGACTTTCTGGGCAAAAGTACTGCAGGTGATTCGTACTGGCTCTGGAGAGCAGATTGCCCACTTGCCGGGAACACCACCCCAAACAACTGTTGGTAACTTGAAATCAGCATTAGGAGGAATAGTCCATCACGGAAAATGGTGAATGCTACAAATTAGTGATTTTTTTTTCCCTTTCCTTTCCCAGAGAATCAGTTGTGAAATGTTTACCAGCTCACCACTGCGGGGATGCCCCAGAGTTGAGTCTAAGAGAGTAGACACAAACTAGGTAGACCAGACACTTACCCTTGAAGTGTGTCTGCTCTTACAAATACAGTGTAAGTTCCCGCCGGACAAGACTCACATTTCAGTGTCTCTAGAGCAAGGCTTCTTAGACTTCATGATGCACACAGATCACCTGGGGATCTTGTTAAACTGCAGATCTGATTGAGTAGTTTCAGGTGGGGCCAGAAAAGAGTCTGCTTTTTTAACAAACTCCCAGCTGTGTGCCTGGGTAGCTCAGTTGGTTAAGCAGCTGCTTTCGGCTCAGGTCCTGATTTCTGGGATTGAGCCCCACATCAGGCTCCCTGCTCGGCAGAGAGCCTGCTCTCCCTCTTCCTCTGCCTGCCGCTCTGCCTACTTGTGCTCTATCTCCCTGTCAAATAAATAAAGTCTTTAAAAAACAAAAAACTTCCAGGTGATGCCTGGAATGCTGGTCCAAAAAGCATACCTTAGGTAGCACGACTCTAGAGAAGTGGCCTCTGACACTGATCACAAACCCATTCAGGTAGACAGAAGATGATTCTAGAATCATATTTTGATTTACATATTTTATCGTCATCACATATTTTAGCTACTCTAATATTTTATCATCTCTGCTGATGCCCCTGGTTGCCATTATTTTATGTATATTAGGAAAATTTTTTGAAAGCTACCAATTAAACTATGTCCTGCTATTAATCATTAGGTGCATCTTAATTTCAGAGATAGTACAATATGACAAATACTGTATATCTTTGAATCAATAAGAAGCAATGCTTGTATTTTGTAATTAAAAAAGAAAGAAATTACACTTGCCAATATTTACTACATGGCCTGACACCAGAGCTCTTCCTGCCTACAGGTATGGTTCTGAACGTGCATAGCCCAGAGTGACCCAGAGACAAAACTAGGGGTCCCACACCCAAAGGGATTAATGCTTGTCAATGCACTTTTGTTGTTTATCCATTATTTTTAGTTTTTTATTGAGTCAGAGATTATGTTATCTAGTTGTAACTAAAATAGCCATCATAAAATAGAAAAATGGTTTAAAAGGATTCCTGTGGTTTGAGGTTAACACCAATAATCTAAGCCTCAGTAAGCAATAAAAAAAGGCAGAACTGACATTTCTCCTCCTGATGTGAGTTCTGCATTGGCCACATTATGCAGTAAAACAACGGTGATCTAACCAGATCTGACAAGACATTGGGCAGAAAAAAAGAGAAATGATCAGAAACCCTTTTTGAAATGTGGGTTTGTATCCATTTTTACTGGGGATGAATGTCACCCTTGGGACATTAGTATTAGTTATTATGGGAGCACTTGTGTGTAATTCACATGCACAGGTAGGGAGAGCAGCTCTGCTCACTGCAGATGCCCAGGGACCCTGGCTGATAGAGCTTCCACCAGCTTGAGCATCCTGGGGGCACTCACACCATCAATGAAATGTCCTTGTCTGAAAGAGGTACATGTTTCTTTTGTTTACAATTCACTGGCCCAACCCAACCATAGGGGCCCAGACACAAGGAGACCCAGAAGGGCCACCTAGCCAACAGGGCCAATGACTGCCACCACTCTTCAGTATTCTTTCTTCACCAGTTGTGTGTCTCCTGCCCATTTGGGGTCATGATCATGGCAAGATACAGACAGCTCTTGACCCTCTGTGTTAGAAGAAGCTGCCCACATGAGCCTGTCTAGCCTGGAAAAATCCTGCCTGGGCTTTGAAATGCATTTGAATGCAATGCTTAATATTTGGAGAAATTGCAAAGTCTATGAGCAGGTGATAAAGCCAAGTGATGAAGAAGTCACCTCGAAAACCTGTCTCACTCCTCCGAGTCAGCCGTATTCTGTGCTGGCAAATGACAACATCTCCTCCTAGACTCCTGCCAAGAACTGAGGTAAGGAGATCTCCTGACTGTGGTGGGCATAAAGAATAGATAAGTTCGGGGCGCCCCAGTGGCTCAGCGGGTGGAGCCTCTGCCTTTGACTCAGGTCATGGTCTCAGGGTCTTGGGATCAAGCCCTGCATCGGGCTCTCTGCTTGGTGGGGAGCCTGCTTTCACCCAGCCTACTTGCGATCTCTCTCTCTGTGTCAAATAAATAAATATATATATTTTTTAAGTAGATGAAGTTGGGTATTATTGCCTTGAAGAATAGATTTAATCAGTGAGGAGGATCATGCCGAGAAGGATCTGGAAGCAAGGCTCATTGAGAAAAACATCCCAGTGCAGATCCTCTGTCGGAAGGGAATCCAGTTACAAGGGAAGTTTTCCATCAGCAACGGTTATATATACATCCTGATTTTTACAAAGAGTTCCAAGCGGTATCATAAGCCCCAGAGGAGAGATACTTTGGGATGACTCCATAGGAATGTGTCAGAGCTGAGTCTTACATGAAGCAAACTTCATTCACATCTACTGTTGAGTAAATGGATGGGAAGCCAAAGGGAATGCTGAACTAGGATGGAAAGACCCATCTGTAGTGGGCTCCCAGCCCGTGTCCTGTTTCCATTAGAGAAGCATCATCTCTCCACCGGCAACTGGATTCGTGTCCCAGTTTGACTTGCCCGGGAGCCGGTGGTGTTTGGAAGGAGCACTAGTTGTAGGAAGTCACCCTCTGTGTGCCCCTAGGGAGAAGACAGCATGATCCGCAAGGAGAAGTCGTTCTCAGAGTGTTTCCGGTGAGGCTGGAGGGGGCAGCTCCGGGGGCAGATGAACGAGGGAGTCTGCGCTATCCTGAGAGTGTGGCCAGTTTGGCCTCTTGAATTTGTATCCAAGTGGGGATTTTTGTTTTAAGTGCCTCTATTGATGTAATTTTTAAGATTTTATTTATATATTTAAGAGAGAGGAATCGGGAGCACAGAGGGAGAGGGAGAAGCAGACTCCCCCTGAGCAGGGAGCCTGATGTGGAACTCGATCCCAAGAACCCAAGCTCATGACCTGAGCTGAAGGCAGATGCTTAACTGACTGAGCCACCCAGGCCCCCCTAAGCTGGGATTTTAAAGAGTTATCTAAATATGAGAGTTTTAAAGAGCTTTGCAATTTCTTCTGAGAAGTCTTTCCAGAAATCCTCAGGCCAGGCCAGGTTGGGCGCCCCAGCCCTGTATCTATCATAGTGCTGTCCTCACCCCAGAATAACTGTGCACATGTAATTGCTTGTTTGCTCTCTGCCTGCTGGACTGTGCTTCCGGGGAGTGGAAACCGCATCTCAGTGCCATCCTCCTGGTGTGGGACACATAACATGTACTTGGCATATTTGATTGAAAGGATGTGTGGATGGGGTGACTCATTTAACTGAAAACACGTTGGAAATCCCATGGAGGATATATCACTCTACAGGCTTTGTTTATGGGAGGGCTCCGTAGCCTCGAGTTTACACTATGCATCCTGTGAGAGGGGATTCCATTCATGCATGGGATTCAGGGTGGGGTGGGTACGTTTGATGGACTTGAATGCAATATTTTATGTGCGTGCTTATTTTTCTGGAGAGGGTGTCCACCGCAGCTTTTTATCAGCTTTCCAAAATGACTCATGACCTCAAAAAAAGCATAAGAAATTCATATGCTTGTGTAATGCTTGGCCTTGGCCCTGGTGCAGGAGGAGGGCTGGGAATGAGTTCTGGGTTTGCAGGGCAGCACCTGCCATCTGCTGGAGATACGGAGGGACAGACAGTTGCTTCTAGGCTCTTAGCCGAGGCAGATCACGTGTCACCCTGCCCCATGTTCCCTACACCCAACGACATAAACACGTGTGTGAATTTGAATCTTGGAGTTTCACCGTTTTGGATTTTAGAAAGCAATGAGCAATGGAAGGGACCTTGGAGAGTGGCAAACCCAAAGAGAAGCAATCAGAGATGTTGAAGCAAAGGAGACAGGGAGGCCGCCTCATAACACGAGAGGAATTGCTGTGTGGGTTCTGGAAGGCAGAACTGGGATCAGCAGGTGAATGCTACAGGAAGTCCATTTCCGCTCTCATGGAGGAAGATCTTTCTCCCAGTTAAAACTGCTTAAAAATAGATAGGCCTTGTCTTCAAAGGTAGTGAGTTCCTTGTCACTAGAGAAATGCGAGCAAAGGCTGAATGAACAAATATCAGAATACAGTGGGGCAGGAATTCTAAGGTTCTTTTCAGCGCTTCTTTCTCACCTCATCTCATGCATTTTGAAAGGCGTTTCACTTTATTGTAATTTGGTTCCTCCAAGAAACTCTCTTTCTCCAACCTCACCCACAGTGTCTAAGTTTTTGTCTACAGGTGGAAGTCAAGGGCTGGTGCCGACAAGCTGACTCTAAATAAATGGAGGAGATTGGGAGCAAAAGCTCTCCGAATAATGTACTGAAATGTATTCTTCTAAAATGTGAAACAGATAAGCAAAATAGCTTTTATTCTGATGTACTCTGTTTTCTTGAACATCCTAGAAGCAACCGCTCTTGAAGATTGAGCTGTCGGAGCCAAAGGCTCTGAAATTAATGGAATGCAATTTTCTGCCATTTGTGATAAATTTCTGGCCTTTTTATGCACATGAAAGTCTTCCTGAGGAGCAGAAGCAAAGCTACCAACCAAGAGGTTATTTCGACAAGCTTCCTTCAGCCACCCCTCTATTGTCTTTTCCCGATCACAGCTTTTTGTTTTGCACTGAATAACAATAAAATAAAAAATGAGAACAAGTGAGAAAGAAGACCAACGATGCAATGTTCAGCCAACAATGCAAACAGAATAAAAATGTTCTTCGATTTTAGACAAAAGGAGAAGAATTTGGTTAAGGGCAAAAAAAAAAAAAAAAAAAAAGCATGCAACTTTAAAAAAGCAGCATTGGGAAAACCATAATTTCCTTGAGCCACACGGAGGTTCATCTAGAATGTTATTTTCAGTTCTAATACATCCTTGGGCATTACGGACAAACAATTCCTGTTTCAATCCTTGTTTCTTCAGGGCTTTGCTCCTCTAAGTTCCCCTTTCAGATTCGGAGCCCAGTCCCCTAAGTCTGGAGGAATCCTGATGTTTTCTGACCTTGCTTTAAGCCTACTGTGCTTTTGATCCTGTCTTCATGCTTCCTTTCCCTCTGCTCACTGTGACCTCAAGAACTAAAACACCCCACCCCCACCCCCACCCGGCAGCCCAGACACGACCAATGACATGACCCTTTCCATGGCCGTCATGACACGTCTTGTGATGTCGTATGCTTATTTATTCACTTGCATATCATCTGTCTTCCTCAACTGAGATACAATCTCCTTCCCCATAGAGTTCCTCCGCTGCCTTAAAGCAGAGGCTGTCAGACCGCACCACCCAGCCTCCTTCTTTTTGTGCAATCATCTGGTGTTCTCCTAAACACTCCTCCATTCACTGACTCCTTCACCTGCTTTACGGTTTCACTTTCTACCTGTCAGGATTCTTGGTGACTTCCACAGCCATATAAATACCTCTGGTCTTTCAGTTCCTTGACTTGCTCTTTGCCCCTAATCCCCCCCTCCCCCTCCTCAGCCACCCATGCCCATCCACTCATCTTTACCTATCATGTCATTCCGTACATAATCAGGGCTCCAAACCATTGACCCACTCACCCGTCACGCTCCTTCCCCTGCCTGTGCCTGCCCCTCTCCTTACCCAGTTCAGATTCCCACTACCTGCAGAATCGTTGCCTTGCTTCATCATATAAACCATGTCGCCCCTGTCTTGTTCTTGGTATTCGCCTGGCAAAATTCCAACCCTGATTAAATCCAACTCTTTGCCTGCTCCTCACCTGCAATCATGGCTGGAAAAAACACACATCCGGATTGATTTGTCTCATTTTAAATTCATGATCACAAACCTCCAGTGAGCCCTAGTGCTGCCGGGCAGGGCTCCCACATTCACCTAGTTAATTCACTCTCCTACTCTCCAAGAGGACTATTTTGTACATTCTCCTCAACACATGAAACCCACAGAGTCCACCTCCCTGCTGTTTCAAGGAATGATGTGTCCACGCCACCCTGGAAGACCAAACCCTCCACCGCAGCCCTGGATCTCCTCCCCCTCCCTTACTCAAGGACATCGTTTCTGTTCTCCGGCTCATCGTTCTCTCATTGTTCCTCATTCTCGGCTCCCCACCCGATCAACCTTATCAGCACAGACTGCTGTAAATCTCTCATCTTAAAAAGAAAGGGACCCCTTAGCCCTGTAATCTTCTCCAGCAGCTGCCTCACTTCTCTGTGACCCTTTCTAGCAAAACTTGAAAACATGACCATACCCGTCATCGTCACACACTCGCCTGCTGTTCTCTCTTGCACACTCTCCCATCATGCTTTTCCCCCAGCCCCACCCCTTCTTCCCATAGAGCCATAATCAAGGTCCCCAGTTGCCTTAGTCAGCTCAGGCTGCTGTAACAGAATGCCATGGACTGGGTGGCCGAAACTACAAACATTAGTTTCTCATAGTTCTAGAGACTGGGGAGTCCGAGGTTAAGGTGCTGGCCAATTCACGGCAGAGCTCTATTCTTGCCCTGTGGCCAGCCACCCTCTGTGTCCTTACATGGCAGACAGAGCCCTCTTGCCTTTTCTTCTTACAAGGGCACTAATCCCACTGTGGAGGCCTCAGCCCCATGACCTCAACTTAACCTAATCACCTTTCATGGGCCCCACCACAAAATACCATCACACTAGGGTTTAGCATATCAATATATGAATTTGGGAGAGACACCAACATTCCATCCATAACACCGGTGCCCAATCCCGCGGCTCACTCTCAGTTCTCATTTACTGAACCTCTTAGCTGCATTTGGCACTGCAGATCCTTCTGAAAAGAATTTTTCCCCTTGGCTCCCAGAGTCCCACCTTCTCCTGTTCTCCCACTTCACTGGCTGCCCCTTCCCCGTTGTCTTTATGGAGGCTCCTCTGCGCGGCAGCCCAGTGGTGCAGGTTGCCTACTGCGCTCAGTACTTAGACCTCTTCCCTCTACTTCATGCTCCCCTTCCATGACCTCACCCAGCCTCCCAGCTTTCAAGACTGTCTCCCAGACTTTTATCTCCAGCCCTAACCTCTCCGCTATAATCCAGGCTTGAATATTCATGCGGGTGTCACTTTTGTCCCCGCACGGATGTCCAGTGGGTATTTCGCCCTTGACACGTGCACACTGATGCATGGTTTCTGTTCCACCCTCAGCCCCCACCTAAACCTCTCTTTCCCAGGAATCTCTAGCTCAGTCAGTGATTCCACAATCTACCCAGTGTTTCAGATCAAAAACCCCTCTCTTGCACACACCCTACATCTAACCAATCAGCAAATTCTTTTGATTCTATCTTTAAACTGTGCCCCAAATCCAACTAAGTCTCCCCACCTCCACCACCACCATCCTGGTCCACACCACCATTAGCTGTCTGTTGGATTACCACAGCAGTCTGCGAACCGTCTCTCTACTTCCGCCTTGCCCCCCTGCCCTGCATTTTCCACAGATACAGGGAGATCCTTTAAATGTAAATCAGATCGTGGACACTCAACACTCTTAGAATAAAATCCCAAATCCTCACTGATGCCTACCAGACTTCATATCCCCTATTCAACTTGCTTTCTGCCATGATGGGATGTTCTGCACATATGTCATCCAGTATGGGCAGCCATGAGCCACATGTGGCTCTCAAGCACTTGACTTGTGGCCAGTGCAACTGAGGGACTGACTTTTGAATTTTATTCCATTTTAGTTGGTTAAGACCAGTCTCCATGTGTGGGTAGTGCCTACCATATTGGATAGCACAACCTCCCCAGCGTTTCTGGCTTTGCCTGCTACCTTCTTCCCTTCTCGCACTTGGCTCCAGCCACACTGGCCTTCTTGAGGCTCCCTGGAACATTTTAAGCACATTCTCACCTCATGGCCTTTGCACTTGCTCTTCTATCTGTCTGGAATTTACTTCTCCTGAGTGACCAAATGTCTTACATCCTCACTTGATTCTGGTCAAATATCATCTTCTCAGAGAAATCTTTCTGAGTACCTGATGCCAATAAAGGCATCACCTCTTACCCTCTGTCATGTCCCTCACTTGATTTTCCTTCTTGGCACTACTTCTCACCTGACATGATATTACAGAATTGTTTATTCACTTATCATCTGTCTCCTCCATTATGTTATAATCTTCATAAGGCGGAGAGTTTGTTTTGCCCGCTATTGTGTCTCCTGTGCTTAGCTGGTGCCTTGATCCTTCGTTGAATGAACTAGTGAATGAAACAGGCTCCTGCCAAGTGAAGAGTAAGTTACCTGTGCTGAGAATTGTAAGGCCACAGGAGAAACTGGAGGCAGGGACCCTACCCAGAAGTCCACAGGAGATGACTTAGCATTGGCAGCAGGTGTTTGACTAACGTGGAAGGGCCTATGCGGGGTGCTGGAGCTCTCTGGGGTGATATGGAGGTTCTGCAGAGGTTGATGCAGAGAACAGAAGTGATGCACGAGATTGTTGAAGAAGCACGCACGAAGGCCATGCTATGGCTGAAAGCATGGGCGGGGGGGCTCCCCGGCCGGGGAGCACCTTGAACAAGGATGTGGAGGCCACAGACCAACCGGAAGCCTTCCTCTCTCTTGTGGGAGCCCCAAACCCTGGAACCGATCCACAGTTTCTTCTGGCCTGTGCTGTCTAAGGCAAGCTTCTCCACCTCCCCGCGCAGGGTCTACTCTCACAGAGCTCTGACCTGTTCACTGTAACATTCTATGAGCTGTCTGTTATTTCTTCAGTGTTGCAGTCAGTTGTCTGTGTTCTCTGTGTTTCCTCATTGCATTTAATTTAAAATCACTCAGGATGAGGAGTAGCGAGCCCCTTCAGGTCTTCAATCTAAGCTGTTTTCCCCAATTTGGCTTTACCTGTAATAAAGCAGATATTTGATCTCCCTCTGATCTCTGTGTCTGTCTCTGGCTTAACATCTGGAGTTGTGATGCATTGGCCTTCTCATAAAGCCCAGCATCTCCAGAATCTGTTGAAAATGTGGTCTCTTCTGGAAGCCTTGCCCACTTCCTAGCAGACTCAGTGGCTGCTCTGAGGCCTGAAACAATTTGGACCCATGCTTGACAAGGGGCTTAAGATACTGTCTTCCGGCAAGCCCCAGTAGCCTGTAGCCTATAGCCTGCGTCGACTCCTTGTGTGTTGCCTCAGCTGTGAGCTCAGAACAGAGGTCCCGTCACCTTCCCTTAAATCCAGGAATGGAAGAGACAGCCACAGCTCCTGAGACAAGGGTAGCACAAAGTCTCTGGCAAACAAAACCCCAGGCCCAGTTTTGGAGTCTTCCTCGAAGGCCCCTCCCAAAGAATGGCAATAACACTACACCCAAGGCATATCTCTGGCCCCACGGCTCCATTCCCCCAAGAGCCCAAGCTTGAAATGAATTTCTGGTGTTTAAGCCTTGTCTTTAGAAAATGTAGGCTTTTCCCATGTCCCCCTCCCCACCTTATATTAATACTGCCCATGCCTGGCTGCTTGCTAGGCCACTGCATTGGGTCACTGACTTCGGATAGGGAAAGCCAGATGCAACTCTTAAAAATCAGCCAATGTGGATCCTAACTGAGATAGGCCAAATGTAAAGACATGGTTTTCAGACAACCGAGTCATTTGAACATGGACTGAATAGTGATAGAGGATTTTGTGAGTTTTCCTGGGTGATAAATATTTGTAGAGGTATTTGAAGTTTTTATCAGAAGGGCGTGTGGAAGAACTAACAAATAAAATGGAATTTGCCTCAGAATACTTTAGGAAAAGGGAGAGATGAAACAGGGTTGGGAGAATGTTAATAATTTTTGAAGCCAGGTGATGGGTACATGGCATTTCATTTTACTGTCTCTAATTTTATATATGTTTGAGAATTTCAATTAAAAAAAAAAAAAGCCGGGGCGCCTGGGTGGCTCAGTGGGTTGAGCTTCTGCCTTCAGCTCAGGTCATGATCTCATGATCTCAGGGTCCTGGGATCAAGCCCTGCATCGGGCCTTCTGCTCAGCAGGGAGCCTGCTTCCCACCCACCCTGCTCTGCCTTCCTCTCTGCCTGCACAAGATCTCTCTGTCAAATAAATAAGTATAATCTTTAAATTAAAAAAAGAAAAAAAGCCAACCTCTTGATTTCTCCTCTTTCAAAGCTGCAAGCTAACAGATTCCCCTTGGGGACCTTGACCGTCACCCCTTCATGGCATGCCTTATGCACTTTTTGTCTGAACATATTTCTTTCTGCTTATCAGTTTAAGAACCCGCAGATCTGTTATGACGGCTTTGTTAATAATCCTTAGGTTTAAAACTTTTTAAATGAATTGGCAAGGATATCAAGCGGAAGAGAAGGATAAGGTGATTCTGCAAAGGTCTAAGGGATTAGGAGAGCCCAAAGGGGTCCAGCCCCTGGTCTAGGGCATGACCTTCATCACACTGAGCGAACTTTCTTTCCTCAGAAATAACTACACGAACCAGGGTGGATAAAAGCAGAAGCTCCAGGCCCCGGACTTTGCTGACTGTGAGCAGAATTTGCCCCCCCGGGGCCTAGCTCCAGAGCCAGACCACCCAGCAGTGGGAGTAATTAAGCCAGGAAAGGTCACCGATTCATAATTTATGTGTAAATGTCTCAGTTTAACCAGCGGCCCCCTCTTCCACTAGTGCCCACCTCAGTGGAGAGGGAAAAGGGGCCATCGGAAGTGTTCCAGGCCTGCCTTACCTGAGGGCAGATTCCTCCTGCTAGAGTTGAGGACACTTACGGCTGTGGGGACGTGACTGCTGTCCCGTAGGGAAGGTGTTCACTTGGAGCCTGTGACAGGGGTCCTTAGCAGGGCCATCCCCTTGTATTTGAGGCCACTCAATAATCACTTACAAAGTCTAAATAATAATCATAGAGCCACCATTTTTTTTTATTACTGTAATTTAGGTCTTTTTCAGGTATTACTACATTTAAACTTCCTGGCTCCTCTAACAGTGGGTCGAATGAGCCTCTTTGGTAGATGAAAAAAAGTGGAAGCTGGGGAGGAGGGCGTGTGTTATAGTCATTGAATTGGTCAAACTCCCAGGATTGAGATCGATCTCTGCCATAACTCCCAGGCCCAAACCTTTAACTTCCCCTGGGTCTTGCCCATTGCTGGTTGTCTTGGGCTGAAACAGAGAGCTGTCCGACTCTGGGCGACAGTTTAATGGGGTCTGACTTCATGTTTTTATCACAGAGGTTGGTGTGGTTTGACCAGCTTATCTGAGAATGGGCAGAAACAAGGGGAAAAAAGGGGGAAGTTTTCTGTTCTACCCTGAGTTCTTTAATCTCACTCAAGCTGCTCAACCACGTAGCACACCAACAACCCGGAAGGGCAAGTTTGACACATTCACAAGCATAGGTGGCACTTGCCCCGGAGGGTCTGGCCTGCTTTGGGTTGACCCTATCCCTCCTGGCCTCCGAAATTCTGGGTCTGCAGCCGGGACCTCAGTGCCTGGTGGCCTTTGACTTTGGCTACTTGGCGGCCAATGCCGAGATTAAGGTGAAGGTCAGGACCCTCTCATTCCTGCCATTTAGTTGGTGACCTCTGGGAATCCAGCTCCAGGCCTGCCCCACTGGCCCCGCCTTCCCCGGCACCTGCCCCTTCTGGCTCTTCAACCAGAAGGTGACCTTGGAGATCTGACCCCCACCCAAACTCATTCACGTGATCTAGAATTTCTTCCTCAGTAGTTCCTGAACTTTTTTTTCTCTTTATTTCTTTATTATTTTATTTTAAAGATTTTATTTCTTTATTTGAGAGAGATAGAGAGAGAGAGCACGAGCAGGGGCAAGAAGGAGAAGCAGGCTCCCTGCTGAGCAAGGAGCCCAACTTGGGACTCAATCCCAGGACCCTGGGATCATGACCTGAGTTGAAGGCAGACGCTTAACCGACTGAGCCACCCAGGTGTCCCCTGAGGTTGTTTTTAAAAATTGCTGATCTGTCATTGCACACTGAGGAGAACCAAAGAAGAAGGTTTTGTTTTCACTTGGGCAGGAGCAGTGAGGGATGGACCAACTCTCCTGAAAGCAGAACATGGAGGTGGCAGCAGCAGCTCCCAGGGCAACTGAGGCAAAGAAATGAGGCCTCTGGTTCCAGGAAGAGGATTCCCAGTGGTATGGAGCCAATCAGGCAGCGCCCGCCCTGAGCTTCTCTAGAGACACCTAGTATCAGTGCCAGGGAGATCAGAGAGGGAACACTGTGGCTTCCATGGAGAGTTGTCCCGTGGCCCCTGTCCAGGTGACCCGCCCTCTGGGAAGATGTCCGGGCTTTCCCTGGAAGACCTTCAAAGCAGCTGTTCTGGCCACGTGGCCATTCTTGGAATTTCAATCTGCAGACAGGCCCATCTCCCTTCTGTGGTCCTCCAACTTTCCGTTTGCCTTTAGACACTTCATGGTTAGTCGTTCCCTCCCTGGCAAGGGGGAATTGATCAAGTTAAAAACTGCCTCCTTCCCCACCCCAACACCAAATTTTGAAACTCTCATCTTCATTAATTCATTCGATTAGAACTGATTGAGCACCTACTATGTGACGGGCACAACAGCAGGGGCTGAGAATACCAGAGTGAACAGAACAGATATGGTTCTTACCCTCACACTGCCGATGGCTTGCCCCTATCTGGTCTGGGAGACAGACTGTCTGATAAGTAATTACCACGAGCCAGAGGGCAGTGAAGACAACAGAATTAGAGGGCTCTAGGAGGGTCGAGGGAAGGGTCCATGTCTGCATCCTGAGCCTTGTTGGGGGAATGAGAGGGTAGATTTTGAGGCAGACTTATGCAGGTGCTTTCCTGGACAGCAAATGGCCTTAGCGGGGTTGAGGGTAGCCAGAGGGGACCGAGGAAAACATTGCCTGAGTTCCACTTACGACCCTGAAGGCAGCACAAAGCCACAGAAGCCACCAGAATGACATCTTACTAGCTCAGATGACAATCAGAATGGCTTTCAGAGGAAGCACAATTTCCCTGAAATTGTTGTGTGGTTTGGCTCTACCAAGTTAATCCAATGAATAATGAAAGCCCCCTCCCCATCCACCACCCTCCCCACCAGCCCCCACCCCAGGTGAGCACAGCTGTGTGGAAGGTGATGGTTTTCAGCAATTTTCATGCACAAGAATCATAAAGAATTGACTATGAGGCAAGCCAGGCTACCCAATCTACCCAATGCACCTCCTGCTAGGGCTGGAGGCACTCATTCCTCTGTGAGACTTCTTGCAAGCTGTGGAGCTGTGGCCTCATTGCCCCCCCAACACCCCCCATGTCTGCTCTATCTAGAAGTTTCATCTGCATCCTGGCCCCTTCACTTCAGCAACCTCCTGCCCCTGATTCCTCTTCCTTAAGTCACAGGCTTTACCAGCTTCCCCCTTCTTCCCTGTTCTCTTTTTCTCTTCTGCCCACCCTCTTTCCCTGGGCAGTGGGTGAAGCTGGGCTCCCTCTGCAGTGGGCTCTGGGCATCTCCCTGCCAGGATTTCCTCAGTAGTTTCAAAACTTGCTCTCTGTCCTACAGAGATTGCTGAGAGTTCCTAACATCTCAATGGCCTCCCAGAGGGAGAGCATGTCAGAGAATCTGCCAGGTGCTTTTAGGAGTATGCCTGAAAAATCCCCCTGGGGGTTTGTGTCTGAATGTGGTCTATGCATGTGTCTAACTGCTTGAGTGTGTGCATGTGCACACAGTGTGTGCGTGTATGTGTGTGCATAGGGGAAATAATTACCCAGAATGAAACAAAATATGTTTCCATTGAGCTTAGCTGCAGTTCCTACCAGCGGTCTAAACAAACACAATATCACCCGCCCACAGCCCCATTACCCGGTTTGGCACTGGGAGAGCGCCCCACAGCTGGGGCAAATCAAATCCCCCTATTCCCAGGGCATTAGACAGGGTCCCTGGGGGGCAGACCACTTTTACCTACCCCAGAGGACAAACTGCCCCAAGGGCTACCGGGTGCCTTCCTTTTTAACCTTAGTGATGTTCTCCTCTAAGGCCAAGCTCTCCTTCTTGTTCATCCTTGTGCTTTTGTTCTCTGCCCCCTCCCCAGCCCCATGGGCACCTTGCTAATTTGGGAGGCCTGGGGGTCCAAATCCAATCTCTGACAGAGCCACCCTAGGCCCTCTTCTCCCACAGCCAGCTGGGAGGCCGGGAGGGAGAGGTCAGGGAAGAACGTGCATGCAGGGGCGAGACAGAGCAGAGAGAGGCAAAAAGGGAGGGAGGGAGTGGGAAGGAAACTCTGCATTCCCCATTAGCGGTGCTAATTGCACAGTAATGACTTTGTGTTATTATCAGAAATTTATCCTGGAAAACAGTCAGCTGCCCCAGCAGACACACACTTCCTCCACAGCGATGACTTGACACTTGAGAAAAATGAACAGTTCCTTCGCGTAAAGATACTTTGCGCGACCCCAACTCCGGTGTGTTCACAGAGCAAAGGAGCTAGTTCCTCCCAGCTTCCTGTAGTGACACCAGGATCTCCTTGAGGGCAGAGACAGTACCTTCCTCTGCTTCCCTTCCGACTGACTGGAACTACCGGGCTCACCTGTAGGAATCCAGCCCAGACCGAGCAATGCAGTGGTGAATACTGGGGGCCTATGTGGGCTAAGGCTCCTCTCTTTCTCTTTGGTCCTCATCTGTGTTCCAGCCAAGAAAAATCTGCTCACTCTCCTTTTATATAAATTGCAGAATTTTGCACCAAAGCCTTGTCACAGGCTGCTCCTGTGTTCTCCAATTCCTTCCAGTCTCACCTGACTAAAATCTCAAAACTCTCCTCCCCCAGGAAGCCTTCCCTGATTTGACCCATTTAACTCAGCTCCAATTCTTCCAGCACTCACATACTGACTTTGCACTGTTACCTTCAGGCATTCACCCTTCTTTGAAGCCGTGGCTACTCGCTGAATGTGCATGAGATGGCAAGCGCTGAGGATATAAAGGTGGATAAGACACAGATCCCAGCTAAAAGAGCTCACAGTCCAGTTACAGTCAACAATGTGGTGTTGCAAAACTCTACAACAAAGGTAGGCATTGTGCACAATGAGCTAATAAGAAAGGGGACATCTGAGACAGCTTTGAAGTCCGGGAAGGAACTGTTCTGAGTGCTTGTATAATCAACTCATTTAAACCTCTCGGGAACCTGGTGAGAGCGGTATTTCTATTCTCATCTCTGTGGACAAGAAGACTGAGGCACAGAGGGGTCTAGTAGCTTGCTCATCATCACACAGCTGCTACATGGCAGATTTATGATTTGAACCCAGGCAACTTGGCTCCAAAGTCCACACTCTGAATCTCTGTGCTTGATTGCATCCTGTGGGAACCAGCTGGGTGATGAGAAAAAGAGAAAAGGTGCGCAGGGTGCAGAGACAAGCAATTGCAAATTTCCATAATCTAGAGAGGGCACTGGTGGAGAAGAAGAGGAATTGCAGGAACAAAGAGCAAAAGCATGGAAGTTTGGGTGGGATGTGAGAATGAGAGACAGGAATTATCACTCTGAGAGCACAGCACAGGCAACCTAAGGGATTCCAGGAGTGTGTGGAGAGAGGAAGCTAGATAGATGGACAGAGGCCAGGTCTGGAAGGGCCTTGAATGCATGTGTGAGACAGTCAACCTCAATCTGAAAGCCCCTACAAGGGATTTTAAATGAGAGGGTGACATAATCACGTTACCCCGTTAGGAAACTGTCGTGCATTCCAGAAAAGGAATGCTGAGTGCCCCTGCTAGGTCAGGGACAGGAATGGGAAGGACAGGAGTTCAAACATTTTATTTTAGTTTTTAAAAGATTTTACTTATTTAATTGACAGAGAGAGAGAGAGTAAAAGCAGGGGGCGCAGCAGGCAGGGAGATGGAGAAGCAGGCTCCCTGCTGAGCAAGGATCCTGATGTGGGGCTCGATCCCAGGACTCTGGCATCATAACCCAAGCTGAAGGCAGCCGTTTAACTGGCTGAGCCTCCCAGGCATCCACAAACAATTTAGAGATAAAATCGGGAGGATTCGGTGCCAGGCTGAATGAGGTGGATAATGGAGAGGGAAGAATCAAGGAGACCTCTGAGATTTTTAGTTTCGTTTGGTTTAGTTTTGTCCTCCTTTAAGGAAGTGGAGCAGATTTGTAAGGGAAAATATAAATTCTGTGTTGGCTGTAGGGGATTCGGGAGGTCTGGGGTAAATGTGTTCGAATGGGAATTTGGAAATGCACGCGTAGAACCACAGGACAGAATCGGGAGTGCTGAGGGTCTGGGCTCTGGACTGTCTGGATTCACGTTCTGGCTCTGTCACAGGTCCCTGTAACCTGCAGGTAATTACAGGCTCACTGTGAGGATTTAATGCTATTGTCCCCATGAAGCAAGCAGGGGAGGTCCTGGAACAGAGTGTGCGCTTGGTAAAGGTGCAGCGGTACTGCTAGTAACATTAGTATTATTCAGGCTTTGAAGCCTCAGGAGTGGATGAGGTCACTCAGAGAGAATATGCAGAGGCAGAAGAAAGAAGGGACAAGAGCTGAGCCTGGGAGAAAGAAGACGGAAAGGCGGGGAGGAGACAGGGGAAGAGTGAAAGCATCAGGAAGGGAGGGAAATCCAGGGAGAATCATGTCACAGCAGAGAATTTCACAGTCAGATGTGGGCGATGGCAGCAAAGAGGTCAAGGAACTCCTTGGAAACCAATTTCAAGTGTGGCCTCTCTCCATTATGCGCCCTCCCTCAGGACAGGGTCTGTGTACTCAGGGTTCCGCTCCCCCATGTGACTGAAGGCCGGGGCGGAAGGGCCATCACACAGGGCCACCTCTCCTGGGACTGGTGTGGCCCTGGGTCTGTCCAGGACCTCTGTAAATGCTCAGAGAGTGAATGAATGATGTGGAAGGACAGGCTCGGGTTCTGGCTCTGTTGCTTGCCAGCTGTAACCCCGAGTCCGTTCTTTTTAGCCTCTCTGCGACCTCACCACCAAAGTCTGGGTAAGATAAGAAGTGTCTGTCCACTGCCCAGGGGTATCATCTGAAGCGAGGGAACAAATGGGAGAGTGTTGTGTCAACTGTATCACACTTCACAAACGTGCGGGAGTCTTAAAACCACTTCCTGTACCTCTAACAAACAGCAGAGGTGTGGATAAGTCGTGGCGGCTGGGATGGAGAAGGGTTTTGTTTGTAGACGGAATAGGGGTTAACACCGGAGGACCGGTTTATTCTTTCTAGGGCCTTCAGTCCCTGAATTCCACAGAGGGCGGCAGGCCACCGACCCAAACATCTTCTGCTGATTCTTCTTGCCTGCATTCCAGTGAAATCACAGATTGAGACTTCCTCGTTTAGACAGAGGCCTTTTGGATTTGTCATTTTAATTAGTTTTGGCATTTTATCTGGTTTCTTTTCATTAGTGCAGCACTCAGAGCCTTGAGATGGCAAACTATCTCCAGGCTCCTTGGGGAGAATTCTGGTCTTTGGGGTCCTGGTCTTATTGGAATCTTGGTTTGGCCCTTTCCTGGAAGCTGGGCTCTGGACCATGGAATGCAACTCAGATGCTGCAGAGACTCCCTGAGCTGCCCGCTGAGGAGT
Organism: Mustela erminea; assembly: GCF_009829155.1. Classification (NCBI taxonomy): domain Eukaryota; kingdom Metazoa; phylum Chordata; class Mammalia; order Carnivora; family Mustelidae; genus Mustela; species Mustela erminea. Next base: position 12,054,577 of record NC_045623.1, read on the forward strand.
CCTGTCTCTATCAAGGGACAAGCATGTCCCGAGCCATGAAGCTGCCCTGCCCCAGCCCTGGGTTTTATCAATGACACTATCTGTTCCCTAGAGCAGTGACTGGGCCCAAGATGCAACTGGGGAGAGGGCCAAGAGCTTTGCGAAGAGACACAGGAGTAAATCTTTCACTGCTCTGTAACTTATTTCCAAATATTTTTTATTATAAAGTCAATTTAAAAGTATTATAAATGTTTCTGTAAAAGAAGAAAAATTATTCATACCCTCATCATCCTTCCCAGTACAAGGAAGGGGTACTAACCAGGTACTAGAAGGTCTAGATCCTATCCCTCTGCTGCTGCCTCCTAGATTGGGTGGCCGGGACCACTCACTTCATTTCCCCATTTGCCAAATGGACTTTTACCATCCCCCCATTCTGTCTCTCAGGGTTGTAATAAAATTAAATGAGATAAATTCCTGGGATGCCTGGGTGGCTCAGTTGGTTAGGCACCTGACTCTTGATTTTGGCTCAGATCATGATCTCAGGGTTGTGAGATGGAGCCTGCATTAGGCTTCACACTGGGAGTGGTCTGCTTGAGATTATCTCTTTCCCTCTCCCTCTCCCTCTCCCCCTCCCACCACCCTAAAAGGAAAAGAGAGAGATAAATTCCCTCTTGGCCATGATCGGGGACTTACCTAATGGAAGAATATGGATTGACCTCTGGACAGTGTTCCTCATGGATGTCCCTCTAGGATCTGAGAGACAGAGAGAGAGGACAAGAACCATCATTTGTTTTAACACCTCCTATGAATAAGTCACAATATATTAGATGCTTAACCTTACTCATATAACCTTGTACACTATAAAATAGGCCTTATATGTTCCATTTTACAGATGATGAAGTTGAGGTTCAGATTGCTAAAGTATGCCACCTAAAGTGATAGAGCTGGTAAGTGATAGAGCCAGGATTTGAACACAGGTCTGTCTGACTCCAAAACATGTGCGTTTTATTCTTCATGAGGTCAGTGTGAAGAGGAACACACTTGGCTTCGTTCCTAGCTCTTCTCCAATCATTCTCTATCTCAAGTAGTACAGAGAAAGCCCTCACACACCACAGGTACGCAGGTACAGCTCTAAAACTTTCAGGGATGATGTTGCCTTCTGACCTTGAACTCGTCTCTGTTTCCCCAGTCGCCGACCTGCTGGATGCAGAAAAACCGGTCCAGTCTTCCCAAGTCTGATCTGGAACACTGTGCCTGAGCAGCAAGCACAGCTCAGAGATAAGACCTCTGAAATGAGGAAGGAATAAGACAGAGGCAAATGTACCCTGGCTCAGGAAGTTTGAACTGTTAAAGACCTTTCTTAGAATAAAAGCAAGACTCTCAGAAATACCTGGGCATTGATGCAGGGCTTTGCAATGTCCTTTGCATCTTTTCAAGCAAAGAGGAATTCCTAAAAACTCTTCTGATGGCTTGAATGGCATGGTTTGCAGAAGTCACCCAACTTTGGCCAGAGTTGCTATGTTGGCAAGGGGATGGGAGTCAGGGGGTGACTGCTGGAAATGCTGATAAAGCTGTTCTGGTAGAAACCTCATAGGGATTCCATAGCAGTGTTTGTTTTAAATAATGATGTAAAATATTCCCAATCCCCAATATAGAACATCAACTTAATTCTCCACCAGCAGTGGAACAGGTTCAACTGATATCTGCTTCCCTAGAGCAAATTTAAAACCCAGCCCAAAGCGTCCACATGCCTCACTAAGCAGGAGATGGGGGAGGTGGGGACAGGAGATCGGGGCCCTCAAGGTTGGGTCAGAGTCCTCTTGGCTCCAATCCACCTGACAAAGCCATGAGCACGCCTGTATCTTTTTCTCTCTGTCTCCCCATGTACGTCAGACAATCTGGCTGTGAACGTCAGGCTGCTCCCTTTACATCTCTGCTGGGGGCTTGGAGGGGAGGAGGGAATGGGGAAAGGGCTCCCTATTTAGAAATTGCATTGAGATGGAAAGACAATATGACACATCGACTCATGTCAAAGGAGCTCATTCTTCTCGCCTACAGCATTAGCAATTCCCTACCGAGGTTTAATTTTTTTTTTTTTTTTAGAAATGATTATTTTGTTTTAATTTATTTTATTTGTAGCATAACTCAAAAGGCCATTGCTTCTCAGAGCACAGTAGAGGACCTGTCCAAGGGCAGTCAGGCCACTGGCTAGAAGACTTGAGGTGGGGGCAGGGGATGTGCTCTTTGGCTGTTTCCGAAGAAAGGAGGGCAGAGAAGTGGGATGCTCTGGTTTCTGCTTCAAATCTACTCTCCTTCTGCATCCCACCCCACCTCCAGTTCCCTTCCCTGCTTCTGGGCAGTCTGGCCTGGGGACTAGGGCCCCAGACTCAGGAAGCTCTAGC